>NC_141879.1:562200875-563450875 GCF_056163025.1 Triticum urartu
ATGGGGAATAATGGATCACGAATACTTCCTATCTACAGTATCCCTATGCATGTACGCTCAGGCCCCTCCCAATGCTTCGCCTTGTACAGGTCCTACGGCTGCCATGTAGGCAAAAAGTCTGATGTGGCAAGGTAATTAAGAGGAGAGAGATAAGTGTCGTGACCCTACTAAGTGCAAGAACCTAGACAAAAGACTTAAATGGAAGAATTCGACCAATGCATGAAGAACTTTAGTTACAAAATCAGTAAATAAAGGATTCTTAGCACCAACAATTTAAGCACCTATGCATTGGGAGTTTTAGCTGGTAAAGTTTTTAATGTGGTTAGCACCCCATGTAAGCACCGATGCATTTGAGGTAGCCTCATCATGTCAAACAAGATGAAACATTGGCCAAGGCACCCGGCGCCAATAATGTAGGAGTACTAGTACTACCTCCTTTCCGGTTTATAGGGCTCAACTCAAAAATCTCATCAACCAAGGAAGTTGCTGAGTGTTGGAATAATTTTTGTAGTTTGCAAAAACACTCAATTAATGCACTCGTTTTCCTCAAAAAATTATGTTCACCAATGGATTAATTTTGTGTCAAAATTTGACCATCTACTCCCTCCATCCAGGTGAATAAGTCATCTTTGGTTGTGCACCGTGACCAAGGAGGGAAAAACAAGATAACTTAATGTTTATTTGCTACTTCCTCCGTTCCTAAATATTGTCTTTTTGGAAATTCAAATGGAATACAACATACGGATGTATGTAGACATATTTTAGAGTGTAGATTCACTCATTTAGCTCCGTACGTAGTCACTTGGTGAAATCTCTAGAAAGACAAATACTCCGTATTTGGGAACAGAGGGAGTATCACCATATGGAGGGAACACAGGAAGCTTAAAATATGAACATGTCAATGGGAGGGAGTAAAAGCCTCATGCATGCATGCATGCAACATGAAACACTCACACGTACACATGGACACACGCAACACTCACGCACCCATGCGGCACACAACACACGACGCAACACACACGCTCACGCTCAAGTGCTCAACCTACTCCCTACGTCCGTGAAAGACTGTACATTTAGAGATTTACACATTGACTAGGGCATAATTAACGCCCAAAAGTAGCAGACTTAGCCCCTTCCTGTGCTCCACCGTGGATAGGTGCTAAGTATGCCACATAAGCAATGACATGGCACAACATTTAAGGAGGGGAGAGAATACTTTAGTGACCCTAGAAAGAACAAATGCTAAGCGCGAGAACCTAGGCAAACCACTTAAATGAAACAGTTTGACCAATGCATGAAAGACTTTAGGTACTAACTCATTAAATAAAGTGTGCTTAGCAACAACAAGTTAAGCACCTATGCATTGGGGAGTTGAGTTGCTAAGAAATTTAATACACTTAGCACCTCATCTAATCACCTTTGCATTGGAAGAGGTCTTATGTGTGCATGCGACCATTGAGAGAAGAAGATTAAATGAAGGTTGTTGCATGCTGTAATTAAGGATAGACATGTAGCCTATATCTAGAGCACAAGTTGGTGCATTAGTCAATCAATATCGATTTTAGATTAAAGGCTAAATGCATTGGAAGTGTAGATGTACACTCTTTGTTTTTTAGCTGATGTACACTATTTGTTGGAAGACCAAGGGAGTACACGTGCATGCACTCACATACACAGCCAGGGTGGTTTACGTGCAAGGGTTGGACTCCTGTCGCGCCTGTGTAAAGTTTTGTTTAACAGATTTCTTTGCTCTACCAACTAATAGGTGGGACCCATAAACCAGGTGACAATTTAACCGGTCAACAGAGTGCCACGTCGACTATGTGGCCGTTCAGTAGGGTGCAATACGGTGCTCTACGATGAGCTAGTAATCGTATAATCACCGCAAAACTATATATAGTGACCGTAAAGAGCGTATTGTTACATATGTTGACCGCAAGTGTATTTTTCTTGTTTCAAATTAATCCATATTAACCGGAAAGGACTAGTACTAGTACTACTTTGATGTGTCCCGTTAACTCGCCTAAAGAGGAGAAGCTTGCTTACTACGCCTCTCCCTCGCCCACGCGCGCGGTGGCTCATAGGACGAGGAGAGGGTTTTGACTATAGCGCCCTCTCCCTCTCCCTCTCGCTCGCCCTCGCCCTCGCAGTGGACATGCAGCAGTTCAATCAGTGTCAGATTGCCAGAAGCATAATGTACTGTAGTATCATCATTGTTGGACCTTCCGAAGAGGCAAAGAGCCAAGTGCAAGGTTCACACAAGTACGAACTGTTGAACATCCCGAAGAGGCAAAGAGCCAAGCACAAGGTTTTATAAGAGCTGTCGTCCTAGTAGGAGTATTACAACTATAACGAATGATGCTACTATATGATGCCGCAACATCACCTATATCCAAAGTTGTGCCACCTTTTTTTCTCAAAGAGCGTGTTGGAGCCCGTGCAACAACCAAACAAGTTGCACGTACACATAACACATTTACTTGTAATAAATTCTAAAGGACAAATGCCAATATGCCACACAAGTTCATCTCCAATTAATGTGATAAATTTGTGCATGACTAGTCTACATATATTCACAACGCTACCATTCACAATTTACCATACCCCACTTACACGTTATAGATGGTCTACATGTCCTCATCCAGGTTCCAGTCCCAGGTGTTCTTCATGGATGGCATGATCTATAGTGGTGGGCAACAGGAATCATTGTCGCAGCTTTCTAGTCCAGTTCCACACGATAGAGAGTCATCCAAGCTGAAGCGGCATAAATCAGGGATAGCATGTCCCAGCATGCCGTTCATCCGGCGGTGCGCACTAAAGACACAACCATGCTTCATGAACGGCTGGCCTTCGATGTCGTGCACGGAAGGTGGCATCCGCTTCACAATGGGGTAGCTGTCCCCAATGAAAAGCGAGTACTATCCAAGAGTGTTCCTCGGCACCCACGTAGCATCACAGGGGTCGAACTCGACGCCGTTCATCTGGTACACGCGGCATCTCAGATCTGGACACATGGTGACATACACAGTAAAGGTCCATGCATAATAATCTTGTGCTCAAATATGGCGGTCAGTAATACTATGCAGCAAATAGTACTACTCTGGTATAGAGGAAGTAAAATAACCGGCTTATTATATATAGCCACTCTTGGCTACATGGATGAGATAGTAAGACATGAAAAAACAAAAATGGTGGCAGCTAGTGGGTTCAAGTCTTCAAGGGCCTAGCTAGCTATACGTTTCCTCCAAGGTAAAAAGTACTCCAACTAGTATAACAACGAAAGAGAAGGCGAGAGGGTTAAAAACTATAATACTAAATGGAATACCTGGGTAGATGGTGACGGTCCGATCGTGGTAGATTGTGTGACCATGTTGCACATCAGTGGTACCATGGGTAACGACTGCTAAGATAGTTGATCCCAATATGCCAAAGTCAGCTACAAGGTTCCAGGTTAGACCGAATCGCAGATGCAAATGCACATCCAGGATCGGCATTCTTATTTTGATCGGGGGATGACTGGTCCCTGCAAAATAATGGAGTACCGTTAGGGATGCAAATGATGGTTTGTGCATTCTGTTTGTAATCTCTCATACCATAGGATGGCAACCAGATGAAACAAGTCCCCTGGGTTGTCACCGCGAAGATTCAGCCTAGATGGCGCACGAAGTCTTCGAACGTGTAGGGGTACAAATCTGCCGCGGCTAACATGCGCCAGCCTCTGCTGTTACAGCCTCTTGCATTGATAGAAATCCTTGTGTCGAACACCGCGATGAGATAGGGTAATCGTCGTAGCCGCGTCGCTTTGTCGGCGGGTCCGCAATTGCTATCTTCTTCAATCTCATGTAGGCATCATCATACATATTCAAGCCTAGCCAGTCTGGAAGGCTGATCCCAATGGTGGAGAAGGGGTCTACGGGAACAGCCGCACTGCTGTGGATGTCGTGCAAAATGATGGTGGTATCCGGCCGGACGTATGCAAGCCAATCTTCATTGGCACTGACCCAGACCTACATATAAGACAGTAGGCAGCAAAGAAATTTACGGCATGGAAATGGAATAACTAAGTACTACATGATCAAACTCCATGACTGACCTAGTCATCGGACAAAATCCGACTACCTGTCAACGTCGGCAACTCTGGTGGAGTCAACGTGCAACCATGGCCAGGGAGCGGTGGACTGTTCGAAGGATTGTCCCATAGAAGAACATTCTCCTTGAGGACGCATGGAAGACCAACAAGCATGGCCTTTTCCCAAGCCTGATTAAGCACCATCTTGAAAAAGTTGGTGCAGGAAGCACCGAATCTTATGCTGGTGAGGAAGTTGGAGCGGCGTGTGATTTCTCCTAGAGGATCGTTGTCCAAGGTTTCCCAGCCCCGACGAGGAGGAGAACCGCCTGGCGAATGCATGGGAGCAGCGACAAACTGCCTTCACTTTGGGGTGAGGGGAACTAGCGAGGAGGTGATAAGAGCGTAGTAACCGCATGGCCTCGTCCCTTCCAACTGTAGCTCCTCGATCGTTCCTAAGCGAAGGGGTGACGCTATTATTTACTATGTACTCGTATTGTAGCAGTACTAGTAGAGTACTACTTTCTCAACTAGTAGTGCGATGTACTGTACTTTTAGTATAGTGCACCAGTTTTGAACTCTTGAATCTCAGGCCAAGGAGCTACAGTTGGAACTGGAGGGTAGTACTATTCTCTAGAACCATCGATGTCCTATCAATGCAGGGAAAGTACACCCGCGTAGTGGGTACTCTCGGTGCTCTATTCAAGCGTGTAGCTGGCCTACTTAGCCGCTCCTCTCATGCACACACTAGCGGCCTGTTTATCAACGGCGGTTACTGCGGTGGCAGAATATTTGAGTACGTATACGCGAGTAGGCGTTCGAGACCCCGCCCGTATGTACGTACGTGGCTATATTTACTTTCTTGCACACTGACTGTGCATACGTGTACATGCTACGTGCGCGCCTCTAGTACGACACGTGCGCGCCTCTACTATGACACATGAGCGCCTCTACATCGACCAGTATGTACATACACGTTCGCGACCAGAATGACAACACTATGTACGCTTCGACTAGGTGGGTCCCTACTGTCAGGCACTTCCTTCCATGCGAAGATGTAGCTTGTGGGTCTCAGCAGTTAGGGGGCAAATCATTTTTTGCCCGTAATATGGATGCACTTCCTTGCGTGCCAAGATATAGCTGGTGGGTCCCGGCAGTCAGGGAGGAAACGCTTTTTTCGAGAAATACGGTGGCCCGTCCGGTGGGTCCCTGTTGTCAGGTGGAGGAATCAGTATTTTCCGCGTAATAAGGAGGCACTTCCTTGCTGCGGCCGTGGACCCAGCTATCAACCTCTTCACATACAGTACTCTTCCGATGGAAGTCGTTCCTTGACCACATTGACCACGCCGCGCCGAGAGCACCAGGGTGGTGGATGATGGCGTGTCCTAGGAAGGGGACGACATGGAGCCGAGGAAGACGCGCCAGTGGAAGCCCACGCGGACAGTAGTACGAGGGTTCACTGGTTCGGCTGCGGTGTGATCCTGCCGTCGCCGCAGGGCCTGGCCAGCGGTGGGAGTAGTAGGGGGCGGTGAGGCCTCCGCATCACAACCTGCCATGAGAGCAGGAGCACGCGGCACGACCAGCGCTGGTTTGGGCGGCTAGAGCAAGAAGACCAGAGGTTGAAGAAGCACTACGGCCGTTGGATGGACATCGTACGGTCACTGGAGCTAGAATCGTTCATATTGACTAAGTTGACACAGCCCTTCGTCCGTTTCAACTTAGTAGGCCCACAAGTCAGCCTTCCATATGGTGGGTCCTAGCTAGCAGGGGGAGTATTCATTTTATGTGCGTAATAAGGAACCATTTCCTTGTGTGCGAAGATATAGCTGGTGGGTCCGAGCTATCAGCGGAGGGAACATTTTTTTGCGAAATACAGAGGCCCTTTCGCTTGATCCCAGATGTCAGGTGGAGGAATCATTATTTTGCGCGTAATAAGGAGGCATTTCCTTGTGTGCGGCCGTGGACCCAGCTGTCAGCCTCTCCATGTACAATCCACTTTCGATGGATGTCGTTCGTTCACCACATTGACCACGCCGCGCCGAGAGCACCAGGGTGGTGGACGACGGCGAGGCCTATGAAGGGAATGACACAGAGCCGGGGAAGACACGACAGTGGCTGCCCACGCGGTGCGGTGTACGAGGATTGACTGGTTCAGCTTTCGTCACCGGAAAATAACTGGAGGTGTGGGTGAGTAGAGGGATAGCCAGGCCAGGGATGCGAGTATGGTGGGGCCATGAGGCCTGCCCAGCAGCACAGCTGGCCACGGGAGGCGGGAGCAGGTGGTTCGGCCGGCGCTGGTTTGGGCGGCTGGAGCAGGAAGATCAGACACTGAAGAAGCATGATTGCCATTAGATTGACATCTAACGGTCTGACACTGGTAGAGTCGATTGTTGACTAAGTTTCTTTTTTGAGAAACCTTGTGTACCCATGAACTTAGTAGGCCCACAAGTCAGCCTCCAAATCTATGGAAGACAACATAGAGCCCATTTGCTAATTCTTAAGTAATTTATTACAACCCATTTTCTGCCCAGGACCATGGTCAAAAAGTTCAACCTTATTTTGCATATTTCGGAGGAGTCCAAACTATTGTAATCCTAAAATGATAAACATTTTTTTAAGAACTTATAGATTTGCCAAAAAAAACCATTTTGTTTTTGTAAGCAAACAAGACGTGGGACAATTGAGTTGGTTTAAGGGAAAACCAGTGGTAAAAAAATCAGCGCAGGGAGGGAAAACAACAACAAAAATAAGGATGTAAATATGAAAACGAAACTTTATGTATTTTCAATATAATATACGTGTATATGACTGGTAAAACTACAGGTAGAGATTAGAAAATGGAATTAGGACATGGTGTTTCAAGAGGAAAATAGAATTGGGTTGTGTGTTTGATTCAGTAAAAAAACTACCTGCGGATGTTGTAAGACAAAATATAACTAACGCTGGCGGGCCAGAGGCCAGTAGATACTTGCTGGATCTTTGTGCCCCGTTGTCATCATGAGATAGGCCTGTTAAAAACAAAACCAAGCCTGGGAAGTCTACATCCCAGTTGAAACTTGCTCGAGCTGAAAAAACAATATACCTGCTCAATAAACGAGAGAATTCTGCAAGTACAGACGGATAACTGGGATGCAGCAGGTATATTGTTTTTTCATCATGATAATAAGTGCATGCACTTGTTTTGAAAATTTTGGAGAACTGGGAATTCCAACTGTAGGTGCTTATGCTACCCATCAAATAAAAATCATGTGCCTGAAAATTCGTTTCGAAACAAATGATTCAGCTTTATATCCACGTCGACCCTCGGCATGATGGTTGGAAGCCAATGCTAAGTTCATACCGGAAGATCGTTAACAACAATACCAACTTGCGGACGACAAGTTAGTACAAGGACAAATACCAAACTAACTTATAATATTTTTACTCCTGGCCCTAGTGTTCGTCTGGTAGAAAATCTTGCAGAGGACCAGCTCCCGCTCATTCTCTTGCTCCAGGTCCTTGAGGTGGTACTGGTGCATCACCCAGTTGGTCCTCTGCTGGTCAAAATTCTTGTTGGTGTGCAGCACCAGAACCTTTTTGATGCCCATCTGCCGGTCGGTGACCATCACCGGCAAGGTATTGCCGGTCTTGTGACACATCGCGGGCATGCCACACTCCGACTGTATCTTGCGACACGTCCACATGCCCGTTTTGAATGCTCTGGAATTGCGCTGGAAGAAATGTCGCCTAGGCCACTCAGTGTGATACCTGCAGTATTGTCGAATACAGGTTTTAGTGTACGTAGTTGGCATTTTCATAACATCTTGGGCATGTTGTAGTCACTTGTTTCACTTTTATTAACTTTCAAATTGTAATTGCTTCACTAGGTCTATGCCTAAAAAGAAAAATAGAGCTATAAACAAAGGAATATGTTTGTGAAAATAGATGGTCGGTCGGTGTCTTACCTAGAAGTTTCTCCGGATGTGTGTAGCATATGTCGTTCTCACTGTCGATGGTTGGTACGAACAAATCGATGAGAGGGTGAGATCTCGCGCTGTCGGCACTCACTTTGGCCTCAAGGTCCTCGATCATCTCCTGATCCATGGTATCGAACTTGATGCCAGCCGGCAGCACCGGCCAATCCTTCTTGGAGTTGCATCGGTTAATTCCAGTTATATGGTACTCAATGTATGATCAATCGTCTGTTTTAAGTGAATGATGAAAGATTTCAACAGGTAAGTGGTAGTACTCCAAATCTGAAGTGCACAATACCCGAACATGCCGCCGGGATTCTTGTGTCACCTCACGCACGGCGTGTTGTCACGTCAATTCAATGTGAGGACATGATAAATAATTTGACCAATGTATACTAGTACTGCTATTGTACTACTTACTAGTCGTATTTAGTGTCACATTTTAACCATAGGTTTAACTAACAAAATGTCAATGCTTGTCACTGAAAATTATTCCATTGGAAACTATGTTCAAATAAAAATAGAACTATATAATTTTTTGTGACATGCATTAACATTTAGTTAGTGAAATTTATGGTCAAAATTTGACACAAATTACGGAGGGGACCAGTAAACCAGGAGGGAGGTAGTAGTATGAGTAGCGCAATATACGGTATAGAGGACTAGTACGAATTTAGAAATGGGGTAAGAAGTTACAAGGCTGTGCGACCGACTTTGTAGGCTACATGAGTAATACAAAATATAATTCCCATTGGACAACACTTTCACCAACAAGTACACACTTGAAGCCTAATTGATATATGGCTTCTGCACAACATCTCCATCATCGTTATCAGTACATCCTACGCAGGTGACTTAGGATGCACTTGATCCCAGAAAGGTATCTATCCTTCAAACCAGAGGAGTGCTTCAAACTAACAACAATACATAATATCCAACAAAAGAGGGTCATGCTACAACAGCAGGATACATGGCTCAGTCTAGAATCAAGTTGTGCATATTTGCTATTGGCATGAATGATACGTCTCCAATGTATCTATAATTTTTCATTGTTCCATGGTATTATATTATCAACCTTGGATGTTTTATATGCATTTATATGCTATTTATATGATTTTTGGGACTAACCTATTAACCTAGAGCCTAGTGCCAGTTTTTGTTTTTTCCTTGTTTTTGAGTATCGCAGAAAAGGAAATCAAACGGAGTTCAATTGACCTGAAATTTCATGGAGATCATTTTTGGACTAGAACAAGCCCACGGAGTATCGGAGATGGGCCAGAAGAGTCCCGAGGCCACCACGAGGGTGGGGGCGCGCCCTACCCCCTGGGCGCGCCCCCTACCTCGTGGCCGCCTCAGGGACCCCCTGACTTGTTCCCAACTCCAACACCTCTTATATAACCCCAAACTTCTAGAAAGAAACCTAGATCGGGAGTTTAGCCACCGCAAGCCTCTGTAGCCACCGAAAACCAATCTAGACCCGTTCCGGCACCCTGCCGGAGGGGGAATCCCTCTCCGGTGGCCATATTCATCATCCCGGTGCTCTCCATGACGAGGAGGGAGTAGTTCACCCTCAGGGCTGAGGGTATGTACCAGTAGCTATATGTTTGATCTCTCTCTCTCTCTCGTGTTCTTGATTCAGCACGATCTTGATGTATCGCGAGCTTTGCTATTATAGTTGGATCTTATGATGTTTCTCCCCCTCTACTCTCTTGTGATGCATTGAGTTTTCCCTTTGAAGTTATCTTATCAGATTGAGTCTTTAAGGATTTGAGAACACTTGATGTATGTCTTGCATGTGCTTATCTGTGGTGACAATGGGATATCATGTGATCCACTTGATGTATGTTTTGGTGATCAACTTGCGAGTTCCGTGACCTCGTAAACTTATGCGTAGGGGTTGGCACATGTCACACCCTGCATTTTGTAACATGTCATTTGCATTAATACAAAGCATGAAAATTTGGACCAACAAAAACTTTGCATCGTTTGGCTTTTTATTTTGGAGTTGGTTTTCTCTCTGTGATTTTCAAGTGCTCTTTAAAGTCAACTACTCCACCTTACATACTTCACCTCCCTGCCCAAACTTCTGCCCAATGATCATGCCATGTGTATATTGCAATATAGTATTTCTTACAAAAATATTTTGGCCAAATAGTATTTTCAAAATTTAGTTTTCCAAAAACCCCTGAATTGAGGTTTGCACTGCAAGTACTTGCTTTGGGGTATGAAAAATATTTCAAGGAGTATATTTGAAACCTATTAGATATAGGATTCCATAAACCACAAAAATATAATTTTAAAAGTTATTTTCCTATTTTATTTAAAAGCTTTTTCTTAAGGCCAGAAATGGTCTTTAATAGGAAAAAAATTATTTTATTATTTCACAAATATTTGACAAAAATCAGGGAAACTCATTGGACATATATTTTCCATATATAAGAGTTTCAACACATGGTCATGTTCAAAATATTGGACAGAACCTCCCAAAACCATTTCTGCCCATTTCAAAGATTTGAGATATTTCTACAGGAAATATTTTCATAAAAATCCAAGGAAAATCTAGCAAGTCACAAATGCATATTGTGATCACCTTGCGAAGCCTCATATCAATCAAGGTCATTTTGGTTCACAAAAATGCCCCAAAACCCTCTCTGACCCGAATCAAATTTGAACAACTTTGTACTACCAACTTTCTCTTCTTGACGCCAACTTTTGTGAGCATGTTAGCATGACCAAATGAGGCCACTAATTATCTGTGTCATTTCACCTTATGGAGTCTCATGCCAAATGGAAATCATCTACTTGCCCAAACCATTATCAAACACCTTCTGACACTTTTCCAAAATGCCATTTCTAACATCTTCCACTAATCTCCATGGGCTCAAAGTTTTACCACAGCCCCTCCTAGTCCCCTTGCAGCTCCAGTAACAATGGCAAATCCACAGCTCAATTATTGGAGGGGCAAAACCCCACTATCTCTCTCTAGACAACCCATTTCCCTCTCTCCCTCAACCTCCCTCCTCACTCCAGTGGTCACACAGGGCGTCCAAAGCCCCTCCCCCTTATTTACTACACCCTAGAGCCACCAGACATTTTTGGCCGTACCCACCTGTCCTAAAGAATGCCATGGCATGCCATTTGCACGCTCCAGAGCGCGCTACAGTGCAACCAGGCACTGTAGCCACCCCTTGCCAACCACTCCCAGCCACCTTGGGCCTCCCCAGCGCGCCCGACGATGCGCCTCGACGTCTGCGTCACGCCATGCCTCTGTCCCCCTCCTCCTTCTCCCTCCTCTTGCCCCAGCTCGCACGCGCGCCGGCCGCCCGAGTGTCCCATTGAGCGCTCTCGCACGCGCGGTGCCATGCCCCCTTCTTTCCCTCTCGTCTCTCCCCTCGCCCTAGACCAACCCCACAAGCACCCCAGACACACCCACGAGCGCTCCCGTGACCCGTAGCAACCGCAGTAGGCTTGCCGGTGTACGGGTCCTCGGTGGACCGTCGCCCGCCTATTTAAGGGTCTCCCCGAGCTCTCCTCTCCTCACCACTCGCTCTCTGCACCATCAAATCATCCCCCTGCACTCCAGTTCCTCTCTAGAGCCACCCGAGCTCGAGATCGAGCTCGAGATCCACCACTTCGGCTCGCCAGAGTTCGCAAGGTACAGGCCTCCCCCGCTCCTCCTCTGCCTCGATCTGGAACCCCCGAGCACCCCTGATCATTTCCCCTTTCTCCCCCGCTTCTTTTGCAGTCGAAAATGGCTGGAACCGACGAGATGGGTAATGAGATGGGTAACCACTTGATAACGAAGTGGTGTGCTGAGGCAATTGTGTGTGTTGTTTTTGAAAACGGATTAGATTTAAGATTTGTCGACTGTCCCAACCTTACATGCGCAACCACTCTACCCTCATATGGGAAAGGGCATTATTGATTACCTAGGCCGATACTAGCTTGGAGCCCGCATTATTAGTGATGGGAGAGTCATTGTTGCGCTCTCTTGGGATGGGGTCGTGCCAGGTAGGGCGGCCATGATTGTTTTCATAGGGCACCAGACACACCGTTGGTACCCCGTGCTTGTGACATGTGATGAATATGGGAGCAAGGCTCCAGACTTTTAAGATGTGAAATATTGTGCACGGGGGTTACTACCAATCGAGTGGACTCTATGTAAGTGTCGTCTAGGGAAAGATAGTGATCGGGTGCTTACCCCGGGTACTTGAAGTACCGCAGGTCGTGGATGACACGGAAGTTCACCGGATCTTGTGGGTAAAGTGTGCAACCACTTCAGAGTGTAAAACTATTCGAATAGTCGTGTCCACGGTCAAGGACAGTTGGGCGGTGCTGCTTAAACTACGTCCAGAGTTTTACAAACTGCGTGTGCGTGTGTGTTGATAAAACTATTTGGGTTAAGCCAGATGGCTTGACACGATGATCAAGTTGGATTGGTGTCCAACTTTGCTTATGTTGATATCTGCAACTTGTCCATACAGATATCTGTACTCCCATGATGCATACTTTACATGCTGATAGATCATGTCATTGCACTCAAAACTAGCTTTCTGCAAACCACCTACTTAGTGCTATATCATTGCATTATTGTGCCTTGTTCCAATCAAGGGTTGCTTGCGAGTACATTCAAAGTACACATTGGCTTGCCACTGGTTATTAATTGGCCAGGCATGGAAGAACAGGAGTTCGATGAAGAGTTCTTTGGAGACAAACATGCGAACTAGGACGTTTCCCAGTCAGAATGCCTGTAGGGTTAAGGCAGATGGCATGTGTTCTAGTTATTGACGAAGATTTCCGCTGCTTAAGTTTATTTGGTATTCAGCCCTTGTGGCTTTATCTATGTAAGGCTTAACCATAATGGTCATAATCCGTGTAAGACGGTATGTATGGATGTAAGACTCTTGTTATTCAGCTTCTGTGTGTTGAGTGAGCATTGATCTCTGGGATCACTGTACACGTGCATTCGGTGACCACGACTTATGAAGTCGGGGTCCCCACAGCACACGTTTTCGTCTTAACTCTCTGGTAGAAACTTTGGGGCACTCTTTGAAGTTCTTTGTGTTGGTTGAATAGATGAATATGAGATTGTGTGATGCCTATCGTATAATCATACCCACGGATACTTGAGGTGACATTGGAGTATCTAGGTGACATTAGGGTTTTGGTTGATTTGTGTCTCAAGGTGTTATTCTAGTACAAACTCTAGGATAGATTGAATGGAAAGAATAGCTTCATGTTATTTTACTACAGACTCTTGAATAGATCGATCAGAAAGGATAACTTTGAGGTGGTTTCGTACCCAACAATAATCTCTTTGTTTATTCTCCTCTATTAGTGACTTTGGAGTGACTCTTTGTTGCATGTTGAGGGATTGTTATATGAAAGTGCAACTATCCCTAGGTGGTTTTGGTAATTCCTAACAACATATAGCTCATTGAGCTAATGCCATTTCAAGATGAATATCTCAGGAAAGCTCAATGATTGGCATGGCATGTATGAGAAAAGTGGACCCCTCAAAATGCTAAGGACAAAGGACTGGCTCAAGCTCAAAGCTCAAGACTCTACATTTTCTATTTTAGTGATCCAAGATCACATTGAGTCTATAGGAAAAGCCAATACTATCAAGGAGGGATGAGGTGTTGCTTAATGAGGCTCTTGCTCAAAATGCTTAGTAATATGCTCCAAAACTCTCAACTACTTTCTCACATCCACATATGACCTAAACCAAAAGTCAAACTCGGCCCCACCGATTCTTTGTATACGGCGCCACCGAGTTTCAAATGTCATAGCCACTGCCACAAACCCTAGGCAAATCGGTCTCACCGATAGGGATCTCGGTCTCACCGAGATGGGATTGTAATCTCTTTGTTTCCCTTGGTAATGTTTCGGTCCCACCAAGATGAGCGATCGGTCCCACCGAGATTGCAATGTAAACTCTCTGTTTTCCCTTCGTAATGTTTCGGCCTCACCGAAATGAGCGATCGGTCCCACCGAGTTTACCTGGCCCACTCTCTAGTTAGCTTATTACCAAAATCGGTCTCACCGAGTTTGTGTAACCGGTCTCACTGAGATTACATTACGCCCTAACCCTAATCATATCGGTCCTACCGAGTTGCATGTCGGTCCCACCGAAAACCCTAACGGTCACTAGCTTTGCTGAATCGGTCTGACCGAGTTTAACTATTCGGTCCCACCGAGATTGCAAGTTGTGTGTAACAGTTAGATTTTGTGTGGAGGCTATATATACCCCTCCACCACCTCTTCATTTGTGGAGAGAGCCATCAGAACAAACCTACACTTCCAACTTACTTTTTCTGATAGAGAACCACCTACACTTGTGTTGAGGCCAAGATATTCCATTCTTACCATATGAATCTTGATTTCTAGCCTTCCCAAGTTGCTTTCCACTCAAATCCTATTTCCACCAAATTCATATCCTGTGAGAGAGAGAGAGAGAGTTGATTGTTGGGGAGTCTATCATTTGAAGCAGAAGAGCAAGGAGTTCATCATAAACACACCATTTGTTACTTCTTGGAGAGTGGTGTCTCCTAGATTGGCTAGGTCTCACTTGGGAGCCTCTGACAAGATTGTGGAGTTGAACCAAGGAGTTTGTAAGGGCAAGGAGATCGCCTACTTCGTGAAGATCTACCGCTAGTGAGGCAAGTCCTTCGTGGGCGACGACCATGGTGGGATAGACAAGGTTGCTTCTTCGTGGACCCTTCGTGGGTGGAGCCCTCCATGGACTCGTGCAATCGTTCCCCTTCGTGGGTTGAAGTCTCCATCAACATGGATGTACGATAGCACCACCTATCGGAACCACGATAAAAACATCCGTGTGTCCTATTGCGTTTGCATCCTCCAAACCCTTCCCTTTACATTCTTGCAAGTTGCATGCTTTACTTTCCGCTGCTCATATACTCTTTGCATGCTTGCGTGAATTGTGTTAAGATTGCTTGAATTATCCAAAGTAGCTAATATCTGTCAAGAACTAAAATTGGGAAAAGGATAAGTTTTTATTTGGTCAAGTAGTCTAATCACCCCCCTCTAGACATACTTTCGATCCTACAAGTGGTATCAGAGCTTTGGTCTCCATTTGCCTTGATTTTCATAGCTTTTGGAAGTCATAGCCTTGCTTTCACAACCTAGGAGAGTATGACGCCTAGCAAGGGAAACTACCATCATAGAGGTCCTTACTTTGATGGTACTAATTTTGCTAGTTGGAAGCATTAGATGAAAATGCATATTCTTGGACATAACCCCGCCGTATGGGCTATTGTGTGTATTGGCTAGCAAGGTGAAATCTTTGATGGGAGAGAACCGAATCGTGAAGCTACCTCGGAAGAGTTGAAGATGCTACAATACAATGCTCAAGCTTGTGATATCCTCTTCAACGGATTGTGCCCCGAAGAATTCAACAAAATCAGCCGTCTTGAGAATGCAAAGGAAATTTGGGATACCTTGATTGATATGCACGAAGGTACCGACTCCGTCAAGGAATCCAAGTTGGATGTGCTTCGAAGTTAACTTGACAAGTTCAAAATGAAGGATGGTGAAGGTGTCGCTGCAATGTACTCTAGGCTTGCTCTTATCACAAATGAGATCGCCGGCTTAGGCAGTGAAGAGATGACTGACAAATTCATCACCAAGAAGATCCTAAGAGGTTTGGACAGAAAATATGATAGCGTTTGCACATTGATTCAAATGATGCCCAATTACAAAGATCTCAAGCCAACGGAAGTCATTGGAAGAATTGTTGCTCATGAGATGTCACTTAAGGATAAGGAGGATCTCCGTAACAAGTCAAGTGGTGCTTACAAAGCCTCGTGTGAAGCTCCCACATCATCAAGTGAGAAACAAACCTTCAATGTTGAATTGAGTATAATGGTGAAGAACTTCAACAAATTCTACAAGAGTAGAAGCAAAGAGAGAAGTTCCAAGTCTAGGTCCTACAATGACAAAAGATCTTCTAGTTGAGAGCGAAATTGCTACAATTGTGGAAGACCCGGACACTATTCCAATGAGTGTACGGCACCCTACAAAAGAATAGAAGATTCTCCAAAAAGAAGAAGTAGAAGAGAAGAATCACCATCAAGAGAGAGAAGGAGTAGAGATGATTGTTATGAACGAAGAACATCCTGGAGAAGCAAAGATTCAGAAAGAAAGGACAAGTCATCAAGGAGCTACACAAAACTAAGACATCAAGCTCATGTTGGTGAATGGGTATCCGGCTCCGACTCTGACAATCACTCTGAGAGAAGCTATCACTCCGACTCCGAATATACTAAAGATGAAGGTGTTGCCGGTCTAGCACTTGTGTCAACCAACTCCTGCGACATATTTGATTCACCAAATGAAGGACTTGGAAGATGCTTCATGGCTAAAGGCCCAAAGGTATCACACCCCGAGTATGTTGATTTCAATAGTGATGAAGATGACTTGTTAGGTGATGATGATTTACTTGTTGACAACTTTAGTGATGAATACTATGATGAAACGTCAATTAATCATGCTAATCAAGATAAAACGAATGACAATGATAAGGAGAAGATTGAGTTACTAACTAAAGAACTAAACACTCTTAAGTTAGCTCATGAAACAATCTTAGGAGATCATCGAGAACTTTTAAGGACTCATGAGAAATTACGTTTTGAAAAGCTCATCCTTTAGCAAGAGCATGAGTTCTTAAAGGCAATCAATGATGATCTTCGCAAGAAAAGTTCTTCTTACATTGCCAAGCATTTACTCTTATCCACTTACATGCCTCAAGTCAAGTCTAGTAACAAGAACAAGAAAGATTCTTCCTCTAGTAGTAACAATAATCATGCTAAATCTAATGTTGTTGCTTCTAGTAGTTCTCTTGATTCCACTAATGATTCTCTTGGCCAAGTTACACTTGAGCAAGAAAATAGCTTATTGAAGGGAATTATAGAGAAAGGTGTTTACAAAAGCCTTGTCGGGAGTGAGCAATTCGAAGAAATTGTACGCAAGCAAGGAAGGCACCGGAAGAACCAATGTGTTGGTTTTGAACGAAAGTTCAATGCCAATGGAGTTGAGTGGGAAGAAAATCAATACCCCAAGACGAAGTTTGTTCCTCAACAAAAGAAGTATGATCCTACTTGCTTCAAAGGGACACAAGCTCAAGATGATCTTCCACCACAGGACAACGAGCAAAAAGGGAAGGATAAGCTTCAAGAGGAAATTGATGCATTTGAAGAAGCACCCAAGGCCTTGGTCAAGTGGGTTCCCATTACTACATCAAGTTCTACTTCATCAAGTATGACTATAGCTCCAAGGATTCCCATCAAGATGATGTGGATCCCAAATAAGAATAACTAGAGAGTTCTTGAGGGTGACTCCGCCAACATACCTCACTCTTATCATTTTGGCAAGAACAAGTGCAATCAACTTCCACATCTTGCACTAGTTCAAGGAGTCACAAACCCTCTTGTTGGTAAGACAAGGGACAAGGTAACCTAATGCTTTCATAGACATCATGTTGTGTGTGCATCACTCTATGTCTATGGATATGCTTGTTTGTTCCTTGTGGGACTAACCCGTGTAGGTATTGAAAGTGCAACTCACTCCAAAGGATTGCTCCAAATGATCTACATCCACATCTTCAACACCTACATGAAGTCATCATCGACAAAACCCACGGTTAGTTCATCCCTCTTAGGGGGGATCTCACATCTAGGGGGAGCTTTACTCTAAAATTGAGCTAAGGCAACTCTAATGGTGTGAACACAACAACGCTTTATGTAAAAATGGCAACCCCATTTGTCCTTAAAAATGAGTATGACCTATGATCAAAGTTCTCATTTGACTCCTAAGTCAATATACTCATATATAGATGACCTAGTCATCGCCAATTGCTTGATAGATGCTAGAATTGGTTGTGCATGCTTTGCCACATATTTCATTTGACATTTTATTGTGTGAGCATGTTGGCTGCATAATTTACTCATTCGAGGACATCCACTTGTTGTTCTGATTGTTTGGTTCCTTTTTCTTTTGCCAAGTGGATGGACAAGAATGCCTAAGAACCTTCTCTGGCTATCTATGTTTTTCTTGTCTCAAACTCTATTCATGCTACATCACAAAGTTTGATCAAGTCAGATTCGAACCACTCTGTGTGAGGAGCACTCGGAGTCCCCGATTCGTCATAGACTTAAAAATCCAAAACTTCTTTGTGCGTTTCGGTCTAACTGATTCATCCATTTTGGTCATACCGAGATCACTAAGTCGGTCTAGGTTTTCAATCTCGGTGCAACCGATTTGAACTTTTCGGTCACACCAAGTTTCAGTAACTGCTTGCAGTTATGAATCTCGGTGCCATCGAGTTTTTCCACTCGGTCACACCGATAGAGTCAGGCTATATATATCCGCGGCCCAAAATTTGGAAAAATTTCTGAACCTCTTCACCCGCGCTCAGCCTGCTCTGCCTCCCTGGGTCTCCGGATCGTCCTCCTCATCGCCAGCTGCCTCCCGCCTCTGGTCTCTGCCGCCGTTAATGGGAATCATCTCCGCCGTTGCCGCCATAGCAAGTCCATCGCCGCACTAGGGTATGGACTTGATCCTTGTGCTATTCCCCCCTCCGATTCTTAGCACATTGTTTTGCCATGTATCTTGCCACAATTGAGATCATTCTATCCAGCGAAATCACTTTCTAGTTTATCCGTGGATTGAAAATTTAGGGTTAGGTTTCCGCCGAAACCATCTCGGACCGACCGAGTTGTTGAAATCGGTTCCACCGATTTGGCTAAGGCCATTGCACATGTGATTCTCGGTCTGACCGAGAATTAAAAATCGGTGTGATCGAGTTCAATACTTTGTGAAACCCTAGCAGTCTCGGTGTCACCTCACTATGACTCGGTCTAACCGAGTTCACTAGTTTAGGTTCCGAAAGCTACTTCGGTATCACCGAGTTTGCAAATCGGTAGATCCGAAATGCTTTTTGTGGAAAACTAAAACTAAGTTTTTAACTCATTCTTTTGCAAAAAAACCTCTGTACTTTGTGATGCTTATCAAATCTACCTCATCTATAATCTATTCGCAGGGTCTGATGTCAGTGTTTGCATCATGTCAGATCAGAGTGACAGTCAGAACAAGTCTTAGGAGCAAGTGAACATGAGTGAGGGCACTAGTCCCTCTAGCAGCTTTGATGAAGGAAGCAGGAGTACACCCAGCAACTTGCCTAAGGCAGCCACCAGGACCAGAAAGAAGAAAACCTCAGATTCTGAGGATGAGGACTATGTGGCTGTTGAGGAAGAGTCCACCTCAAAGAGGAAAGTCCTGAAAAAGGAATATGGCACAGCTGCTACCACTAAGCCAGGAATGAAGCAAAAGGTTCCTGCCAAGAGAGTTCCTATGTCAAAAGCCAGAGCATCCACTACTAAAACCTCCAAGCCATTAGAAGAGGTAGTTGGAGAAGGCAAGAAAAAAGAAGGAAAGGGTCAAGAAGACCACTGCCAGAGTGCTTGGCAGATCCTCAATAATGAGAGACTCTGAAGAAGAGGAAGAGGAAGAGGATGCAACACCAGCACCCAAAGTTCAAAAGCTTATGGGAGATGCTATAAGGGCAGGGGTTGTTCCATCTAAGCCTAAGACTGCTCCTAAGACTGCTGCTCCAGCTCCAAAGCCAAAACCCAAGAGGGGGAGATCGAAAGTGCAACTATCCCTAGGTGGTTTTGGTAATTCCTAACAACATATAGCTAATTGAGCTAATGCCATTTCAAGATGAATATCTCAGGAAAGCTCAATGATTGGCATGGCATGGATGAGAAAAGTGGACCCCTCAAAATGCTAAGGACAAAGGATTGGCTCAAGCTCAAAGCTCAAGACTCTACATTTTCTATTTTAGTGATCCAAGATCACATTGAGTCTATAGGAAAAGCCAATACTATCAAGGAGGGATGAGGTGGTGCTTAATGAGGCTCTTGCTCAAAATGCTTAGTAATATGCTCCAAAACCCTCAACTACTTTCTCACATCCACATATGACCTAAACCAAAAGTCAAACTCGGCCCCACCCATTCTTTGTATCCGGCGCCACCGGGTTTCAAATGTCATAGCCACTGCCACAAACCCTAGGCAAATCGGTCTCACCGATAGGGATCTCGGTCTCACCGAGATGGGATTGTAATCTCTTTGTTTCCCTTTGTAACGTTCCGGTCCCACCGAGATGAGCGATCGGTCCCACCAAGATTGCAATGTAAACTCTCCGTTTTCCCTTCATAACATTTCGGTCTCACCGAAATGAGCGATCGGTCCCAGCAAGTTTACCTGACCAACTCTCTGGTTAGCTTATTACAAAAATAGGTCTCACCAAGTTTGTGTAATCGGTCTCACCGAGATTACGTTATGCCCTAACCCTAATCATATCGGTCCTACCGAGTTGCATGTGGGTCCCACCAAAAACCCTAACGGTCACTAGCTTTGTTGAATCGGTCCGTCCAAGTTTAACTATTCGGTCCCACTGAGATTGGCAAGTTGTGTGTAACGGTTAGATTTTGTGTGGAGGCTATATATACCCCTCCACCACCTCTTCATTCGTGGAGAGAGCCATCAGAATAAACCTACACTTCCAACTTACTTTTTCTGATAGAGAACCACCTACACTTGTGTTGAGGCCAAGATATTCCATTCTTACCATATGAATCTTGATGTCTAGCCTTCCCAACTTGCTTTCCACTCAAATCCTATTTCCACCAAATTCATATCCTATGAGAGAGAGAGTTGAGTGTTGGGGACTCTATCATTTGAAGCACAAGAGCATGGAGTTCATCATCAACACACCATTAGTTACTTCTTGGAGAGTGGTGTCTCCTATATTGGCTAGGTGTCACTTCGCAGCCTCCGACAAGATTGTGGAGTTGGACCAAGGAGTTTGTAAGGCAAGGAGATTGCCTACTTCGTGAAGATCTACCGACGGCCATTGTGGGATAGACAACGTTGCTTCTTCGTGGACCCTTCGTGGGAGGAGCCCTCCGTGGACTCATGCAACCGTTACCCTTTGTGGGTTGAAGTCTCCATCAACGTGGATGTACGATAGCACCACCTATTGGAACCACGACAAAAACATCCGTGTCTCCTATTGCGTTTGAATCCTCCAAACCCTTCCCTTTACATTCTTGCAAGTTGCATGCTTTACTTTCCGCTGCTCATATACTCTTTGCATGCTTGCGTGAATTGTGTTAAGATTGCTTGACTTGTCCAAAGTAGCTAATATCTGCCAAGAACTAAAATTGGGAAAAGGATAAGTTTTTCTTTGGTCAAGTACTCTAATCACCCCCCTCTAGACATACTTTTGATCCTACATTATACGATCCAATTATGTTATCATTTTTGAGAGAACTTGCACTAGTGAAAGTATGAACCCTAGGACTTGTTTCAATGCATTGCAATACCATTTACGCTCACTTTTACCACTTGTTACCTTGCTGTTTTTATATTTTCAGATTACAAAAACCTTTATCTACCATCCATGTTGCACTTGTATCACCATCTCTTCATTGAACTAGTGCACCTATACAATTTACCATTGTATTGGGTGTGTTGGGGACACAAGAGACTCTTTGTTATTTGGTTGCAGGGTTGTTTGAGAGAGACCATCTTCATCCTACGCCTCCCATGGATTGATAAACCTTAGGTCATCCACTTGAGGGAAATTTGCTGCTATCCTACAAACCTATGCACTCGGAGGCCGAACAACGTCTACAAGAAGAAGGTTGTGTAGTAGACATCAATGAACCACATCGCCGCATGTCGGGTTTGCAAAAGCCATCCATCGCATGGAAGCTTGATACCTTTCACACTCTAAAGATTATATGGCAAAAAGCTGTGTCGATTAATTTCTGGATATGGTGATTCATGAAACCCATGGTATGATGTGTAAACACTGTTCCCCCTGGCGAATGGAAGTAGCATAGCATAGTAATCATCGCCGGTGATATGATCGATGATTGGTTGGATGATCAGATAATTGAGCCCGAGGAACATGGAGTGGTTGCCGATGCTATAAACCTGCCTCCAGTTGAACACGCCTAGCCCAACGGAGCTGGGATCTTTCTCGAACACGAAGCAGCCATAGCCATCAATGTCACGAATGCCCCAGGCATTGTACTGCATGTGGTTTGATGAAATGGTTTGGTCAATTTGGTACGTGCAAATGAGCATCAAATGACCACCGTCAGCTAAACGAGCGATAAACCACCACCCATCAGCTGGTATGATTCCAGGTCCTAGAATCATGAAGGCCAGCGCATTTGCGTCTGCTGTAACAATTCAAATTGGAGACCAAAAGGACAAAAATAAACAATCATGTTTAGAGTATGTGTGGAATTAAGATTATTATAACAGTGACACATATCGTAGACAGAGAATTGCAATGTCGTGGTCATAATCATACCCCAAGTTAAAAAAATAAGCCAATGGCATTCATATTCTAGCAATATATCACTGTTCAAACATCATGTAACAATGAGAGGAAAACAGATATGACAGGGCCTACTCATATTCTACCATATCACTTACTACAGTTATCATATCAACTCTAAGAAATAACATGCATTGTTATAAAAATCCTGGAAATGAGAGTAACATATAGTAATCATGAGGTTATACTCATAATATATATTCTAACAATCATTAGATGCCAATTGTTCTCATATCAACTCTAACAATAACATGTGTGGTCAAAAAATCTTGGAAATGAGAGGAACATATAGCAATGATGTGGTTATAGACATTCTATATATATTCTAAATTTGTAACAATGAACAGGCAGTCGTATTCATAAGGTAAAGATGAGATGAGATAGAGAAATTACACGACGATAGATTCCACCAGTATAGGCAGCCAATCTTTGCGTCGACCATGTAAACGATTCCATCGTGCAATATAGCATCTAACAGAAATGATGGCTGAAGAGGATTGATGATGAGCCATAACCATGTATTGCGAGCAGATTCTAGATAGACTAATCCCATGTTGAACACAGCAATGAGCTTGTAATCCATGTAGTCTTCTGATGGTGTGGGCACTTCGCAGATTACAACCTTCATCAAACAGAGGTCGAGCCAAAAGCTCGATGCGTCTCGTGCGTAGTAGGTAGGAGTGTCCGACGGGCCACGAGGCTCGATGGCGGCGGTATGAAATGATGGAAGGGTGATCTCTCGCTGGGTGTAGATATCCATGAGACACCACGGACTACCGGATTGGTGGATGAGGACGATCTAGTTGGCCTTCATGGCCGCCCAGTAGTGGCCGCGCATGAAGGCCAAGTGGACGGGTAGTGGTAGCATGTCGAGGGGCTCCAGGCAACGTCCAGAGGATCGTCAATTCGGTGTCTGGGCCGTCTGCGAGGATCGGGCATCAGCATGCAAGGTGTCTTGAAAAGAGCCGGCCAGTTGTAGACGACTAGACAATACAAAGACACCGAGCATGCGGCAAGACGGATGGTGCTGAGCAAGTCCATATGATTACATATCTGCTCCAAGAGAACATCGGGAGGGAATTCCAATCACGGCTCTGCGTGTCAGTCGGTTCTGCCATAGGGTTTTTTAGGGTGCTGAGTGACTGGGGTTTTTGGTGGCTGTGAGCCAGCGGGAAAGTGGATTCGGTCGTGTGAGGGAAGAAGATGGCGTGTGTGGCCGAGTAGTGAGCGGGGAGATATGGTACGTGCGAGCTACCAAGGAAGATAGCGCTGGCGGGCGAGCAGTGAGCGGGGGGAAATGGTGTGCGGCCGACAATGGGGAAGAGAGGAGGAAGAAGAGTGAAAGACGGGGAAGAAAGTGCATTAAACCTCAATTCTACTAGTACCACTACCAGGATATACCGTCCTTCGGAGTGTAAATAGTTATGCCGATGACATGTGGGTCTACCTCAAGAGGGCCCATATGTCAATTAATGGAGGAGAGAAGTGCGTAGTCATATTTACGGAAGCGTGCTCCACTGGCAAACATGATGGCAGTACTGGGTAAGGCTAATTTAGTAACACCAACACGCTGGTTCAGCTTATTAATTAAGTGTCCCATATGTTACAGCGTGTATTGTCACTTCACTGTGAAGACTAGTTGAATAGTTCTCTCTGACCGAGATGGGGAATAATGGATCACGAATACTTCCTATCTACAGTATCCCTATGCATGTACACTCAGGCCCCTCCCAATGCTTCGCCTTGTATAGGTGCTACGGCTGCCATGTAGGCAAAAATTCTGATGTGGCAAGGTAATTAAGAGGAGAGAGATAAGTGTCATGACCCTACTAAGCGCAAGAACCTAGACAAAAGACTTAAATGGAAGAATCCCACCAATGCATGAAGAACTTTAGTTGCAAAATCAGTAAATAAAGGATGCTTAGCACCAACAATTTAAGCACCTATGCATTGGGAGTTTTAGCTGCTAAAGTTTTTAATGTGGTTAGCACCCCATGTAAGCACCAATGCATTTGAAGTAGCCTCATCATGTCAAACAAGATGAAACATTGGCCAAGGCACCCGGCGCCTATAATGTAGGAGTACTAGTACTACCTCCTTTCCGGTTTATAGGGTTCAACTCAAAAATCTCATCAACAAAGGAAGATGCTGAGTGTTGGAATAATTTTTGTAGTTTGCAAAAACACTCAATTAATGCACTCGTTTTCCTCAAAAAATTATGTTTACCAATGGATTAATTTTGTGTCAAACTTTGACCATCTATTCCCTCCATCCAGGTGAATAAGTCATCTTTGGTTGTGTACTGTGACCAAGGAGGGAAATACAAGATAACTTAATGTTTATTTGCTACTTCCTCCGTTCCTAAATATTGTCTTTTTGGAAATTCAAATGGAATACAACATACGGATGTATGTAGACATATTTTAGAGTGTAGATTCTCTCATTTTGCTCCGGACGTAGTCACTTGGTGAAATCTCTAGAAAGACAAATACTCCGTATTTGGGAACAGAGGGAGTATCACCATATGGAGGGAACACAGGAAGCTTCAAATATGAACATGTCAATGGGAGGGAGTAAAAGCTTCATGCATGCATGCATGCAACATGAAACACTCACACGTACACATGGACACACGCAACACTCACGCACCCATGCGGCACACAACACACGACGCAACACACACGCTCACGCTCAAGTGCTCAACCTACTCCCTACGTCCGTGAAAGACTGTACATTTAGAGATTTACACATTGACTAGGGCATAATTAACGCCCAAAAGTAGCAGACTTAGCCCCTTCTAGTGCTCCACCGTGGATAGGTGCTAAGCATGCCACATAAGCAATGACATGGCACAACATTTAAGGAGGGGAGAGAATACTTTAGTGACCCTAGAAAGAACAAATGCTAAGCGCGAGAACCTAGGGAAACCACTTAAATGAAACAGTTTGACCAATGCATGAAAGACTTTAGGTGCTAACTCATTAAATAAAGTGTGCTTAGCAACAACAAGTTAAGCACCTATGCATTGGGGAGTTGAGTTGCTAAGCAATTTAATACACTTAGCACCTCATCTAATCACCTTTGCATTGGAAGAGGTCTTATATGTGCATGCGACCATTGAGAGAAGAAGATTAAATGAAGGTTATTGCATGCTGTAATTAAGGATAGACATGTAGCCTATAGCTAGAGAACAAGTTGGTGCATTAGTCAATCAATATCGATTTTAGATTAAAGGCTATACGATGCTCTACGATGAGCTATGTCGACTATGTGGCCGGTCAGTAGGGTGCAATACGGTGCTCTACGATGAGCTAGTAATCGTATAATCACTGCAAAACTATATATAGTGACCGTAAAGAGCGTATTGTTACATATGTTGACCGCAAGTGTATTTTTCTCGTTTCAAATTAATCCATATTAACCGAAAGGACTAGTACTAGTACTGCTTTGATGTGTCCCGTCAACTCGCCTAAAGAGGAGAAGCTTGCTTACTATGCCTCTCCCTCACCCATGCGCGCGTTGGCTCATAGGACGAGGAGAGGGTTTTGACTATAGCGCCCTCTCCCTCTCCCTCTCGCTCGCCCTCGCCCTCGCGGTGGACATGCAACAGTTCAATCAGTGTCAGATTACCAGAAGCATGATGTACTGTAGTATCATCATTGTTGGACCTTCCAAAGAGGCGAAGAGCCAAGTGCAAGGTTCACACGAGTACGAACTGTTGAACATCCCGAAGAGGCAAAGAGCCAAGCACAAGGTTTTATAGGAGTTGTCGTCCTAGTAGGAGTATTACAACTATAGCGAACGATGCTACTGTATGATGCCGCAACATCACCTATATCCAAAGTTGTGCCACCTTTTTTTCTCAAAGAGCATGTTGGAGCCCGTGCAACAACCAAACAAGTTGCACGTACACATAACACATTTACTTGTAATAAATTCTAAAGGACAAATGCCAATATGCCACACAAGTTCATCTCCAATTAATACATATATTCACAACGCTACCATTCACAATTTACCATACCCCACTTACACGTTATAGATGGTCTACATGTCCTCCTCCAGGTTCCAGTCCCAGGTGTTCTTCATGGATGGCATGATCTATAGTGGTGGTTCCACACGATGGAGAGTCATCCAAGATGAAGCGGCATAAATCAGGGATAGCATGTCCCAGCATGCCGTTCATCCGGCGGTGCGCACTAAACAACCATGCTTCATGAACGGCAGGCCTTCTATGTCATGCATGGAAGGTGGCATCCGCTTCACAATGGGGTAGCTGTCCCCAATGAAAAGCGAGTACTATCCAAGAGTGTTCCTCGGCACCCACGTAGCATCACGGGGGTCGAACTCGACGCCGTTCATCTGGTACACGCGGCATCTCAGATCTGGACACATGGTGACATACACAGTAAAGGTCCATGCATAATAATCTTGTGCTCAAATATGGCGGTCAGTAATACTATGCAGCAAATAGTACTACTCTGGTATAGAGGAAGTAAAATAACCGGCTTATTATATATAGCCACTCTTGGCTACATGGATGAGATAGTAAGACATGAAAAAACAAAAATGGTGGCAGCTAGTGGGTTCAAGTCTTCAAGGGCCTAGCTAGCTATACGTTTCCTCCAAGGTAAAAAGTACTCCAACTAGTATAACAACGAAAGAGAAGGCGAGAGGGTTAAAAACTATAATACTAAATGGAATACCTGGGTAGATGGTGACGGTCCGATCGTGGTAGATTGTGTGACCATGTTGCACATCAGTGGTACCATGGGTAACGACTGCTAAGATAGTTGATCCCAATATGCCAAAGTCAGCTACAAGGTTCCAGGTTAGACCGAATCGCGGATGCAAATGCATATCCAGGATCGGCGATCTTATTTTGATCGGGGGATGACTGGTCCCTGCAAAATAATGGAGTACCGTTAGGGATGCAAATGATGGTTTGTGCATTCCGTTTGTAATCTCTCATACTGTAGGATGGCAACCAGATGAAACAAGTCCCCTGGGTTGTCACCGCGAAGATGCGGCCTAGATGGCGCACGACGTCTTCGAACGTGTTGGGGTACAAATCTGCCATGGCCAACATGTGCCAGCCTCTGCTGTTATAGCCTCTTGCATTGATAGAAATCCTTATGTCGAACACCGCGATGAGATAGGGTAATCGTCGTAGCCGTGTCACTTTGTCGGCGGGTCCGCAATTGCTATCTTCTTCAATCTCATGTAGGCATCATCATACGTATTCAAGCCCAGCCAGTCCGGAAGGCTGATCCCAATGGTGGAGAAGGTGTCTACGGGAACAGCCGCACTGCTATGGATGTCGTGCAAAATGATGGTGGTATCCGGCCGGAGGTATGCAAGCCAATCTTCATTGGCACTGACCCAGACCTACATATAAGATGGTAGGCAGCAAAGAAATTTACGGCATGGAAATGGAATAACAAAGTACTAATGATCAAACTCCATGACTGACCTACTCATCGGACAAAATCCGACTACCTCTCAACGTCGGCAACTCTGGCGGAGTCAACGTGCAACCATGGCCAGGGAGCGGTGGACTGTTCGAAGGATTGTCCCATAGAAGAACATTCTCCTTGAGGACGCATGGAAGACAAACTGCCTTCTCTTTGGGGGGAGGGGAACTAGCGAGGAGGAGATAAGAGCGTAGTAACCGCATGGCCTCGTCCCTTCGAACTGTAGCTCCTCGATCGTTCCTAAGCGAAGGGGTGACGCTATTATTTACTATGTACTCGTATTGTAGCAGTACTAGTAGAGTACTACTTTCTCAACTAGTAGTGCGATGTACTGTACTTTTAGTATAGTGCACCAGTTTTGAACTCTTGAATCTCAGGGCCAAGGAGCTACAGTTGGAACTGGAGGGTAGTACTATTCTCTAGAACCATCGATGTCCTATCAATGCAGGGAAAGTACACCCGCATAGTGGGTACTCTCGGTGCTCTATTCAAGCGTGTAGCTGGCCTACTTAGCCGCTCCTCTCATGCACGCACTAGCGGCCTGTTTATCAACGACGGTTACTGCGGTGGCAGAATATGTGAGTTATTTGATACAGCGTGACTAGTCTTTTCGCTTCCATTTGTGGAGGTGTAATGGATCTCGTCGAACTTTGTTAGTAGTTCCTTCTTTATGACTGAGATGAGGCAAAGCTTTTGCCTCCATTTCAAAACAAAAAATCACGTCAAGATGAATTTGTTTTATAGAGTCGATAATGGAGTGAAGTCCATGCATGTAACGCCACAAGCTACAGAGTAGTAGAGTACTAGCACTTTACATACAGACCCATATTGCACAGTTCCCAATGCCGCGCCAGGATTTTTCGGCTCCTCGGGCTTAATTGGGAGGCACTAGTTTAAATATGCTACTAGCTAATGAGGAAGCTTCAAGCAAGGTGCGGCTAGGGCGAATACGCGAGCCACGAGATGATGGGAAGGAAAACCCGTTCACATGGCTAAGCTATCCAGTGCACCCAGATTGTGGTGCAACACGTCCATTCGACTTCAGAACTCAAACTACCCGTGTACAATATTGGCTCGCAGTAAAGTTACTATTTAAAAAAAGGCCGCCGTGCATTCGGCCGGGATCAAACCCACAAAACGAGGTATACACTCCTGCGACCACTAGTAGTACTCGTTGGAGTACCCAACGCAACCTAGAATCGCCTTTTGTCGCTAGTAGTACATTGTTCCATACAAGAAACCACTAGTAATACTAAGAAACTACTACCACTTGCATACGTGGCAGACTTAAGATAAGACTACCTTAGACTAGCCACATTGATCTCTATTGATGGGAAGTAGAACCGTTGGGAAGACTTGGGGAAAGTCTTGTTAATCTTGCTGTAAAAAACAGAAACTTTAGCGCTCACGAGAACTGCTGCCATTTTTATTTGGAAAGTGCTATTTAGTTAATTCTTTTTGAAGATGATTAATAAACACATTCCTCACGTCCAGAAATTTATTTTAGAATTTTTGGAGTTCCAGATTTTGCGTTAGCTACAGATTACTACATACTGTTCTGTTTTTGACAGATTCTGTTTTTCGTGTGTTGTTTGCTTATTTTGATGAATCCATGGCTAGTATAATAGTTTATAAACCATAGAGAAGTTGGAATACAGTAGGTTTAACACCAATATAAATAAATAATGAGTTAATTACAGTACCTTGAATTGGTGTTTTGTTTTGTTTTGCTAACGGAGCTCACGGGATTTTCTACTTTAAGTTTTGTGTTGTGAAGTTTTCATGTTTTGGGTAAAGATTTGAAGGATTATGGAACAAGGAGTGGCAAGAGCCTAAGCTTGGGGATGACCATGGAACCCCCAAGATAATATAAGGACACCTAAAATCCAAAGCTTGGGGATGACCCGGGAGGCATCCCCTCTTTTGTCTACTTCTATCGTTAACTTTACTTGGAGCTATACTTTTATTTACCACATGATATGTGTTTTGCTTGGAGCGTCTTGTATTATTTGAGTCTTTATTTGTTAGTTTTCCACAATCATCCTTGCTGCACACACCTTTTTGAGAGAGGGACACATGATTCGGAAATTATTAGAATACTCTATGTGCTTCACTTATATCTTTTGAGTTATATAGTTTTTGCTCTAAGTGCTTCACTTATATCTTTTAGAGCATGTCGGTGGATTTGTTTTATAGAAACCATTGTTCTCTCATGCTTCACTTAGATTATTTTGAGTGTCCTACAAAACAGCATGGTAATTTGCATTAATTATTTGAGGCATTCAAGATTAAATAAATAAAATTTTCTTATGAGTGTGTTGAATACTATGAGAAGTTTGAAACTTGATAATTGTTTTGAGATATGGAGATGGTGATATTAGAGTCGTGCTAGTTGAGTAGTTGTGAATTTGAGAAATGCTTGTGTTGAAGTTTGTGATTCCCGTAGCATGCACGTATGGTGAACCGTTATGTTAAGAAGTCGGAGCATGATGTATTTATTGATTGTCCTCCTTATGAGTGGCGGTCAGGGACGAGCGATGGTCTTTTCCTACAAATCTATCCCCCTAGGAGCATGCGCCTAGTACTTTGCTTTGATAACTAATAGATTTTTGCAATAAGTATGTGAGTTCTTTATGACTAATGTTGAGTCCATGGATTATACGCACTCTCACCCTTCCACCATTGCTAGCCTCTCTAATACCGCGCACCATTTGCCGGTATCATACACCCACCATATACCTTGCTCAATACAGCCACCATACCTACCTATCATGGAATTTCCATAGCCATTCCGAGATATATTGCCATGCAACTTTCCACCGTTCCGTTTATCATGACACGCTCCATCATTGTCATATTGCTTTGCATGATCATGTAGTTGACATTTTAGTTGTGGCAAAGCCACCGTTCATAATTCTTTAATATAAGTCACTCATGCATCATTGCTATCCCAGTACACCGCAGGAGGCATTCATATAGAGTCATACTTTGTTCTAGTATTGAGTTGTAATCATTGAGTTGTAAATAAATAGAAGTGTGATGATTATTATTCATAGAGTTTTGTCCCAAATAAAAAAGAGAAAGGCCAAATAAAAAAAAGAAGGCACAAAAAATATATAAAAATAAAAAGGGGCAATACTACTATCCTTTTTTTCCACACTTGTGCTTCAACGTAGCACCATGATCATCATGATAGAGAGTCTCCTATGTTATCACTTTCATATACTAGTGGGAATTTTTCATTATAGAACTTGGCTTGTATATTCCAACGATGGGCTTCCTCAAAATGCCCTAGGTCTTCGTGAGCAAGCAAGTTGGATGCACACCCACTTAGTTTCTTTTTGTTGAGCTTTCATATATTTATAGCTCTAGTGCATCCGTTGCATGGCAATCCCTACTCACTCACATTGATCTCTATTGATGGGCATCTCCATAGACCGTTGATACGCCTAGTTGATGTGAGACTATCTTCTCCCTTTTTGCCTTCTCCACAACCACCATTCTATTCCACCTATAGTGCTATGTCCATGGCTCACGCTCATGTATTGCGTGAAAATTGAAAAAGTTTGAGAACATTAAAAGTATGAAACAATTGCTTGGCTTGTCATCGTGGTTGTGCATGATTTGAATACTTTGTGTGGTGAAGATGGAGCATAGCCAGACTATATGATTTTGTAGGGATAACTTTCTTTGGCCATGTTATTTTCAAGAGACATAATTGCTTAGTTAGTATGCTTGAAGTATTATTATTTCTATGTCAATATTAAACTTTTGTCTTGAATCTTTCGGATCTGAATATTCATACCACAATTAAGGGAATTACATTGAAATTATGCCAAGTAGCATTCCACATCAAAAATTCTGTTTTTATCATTTACCTGCTCGAGGACGAGCAGGAATTAAGCTTGGGGATTCTTGATACATCTCCAACGTATCTATAATTTTTTATTGTTCCATGCTATATTATATTCTGTTTTGGACATTATTGGGCTTTATTATACTCTTTTATATTATTTTTGGGACTAACCTATTAACCGGAGGCCCAGCCCAGAATTGATGTTTTTTTTGCCTATTTTAGGGTTTCACAGAAAAAATATAAAACAGAGTCCAAACGGAATGAAACCTTCGGGAACGTGATTTTCGGAACGAACATGATCCAGAGGACTTGGACCCTATGTCAAGACATCTACCAGGAGGCCACGAGGTAGGGGGCACGCCTACCCCCCTGGGCGCGCCCTCCACCCTAGTGGGCCCCCTGTTGCTCCACCGACGCACTCCTTCCTCCTATATATACCTATGTACCCCAAACTACCAGATACTGAGCCAAAACCCTAATTCCACCACCGTAACTTTCTGTATCCACGAGATCCCATCTTGGGGCCTGTTCCGGAGCTCCGCCAGAGGGGGCATCGATGACGGAGGGCTTCTACATCAAAACCATAGCCCTTCCGATGAAGTGTGAGTAGTTTACCTCAGACCTATGGGTCCATAGTTATTAGCTAGATGGCTTCTTCTCTCTTTTTGGATCTCAATACAAAGTTCTCCCCCTCTCTTGTGGAGATCTATTCGATGTAATATTCTTTTACGGTGTGTTTGCTGAGACCGATGAATCGTGGGTTTATGATCAAGTTTATCTATGAAAAATATTTGAATCTTCTCTGAATTCTTTTATGTATGATTGGTTATCTTTGCAAGTCTCTTCGAATTATCAGTTTGGTTTGGCCTACTAGATTGATCTTTCTTGCGATGGGAGAAGTGCTTAGCTTTGGGTTCAACCTTGCGGTGTCCTTTCCCAGTGACAGTAGGGGCAGCAAGGCACGTATTGTATTGTTGCCATCGAGGATAACAAGATTGGGTTTATTTCATATTCCATGAGTTTATCCCTCTACAGCATGTCATCTTGCTTAAAGCATTACTCTGTTCTCTTGAACTTAATACTCTAGATGCATGCTGGATAGCGGTCGATGTGTGGAGTAATAGTAGTAGATGCAGGCAGGAGTCGGTCTACTTGTCTCGGACGTGATGCCTATATACATGATCATACCTAGATATTCTCATAATTATGCTCAATTCTGTCAATTGTTCAACAGTAATTTGTTTACCCGCCGTGAATACTTATGCTCTCGAGAGAAGCCACTAGTGAAACCTATGGCCCCCAGGTCTATCTTCCATCATATTAATCTTCCAATACTTAGTTCTTTTTATTTCCTTTTATTTTACTTTGCATCTTTATCATAAAAATACCAAAAATATTATCTTATCATATCTATCAGATCTCACTCTCGTAAGTGAACGTGTAGGGATTGACAACCCCTTATCGCGTTGGTTGCGAGGATTTATTTGTTTGTGTAGGTACGAGGGACTCGTGCGTGGCCTATTACTGGATTAATACCTTGGTTCTCAAAAACCGAGGGAAATGCTTACGCTACTCTGCTGCATCACCCTTTCCTCTTCAAGGGAAAACCAACACAAGTGCTCAAGAGGTTGCAAAAACCGCTTATCATTTCCTTCTGCTCCTCTTGGGTTCGACACTCTTATTTATCGAAAGGACTACGATAGATCCCCTATACTTGTGGGTCATCATCTCCCCGGCCGGCCCCTTGGCGGCATCCTCAGCAGCGCCCTTGGCGGCCTCCTCGTTGGCGATCTTGGCGGCCTCAGCCTCGGCATCCATAGCGACCTGCTCAATGACGGTGTCAATGTTCTCCCAGTCCACCAGGGAAGGGTCTGGATACTGAGGAGGGGAATGAGGCGAAGCCAAGACCAAGATTTGAAAAGAAGAAGAAAGAACAGGGATAGAGGGAAATTAACTCACCCGTGCTGGGCTGGGAAGAAGTGGCCCCCTCCTTGCCAACATTCGGTGCCGGGATAGAGCCACCGGCGCCCGGGGTTGCCTCCTCCTCCTCCGTGCGCATGGGCTCGGTGCTTGGCACCCTTGCCGGGGATGCCCCTTGGAGCGACGTGGTTGATGGGGGCGGCATGTTGGGGGTGGCCCTCAGTTGCTCCTTCTGCTGCCGTCCTCCTCCTGCAACCACGGCAAGGTCAGTGCCAAGGAATCGTACCCCAACACACGTTGATGGGGAGTGAGTGGTGAACGCACATTGGGGGCTGTGCTGGGGGCTGCTCTCCACCACCAGTGGCATACTCGAGGTGCCCGCCAGGGGCTGGCCACCCGTCGAGGCCCTGGCCCTCTTCGCCACCCTCTGGGCCAGCGTCTCCATATCCCTGCAAGAGTAAAAACAAGTCAAGGAAACCAGCGTGGTCTGAAGGAACGGAGATGATGAAAGGCAAGATGCTTACTCATCCTCCAGCTCCTCTTCCACTGCCCTCCTCTTCCTCCTTGGGTTGAGAGACCCAAGATCGAAGATGATCTCCGTGTCGACATCTGCAGAAGCAGGGGAAGGGGATGGAGTCCGGCGACGCTTGGACGAAGAAGAGGCGGTCGCTTTCTTCTTCGCCATCGTGGCGTCCACCACCTTCCTCGCTGCTGCGGCACTCTTCAGACGCACGGAATCCCCCTGGACCTCTTTCCCGTGCCCGGTCCTGCCGGGTCAGACCGGCTCACCAGAGCTGGCCCGCCATAGGACACGCTTTCTCCCCGTTGCCGGAGGGTCGTTAGCCCCGGCATCTTCCTCGGTCGACTCCTCGACCACATCTTCGACGAGAGGGGCCCCAGTGCCGGTGCTGCTGGCCTCCCCAGTAGGCTCTGCCCATCCGGCAAGCTCCTCCTCCGTGGCAGCCTCGACCTCGTTCTCCATGTGGCCGACGCCGCCGGCTTCCCTAGCAAGCGCCACCTCCGCCGCCCTGGCGGCGATGTAGTCTAGCTCCTCCTTGGTGGTGTCCTTGATAAGCAGTGGCTCATCATGGACATACCTCCCCGACAGGTTGTCGAAGAACTCCTGCACCTGCTCCTCCTCCGGCTCGGCCCAACTTGGGTCAAGGCCATGCACGTTGAAGTCCGGCATCATGGCGATGATGTCGGTTTGGCGAGAGTTGTTGCTCAACGGGACCACTCCCGCCAGCAACCCGAACAGACGCCCCTTGACAGCCTTGCCAGCCTTCGTGGCCTTGCCGGCTCTCTCAGCCCTGCCGTCATCACCTACATCAAGCTGGAAAAGCCTCTGACAAAATGGGCGTGCCCCATCACCGTGAAGTTGTGCTTCAAGCCAGGGCGAAGCCTCATGACATCGGCCGCATTCCTAAAGAGCCAGGCTTTCCTCCCCTTGTTATGCAGTGGGGCGATGCGGCGGTGGATGAAATCGGCCCCAATCATCACAAGGGTGAGCCCGGCCAAGGTGAGGCGATGGATCCTGGTGGTAGTGATCATGAGTTTGTTTTCATTGGCGTCGATATCGCTCCAGTCCTTGCAGCAGAATGGCGGGCTTTGACGAACTTGGTAGAACTCCTGCGGATCCTCCTCCATGATCCATAGCCACCGGCCCCACCACTCCTCCCACCTCTCCTTCTGGGCACCCTCTGGATACGTGCCCTTCTCCTGGGTCCGTGGGATCCAGGTGACACAGCCGGAGATGGCACCCCCCCGCCTGGATATGGGGAAAGAAATAGTGGCGGAAGAGCGTCGTGCTGGGAAGCGTTCCAGCGAAGCACTCGCAGAGGTGGACAAAGAGGGCCATGCACGCCACGGCATTCGGCATGAAATCAAGAAGATGGAAGCTGAAGGTGTGCATGACATCGTTGAAAAATTCAGAGAATGGGGGGCTGAGCCCGCAGGAGATGTAGTCAACGAAGAAAGGATAATGATTTGGGCCGGCCTTGGCAAAATCGGCGGGGATGATGTTGGTGGCCGGATGCCCCGTCGTCTTCGCCGCACACAGAGGCTTGAAGTAGTCCCTGAGGTGGACCGCGTCAACCGTCAAGGGGAAGAAGGCAAGCTGCGTCTGAAGCGTCGCCGATTTGCCCTCTGGCATCTACTTCTCCTCGGCGTCCTTGGCCACTCCCTTGCCCTTACTGGTTTTGGGTGCCATGGCGGCCAGGAAAGAGGTGAAGAATCTAGAGTAGTGGGAGATTGGGGGCAATGGGGGCGCGGCGGCGGCAGATGGAGGCGGGAGTTTCAGCTTTCTCGCTTGAGGAAGGAGGGGGACGGCGGTTCCAAAATTGGAGAGACGCAGAGAGTAAATGAACGGCACGCCCACGGTTTTCCCTTTTCTTACGGGGAAGGCGCGGGCCGCCTCTTTACCATTCACTGCGATGTGACGCGTGAGGGAAGCAACCGCACCATGCATGACCCCCACGTCACGCACGACCCCCGCGTCGTGCACTCAACGCGGGTCGTGGGGAAGTGCGACTGCGAGAAAGTTACAGTAGTAAAACTCGGCCCTGCATGCACGCGCACCGTTTTGGGCCTAGCCCAACAATGCGTCGCGCATATGTATGGCCCAGGCCCGGGGGCTCTTGTCGGTGCACAAAAGTAGGGGCTCTCTTTTGTAACCCTTTACTTGTGCGCGGACAGTTAGAGCTGCGAATGTGGCCACACCTAGCGGGGTAGAGGAAGCAAAACCACAAGACTAGACGATGACCAGAGAACAAGACAATCGCAAGCCCCTTTGCCGAGAATTCCCCTGAGGCCCCATCAAGGCTCCTTGCCGAAAACACTCACAAGGCCCTAGCAAGACTCTAGCCGAGGGCACTCACGAGACCCCGGTAAGACCCTTTCCGGGAATATACGCAGGATAGTGACAAGACCTTGCCGCCCCATCATCGCCCCACCTAATTAGCCAACCCACCAACTGAGGCTAGTACCCATGTGGCAGTACGTGGATGCTAATCCAACTACCCAAACACCAGCGTGACGGCATGCAGATCTTAGTGAAGACCTTACCACCACGCCGACTCAGCAGCCTACAGCCTACGTGGTGCTGCATGCCTCGTTGGCCTGGACGCGTGTCGAGGTAAGGTGGAGCGGCGACGAACTGGACGGGCCTCGTTACCGCCCCCGATAAAGCAATGTGACAACTAAGGAGCACATTTAATGCGCCTTTGTCCCGTAATGACAGGCGATAAACTTGTACACTGTATACCTTTCCACCTCCTATGTGCCACTTTGGAGACCCCTTTTGACTATAAAAGGAGGCCCGAGGCGTACTGGAGAAGGATTCGGATATTTTGGACTAGGCACGCACCGCAGCTAGTTCGAAAGCCCAACACTCAAATATACAACAAAGCAGGCCTAGGGTATTACGCATCATTGCGGCCCGAACCTGGGTAAACGATCTTTGTGCTGGCTACTAGACCCGCTCTTTGCACAACCCCGTGCCCGCCAACCGTAGAAGGAATCCCAGTGATTCCATAGGTGTCGTTTCCGCCGACACCTAATGTTCCTATATTCATTTCGAAAAGCATGTGCACCACCCACTGGTCCAGCTAGTTCCACTTTCCTGATTTTACTCTTGATGCTTAGTGAGGGAGTCCTGGATTATGGGGTCTCCGGACAGCCGGACTATCTCCATTGGCCGGACTGTTAGACTATGAAGATATAAGATTGAAGACTTCGACTCGTCTCCGGATGGGACTCTACTTGGCGTGGAAGGCAAGGTAGGCAATACGTATATGGATATCTCCTCCTTTTTAACCGACCTTGTGTAACCCTATATAAACCGAAGGGTTTTAGTCCGTAGGACAACAACCATAACATACAATCATACCATAGGTTATCTTGTAGGGTTTAGCCTCTCTGATCTCGTGGTAGATCTACTCTTGTACTACCCATATCATCAATATTAATCAAGCAGGACGTAGGGTTTTACCTCCATCAAGAGGGCCCGAACCTGGGTGAAACATCGTGTCCCCTGCCTCCTGTTACCATCCGGCCTAGACGCACAGTTCGGGACCCCCTACCCGAGATCCGCCGGTTTTGACACAGACATTGGTGCTTTAATTGAGAGTTCCTCTGTGTCGTCGTCGTTCGGCTTGATGGCTCCTACTATCATCGATGGCGATGCATTCTAGGGTGAGACTTTTCTCCCCGGACAGATCTTCGTATTCGGCAGCTTTGCACTGCGGGCTAATTCGCTTGGCCTTCTGGATCAGATTGAAAGTTACGCCCCTGGTCGTCAGGTCAGATTTGGAAGTTTGAACTACACGGCCGACATCCACAGAGACTTGATCTTCGACGGATTCGAGCCACAGCCGGGCGCGCTGCACTGTCGCGATGGGTACGACCTAGCTCTGCCGCTGAACAGTACCCCGGAGGCTGCGCCCGCATCAGCTCCGACCCTTAGCTCGGAGCCAACTACGCCAGTCGAGGACGGGTGGTTAGACACCGCCTCAGGGGCTGCAGTCTCAATGGCGATCGAGTCGAACACCAGCATAATCCTCTGCGCAGCCCGTGACTCCAAGGTGCCGGACTCTTTTTCTGACTCCGAACCATCCATGCCCCTGCCAATCAAATCTGATTGGGCGACGATCATGGAATTCACCGCCGCGGATATCTTTCAGCACTCGCCCTTCGGCGACATTCTGAATTCACTAAGGTCTCTCTCTTTGTTAGTAGAGCCCTGGCCGGAATATGGCCAACAGGATTGGGATGCGGACGACGAAGAAATTCGACGCCCACCCACCACCCACTTCGTAGCCACTGTCGATGATTTAACCGACATGCTCGACTTTGACTCCGAAGACATCGACGGTATGGACGACGATGTAGGAGACGAACCTGTACCAGCACCTATAGGGCACTGGAAAGCCACCTCGTCATATGACATATACATGGTGGATACACCCAAAGAAAGCGATGGCGACGGGATAGCGGAGGATGACCCCTCCAAGAAGCAACCCAAACGCTGACGTAAGCGGCGCCACTCTAAGTCCCGCCAAAGCAAAAGTGGCGATACCGGCACAGGAGATAATAACACTCCGAATAGTACCGAAGACAACAACAATCCCCTCCAGCAAGATTTAGAGCAGGAGAATGAAGGAGCCAGCTCTCCTGAGAGAGCGGCGGACGGAGAGGAGGAGGATGACAATTACATCCCCCCCTCCGAAGACGAGGCAAGCCTCGGCGAAGATGAATTCGCCGTCCCAGAGGATCCCGTCGAACAAGAGCGCTTCAAGCGCCGGCTTATGGCCACGACAAATAGCCTGAAGAAAAAGCAGCAGCAGCTTCAAGCCGATCAAGATCTGCTAGCTGACAAATGGACTGAAGTCCTCGCGGCTGAGGAATATAAACTCGAGCGCCCCTCAAGAGTTACCCAAGGCGCAGGTTACTACCCCGACTGGAAGCAGAAGCGTATGATACGGCTGATCGGCCACCTCGCAGACGCGATAGAGAGGCATTCCAGCCAAAAGCTCAGCCTCCACCCCAACGCCATTCAAATAAAAAGGCATGGGGAGATACGCCATACCTACGAGACATATTGGAGGACAAGGCAAAGAATTCAAGATCGATCTATGGATCACGAGGGCGCACCACTCTGCGAGACGACAAACGTCATGCCGGATACAGTAAAAGAAAATCTGGCCGGGCCGAACACAGCGGGCAAGACCCATTCGGGCTGCGTCGAGATATAGCCCAATACAGAGGCGCCGCACACCCCTTATGCTTCACAGACGAAGTAATGGAACATCAATTCCCAGAAGGTTTCGAACCTGTAAATATTGAATCATGTGACGGCGCAATAGATCCCGCAATATGGATTGAGGACTTCCTCCTCCACATCCACATGGCCCGCGGCGATGACTTACACGCCATCAAATACCTCCCACTAAAGCTCAAAGGACCAGCGCGGCATTGGCTTAACAGCTTGCCAGCGGACTCCATTAGCTGTTGGGAAGATCTGGAAGCCACATTCCTCGACAACTTTCAGGGCACTTATGTGCAACCACCAGACGCCGATGATTTGAGCCACATAATTCAGCAGCCAGAAGAGTCGGCCAGGCAATTCTGGACTCGGTTCCTTACAAAGAAAAATCAAATCGTCGACTGTTCGGATGCGGAGGCCTTAGCGGCTTTCAAGCACAACATCCGAGATGAGTGGCTAGCCTGGCACCTTGGTCAGGAAAAGCCGAAATCTATGGCAGCTCTGACGACGCTCATGACCCGCTTTTGTGCGGGAGAAGACAGATGGCTGGCTCGCAGTAATAACATATCAAAGAACCATGGTACCTCAGATACCAAGGACGGCAATAGCAGGTCACGTCGCAACAAGCATAAGCGCCGCATTAACAGCGAAAATACTGAGGATACGGTAGTCAACGCTGGATTCAAAGGCTCTAAACCCGGTCAGCGGAAAAAGCCATTCAAACAAAGTACGTCGGGTCCGTCCAGCTTGGACCATATACTCGATCGCTTGTGTGAAATGCACGGCACCCTAGAGAAGCCAGCCAATCACACCAACAGGGATTGTTGGGTGTTCAAGTAGGTCGGCAAGTTAATTGTCGAAAACAAGGACAAGGGGCCGCATAGCGATGACGAGGAGGAGCCCCGGCAGCCGCACACTGGAGGATAGAAGAGGTTTCCCCCGCAAGTGCGGACTGTGAACATGATATACGCGACCCACATCCCCAAGGGGGAGCGGAAGCATGCGCTCAGGGAGGTACATGCGTTGGAGCCAGTCGCCCCAAAGTTCAACCCTTGGTCCTCCTGCTCGATCACCTTCGATCGCAGGGACCATCCCACTAGTATCCGTCATGGCGAATTCACTGCACTGGTCCTAGACCCAATCATTGACGGATTTCACCTCACTCGAGTCCTTATGGATGGCGGCAGCAGCCTGAACCTGCTTTATCAGGACACAGTGCGCAAAATGGGTATAGACCCCTCAAGGATCAAACCCACAAAACGGCCTTTAAGGGCGTCATTCCAGGTGTAGAGGCCCATTGCACAGGCTCAATTACACTGGAAGTGGTCTTCGGATCCCCGGATAACTTCCGAAGCAAAGAGTTAATCTTCGATATAGTCCCGTTCCGCAGTGGTTATCACGCGCTACTCGGGCGAACCGCATTTGCTAGATTCAATGCGGTACCGCATTATGCATACCTCAAGCTCAAGATGCCAAGACCTCGCGGAGTTATCACAGTCAATGGAAACACAGAGCGCTCTCTCCGAACAGAGGAGCACACCGCGGCCCTCGCAGCAGAAGCACAAAGCAGCCTCTCAAGGCAATCAACCAGTTCGGCGCTTCACAGCCCGGACACCTTCAAGCGCGCTCAGGGCAATCGGCAAATAGACCGCCTGGCGCGATCTGAGCTCGTGTAGCAATACGGCGGCCACCCCAATCCCAGCCCAGCGGCAAAACTCGTGCCACGCGTACATAATTACGCATTAAAAATACCATGGGCACAGGTGGGGAGGGGGGCACAACTACGGCACACCCCAAGACGTGGCCTAAACTGCACTAGGGGCTTCCCGTTCAGTTATTTTTCTTTTTCTTTCAGGACCTTAATCTCTGGAAACACTGTCCGGCAGCACTATTGCCGAACACATGATGCAGCAACCAAGGAGGCAGATAGCTATGTTATATCACGGAATTCCCAGGTTGATTACAGTAACGAGTGACATATTCAATTTAATATCATTCCTCAGCTTGCCCTTGGAAGGGACTTAGTCCTACTCTTTGCTTATCGCACTATCTGTATCACTCTGCTTTAACGCAATTTTTTAATAAACAATGCATGACATTAAGACTATTATTGCATTTTTGTTATATATATATATGTGTGTGTTCATTAATGATGCCTTGCAACCGTACACTCTGGTACGGCCAGTACACCAGGGGCTTACGTACCCCACAATGCGGTGTGAAAAGTCCGAACACTTTCACAAGTGCGGCACCCCGAACTTATAGCATTATATGCATCAGCTCCGAATCATGTCTTTGGTGAAATGTTGGGTTTGCCCGGCTCCTATGTTTTGGTACCTTACGTTCCGCTCTATCGGCTAAGGTAGTGCTAGGAGAACTACTGCGATTGTGCCCCGGTTCTGCCGGGCTTAGCACCTCAGTAGAGAAAGCTAAAACTGACTATCATGATAAGGCGAGAGACTGGTCGCTATTCGGCAAGGTTTTTCGAGTCCCTAAAGACTTATGCCGCTTAGGGCGAGGGGCCGGCCCTGTCCGGCTTACAGGCGTGTATCACGCCCCGAATTCGGCCTTCCAAATACTAGGGGCTTCGCCGAAATTTAAAATTATAGAATTCTATGGCTAAGTGAGAGTGATAAAGCATTATTAGTCCGGTTGCCTTGTTTGTTGTGCTGAGCACCTCCCTCGAAGGACCCAAATATGGGAAAAAGTGTGCTCAGGTTTATCCTGAACACCCCAGCACTCATGGCATGGGGGCAGAAGCCGAGGACTAGCCATCTCTCAGATTAGATAAACAGCCAAACAGAAGGTAATATTTTAAATTCAAACAAGCGTTGCATGGCGCATATGAAACAAGTTTTCATAAATACAGGATAAAACAAGCAAGTCTCATTCAAATATTACCTCTTTTGAACACTCGTCCGCGATGAGACGGGCACCCGGCAGAACACCCTCGTAGTACATCTCGGGGTGGCGGTGCTCCTTGCCCTCCGGTGGCCCCTCCTTGATCAGCTTCACGGCGTCTAGCTTGACCCACTGCAATTTCACATGGGTGAAAGCCCGATGTGCACCTTCAATGCAGACAGATCGCTTGACGACCTCCACCCACGGGCAGGCATCCACAAGCTGCCTCACCAGGCCAAAGAAGCTGTTCGGAAGAGAGTCACCAGGCCACAGCCGGACTATAAAGCTCTTCATGGCCTGATTGGCCGCCTTATGTAGCTCGACCATCTGCTTCATCTGGTCGCTCATTGGCACCGGATGTTTGGCCTCAGCATACTGAGACCAAAACAGCTTCCGTCGTCGGCTTGGTAAAATTGTGCGGCATCGGACACACTGCGGGGCAGTTCTGCGAATGCTCCTGGAGAGCTCCGGATTTGGGTAAGTAATCGGTAATTAACTTTTACATGCTTGCTTTGCATATAGAAAGCCTTACCCGCCGCTATCTTCTTCATCGTGTTGATCTCTTGGAGGGCCTTTTGGGCTTCGGCCTTGGCACTCTTTGCGCTCTCAAGGGCCGCGGCAAGCTCAGACTCTCGTGTCTTCGAGTCAAGCTCCAACGCCTCGTGCTTTGTCACGAGAGCCTGGAGCTCTTGCTGCACCTCGCCCACCTGAGCCTCGTGCTTCTCTCGCTCGGTGCGCTCCTTGGCCGCTGTATCTTCGGCCTAGGTTAGCGCCTGCTTCAGGGCCGCCACCTCGGTCATGGCCCCTGGCAAACATATAATGATCCTGTCATTTTGCAATCGCGTCCTTTTTTATATATATACATTTCTATAGACAGGGTATTACTTACCCATGTTCTCCTCGAGTTGCCTCTTGGCAAGGCCGAGCTCTTTCCTGGACCCCTTGAGGTCCTCTTTCAGTACGGCGACCTCCGCAGTCAGTGCGGCGGACGCCAGCAGTGAAGCCTGCATACGCATATTGACATACTTATATTAGACTCTTGCGATATTATTTGATCCTATGTTCGACTTTTCTTTGTGAACACCGAACAGAGCATCAGGGGCTACTGTCTATGCGATAATATTTCTACTACATTTTAAAACACTTACCTCAAAGCCTGTTAGAAGGTTGGCACAGGCTTCAGTCAATCCGCTCTTGGCGGACTGAACCTTAAGGATCACCGCACTCATGATAGTGCGGTGCTCCTCGTCGATGGAAGCGCTGCGAAGCGCTTCCAGCAGATTGTCCGGCGCCTCTGGATGGACAGAGGTCACCGGCATAGGCGTCTGGCCCCTCTTAGAAGGAGGCCGCCTGCTCGAGCCCGGAACCGCTGGAGGGTCAGTCGCGGTGTTCGGCTGAGGGCCGAACTCGGAGCTCTCAGGGGCCCCGTCCCCTCGGCTCCCGGAGTCCGGAAGGTCGCCTTGAGGCGCCTCCGGGACTGTCTCACCTCGATCCGGTGCCTCTTGAGAAAACACCTCGGTGTCATCGGCAGGATGATGGGAGGTGGCGGTCGGGACTGGATCGCTATCCATGTCCGACAAGCCCAAGGAGCCATCCGATGATACATCGATATTGGCTCGTGGCGGCCTGCATAATTGCGTTCGGCGTCAGGGAAAGCAGTGCGACAAAGGAATCCTATGAGTTACTCTGGTATCCGAATACTTACGATCTCCCCGGGGGCTTGACCCTGGGCAACCACTCGTCTTCACCTTCGTCGGCGGCGGTGGAACTGTCCGGAAGGAGAGTCCTTCCCTTCTTGGACCCTTCGGCCTCCCCAGTTGGGGCGGCCTTCCTTTTCTTGTCTCCCCCAGTCGGTGGGGGAGCATCTTCTTCTTCCTCTTCCTCGTCTTGAGAGGGAGAGTGCACCGCAGAGTCATCGGACGGTGAGTCCGATGACGCCTGGCATCGGGAACTCTTTCGGGTTCCCTTGGCCTTCTTGGTCTTCTCCGGCACCTTATAAGGGGCCGGAGTCAGCATCTTAGCCAGAAGAGCGTCTACGGGGCCTTCGGGCAAAGGAGCCGGACAGTCGATCTGTCCGGCCATCTTCTGCCAGTCCTGTCAAAGGTACGGGAGTTTAGATTCCGCATAGAGTCAATCTATATAAAAAGTAAGTATCATGTGAAAGGTAAAGCAGCTTACCGCACTGGCTTGGCTCTTCGCGCTGAATCCGCGATCCTTAGTAATAGGGGGGGGGACCTCGGCCCTTTTGAACAGCACCCTCCAGGCGACTTCATGAGTCATGTCGAAGAGCCTATTCAGAGTTCGGTGCTGCGCTGGATTGAACTCCCACAAGTTGAAATCCCGTTGTTGGCACGGGAGTATCCAGCGGATGAGCATAACTTGGGCTATGTTGACAAGCTTGAGCTTCTTGTCCACCATGTTTTGAATACAGGTTTGGAGTCCAGTCAGCTCTTTCGAATTACCCCAGGATAGGCCCTTCTCTTTCCAGGAGGTGAGCCGTGTGGGGATGCCAGATCGGAACTCGGGGGCCGCTGCCCATGTAGGGTCGCGCGGCTCGGTGATATAGAACCACCCCGATTTCCACCCCTTTAGGGTTTCCACAAAGGAGCCCTCGAGCCATGTTATGTTGGGCATCTTGCCCACCATGGCGCCTCCGCACTCCGCCTGGCGGCCGCCCACCACCTTCGGCTTGACATTGAAGGTCTTCAGCCATAAGCCGAAGTGGGGCTTGATGCGGAGGAAGGCCTCGCACATGACGATAAACGCCGAGATGTTGAGGACGAAGTTCGGGGCTGGATCGTGGAAATCCAGGCCGTAATAGAACATGAGCCCCCGGACGAAGGGATGGAGAGGGAATCCCAGTCCATGGAGGAAATGGGTGAGGAATACTACCCTCTCATGGGGCCTGGGGGTGGGCATGAGCTGCCCCTCATCTGGGAGCTGGTGCGCGATGTCGTCGGGCAGGTATCCGGCTCTCCTTAGTTTCTTGATGTCTCCCTCCGTGACGGAGGGGACCATCCACTTGCCTCCCACTCCGGACATGATTGGAGAAGGTCGAGGTGGGAAGTGCGGACTTGGGCGCTAGAGCTCGAGTGTGCGAAAATGGATGAGCAAAGGAGGAAGAAGGCGTGGACAGAAAGGTGAATCCTTATCCCTTTATATGGGCGGACGAAACTAAGCGTCCCCACTTGCCTGGTAAAACTCGCTTATCCCCCAAGCACCGCAATTGATGGCGCGGTTGGGTTACCCATGCCCGTATTGATGAGAATCCCATAATAAGGGGACACGATCTCTGCTTTTACAAGACGTGTCGAAAAACTGCCTCGCGTTATGTGCGGGGCTGGTTAGAAGAAACGGTTCGAATAATCACTGGGCCATGACATAACGTCATGCTGCCAAAACAAGCCAGCAAATTAGATCTGCGAAATTTTATCCTCTCTACGGTGGAATGTGGAACTTATTTTGCAGGGTCGGACACTATCCTCGTATTCAAATTCTTCTGTGATGTATTAGGAGAAGGAACCCGCCTTGCAATGCCGAAGATAATACAGAGCGCCGGACTCATGGTCATTGAAGCCTGGTTCAGGGGCTACTGAGGGAGTCCTGGATTAGGGGGTCTCCGGACAGCCGTACTATCTCCATTGGCCGGACTGTTAGACTATGAAGATACAAGATTGAAGACTTCGTCTCGTGTCCGGATGGGACTCTACTTGGCGTGGAAAGCAAGCTAGGAAATACGTATATGGATATCTCCTCCTTTGTAACCGACCTTGTGTAACCCTAACCCTCTCCGGTGTCTATATAAACCGAAGGGTTTTAGTCCGTAGGACAACAACCATAACATACAATCATACCATAGGTTAGCTTCTAGGGTTTAGCCTCTGTGATCTCGTGGTAGATCTACTCTTGCACTACCCATATCATCAATATTAATCAAGCAGGACGTAGGGTTTTACCTCCATCAAGAGGGCCCGAACCTGGGTAAAACATCGTGTCCCCTGCCTCCTGTTACCATCCGGCCTAGACGCACAGTTCGGGACCCCCTACCCGAGATCCGCCGATTTTGACACCGACACTTAGGGTTTTCTCCTTTTATCTACTCTACTATGATTTGCATAGGTGCTTTCTGTCATACTAGCATTATTCCACCCTTCGAGATAAACAACATAGCACTCAAAATTGCAATGCTTAGTTGTTCAAATATGATTGTGATATGATACTGATATTAGTTAACAGACACATTTAATTGGTTAGCTAAACGTGCCACTTGAGTTTCCAAATGCATGTCGCGACATATAGAGAGACAGCAGAATTGCATTTCTTTGTCACTTGTTGACTGTACTTTCTTGTCCATACCAAATCTTAGTTGTTATTTCAAAGCAAACATCGGTTGCTAACTACCCTTTGCACGGTTTGCATCTTCAGATCTGCCATCCCACTTCCACGGTCAACACTATACTCATCATGCTTACGGTTTACCCATTTTATGATGACCACGATCAACCTACGTGGTTCGTATCGTAATAGCACTTCTTCCATCGAGCTAAACAAGCTTAGTTGTACAAATTCAAATATGATATTATGATGATATTAGTAAAACTGAGAGATGTTTATTTCTCTGTGCGCTCTGGTTCATCAAGGGTGGGCAACCAACATTATATAGAAAGACTTGTAATATCTTCAATCTGCTTGCTCTTCTGCTCTTTGTTAAGATGATCCTCTTCTCTTCTTTAATAAGTATGGTCCACGTTGGGAAGAGTAGCAGAGACATTTGCGGCCGACTGGTCAGTCGAGTTGTTCTCCCTTAGTATTTTTGAATCTGTCAGGTCAAGTCGACTTGTTCTTCTTTACTATACGTTGAAGCTGTCATCTGCGAAGTATCATCACTTTTGGAGCTCTCATATTTTTAGTAGGCCACATTATATTAATGCAGACACCAAGTTACAGCATGCATAGCATCTCTCAGAAGAATTGCAGAGATAGCACAAAGGGGTTTATAGGGAGGCAGTATTGGATTAGAATCACTTCTGCATTACAAAGATAATCTCACTTGTTTTTATGTTTCCATGCATGTCAGGTATTGAACATTATCAAAATGAATATGAAATGGTCGCACGAGAGAAATATTGTGGAACAATCCACTGGCTAACAAACATGGCATGGTGGAGGATGGCCTATCTTATTCACCCATGAAGGTGCTTGCTCTAACCTGTAACGCCCTCGATGCGGCTATAGCTCCCAGGTGTCGAGGCACGACTTAGAGACATAACCGCATTGAAAGCAATGTCGCAAGTTAGGCAATCTTCACAACATCCCATGTAATATAAATAATAAAAGGGAGATACATAGTTGGCTTACACTCGCCACATCAATCAAGTACATAAATAGCATTAGAACATTCAAACACTCATGGCCCAACTACGACGCCAAAATAAAAGAACAACCCAACATGCGACACGGTCCCGATCACCCCAACTGGGCACCACTACTGATCATCAGGGAAAGACACATAGTATCGTTGAGAGTCCTCGTTGAACTCCCACTTGAGCTCAAGCGCGTCATCTGGAACGGAGTCATCAGGCCCTGCATCTGGTTTGGAAGTAATCTGTGAGTCACAGGGACTCAGCAATCGCGCACCCTCGCGATCAAGACTATTTAAGCTTAAAAGGTAAGGCAAGGGTAAATATGTGGAGCTGCAGCAAGCGACTAGCATATATGGTGGCTATCCTATTCGCAAAAGAGAGCGAGAAGAGGAAGCAAAGCGTGAGCGAGAAACTAGAGGTCATCCTGCGGCAAGCATTACTGCAACACCGTGTTCACTTCTCGGACTCCGCCGAGAAGAGACCATCACGTTAACTCACACTGTTGATTCATTTTAATTAAGATAAGGTTCAAGTTATCTACAACCGGACATTAACAAATTCCCATCTGCCCATAACCGCGGGCACGGCTTTTGAAAGTTCAAATCCCTGCAAGGGAGTCCCAACTTAGCCCATGACAAGCTCTCATGGTCAACGAAGGAATAGACCTCCTCCCGAGACGTTCCGATCAGACTCGGTATCTCGGTTCTTCAAGACACTTCGACAGGTTAAAACAAATCCAGCAACACCGCCCGAATGTGCCGACAAATCCCGATAGGAGCTGCACATATCTCGTTCTCAGGGCACACTCAGATGAGCGCTCCATACAACTTAAACCAAACCTCGAGTTTCCCCGAGGGGGCGCTGCACAGGACTCTAGTTTGGACCAACACTCAGAGGAGCACTGGCCCAGGGGGGGCTTAAAATAAGATGACCCTCGAGCTCCGGAAACCCAAGGGAAAAAGAGGCTAGGTGGAAAATGGTAAAATCAAGGCTGGGCATTGCTGGAAAAGCTTAACTCAAGGCGAACTATCAAGGGGTTCCCATTATAACCCAACCGCGTAAGGAACGCAAAAATCCGGGAACATAACACCGATATGATGGAAACTAGGGCGGCAAGAGTGGAAGAAAACACTAGGCGAGAGGCCGAGCCTTCCACCCTTTACCAATTATATAGATGCATTAAGATAACATGGCAATATAATGATATCCCAACAAGTAAATAATTTTACAACAAGGAACGGTCTCCAATCTTCACCTGCAACTAGCAACGCTATAAGAGGGGCTCAGCAAAGCGGTAACATAGCCAATCAACGGTTTCCTAGGACATGGTGGGTTAGAGGTTTGACATGGCAATTTGGGAGGCATGAAGCAAGAGGTAGGCATCGTAGCATAGGCATAGCAAAGGAGCGAGCATCTAGCATAGCAAAGATAGTAGTGATTTCGAGGGTATGATCATCTTGCCTGCAAAGTTTTCAGAGTTGACTGGATCCTCAAAAGCAAACTCAACTGGCTCCTCGTTAGCGAACTCGTCTCCCGGCTCTACCCAAACAAGACGAACAAGCAACAAGGACACAATCAACCACGTGCAAACTCAAACAACATGATGCAAATATGGTATGCTATGCTGGATGCAATATGTGATGCATATGCAAGATTTGACAAGGAATGCATGTACCTGGCATCAACTTGGAAATCCAAGTGTGCCACTAGAAAGATGAGATGAAATCGCTTGAAAACGATATAAAGATGCCGGAATCGGAGTTACGGTTTGGAAATGGCAAGCAATTCAAATATGACCACGTTCTGCGATTTACAGCAAGTAGCCATCTAAATACAACAAGATGAACATTCTACATCACACAAACATGGCATCAAAATACATGGCAGGGATCCACTCATGATGCTTAACAAAAGATTAGCACTGAGCTACGGCCAATTCATCCATTAACAGGTTCAAACAAGCATGGCAAAAATGCATTTGTCAAACAGATTTCAGACTTTGTGAAATTAACACTTGTCTGGAATCTCAGATCCGATAGAACTCTTTGGAGCATGAAAACTATATGCTACAGGACCTTAACATGGAAAAGTAAAGCATAGCATGGAGCTACTCAAAAAGCTTAAAAAAAGTCCCTTAGTGACCTTGAGCCAAAAGGGAACAGAAAATACATTTGGAAGCATGTAAACATGGCAAAAACATAATCAGTTGTCAGACTTAGTGAAAACTGGAGCATGCTGAATCAGATATCAAGTAGGCATGTTTACGAGCTCGATGCACTCACTACAGAGCAAGTCTTGACAAGCTAAGAATACACCCATCAAGAATACACAAAATTCAAGCTAGACATGGCAAGAACAATAATTTAGCATGCACGGATCAACTACAACATCCTCGGCAAAATCGCTAACAAGTAGACAATCTGCCTAGATTCGCGAGATGACAAAAGTAGAGCTCGATTGACTCAAGCTAGGATACTCCATAATTGCAAATAAAGACATGGATGGATAGATCACTACAATATTAACAAAGCATCCTTACTGATCATCCTCAAAAGAGGCACGAGTCACTAGGAAACAACATGAACATATGACCATATGAGATAAACAGTCCAAGGACTTAGTGGAAATGCTAAGTCCCTGAAATCAGCATTAACAAATGCTCCACTTTGCAAGCTTGTGATAGTCACCACACACATCACAAAAATACATGGGTTGCACCTCTGGATAGATGGCAAAACATATAACAAAACACATGTAGAGCTCAGGGGCATATCATGCACACAATAATCATGGCAAAAATGACAAATATCTAATTGGATCAGCAGATCTGACAATTAACTCAAATAGCATTTTTCTAACAGCATTTCGGGCATCAAGATGAACTCAAATGAAAATGATGCAATGAGATGAAATGATGTGCTCTTTGAGGTGAACATTTTGATATGCTATATGCCCAAAACGGAGCTACGGATGAGGAGTTACGACATGATGAACATGAGCAAATAATTAGGGTTTCGGGCAGAAAAGTCAACCGAGACGGGATCCGGATCCAGATCTGGCCGCATGGACTTCGAGGTTCGCCGGGATCTCGGAGCTCACCGGAGAGGGACTTGGAGGGTGCCGGAGGAGGAGGAAGACGGCCAGACTTGGCGGACCGGCCGGAGCTCTCGCCGGCGTCGACACGAGCGGCTGCCGGAGTTGAGGAGGCACGGGGCGGCACCGAGGTGGCGGGGTCGTCTCCGGCGACGAGGTGGCAGGGCGGCGCCGGCCCGGTGGAGGCGGAGCGGCGGCCGGGGACGAGGGAGACCAGGCGGCGCGGCGAAGAAGGCGACTCGGGCGGCGGCGCGCGAAGACCTGGGCCGCGGGGGCTCTCCTCGGGCCCGGCAGGCCGCGGGCGGTGATGGGTGGCGGGAGGCCACGTGCCACGCAGTCACTGGCCGGGAACGGTGGCGCGAAACGTCTAGTGGCAGAGGCGGTGAGGAATTTTTTTAGGGTTTGGGTAAGGAGGAGATCCGGATTTTCGAGGAGGGGTCTATTTATAGGCATAGAGGGAGCTAGGAGTGTCCAAATGAGGTGCGGTTTTCGGCCACGTGATCGTGATCGAACGCTCTAGATGATGGAGAAGGTTTTGGTGGGTTTTGGGCCAACTTGGAGGGGTGTTGGGCTGCAACACACACGAGGCCTTTTCGGTCCCTCGGTTAACCGTTGGAGCATCAAACGAAGTCCAAATGGTACGAAACTTGACAGGCGGTCTACCGGTAGTAAACCAAGGCCGCTTGGCAAGTCTCGGCCCAATCCGGAAATGTTTAATCCCCATTTACGAAAGAAAGGTAGAAATGACCACCGGAGGAGAACGAAGCGCCTGAATGCAAAACGAACAACGGGGAAAATGCTCGAATGCAAGAGATGAACACGTATGCAAATGCAATGCACATGATGACATGATATGAGATGCATGACAAAGATAACAACACACGGAGACAAAAACCCGAACCCGATAAAATAACTTAACACCGGAAACGGCAAGAGTTGGATTACATATTGAGTGAATCATATCTGGGGTGTTACAACACTCCACTACGAAAGGATCTCGTCCCGAGATCTAGGACTGAAAGAACACCGGGTACTCAGAACGGAGGTGATCCTCGCGTTCGCAGGTAGCTTCACGGTCGGAATGGTGTGACCACTTGACTTTGAGGAATTTGATTGACTTGTTGTGTGTCTTGCGTTGAGTCTCTTCATGAATAGCAATGGGGTGCTCACGATAAGAGAGATCTTCTTGGAGCTCAATGTCCTCGAAGTTGACGGTGCGGTCAAGAGTCTTGAAGCACTTTCGAGGCTGAGAGACATGGAACACGTCATGCACATTTGCAAAGTTTGAAGGAAGCTCGAGTTGATAGGTGAGATCGCCTCTCTTGCTGACAATCTCGAAAGGTCCCACGTATCTAGGGGCAAGCTTCCCTTTGATACCGAAGCGGCGAGTACCTTTCATAGGAGAGACGCGGAGGTAAACATGATCTCCGATCTCGAAAGCCAAATCACGGTGCTTACTATCATAGTAGCTCTTCTGGCGTGATTGGGCTGCTTTGAGGTTATCTCGAATGACTTTTCACATTTCCTCTGCCTCTGTGATTAAGTCATTTCCGAGAAGCTGACGTTCACCGGTTTCAGACCAGTTGAGAGGGGTATGGCACTTCCTGCCATAGAGAATTTCAAATGGGGCCTTGCCCGAACTTGCTTGAAAACTGTTGTTGTAGGAGAATTCAGCATAAGGAAGGCAATCCTCCCACTTCATGCCGAAGGAGATCACACAAGCCCTGAGCATATCTTCAAGAATCTGGATGACATGCTCGACTTGACCGCTAGTTTGAGGATGGAAAGCTGTGCTGAAGTGGATGTTGGTGCCCATGGCCTTCTGAAAAGAATCCCAAAACTTGGAGGTAAAGATGCTGCCATGGTCTGAAGAGATCACTTGTGGAATACCGTGCAGAGAGACAATCCGAGAGGTATAGAGTTCCGCCAATTGAGCTGCAGTGATTGACTCTTTGATAGGCAGAAAGTGAGCCACTTTAGTGAGTTTGTCGATGACAACAAATATAGCATCATTGCAATGTTTAGACTTTGGAAACCCAGTCACGAAGTCCATCTCAATGTGGTCAAACTTCCATTCTGGAATGGCAAGAGGTTGGAGGAGACCAGCTGGTCTTTGGTGTTCTGCCTTCACTCTTCTGCAGACATCACATTCATTCACGAATTGAGCAATCTCGCGCTTCATTCAAGTCCACCAATAAGCCTGCTTGAGGTCCTGATACATCTTCGTGCTCCCAGGGTGGATGGAGAGGAGAGAATTGTGAGCCTCGTTCATGATCACTTTACGAAGGTCACCTTTGGGCACAACAATACGATCCTCGAAGAAGAGAGTATCCTTGTCATCAAGGCGGTAGCACTTGTACTTGGGTTGACTCTTGGCAATCCCAATCTTCACCTTTTTCACCATAGCATCAAGAAGCTGAGCTTGGCGAATCTGGTCTTCCAAGGTAGGAGAGACTTGAAGGTTGGCGAGGAAACCTTGAGGAACAACTTGCAGATTAAGTTTACGGAAAGCTTCACAAAGCTCGGGTTAATAAGGCTTGAGAATCAGGCTGTTGCAATAACCCTTCCTGCTCAATGCTTCAGCAATCACATTGGCCTTGCTTGGAGTATACTCGATACTCGGATTATACTCTTGAATCATTTCGACCCATCGAGTCTGCCTGAGGTTGAGATAAGGCTGAGTGAAGATGTACTTGAGACTCTTGTGATCAGTGAAAATGTCCACTTTTCTTCCCAATAAGAGATGTCTCCAAGTTAAAAGAGCATGCACAACTGCCGCCAACTCGAGATCATGAGTGGGGTAGTTCTTCTCATTGGGCTTCAACTGGCGAGAAGTATAAGCCACAACTTTCTTCTCTTGCATCAACACTGTGCCAAGACCTTGGAGAGAGGCATCGCAAAAGATCTCGTACGGTTTGGATTCATCAGGCAGAGTCAGAACTGGAGCAGTGACCAATTTCTCTTTCAAAGTGTTGAAAGCAATGTCACACTCCGGAGACCAAACGTACTTGACGTGCTTCTGGAGAAGATTTGAGAGAGGCTTCGCGATCTTAGAAAAGTTTTCAACAAATCTTCGCAGTAGCTTGCGAGACCGAGGAAGCTACGTAGTTGCTTCACGTTCTGAGGTGGTTCCCAATTCACAATTGCAGACACCTTCTCAGGATTCACCGCAATGCCCTTGGCAGAGATGATATGACCAAGATAAAGAACCTCATCGAGCCAAAATTCACACTTGGAGAACTTGGCGTAGAACTTGTGTTCCCTCAGCTTATCGAGCACCAAACGCAAGTGCTTGGCATGATCTTCCTTGTTCTTCGAGAAAACCAGAATATCGTCGAGATAGACCAAAACGAAGTCATTGGTGTAGGCGTTGAAGATGAAGTTCATCATGCGAGAAAACGTTGGAGGAGCATTGACGAGGCCAAAAGACATGACAGTGTATTCATATGAACCATAGCTTGTCCTGAAAGCCGTCTTGGGAATATCTTGCTCACGAATTCGAATCTGATGGTAACCCATACGGAGATCAAGCTTGGAGAATACTTGGGAACCTTTGAGTTGTTCGAACAGCTCGTTGATGTTGGGAAGTGGATATTTGTTCTTGACGGTCTTCTTGTTCAATGGACGGTAATCAACACAAAGTCGGTCCGTTCCATCTTTCTTCTTCACAAAAAGAACACCACAACCCCACGGAGAAGAACTAGGCCGGACGAGACCCTTTCTCTCTTGAATATCGAGTTGCTTCTTCAGCTCCTTCAACTCTTCAGGTCCGAGCTTCTAAGGACGCTTGCACACTGGTTCCGTGCCAGGCTCAAGATCAATGACGAATTCAACTGGCCGGTGCGGAGGCATTCCTGGAAGCTCTTCTGGAAAGACGTCTTGATATTCGCAAACGACTGGAATTTGCGAGATAGCATCCAGTTCACCCTTCTCATTGAGAGAAAACAAACGGATGGTATCATCACGAGCGGCAAAGACAATTACATCCTCAGACGAATGAGTCAATTGAATCTTCCTGGCTGCACAATCAAGATGCGCCTTGTGCTTAGAAAGCCAATCCATTCCGAGAATAAGATCAATATCCGAATTGCCCAGAACAATAGGAGAAGCTAGAAATTTGTAGTCGCCCAACGTGATAGTAACATCCGGGACGCAGGTGTTAGTTGTCATCTGCTTGCCCGGTGACACAACTTGCAAGGAACTTCGCAGATACTGATAATCGCACTCATACTTCGATGCAAAAGGTTTGGAAATGAAACAATGCGATGCACCAGTGTCAAAAAAAACTTTTGCAGCAATATCATTAACAGGAAGGTTACCCATGATGACAGCTGATGAATCCTCTGCCTGAGCTGCATTCACCATATTGACCTTGGTGTTCTTGGGGTTATGCTTGACCACAGCTGTACTTGCCGATCTCACAGGAGGAGGAGGAAGACGCCTCTGATTGAAGCACTTGTTGGCATAGTGACCCTTCTGTTGGCACTTGTTGCACATGACCTCTGAAAGCGGACGGTGGTACGGAGCACTCGATCATGGAGCTTGAGACGAAGTCTTGTTCTGAAAGCCAGGGTTGGGTGGGTGGGAAGATCCACTGCCACCTTTGCTCTTCTGCTGATACGGCTGACGAAATGGAGGAGGAGGAAGCCAATACTTCTGCTGCTTGGCCACTTGAGTAGAGGAAGAAGGAGTAGCATCTCTGACTCGCTTCTTGGAAGCATCGCACCTCAGTTGAGCGGCCTCTTGCTTCAATGCCATGTTGTAGAACTCATCATACCTCAAGGGCTCAAAGACAACAAGAGCTAGCGGGATTTCTTCTTTGAGACCACCACTGAACTGGTATATCATGCTCTTCTCATCAGGGACGTCCTGCATAGCAAAGCGGGCGAGCTTCTGAAACAACTTGTTGTAGTCATAGACAGACAAAGAGCCTTGCTTCAGGTTGTGGAATTCCTCACGCTTGCTTTCAACCACGCTCTGAGGGATATGGTGAGCTCTGAAGTCTTGACGGAATTCATCCCAGGTAATCACACGTCCTCCTTTGGAATCCTTGTACTGATGGAATCATTCTACAGCTTGGTCTTTGAGTTGGAAGGAAGCGAACTGGACGAAGTCCTCAGGCCTGACGTTACTGCACTCGAAATGCTTGCACAGATCCATGAGCCAATCGTCAGCATCAGTTGCCTCAACACAATTGCTAAAAGTATTTGGCCCGTTAGCAAGGAACTGGTTGAGTGTAGCAAAGTGATTCTGATTGTTGCCTTGGTTGCCTTGGTTCGCTTGATTGCGCTCTTGAAGAATTTGCATGATCAACTGTGTGTTTGCATTGGTTGCGGCCATCACAGCTTGCCATGCCTCCGGAGGAGGTGGAGGTGGTGGCGGATCTTGATTCTGATTCTGATTGGTGCTCTTAGCGGGAGCCATCCTAAAGAGGGTGACAACCGTTAGCACATTGTCAGACAAATATTGAAGCTGAATCCAATGGAATGAAAATTGCAACATAAAGTCTTCACATCCGAACAAAATGAACGAATGCATTCCTCTTGAAATGGTCACATATCCAAAAATTGAGAAGCCACTTAGAATTTAGGTAGAGGAATAAAACAACAAGGTACGGATCAAGAATAAATACTCGGTAAGAAATCCCAATCTCAAACCAAATATTCGTGGAAGAAGAACTAGAGCTACAAGAATTCCAACCTATGAAACTCCCGAACCTTTCCGGTTATGCAATCAGGCGTTGGGGATACAGGGGAAGCATAATATCTCACCCAAATCTAGCAAATCCTACATCCAGCTGTATCCATCCTTCAACACATAACCGAGAAAAACGTCGGAAACCATCTACCTCAACCTTCGAAAAGCATCCGTTATACAAGTTATGGCGATACTCCCGAACTCCCGCCCCAGTACTGGGTGGCGTCGAGGTTATCTCACCAACGAACTGCATAAAAGAGATTTTCGATGTCGGGGTACTAAACTTAGGTATTCCAGAACTGCAACAATAAAATTGTGACGACAACACCTTGGAGCTCAACTCCCCGGGACACTGCCACAACCCCTAAATACAGGAGGCACCAAGAACAATGTTCTCGTCACAAAACCATCGGAACGATTCCAAGATACCTGCGTGATCTTAAAAAAATTAGTGAAATTTGAGAAGAGAAGAGTCAAAACTCTACCTCAGGATGCCTTACCAGAGCGACGAGGAGACTGGGGAGTAAAAAGAATTCCTAAACTCTCCGATATATAATTCCTAAATGACTCAAAACATTTTTCTAGACTCAACTCGGCTGCTAAAAACGATCAAGCAATGGGGCTCCTAAGGTCGGGGAAGGCTCTGATTACCAACTTGTAACGCCCTCGATGCGGCTATAGCTCCCACATGTCGAGGCACGACTTAGAGACATAAACGCATTGAAAGCAATGTCGCAAGTTAGGCAATATTCAAATCCCATCTAATATAAATAATAAAGGGGAGATACATAGTTGGCTTACACTCGCCACGTCAATCAAGTACATAAATAGCATTACAACATTCAAACACTCATGGCCCGACTACGGCGCCAAACTAAACGAAACCCAACATGCGACACGGTCCCGATCACCCCAACTGGGGACCACTACTGATCATCAGGGAAAGACATGTAGTATCGTTGAGAGTCCTCGTCGAACTCCCACTTGAGCTCTAGCGCGTCATCTGGAACGGAGTCATCAGGCCCTGCATCTGGTTTGGAAGTAATCTGTGAGCCACAGGGACTCACAGATCTCGCACCCTCGCGATCAAGACTATTTAAGCTTAAAAGGTAAGGCAAGGGTAAATATGTGGAGCTGCAGCAAGCGACTAGCATATATGGTGGCTATCCTGTTCGCAAAAGAGAGCGAGAAGAGGAGGCAAAGCGCGAGCGAGAAACTAGAGGTCATCCTACGGCAAGCATTACTCCAACACCGTGTTCACTTCCCGGACTCCGCTGAGAAGAGACCATCACGGTAACTCACACTGTTGTTTCATTTTAATTAAGTTAAGGTTCAAGTTATCTACAACCGGACATTAACAAATTCCCATCTGCCCATTACCGCGGGCACGGCTTTCGAAAGTTCAAATCCCTGCAGGGGAGTCCCAACTTAGCCCATGACAAGCTCTCACGGTCAATGAAGGAATAGACCTCCTCCCGAGACGTTCCGATCAGACTTGGTATCTCGGTTCTTCAAGACACTTCGACAGGTTAAAACAAATCCAGCAACACCGCCCGAATGTGCCATCAAATCCTGATAGGAGCTGCACATATCTCGTTCTCAGGGCACACTCAGATGAGTGCTCCATACAACTAAAACGAAACCTCGAGTTTCCCCGAGGGGGCGCTGCACATGACTCTAGTTTGGACCAACACTCAGAGGAGCACTGGCCCAGGGGGGCTTAAAATAAGATGACCCTCGGGCTCCGGAAACCCAAGGGAAAAAGAGACTAGGTGGCAAATGGTAAAACCAAGGTTGGGCATTGCTGGAAAAGCTTTAATCAAGGCGAACTATCAAGGGGTTCCCATTATAACCCAACCGCGTAAGGAAAGCAAAAATCCGGGAACATAACACCGATATGACGGAAACTAGGGCGGCAAGAGTGGAACAAAACACTAGGCGAGAGGCCGAGCCTTCCACCCTTTACCAATTATATAGATGCATTAAGATAACATGGCAATATAATGATATCCCAACAAGTAAATAATGTTCCAACAAGGAACGGTCTCCAATCTTCACCTGCAACTAGCAACGCTATAAGAGGGGCTCAGCAAAGCGGTAACATAGCCAATCAACGGTTTGCTAGGACATGGTGGGTTAGAGGTTTGACATGGAAATTTGGGAGGCATGAAGCAAGTGGTAGGCATCGTAGCATAGGCATAGCAAAGGAGCGAGCATCTAGCATAGCAAAGATAGTAGTGATTTCGAGGGTATGATCATCTTGCCTGCAAAGTTGTCAGAGTTGACTGGATCCTGGAAAGCAAACTCAACGGGCTCCTCATTAGCGAACTCGTCTCCCAGCTCTACCTAAACAAGACAAACAAGCAACAAGGACACAATCAACCATGTGCAAACTCAAACAACATGATGCAAAGATGGTATGCTATGCTGGATGCAATATGTGATGCATATGCAAGATTTGACAAGGAATGCATGTACCTGGCCTCAACTTGGAAATCCAAGTGTGGCGCTGGAAAGATGAGATGAAATCACTTGAAAACGATATAAAGATCGCCGGAATCGGAGTTACGGTTTGGAAATGTTAAGCAATTCAAATATGACCACGTTCTGCGATTTACAGCAGGTAGCCATCTAAATGCAAAAAGATGAACATGCGACAGCACCCAAACATGGCATCAAAATACATGGCAGGGATCCACTCATGATGCTTAACAAAATACTAGCACTGAGCTACGGCCAATTCATCCATTAACAGGTTCAAACAAGCATGGCAAAAATGCATTTGTCAAACAGATTTCAGACTTGGTGAAATTAACACTTGTCTGGAATCTCAGATCAGATAGAACTCTTCGGAGCATGAAAACTATATGCTACAGGACCTGAACATGGTAAAGTAAAGCATGGCATGGAGCTACTCAAAGATCTTAACAAAAGTCCCTTAGTGACCTTGAGCCAAAAGGGATCAGAAAATACATTTGCAAGCATGTAAACATGGCAAAAACATAATCAGTTCCCAGACTTTGTGAAAACTGGAGCATGCTGAATCAGATATCAAGTAGGCATGTTTACGAGCTCGATGCACTCACTACAGAGCAAGTCTTGACAAGCTAAGCATACACCCATCAATAATACACAAAATGCAAGCTAGACATGGCAAGAACAATAACATAGCGAGCACGGATCAACTACAACATCCTCGGCAAAATCGCTAACAAGTAGACAATCTGCCCATATTCGTGAAATGACAAAAATAGAGCTCGATTGACTCAAGCTAGGGTACTCCATAATTGCAAACAAAGACATGGATGGACAGAGCACTACAAGATTAACAAAACATCCTTACTGATTATCCTCAAAAGAGGCACGGATCACTAGGAAACAACATGAACATATGACCATATGAGATAAACAGTCCAAGGACCTAGTGGAAATGCCAAGTCCCTGAAATCAGTATTAACGAATGCTCCACTTTGCAAGCTTGTGCTAGTCAATACACACATCACAAAAATACATGGGTTGCACCTCTAGATAGATGGCAAAACATATAACAAAACACATGTAGAGCTCAGGGGCATATCATGCACACAATAATCATGGCAAAAATGACAAATATCTAATTGGATCAGCAGATCTGACAATTAACTCAAATAGCATTCTTCTAATAGCATTTCGGGCATCAATATGAACTCAAATGAAAATGATGCAATGAGATGAAATGATGTGCTCTTTGAGGCGAACATTTTGATATGCTATATGCCCAAAACCGAGCTACGGATGAGGAGTTACGACATGATGAACATGAGGAAATAATTAGGATTTCGGGCAGAAAAGTCAACCGAGACGGGATCCGGATCCAGATCTGGCCGCACGGACTTCGAGGTTCGCCGGGATCTCGGAGCTCGCCGGAGAGGGACTTGGAGGGCGCCGGAGGAGGAGGAAGACGGCCGGACTTGGCGGACCTGCCGGAGCTCTCGCCGGCGTCGACGGGAGCGGCTGCCGGAGTTGTGGAGGCGCGGGGCGGCGCCGAGGTGGCGGGGTTGTCTCCGGCGACGAGGTGGCGGGGCGGCGCCGGCGCAGTGGAGGCGGAGCGGCGGCCGGCAACGAGGGAGGCCGGGCGGCGTAGCGAAGAAGGCGACTTGGGCGGCGGCGCGCGAAGACCCGGGCCGCGGGGGCTCTCCTCGGGCCCGGCGGGCCGCGGGCGGCGATGGGTTGCGGGAGGCCTCGTGGCATGCAGTCACTGGCCGGGCGCGGCGGCGCGAAACGTCCAGTGGCGGACGGACACGTCCGGTGGCGGCGGGGAAATTTTAGGGTCTGGGGAAGGACGAGATCCGGATTTTCGAGGAGGGGTCTATTTATAGGCATAGAGGGAGCTAGGAGTGTCCAAATGAGGTGCGGTTTTCGGCCACGCGATCGTGATCGAACGCTCTAGATGATGGAGAAGATTTTGGTGGGTTTTGGGCCAACTTGGAGGGGTGTTGGGCTGCAACACACACGAGGCCTTTTCGGTCCCTCGGTTAACCGTTGGAGCATCAAACGAAGTCCAAATGGTACGAAACTTGATAGGCGGTCTACCGGTAGTAAACCAAGGCCGCATGGAAAGACTCGGTCCAATCCGGAAATGTTTAATCCCCACATACGAAAGAAAGGTAGAAATGACCACCGGAGGAGAACGAAGCGCCCGAATGCAAAACGGACAACGGGGAAAATGCTCGAATGCAAGAGATGAACACGTATGCAAATGCAATGCACATGATGACATGATATGAGATGCATGACAAAGATAACAACACACGGAGACAAAAACCCGAACCCGATAAAATAACTTAACACCGGAAACGGCAAGAGTTGGATTACATATTGAGTGAATCATATCTGGGGTGTTACAACACTCCACTACGAAAGGATCTCGTCCCGAGATCTAGGACTGAAAGAACACCGGGTACTCAGAACGGAGGTGATCCTCGCGTTCGCAGGTAGCTTCACGGTCGGAATGGTGTGACCACTTGACTTTGAGGAATTTGATTGACTTGTTGTGTGTCTTGCGTTGAGTCTCTTCAAGAATAGCAACGGGGTGCTCACGATAAGAGAGATCTTCTTGGAGCTCAATGTCCTCGAAGTTGACGGTGCGGTCAAGAGTCTTGAAGCACTTTCGAGGCTGAGAGACATGGAACACGTCATGCACATTTGCAAAGTTTGAAGGAAGCTCGAGTTGATAGGTGAGATCGCCTCTCTTGCTGACAATCTCGAAAGGTCCCACGTATCTAGGGGCAAGCTTCCCTTTGATACCGAAGCGGCGAGTACCTTTCATAGGAGAGACGCGGAGGTAAACATGATCTCCGATCTCGAAAGCCAAATCACGGTGCTTACTATCATAGTAGCTCTTCTGGCGTGATTGGGCTGCTTTGAGGTTATCTCGAATGACTTTTCACATTTCCTCTGCCTCTGTGATTAAGTCATTTCCGAGAAGCTGACGTTCACCGGTTTCAGACCAGTTGAGAGGGGTATGGCACTTCCTGCCATAGAGAATTTCAAATGGGGCCTTGCCCGAACTTGCTTGAAAACTGTTGTTGTAGGAGAATTCAGCATAAGGAAGGCAATCCTCCCACTTCATGCCGAAGGAGATCACGCAAGCCCTGAGCATATCTTCAAGAATCTGGTTGACACGCTCGACTTGACCGCTAGTTTGAGGATGGAAAGCTGTGCTGAAGCGGATGTTGGTGCCCATGGCCTTCTGAAAACAATCCCAAAACTTGGAGGTAAAGATGCTACCACGGTCTGAAGAGATCACTTGTGGAATACCGTGTAGAGAGACAATCCGAGAGGTATAGAGTTCCGCCAATTGAGCTGCAGTGATTGACTCTTTGATAGGTAGAAAGTGAGCCACTTTAGTGAGTTTGTCGATGACAACGAATATAGCATCTTTGCCACGTTTGGACTTTGGAAACCCAGTCACGAAGTCCATCTCAATGTGGTCAAACTTCCATTCTGAGCCACTCTATGTTGCCGCAACATCACCTATATCCAAAGTTGTGCCACCTTTTTTTCTCAAAGAGCGTGTTGGAGCCCGTGCAACAACCAAACAAGTTGCACGTACACATAACACATTTACTTGTAATAAATTCTAAAGGACAAATGACAATATGCCACACAAGTTCATCTCCAATTAATGTGATAAATTTGTGCATGACTAGTCTACATATATTCACAACGCTACCATTCACAATTTACCATACCCCACATACATGTTATAGATGGTCTACATGTCCTCCTCCAGGTTCCAGCCCCAGGTGTTCTTCATGGATGGCATGATCTATAGTGGTGGGCAACAGGAATCATTGTCGCAGCTTTCTAGTCCGGTTCCACACGATGGAGAGTCATCCAAGCTGAAGCGGCATAAATCAGGGATAGCATGTCCTAGCATGCCGTTCATCCGGCGGTGCGCACTAAAGACACAACCATGCTTCATGAACGGCTGGCCTTCGATGTCATGCACGGAAGGTGGCATCCACTTCACAATGGGGTAGCTGTCCCCAATGAAAAGCGAGTACTATCCAAGAGTGTTCCTCGGCACCCACGTAGCATCACGGGGTCGAACTCGGCACCGTTCATCTCGTACACGCAGCATCTCAGATCTGGACACATGGTGACATACACAGTCAAGGTCCATGCATAATAATCTTGTGCTCAAATATGGCGGTCAGTAATACTATGCAGCAAATAGTACTACTCTGGTATAGAGGAAGTAAAATAACCGGCTTATTATATATAGCCACTCTTGGCTACATGGATGAGATAGTAAGACATGAAAAAACAAAAATGGTGACAGCTAGTGGGTTCAAGTCTTCAAGGGCCTAGCTAGCTATATGTGTCCTCCAAGGTAAAAAGTACTCCAACTAGTATAACAACGAAAGAGAAGGCGAGAGGGTTAAAAAATATAATACTAAATGGAATACCTGGGTAGATGGTGATGCTCCGATCATGGTAGATTGTGTGACCATGTTGCACATCAGTGGTACCATGGGTAACGACTGCTAAGATAGTTGATCCCAATATGCCAAAGTCAGCTACAAGGTTCTAGGTTAGACAGAATCGCGGATGCAAATGCACATCCAGGATCGGCGTTCTTATTTTGATCGGGGGATGACTGGTCCCTGTAAAATAATGGAGTACCGTTAGGGATGCAAATGATGGTTTGTGCATTCTGTTTGTAATCTCTCATACCGTAGGATGGCAACCAGATGAAACAAGTCCCCTGGGTTGTCACCGCGAAGATGCAGCCTAGATGGCGCACGACGTCTTCAAACATGTAGGGGTACAAATCTGCCGCGGCCAACATGCGCCAGCCTCTGCTGTTACAGCCTCTTGCATTGATAGAAATCCTTATGTCAAGCACCGCGATGAGATAGGGTAATCGTCGTAGCCGCGTCGCTTTGTCGGCGGGTCCGCAATTGCTATCTTCTTCAATCTCATGTAGGCATCATCATACATATTCAAGCCCAGCCAGTCCGAAAGGCTGATCCCAATGGTGGAGAAGGGGTCTACGGGAACAGCCGCACTGCTGTGGATGTCGTGCAAAATGATGCTGGTATCCGGCCGGAGGTATGCAAGCCAATCTTCGTTGGCACTGACCCAGACCTACATATAAGACGGTAGGCAGCAAAGAAATTTACGGCATGGAAATGGAATAACTAAGTACTACATGATCAAACTCCATGACTGACCTACTCATCGGACAAAATCCGACTACCTCTCAACGTCGGAAACTCTGGCGGAGTCAACGTGCAACCATGGCCAGGGAGCGGTGGACTGTTCGAAGGATTGTCTCATAGAAGAACATTCTCCTTGAGGATGCAAGGAAGACCAACAAGCATGGCCTTTTCCCAAGCCTGATTAAGCACCATCTTGAAAAAGTTGGTGCATGAAGCATCGAGTCTTATGCTGGTGAGGATGTCGGAGCGGCGTGTGATTTCTCCCAGAGGATCGTTGTCCAAGGTTTCCCAGCCTCGACGAGGAGGAGAACCGCCTGGCAAATGCATGGGAGCAGCGACAAACTGCCTTCTCTTTGGGGGGAGGGGAACTAGCGAGGAGGAGATAAGAGCGTATTAACCGCATGGCCTCGTCCCTTCCAACTGTAGCTCCTCGGTCGTTCCTAAGCGAAGGGGTGACGCTATTATTTACTATGTACTCGTATTGTAGCAATACTAGTAGAGTACTACTTTCTCAACTAGTAGTGCGATGTACTGTACTTTTAGTATAGTGCACCAGTTTTGAACTCTTGAATCTCAGGGCCAAGGAGCTACAGTTGGAACTGGAGGGTAGTACTATTCTCTAGAACCATCGATGTCCTATCAATGCAGGGAAAGTACACCCGCGTAGTGGGTACTCTCGGTGCTCTATTCAAGCGTGTAGCTGGCCTACTTAGCCGCTCCTCTCATGCACACACTAGCGGCCTGTTTATCAACGGCGGTTACTGTGGTGGCAGAATATTTGAGTACGTATACGCGAGTAGGCGTTCGAGACCCCGCCCGTATGTACGTACATGGCTATATTTACTTTCTTGCACACTGACTGTGCGTACGTGTACATGCTATGTGCGCGCCTCTACTATGACACGTGCGCGCCTCTACTATCACACGTGAGCGGCTCTACATCGACCGGTATGTACGTACACGTTCGCGACCAGAATGACAACACTATGTATGCTTCGACTAGGTGGGTCCCTACTGTCAGGCACTTCCAGCAGTTTGGGGGCAAATCATTTTTTGCCCGTAATATGGACGCACTTCCTTGCGTGCCAAGATATAGCTGGTGGGTCCCGGCAGTCAGGGAGGAAACATTTTTTTCGAGAAATACGGTGGCCCGTCCGGTGGGTCCCTGTTGTCAGGTGGAGGAATCATTGTTTTCCGCGTAATAAGGAGGCACTTCCTTGCTGCGGCCATGGACCCAGCTATCAACCTCTTCACGTACAGTACTCTTCCGATGGAAGTCGTTCCTTGACCACATTGACCACGCCGTGCCGAGAGCACCAGGGTGGTGGATGACGGTGTGTCCTAGGAAGGGGACGACGTGGAGCCGAGGAAGACGCGCCAGTGGAAGCCCATGCGGACAGGAGTACGAGGGTTCACTGGTTCGGCTGCGGTGTGATCCTGCCGTCACCGTAGGGCCTGGCCGGCGGTGGGAGTAGTAGGGGGCGGTGAGGCCTCCGCGGCATCACAGCCAGCCATGAGAGCAGGAGCACGCGGCACGAACGGCGCTGGTTTGGGCGGCTAGAGCAAGAAGACCAGAGGTTGAAGAAGCACTACGACCGTTGGATGGACATCGTACGGTCACTAGAGCTAGAATCGTTCATATTGACTAAGTTGACACAGCCCTTCGTCCGTTTCAACTTATTAGGCCCACAAGTCAGCCTTCCATATGGTGGGTCATAGCTAGCAGGGGGAGTGTTCATTTTTTGTGCGTAATAAGGAAGCATTTCCTTGTGTGCGAAGATATAGCTGGTGGGTCCGAGCTGTTAGCGGAGGGAACATTTTTTCGCGAAATACAGAGGCCCTTTCGCTTGATCCCAAATGTCAGGTGGAGGAATCATTATTTTGCGTGTAATAAGGAGGCATTTCCTTGTGTGCGGCCATGGACCCAGCTGTCAGCCTCTCCATGTACAATCCACTTTCGATGGATGTCGTTCGTTCACCACATTGACCACGCCGCGCCGAGAGCACCAGGGTGGTGGACGACGGTGAGGCCTATGAAGGGAATGACACAGAGCCGGGGAAGACACGACAGTGGCTGCCCATGCGGTGCGGAGTACGAGGATTGATTGGTTCAGCTTTCGTCACCGGAAAATAACAGGAGGTGTGGGTGAGTAGAGGGATAGCCAGGTCAGGGATGCGAGTATGGTGGGGCCGTGAGGCCTGCCCAGCAGCACAGCTGGCCACGGGAGGCGGGAGCAGCTGGTTCGGCCGGCGCTGGTTTGGGCGGCTGGAGCAGGAAGATAATGACACTGAAGAAGCATGATTGCCATTAGATTGACATCTAACGGTCTGACACTGGTAGAGTCGATTGTTGACTAAGTTTCTTTTTTGAGAAACCTTGTGTCCCCATGAACTTAGTAGGCCCACAAGTCAGCCTCCAAATCTATGGAAGACAACATAGAGCCCATTTGCTATTTTTTAATAATTTGCAGCCCATTTGCTAATTCTTATGTAATTTATTACAACCCATTTTCTGCCCAGGACCACGGTCAAAAATTTCATCCTTATTTTGCATATTTCGGAGGAGTCCAAACTATTGTAATCCCAAAATGATAAACATTTTTTAAGAACTTATAGATTTGCCAAAAAAACCATTTTGTTTTTGTAAGCAAACAAGACGTGGGAGAATTGAGTTGGTTTAAGGGAAAACCAGTGGTAAAAAAAATCAGCGCTGGGAGGGAAAACAACAACAAAAATAAGGATGTAAATATGAAAACGAAACTTTATGTATTTTCAATATAATATACGTGTATATGACTGGTAAAACTATAGGTAGAGATTAGAAAATGGAAGTAGGACATGGTGTTTCAAGAGGAAAATAGAATTGGGTTGTGTGTTTGATTCAGTAAAAAAACTACCTGCGGATGTTGTAAGGCAAAATATAACTAACGCTGGCGGGCCCGAGGACAGTAGATACTTGCTGGATCTTTGTGCCCCATTGTCATCATGAGCTAGGCCTGTTAAAAACAAAACCAAGCCTGGGAAGTCTACATCTAAGTTGAAACTTGCTCGAGCTGAAAAAACAATATACCTGCTCAATAAACGAGAGAATTCTGCAAGTACAGACAGATAACTGGGATGCAGCAGGTATATTGTTTTTTTCATCATGATAATAAGTGCATGCACTTGTTTTGAAAAATTTGGAGAACTGGGAATTCCAACTGTAGGTGCTTATGCTACCCATCAAATAAAAATCATGTGCCTGAAAATTCGTTTCGAAACAAATGATTCAGCTTTATATCCATGTCGACCCTCAGCATGATGGTTGGAAGCAAATGCTAAGTTCATACCGGAAGATCGTTAACAACAATACCAACTTGCGGATGACAAGTTAGTACAAGGACAAATACCAAACTAACTTATAATCTTTTTACTCCTGTCCCTAGTGTTCGTCTGGTAGAAAATCTTGCAGAGGACCAGCTCCCGCTCATTCTCTTGCTCCAGGTCCCCGAGGTGGTACTGGTGCATCACCCAGTTGGTCCTCTGCTGGTCAAAATTCTTGTTGGTGTGCAGCACCAGAACCTTTTTGATGCCCATCTGCCGGTCGGTGACCATCACCGGCAAGGTATTGCCGGTCTTGTGACACATCGCCGGCATGCCACACTCCGACTGTATCTTGTGACACGTCCACATGCCCGTTTTGAATGCCCTGGAATTGCGCTGGAAGAAATGTCGCCTAGGCCACTCAGTGTGATACCTGCAGTATTGTCGAATACAGGTTTTAGTGTACGTAGTTGGCATTTTCATAACATCTTTGGCATGTTGTAGTCACTTGTTTCACTTTTATTAACTTTCAAATTGTAATTGCTTCACTAGGTCTATGCCTAAAAATAAAAATAGAGCTATAAACAAAGGAATATGTTTGTGAAAATAGATGGTCGGACGGTGTCTTACCTAGAAGTTTCTCAGGATGTGTGTAGCATATGTCGTTCTCACTGTCGATGGTTGGTACGAACAAATCGATGAGAGGGTGAGATCTCGCGCTGTCAGCACTCACTTTGGCCTCAAGGTGCTCGATCAGCTCCTGATCCACGGTATCGAACTTGATGCCAGCCGGCAGCACCGGCCAATCCTTCTTGGAGTTGCATCGGTTAATTCCAGTTATATGGTACTCAATGTATGATCAATCGTCTGTTTTAAGTGAATGATGAAACATTTCAACAGTTAAGTGGTAGTACTCCAAATCTGAAGTGCACAATACCCGAACACGCCACCGGGATTCTTGTGTCACCTCACGCGCGGCGTGTTGTCACGTCAATTCAATGTGAGGACATGATAAATAATTTGACCAATGTATACTAGTACTGCTATTGTACTACTTACTAGTCGTATTTAGTGTCACATTTTAACCATAGGTTTAACTAACAAAATGTCAATGCTTGTCACTGAAAATTATTCCATTGGAAACTATGTTCAAATAAAAATAGAACTATATAATTTTTTGTGACATGCATTAACATTTAGTTAGTGAAATTTATGGTCAAAATTTGACACAAATTACGGAGGGGACCAGTAAACCAGGAGGGAGGTAGTAGTATGAGTAGCGCAATATACGGTATAGAGGACTAGAACGAATTTACAAATGGGGTAATAAGTTACAAGGCTGTGCAACCGACTTTGTAGGCTACATGAGTAATACAAAATATAATTCCCATTGGACAACACTTTCACCAACAAGTACACACTTGAAGCCTAATTGATATATGGCTTCTGCACAACATCTCCATCATCATTATCAGTACATCCTACGCAAGTGACTTAGGATTCACTTGATCCCAGAAAGGTATCTATCCTTCAAACCAGAGGAGTGCTTCAAACTAACAACAATACATAATATCCAACAAAAGAGGGTCATGCTACAACAGCAGGATACATGGCTCAGTCTAGAATCAAGTTGTGCATATTTGCTGTTGGCATGAATGATACGTCTCCAACGTATCTATAATTTTTCATTGTTCCATTGTATTATATTATCAACCTTGGATGTTTTATATGCATTTATATGCTATTTATATGATTTTTGGGACTAACCTATTAACCTAGAGCCTAGTGCCAGTTTTTGTTTTTTCCTTGTTTTTGAGTATCGCAGAAAAGGAAATCAAACGGAGTTCAGTTGACCTGAAATTTCATGGAGATCATTTTTGGACTAGAACAAGCCCACGGAGTATCGGAGATGGGCCAGAAGAGTCCCGAGGCCACCACGAGGGTGGGGGCGCGCCCCCTACCTCGTGGCCGCCTCGGGGACCCCCTGACTTGTTCCCGACTCCAACACCTCTTATATAACCCCAAACTTCTAGAAAGAAACCTAGATCGGCAGTTTCGCCGCTGCAAGCCTCTGTAGCCACCGAAAACCAATCTAGACCCGTTTCGGCACCCTGCCGGAGGGGGAATCCCTCTTCGGTGGCCATATTCATCATCCCAGTGCTCTCCATGACGAGGAGGGAGTAGTTCACCCTCAGGGCTGAGGGTATGTACCAGTAGCTATATGTTTGATCTCTCTCTCTCTCTCGTGTTCTTGATTCAGCACGATCTTGATGTATCGCGAGCTTTGCTATAATAGTTGGATCTTATGATGTTTCTCCCCATCTACTCTCTAGTGATGGATTGAGTTTTCCCTTTGAAGTTATCTTATCAGATTGAGTCTGTAAGGATTTGAGAACACTTGATATATGTCTTGCATGTGCTTATCTGTGGTGACAATGGGATATCATGTGATCCACTTGATGTATGTTTTGGCGATCAACTTGCGAGTTCCGTGACCTTGTAAACTTATGCGTAGGGGTTGGCACATGTCACACCCTGCATTTTGTAACATGTCATTTGCATTAATACAAAGCATGAAAATTTGGACCAACAAAAACTTTTGCATCATTTGGCTTTTTATTTTGGAGTTGGTTTTCTCTCTGTGATTTTCAAGTGCTCTTTAAAGTCAACTACTCCACCTTACATACTTCACCTCCCTGCCCAAACTTCTGCCCACTGATCATGCCATGTGTATATTGCAATATAGTATTTCTTACAAAAATATTTTGGCCAAATAGTATTTTCAAAATTTAGTTTTCCAAAAACCCTGAATTGAGGTTTGCACTGCAAGTACTTGCTTTGGGGTATGAAAAATATTTCAAGGAGTATATTTGAAACCTATTAGATATAGGATTCCATAAACCACAAAAATATAATTTTAAAAGATATTTTCCTATTTTATTTAAAAGCTTTTTCTTAAGGCCAGAAATGGTCTTTAATAGGAAAAAATTATTTTATTATTTCAAAAATATTCGACAAAAATCAGGGAAACTCAGTGGACATATATTTTCCATATATAAGAGTTTCAACACATGGTCATGTTCAAAATATTGGACAAAACCTCCCAAAACCATTTCTGCCCATTTCAAAGATTTGAAATATTTCTACAGGAAATATTTTCATAAAAATCCAAGGAAAATCCAGGAAGTCACAAATGCATATTGTGATCACCTTGCGAAGCCTCATATCAATCAAGGTCATTTTGGTTCACCAAAATGCCCCAAAACCCTCTCTGACCAGAATCAAATTTGAACAACTTTGTACTACCAACTTTCTCTCCTTGACCCTAACTTTTGTGAGCATGTTCACATGACCAAATGAGGCCACTAATTATCTGTGTCATTTCACCTTGTGGAGTCTCATGCCAAATGGAAATCATCTACTTGCCCAAACCATTATCAAACACCTTCTGACACTTTTCCAAAATGCCATTTTTAACCTCTTCCACTAATCTCCATGGGCTCAAAGTTTTACCGCAGCCCCTCCTAGTCCCCTTGCAGCTCCCGTAACAATGGCAAATCCACAGCTCAATTATTGGAGGGGTAAAACCCCACTATCTCTCTCTGGACAACCCATTTCCCTCTCTCCCTCAACCTCCCTCCTCACTCCAGTGGTCACACAGGGCGTCCAAAGCCCCTCCCCCTTATTTACTACACCCTAGAGCCACCAGACATTTTTGGCCGCGCCCACTTGGCCTAAAAAATGCCATGGCATGCCATTTGCACGCTCCAGAGCGCGCTACAGTGCAACCAGGCACTGTAGCCGCCCCTTGCCAACCACTCCCGGCCACCTTGGGCCTCCCCAGCGCACCCGACGATGCGCCTCGACGTCTGCGTCACGCCACGCCTCTGTCCACCTCCTCCTTCTCCCTCCTCTCGCCCCAGCTCGCACACGCGCCGGCCGCCCTAGTGCCCCATTCAGCGCGCTCACACGCGTGGTGCCATGCCCCCCTTCTTTCCCTCTCTTCTCTCCCCTCGCCCTAGACCAACCCCACAAGCACCCAGACACGCCCACGCGCGCCCCCATGACCCGTAGCAACCGCAGCAGGCTCGCCGGCGCACGGGTCCTCGGTGGACCGTCGCCCGCCTATTTAAGGGTCTCCCCGAGCTCTCCTCTCCTCATCACTCGCTCTCTGCACCACCAAATCATCCCCCTGCACGCCAGTTCCTCTCTAGAGCCACTCGAGCTCGAGATCAAGCTCGAGCTCCACCGCTTCGGCTCGCCGGAGATCGCGAGGTACAGGCCTCCCCCGCTCCTCCTCTGCCTTGATCTGGAACCCCCGAGCACCCCTGATCATTTCCCCTCCCCCCTGCTTCTTTTGCAGCCGGAAACGGCTGGAACCGACGACGCCCGAAGCTCCTCCGCCGCGAGACCTCGTCGCCAGCGAACCAGGCCACCCCGGCGACTGCAACCACCTCCACCCGAACGGCGACTCGACACTGAGTCCATCCGTACCCTCGCCCGACCTCGCCGTGCCCTACATCGATGCCAGTGAGCTTGTCGGCCCTCTGTCGCAGGGTTAGGGATGATAGGCGGGCCCCGCCTGTCAGCCTCTCCTCTCCATCGCCCCGCTCTCTCTCGCTGACGCCTGGGCCCCACCCGTCAGGTTTAAACCTGGCGTGCACGCGTGCTCCAGTGCGCTAGGCCGCCTCTCTGGCTGGGCCTGGTGCGCTGCGGCTGTTCTGGCCCAGCAGGCATAGAGCCCTTTTTCCTTTTCTTTTTCTGTCACTTTTCCAAAAATTCCTCTGGACTAAATATTAATCCAAATGCAATAATTCCAGTTCCTCAATTCTTGTAAAAATCCCACCTATTTAATGGTATAACTTTCATTCATTTCGAACCAACTTTTATGTACTGTTCATATTCAAATTCAAATTTGAATATATTTAAACCCCTCTGAAAATCCATCTCGTCTATTGTGCTACTCCATGTCCAAAACTAGGAATTTTCCCCTTCTTAGTTTTCACTCTAGTATTTAACAAAAATGAGTTGACATTTTTCTGAGCACTTTGGTTTTTCTGTTTTATTATTGCCTTGTTTTTCTCGTTATTATTTGTGACGATAGATTGCGTTGCTGACGAAGGAGTTGGACCAGAAGACTTTGAAGACCTAGAATACTTTGTTGAGCCAGGCAAGCAGCCCTTTGACCATGTCTGTGAAACCCTTTTTATGCATTTCTTATAGCACCTTAATATTATTGCATCGGAATCATGATGAGATGGTAGCCACTTTGGTGGGTTGCCCTCATTTCCTCCTTGTTGATACTTGCATTTTGCATGACCCTCCTGTAAGGGTTATGCAGGTGGGAGTAGATAGGATGCTAAAGTAGATGCTACGCAAATGGGACGGGTATATGCATGGTGATGGGGACAAAGTATTTTCAAAAGACTTTTTTTTAAACCCCGTCGGGTGCCACTTATGCCCGAGGGTGATAATGAGATGGGTAACCACTTGATAACGAAGTGGTGTACTGAGGCAAGTGTGTGTGTTGTTTTTGAAAACGGATTAGATTTAAGATTGGTCGACTGTCCCAACCTTACATGCGCAACCACTCTACCCTCATATGGGAAAGGGCATTATTGATTACCTAGGCCGATACTAGCTTGGAGCCGCATTACTAGTGACGAGAGAGTCATTGTTGCGCTCTCTCGGGACGGGGTCGTGCCAGGTAGGGCGGCCATGACTGTTTTCACAGGGCACCGGACACACCGTTGGCACCCCGTGCTTGTGACATGTGATGAATACGGGAGCAAGGCTCCACTTTTTTAAGATGTGAAATATTGTGCACGGGGGTTACTACCAATCGAGTGGACTCTATGTTAGTGTCGTCTAGGGAAAGATAGTGATCGGGTGCTTACCCCGGGTACTTGAAGTACCGCAGGTCGTGGATGACACGGAAGTTCCCCAGATCTTGTGGGTAAAGTGTGCAACCACTGCAGAGTGTAAAACTATTCGAATAGTCGTGTCCACGGTCAAGGACAGTTGGGCGGTGCTGCTTAAACTACGTCCTGAGTTTTACAAACTGCGTGTGCGTGTGTGTTGATAAAACTATTTGGGTTAAGCCAGATGGCTTGACACGATGATCAAGTTGGATTGGTGTCCAACTTTGCTTATGTTGATATCTGCAACTTGTCCATACAGATATCTGTACTCCCATGATGCATACTTTACATGCTGATAGATCATGTCATTGCACTCAAAACTAGCTTTCTGCAAACCACCTACTTAGTTCTATATCATTGCATTATTGTGCCTTGTTCCAATCATGGGTTGCTTGCGAGTACATTCAAAGTACTCATTGGCTTGCCACTGGTTATTTAATTGGCCAGGCATGGAAGAACAGGAGTTCGATGAAGAGTTCTTTGGAGACGAACATGCGAACTAGGACGTTTCCCAGTCAGAATGCCTGTAGGGTTAAGGCAGATGGCATGTGTTCTAGTTATTGACGAAGATTTCCGCTGCTTAAGTTTATTTGGTATTCAGGCCTTGTGGCTTTATCTATGTAAGGCTTAACCATAATGGTCATAATCCGTGTAAGACGGTATGTATGGATGTAAGACTCTTGTTATTCAGCTTCTGTGTGTTGAGTGAGCATTGATCTCTGGGATCACTGTACACGTGCATTCGGTGATCACGACATATGAAGTCGGGGTCCCCACAGAGCTGGTATCAGAGCCATCCTTACTGTAGGAACCCTTAGTTAGCATGGGCGTTAGGTAGGATAAAACCCGTTTTGCAAAACCCTCTACGCTCCTCTTCTTTTCTAAGCTTACCAAACCCAAGATATATTTCCATATTGACCTCTCCCATTCAACCTTTGTAGATGGCTGCCGTACCCGAAGACTTCCTGACCACCAGATTCCCCGTACTTCTCGAGGATAGCCTCAAGAAGTGCCAGTTTCACCGAGCCCCCATTCTCACCTACCATGAGCATTGGATCAATGACACCGAGACGGAGTATCACGTGGAAGTGATCGTGAAGGCTAATGACTCTCCAACAAGTTGGTTCTTCGAGGGACCCCAGATGGCAAAACTGGTTCTTGCCGTCGAGACGGCAACCCTCGAGGCACTCACACGCCTCCGAGACCTTCTTCCTGAGATGGCAGATGAATTAGCAACCCGCTTCTTGCCTTATCGGAAGGAGGGTGAGGACGAGAGCAGTGCACCAGCTCCACCATTGGAGGAAGGACTTCCACTCTGATTCCAGACCTACTTCAGCCTTTGTGTCGATAGCTTGGCACAGCACTTGGCCTCGGAATAAATGGAGCTTCGAAAGAAACTTCACGAGACCAAGGCACTTCTTCGCCAAGCACAAGGGAAGACGGATAGGATCAAGAAAGAGGGTGCTCCCCCTAGACAGCCCGCAATCGCATACCGAGGCGGAAGATCCCCAAAGGATGGAGAACCACCACATCAGCACCGCATGAGCGCAAGGGATTACCGCAAGCTCTTCACACCACCGACAAAGCAACGCCGTGTCGAGCTCCTCCACTCCCCACCCCTTCGAGAAATTAAGGAAGTCATGCTACTGATGACGAGGAGGAAGACCCGGAAGAGCCAGACTACGCGACGGAGTGTTCCACCACTTAGGCATCATTCGCAACTCAGATATGCCAGTTCGCAACCCCTATGGTAGGATAGGTCGTGTACCCCCTATGTGAAGTCGAGTCCTTGTAATGGTTCATATGAAACCATGTAGTGTTGTGTTTGTTTTGATGTGTTTGATGAACGTCGTACCTTCCTTCGGGAACTTGTAAGCAACTACATCACCCATTTGGATTTTAATGAATGTGTTTGGCCTTTTGGCCCTTGCCTAAAAACAATTAGTATCATACCGACCCCCTTACTAGGCATCCCATCCATATTGCTTTTCCTCATTTTTCCCTAGCCATGAGACCTTGACCGCTCCAACAGGATGCCTGTTATAACACGTACTGGTACCTCTACCCAGCAGCAAGAAGCCGGAGCAGGAGCCAGTCAGGACCAAACCCAAGGACAAGCTCCACCACTGCCACCACCTCCAAACATGGACATTGCTCAGCTTCTCCAAGCCTTCCGAGAAGAACGCCAAGCCAACACTGCAGCCCTCCAGATGATTGCTCAATCTGTCAACCGCCAGCCGGCGGGGAACGGCAATGGACGCTCCATGTTGGCGGAGTTCAAGAAGCCTGCACCACCCACCTTCATCGAGACTACTGAACCCCTGGATGCAGACGACTGGGTCCGCGCCATTGAGGATCTGCTGGAACTAGTCGGCTACACTGAGAACCGTCAAAAGGTGGCATATGCTGCTCACTGTCTTGGTGGAACTGCCAGAGCTTGGTGGGATGGATTCAAGGCCATGCATGCTGAGAAAAACATCACTTGGAATGACTTCAAAGCAGAATTCCGCAAGGCCCATATTCCTTCTGGAATTATGGCCATCCAGAAGCGTGAGTTCCGAGCCTTGAAGCAAGGAAGTAGCACTGTCAAGGAGTACATGCAGAAGTTCAGTGTTCTCTCAAGGTATGCTCCTGAAGATGTCAGCACTGATGCTGCCAAAAGAGAGCACTTCATGGAAGGCCTTAACCAGACTCTGTAGTACTCGCTTGTTGTGTGTGACTGCCCAACCTTTCCTGATCTGGTGAACAAGGCACTCATGCTTGAGGACAAGCGCCGTGATCTGGATGATACCCGTAAGCGCAAGATGATCAGCAAGGGTAGCTCCAGCAACCAGAAGCCTCGCCTGTGGCAGCCAGCCCCGGTCAAGCCAACCTATCAGCAGCCAAGAGCCCCTGCACCCCGCACCAACTATCAGCCTCAGCAGTATGCCAACCCCAGGCCAACTTTCAACAACCCCAATAACAATGTCGGCAAGAGCAGCAACCCCAATCAAGTCACTTGCTTCGGATGTGGTCAGGCAGGACACTACTCCAAGTAATGCCCCAACAAGAAGCCCGACGCCCCGCGCCCCAACACGCAGAACTAAGGCCAAGGCCGTGGGATGCCACAAAGGAACCAAGCCCCTCGCAATCCACCCAACAATGGCAAGGGTCGTGTGAATCATGTCACTGCAGAAGAAGCCCAGGAAGACCCGGACATCGTGTTGGGTACGTTCCTTGTCAACTCAGCACCCGCAACTGTCTTGTTTGATTTTGGATCCACGCATTCATTTGTCACCCAAAAGTTTGCATTAAAAAGTGGCATGACCCCTACACCCCTGAATAACCCTATGGTGGTACGAACCCCCGGAGCAGAGATGAGATCCAAGATAGGATGTAAAGGAGTCGGGATTGTCATTAATGGGGTAGACTTCCTAGCAGACCTTATCATCTTAAGATCGCAAGGCTTGGATGTGATCTTAGGAATGGATTGGCTCATCAAGCACCAAGGCTTGTTAGATTGTGCCAACCGAACTGTCGCTGTGACGAATGACCAAGGAGTCAAAGTTAAATTTGCCTCCAACCCCTCCTCTGCTCAAGCCAACCAAGTCAACTGTCTGACTGAAGTTGGATTGGAGCAAGTGCCGGTAGTATGCGAATACCCCGATGTCTTTCCTGATGAGCTACCGGGAATGCCTCCTGACCGAGACATTGAGTTCATCATCGAGCTCATACCCGGAGCAGGACCCATCTATAAGAATCCTTATAGAATGCGATCGGAAGAGTTAGCAGAGTTGAAGAAGCAACTGGAAGAGCAGTTGAGGAAGGGATTTATCCACCCTAGTGCCCCCCCTTGGGGATCACCTGTTCTGTTTGTGGCAAAGAAGGACTGTACCATCCGCTTGTGAATTGACTACCGCTCCCTCAATGAAGTTACAATCAAAAACAAGTATCCACTTCCCAAGATTGAAGATCTGTTTGATCAACTCAATGGGGCCAAGGTGTTCTCCAAGATCGACCTCAGATCTGGGTACTACCAGCTGAAAATCAGACCCCAAGACATTCCGAAGACGGCATTTGTAACCAGATATGGCTTGTATGAGTGCACGGTCATGTCCTTTGGATTGACCAATGCCCCAGCTTACTTCATGTATCTCATGAATAAGGTCTTCATGGAATATTTGGACAAGTTTATCGTTGTCTTCATCGATGACATTCTTTTCTTCTCGAAGACGGAAGAAGAGCACGAGAGACATTTGAGGATGGTTCTAGACAAGCTTCGAGAGCACAAACTATACGCCAAGTTTAGCAAGTGCGAATTTTGGCTGCGTGAAGTTGGATTCTTGGGTCATAAATTGATTTCTGAAGGATTATCAATAGATCCCGTCAAGATTCAAGCCGTGACTGAATGGCAATTCCCAAGCAATGTAAAGGAAGTCAGAAGCTTCCTCGGACTCGCGGTATATTACCGCAAGTTCGTTGAAGGACTCTCAAGCATTGCCCGACCCATGACCCAGCTCTTGAAGAAGGACAAGAAGTTTGAATGGACGCCGAAGTGCGAAGAAAGCTTCCAGGAGCTGAAAAAGAGACTGACCACCGCCCTAGTTCTGGCCACACCAGATATAAACAAGGAATTTGTGATATATTGTGATGCGTCGAGAACCGGACTAGGAGGCGTTCTGATGCAAGAGGGCAGAGTCATAGCTTACCTTTCAAGGCAACTACGGCCTCATGAAGAGAACTATGCTACTCATGATCTTGAGTTAGCAGGTGTAGTTCATGCCCTGAAAAAATGGCAACATTACCTCCTAGGGAAGCAGTGTGAGATATACACGGATCACAAAAGTCTGAAGCATATTTTCGCTCAAAAGGAATTGAAGATGAGGCAGAGAAGATGGCTAGAGTTGATCATGGATTATCACCTAGTGTTCAATACCACCCCGGAAAGGCTAATGTGGTCGCAGATGCATTAAGCAGAAAGGCTTGTTCCTTGAATGCTATGCTTAAGGAAAGACTACCCGCCTTGTATGAGGAACTTGAAAGCTTCGGGTTGGAATTGGTTGCACCAGGATTCTTGGCCAACCTCAAAGTCAAGCCTACCTTGATGGATGATGTCAAGGAAGCTCAGAAAGGACACGAGAGTATTGAAGGCATCAAGAGGAAGATCAAGGAAGGCAAGGCCCCAGGATTCTCAGAGGATGAGCAAGGAATTGTGTGGTTTGGGAATCACATTTGCGTACCCAACCAGATTGAGCTCAAGAATTTGATCTTACAAGAAGATCATGACACCCCGTATGCCATCCACCCCGGAGGAACCAAGATGTATCAAGACCTAAAGGAAAGATTCGGGTGGCATGGCATGAAGAGAGAGATAGCCACTTTCGTCGCTAAGTGTGATATATGCCAAAGGGTCAAGGCTGAATATCAGTGACCTGCTGGATTGCTGCAACCACTCAAGGTTCCCGAGTGGAAATGGGATAAAGTCGGAATGGATTTCATCACTGGACTACCTAGGTCAAACAAGGGACATGACTCCATCTGGGTCATAGTCGATCATTTGACCAAAGTAGCCCATTTCATTCCTATCAAGACTACCTATGATGGCAACCAACTAGCAACCCTTTACACCAATAGAATCGTAAGCCTTCATGGTGTTCCCAAGGAGATTGTGTCAGATCGTGGAACCCAATTTACCTCAAGGTTCTGGAAGAAGTTCCAAGAGGCCATGGGGACCAAGTTGTCCTTCAGCACTGCTTTCCACCCACAGACCGGAGGTCAGACAGAAGGAGTGAATCAGATACTCGAAGACATGCTCCGAGCCTGTGTCTTAGCTTATGGAGCTAGGTGGGAAGATTGCCTCCCTTTTGCCAAGTTCTCCTATAACAACAGTTATCAGTCAAGCCTTCAGATGGCACCATTTGACGTGTTATACGGACGGAAGTGCCACACACCCCTCAATTGGTCAGAAACCGGAGAAGGACTAGTATTTTGGCCCGATATCCTCCGTGAAGCAGAAGAGCAAGTTCAGCTAGTCAGAGAGCGACTAAAGACCGCCAAGTCAAGATAGAAGAGCTATGCTGACACTCGTCGCTGATAAGTAGACTTCCAAGTCAGAGACCATGCATACCTGCGAGTGACTCCTCTTAAGGGAACCAAGCGTTTCCATGTTAAGGGAAAGCTCACACCAAGATTTATTGGCCCCTTCGAGACCACCGCACGACGCGGAGAAGTGGCTTACCAGTTGGAACTGCCACCTGAACTATCCGATGTGCACAGCATATTCCATGTGTCACAACTCCGGAAGTGTCTCCAAGTTCCAGACAAGCCTGATCTTTACAAGGACATCGATCACCAAGCCATTGACCTTCAGCCTAATCTAACCTACCGTGAGAGGCCCATCTGCATTTTGGATGAAGCTGAACGACACACTCGAAGCTGCACCATTATGTACTTCAAGGTCCAGTGGAGCAACCACACTGAAGCAGAAGCAACCTGGGAACGTGAAGACTACCTTAGATCCGAGTTTCCCGGTCTCTTTTAAAACCTAGTTTAGGAATCTCGGGGACGAGATTCTTGTAAGGGGGTAGGTCTGTCACACCCTGCATTTTGTAACATGTCATTTGCATTAATACAAAGCATGAAAATTTGGACCAACAAAAACTTTTGCATTATTTGGCTTTTTATTTTGGAGTTGGTTTTCTCTCTGTGATTTTCAAGTGCTCTTTAAAGTCAACTACTCCACCTTACATACTTCACCTCCCTGCCCAAACTTCTTCCCAATGATCATGCCATGTGTATATTGCAATATAGTATTTTCTTACAAAAATAATTTGGCCAAATAGTATTTTCAAAAATTAGTTTTCCAAAAACCCCTGAATTGCGGTTTGCACTGCAAGTACTTGCTTTGGGGTATGAAAAATATTTCAAGGAGTATATTTGAAACCTATTAGATATAGGATTCCATAAACCACAAAAATATAATTTTAAAAGTTATTTTCCTATTTTATTTAAAAGCTTTTTCTTAAGGCCAGAAATGGTCTTAAATAGGAAAATTTTATTTTATTATTTCGAAAATATTTGACAAAAATCAGGGAAACTCAGTGGACATATATTTTCCATATATAAGAGTTTCAACACATGGTCATGTTCAAAATATTGGACAAAACCTCCCAAAACCATTTCTGCCCATTTCAAATATTTGAAATATTTCTACAGGAAATCTTTTAATAAGAATCCAAGGAAAATCTAGCAAGTCACAAATGCATATTGTGATCACCTTGCAAAGCCTCATATCAATCAAGGTCATTTTGGTTCACCAAAATGCCCCAAAACCCTCTCTGACCAGAATCAAATTTGAAAAACTTTGTACTACCAACTTCCTCTCCTTGACCCCAACTTTTGTGAGCATGTTCACATGACCAAATGAGTCCACTATACCAAGTGGTGCATCAAGGGGAAGTGATTTGCTCAACTAGATCTACACAAGTTCATTTCTGCTAATATCTAGGGTTTACAAAAGTTGCATTGGCAACTTTGCCCAAATAAGCTCCAAATTGGTGGAACGCCCTAATTATATGTGTCATTTTCACCCTGTAGAGTCTCATGGCAAATGGAAATCATATACTTGCCCAAACCATTATCAAACACCTTCTGACACTTTTCCAAAATGCCATTTTTGACCTGTTCCAGTAATCTCCATGGGCTCAAAGTTTTACCACAGCCCCTCCTAGTCCCCTTGCAGCTCCAGTAACAATGGCAAATCCATAGCTCAATTATAGGAGGGGTAAAACCCCACTATCTCTCTCTGGATAACCCATTTCCCTCTCTCCCTCAACCTCCCTCCTCACTCCAGTGGTCACACAGGGCATCCAAAGCCCCTCCCCCTTATTTACTACACCCTAGAGTACCAGACATTTTTGGCCATGCCCACCTGGCCTAGAAAATGCCATGGCATGCCATTTGCATGCTCCAGAGCACGCTATAGTGCGACCAGGCACTGTAGACGCCCCCTGCCAACCACTCCCGGCCACCTCGGGCCTCCCCAGCGTGCCAGACGATGCGCCTCGATGTCTGCGTCACGCCACGCCTCTGTCCCCCTCCTCCTTCTCCCTCCTCTCGCCCCAGCTCGCACACGCGCCGGCCGCCCGAGCGCCCCAGTGAGCGCGCTCGCACGCGCGGTGCCCTGGCCCCCCTGCTTTCCCTCTCTTCTCTCCCCTCGCCCTAGACCAACCCCACAAGCACCCCAGACACGCCCACGCGTGCCCCTGTGACCCGTAGCAACCGCAGAAGGCTCGCCGGCGCATGGGTCCTCGGTGGACCGTCGCCCGCCTATTTAAGGGTCTCCCCGAGCTCTCCTCTCCTCACCACTCGCTCTCTGCACCACCGTATCATTCCCCTGCACCCCCAATTCCTCTCCAGAGCCACCCGAGCTCGAGATCGAGCTCGAGCTCCGCCGCTTTGGCTCGCCGGAGTTCGCGAGGTACAGGCGTCCCCCGCTCCTCCTCTGCCTTGATCTGGAACCCCCGAGCACCCCTGATCATTTCCCCTCCGCCCCCCGCTTCTTTTGCAGCCGGAAACGGCTGGAACCGACGACGCCCGAAGCTCCTCCGCCGCGAGACCTCGTCGCCGGCGAACCAGGCCATCCCGGTGACCGCAACCACCTCCACCCGAACGGCGACTCGACACTGAGTCCATCCGTACCCTCGCCCGACCTCGCCGTGCCCTACATCGACGCTAGTGAGCTTGCCGGCCCTCTGTCGTAGGGTTAGGGATGACACGCGGGCCCCGCATGTCAGCCTCTCCTCTCCATCACCCCGCTCTCTCTCGCTGACGCCTGGGCCCCACCCGTCAGGTTTAAACCTGGCGCGCGCGCGTGCAGCAGTGCGCTGGGCCGCCTCTCTGGCTGGGCCTGCTGCGCTGCGGCTGTTCTGGCCCAGCAGGCATAGAGCCCTTTTTCCTTTTCTTTTTCTATCACTTATCCAAAAATTCCTCTGGACTAAATATTAATGCAAATGCAATAATTCCAGTTCCTAAATTCTTGAAAAGTCCCACCTATTTAATGGTATTACTTTCATTCATGTCCAACCAACTTTTATGTACTGTTCATATTCAAATTCAAATTTGAATATATTTAAACCCCTCTGAAAATCCATCTCATCTATTGTGCTACTCCAAGTCCAAAACTAGGAACTTTCCCCTTCTTAGTTTTCACCCTAGTATTTAACAAAAATGAGTTGACATTTTTCTGAGCACTTTGGTTTTTCTGTTTTATTATTGCCTTATTTCTCTCGTTATTATTTGCGACGATAGATTGCGTTGCTGATGAAGGAGTTGGACCAGAAGACTTTGAAGTCCCAGAAGACTTTGTTGAGCCAGGAAAGTAGCCCTTTGACCATGTCTATGAAACACTTTTTATGCATTTCATATAGCACCTTATTATTATTGCATCGGAGTCATGATGAGATGGTAGCCACTTTGGTGGGTTGCCCTCATTTCCTCCTTGTTGATACTTGCATTGTGCATGACCCTCCTGTAAGGGTTATGTAGGTGGGAATAGATAGGATGCTAAAGTAGATGCTACGCAAATGGAACAGGTATATGCATGGTGATGGGGACAAAGTATTTTCAAACGACTTTTTTTTTGAAAACCCTGTCGGGTGCCACTTATGCCCGAGGGTGATAATGAGATGGGTAACCACTTGATAACGAAGTGGTGTACCGAGGCAAGTGTGTGTGTTGTTTTTGAAAACGGATTAGATTTAAGATTTGTCGACTGTCCCAACCTTACATGCGCAACCACTCTACCCTCATATGGGAAAGGGCATTATTTATTACCTAGGCCAATACTAGCTTGGAGCCCGCATTATTAGTGACGGGAGAGTCATTGTTGCGCTCTCTCGGGACGGGGTCGTGCCAGGTAGGGCGGCCATGACTGTTTTCATAGGGCACCAGACACACCGTTGGTACCCCATGCTTGTGACATGTGATGAATATGGGAGCAAGGCTCCAGACTTTTGAGATGTGAAATATTGTGCACGGGGGTTTCTAGCAATCGAGTGGACTCTATGTTAGTGTCGTCTAGGGAAAGATAGTGATCGGGTGCTTACCCCGGGTACTTGAAGTACCGCGGGTCGTGGATGACACGAAAGTTCACCGGATCTTGTGGGTAAAGTGTGCAACCGCTGCAGAGTGTAAAACTATTCGAATAGTCGTGTCCACGGTCAAGGACAGTTGGGCGGTGCTGCTTAAACTACGTCCAGAGTTTTACAAACTGCGTGTGCGTGTGTGTTGATAAAACTATTTGGATTAAGCCAGATGGCTTGACACGATGATCAAGTTGGATTGGTGTCCAACTTTGCTTATGTTGATATCTGCAACTTGTCCATACAGATATCTGTACTCCCATGATGCATACTTTACATGCTGATAGATCATGTCATTGCACTCAAAACTAGCTTTCTGCAAACCACCTACTTAGTGCTATATCATTGCATTATTGTGCCTTGTTCCAATTATGGGTTGCTTGCGAGTACATTCAAAGTACTCATTGGGTTGCCACTGGTTATTTAATTGGCCAGGCATGGAAGAACAGGAGTTCGATGAAGAGTTCTTTGGAGACGAACATGCGAACTAGGACGTTTCCCAGTCAGAATGCCTGTAGGGTTAAGGCAGATGGCATGTGTTCTAGTTATTGACGAAGATTTCTGCTGCTTAAGTTTATTTGGTATTCAGCCCTTGTGGCTTTATCTATGTAAGGCTTAACCATAATGGTCATAATCCGTGTAAGACGGTATGTATGGATGTAAGACTCTTGTTATTCAACTTCTGTGTGTTGAGTGAGCATTGATCTTTGGGATCACTGTACACGTGCATTCGGTGATCACGACTTATGAGGGATTGTTTCGTACCCAACAATAATCTCTTCGTTTATTCTCCTCTATTAGTAACTTTGGAGTGACTCTCTGTTGCATGTTGAGGGATTGTTATATGAAAGTGCAACTATCCCTAGGTGGTTTTGGTAATTCCTAACAACATATAGCTCATTGAGCTAATGCCATTTCAAGATGAATATCTCAGGAAAGCTCAATGATTGGCATGGCATGTATGAGAAAAGTGGACCCCTCAAAATGCTAAGGACAAAGGATTGGCTCAAGCTCAAAGCTCAAGACTCTACATTTTCTATTTTACTGATCCAAGATCACATTGAGTCTATAGGAAAAGCCAATACTATCAAGGAGGGATGAGGTGTTGCTTAATGAGGCTCTTGCTCAAAATGCTTAGTAATATGCTCCAAAACTCTCAACTACTTTCTCACATCCACATATGACCTAAACCAAAAGTCAAACTCGGCCCCACCGATTCTTTGTATACGGCGCCAGCGAGTTTCAAATGTCATAGCCACTGCCACAAACCCTAGGCAAATCGGTCTCCTCGATAGGGATCTCGGTCTCACCGAGATGGGATTGTAACCCCTCCACCACCTCTTGATTCGTGGAGAGAGCCATTAGAACAAACCTACACTTCCAACTTACTTTTTCTAATAGAGAACCACCTACACTTGTGTTGAGGCCAAGATATTCCATTCTTACCATATGAATCTTGATCTCTAGCCTTCCCAAGTTGCTTTCCACTCAAATCCAATTTCCACCAAATTCATATCCTGTGAGAGAGAGAGAGAGTTGAGTGTTGGGGAGTCTATCATTTGAAGCACAAGAGCAAGGAGTTCATCATCAACACACCATGTGTTACTTCTTGGAGAGTGGTGTCTCCTAGATTGGCTAGGTGTCACTTGGGAGCCTCTGACAAGATTGTGGAGTTGAACCAAGGAGTTTGTAAGGGCAAGGAGATCGCCTACTTCGTGAAGATCTACCGCTAGTGAGGCAAGTCCTTCGTGGGTGACGACCATGGTGGGATAGACAAGGTTGCTTCTTCGTGGACCCTTCGTGGGTGGAGCCCTCCGTGGACTCGCGCAATCGTTCCCCTTCGTGGGTTGAAGTCTCCATCAACGTGGATGTACGATAGCACCACCTATCGGAACCACGACAAAAACATCCGTGTCTCCTATTGCGTTTGAATCCTCCAAACCCTTCCCTTTACATTCTTGCAAGTTGCATGCTTTACTTTCCGCTGCTCATATACTCTTTGCATGCTTGCGTGAATTGTGTTAAGATTGCTGGACTTGTCCAAAGTAGCTAATATCTGTCAAGAACTAAAATTGGGAAAAGGATAAGTTTTTATTTGGTCAAGTAGTCTAATCACCCCCCTCTAGACATACTTTCGATCCTACAAGTGGTATCAGAGCTTTTGTCTCCATTTTCCTTGATTTTCATAGCTTTTGGAAGTCATAGCCTTGGTTTCACAACCTAGGAGAGTATGGCGCCTAGCAAGGGAAACTACCATCGTAGAGGTCCTTACTTTGATGGTAATAATTTTGCTAGTTGGAAGCATTAGATGAAAATGCATATTCTTGGACATAACCCCGCCGTATGGGCTATTGTGTGTATTGGCTTGCAAGGTGAAATCTTTGATGGGAGAGAACCGAATCGTGAAGCTACCTCGGAAGAGTTGAAGATGCTGCAATACAATGCTCAAGCTTCTGATATCCTCTTCAACGGATTGTGCCCTGAAGAATTCAACAAAATCAGCCATCTTGAGAATGCAAAAGAAATTTGGGATACTTTGATTGTTATGCACGAAGGTACCGACTCCGTCAAGGAATCCAAGTTGGATGTGCTTCGAAGTTAACTTGACAAGTTCAAAATGAAGGATGGTGAAGGTGTCGCTGAAATGTACTGTAGGCTTGCTCTTATCACAAATAAGATCACCGGCTTAGGAAGTGAAGAGATGACTGACAAATTCATCATCAAGAAGATCCTAAGGGGTTTGGACAGAAAATATGATACCGTTTGCACATTGATTCAAATGATGCCCAATTACAAAGATCTCAAGCCAACGGAAGTCATTGGATGAATTGTTGCTCATGAGATGTCACTTAAGGATAAGGAGGAGCTCCATAACAAGTCAAGTGGTGCTTACAAAGCCTCATGTGAAGCTCCCACATCATCAAGTGAGAAACAAACCTTCAATGTTGTATTGAGTACAATGGTGAAGAACTTCAACAAATACTACAAGAGTAGAAGCAAAGAGAGAAGTTCCAAGTCTGGGTCCTACAATGACAAAAGATCTTCTAGTCGAGAGCGAAATTGCTACAATTGTGGAAGACCCGGACACTATTCCAATGAGTGTACGGCACCCTACAAAAGAATAGAAGATTCTCCAAAAAGAAGAAGTAGAAGAGAACAATCACCATCAAGAGAGAGAAGGAGTAGAGATGATTGTTATGAACGAAGAACATCCCGGAAAAGCAAAGATTCAGAAAGAAAGGACAAGTCATCAAGGAGCTACACAAAACGAAGACATCAAGCTCATGTTGGTGAATGGGTATCCGGCTCCGACTCTGACAATCACTCTGAGAGAAGCTATCACTCCGACTCCAAATATACTAAAGATGAAGGTGTTGCCGGTCTAGCACTTGTGTAATCCAACTCCTGCGACATATTTGATTCACCAAATGAAGGACTCGGAATATGCTTCATGGCTAAAGGCCCAAAGGTATCACACCCCGAGTATGTTGATTTCAATAGTGATGAAGATGACTTGTTAGGTGATGATGATTTACTTGTTGACAACTGTAGTGATGAATACTATGATGAAACATCAATTAATCAAGCTAATCAAGATAAAACGAATGACAATGATAAGGAGAAGATTGAGTTACTAACTAAAGAACTAAACACTCTTAAGTTAGCTCATGAAACAATCTTAGGAGATCATCAAGAACTTTTAAGGACTCATGAGAAATTACGTTTGAAAAGCTCAACCTTGAGCAAGAGCATGAGTTATTAAAGGCAATCAATGATGATCTTCGCAAGAAAAGTTCTTCTTACATTGCCAAGCATTTACTCTTATCCACTTACATGCCTCAAGTCAAGTCTAGTAACAAGAACAAGAAAGATTCTTCCTCTAGTAGTAACAATAATCATGCTAAATCTAATGTTGTTGCTTCTAGTAGTTCTCTTGATTCCACTAATGATTCTCTTGGCCAAGTTACACTTGGGCAAGAAAATAGCTTATTGAAGGGAATTATAGAGAAAGGTGTTTACAAAAGCCTTGTCGGGAGTGAGCAATTCGAGGAAATTGTACGCAAGTAAGGAAGGCACCGGAAGAACCAAGGTGTTGGTTTTGAACGAAAGTTCAATGCCAATGGAGTTGAGTGGGAAGAAGATCAATACCCCAAGACGAAGTTTGTTCCTCAACAAAAGAAGTATGATCCTACTTCCTTCATAGGGACACAAGCTCAAGATGATCTTCCACCACAGGACCACGAGCAAAAAGGGAAGGATAAGCTTCAAGAGGAAATTGATGCATTTGAAGAAGCACCCAAGGCCTTGGTCAAGTGGGTTCCCAATACTACATCAAGTTTTACTTCATCAAGTACGACTAAACTCCAAGGATTCCCATCAAGATGATGTGGATCCCAAATAAGAATAACTAGAGAGTTCTTGAGGGTGACTCCGCCAACATACCTCACTCTTATCATTTTGGCAAGAACAAGTGCAATCAACTTCCACATCTTGCACTAGTTCAAGGAGTTACAAACCCTCTTGTTGGTAAGACAAGGGACAAGGTAACCTAATGCTTTCATAGACATCATGTTGTGTGTGCATCACTCTATGTTTATGGATATGCTTGTTTGTTCCTTGTGGGACTAACCTGTGTAGGTATTGAAAGTGCAACTCACTCCAAAGTATTGCTCCAAATGATCTACATCCACATCTTCAACACCTACATGAAGTCATCATCGACAAAACCCACGGTTAGTTCATCCCTCTTAGGGGGGATCTCACATCTAGGGGGAGCTTTACTCTAAAATTGAGCTAAAGCAACTCTAATGGTGTGAACACAACAACGCTTTATGTAAAAATGGCAACCCCATTTGTGCTTAAAAAATGAGTATGACCTATGATCAAAGTTCTCATTTGACTCATAAGTCAATATACTCATATATAGATGACCTAGTCATCGCCAATTGCTTGATAGATGCTAGAATTGGTTGTGCATGCTTTGCCACATATTTCATTTGACATTTTATTGTGTGAGCATGTTGGTTGCATAATTTACTCATTCGAGGACATCCACTTGTTGTTTTGATTGTTTGGTTCCTTTTTATTTTGCCAAGTGGATGGACAAGAATGCCTAAGAACCTTCTCTTGCTATCTATGCTTTTCTTGTCTCAAACTCTATTCATGCTACATCACAAAGTTTGATCAAGTCAGATTCGAACCACTCTGTGTGAGGAGCACTCGGAGTCCCCGATTCGTCATAGACTTAAAAATCCAAAACTTCTTTGTGCGTTTCGGTCTGACCGATTCATCCATTTTGGTCATACCGAGATCACTAAGTCGGTCTAGGTTTTCAATATCGGTGCAACCGATTTGAACTTTTCGGTCACACCAAGTTTCAGTAACTTCTTGCAGTTATGAATCTTGGTGCCATCGAGTTTTTCCACTCGGTCACACCGATAGAGTCAGGCTATATATATCCGCGGCCCAAAATTTGGAAAAATTTCTGAACCTCTTCACCCGCGCTCAGCCTGCTCTGCCTCCCTGGGTCTCCGGATCGTCCTCCTCATCGCCAGCTGCCTCCCGCCTCTGGTCTCCGCCGCCGTTAATGGGAATCATCTCCGCCGTTGCCGCCATAGCAAGGCCATCGCCGCACTAGGGTATGGACTTGATCCTTGTGCTATTCCCCCCTCCGATTCTTAGCACATTGTTTTGCCATGTATCTTGCCACGATTGAGATCATTCTATCCAGCGAAATCACTTCGTAGTTTAGCCGTGGATTGAAAATTTAGGGTTAGGTTTCCGCCGAAACCATCTCGGACCGACCGAGTTATTGAAATCGGTTCCACCGATTTGGCTAAGGCCATTGCACATGTGATTCTCGGTCTGACCGAGAATTAAAAATCGGTGTGATCGAGTTCAATACTTTGTGAAACCCTAGCAGTCTCGGTGCCACCTCACTATGACTCGGTCTGACCGAGTTCACTAGTTTAGGTTCCGAAAGCTGCTTCGGTATCACCGAGTTTGCAAATCGGTAGATCCGAAATGCTTTTTGTGGAAAACTAAAACTAAGTTTTTAACTCATTCTTTTGCAAAAAAACCCTCTGTACTTTTGATGCTTATGAAATCTACCTCATCTATAATCTATTCGCAGGGTCTGCTGTCCGTGTTTGCATCATGTCAGATCAGAGTGACAGTCAGAACAAGTCTTAGGAGCAAGTGAACATGAATGAGGGCACTAGTCCCTCTAGCAGCTTTGATGAAGGAAGCAGGAGTACACCCAGCAACTTGCCTAAGGCAACCACCAGGACTAGAAAGAAGAAAACCTCAGATTCTGAGGATGAGGACTATGTGGCTGTTGAGGAAGAGTCCACCTCAAAGAGGAAAGTCCTGAAAAAGGAATATGGCACAGCTGCTACCACTAAGCCAGGAATGAAGCAAAAGGTTCCTGCCAAGAGAGTGCCTATGTCAAAAGCCAGAGCATCCACTGCTGAAACCTCTAAGCCATTAGAAGAGGCAGTTGGAGAAGGTAAGAAAAGGAAGGAAAGGGTCAAGAAGACCACTGCCAGAGTGCTTGGAAGATCCTCAATAATGAGAGACTCTGAAGAAGAGGAAGAGGAAGAGGAAGAGGATGCAGCACTAGCACCCAAAGCTCAAAAGCTTATGGGAGATGCTATAAGGGCAGGAGTTGTTCCATCTAAGCCTAAGCCTGCTCCTAAGACTGCTGCTCTAGCTCCAAAGCCAAAACCCAAGAGGAGCACCAGGAACATCCCTGCTGAGGAGATTAACAAGGCCCCAGTGCCTCAAGTTGTTGAAGAAGAAGATGATTCTGTCGTGTTGAGGAAGTTCAAGCCCAAATTTCCAGATCACTATGATGCTCACCCAGTTGCAGAGAATATGAAAATCAGGAAGGATTCAGGTTTAAGGATATGGAGAGAGTCTAATCCATATGCCACCAGGAGAAGGACTACTGTAGACTACAGGTTCCATACAAAGGAACAGCAGGACTTCTATGAGACTATCTTACTTGACAAGAAGCCCATAGTGTGTGACATGAGATGGGTAGACTGGAAATTCATTGAGGAAAATGAAGATCACTTCCCTGGTGTATGTGATAGCTTCAAGGCATGTGGAGTCGATAAGTTTGTGCCTTAGAAGCTCACAAAGTGGAATGATGAGCTTATTATGCAGTTCTACTCCACGGCTCATTTCTACCAGATGGAAGGATTGTCTGGATGTCTAAAGGTACGAGTTACTATTCAACGGTTGCAGAATGGGCAAAATTGATCAATGCTCCTAAGAAGAGTGAAGATGACTTGGATGTCTATGCCAAGAAGAAGAAGGATCACAACACCATGTCACATATGTACAAAGAGATCCCAGATGCTGCTCTTGAGACACACAAGTTTGGATCGGTACATTACCTTCTGTCAGGCTTGCCAAAGATCAACTGGATCCTCAGGCACACTCTTCTGCCAAAGTCAAGTGATCACAAGATGATCAGAGGCCATGCAATTAACTTGCTTCACATATTTGATGTGCCTCAAAAGTTCAAGGTCATGAGCCTAACTGTGGAAACCATTAACAGAACAGCTGCAGATCAGAAGAGAAGTTGTGGGTATGCTCCACAGATCCAGGACCTAATCAACTCTAAGATGGGCACTGGCACATATCTCCTGGACAAGGAACACATGCCCATCTACCCAGACTTTGAGGACAACACTGTGGTGATGGATGAGAATGAACCATCTTCTGTGCACGCACAAGCCAAGAGGGAGAAGGCAAGGGCTGAAAAGGCTGCAAAGATGCCAACCACTGAAGAGGCGTCTCAGTATCTTCTGAAGAGCAAGCAAAGATCAGCTTGGCTACTTGATTGCCTCCACTCTGAGGATTGAGAAGGGATTGGCTACCCTAACTCAAAACCAGGAGAGCTTGGAGAGGATCATGGAGCAGGAGTTCTATGACTTAGATATGAAGGTCATTGAGATCCAGTCCGTTGTTGAGCAACTTCAGGATGAAGTGCAGGAGAAGAAGGGCAAGTCTACCACTAATGCTTTTGGTAGAGTGCCCAGAGGACAGAGATCTGCTGCAGTGCCTATCATAGACACTAGAGCAACTTCATCTGCATCAGCTACAACTTTAGTGCCACCAGCTCCATCACCCACTCCACAAGCTCCATCTACATCAACTGATGCCTTTGTCCTTGGCGTGTTATCTACACCACCACCTAAAGACCAAGCCTGAGAGTCGATCTAGCACTATGCATTTTTTATGAACTTTTTGGTAACTTGTTGCCAAAGGGGGAGAAAATGTATAGATCATAGGCTTCGAGAGAGAGTGTTGCTTTTTATTCTCTCTTTTTGTTTGGTGGTTAAACTCTATTTATTTGCTTGGTTGCGATACTTTATGCTTGTGTGTGATACTTGGATGATCATGTGTTTTATCATATGCTACCTTAATACTTGTTGGATGACATTATCCTTTTATATGATCATTCGCTTTGCTTGGTGATGAGTGCATGTATTTCATTATTATCATTTTGAGCACTCCACCAAGATGTATGTGACGTGGAAGAGTAACCCATGTTCCTAACTCATTGTGCATTTGCAGTCCAAAGCAAATCTTAAACTATGCACAAATTTAGGGGGACCTCTTGCTTTTCACATACTTCTCAAAGCAACAACATTTTTCACTCTTATTATCATTTGTCTAAGTTTTGATCTATATGTTGTCATCAATTACCAAAAAGGGGGAGATCGAAAGTGCAACTATCCCTAGGTGGTTTTGGTAATTCCTAACAAAATATAGCTAATTGAGCTAATGCCATTTCAAGATGAATATCTCAGGAAAGCTCAATGATTGGCATGGCATGGATGAGAAAAGTGGACCCCTCAAAATGCTAAGGACAAAGGATTGGCTCAAGCTCAAAGCTTAAGACTCTACATTTTCTATTTTAGTGATCCAAGATCACATTGAGTCTATAGGAAAAGCCAATACTATCAAGGAGGGATGAGGTGGTGCTTAATGAGGCTCTTGCTCAAAATCTTAGTAATATGCTCCAAAACCCTCAACTACTTTCTCACATCCACATATGACCTAAACCAAAAGTCAAACTCGGCCCCACCCATTCTTTGTATCCGGCGCCATCGGGTTTCAAATGTCATAGCCACTACCACAAACCCTAGGCAAATCGGTCTCACCGATAGGGATCTCGGTCTCACCAAGATGGGATTGTAATCTCTTTGTTTCCCTTTGTAACGTTCCGGTCCCACCGAGATGAGCGATCGGTCCCACCGAGATTGCAATGTAAACTCTCTGTTTTCCCTTCATAACATTTTGGTCTCACCGAAATGAGCGATCGGTCCCAGCAAGTTTACCTGACCAACTCTCTGTTTAGCTTATTACAAAAATCGGTCGCACCGAGTTTGTGTAATCGGTCTCACCGAGATTATATTATGCCCTAACCCTAATCATATCGGTCCTACCGAGTTGCATGTCGGTCCCACCGAAAACCCTAACGGTCACTAGCTTTGTTGAATCGGTCCAACTGAGTTTAACTATTCGGTCCCACCGAGATTGGCAAGTTGTGTGTAATGGTTAGATTTTGTGTGGAGGCTATATATACCCCTCCACCACCTCTTCATTTGTGGAGAGAGCCATCAGAACAAACCTACACTTCCAACTTACTTTTTCTGATAGAGAACCACCTACACTTGTGTTGAGGCCAAGATATTCCATTCTTACCATATGAATCTTGATCTCTAGCCTTCCCAAGTTGCTTTCCACTCAAATCCTCTTTCCACCAAATTCATATCCTATGAGAGAGAGAGTTGAGTGTTGGGGACTCTATCATTTGAAGCACAAGAGCATGGAGTTCATCATCAACACACCATTAGTTACTTTTTGGAGAGTGGTGTCTCCTATATTGGCTAGGTGTCACTTGGCAGCCTCCGACAAGATTGTGGAGTTGGACCAAGGAGTTTGTAAGGCAAGGATATCGCCTACTTCGTGAAGATCTACCGCTAGTGAGGCAAGTCCTTCGTGGGTGACGGCCATAGTGGGATAGACAACGTTGCTTCTTCGTGGACCCTTCGTGGGAGGAGCCCTCCGTGGACTCACGCAACCGTTACCCTTCGTGGGTTGAAGTCTCCATCAACGTGGATGTACGATAGCACAACCTATCGGAACCACGACAAAAACATCCGTGTCTCCTATTGCGTTTGAATCCTCCAAACCTTCCCTTTACATTCTTGCAAGTTGCATGCTTTACTTTCCGCTGCTCATATACTCTTTGCATGCTTGCGTGAATTGTGTTAAGATTGCTTGACTTGTCCAAAGTAGCTAATATCTGCCAAGAACTAAAATTGGGAAAAGGATAAGTTTTTATTTGGTCAAGTACTCTAATCACCCCCCTCTAGACATACTTTCGATCCTACATTATACGATCGAATTATGTTATTATTGTTGAGAGAACTTGCACTAGTGAAAGTATGAACCCTAGGACTTGTTTTAATGCATTGCAATACCATTTACGCTCACTTTTACCACTTGTTACCTTGCTGTTTTTATATTTTCAGATTACAAAAACCTTTATCTACCATCCATGTTGCACTTGTATCACCATCTCTTCATTGAACTAGTGCACCTATACAATTTACCATTGTATTGGGTGTGTTGGGGACACAAGAGACTCTTTGTTATTTGGTTGCAGGGTTGTTTGAGAGAGACCATCTTCATCCTACGCCTCCCACGGATTGATAAACCTTAGGTCATCCACTTGAGGGGAATTTGCTGCTATCCTACAAACCTATGCATTTGGAGGCCGAACAATGTCTACAAGAAGAAGGTTGTGTAGTAGACATCAATGAACCACATCGCCGCATGTTGGGTTTGCAAAAGCCATCCATCGCATGGAAGCTTGATACCTTTCACACTCTAAAGATTATATGGCAAAAAGCTGTGTCGATTAATTTCTGGATATGGTGATTCATGGAACCCATGGTATGATGTGTAAACACAGTTCCCCCTGGCGAATGGAAGTAGCATAGCATAGTAATCATCGCCGGTGATATGATGATGATTGGTTGGATGATCAGATAATTGAGTCCGAGGAACATGGAGTGGTTGCCGAGGCTATAAACCTGCCTCCAGTTGAATACGCCTAGCCCAACGGAGCTGGGATCTTTCTCGAACACGAAGCAGCCATAGCCATCAATGTCACGAATGCCCCAGGCATTGTACTGCATGTGGTTTGATGAAATGGTTTGGTCAATTTGGTACGTGCAAATGAGCATCAAATGACCGCCGTCAGCTAAACGAGCGATAAATCACCACCCATCGGCTGGTATGATTCCAGGTCCTAGAATCATGAAGGCCACCGCATTTGCGTCTGCTGTAACAATTCAAATTGGAGACCAAAAGGACAAAAATAAACAATCATGTTTAGAGTATGTGTGGAATTAAGATTATTATAACAGTGACACATATCATAGACAGAGAATTCCAATGTCGTGGTCATAATCTTACCCCAAGTTAAAAAAATAAGCCAATGGCTTTCATATTCTAGCAATATATCACGGTTCAAACATCATGTAACAATGAGAGGAAAACACATATGACAGGGCCTACTCATATTCTACCATATCACTTACTACAGTTATCATATCAACTCTAAGCAATAACATGCATTGTTATAAGAATCCTGGAAATGAGAGTAACATATAGTAATCATGAGTTTATACTCATAATATATATTCTAACAATCATTAGATGCCAATTGTTCTCATATCAACTCTAACAATAACATGTGTGGTCATAAAATCTAGGAAATGAGAGGAACATATAGCAATGATGTGGTTATAGACATACTATATATATTCTAAATTTGTAACAATGAACAGGCACTCGTATTCATAAGGTAAAGATGAGATGAGATAGAGCAATTACACGATGATAGATTCCACCAGTATAGGCAGCCAATCTGTGCGTTGACCGTGTAAACGATTCCATCGTGCAATATAGCATCTAACAGAAATGATGGCTAAAGAGGATTGACGATGAGCCATAACCATGTATTGCGAGCAGATTCTAGATAGACTAATCCCATGTTGAACACAGCAATGAGCTTGTAATCCATGTAGTCTTCTGATGGTGTGGGCACTTCGCAGATTACAACCTTCAGCAAACAGAGGTCGAGCCAAAAGCTCGACGCGTCTCGTGCGTAGTAGGCAGGAGTGTCCGGCGGGCCACGAGGCTCGATGGCGGCGGTATGAAATGATGGAAGGGTGATCTATCACTGGGTGTAGATATCCATGAGACACCACGGACTACCTAATTGGTGGATGAGGACGATCCAGTTGGCCTTCATGGCCGCCCAGTAGTGGCCGCGCATGAAGGCCAAGTGGACGGGTAGTGGTAGCATGTCGAGGGGCTCCAGGAAACCTCCAGAGGATCGTCAAGTCAGTGTCTGGGCCGTCTGCGAGGATCGGGCATCAGCAAGCAAGGTGTCTTGAAAATAGCCGGCCAGTTCTAGATGACTAGACAGTACAAAGACACCGAGCATGCGGCTAGATGGATGGTGCTGAGCAAGTCCATATGATTACATATCTGCTCCAAGAGAACATCGGGAGGGAATTCCAATCACGGCTCTGCGTGTCAGTCGGTTCTGCCATAGGGTTTTTTAGGGTGCCGAGTGACTGGGTTTTTGGTGCCTGTGAGCCAGCGGGAAAGTGGATTCGGGCGTGTGAGGGAAGAAGATGGCGTGTGTGGCCGAGTAGTGAGCGGGGAGATATGGTACGTGCGAGCTAGCAAGGAAGATGGCGCTGGCAGGCGAGCAGTGAGCGGGGGGAAATGGTGTGCGGCCGACAATGGGGAAGAGAGGAGGAAGAAGAAGAAAGGAGGAAGAAGAGTGAAAGACGGGGAAGAAAGTGCATTAAACCTCAATTCTACTAGTACTACTACCAGGATATACCGTCCTTCGGAGTGTAAATAGTTATGCCGATGACATGTGGGTCTACCTCAAGAGGGCCCATATGTCAATTAATGGAGGATAGAAGTGCGTAGTCATATTTACGGAAGCATGCTCCACTGGCAAACATGATGGTAGTACTGGGTAAGGTTGATTTAGTAACACCAACACGCTGGTTCAGCTTATTAATTAAGTGTCCCATATGTTACAGCGTGTATTGTCACTTCACTGTGAAGACTAGTTGAATAGTTCGCTCTGACCGAGATGGGGAATAATGGATCACGAATACTTCCTATCTACAGTATCCCTACGCATGTACGCTCAGGCCCCTCCCAATGCTTCGCCTTGTACAGGTGCTACGGCTGCCATGTAGGCAAAAAGTCTAATGTGGCAAGGTAATTAAGAGGAGAGAGATAAGTGTCATGACCCTACTAAGCGCAAGAACCTAGACAAAAGACTTAAATGGAAGAATCCCACCGATGCATGAAGAACTTTAGTTACAAAATCAGTAAATAAAGGATGCTTAGCACCAACAATTTAAGCACCTATGCATTGGGAGTTTTAGCTGCTAAAGTTTTTAATGTGGTTAGCACCCCATGTAAGCACCAATGCATTTGAAGTAGCCTCATCATGTCAAACAAGATGAAACATTGGCCAAAGCACCTGGCGCCAATAATGTAGGAGTACTAGTACTACCTCCTTTCCGGTTTATAGGGCTCAACTCAAAAATCTCATCAACAAAGGAAGATGCTGAGTGTTGGAAGAATTTTTGTAGTTTGCAAAAACACTCAATTAATGCACTCGTTTTCCTCAAAAAATTATGTTTACCAATGGATTAATTTTGTGTCAAACTTTGACCATCTACTCCCTCCATCCAGGTGAATAAGTCATCTTTGGTTGTGCACCGTGACCAAGGAGGGAAAAACAAGATAACTTAATGTTTATTTGCTACTTCCTCCATTCCTAAATATTGTCTTTTTGGAAATTCAATGGAATAGAACATAAGGATGTATGTAGACATATTTTAGAGTGTAGATTCACTCATTTTGCTCCGTACGTAGTCACTTGGTGAAATCTCTAGAAAGACAAATACTCCGTATTTGGGAACAGAGGGAGTATCACCATATGGAGGGAACACAGGAAGCTTAAAATATGAACATGTCAATGGGAGGGAGTAAAAGCCTCATGCATGCATGCAACATGAAACACTCACACGTACACATGGACACGTGCAACACTCACGCACCCATGCGGCACACAGCACACGACGCAACACACACGCTCACACTCAAGTGCTCAACCTACTCCCTACGTCCGTGAAAGACTGTACATTTAGAGATTTACACATTGACTAGGGCATAATTAACGCCCAAAAGTACCAGACTTTGGCCCTTCCAGTCCTCCACCGTGGATAGGTGCTAAGCATGCCACATAAGCAATGACATGGCAGAACATTTAAGGAGGGGAGAGAATACTTTAGTGACCCCAGAAAGAACCAATGCCAAGCGCGAGAACCTAGGCAAACCACTTAAATGAAACAGTTTGACCAATGAATGAAAGACTTTAGGTGCTAACTCATTAAATAAAGTGTGCTTAGCAACAACAAGTTAAGCACGTATGCATTGGGGAGTTGAGTTGCTAAGAAATTTAATACACTTAGCACCTCATCTAATCACCTTTGCATTGGAAGAGGTCTTATGTGTGCATGCGACCATTGAGAGAAGAAGATTAAATGAAGGTTGTTGCATGCTGTAATTAAGGATAGACATGTAGCCTATAGCTAGAGCACAAGTTGGTGCATTAGTCAATCAATATCGATTTTAGATTAAAGGCTAAATGCATTAGAAGTGTAGATGTACACTCTTTGTTTTTAGCTGATGTATACTATTTGTTGGAAGACCAAGGGAGTACATGTGCATGCACTCACATACACAGCCAGGGTGGTTCACGCGCAAGGGTTGGACTCCTGTCGCGCCTGTGTAAAGTTTTGTTTAACAGATTTCTTTGCTCTACCAACTAATAGGTGGGACCCAGAAACCAGGTGACAATTTAACCAGTCAACAAAGTGCCATGTCGACTATGTGGCCGGTCAGTAGGGTGCAATACAATGCTCTATGATGAGCTAGTAATCGTATAATCACCGCAAAACTATATATAGTGACCGTAAAGAGCGTATTGTTACATATGTTGACCGCAAGTGTATTTTTCTCGTTTCAAATTAATCCATATTAACCGGAAAGGACTAGTACTAGTACTGCTTTGATGTGTCCCATCAACTCGCCTAAAGAGGAGAAGCTTCCTTACTACGCCTCTCCCTCGCCCATGCGCGTGGTGGCTCACAGGACGAGGATAGGGTTTTGAATATAGCGCCCTCTCCCTCTCCCTCTCGCTCGCCCTCGCCCTCGCGGTGGACATGCAATAGTTCAATCAGTGTCAGATTGCCAGAAGCATAATGCACTGTAGTATCATCATTGTTGGACCTTCCGAAGAGGCGAAGAGCCAAGTGCAAGGTTCACACGAGTACGAACTGTTGAACATCCCGAAGAGGCAAAGAGCCAAGCACAAGGTTTTATAGGAGTTGTCGTCCTAGTAGGAGTATTACAACTATAGAGAACGATGCTACTGTATGATGCCGCAACATCACCTATATCCAAAGTTGTGCCACCTTTTTTTCTCAAAGAGCTTGTTGGAGCCTGTGCAACAACCAAACAAGTTGCACGTACACATAACACATTTACTTGTAATAAATTCTAAAGGACAAATGCCAATATGCCACACAAGTTCATCTCCAATTAATGTGATAAATTTGTGCATGACTAGTCTACATATATTCACAACGCTACCATTCACAATTTACCATACCCCACTTACACGTTATAGATGGTCTACATGTCCTCCTCCAGGTTCCAGTCCCAGGTGTTCTTCATGGATGGCATGATCTATAGTGGTGGGCAACGGGAATCATTGTCGCAGCTTTCTAGTCTGGTTCCACACGATGGAGAGTCATCCAAGCTACAGCGGCATAAATCAGGGATAGCATGTCCCAGCATGCCGTTCATTCGGCGGTGCGCACTAAAGACACAACCATGCTTCATGAACGGTAGGCCTTCGATGTCGTGCATGGAAGGTGGCATCCGCTTCACAATGGGGTACCTGTCCCCAATGAAAAGCGAGTACTATCCAAGAGTGTTCCTTGGCACCCACGTAGCATCACGGGGGTCGAACTCGGCGCCGTTCATCTGGTACATGCGGCATCTCAGATCTGGACACATGGTGACATACACAGTCAAGGTCCATGCATAATAATCTTGTGCTCAAATATGGCGGTCAGTAATACTATGCAGCAAATAGTACTACTCTGGTATAGAGGAAGTAAAATAACCGGCTTATTATATATAGCCACTCTTGGCTACATGATGAGATAGTAAGACATGAAAAAACAAAAATAGTGGCAGCTAGTGGGTTCAAGTCTTCAAGGGCCTAGCTAGCTATACGTTTCCTCCAAGGTAAAAAGTACTCCAACTAGTATAACAACGAAAGAGAAGGCGAGAGGATTAAAAAATATAATACTAAATGGAATACCTGGGTAGATGGTGACGGTCCGATCGTGGTAGATTGTGTGACCATGTTGCACATCAGTGGTACCATGGGTAATGACTGCTAAGATAGTTGATCCCAATATGCCAAAGTCAGCTACAAGGTTCCAGGTTAGACCGAATCACGGATGCAAATGCACATCCAGGATCGGCGATCTTATTTTGATCGGGGGATGACTGGTCCCTGCAAAATAATGGAGTACCGTTAGGGATGCAAATGATGGTTTGTGCATTCCGTTTGTAATCTCTCATACCGTAGGATGGCAACCAGATGAAACAAGTCCCCTGGGTTGTCACCATGAAGATGCGGCCTAGATGTTGCACGACGTCTTCGAACGTGTAGGGGTACAAATCTGCCGTGGCCTACATGCGCCAGCCTCTGCTGTTATAGCCTCTTGCATTGATAGAAATCCTTATGTCGAACACCGCGATGAGATAGGGTAATCATCGTAGCCACGTCGCTTTGTCGGTGGGTCCGCAATTGCTATCTTCTTCAATCTCATGTAGGCATCATCATACGTATTCAAGCCCAGCCAGTCCGGAAGGCTGATCCCAATGGTGGAGAAGGGGTCTACGGGAACAGCCGCACTGCTGTGGATGTCGTGCAAAATGATGCTGGTATCCGGCCGGAGGTATGCAAGCCAATCTTCATTGGCACTGACCCAGACCTACATATAAGACGGTAGGCAGCAAAGAAATTTACGGCATGGAAATGGAATAACTAAGTACTAATGATCAAACTCCATGACTGACCTACTCATCGGACAAAATCCGACTACCTCTCAACGTCGGCAACTCTGGCGGAGTCAACGTGCAACCATGGCCAGGGAGCGGTGGACTGTTCGAAGGATTGGCCCATAGAAGAACATTCTCCTTGAGGACGCATGGAAGACCAACAAGCATGGCCTTTTCCCAAGCCTGATTAAGCACCATCTTGAAAAAGTTGGTGCAGGAAGCACCGAGTCTTATGCTGGTGAGGACGTCAGAGCGGCGTGTGATTTCTCCCAGAGGATCGTTGTCCAAGGTCTCCCAGCCCCGACGAGGAGGAGAACCGCCTGGCAAATGCATGGGAGCAGCGACAAACTGCCTTCTCTTTGGGGGGAGGGGAACTAGCGAGGAGGAGATAAGAGCGTAGTAACCGCATGGCCTCGTCCCTTCCAACTGTAGCTCCTCGATCGTTCCTATGCGAAGGGGTGACGCTATTATTTACTATGTACTCGTATTGTAGCAGTACTAGTAGTGTACTACTTTCTCAACTAGTAGTGCGATGTACTGTACTTTTAGTATAGTGCACCAGTTTTGAACTCTTGAATCTCAGGGCCAAGGAGCTACAGTTGGAACTGGAGGGTAGTACTATTCTCTAGAACCATCGATGTCCTATCAATGCAGGGAAAGTACACCCACGTAGTGGGTACTCTCGGTGCTCTATTCAAGCGTGTAGCTGGCCTACTTAGCCGCTCCTCTCATGCACACACTAGCGGCATGTTTATCAACGGCGCTTACTGCGGTGGCAGAATATGTGAGTTATTTGATACAGCGTGACAAGTCTTTTCGCTTCCATTTGTGGAGGTGTAATGGATCTCGTCGAACTTTGTTAGTAGTTCCTTCTTTATGACTGAGATGAGGCAAAGCTTTTGCCTCCATTTCAAAACAAAAAAATCACGTCAAGATGAATTTGTTTTATAGAGCTGATAATGGAGTGAAGTCCATACATGTAACGCCACAAGCTACAGAGTAGTAGAGTACTAGCACTTTACATACAAACCCATATTGCACAGTTCCCAATGCCGCGCCAGGATTTTCTGGCTCCCCGGGCTTAATTGGTAGGCGCTAGTTTAAATATGCTACTAGCTAATGAGGAAGCTGCAAGTAAGGTGCGGCTAGGGCGAATACGCGAGCCACGAGATGATGGGAAGGAAAACCCGTTCACATGGCTAAGCTATCCAGTGCACCTAGATTGTGGTGCGACACGTCCATTCGACTTCAGAACTCAAACTACCCGTGTACAATATTGGCTCGCAGTAAAGTTACTATTTAAAAAAAGGCCGCCGTGCATTCGGCCGGGATCGAACCCACAAAACGAGGTATACACTCCTGCGACCACTAGTAGTACTCGTTGGAGTACCCAACGCAACCTAGAATCGCCTTTTGTCGCTAGTAGTACATTGTTCCTTACAAGAAATCACTAGTAATACTAAGAAACTACTACCACTTGCATACGTGGCAGACTTAAGATAAGACTACCTTAGACTAGCCACCATGGGTAGTAACATCAAGTCGTAACATAAATCATTATTTTGGGTCCCTTGTGTCAATGGTCAAACAAAATTTGTTGGTATAAGCTGCCTCGTCAGCACAGACGTGTGGGCCAACCCTATCATAAACGAATTTAAACGAGCCTAATCGGCACTATGTAGTAGTTTTTGGCACGGATTAAGAAATTTTGGGTATGTTTTTGCTATTTTTTGTACAATAGTTTCTTCCTAGGGTTGGTTGAAAGTGGTAGTTTTTTGTTAAATACTCAACATATTGTAAGTAGAAGTGAAAGTTAAGCTTTGGAAGCCAATAAGAAAGGCTAGTTACATAGTTCCTATGTGTATGTGATTGAAAGTAAATACCAACCATGAGTGACTAATATCTTGATGGAAAACTCGAAACTATGAAAATAATAGCATTTTTTGGAATGGTTGGAAATACTAGCAATGTTCACGTGAGTTGCAACGGATCATAATTAGAATAATACTTATTCACAAACTTGATACAAAACACTCTAATTTTGATATACATATATTGCTAGAGATATATTATGTTTCAATCAGAAAATATTCCTTGGGCTATTTTGGTGAGGTGAGGGAGGGTGTGGTTTGTTTTAAGATACTAATTATGGGTTTTTCTGAAAATTGGTAGAGAAGTGGGGTGTTGGTGAGAAAAGGCAACAACTTATCTCACAGTCGTTAGATGTAGATCTAATTGTCAGAAATGATGGATGGCAGACACACCATCATCACCAACATAGTCTTATGTAGGAGTACTAGCAAGATCACTGTGCATTGCACGGAACATCAAGATGCATATTTTTATAAACCACTTGCTGTGATTGACCCATGCAAGAGTAATCCCATGTGTAAAAAATAATGATATCCCGAGAAAGAGGAGATAAGGTGAAGAGGAGTGGGGCATGGTGGTGATTGGTGGTCGGACTGAGCAGAGGCAAGGGGATGGACGACGCCAGCAGCGGCCCTGGCCAGTTTGTTCCAGAGGCTTCCTTTTTTAATTGCTCAACAATGAGGTTGTTGGAGATAAGGATGAACGAGGGAAGGCCTTGTCTGCAAATGTGTAGAGAGGCGGGGGTATCTTTTAGTTTCATTTCCATCCGCCAGATATAGATTGGACGATCTATTGCAAGATGGCACGCATACCATCATCCCAACTCGGTTTTGTTATAAGAGAAGAAATATAAGTATGGAGATACAAACGTATTATCGATACTTGTTTCCATAAACTAGGATCTACATCCTATTCAACGGCTCAGCATGTGGGGCCTTAGCACAATGACTTCTCGATTGTGAAAAACAAAGGTTTTCCCATCGCCGATAAGGAGGGGGTGACGGCGGCACGCTTTCGGCTTGCTCTAGTCCTAGTAGTCATACTAGGTGGTCTACGCACGTGTAGATTTATTGTTTTTCACGTCTCGTGTTCTCTATACTGCCACGAATGTTGATGAATAGACAGTAAGTTATTCACGGGGAAACCCTTGTTGAATGTGTTTGTGTGTGTGTGTGTGTGAGAGAGAGAGAGAAAGACAGTGTGCGTGTCTGATATGTCTAGAGACTGAGGCAATGATAAGAGATTCTTTGTGTCTATGTGTGTGGAGGATAGAAAGAGACATGTACATGGGGCTTTGTGTTGTGTAATGTGGAGACACATAGACATAATCAGAGAGTGAGTGTGTGAGATACACATGCGGACATGGGGAGAGATGTGTGAGTTAGAGAGATGGAGAATTTTGGCGAGCATCTGAGCTAGAGAGGGGGGATATATACATATGTAGAGCTGTAGAGAATATGCAAGGGTGTCTGTCTTAAAAGAAGTATCCAGATAGCTAGATGGGTGTTTGTGCGTGTCTGTGTGTGTTTGTGCGCACGTTTGTGTGTGAGAGGGAGTGTGTGTATGTGGAGTAGAGAGACCACTAATGATGTAAACCTAGTATAAGGGAAGGGGGAATGGTGTGACATGTGTGTCAAAGAGAGACAAAGGCATGTGTAGTAGCGAGATAGCATGGGTGCGGGCGGGGAGCAGACATCGAGTGTGTGTGGGAGAGGGTGTGAGAGCGAGAGAGAGAGAGAGCTAGCGACGGAGAGAGAGAGGAAAAGAGGGGGAGAGAGGGGTCATTTGTATTCATAAGTGGCATATAGATAGGGAGACAATGTTGATGTTGTTCGAAATTGGCCTATGAAAACCGAGGGAAATACTTACGCTACTCTGCTGCATCACCCTTTCCTCTTCAAGGGAAAACCAACGCAAGTGCTCAAGAGGTAGCAAGAAGGATTTCTGGTGCCGTTGCCGAGGAGGTCTACGCAAAAGTCAACATACCAAGTACCCATCACAACTCTTATCTCCCGCATTACATTATTTGCCATTTTCCTCTCGTTTTCCTCTCCCCCACTTCACCCTTTCCTTTTTATTCGCCCTCTCTCTCTATCCTCCTTATATTTCTCTATTTTCCTCTATTTTCCCTTCCCTCATTTGCTTGTGTGTTGGATTGCTTGCTTGTCACGATGGCTCAAGATAACACTAAATTGTGTGACTTTAACAATACCAACAACAATTATTTTATTAGCACTCCGATTGCTCCTCTTACCAATGCTGAATCTTGTGAAATTAATGCTGCCTTGCTGAATCTTGTCATGAAAGATCCGTTTTCCGACCTTCCTAGTGAAGATGTCGCTGCCCATCTTAAAAGCTTCGTTGATTTGTGTGATATGCAAAAGAAGAAATATGTGGATAATGATATTGTTAAATTGAAGCTATTTCCTTTTTCGCTTAGAGATCGTGCTAAAGCTTGGTTTTTGTCTTTGCCTAAAAATAGTATTGATTCATGGAATACGTGCAAAGATGCTTTTATCTCTAAGTATTTTCCTCCCGCTAAGATCATCTCTCTTAAAAACGATATTATGAATTTTAATCAACTTGATCATGAACATGTTGCACAAGCTCGGGAGAGGATGAAATTAATGATATGTAATTGCCCTACGCATGGTTTGAATTTGTGGATGATTATACAAATTTTTTATGCCGGATTGAATTTTGCTTCTAGAAATCTTTTAGATTCGACCGCGGGAGGCACTTTCATGGAAATCACTTTAGGAGGAGCTACTAAACTCCTAGATAATATTATGGTTAATTATTCTCAATGGCACACTGAAAGATCTACTAATAAGAAAGTGCATGCGATAGAAGAAACTAATGTTTTGAGCGGAAAGATGGATGAACTTATGAAATTATTTGCTAATAAAAGTGTTTCTTCTGATCCTAATGATATGCCTTTGTCTACTTTGATTGAGAATAATAACGAATATATGGATGTGAATTTTGTTGGTAGAAATATTGCTTAAGATTGATGAGTTGGCTAGGAATGTTGATAGAATTTGTCTTGATGTTGATTCTTTGAAACTTAGATCTATTCCACCTAAGCATGATATCAATGAGTCTCTCAAAGCCATGAGAATTTCCATTGATGAGTGCAAAGAAAGAACCGCTAGGATGCATGCTAAGAAAGATTGCTTTATAAAAGCGTGTTATTCTAGTTTCCATGATAATAAAGATGAAAATCTAAGAGTTATTGATGTGTCCCCTATTAAATATTTTTTTGCAATATGCATCTTGATAATAATGGGACTTAATATGATCCACCTTTACCTAGACAGCATTCCCAAAATTCGGAGTCTTTAGATCTTGATGCTAAAATTGTTAAAGTGGGATTGAAGAAGTCAAATCTTTAAATATTAATGAACCCACTATTTTGGATTCCAAGGAATTTAATTATGACAATTTCTCTTTGATAGATTGTATTTCCTTGTTGCAATCCATGCTAAATTCTCCTCATACTTATAGTCAAAATAAAGCCTTTACTATGCTTTGATGCAATCTTATGAAGAAAAACTTGAGTTGGAAGTTTCTATCCCTAGAAAACTTTATGATGAGTGGGAACCTACTATTAAAATTAAAATTAAACATCATGAATGCTATGCTTTGTGTGATTTGGGTGCTAGTGTTTCCACGATTCCAAAGACTTTGTGTGATTTGTTAGGTTTCCGTGATTTTGATGATTGCTCTTTAAACTTGCACCTTGCTGATTCCACTATTAAGAAACCTATGGGAAGAATTAATGATGTTCTTATTGTTGCAAATAGGAATTATGTGCCCGTAGATTTTATTGTTCTTGACATAGATTGCAATCCTTCATGTCCTATTATTCTTGGTAGACCTTTCCTTAGAACGATTGGTGCAATTATTGATATGAAGGAGGGGAATATTAGATTAAAATTTTTGTTAAGGAAAGGCATGGAACACTTACCTAGAAAGAAAATTAAATTACCTTATGAATCTATTATGAGAGCCACTTATGGATTGCCTACCAAAGATAGCAACACCTGGATCTATCCTTGCTTTTTATGCCTAACTAGGGGCGTTAAACGACAGTGCTTGTTGGGAGGCAACCCAATTTTATTTTTTATTCCTTGATTTTTGATCCTGTTTAGTAATAAATTATTTATCTAGCCTCTGTTTTGGTTGTGTTTTTTGTGTTTAATTAGTGTTTTTGCCAAGTAGAACCGTTGGGAAGACTTGGGGAAAGTCTTGTTAATCTTGCTGTAAAAAACAGAAACTTTAGCGCTCACGAGAACTGCTGCCATTTTTATTTGGAAAGTTCTATTTAGTTAATTATTTTTGAAGACGATTAATAAACACATTCCTCACGTCCAGAAATTTATTTTAGAATTTTTGGGGTTCCATATTTTGCGTTAGCTACAGATTACTACATACTGTTCTGTTTTTGACAAATTCTGTTTTTCGTGTGTTGTTTGCTTATTTTGATGAATCCATGGCTAGTATAATAGTTTATAAACCATAGAGAAGTTGGAATACAGTAGGTTTAACACCAATATAAATAAATAATGAGTTAATTACAGTACCTTAAATTGGTGTTTTGTTTTGTTTCGCTAACGGAGCTCTAGGGATTTTCTACTTTAAGTTTTGTGTTGTGAAGTTTTCAAGTTTTGGGTAAAGATTTGAAGGATTATGGAACAAGGAGTGGCAAGAGCCTAAGCTTGTGGATGCCCATGGAACCCCCAAGATAATATAAGGACACCTAAAAGCCAAAGCTTGGGGATGACCCGGGAGGCATACCCTCTTTCGTCTACTTCTATCGGTAATTTTACTTGGAGCTATATTTTTATTTACCACATGATATGTCTTTTGCTTGGAGCGTCTTGTATTATTTGAGTCTTTATTTGTTAGTTTTCCACAATCATCCTTGCTGCACACACCTTTTTGAGAGAGGGACACATGATTCGGAAATTATTAGAATACTCTATGTGCTTCACTTATATCTTTTGAGTTATATAGTTTTTGCTCTAAGTGCTTCACTTATATCTTTTAGAGCATGTCGGTGGATTTGTTTTATAGAAACCATTGTTCTCTCATGCTTCACTTAGATTATTTTGAGAGTCCTACCTAACAGCATGGTAATTTGCTTTAATTATTTGAGGTATTCAAGATTAAATAAATAAAATTTTCTTATGAGTGTGTTGAATACTATGAGAAGTTTGAAACTTGATAATTGTTTTGAGATATGGAGATGGTGATATTAGAGTCGTGCTAGTTGAGTAGTTGTGAATTTGATAAATTCTTGTGTTGAAGTTTGTGATTCCCGTAGCATGCACGTATGGTGAACCGTTATGTTAAGAAGTCGGAGCATGATGTATTTATTGATTGTCCTCCTTATGAGTGGCGGTCAGGGACGAGCGATGGTCTTTTCCTACAAATCTATCCCCCTAGGAGCATGCACGTAGTACTTTGCTTCGATAACTAATAGATTTTTGCAATAAGTATGTGAGTTCTTTATGACTAATGTTGAGTCCATGGATTATACGCACTCTCACCCTTCCACCATTGCTAGCCTCTCTAATACCGCGCACCATTCGCCGGTATCATACACCCACCATATACCTTCCTCAAAACAGCCACCATACCTACCTATCATGGCATTTCCATAGCCATTCCGAGATATATTGCCATGCAAATTTCCACCGTTCCGTTTATCATGACACGCTCCATCATTGTCATATTGCTTTGCATGATCATGTAGTTGACATTTTAGTTGTGGCAAAGCCACCGTTCATAATTCCTTCATATAAGTCACTCATGCATCATTGCAATCCCAGTACACCGCAGGAGGCATTCATATAGAGTCATACTTTGTTCTAGTATTGAGTTGTAATCATTGAGTTGTAAATAAATAGAAGTGTGATGATTATTATTCATAGAGTTTTGTCCCAAATAAAAAAGAGAAAGGCCAAAGAAAAAAAAGAAGGCGCAAAAAATATATAAAAATAAAAAGGGGCAATACTGCTATCCTTTTTTTCCACACTTGTGCTTCAACGTAGCACCATGATCATCATGATAGAGAGTCTCCTATGTTATCACTTTCATATACTAGTGGGAATTTTTCATTATAGAACTTGGCTTGTATATTCCAACGATGGGCTTCCTCAAAATGCCCTAGGTCTTCGTGAGCAAGAAAGTTGGATGCACACCCACTTAGTTTCTTTTTGTTGAGCTTTCATATATTTATAGCTCTAGTGCATCCGTTGCATGGCAATCCCTACTCACTCACATTGATCTCTATTGATGGGCATCTCCATAGACTGTTGATACGCCTAGTTGATGGGAGACTATCTTCTCCCTTTTTGCCTTCTCCACAACCACCATTCTATTCCACCTATAGTGCTATGTCCATGGCTCACGCTCATGTATTGCGTGAAAATTGAAAAAGTTTGAGAACATTAAAAGTGTGAAACAATTGCTTGGCTTGTCATCGTGGTTGTGCATGATTTGAATACTTTGTGTGGTGAAGATGGAGCATAGCCAGACTATATGATTTTGTAGGGATAACTTTCTTTGGCCATGTTATTTTCAAGAGACATAATTGCTTAGTTAGTATGCTTGAAGTATTATTATTTCTATGTCAATATTAAACTTTTGTCTTGAATCTTTCGGATCTGAATATTCATACCACAATTAAGGGAATTACATTGAAATTATGCCAATTAGCATTCCACATCAAAAATTCTGTTTTTATCATTTACCTGCTCGAGGACGAGCAGGAATTAAGCTTGGGGATTCTTGATACATCTCCAACGTATCTATAATTTTTTATTGTTCCATGCTATATTATATTCTGTTTTGGACATTATTGGGCTTTATTATACTCTTTTATATTATTTTTGGGACTAACCTATTAACCGGAGGCCCAGCCCAGAATTGATGTTTTTTTTGCCTATTTTAGGGTTTCACAGAAAAAAAATCAAACAGAGTCCAAACGGAATGAAACCTTCGGGAACGTGATTTTCGGAACGAACATGATCCAGAGGACTTGGACCCTACGTCAAGACATCAACCAGGAGGCCACGAGGTAGGGGGCGCGCCTACCCCCCTGGGCGCGCCCTCCACCCTAGTGGGCCCCCTGTTGCTCCACCGACGCACTCCTTCCTCCTATATATACCTATGTACCCCCAAACTACCAGATACTGAGCCAAAACCCTAATTCCACCACCGTAACTTTCTGTATCCACGAGATCCCATCTTGGGGCCTGTTCCGGAGCTCCGCCAGAGGGGGCATCGATGAGGGAGGGCTTCTACATCAACACCATAGCCCTTCCGATGAAGTGTGAGTAGTTTACCTCAGACCTATGGGTCCATAGTTATTAGCTAGATGGCTTCTTCTCTCTTTTTGGATCTCAATACAAAGTTCTCCCCCTCTCTTGTGGAGATCTATTCGATGTAATATTCTTTTGCTGTGTGTTTGCTGAGACCGATGAATTGTGGGTTTATGATCAAGTTTATCTATGAACAATATTTGAATCTTCTCTGAATTCTTTTATGTATGATTGGTTATCTTTGCAAGTCTCTTCGAATTATCAGTTTGGTTTGGCCTACTAGATTGATCTTTCTTGCGATGGGAGAAGTGCTTAGCTTTGGGTTCAATCTTGCGGTGTCCTTTCCCAGTGACAGTAGGGGCAGCAAGGCACGTATTGTATTGTTGCCATCGAGGATAACAAGATTGGGTTTATTTCATATTCCATGAGTTTATCCCTCTGCATCATGTCATCTTGCTTAAAGCATTACTCTGTTCTCTTGAACTTAATACTCTAGATGCATGCTGGATAGCGGTCGATGTGTGGAGTAATAGTAGTAGATGCAGGCAGGAGTCGGTCTACTTGTCTCGGACGTGATGCCTATATACATGATCATACCTAGATATTCTCATAATTATGCTCAATTCTGTCAATTGTTCAACAGTAATTAGTTTACCCGCCGTGAATACTTATGCTCTCGAGAGAAGCCACTAGTGAAACCTATGGCCCCCAGGTCTATCTTCCATCATATTAATCTTCCAATACTTATTTCTTTTTATTTCCTTTTATTTTACTTTGCATCTTTATCATAAAAATACCAAAAATATTATCTTATCATATCTATGAGATCTCACTCTCGTAAGTGAACGTGTAGGGATTGACAACCCCTTATCGCATTGGTTGCGAGGATTTATTTGTTTGTGTAGGTACGAGGGACTCGTGCGTGGCCTATTACTGGATTAATACCTTGGTTCTCAAAAACTGAGGGAAATGCTTACGCTACTCTGCTGCATCACCCTTTCCTCTTCAAGGGAAAACCAACACAAGTGCTCAAGAGGTTGCAAAAACCACTTATCATTTCCTTCTGCTCCTCGTTGGGTTCGACACTCTTATTTATCGAAAGGACTACGATAGATCCCCTATACTTGTGGGTCATCATCTCCCCGGCCGGCCCCTTGGCGACATCCTCAGCAGCGCCCTCGGCGGCCTCCTCGGTGGCGATCTTGGCGGCCTCAGCCTCGGCATCCATAGCGACCTCCTCAATGACGGTGTCAATGTTCTCCCAGTCCACCAGGGAAGGGTCTGGATACTGAGGAGGGGAATGAGGCGAAGCCAAGACCAAGATTTGAAAAGAAGAAGAAAGAACAGGGACAGAGGGAAATTAACTCACCCGTGCCGGGCTGGGAAGAAGTGGCCCCCTCCTTGCCAACATTCGGTGCCGGGATAGAGCCACCGGCGCCCGGGTTGCCTCCTCCTCCTTCGTGCGCATGGGCTCGGTGCTTGGCACCCTTGCCGGGGATGCCCCTCAGAGCGACGTGGTTGATGGGGGCGACATGTTGGGGGTGGGCCTCAGTTGCTCCTTCTGCTGCCGTCCTCCTCCTGCAACCACGGCAAGGTCAGTGCCAAGGAATCGTACCCCAACACACGTTGATGGGGAGTGAGTGGTGAACGCACGTTGGGGGCTGTGCTGGGGGCTGCTCTCCAGGCTGCTCTCCACCACCAGTGGCGTACTCGAGGTGCCCGCCGGGGGCTGGCCACTCGTCGAGGCCCTGGCCCTCTTCGCCACCCTCTAGGCCAGCGTCTCCATATCCCTGCAAGAGTAAAAACAAGTCAAGGAAACCAGCGTGGTCTGAAGGAACGGAGATGATGAAAGGCAAGATGCTTACTCATCCTCCACCTCCTCTTCCACTGCCCTCCTCTTCCTCCTTGTCTTGAGAGACCCAAGATCGAAGACGATCTCCGTGTCGACTTCTGCAGAAGAAGGGGAAGGGGATGGAGTCCGGCGACGCTTGGACGAAGAAGAGGCAGTCGCTTTCTTCTTCGCCACCGTGGCGTCCACCACCTTCCTCGCTGCTGCGGCACTCTTCAGACGCACGGACTCCCCCTGGACCTCTTTCCCCTGCCCGGTCCTTCCGGGTCAGACCGGCTCACCAGAGCTGGCCCGCCGTAGGACACGCTTTCTCCCCGTTGCCGGAGGGTCGTCAGCCCCGGCATCTTCCTCGGTCGACTCCTCGACCACATCTTCGACGAGAGGGGCCCCAGTGCCGGTGCTGCTGGCCTCCCCAGTAGGCTCTGCCCATCCGGCAAGCTCCTCCTCCGTGGCAGCCTCGGCCTCGTTCTCCATGTGGCCGACGCCGCCGGCTTCCCTAGCAAGCGCCACCTCCGCCGCCCTGGCGGCGATGTAGTCTAGCTCCTCCTTGGTGGTGTCCTTGATAAGTAGTGGCTCTTCACGGACATACCTCCCCAACAGGCTGTCGAAGAACTCCTGCACCTGCTCCTCCTCCGGCTCGGCCCAACTTGGGTCAAGGCGATGTGCGTTGAAGTCCGGCATCATGGCGATGATGTCGGTTTGGCGAGAGTTGTTGCTCAACGGGACCACTCCCGCCGGCAACCCGAACAGACACCCCTTGACAGCCTTGCCAGCCTTCGTGGCCTTGCCGGCTCTCTCATCCCTGCCGTCATCACCTACATCGAGCTGGAAAAGCCTCTGACAAAAATGGGCGTGCCTCATCACCGTGAAGTTGTGCTTCAAGCCAGGGCGAAGCCTCATGACATCGGCCGCATTCCTAAAGAGCCAGGCTGACCTCCCCTTGTTATGCAGTGGGGCGATGCGGCGGTGGATGAAATCGGCCCCAATCATCTCAAGGGTGAGCCCGGCCAAGGTGAGGCGATGGATCCTGGTGGTAGCGATCATGAGTTTGTTTTCATCAGCGTCGATGTCACTCCAGTCCTTGCAGCAGAATGGCGGGCTTTGACGAACTTGGTAGAACTCCTGCGGATCCTCCTCCATGATCCATAGCCACCGGCCCCGCCACTCCTCCCACCTCTCCTTCTGGGCACCCTCTGGATACGTGCCCTTCTCCTGGGTCCGTGGGATCCAGGTGACACAGCCGGAGATGGCACTCCCCGCTTGGATACGGGGAAAGAAATAGTGGCGGAAGAGCGCCGTGATGGGAAGCATTCCGGCGAAGCCCTCGCAGAGGTGGACAAAGAGGGCCATGCACGCCACGGCATTCGGCATGAAATCAAGAAGATGGAAGCTGAAGGTGTGCATGACATCGTTGAAAAAGTCAGAGAATGGGGGGCTGAGCCCGCAGGAGATGTAGTCAACGAAGAAAGGATAATGATTTGGGCCGGCCTTGGCAAAATCGGCAGGGATGATGTGCGTGGCCGGATGCCCCGTCGTCTTCGCCGCACACAGAGGCTTGAAGTAGTCCCTGAGGTGGACCGCGTCAACCGTCAAGGGGAAGAAGGCAAGCTGCGTCTGAAGTGTCGCTGATTCGCTCTCTGGCATCTGCTTCTCCTCAGCGTCCTTGGCCACTCCCTTGCCCTTACTGGTTTTGGGTGCCATGGCGGCCAGGAAAGAGGTGAAGAATCTAGAGCAGTGGGAGATTGGGGGCAATGGGGGCACGGCGGCGGCGAATGGAGGCGGGAGTTTCAGCTTTCTCGCTTGAGGAAGGAGGGGGACGGTGGTTCCAAAATTGGAGAGACGCAGAGGGTAAATGAACGGCACGCCCACGGTTTTCCCATTTCTTACGGGGAAGGCGCGGGCCGCCTCTTTACCATTCACTACGATATGACGCGTGAGGGAAGCAACCGCCCCATGCATGACCCCCACGTGACGCACGACCCCCGCGTCGTGCACTCAACGTGGGTCCTGGGGAAGTGCGACTACGAGAAAGTTACAGTAGTAAAACTCGGCCCTGCATGCACGCGCACCGTTTTGGGCCTAGCCCAACAATGCGTCGCGCATATGTATGGCCCAGGCCCGGGGGCTCTTGTCGGTGCACAAAAGTAGGGGCTCTCTTTGTAACCCTTTACTTGTGCGTGGACAGTTAGAGCTGCGAATGCGGCCACACCTAGCGGGGTAGAGGAAGCAAAACCACAAGACTAGACGATGACCAGAGAACAAGACAATCGCAAGCCCCTTTGCCGAGAATGCCCCTGAGGCCCCGTCAAGGCTCCTTGCCGAAAACACTCGCAAGGCCCTAGCAAGACTCTAGCCGAGGGCGCTCACGAGACCCCGGTAAGACCCTTTCCGGGAATATACGCGGGACAGTGACAAGACCTTGCCGCCCCATCGCCGCCCCACCTAATTAGCCAACCCACCAACTGAGGCTAGTACCCATGTGGCTGTATGTGGATGCTAATCCAACTAGCCAAACACCAGCGTGACGGCATGCAGATCTTAGTGAAGACCTTACCACCACGCCGACTCAGCGGCCTACGGCCTACGTGGTGCTGCATGCCTTGTTGGCCTGGACGCGTGTCGAGGTAAGGTGGAGCGGCAACGAACGGGATGGGCCTCGTTACCGCCCCCGATAAAGCAATGTGACAACTAAGGAGCACATTTAATGCGCCTTTGTCCCGTAATGACAGGCGATAAACTTGTACAATGTATACCTTTCCACCTCCTATGTGCCACTTTGGAGACCCCTTTTGACTATAAAAGGAGGCCCGAGGCGTACTGGAGAAGGATTCGGATATTTTGGACTAGGCACGCACCGCAGCTAGTTCGAACGCCCTAGGGTATTACGCATCATTGCGGCCCGAACCTGGGTAAACGATCTTTGTGCTGGCTACTAGACCCGCTCTTTGCACAACCCCGTGCCCGCCAACCGTAGAAGGAATCCCAGTGATTCCATAGGTGTCGTTTCCTATATTCGTTTCGAAAAGCATGTGCACCACCCACTGGTCCAGCTAGTTCCACTTTCCTGATTTTACTCTTGATGCTTAGTGAGGGAGTCCTGGATTATGGGGTCTCCGGACAGCCGGACTATCTCCATTGGCCGGACTGTTAGACTATGAAGATACAAGATTGAAGACTTCGACTCGTCTCCGGATGGGACTCTACTTGGCATGGAAGGCAAGCTAGGCAATACGTATATGGATATCTCCTCCTTTGTAACCGACCTTGTGTAACCCTAACCCTCTACGGTGTCTATATAAACCGAAGGGTTTTAGTCCATAGGACAACAACCATAACATACAATCATACCATAGGTTAGCTTCTAGGGTTTAGCCTCTCTGATCTCGTGGTAGATCTACTCTTGTACTACCCATATCATCAATATTAATCAAGCAGGACGTAGGGTTTTACCTCCATCAAGAGGGCCCGAACCTGGGTGAAACATCGTGTCCCCTGCCTCCTGTTACCATCCGGCCTAGACGCACAGTTCCGGACCCCCTACCCGAGATCCACCGGTTTTGACACCGACATTGGTGCTTTCATTGAGAGTTCCTCTGTGTCGTCGCCGTTAGGCTTGATGGCTCCTACTATCATCGATGGCGATGCGTTCTAGGGTGAGACTTTTCTCCCCGGATAGATCTTCGTATTCGGCAGCTTTGCACTGCGGGGTAATTCACTTGGCCTTCTGGAGCAGATTGAAAGTTACGCCCCTTGTCGTTAGGTCAGATTTGGAAGTTTGAACTACACGGCCGACATCCGCAGAGACTTGATCTTCGACGGATTCGAGCCACAGCCGGGCGCGCCGCAATGTTGCGATGGGTATGACCTAGCTCTGCCGCTGAACAGTACCCCGGAGGCTGCGCCCGCATCAGCTCCGACCCTTAGCTTGGAGCCAACTGCGCCAGTCGAGGACGGGTGGTTAGACACCGCCTCAGGGGCTGCAGTCTCAATGGCGATCGAGCCGAACACCAGCATAATCCTCTGTGCAGCCTGTGACTCCAAGGTGCCGGACTCTTTTTCTGACTCCGAACCATCCTTGCCCCTGCCAATCAAATCTGATTGGGCGACGATCATGGAATTCACCGCCGTGGATATCTTTCAGCACTCGCCCTTCGGCGACATTCTGAATTCACTAAGGTCTCTCTCTTTGTTAGTAGAGCCCTGGCCGGATTATGGCCAACAGGATTGGGATGCGGACGACGAAGAAATTCGACGCCCACCCACCACCCACTTTGTAGCCACTGTCGATGATTTAACCGACATGCTCGACTTTGACTCCGAAGACATCGACGGTATGGACGACGATGTAGGAGACAAACATGAACCAGCACCTATAGGGCACTAGAAACCCACCTCATCATATGACATATACATGGTGGATACACCCAAAGAAAGCGATGGCGACGGGATAGAGGAGGATGACCCCTCCAAGAAGCAACCCAAACGCCAACGTCAGCGGCGCCGCTCTAAGTCCCGCCAAAGCAAAAGTGGTGATACCGGCACAGGAGATAATAACACTCCGAATAGTGCCGAAGACAACAACAATCCCCTCCAGCAAGATTTAGAGCAGGAGAATGAAGCAGCCAGCTCTTCTGAGAGAGCGGCAGACAGAGAGGAGGAGGATGACAATTACATCCCCCCCTCCGAAGACGAGGCAAGCCTCGGCGACGATGAATTCGCCATCCCAGAGGATCCCGTCGAACAAGAGCGCTTCAAGCGCCGGCTTATGGCCACGGCAAATAGCCTGAAGAAAAAGCAGCAGCAGCTTCAAGCCGATCAAGAGCTGCTAGCTAACAAATGGACTGAAGTCCTCGCGGCCGAGGAATATAAACTCGAGCGCCCCTCAAGAGTTACCCAAGGCGCAGGTTACTACCCCGACTGGAAGAAGAAGCGTATGATACGGCTGATCGGCCACCTCGCAGCCGCGATAGAGAGGCATTCCAGCCAAAAGCTCAGCCTCCACCCCAACGCCATTCAAATAAAAAGGCATGGGGAGATACGCCAGACCTACTAGACATATTGGAGGACAAGGCAAAGAATTCAAGATCGATCTATGGATCACGAGGGCGCACCACTCTGCGAGATGACAAACGTCACGCCGGATACAATAAAAGAAAATCCGTCCGGGCCGAACACAGCGGGCAAGACCCATTCGAGCTGCGTCGAGATATAGCCCAATACAGAGGCGCCGCACACCCCTTATGCTTCATAGAAGAAGTAATGGAACATCAATTCCCAGAAGGTTACAAACCTATAAATGTTGAATCATGTGACGGCACAACAGATCCCGCGGTATGGATTGAGGACTTCCTCCTCCACATCCACATGGCCCGCGGCGATGACTTACACGCCATCAAATACCTCCCACTAAAGCTCAAAGGACCAGCGCGGCATTGGCTTAACAGCTTGCCAGTGGACTCCATTAGCTGTTGGGAAGATCTGGAAGCCACATTCCTCGACAACTTTCAGGGCACTTATGTGCGACCACCAGACGCCGATGATTTGAGCCACATAATTCAGCAGCCAGAAGAGTCGGCCAGGCAATTCTGGACTCGGTTCCTTACAAAGAAAAATCAAATCGTCGACTGTTCGGATGCGGAGGCCTTAGCGGCTTTCAAGCACAACATCCGAGATGAGTGGCTAGCCTGACACCTTGGTCAGGAAAAGCCGAAATCTATGGCAGCTCTCACGACGCTCATGACCCGCTTTTGTGCGGGAGAAGATAGCTGGCTGGCTCGCAGTAATAACATATCAAAGAACCATGGTACCTCAGATACCAAGGACGGCAATAGCAGGTCACCTCGCAAAAAGCATAAGCGCCGCATTAACAGCGAAAATACTGAGGATACGGTAGTCAACACCGGATTCAAAGGCTCTAAACCCAGTCAGCGGAAAAAGCCATTCAAACAAAGTACGCCGGGTCCGTCCAGCTTGGATCGTATACTCGATCGCTTGTGTCAAATACACGGCACCCTAGACAAGCCAGCCAATCACACCAACAGGGATTGTTGGGTGTTCAAGAAGGTCGGCAAGTTAATTGCCGAAAACAAGGACAATGGGCCGCATAGCGATGACGCGGAGGAGCCCCGGCAGCCGCACACTAGAGGATAGAAGAGGTTTCCCCCGCAAGTGCGGACTGTGAACATGATATACGCGACCCACATCCCCAAGGGGGAGCGGAAGCATGCGCTCAGGGACGTACTTGCGTTGGAGCCAGTCGCCCCAAAGTTCAACCCTTGGTCCTCCTGCTCGATCACCTTCGATCGCAGGGACCATCCCACTAGTATCCGTCATGGCGGATTCGCTGCACTGGTCCTAGACCCAATCATTGACGGATTTCACCTCACTCGAGTCCTTATGGATGGCGGCAGCAGCCTGAACCTGCTTTATCAGGACACAGTGCGCAAAATGGGTATAGACCCCTCAAGGATCAAACCCACAAAAACGGCCTTTAAGGGCGTCATTCCAGGTGTAGAGGCCCATTGCACATGCTCAATTACACCGGAAGTGGTCTTCGGATCCCCGGATAACTTCCGAAGCGAAGAGTTAATCTTCGATATAGTCCCGTTCCGCAGTGGTTATCACGCGCTGCTCGGGCGAACCGCATTTGCTAGATTCAATGCGGTACCGCATTATGCATACCTCAAGCTCAAGATGCCAGGACCTCGCGGAGTTATCACAGTCAATGGAAACACAGAGCGCTCTCTCCGAACAAAGGAGCACACCGCGGCCCTCGTAGCAGAAGCACAAAGCAGCCTCTCAAGGCAATCAACCAGTTCGGCGCTTCACAGCCCGGACACCTTCAAGCGCGCTCGGGGCAATCGGCAAATAGACCGCCTGGCGCGATCTCAGCTCGTGTAGCAATACGTCGGCCACCCCAATCCCAGCCCAGCGGCGAAACTCGTGCCACGCGTACATAATTACGCATTAAAAATACCATGGGCACAGGTGGGGAGGGGGGCACAATTACGGCACGCCCCTAGACGTGGCCTAAACTGCACTAGGGGCTTCCCGTTCAGTTATTTTTCTTTTTCTTTCAGGACCTTAATCTCTGAAAACACTGTCCGGCAACACTATTGCCGAACACATGATGCAGCAACCAAGGAGGCAGACAGCTACGTTATATCACGGAATTCCCAGGTTGATTACAGTAACGAGTGACATATTCAATTTAATATCATTCCTCAGCTTGCCCTTGGAAGGGACTTAGTCCTACTCTTTGCTTATCGCACTATCTGTATCACTTTGCTTTAACGCAATTTTTTAATAAACAATGCTTGACAGTAAGACTATTATTGCATTTTTGTTATATATATATATATGTGTGTGTTCATTAATGACGCCTTGCAACCGTACACTCTGGTACGGCCAGTACACCAGGGGCTTACGTACCCCACAATGCGGTGTGAAAAGTCCGAACACTTTCACAAGTGCGGCACCCCGAACTTATAGCATTATATGCATCAGCTCCGAATCATGTCTTTGGTCAAATGTTGGGTTTGCCCGGCTCCTATGTTTTTGTACCTTACGTTCCGCTCTATCGGCTAAGGTAGTGCTAGGAGAACTACTGTGATTGTGCCCCGGTTCTGCCGGGCTTAGCACCTCAGTAGAGAAAGCTAAAACTGACTGTCATGATAAGGCGAGAGACTGGTCGCTATTCGGCGAGGTTTTTCGAGTCCCTAAAGACTTATGCCGCTTAGGGTGAGGGTCCGGCCCTGTCCAGCTTACAGGCGTGTATCACGCCCCGAATTCGGCCTTCCGAATAGTAGGGGCTTCGCCGAAATTTAAAATTATAGAATTCTATGGCTAAGTGAGAGTGATAAAGCATTATTAGTCCGGTTGCCTTGTTTGTTGTGCTGAGCACCTCCCTCGAAGGACCCAAATATGGGAACAAGTGTGCTCAGGTTTATCCTGAACACCCCAGCACTCGTGGCATGGGGGCAGAAGCCGAGGACTAGCCATCTCTCAGATTAGATAAACGGCCAAATAGAAGGTAATATTTTAAATTCAAACAAGCGTTGCATGGCGCATATGAAACAAGTTTTCATAAATACAGGATAAAACGAGCAAGTCTCATTCAAATATTACATCTTTTGAACACTCGTCCGCGATGAGATGGGCACCCGGCAGAACACCCTCGTAGTACATCTCGGGGTGGCAGTGCTCCTTGCCCTCCGGTGGCCCCTCCTTGATCAGCTTCACGGCGTCTAGCTTGACCAACTGCAATTTCACATGGGCGAAAGCCCGGCGTGCACCTTCAATGCAGACAGATCGCTTGACGACCTCCAGCTGCGGGCAGGCATCCACAAGCCGCCTCACCAGGTCGAAGAAGCTGTTCGGAAGAGAGTCACCAGGCCACAGCCGGACTATAAAGCTCTTCATGGCCTGATCGGCCGCCTTATGTAGCTCGACCATCTGCTTCAGCTGGTCGCTCGTTGGCACCGGATGTTTGGCCTCAGCATACTGAGACCAAAACAGCTTCTCCGTTGAGCTTCCGTCCTCGGCTTGGTAAAATTGTGCGGCATCGGACACACTGCGGGGCAGATCTGCGAATGCTCCTGGAGAGCTTCGGATTTGGGTAAGTAATCGGTAATTAACTTTTACATGCTTGCTTTGCATATAGAAAGCCTTACCCGCCACTATCTTCTTCATCGTGTTGATCTCTTGGAGGGCCTTTTGGGCTTCGGCCTTGGCACTCTTTGCGCTCTCAAGGGCCGCGGCAAGCTCAGACTCTCGTGTCTTCGAGTCAAGCTCCAACGCCTCGTGCTTTGTCATGAGAGCCTAGAGCTCTTGTTGCACCTCACCCACCCGAGCCTCGTGCTTCTCTCGCACGGTGCGCTCCTTGGCCACTGTATCTTCGGCCTTGGTTAGCGCTTGCTTCAGGGCCGCCACCTCGGTCGTGGCCCCTGGCAAACATACAATGATCCTGTCATTTTGCAATCACGTCCTTTTTTATATATATACATTTCTATAGACAGGGTATTACTTACCCATGTTCTCCTCGAGTTGCCTCTTGGCAAGGCCGAGCTCTTTCCTGGACCCCTCGAGGTCCTCTTTCAGTACGGCGACCTCCGCAGTCAGTGCGGCGGACGCCAGCAGTGAAGCCTGCATACGCATATTGACATACTTATATTAGACTCCTGCGATATTATTTGATCCTATGTTCGGCTTTTCTTTGTGAACACCGAACAGAGCATCAGGGGCTACTGTCTATGCGGTAATATTTCTACTACATTTTAAAACAATTACCTCAAAGCTTGTTAGAAGGCTGGCACAGGCTTCAGTCAATCCGCTCTTGGCGGACTGAACCTTCTGGATCACCGCACTCATGATAGTGCGGTGCTCCTCGTCGATGGAAGCGCCGCGAAGCGCTTCCAGCAGATTATCCGGCGCCTCTGGATGGACAGAGGTCACCAGCATAGGCGTCTTGCCCCTCTTAGAAGGAGGCCGCCTGCCCGAGCCCCGAACCGCTGGAGGGTCAGGCGCGGTGTTCGGCTGAGGGCCGAACTTGGAGCTCTCAGGGGCCCCGTCCCCTCGGCTCCCGGAGTCCGGAAGGTCGCCTTGAGGCTCCTCCGGGACTGTCTCCCATCGATCCAGTGCCTCTTGAGACAACACCTCGGCTTCATCGGCAGGATGAGGGGAGGTGGCGGTCGGGACTGGATCGCTATCCATGTCCGACAAGCCCAAGGAGCCATCCGATGATACATCGATATTGGCTCGTGGCGGCCTGCATAATTGCGTTCGGCGTCAGGGAAAGCAGTGCGACAAAGGAATCCTATGAGTTACTCTGGTATCCAAATACTTACGATCTCCCCGGGGGCTTGAACCTGGGCAACCACTCGTCTTCACCTTCGTCGGCGGCGGTGGAACTGTCCGGAAGGAGAGTCCTTCCCTTCTTGGACCCTTCGGCCTCCCCAGTTGGGGCGGCCTTCCTTTTCTTGTCTCCCCCAGTCGGTGGGGGAGCATCTTCTTCTTCCTCTTCCTCGTCTTCAGAGGAAGAGTGCGCCGCAGAGTCATCGGACGGTGAGTCCGACGACGCCTGGCGTCGGGAACTCTTTCGGGTTCCCTTGGCCTTCTTGGTCTTCTCCGGCACCTTATAAGGGGCCGGAGTCAGCATCTTAGCCAGAAGAGTGTCTACGGGGCCTTCGGGCAATGGAGCCGGACAATCGATCTATCCGGCCATCTTCTGCCAGTCCTGTCAAAGGTACGGGAGTTTAGATTCCGCATAGAGTCAATCTATATAAAAAGTAAGTATCCTGTGAAAGGTAAAGCAGCTTACCGCACTGGCTTGGCGCTTCGCGCTGAATCTGCGATCCTTAGTAATAGGGGGGGCCTCGGCCCTTTTGAACAGCACCCTCCAGGCGACTTCATGAGTCGTGTCGAAAAGCCTGTTCAGAGTTCGGTGCTGCGCCGGATTGAACTCCCACAAGTTGAACTCCCGTTGTTGGCACGGGAGTATCCGACGGATGACCATAACTTGGACTATGTTGACAAGCTTGAGCTTCTTGTCCACCATGTTTTGAATACATGTTTGGAGTCCGGTCAGCTCTTTCGAATTACCCCAGGACAGGCCCTTCTCTTTTCAGGAGGTGTGCCGCGTGGGGATGCCAGATCGGAACTCGGGGGCCGCTGCCCATGTAGGGTCGCGCGGCTCGGTGATATAGAACCACCCCGATTGCCACCCCTTTATGGTTTCCACAAAGGAGCCCTCAAGCCATGTTATGTTGGGCATCTTGCCCACCATGGCGCCTCCGCACTCCGCCTGGCGGCCGCCCACCACCTTCCGCTTGACATTGAACGTCTTCAGCCATAAGCCGAAGTGGGGCTTGATGCGGAGGAAGGCCTCACACATGACGATAAACGCCGAGATGTTGAGGACGAAGTTCGGGGCCGGATCGTGGAAATCCAGGCCGTAATAGAACATGAGCCCCCGGACGAAGGGATGGAGAGGGAATCCCAGTCCGTGGAGGAAATGGGTGAGGAATACTACCCTCTCATGGGGCCTGGGGGTGGGCATGAGCTGCCCCTCATCTGGGAGCCGGTGCGCGATGTCGTCGGGCAGGTATCCGGCTCTCCTCAGTTTCTTGATGTCTCCCTCCGTGATGGAGGAGACCATCCACTTGCCTCCCACTCCGGACATGATTGGAGAAGGTCGAGGTGGGAAGTGCGGACTTGGGCGCTAGAGCTCGAGTGTGCGAAAATGGATGAGCAAAGGAGGAAGAAGGCGTGGACAGAAAGGTGAATCCTTATCCCTTTATATGGGCGGACGAAACTAAGCGTCCCCACTTGCCTGGTAAAACTCGCTTATCCCCGAAGCACCGCAATCGATGGCGCGGTTGGGTTACCCACGCCCGTATTGATGAGAATCCCGTAATAAGGGGACACGATCTCTGCTTTGACAAGACGTGTCGAAAAACTGCCTCGCGTTATGTGCAGGGCTGTTTAAAGGAAACGGTTCGAATAATCACCGTGCCATGACATAACATCATGCTGCCAAAACAAGCCAGCAAATTAGATCTGCGAAATTTTATCCTCTCTACGGTGGAATGTGGAACTTATTTTGCAGGGTCGGACACTATCCTCGTATTCAAATTCTTCGGTGATGTATTAGGAGAAGGAACCCGCCTTGCAATGCCGAAGATAATACAGCGTGCCGGACTCATGGTCATTGAAGCCTGGTTCAGGGGCTACTGAGGGAGTCCTGGACTAGGGGGTCTCCGGACAGCCGTACTATCTCCATTGGCCGGACTGTTAGACTATGAAGATACAAGATTGAAGACTTCGTCTCGTGTCGGGATGGGACTCTACTTGGCGTGGAAGGCAAGCTAGGCAATACATATATGGATATCTCCTCCTTTGTAACCGACCTTGTGTAACCCTAACCCTCTCCGATGTCTATATAAACCGAAGGGTTTTAGTCCGTAGGACAACAACCATAACATACAATCATACCATAGGTTAGCTTCTAGGGTTTAGCCTCTCTGATCTCGTGGTAGATCTACTCTTGTACTACCCATATCATCAATATTAATCAAGCAGGACGTAGGGTTTTACCTCCATCAAGAGGGCCTAAACCTGGGTAAAACATCGTGTCACCTGCCTCCTATTACCATCCGTCCTAGACGCACAGTTCGGGACCCCCTACCCAAGATCCGCCGGTTTTGACACCGACACTTAGGGTTTTCCCCTTTTATCTACTCTACTATGATTTGCATAGGTGCTTTCTGTCATACTAGCATTATTCCACCCTTCAAGATAAACAACATAGCACTCAAAATTCCAAAGCTTAGTTGTTCAAATATGATTGTGATATGATACTGATATTAGTTAACAGACACATTTAATTGGTTAGCTAAACGTGCCACTTGAGTTTCCAAATGCATGTCGTGACATATAGAGAGACAACAAAATTGCATTTCTTTGTCACTTGTTGACTGTACTTTCTTGTCCATACCAAATCTTAGTTGTTATTTCAAAGCAAACATCGGTTGCTAACTACCCTTTGCACGGTTTGCAGCTTCAGATCTGCCATCCCACTTCTACGGTCAACACTATACTCATCATGCTTACGGTTTACGCATTTTATGATGACCACGATCAACCTACGTGGTTCGTATCGTAATAGCACTTCTCCTCCCATCGAGCTAAACAAGCTTAGTTGTACAAATTCAAATATGATATTATGATGATATTAGTAAAACTGAGAGATGTTTATTGGTCAGCTAGATGTTCCTACTTTAGTTTCAAAATGCATGTGAGCCACATATGGAGAGACCGGAAGGAATACTATTTCTCTGTGCGCTCTGGTTCATCAAGGGTGGGCAACCAACATTATATAGAAAGACTTGTAATATCTTCAATCTGCTTGCTCTTCTGCTCTTTGTTAAGATGATCCTCTTCTCTTCTTTAATAAGTATGGTCCACGTTGGGAAGAGTAGCAGAGACATTTGCGGCCGACTGGTCAGGTCGAGTTGTTCTCCCTTAGTATTTTGAATCTGTCAGGTCAATTCGACTTGTTCTTCTTTACTATATGTTGAAGCTGTCATCTGCGAAGTATCATCACTTTTGGAGCTCTCATATTTTTAGTAGGCCACATTATATTAATGCAGACACCAAGTTACAGCATGCATGGCATCTCTCAGAAGAATTGCAGAGATAGCACAAAGGGGTTTACAGGGAGGCAGTATTGGATTAGAATCACTTCTGCATTACAAAGATAATCTCACTTGTTTTTATGTTTCCATGCATGTCAGGTATTGAACATTATCAAAATGAATATGAAATGGTCGCACGAGAGAAATATTGTGGAACAATCCACTGGCTAACAAACTTGGCATGGTGGAGGATGGCCTATCTTATTCACCCATGAAGGTGCTTGCTCTAACCTGTAACGCCCTCGATGCGGCTATAACTCCCACGTGTCGAGGCACGACTTAGAGACATAACCGCATTGAATGCAATGTCACAAGTTAGGCAATCTTCACAACATCCCATGTAATATAAATAATAAAGGGGAGATACATAGTTGGCTTACACTCGCCACGTCAATAAAGTACATAAATAGCATTACAACATTCAAACACTCATGGCCCGACTACGACGCCAAAATAAAAGAACAACCCAACATGCGACACGGTCCCGATCACCCCAATGATCATGAGGGAAAGAGACGTAGTATCGTTGAGAGTCCTCGTTGAACTCCCACTTGAGCTCAAGCGCGTCATCTGGAACGGAGTCATCAGGCCCTGCGTCTGGTTTGGAAGTAATCTGTGAGCCACAGGGACTCAGCAATCTCGCACCCTCGCGATCAAGACTACTTAAGCTTAAAAGGTAAGGCAAGGGTAAATATGTGGAGCTGCAGCAAGCGACTAGCATATATGGTGCCTATCCTGTTCGCAAAAGAGAGCGAGAAGAGGAGGCAAAGTGTGAGCGAGAAACTAGAGGTCATCCTGCGGCAAGCATTACTCCAACACCGTGTTCACTTCCCGGACTCCGCCGAGAAGAGACCATCACGGTAACTCACACTGTTGATTCATTTTAATTAAGATAAGGTTCAAGTTATCTACAACCGGACATTAACAAATTCCCATCTGCCCATAACCGCGGGCACGGCTTTCGAAAGTTCAAATCCCTGCAGGGGAGTCCCAACTTAGCCCATGACAAGCTCTCACGGTCAACGAAGGAATAGACCTCCTCCCGAGACGTTCCGATCAGACTCGGTATCTCGGTTCTTCAAGACACTTCAACAGGTTAAAACAAATCCAGCAACACCGCCCGAATGTGCCGACAAATGCCGATAGGAGCTGCACATATCTCGTTCTCAGGGAACACTCAGATGAGCGCTCCATACAACTAAAACCAAACCTCGAGTTTCCCCAAGGGGGCGCTGCACAGGACTCTAGTTTGGACCAACACTCAGAGGAGCACTGGCCCAGGGGGGGCTTAAAATAAGATGACCCTCGAGCTCCGGAAACCCAAGGGAAAAAGAGGCTAGGTGGTAAATGGTAAAACGAAGGCTGGGCATTGCTAGAAAAGCTTTAATCAAGGCGAACTATCAAGGGGTTCCCATTATAACCCAACCGCGTAAGGAACGCAAAAATCCGGGAACATAACACCGATATGACGGAAACTAGGGCGGCAAGAGTGGAAGAAAACACTAGGCGAGAGGCCGAGCCTTCCACCCTTTACCAAGTATATAGATGCATTAAGATAACATAGCAATATAATGATATCCCAACAAGTAAATAATTTTCCAACAAGGAACGGTCTCCAATCTTCACCTGCAACTAGCAACGCTATAAGAGGGGCTGAGCAAAGCGGTAACATAGCCAATCAACGGTTTGCTAGGACATGGTGGGTTAGAGGTTTGACATGGCAATTTGGGAGGCATGAAGCAAGAGGTAGGCATCGTAGCATAGGCATAGCAAAGGAGCGACCATCTAGCATAGCAAAGATAGTAGTGATTTCGAGGGTATGATCATCTTGCCTGCAAAGTTGTCAGAGTTGACTGGATCCTCGAAAGAAAACTCAATGGGCTCCTCGTTAGCGAACTCATCTCCCGGCTCTACCCAAACAAGACAAACAAGCAACAAGGACACAATCAACCACATGCAAACTCAAACAACATGATGCAAAGATGGTATGCTATGGTGGATGCAATATGTGATGCATATGCAAGATTTGACAAGCAATGCATTAATCTGGCCTCAACATGAAAATCCAAGTGTGCCACTGGAAAGATGAGATGAAATCGCTTGAAAACGATATAAAGATCGCCGGAATCGGAGTTACGGTTTGGAAATGGCAAGCAATTCAAATATGACCACGTTCTGCGATTTACAGCAAGTAGCCATCTAAATACAAAAAGATGAACATTCTACAGCACCCAAACATGGCATCAAAATACATGGAAGGGATCCACTCATGATGCTTAACAAAAGACTAGCACTGAGCTACGGCCAATTCATCCATTAACAGGTTCAAACAAGCATGGCAAAAATGACAAATATCGTTTTCAAGAATATAAGCATACACCAATCAAGAATACACAAAATTCAATATAAGCATACACCAATCAAGAATACACAAAATTCAATATAAGCATACACCAATCAAGAATACACAAAATTCAATATAAGCATACACCAATCGATGCACTCACTACAGAGAAAGTCTTGACAATATAAGCATACACCAATCAAGAATACACAAAATTCAAGCTAGACATGGCAAGAACAATAACATAGCATGCATGGATCAACTACAACATCCTCGGCAAAATCGCTAACAAGTAGACAATCTGCCCAGATTCGCGAAATGACAAAAGTAGAGCTCGATTGACTCAAGCTAGGATACTCCATAATTGCAAACAAAGACATGGATGGATAGAGCACTACAAGATTAACAAAGCATCCTTACTGTTCATCCTCAAAAGAGGCACGGATCACTAGGAAAAAACATGAACATATGACCATATGAGATAAACAGTCCAAGGACTTAGTGGAAAGGCTAAGTCCCTGAAATCAGCATGAACAAATGCTCCACTTTGCAGGCTTGTGCTAGTCACCACACACATCACAAAAATACATGGGTTGCACCTCTGGATAGATGGCAAAACATATAACAAAACACATGTAGAGCTCAGGGGCATATCATGCACACAATAATCATGGCAAAAATGACAAATATCTAATTGGATCAGCAGATCTGACAATTAACTCAAATAGCATTCTTCTAACAGCATTTCGGGCATCAAGATGAACTCAAATGAAAATGATGCAATGAGATGAAATGATGTGCTCTCTGAGGCAAACATTTTAATATGCTATATGCCCAAAACGGAGCTACGGATGAGGAGTTACGACATGATGAACATGAGCAAATAATTAGGGTTTCAGGCAGAAAAGTCAACCGAGACGGGATCCGGATCCAGATCTGGCCGCATGGACTTCGAGGTTCACCGGGATCTCGGAGCTCGCCGGAGAGGGACTTGGAGGGCGCCGGAGGAGGAGGAAGACGGCCGGACATGGCGGACCGGCCGGAGCTCTCGCCGGCGTCGACACGAGCGGCTGCCGGAGTTGAGGAGGCGCGGGGCGGCACCGAGGTGGCGGGGTCGTCTCCGACGATGAGGTGGCGGGGCGGCGCTGGCGCGGTGGAGGCGGAGCGGCGGCCGGCGACGAGGGAGACCGGGCGGCGCGGCGAAGAAGGCGACTCGGGCGGCGGCGCGCGAAGACCCGTGCCGCGGGGGCTCTCATCGGGCCCGGCGGGCCGCGGGCGGCGATAGGTGGCGGGAGGCCACGTGGCACGCAGTCACTGGCCGGGCGCCGGGGCGCGAAACGTCTGGTGGCAGAGGCGGCGGGGAATTTTTTTAGGGTTTGGGTAAGGAGGAGATCCGGATTTTCGAGGAGGGGTCTATTTATAAGCATAGAGGGAGCTAGGAGTGTCCAAATGAGGTGCGGTTTTCGGCCACGCGATCGTGATCGAATGCTCTAGATGATGGAGAAGGTTTTGGTGGGTTTTGGGCCAACTTGGAGGGGTGTTGGGCTGCAACACACACGAGGCCTTTTCGGTCCCTCGGTTAACCGTTGGAGCATCAATCGAAGTCCAAATGGTACGAAACTTGACAGGCGGTCTACCGGTAGTAAACCAAGGCCGCTTGGCAAGTCTTGGTCCAATATGGAAATGTTTAATCCCCACATACAAAAGAAAGGTAGAAATGACCACCGGAGGAGAACGAAGCGCCCGAATGCAAAACGGACAACGGGGAAAATGCTCGAATGCAAGAGATGAACACGTATGCAAATGCAATGCACATGATGACATGATATGAGATGCATGACAAAGATAACAACACATGGATACAAAAACCCGAACCCGAGAAAATAAAATAACTTAACGCCGGAAATGGCAAGAGTTGGATTACATATTGAGTGAATCATATCCGGGGTGTTACAACACTTCACCACTATGAAAGGATCTCGTCACGAGATCTAGGACGGAAAGAACGCCGGGTACTCAGGACGGAGGTGATCCTCGCGTTCCCAGGTAGCTTCACGGTCGGAATGGTGTGACCACTTGACTTTGAGGAATTTGATTGACTTGTTGCGAGTCTTGCGTTCAGTCTCTTCAAGAATAGCAACGGGGTGCTCACGATAAGAGAGATCTTCTTGGAGCTCAATGTCCTCGAAGTTGACGGTGCGGTCAGGAGTCTTGAAGCACTTTCGAAGCTGAGAGACATGGAACGCTTCATGCACATTTGCAAAGTTTGCAGGAAGCTCGAGTTGATAGGCGAGATCGCCTCTCTTGCTAACAATCTTGAAAGGTCCCACGTATCTAGGGGCAAGCTTCCCTTTGATACCGAAGCGGCGAGTACCTTTCATAGGAGAGATGCGGAGGTAAACATGATCTCCGATCTCGAAAGCCAAATCACGGTGCTTACTATCATAGTAGCTCTTTTGGCGTGATTGGGCTTCTTTGAGGTTATCTCGAATGACTTTGCACATTTCCTCTGCCTCTGTGATTAAGTCATTTCCGAGAAGCTGACGTTCACCGGTTTCAGACAAGTTGAAGGGGTACGACACTTCCTGCCATACAGAATTTCAAATGGGGCCTTGCCCGAACTTGCTTGAAAACTGTTGTTGTAGGAGAATTCAGCATAAGGAAGGCAATCCTCCCACTTCATGCCGAAGGAGATCACACAAGCCCTGAGCATATCTTCAAGAATCTGGTTGACACGCTCGACTTGACCGCTAGTTTGAGGATGGAAAGCTGTGCTGAAGAGGATGTTGGTGCCCATGGCCTTCTGAAAAGAATCCCAAAACTTGGAGGTAAAGATGCTGCCACGGTCTGAAGAGATCACTTGTGGAATACCGTGCAGAGAGACAATCCGAGAGGTATAGAGTTCCGCCAATTGAGCTGCAGTGATTGACTCTTTGATAGGCAGAAAGTGAGCCACTTTAGTGAGTTTGTCGATGACAACGAATATAGCATCATTGCCACCTTTGGACTTTGGAAACCCAGTCACGAAGTCCATCTCAATGTGGTCAAACTTCCATTATGGAATGGCAAGAGGATGGAGGAGACCAGCTGGTCTTTGGTGTTCTGCCTTCACTCTTCTGCAGACATCACATTCATTCACGAATTGAGCAATCTCGCGCTTCATTCGAGTCCACCAATAAGCCTGCTTGAGGTCCTGATACATCTTCGTGCTCCTAGGGTGGATGGAGAGGAGAGAATTGTGAGCCTCGTTCATGATCACTTTACGAAGGTCACCTTTGGGCACAACAATACGATCCTCGAAGAAGAGAGTATCCTTGTCATCAAGGCGGTAGCACTTGTACTTGGGTTGACTCTTGGCAATCCCAATCTTCACCTTTTTCACCATAGCATCAAGAAGCTGAGCTTGGCGAATCTGGTCTTCCAAGGTAGGAGAGACTTGAAGGTTGGCGAGGAAACCTTGAGGAACAACTTGCAGATTAAGTTTGCGGAAAGCTTCACAAAGCTCGGGTTAATAAGGCTTGAGAATCAGGCTGTTGCAATAAGCCTTCCTGGTAAATGCGTCAGCAATCACATTGGCGTTGCCTGGAGTATACTCGATACTCGGATTATACTCTTCAATCATTTCGACCCATCGAGTCTGCCTGAGGTTGAGATTAGGCTGAGTGAAGATGTACTTGAGACTCTTGTGATCAGTGAAAATGTCCACTTTTCTTCCCAACAAGAGATGTCTCCAAGTTAAAAGAGCATGCACAACTGCCGCCAACTCGAGATCATGAGTGGGGTAGTTCTTGTCATTGGGCTTCAACTGGCGAGAAGTATAAGCCACAACTTTCTTCTCTTGCATCAACACTGCGCCAAGACCTTGGAGAGAGGCATCGCAAAAGACCTCGTACGGTTTGGATTCATCAGGAGGAGTCAGAACTGGAGCAGTGACCAATTTCTCTTTCAAAGTGTTGAAAGCAATGTCACACTCCGGAGACCAAACGTACTTGACGTGCTTCTGGAGAAGATTTGAGAGAGGCATCGCGATCTTAGAAAAGTTTTCAACAAATCTTCGACAGTAGCTTGCGAGACCGAGGAAGCTACGGAGTTGCTTCACGTTTTGAGGTGGTTCCCAATTCACAATTGCAGACACCTTCTCAGGATTCACCGCAATGCCCTTGGCAGAGATGATATGACCAAGATAAAGAACCTCATCAAGCCAAAATTCGCACTTGGAGAACTTGGCGTAGAACTTGTGTTCCCTCAGCTTATCGAGCACCAAACGCAAGTGCTTGGCATGATCTTCCTTGTTCTTCAAGAAAACCAGAATATCATCGAGATAGACCAAAACGAAGTCATTGGTGTAGGCATTGAAGATGAAGTTCATCATGCGAGAAAACGTCGGAGGAGCGTTGACAAGGCCAAAAGACATGACAGTGTATTCATATGAACCATAACTTGTCCTGAAAGCCGTCTTGGGAATATCTTGCTCACGAATTCGAATCTGATGGTAACCCATACGGAGATCAAGCTTGGAGAATACTTGGGCACCTTTGAGTTGTTCGAACAGCTCGTTGATGTTGGGAAGTGGATATTTGTTCTTGACGGTCTTCTTGTTCAATGGACGGTAATCAACACAAAGTCGGTCCGTTCCATCCTTCTTCTTCACAAAAAGAACACCACAACCCCACGGAGAAGAACTAGGCCGGATGAGACCCATTCTCTCTTGAATATCGAGTTGCTTCTTCAGCTCCTTCAACTCTTCAGGTCCGAGCTTGTAAGGACGCTTGCACACTGGTTCCCTGCCAGGCTCAAGATCAATGACGAATTCAACTGGCCGGTGCGGAGGCATTCCTGGAAGCTCTTCTGGAAAGACGTCTTGATATTCGCAAACGACTGGAATTTGCGAGATAACATCCAGTTCACCCTTCTCATTGAGAGAAAACAAACGGATGGTATCATCACGAGCGGCAAAGACAATTACATCCTCAGACGAATGAGTCAATTGAATCTGCCTGGCTGCACAATCAAGATGCGCCTTGTGCTTAGAAAGCCAATCCATTCCGAGAATAAGATCAATATCCGAATTGCCCAGAACAATAGGAGAAGCTAGAAATTTGTAGTCGCCCAACGTGATAGTAACATCCGGGACGCAGGTGTTAGTTGTCATCTGCTTGCCTGGTGACACAATTTGCAAGGAACTTTGCAGATACTGATAATCGCACTCATACTTCGATGCAAAAGGTTTGGAAATGAAACAATGCGATGCACCAGTGTCAAAATTTTTTTGCAGCAATATCATTAACAGGAAGGTTACCCATGATGACATCTGACGAATCCTTTGCCTGAGCTGCATTCACCATATTGACCTTGGTGTGCTTGGGGTTATGCTTGACCACAGCTGTACTTGCCGATCTCACAGGAGGAGGAGAAAGACGCCTCTGATTGAAGCACTTGTTGGCATAGTGACCCTTCTGTTGGCACTTGTTGCACGTGACCTCTGAAAGAGGACGGTGGTACGGAGCACTCGATCTTGGAGCTTGAGACGAAGTCTTGTTCTGAAAGCCAGGGTTGGGTGGGTGGGAAGATCTACTGCCACCTTTGCTCTTCTGCTGATACGGCTGACGGAACGGAGGAGGAGGAAGCCAATACTTCTGCTGCTTGGCCACTTGAGTATAGGAAGAAGGAGTAGCATCTCTGACTCGCTTCTTGGAAGCATCGCACCTCAGTTGAGCGGCCTCTTGCTTCAATGCCATGTTGTAGAACTCATCGTACCTCAAGGGCTCAAAGAGAACAAGAGCTAGCTGGATTTCTTCTCTGAGACCACCCCTGAACTGGTATATCATGCTCTTCTCATCAGGGACGTCCTGCATAGGAAAGCGGGCGAGCTTCTGAAACAACTTGTTGTAGTCATAGACAGACAAAGAGCCTTGCTTCAGGTTGCGGAATTCCTCACGCTTTCTTTCAACCATGCTCTGAGGGATATGGTGAGCTCTGAAGTCTTGACGGAATTCATCCCAGGTAATCACACGTCCTCCTCTGGAATCCTTGTACTGCTGGAACCATTCTGTAGCTTGGTGTTTGAGTTGGAAGGAAGCGAACTTGACGAAGTCCTCAGGCCTGACGTTACTGCACTCGAAATGCTTGCACAGATCCACGAGCCAATCGTCAGCATCAGTTGCCTCAACACAATTGCTGAAAGCCTTTGGCCCGTTAGCAAGGAACTGGTTGAGTGTAGCAAAGTGATTCTGATTGTTGCCTTGGTTGCCTTGGTTCGCTTGATTGCGCTCTTGAAGAATTTGCATGATCAACTGTGTGTTTGCATTGGTTGCGGCCATCACAGCTTGCCATGCCTCCGGAGGAGGTGGAGGTGGTGGCGGATCTTAATTCTGATTCTGATTGGTGCTCTTAGCGGGAGCCATCCTGAAGAGGGTGACAACCGTTAGCACATTGTCAGACAAAAATTGAAGCTGAATCCAACGGAATGAAAATTGCAACATAAAGTCTTCACATCCGAACAAAATGAACGAATGCATTCCTCTTGAAATGGTCACATATCCAAAAATTGAGAAGCCACTTAGAATTTAGGTAGAGGAATAAAACAACAAGGTACGGATCAAGTACAAATACTCAGTAAGAAATCCCAATCTCAAACCAAATATCCGTGGAAGAAGAACTAGAGCTACAAGAATTCCAACCTATGAAACTCCCGAACCTTTCCGGTTATGCAATGAGGTGTAGGGGATACAGGGGAAGCATAATATCTCACCCAAATCTAGCAAATCTTACATCCAGCTGTATCCATCCTTCAACACATAACCGAGAAAAATTTCAGAAACCATCTACCTCAACCTTCTAAAAGCATCCGTTATACAAGTTATGGCGATACTCCTGAACTCCCGCCCCAGTACTAGGTGGCGTCGAGGTTATCTCAACAACGAACTGCATAAAAGAGATTTTCGATGTCGGCGTACTAAACTCAGCTATTCCAGAACTGCAACAATAAAATTGTGACGACAACACCTCGGAGCTCAACTCCCCGGGACACTGCCACAACCCCTAAAGACAGGAGGCACCAAGAACAATGTTCTCGTCACAAAACCATCGGAACGATTCCAAGATACCTGCGTGATCTTAAAAAAAATTAGTGAAATTTGAGAAGAGAAGAGTCAAAACTCTACGTCAGGATGCCTTACCAGAGCGATGAGGAGACTGGGGAGTAAAAAGAATTCCTAAACTCTCTGATATATAATTCCTAAATGGCTCAAAACATTTTTCTAGACTCAACTCGGCTGCTAAAAACGATCAAGCAATGGGGCTCCTAAGGTCGGGGAAGGCTCTGATTACCAACTTGTAATGCCCTCGATGCGGCTATAGCTCCCACGTGTCGAGGCACGACTTACAGACATAACCGCATTGAAGGCAATGTCGCAAGTTAGGCAATCTTTACATCCCATGTAATATAAATAATAAAGGGGAGATACATAGTTGGCTTACACTCGCCACCTCAATCAAGTACATAAATAGCATTACAACATTCAAACACTCATGGCCCGACTACGGCGCCAAAATAAAAGAACAACCCAACATGCGACACAGTCCCGATCACCCCAACTGGGGACCACTACTGATCATCAGGGAAAGACATGTACTATCGTTGAGAGTCCTCGTCGAACTCCCACTTGAGCTCTAGCGCGTCATCTAGAACAGAGTCATTAGGCCCTGCATCTGGTTTGGAAGTAATCTGTGAGCCATAGGGACTCAGCAATCTCGCACCCTCGCGATCAAGACTATTTAAGCTTGAAAGGTAAGGCAAGGGTAAATATGTGGAGCTGAAGCAAGCGACTAGCATATATGGTGGCTATCCTGTTCGCAAAAGAGAGCGAGAAGAGGAGGCAAAGCGCGAGCGAGAACCTAGAGGTCTTCCTGCGGCAAGCATTACTCCAACACCGTGTTCACTTCCCGGACTCTGCCGAGAAGAGACCATCACGGTAACTCACACTGATGATTCATTTTAATTATGTTAAGGTTCAAGTTATCTACAACCGGACATTAACAAATTCCCATCTGCCCATAACCGCGGGCACGGCTTTCAAAAGTTCAAATCCCTGCAGGGGAGTCCCAACTTAGCCCATCACAAGCTCTCATGGTCAATGAAGGAATAGACCTCCTCCCGAGACGTTCCGATCAGACTCGGTATCTCGGTTCTTCAAGACACTTCGATAGGTTAAAAATCCAGCAACACCGCCCGAATGTGCCGACAAATCCCGATAGGAGCTGCACATATCTCGTTCTCAGGGCACACTCAGATGAGCGCTCCATACAACTAAAACCAAACCTCGAGTTTCCCCGAGGGGGCACTGCACATGACTCTAGTTTGGACCAACACTCAGAGGAGCACTGGCCCAGGGGGGGCTTAAAATAAGATGACCCTCGGGCTCCGGAAACCCAAGGAAAAAAGAGGCTAGGTGGCAAATGGAAAAACCAAGGTTGGGCATTGCTGGAAAAGCTTTAATCAAGGCGAACTATCAAAGGGTTCCCATTATAACCCAACCACGTAAGGAACGCAAAAATCCGGGAACATAACACCGATATGACGGAAACTAGGGCGGCAAGAGTAGAACAAAACACTAGGCGAGAGGCCGAGCCTTCCACCCTTTACCAAGTATATAGATGCATTAAGATAACATGGCAATATAATGATATCCCAACAAGTAAATAATATTCCAACAAGGAACGCTCTCCAATCTTCACCTGCAACTAGCAATGCTATAAGAGGGGCTGAGCAAAGCGGTAACATAGCCAATCAACGGTTTGCTAGGACATGGTGGGTTAGAGGTTTGACATGGCAATTTGGGAGGCATGAAGCAAGTGGTAGGCATCGTAGCATAGGCATAGCAAAGGATCGAGCATCTAGCTTAGCAAAGATAGTAGTGATTTCGAGGGTATGATCATCTTGCCTGCAAAGTTGTCAAAGTTGACTGGATCCTCAAAAGCAAACTCAACGGGCTCCTCGTTAGCGAACTCGTCTCCCGGCTCTACCCAAACAAGACAAACAAGCAACAAGGACACAATCAACCACGTGCAAACTCAAACAACATGATGCAAAGATGGTATGCTATGATGGATGCAATATGTGATGCATATGAAAGATTTGACAAGGAATGCATGAACCTGGCCTCATCATGGAAATCCAAGCGTGACAATGGAAAGATGAGATGAAATCACTTGAAAACGATATAAAGATCGCCAGAATCGGAGTTACGGTTTGGAAATGGCAAGCAATTCAAATATGACGACGTTCTGTGATTTACAGCAAGTAGCCATCTAAATGCAAAAAGATGAATGCACTACAACACCCAAACATGGCATCAAAATACATCACAGGGATCCACTCATGATGCTTAACAAAAGACTAGCACTGAGCTACGGCCAATTCATCCATTAACAGGTTCAAACAAGCATGGCAAAAATGCATTTATCAAACAGATTTCAGACATGGTGAAATTAACACTTGTCTGGAATCTCAGATCAGATAGCACTCTTCGGAGCATGAAAACTATATGCTACAGGACCTGAACATGGCAAAGTAAAGCACGGCATGGAGCTACTCAAAGATCTTAACAAAAGTCCCTTAGTGACCTTGAGCAAAAAGGGATCAGAAAATACATTTGCAAGCATGTAAACATGGCAAAAACATAATCAGTTCTCAGACTTAGTGAAAACTGGAGCATGCTGAATCAGATATCAAGTAGGCATGTTTACGAGCTCGATGCACTCACTACAGAGCAAGTCTTGACAAGATAAGCATACACCCATCAATAATACACAAAATGCTAGCTAGACATGGCAAGAACAATAACATAGCATGCACGGATCAACTACAACATCCTCGGCAAAATCGCTAACAAGTAGACAATCTGCCCAGATTCGTGCAATGACAAAAGTAGAGCTCGATTGACTCAAGCTCGGGTACTCCATAATTGCAAACAAATACATGGATGGATAGAGCACTACAAAATTAACAAAACATCCTTACTGATTATCCTCAAAAGAGGCACGTATCACTAGGAAACAACATGAACATATGACCATATGAGATAAACAGTCCAAGGACTTGGTGGAAATGCCAAGTCCCTGAAATCAGCATTAACGAATGCTCCACTTTGCAAGCTTGTGCTAGTCACCACACACATCACAAAAATACATGGTTTGCACCTCTGGATAGATGGCAAAACATATAACAAAACACATGTAGAGCTCAGGGGCATATCATGCACACAATAATCATGGCAAAAATGACAAATATGTAATTGGATCAGCAGATCTGAAAATTAACTCAAATAGCATTCTTCTAACAGCATTTCGGGCATCAATATGAACTCAAATGAAAATGATGCAATGAGATCAAATGATGTGCTCTCTGAGACGAACATTTTGATATGCTATATGCCCAAAACGGAGCTACGGATGAGGAGTTATGACATGATGAACATGAGCAAATAATTAGGGTTTCAGGCAGAAAAGTCAACCGAGACGGGATCCGGATCCAGATCTGGCCGCACGGACTTCAAGGTTAACCGGGATCTCGGAGCTCGCCGGAGAGGGACTTGGAGGGCGCCGGAGGAGGAGGAAGACGGCCGGACTTGGCAGACCGGCCGGAGCTCTCGTCGACGTCGACAGGAGCGGCTGCCGGAGTTGAGGAGGCGCGGGGCGGCGCCGAGGTGGCGGGGTCGTCTCCGGCGACGAGGTGGCGGGGCGGCGCCGGCGCGGTGGAGGCGGAGCGGCGGCCGGCGACGAGGGAGACCGGGCGGCGCGGCGAAGAAGGCGACTCGGGCGGCGGCGCGTGAAGACCCGGACCGCGGGGGCTCTCCTCGGGCCCGGCGGGCCGCGGGCGGCGATGGGCCGCACGCAGTCACTGGCCGGGCGTGGCGGCGCGAAACGTCCGGTGGCAGAGGGGGCGGGGAATTTTTTTAGGGTTTGGGGAAGGAGGAGATCCGGATTTTCCAGGAAGGGTCTATTTATAGGCATAGAGGGAGTTAGGAGTGTCCAAATGGGGTGCGGTTTTCGGCCACCCGATCGTGATCGAACGCTCTAGATGATGCAGAAGGTTTTGGTGGGTTTTGGGCCAACTTGGAGGGGTGTTAGGCTGCAACACACACGAGGCCTTTTCGGTCCCTCAGTTAACCGTTGGAGCATCAAACGAAGTCCAAATGGTACGAAACTTGACAGGCGGTCTACCGGTAGTAAACCAAGGCCGCTTGGCAAGTCTCGGTCCAATCCAGAAATGTTTAATCCCCACATACGAAAGAAAGGTAGAAATGACCACCGGAGGAGAACGAAGCGCCGGAATGCAAAACGGACAACGGGGAAAATGCTCGAATGCAAGAGATGAACACGTATGCAAATGCAATGCTCATGATGACATGATATGAGATGCATGACAAAGATAACAACACACGGAGACAAAAACCCAAACCCGAGAAAATAAAATAACTTAACGCCGGAAACGGCAAGAGTTGGATTACATATTGAGTGAATCATATCCGGGGTGTTACATAACCTGGCAAGGTTGTATTGGTCGCACATATTTTGCATCTGACCTCTTGCATTACTTCTACTTTTTTACACCATCTACTTATTTTAAGCATCATATATGAGTATATGCCATACCTATCCATTTTTTGTACCTATTCCATGTGTCATCATACTATGTTTTTCCAGTCAAATGTTGTTATTTCGTAATAGATTTCCAAAAGGAAGAGGGTGAGTGCAGATCCTCAAGGAGTACAAAATAGATATTTGGAAATGGTAGTGATACCTGATAAATCAGATAGATCAACAGCCACAGAAAACACAGGCCCAACTGTACCACACTCTACCCCTACTCCACTGGCCAAACCCCTATTAGAACTGCCGAGAGCCCAGCGTCAAGTACTGTCTATGATATCAATTCAAAATTTGAACTCCTAAATTTCTGCATGTACCTTACCTTCTCTCTTGTATGAAAACTAATGTCAGATGAAGCTCCTTGCTCAAAGGATCATAGGATCTCACAACAATACTGGGCTCTGCATTGCTCTTGTCAATACCTCTTGCCCTTTGTCAGCATACTTACACGCATTGCTGTTTGATTATGTAGAATCACTGTAAATGTTCGCTTCTTTATCCTCCCTTTGCTTGAAATTATAAGACCTATATTTACATCTTTGATAAATGTAGAATTAACACAATGGTTATAAAGTTTTGGATTGCTCATGTAAGTACCTGTTGTCATGTACTCCCTCTGTATCGAATTAATTGTTGATCAATTATATGTATTTAGAACTTAATAGTACTAGATACATCCATTTGAGCGACAAGTAATAACGGACGGTGGTGGTATTATTGTACTTGCATCGCGAGATAGTTGATTGTCTTGCATTACTCTGCATCTTATCAGCCCTTCCCTCCACTTTCTCCAAATTATCATATCTACATTTACTCTTACCAAAATGTTGAATAAAGCCAATGCCACTTCACACGTTGATGTCTGCATTCCTCTTGTCAGTACCTTTTGCCTTGTAACCATGTACTTAATTAATTGCTATTTGATTATGTATCATCAGCCTGCACCTGAGCTTCATTATCCTCTATTTCTTCCAATATTATTTGATCTATATTTACTCTTTGCAAAATTTAGAAAAATGGAAACGCTTATAAAGAATTTTCTTTGGGGAATTTATTGAATTATCCTTCCATCAAGATGGAGATGGGCTTTGTCCAGCCCATGTTAACATGTGATGTAAGTTCATCCTTCTCAAGCCTTCAAACTTTGTTCTAGTATAGAGTTGGATAGGCATCATTTCCTCCACTGTTGTTTACTTTGTTGTTTACATCTGATTAGATGTTTGCAACAACTACCAGTTTTAAATTGTAGTTGTAAGAACATGTTCCTTATGTACAACAGATCCATTTATTTGCTTAAATAATTGTGAAACATGTTACGTGTCTCTTTGTTTCTCTTTTAGAGTCGTATCTCTTATTCCAGGCAGAACTTCAGGGAAGATAGTGAGCCAAATCATATTGAGGACAGCGAGATGACCCCAAGGTCCTGTCTTGATGAAGACATTGAGTTAAAGCTACTCACCAGCAGGTGTGAGACAACCTCTATGCAGTCGCTGCCTCAATCAGTTTGACTTCTTCGGTCTCAACTTAAAGTGGAAAGGCTTGCTTTAGCTCAGCTCCGACTTGAAGTCAAAGATGGAAGGAAGATGTCAGAGGACTGCCTTGCGCACTATGGTGCCATACAGCTAGGGATGGAGCATCTATCGTTGACACAACTGAGGTCTCATCAGCTTGTTCGGCTGCTTGCATGGGCCGCCCTGGCAAGGCCTAGTGCCTTCTGAAGGGCTCTCAGTTTTGTATATTATTTTGTCGGCGTGTTTATATGCACTGGTGGCGACCTTTGACGCCTAGTGTATGTAATCCGTGTTCATGTTGCGCTTTATTATCACCGATAGCAAACTTTGATTCCCAGTGGATGTAATATGCCGTAATTTCTTTATTGTATAGTTTAGGTTTATTCTTTGGTCGGTATGATGTAATTTAGGCCAGAAAGTTCGGTGGATCTCAGTGTTGTCGGTCTTTAGGCCGGCCCGTTACTCATATGGGCCAAAACATGGGCCTATAATCATCTTGCGCCATTAGAAGGTCTAAACCTACAGTAGTTTCCCGCCTTTAACAGGCATAGTAAAGTTCTAGCCAGCTGGGCCAGAGAATACCGTGGGCTTTTAATAGGCTAAAACCTAGATTGGGCCAGCGTTGGGCCGAAAAAATCACGGGCCAATACAGGCCGAAACTGCCTAAGACCCATGTTTGGCCCAAATAGGACGAGCAGTTAACAGGCAAAAATATATCTCAGGCCAGTTTGGCCCAATAAAATTATGGGCTTTAAGCAGGCTGGTATCCACACGGGCCATAGGCCCAAAAGTGTCACGAGACATTATCAAATGGGCTATAAGCAGGCCTGATTCAACAGGGGATGTAATAAGGCCCACTGTTCCATGGGCCATTAATAGGCCGATAGGCCTATTGGGCTGAAATTTATCCACAAAGACCATGGGCCTTTAAGAGGCCTCAAGTTACTTCCGACAAGAAATAGCCCAGTTTCTGCATGGGCCGTTAAAGGGTCTAAACTTAAACTCGACCGACAACGTCCTAGATGCACCACAGGCCGCTAACAGGCCGAAACTATTATCGGCCGAACTGGTTAACGGGCATTTAACAGGATGAACTATAAACATGTCTTAGAATGGGCCCAAAAGAATGGTGGCCTGTTAACGGGCCTGATCCGATATGGGCTGTAATTTGGCCCAAAACACGGCAGGCTGTGAACGGGCATGATCTGCTATGGGCCTCAATTTGGCCCGAAACATGGCAGGCTGTTAATGGGCCAGCCACTAGTGTCTGAAAAAACATGGTGGACCTTTAGCTGGGCCGGCCTTTTCACCGGAATGGGCCTCTTTTTTGCCATGCCACGTGTCGACGTATCATAGGTGCCTCTTGTCCAATGAGTGGACGACATCTGTCCCAACGGTGAGCAAACATGTGTTTCCTCCGGCCAATTAGAATTTTAAACGTGGAAAATCCTCATTGGTCCGGGTTGTTAACGGGTTATCGGATCCAAAACCGGACCCGATAGCTTAACGGCGACCCATTACGGTCGATGCCACGTGTCGGTCACCATTGATGAAAGCACTTCTATGACGTGGGATTTATCGTCATGGAAGTCGACACTTCCGTGATGATAATTTTGGTAATGTCATGGAACACTTCTACGACAACACATGTATGACTATCTTGATTCTATCATAAAATCGTCATGGATGTACATCCATGACAGAAAGCATGACCTACTATCACAAACATGTATCATCACGGAAGTGTCTTTTTTTTGTAGTGCATTGATCGCCTGAAGACGAAGGTACTCGAGTGCAGTACAGCCACAAAGCAGGCGCTCCATGTCACGGTTTGAGAGGCAGACGGCGACGAGCTTGAGGTGCTTCAGTCGTGGTAGAATAAGAGTGGGGGCGTCATTAAGGGGGGAATGGTTGTGCCTGAACATGGTGACGCGCAGTGTGGGCGCGAGGCTGAGTGTGGATGTTGGCAGCGACCGCATATGCCCATCATCAAAAGTGAGCTCCTCGAGGTGATCTAGGGCGGGGGATCAGAACCAGTCGTCAAGCTTGGCTCGGTCCTTGCCGTTGGAATGGAACTTGCCCATTCTAAGGCCTTTTGTTGGGCCAAGGTGACTGCCGAGGATCTTGGAGAACGCATCCAAGCTTTTGTGATAGCCATGGCAGAGCTCGTGGGTGTTGATGAGGTCGAGAGGGCTGGAGTTCCATAGGGGGCGCCACCATTGGGAAAGGACGGTTGTCCGTGCCCCATATTTGATTGGGAGGAGGGAGATGATGACTCTCAACATATCATCGAGGAGGCTGCTGATGAAGTCTAGGCCTGCTAGAGTTGCTTGCGGTTCTAGCTCGACCCGCCTCCACTTGTTGGCAGCCCCGTTCTCCACCTCCGGAGTCTCCTTGTCAGCGGCGCTTTCTGATAGAAACGGGAGTACAGGAAATATTTAGTTAAAACAGGGCAATAGAAAAGTGTATTGGTAACTAGAAGTTATTAGGTAGGAATATAGTAAGAAAAGGGAATAACAATTGGTTGCTTAAATACTACGTAATTCATTTGACATTGCTGGGTAAGTCAACATGCAGATAGTTGAAAAGAAAACTTACTTCGAACAAAGTCTGGACGGATGATTTTGATAGGGAAGTTAGCATATATCTCATGATCAGGCCCTTTTATGTGCAGTGCAAATTTAGTGCCAGCTTTCAGTACATAAAACTTTGCAATTTCTTTCCAAAAGCCAGTGCCAAAATAGGAGTCACCCTGTTCATCAAGTCTTACAGTAGCAACGATTGTAAATCCATGGTTTGTGTGCAGTATGACATCCGTGGAGCCTTCATCTATATAAAGGGAAAAATTGTGCACTACATAATATGTTGCATAGAAAGGGATGTTCTGCAGAAAATGGTATGATTGTTAAAGAAAATATGGTAACATGCAAATATGGGCCCAATTTGAAAGAACTGTACAACAGTTGAAATCGAAGGACAAAAACCTATAATTAAACAGATAGGGTAAACATGATGTCATGGAAATATGAGAGTAATTGAAAGAACAATACATCATTAATTTGCCTAATATAGAAACAAGAGGGGGAAATCCCCTTTGATGTATATGGTGCATGTCAGGACCGGTTTTCCAATAAAATATTTATTGAAAAATTGACCATTTTATCGGACCAGTATAGAAAAAATCCTCCTTACTGGTAGGAAAATCCTTGATACAGAAATCCAGAAGTACTAAATATTATACAGGGTTGAGCTTAGGCCGCTAAACAGTTTATTACAAGCACGCCGATATTACACATAAAGGCGGATATGACATAAAGGGTATGGTGGCATAACTACTGACTCGTAATAAAAGTGGTGGTGGGTATGTCATAGTGAAGTGGGTGACATGACTCCAAAATCTTACAACTCATCAAGCGCCAGAGTGAGGCTCGATGATTTTATTAGGGTAGTGGAAGCGTATATAATGCAAGTGACCAATTCCAGGGTCGCACGGGACTGACTGGGACTCCTCTAGGCGTCGGACTCGCTATCGTACTCTTCATCCATAACATCGCCTTCGTCAACATCTGGCCAAATCAACAAGCTAGGTGAGTACTTTGAATGTACTCGCAACATAGTTTGGACATAAGATATGACAAATGCAAACATGATGCACATGAACAGACTAGTAATGCGCACTCAGATAATAAATTTGCACTACATGTTAAATAAAAAGGAAGTCAGGTGGTAGTCCCCCCGAAATCCCAATATAATCGTTGAAGACCGATCGGGTGTCTGAAGCGACGCCTCGAAAGGTAAAATAACTTACCATGCCGCAATCGGGCGTCGGGGCGACACCACATAAAGGGCTTATATTGAAACGTAAATGACAGTACATGCCACAGTCGGACGTCTAAGCGACATCTCGAAAAGGGCTTATAATGAACATAAATGACAAGGATGCCACAATCGGACATATGAGCGACATCTCAAAAAGGGCTTATATCGAAAGTAAATAACAAGGACGCCTCAGTCGGACGTCTGAGCGACAACACATAAAGGGCTTATATCCAAAAGTAAATAACAAGAATGCCACAGTCAGACGTCTGAGCGACATCACATAAAGGGCTTATATCCAAAAGTAAATAACAAGAATGCCACAGTCGGACGCCTGCACAGTTTGGGGAGCGGGGGTGCACTCACTAGGGAGAATCTTCCCGGAGCTCGAAGCGGATCGGGGCGGCCGGAGTTGGGGAAGAAGGCCTCCTCTAGGTCCTCCTAGCAGCTGGGCGCGGTTCTGTGAAGTGGAGGAGTGGTGCTGGGTCGAAGGCGAGCTCAGGGCCTCCATTTATAGTCGGCCCGAGGCGGTTGCCGAGAACAGGCTCACTCCGGCGAGCGATTACGGCGAGGCAGTGGTCGAGCTGGAGGTTTAGGTGACTGGGTAACTTCGTATTGGTCCACTGGCACCATTCAACGGCTAACCTGGTCGGATTTGGCCTGCTCCCGTGGTTTCGACGGAACTGAGCTCACGGGCTCGTCGGCGGCAGAGAGCGCGCTCTGCACCTCTCAGGCCACGGCGACGGTTCTCCAGCACACACAGGGTAGAGGACGGCCACGTGGAGGCTCCTGGTGGTGTGGGCGGTGCTGGAAGGCGCCGTAGTGCAGGGCTGGCCCCCGCTGGCCGCCACGGGCGGTTCTACCACCGCGGGAGGCGCCGAAGTTTACGCGACACGTCACCACCGACGCTCTCTACCGGCCAAACAACCGTGCGACGCATTGAATAAGAAGGGGGAGCAGTGAGCAAGGCGCCAACGCGTGCACTGGTGAGATCAACGCCGAGGTTCTGAAGAAAACGACACTGCCACTGAAACTGAAACACTGAATTTCTGAAACTTGACAGGAACAGTGCCGGCCACCTGTTCGACGAAATGATTTAGGCACGTGGAAAATTTTTCTAGAGCTGAAACTTGGTGAAGTGATCTCTTGATGCATCTGGAGACTACCTGAATTATCTCATAATTTTTGGAAAAGAAAAGGAATGAAATTCACCAAAAATGGCAAATCTGGTCCAGACTTGCAGCAAGCAAATTTTGAAAAATTTGAACTGTGGACCAGCAGATCTTGATGGATCTAGGTTGAGGGTACTAAGGACTAGCCAGAGGAATTTATTTGGAACCAAAACTCAAAGGAAATCTAGTAGTTCCTTTGTAAATGACTAAGGTCCAAATAAATGGCAGAAAAAGATTTTGAGTTTAAAATAAATAGAAATAAAATCTAAAAGAGGTTGAAACTTGCTGGAATTGGATGCTTGGCTTGACCGAAAGTAGGGAGGTGGGTTTTGGAAGAAAGTTTTCTACATAGGCCATGGCAAGAGAGTACTTTTGAATAGGGAAGGATAAAATCCAAAATTATAGGAATTATTTTTAACAAGAAAATTTATAAAACCACCCAAAAGTATTTGTGTTGTGCCAACACAAGATGAAAACCCTCAAGATCAAAATCAAGGTTGGGAAGAACACATAAAATATTTGTCTTAAAAGGAAATTTTTGAGAAGGAGAGTCTTTTAGAAAAAAATTTAAATAACCTCCTTCCAATTAATTAAAGAATTTGATAAAAACCAAAATCAAAAATTTTGGAGTGTTACAACACCTACCCCCTTAGGAAAAATCGCGTCCCCGAGATTTCAGCTGATCCTCAAATAGGTGTGGGTACTCTGTCCGAAGAAAATCCTCTCTTTCCCATGTTCCTTCATCCTCGGTGTGATTGCTCCACCGAACCTTGAAAAACTTAATTGTTTTTCTGACGGGTCCTCCTTTCGGACTCCTCCAATATTTTTATTGGACGTTCCGTGTAGGTGAGGTGTGGTTGTACGTCAATGTTCTCATGAGATACATGCTTCTCTGGGTTGCTTACACATTTCCTCAACTGTGAGACATGGAACACGTCGTGGACGTCTGACAGCTCTTCGGGTAGGTCTAGCTGGTAGGCCACTGTGCCTCTTCGTGCAATCACACGGAAGGGTCCAATAAACCGTGGTGCTAGCTTTCCTTTAACTTTGAATCGTTGCAGGCCCCTCATAGGAGATACTCGTAGATACACATATTCACTGGGTTCAAAGCTGACTTCACGATGTTATTGATCATAATAACTCTTTTGTCGGCTTTGGGCTATCTTGAGTCGATCCCTGATTAGTCTAACTTTCTCCTCAGCTTCCTTGAGCATGTCTGGGCCGAAGATACAACTGTCTCCTGTTTCTGACCAATTTAATGGGGTACGACATCTTCGTCCGTATAAGGCTTCAAAAGGCTCCATTTGTAGACTGGCTTGGTAACTGTTGTTGTATGCGAACTCGGCATACGGCAAGCTTTCTTCCCAACTGGTTCCATAGGTGAGAACACATGCTCTCAGCATGTCCTCTAGAATTTGGTTCACACGTTCAGTTTGTCCTCCAGTGTGGGGGTGGTATGCTGTGCTGAATACTAGTTGAGTTCCCAGTGCTTGTTGTAAATGATCCCAAAATATAGAGACGAATTGAGTGCCTCTGTCGGATATTATAGTCTTTGGAATTCCATGCAGACAAATTATACGGGAGAGATAATGTTTGGCAAGCTTCTGAGTGGTGTGGGTTGTCTTTATTGCGATGAAATGTACCAACTTAGTTAATCTATCTGTGATGACCCATATGGCATCATTTCCGTGTCGTGACCGAGGTAGTCCGACAATAAAATCCATTCCAATTTCGTCCCATTTCCACTCAGGTATCCTGTTTGGCTGTAATAGTCCTGCTGGTTTCTGGTGTTCGGGTTTAATGCGCTGACATGAATCACAACATGCAATGAATGTGGCTATATCCCTCTTCATACCGTGCCACCAAAATCTTTCCTGAATGTCCTTGTACATTTTGGTTCCTCCAGGGTGGATTGAATATGGAGCGGTGTGGCCTTCAGCTAGAATTTGTTGTTTGAGGTCCTCCATATTTGGTACGCAAAGTCTATCTCCGTACCATAATATTCCCTTATCGTCTACAATGAATTCTGAAGCCTTGCCCAGACTCACTTTTCTTTTTATGCCTTCGATGTTGGGGTGTCCATGTTGAGCCTTCTTAATCTGTTCCATTAGGGTGGGATGTATTTCCAAATTTGACACATTGCCTTCAGTGACCATCACCAAGTTGAGTTTGGTGAACTCCTGCTAAAATTCAGGTCTCAACTTCTGTAGACTGTCGTTGCCCGAGTTGGGGTTTCGACTAAGAGCATCTGCCACTACATTCACCTTTCCTGGATGGTAGTGAATGCCAACATCATAATCTTTCACTAATTCTAACCAGCATCGTTGTCGTAAATTGAGTTCTGGTTGTTTGAAAATATATTTGAGGCTTTGATGGTCCGTATATATTTCACAACGATTTCCAAGCAAAAAGTGCCTCCACTCTTTGAGTGCATGAATGACTGCTACCAATTCCAAGTCATGAGTAGGATAATTTTCTTCATGCTTTCATAGTTGCCTAGAAGCGTATGCGACTACTTTGCCTTCTTGCATTAGTATGCATCTGAGCCCCTTCCGAGATGTGTCACAATATACTTCAAAGCTTTTGTGTATGTCTGGTACAACCAATACTGGTGCTGTTGTTAATTTCCTTTTGAGTTCGTGGAAACTTTTCTCGCAAGCTTCAGTCCATAGAAATTTCTTACCCTTCTTGAGTAACTGTGTCATTGGTTTTGCTATGGTGGAGAACCCCTCAATAAACCTTCAGTAAGATCTAGCCATTCCTGGGAAACTTCGTACATCTGTTAGGTTGGATGGTGGTTTCCAGCCAAGTATGGCCTTCACTTTTTCTGGGTCCACGGCAACACCTTCTTGGGTCAATACGTGGCCTAGAAAACCAACCTGTCTTAACCAAAATTCACATTTGCTGAATTTGGCGTATAATTGATGTTTCCTTAATTCTCCCAGTACAATTCTGAGATGTTCAACATGTTCTTCTGGTGTCTTAGAGTATACCAGAATATCATCAATGAACACCACAATAAATTTGTCCATAAATTTCAAAAACACTTTGTTCATGAGGTGGACTAAATATGCGGGGGCGTTTGTCAGTCCAAACGGCATTACTGTAAATTCATATAGTCTGTATCTGGAGGTGAATGTTGTATTAGGGATATCTTCTGTCCGTACTTTTAATTGATGATACCCCGACCTTAAATCAATTTTTGAGAAAACCTTGCCTTTTGCGAGCTGGTCAAATAAATCATTTATCCGTGGCATTGGATATTTGTTCTTGATGGTGACCATGTTGAGTGCTCGATAGTCTATACATAATCTCAGTGTCCCATCCTTTTCCTTGGCAAATAATACTGGTGAACCCCAAGGTGAGGAGCGGGCCCGTATAAATCCTTTGTCCAGTAATTCTTTTATTTTCTTCTTTAATTCTACCAACTCGGAGGTTGCCATTCTATAGGGTTTCTTGTAAATGTGGGTGGTTCCAAGTGCTAGTTCAATGATGAACTTTATTTCCCGGTCTGGTGGCATGCCTGGTAGTTCTTTGGGAAATACGTCAGGGAACTCACACACCACTGGAACTTTTCTTAATTCCACCTTGTTTAACCTTGGTTGCCGTGATATTGGTCTTTCTTGAGCTGCAACTTTTATCGTCTTCCCGTGATGATGAGTAAGAATTACAGTCCGATTGAAGCAGTCGATAAATCCCTTGTTGGTGGTTAACTAGTCCATTCCTAGGATGACATCCAGTCCCTTATTTTCCAATACAATGAGGTTTTCCCAAAACTTTAGTCCCTCAATCTCAATAACCACACCTTGGCAGTAACTCTGAGTGATTTTCTTAATCCCGGGGGACTTGATGGTCATGGATTTTTCCAAGGGAAGCATCAAAAAATCATGTTGCAAAGCAAATTTCTTTGAAATGAACGAGTGAGAAGCTCCAAAATCAAACAAAACTGTGGCAGGTATTGTGTTGACAGGGAACGTACCGAGTACGATATCCAGGGAATTCTGTGCTTCCTCCTTGGTCACATGGTTTAAGTGACCCTTCTTGAGATTGTTATTGGGGTTGAAGTTGTTACGCTTGGGTGTTGAATTATTTCCACTATTGTTCGGCTTGGGGGCCGAGTTTCTTGGCTTTGGGCACTGTTTGGTATAGTGTCCTTCCTCTCCACAAGCATAGCAAGTAACACCTGGGTGATACGTAAAATCCTTGTCTCTTGCATGCAAATTTTTGTTTGGGCGTGGAACAATGGTTGTGGATTTGTTCGCTCCAATTTTCTGAAAATCAGTCTTGTTTCGATTGTTGCGAGCATGAGTAGTCTTGTCCCTTTTACGCTTGCGAAAATCCTCCAAGCTGTGGCGCTCATTTTCGAATGTAATAGCTTTGTCCACAAGTGTTTTGAAATCCGGAAAGCTGTGTACGACTAGTTGGCATTTAAGTACTGGTGCCAGACCGTCCAGAAATTTTCCATCTTTTTATTTTCAATCATATGCTCTTCGTTGGCATAACGAGATAATTGAGTAAACTGACTATTGTACTCAGTCACTGTCATGCTTCTCTGCTTGAGGTCATCAAACTCCCTTTTCTTGATCCTCATAATGCTTCTGGGAATGTGCGCCCCACGAAAACCTTCTTTAAATTCTTCCCAGGTGTAGGAAATTTTCCCACCATGATGCAGCTGCTCCAGTGAGGTAGTGTGGTGCATAAAGTACCTTCTCACGGTCCGAACATTGTGCAATAATTAACTTCCTTTCAACGTCTCAAAGCCAATCATCGGCCTCAAGAGGTCTATCAGTGTGAGAGAACGTTGGGGGACGTGTCTTTTGTAGTTCAGACAATTTGGAATGCTGCTGATTTGGTTCATGGTGATTTCCCATATTGATAACATGGTTCATCATTTCCTGATGCTGCTGCTGGCTTTGCTCATAAAGGCGGCATACTTGAGAAAACGCTGCTTCACTACCTTGCTGACTTGACTGCCCCTGTGTGAAATTGTTACTTGTCTGGGTACCATAATTTTCTTCCGGTGGACTTGGCATGGAACGAGTCCAGGGATGAGGCATTTTCCACTCTGGGGTATTTTTGCAGAATTTATGATAAAAACAGAGTGGCAAAAATAAATAATTTTACGAAGGCGGAATTTTTATAAAACTCCAAGATTTTTCAAGAAAATACTTCATTGCGCATGGAGAAGGACCGCTCAGTACATATCTTACACGGAAGTCGTAATTATACAATACATCACTCAGGATGTGCGTACACATTCCTGAGATGTTATTTAGGCTAGTGCGCTTCTCCGAGTCCCTACATGACGCGCACACAAACTACTTCTCACCAAACCTATATACATATAAACATATCATACAAGCTGGTACATCGCACGGCTGCTTTGCACTCAGTCGGAGATGGTAAAAACTTCCCTCGTCCTGCTGAGGGTAAGACCCAGTGATGCTGGAGACTCAACCTCCTCCTCACTAATAGGCTCCAGGCGCAAAGTACTGGGTTGAGGAGCTGGTGCCGGCGTGGCAGGTGGTGCAGCACTGGCTGGAGTAGGAGCAATGACTTGGTTAAACTCTTCAGTGGTAGGCAGGCGGCGGGCGATGGCTAGGATGGCAGGTGTATAGGATGCTGAGGACGAGACGTAAGTCAGTGGTGGTGTTGTATGGAGGAGCTCCTTCCTATTGGCGGAACAGCCCTGAACTAAGTCCATACGAGCAGCCACAAGGTCATCCACGAGGTTATCAAAAGCTACCTCAAGAGCTTTGAGATACTCAACCAACATTTCAATAGCCTCATCTCTCTCTCCCCTAGCACAAGTGAACGCACAGTGACATGTGTATGGCACGTGGCATGGGAGGTAGCGGTAGCGACGAGCCTTCATCGAAGGAGGGCATCCCGGAGACGAGCTATCGCCTCACGGGCAGCCATCTGCATGGCATGCCTCTCGGTAGGCATGGCCCTTCCCACAAATCGGAAGCGGCGTGACTCGAAACGTCCTCCCTAGAATTGCACCGCGGCCTGGTGCATAGACACACTGTCGCTGATCTTGTGCTGGTAGAGTGTGAGCTCCGGACGAGCCGATGGCCCAATCGCAACCTTGGTCATGGAGACGAGAAGCTTGATAAACCGCTTAGGTACATTGGCGAACACCTGTGACTCACAGTCGCTGCCAGCCATCTACAAAAGTAGACAAAAATTCCAGATAGACAATTCATAAATTTATGATGACTAACAGAAAATTGCTACAATTGTAAAATGTTAAAATAGCACTTATTACGCTAATAACCGATTAGCGGTTGCAGCTAGTGGCTTCCTACAGTCAGCCTGGCTCTGATACCAAGGTTGTGAGGGCCGGTTTTCTAATAAAATATGTATTGAAAAATCGACCATTTTATCGGACTAGTATAGAAAAAATCCTCCTTACAGGTAGACAAATCCTTGATACAGAAATCCAGAAGTACTAAATATTATACAGGGTTGACCTGAGGCCGCTCAACAATTTATTACAAGCACCCCGATATTACACATAAAGGCGGATATGACACAAAGGGTATGGTGGCACAACTACTGACTCGTAATAAAAGTGGTGGTGGATATGCCACAGTGAAGTGGGTGGCATGACTCCAAAATCTTACAGCTCATCAAGCGCCAGAGTGAGGCTCGATTCTTTTATTAGGGTAGTGGAAGCGTATATAATACAAGTGACCAATTCCAGGGTCGCACGGGACTGACTGGGACTCCTCTAGGCGTCGGACTCGCTATCGTACTCTTCATCCATAAGATCGCCTTCGTCAACATCTGGCCAAATCAACAAGCCAGGTGAGTACTTTGAATGTACTCGCAACACAGTTTGGACATAAGATATAACAAATGCAAACATGATGCACATGAGCAGACTAGTAATGCGCACTCAGATAATAAATTTGCACTACATGTTAAATAAAAAGGAAGTCAGGCGGTAGTCCCCTTGAAATCCCAATATAATAGTTGAAGACCGATCGGGTGTCTGAAGCGACGCCTCGAAAGGTAAAATAAGTTAACATGCCGCAGTCGGGCGTCAGGGCGACACCACATAAAGGGCTTATATTGAAACGTAAATGATAGTATGTGCCACAGTCGGACGTCTAAGCGACATCTCGAAAAGGGCTTATAATGAAAGTAAATGACAAGGATGCCACAATCGGACGGCTGAGCGACATCTCAAAAAGGGCTTATATCAAAAGAAAATAACAAGAATGCCACAGTCGAACGTTTGAGCGACCTCACATAAAGGGCTTATATCCAAAAGTAAATAACAAGAATGCTACAGTAGGACGTCTGAGCGAAATCACATAAAGGGCTGACATTTCGTCATTCGAATTCAAGTAGCTCATGGAAGTAACATCATCCCGAGGAATACTCGGTACATAATAATAAACTGGTTTGTCCATCCCTAGGAATAACATTCAGTCAGGTTTACCACACTCAGTTTCATGCTTATTCTCCGGAGACTGTCTCTCAGACTAACACTGAGACTGATATTGAGATTGACACTAATATGATGATCAAAGTCCTTGACCATGGACATGGTTACTCAAATGGTTTTGACTCTGTAGAGTTTGTACTCTTTAACCACAGCCAACGGATTTCAGTAATCACAAAGGACTAGTTCCGTTTACGGTACTTTAGGAAAAACACATCTAAGTAGTACACACCCATTCCACATCTCGCTGCCATGAATCACCCTAGGCAACGTTCAAGAAAAACTCTAAGACGGGGAGGCTACAACCTCGAATAACATGGGATCAAATTTATATCGCGCGCTCTAAGGGGTACCCCCACTCGGTTCCAACCGGAAACACCCATGCCCCCTGACCAGATGACGGGCATTAATCCAGGGCCATGGAACCCTCATCAGGGGCCCTCTATTTGTTGTGTACAAGGAAAGAGGTTTGCAACTTACTAAACCGCATTCTTGGCAGAAGACATGTGGCGGCATGAAAAGGGGACGAACGGGGACAAGACTTGGTCCACGTAAATACTGGAGTTAAACTGTTGACATAAAACTGGCATGCTTCAACAATACCAGCTTGCAACCTATCATGCCACCACATGATCAGGTTATCTCACCATCATATGAACACATCAAATTTCGAAGCTCACTTGTAGCTTGCTTTGCATGAAATATAACACTCACAAATGCTTATATAAACAAGTCATGAGAAAACCACTTAAGCAATCATGAGAAACACTCGTCATATAAAAGGTTCAAACATGCTTTCCTGGTTCGGAGTAGTCGGGGTCTAGCTCGGCGAAGTTTGCGGCTCCATCACCTCCTTCGATATCTACGTTATAAAAGAAATCGGATACTAACATAAATACCGTGCGTGCACAAAATTTGTTCCAAACATTTTTCAAATAAATATGATAAAAAACTAGATAGAAAGATAAAGATGACAGAAAAAGAATCAGCTCAAAATCATTTTTTAAGTTATAAAGGTTTTAGTCCAGGGACTAATCTGTGATGAAATAGAAACTTTCCAGGGGCTAGTTTAAAAAAAGAGAAAACGCTTTAGATTCAATACGTTAAACCGAAAGGAAAACATATTCTGCCTGAAGGCGCCTTCGGAAAACGGTTCGAACAAGAGAGGAGAGGCTGACGAGGGGGTCCCGCATGTCAGGTTTAAAAATCCCACCGTCGACCGAAGCAAACGATGATCGCCGGCGACGATCGACGGCGAACTAGAGGAGGCCAAGGGTAAGGTTGTACTCAAGGGACAGTTCCGCGTCGGTGGGTGGTGGAGTTGGTCGTCGGCGAGCACCACGTCGGTTGCGGCCTCCACTCTGGCAGATGGTGGTTCGGTCGAGGATGATTCTCTCCGAAGGAAGCTGCAAACTCCAAATTGAAGCGCGGGTCAGGCAAGTGGGTGCACTACGATGCTACTGGCACAATTTGGGGAGCGGGGGTGCACTCACTAGGGAGAATCTTGCTAGAGCCCGAAGCGGATCGGGGCGGCCGGAGTCGGGGAAGAAGGCCTCCTCGAGGTCCTCCTAGCGGCTGGGCGCGGTTCTGTGAAGTGGAGGAGTGGTGCTGGGTCGAAGGCGAGCTCTGGGCCTCCACTTATAGCCGGCCCGAGGCAGTTGCCGAGAACGGGATCACTCCGGCGAGCGATTACGGCGAGGCAGTGGTCGGGCTAGAGGTTTAGGTGACTAGGCAGCTTCGTATTGGTCCACTGGCACCATTCAACGGCTAACCTGGTCGGATTTGGCCTGCTCCCATGGTTTCGACAGAACGGAGCTCACGGGCTCGTCGGCGGCAGAGAGCACGCTCTGCGCCTCTCAGACCACAGTGACGGTTCTGCAGCACGCACAGGTTAAAGGACGGCCACGCAGAGGCTCCTAGTGGTGTGGGCGGTGCTGGACGGCGCCGTAATGCAGGGCTGGCCCCTGCTGGCCGCCACGGGCGATTCTGCCACTACGGGAGGCGCCGGAGTTGACGCGACACGTCGCCACCGACGCTCGCGACCGTCCAAACAACCATGCGGCGCATTGGATAAGAAGGGGGGCAGTGAGCAAGGCACCAATGCGTGCACTGGCGAGATCAACGTCAAGGTTCTGAAGAAAACGACACTGCCACTGAAACTGAAACACTAAATTTCTGAAACTTGACAGGAACAGTGCCGACCACCTGTTCGACGAAATGATTTAGGCACGTGGAAAATTTTTCTAGAGCTAAAACTTGGTGAAGTGATCTCTTGATGCATCTGGAGACTGCCTGAATTATCTCATAATTTTTGGAAAATAAAAGGAATGAAATTCACCAAAAATGGCAAATCTGGTCCAAACTTGGAGCAAGCAAATTTTGAAAAATTTGAACTGTGGACCAGCAGATCTTGATGGATCTAGGTTGAGGGTACTAACGACTAGCCAGAGGAATTTATTTGGAACCAAAACTCAAAGGAAATCTAGTAGTTCCTTTGTAAATGACTAAGGTCCAAATAAATGGCAGAAAAAGATTTTGAGTTTAAAATAAATAGAAATAAAATCTAAAAGAGGTTGAAACTTGCTGGAATTGGATGCTTGGCTTGACCGAAAGTAGGGAGGTGGGTTGTGGAAGAAAGTTTTCTTCATAGGCCATGGCAAGAGAGTACTTTTGAATAGGGAGGGATAAATCCAAAATTATAGGAATTCTTTTTAAAAAAGAAAATTTGTAAAACCACCCAAAAGTATTTGTGTTGAGCCAACACAAGATGAAAACCCTCAAGACCAAAATCAAGGTTGGGAAGAACACATAAAATATTTGTCTTAAAAGAGTTTTTTAGAAGGATAGTCTTTTAGAAAAAAATTTAAATAACCTCCTTCCAATTAATTAAAGAATTTGATAAGAACCAAAATCAAAAATTTTGGAGTGTTACAGTGCATGTGGCACATTTTATCCAAATGTAGCAATATTTAGAATATGTTCAGGAAAGTAGGCCGTGCCAACCGATTTAGGGCGAGATTGAACATACCGCGCGCGTCCTCAAGTTATCTGGTATGGTGAGAAGGAATCTATGGCGGAGGTTGATACGTCTCCAATGTATCTATAATTTTTGATTGTTCCATGCTATTATATTATCCATCTAGGGTGTTTTATATGCATTTATATGCTATATTATATGATTTTTGGGACTAACCTATTAACCTAGAGCCCAGTGCCGGCTTCTGTTTTTTCCTTGTTTTTAAGTATCACAGAAAAGCAATATCAAACGGAGTCCAATTGACTTGAGAATTTACAGAGATCATTTTTGGACGAGAAGAAGCGCACGGAGCATCGGAGATGGACCAGAAGAGTCCCGAGACCACCACGATGGTGGGGGCGCAGCCTACCCCACTAGGCGCGCCCCCTATCTCGTGGCCGCCTCATGGACCCCCCTGACTTGTTCCCGACGCCAACGCCTCTTATATATCCCCAAACTTCCAGAAAATAACCTAGATCGGGAGTTCCACCGCCGCAAGCCTCTATAGACACCGAAAACCAATCTAGACCTATTCTGGTACCCTGTCGGAGGGGTGAATCCCTCTCCGGTGGCCATCTTCATCATCTTGGCGCTCTCCATGACGAGGAGGGAGTAGTTCACCCTCAGGGCTAAGGGTATGTACTAGTAGCTATGTGTTTTATCTATCTATCTATCTCTCTCTCTCTCATGTTCTTGATTCGGCACGATCTGGATGTATCGTGAGCTTTGCTATTATAGTTGGATCTTATGATGTTTCTCCCCCTCTACTCTCTTGTAATGGATTGAGTTTTCCCTTTGAAGTTATCTTATTGAATTGAGTCTTTAAGGATTTGAGAACACTTGATGTATGTCCACCATGTGCTTATCTGTGGTGACAATGGGATATTCACGTGATCCACTTGATGTATGTTTTGGTGATCAACTTGCGAGCTCCGTGACCTTGTGAACTTATGCATAGGGGTTGGCACACGTTTTTGTCTTGACTCTCCGGTAGAAACTTTGGGGCACTCTTTGAAGTTCTTTGTGTTGGTTGAATAGATGGATTTGATATTGTGTGATGCATATCGTATAATCATACCCACGGATACTTGAGGTGACATTGGAGTATCTAGGTGACATTAGGGTTTTGGTTGATTTATTCTAGTACGAACTCTAGGATAGATCGAACGGAAAGAATAGCTTCGTGTTATTTTACTACGGACTCTTGAATAGATCAGTCAGAACAGATAACTTTGAGGTGGTTTCATACCCTACAATAATTTCTTTGTTTGTTCTCCGCTATTAGTGACTTTGGAGTGACTCTTTGTTGCATGTTGAGGGATTGTTATATGATCCAATTATGTTATTATTGTTGAGAGAACTTGCACTACTGAAAGTATGAACCCTAGGCCTTGTTTGAATGCATTACAATACCGTTTGTGCTCACTTTTATCATTAGTTACCTTGCTGTTTTTATATTTTCATATTACAAAAACCTATATCTACCATCCATATTGGACTTGTATCACCATCTCTTCGCCGAATGTGCACCTATTCAATTTACCATTGTATTGGGTGTGATGGGGACACAAGAGACTCTTTGCTATTTGGTTCCAGGGTTGTTTGAGAGAGACCATCTTCATCCTACGCCTCCCACGGATTGATAAACCTTAGGTCATCCACTTGAGGGAAATTTGCTACTGTCCTACAAACCTCTGCACTTGGAGGCCCAACAACGTCTACAAGAAGAATGTTGTGTAGTAGACATCAAGCTCTTTTTTGGCGTCGTTGCCGGGGAGGCGAGTGCTTGAAGGTATATCTTTAGATCTTGCAATCGAATCTTTTAGTTTCTTGTTTTATTACTAGTTTAGTCTATAAAAGAAAACCAAAAAATGGAATTAAGTTTGCCTCATATGCTTCACCTTTTTAATATCTTTCGTGAAAATAAGGATTACGATAATTGTGCCAAAGTTCTAGAAGAAGAATGCAATAAAATGTTTGGCACTAAATCTTTGAATGATGAGCATGATTGCAATGTTGTTGGTATGAACTCTTTGAATATCCATAGTACTAATGATGATTGCACTAGTCATGATGAAAATGTCTCTTATAAGCATGTAAATTTTTGTGGACTGCATAGTGTTGGCATTCTGAGAATGAGGGTCCTGAGACTTTCCTGCTTGCGGCGCACGGCGTGGCTTTGCTAGCAGGCTTATATGGCCCACCTTCATCAATAAGGAATCAAGACCCTCGCGAGGGGCCAAGCCTCACGAGGCACAGGACACAAGATCTCCTGAGGAGCGGTCTCACCAGGCTTGCTCGTGAGGGGCGGAGAGTTCTAGGCCAAGAAAACCTCGCGAGGTCCTCGTGATGTGAGCCATCACGATCGAGACTAGGCGGGCGCCAGCGCGCGCAGCGTCCTTGTTTCCTCTTTGGTGCTAAGGGGGCAAGCACAGGGACGTAGTACCGAGCCATCAAGCAAAGGTTTCCATATTGGTGCAACGAGACCAAGACCAGAAGGACGGCAAGACAGAGGTCACCATGGAGCCCAAGACGGCGTCACCACCAGAGCCTTTTGCAGGCGAAGATCACTTTTGTCAGGATAGCTTGTACTAGTTGTCCCCTTTCAAATTGGCCGTTGTTGGGTCCCTTCCTACTCAATATTTGGGGAGAGGACCAAGGCCACTATAAATAGGACTAGCTACCACCATTGGTAGGGGGAGAGGGCAGATCAGACGACACCAGATCTTAGATAGGAGCCACCACATCCTTGGCCACCAAGCACAAGAACACCTCAACCTCAGGAGGTTGTTCTTCCCGTTGTACTGTTCATCATCGGCCCAAGAGGCAATCCACCACCACCACACTGGTGTAGGGTATTACACCACAACGGTTGCCCGAACCAGTATAAATCTTGTGTCTTTGTGTTGCGAGTTCGTCGAGCTAGTTTGTAAGTTCTTAGCCTAGTTAGGAAGTGGATCGGTAGGGGGGAAATCTTCACACGCACCCCAGTGTTCGAACCTTAAGGGTTTTGTCGGAACCCGTGATCCGACATTTGGCACTCCAAGTAGGGGTGCGCTGAAGCTTCCTTTCCGTCGCTCCATGTCACGTCGCTTCATCGTCTCCCTGGCAGACGCACGCCGCGCCCGCGTCGAGCGCTAGGGTGCCCTCGCCGCCCGCGTTGCTCAGACGGCCCCTGTCGGCAGGCCACCTCGTCGCTCTCCGTCGCCTGCCGCCAACGCCGCCACTGGCCCGGCGGGGAATGAGCAGCAAGCATCCTCGCTGCACCCCTCGGTGCGACAGGACACCCGCGCCGCCACTCCGTCGCTGACTCCCGCTGGTTTGTCGTCTCACGCTCGTCGCGTTCCCGCGGACGCATGGGCCGCGCTCCTCATGGCGCGTGAGCTCCTGTGCTCCTCATGGCGCACGAGCTCCTGCACTACCGCCTGGTCGACGACCTCTACAAGGACTGGCTTGACCGCATCGCCGAGCTTGTCCACGCCGCAGGGGGCTCCCCTGCGCCATCCTACTCTCTACCTCACCCTCCGCCAGCCATGGGCGACGAAGCTCACAAAGCACCTCCACCACCTCTACATCAAGACGGCGCCCTAGCGCCAAGGCACGCGGCTCCATGGCGTGACCCACCGCGTCTGGCGCCCACGCGTGAAGAAAGAAGCCGTCAAGAAGTCCCTCGACCGCAAGCGGACGCTCCGCCACTCCTCCCACCATCGCGCCAGGATTGTTTGCTGCAGCAAGGCCCTGCGCCACTTGCCGTAGCGGCGCGCGGGCGCCAAGACCAAGCTCCACCTCCAAAGCGGGCCACGGTGACCACGTCCGGCTGCCGTGCCTTCACCCCCGAACTCCGTAGCGTCGCCTGGCCGGGAAAGTTCAAGCCAGATCTGCATCCTCGCTACGACGGCACCCCAGACCCCGCGGAGTTCCTGTAGCTCTACGAGCTGAGCATCAAGGTTGCCAACGGTGACGAGAAAGTCATGGCGAACTGGTTTCCCATGGCTCTCAAGGATCGCCCCGCTCCTGGCTCCTGAACCTACCCCCAGGCTCGATTTCATCCTGGGACGAGATGCGCAACCGCTTCATCGCCAACTTCCAGGGCACACGCGACCGCCCCCCGGTCGCGAGTGACCTACGCCGCATCAGGAAAAAACCAGGAGAGACCATGCAGAAGTACATCCAGTGCTTCAACAGCGCGCACATCAAAATCCCCAAGGTGACCGACGAGGCCATCATCTCAGCGTTCTCCCGCGTCGTCCGCGACGTCAAGATGAAGGAGGAGCTCGCCATCCATGAGGAGCTATGCACGACTTTGGAGTTGTTCAACAATGCGACCAAGTGTGCAAGAAAAGAGGAGGGACGCCTCTCCCTCCTTGAGCTCCCTGCTACGGACCCGGAGGAGAAGAAAGCCAAGGCCAAGGACGTGAAATGCAAGGGAGCTACCGTGCTCGCGGCAGAACCGGAAACCAAGCGCGACAGAGACCAGCCCGAGTCGTACAAGGGCAGCCGACCGTTCTGCGCCTTCCACAACCTGCATACCCAGAACACCAGCGACTGTCAAGAGCTCAGAGCCATTCGAGAAGGATGCTTCGGTCGACGCCCTGAGCGCAGCGACCGGGGCTACGGCTGAGGAGGAGAATGTGGCGGCGGATGATGGACGACCGTGGCCCGCTCCAGGAGTGGCACGACCAGCCTCGTGAGGACCGCTGGCAGGATCAGCCTTGCGAGGGCGCCTGGAGGGACCAGCCTCGTGAGGCTCGTCCTCAAGGAAATGCTGGCCTTCCTCCACTACCACCACCACCCAGAAGGAATGACGACCACCATCAAGACGAGGGGGCTGGGGGCTTCCAGGAGACACGCGCTATCGCCTGCATCTTGGGCGGAGCTCCCCCAGCCTCGCAGCGCATCTTCAAACAGTTTGCTCGCGAAGTGAATGTAGTTCTCCCCGAGCTCGAGGCCACACGCCCACTCAGATAATCCAGGTGCCCCATCACGTTCAGTTCGGCAGATTAGCTCAAGTGCGCGGCTACTGCAAGCGTCCTCCCAATGCTCTGTTCACCAGTCATCAGCAATGTACAAGTTACCAAGACCCTCATCGACGATGGCGCATGGCTCAATGTCCTATCCATCGACACGTTCGACAACCTCCAAGTGCCATATGACCAGCTTCAGCCTACCAAGCCTTTCTCAGGAGTGACCGATGGCTCTACTACCCCGATCGGGCAGGTCCACCTCCCCATTACCTTTGGAGAACGCAACAACTACCGCACCGAACTCATCGACTTTGATGTCGCCTACATCCACCTACCATACAATGCCATCCTCGGGTATCCAGCCCTGGCCAAGTTCATGGCGGTGACCCATCACGGCTACAATGTCCTCAAGATGTCGGGAAGCGGCGGAATCATCACAGTACCGTGCGATGAAAGAGTGAAAGCACAAGTGCTCCCTAGGTGGTTTTGATAATTGATGACAACATATCTCTTGTTGGACTAACACTTCTATCTAGCATGTTTCAGATAAGTTCAACAATGGAGTGGCATGGACTAAAGGTTGTGGGAACTCCTTGAAAATGCTATGGACAAGGGATTGGCTAAAGCTTCAAGCTCAAGACTCTTCACTTTTACATTTTAGTGATCCAAGATCACATTGAGTCCATAGGAAAAGCCAATACTATCAAGGAGGGATGAGGTGTTGCTTAATGAGCCTCTTGCTTCATGTGCTTAATGATATGCTCCAAAATCCTCAACTACTTTCCCACTTCCACATATGACCTAAACCCCAAGCCAAACTCGGTCCTACCGATTCTCCCTATCCGGCGCCACCGAGTTTCACTTGTCATAATCCACTCCCTAACCCTAATCAGTTCGGTCTCACCGATGGGATCTCGGTCTCACCGAGATGGGCTTGCAAACTCTCTGTTACCCATTGCAATATTCTCGGTCCCACCGAGATATGCAATCGGTCCCACCGAGTTTGCTTGACCAAATCTCAGTTTCACTTATTACCCAAATCGGTCCCACCGAATTTGAGTAATCGGTCAAACCGAGTTTTGGATTTACCCTAACCCTAGCACATCGGTCCCACCGAGTTGATCCAGTCGGTCCCACCGAAATCACTAACGGTCACTAGGTCTACATTTTCGGTCCGACCGAGTTTATTAATTCGGTCCCACCGAGATTGGAAAACTGTGTAACGGTTGGATTTTGTGTGGAGGCTATATATACCCCTCCACCTCTTTCTCATTCGGTGAGAGAGCTATCAGAACACACACACCATTCCAACTCATATGTTCTGAGAGAGAACCACCTACTCATGTGTTGAGACCAAGACATTCCATTCCTACCATATGAATCTTGATCTCTAGCCTTCCCAAGTTGCTTTCCACTCAAATCTTCTTTCCACCAAATCCAAATCCTATGAGAGAGAGTTGAGTGTTGGGGAGACTATCATTTGAAGCACAAGAGCAAGGAGTTCATTACCTACACACCATTTGTTACTTCTTGGAGAGTGGTGTCTCCTAGATTGGCTAGGTGTCACTTGGGAGCCTCCGACAAGATTGTGGAGTTGAAACAAGGAGTTTGTAAGGGCAAGGAGATCGCCTACTTCGTGAAGATCTACCGCTAGTGAGGCAAGTCCTTCGTGGGCGATGGCCATGGTGGGATAGACAAGGTTGCTTCTTCGTGGACCCTTTGTGGGTGGTTGCTTCTTCGTGGACCCTTCGTGGGTGGAGCCCTTCGTGGACTCGCGCAACCGATGCACTTGGGTGGAGCCTTGTGTGGACTCGCGCAACCGTTACCCTTCGTGGGTTGAAGTCTCCATCAACGTGGATGTAGGATAGCACCACCTATCTGAACCACGGGAAAAACATCCGTGTCTCCAATTGCGTTTGATCTTTCCAAACCCTTCCCTTTACATTCTTGCAAGTTGCATGCTTTACATTCCGCTGCTCATATACTCTTTGCATGCTTGCTTGATATGTATTGTGTCTGTTGAAATTGTGCCTAAACTCCACTTAAACCGAAAAAGATTAAAAATTGCAACTTTAGCACTAAGTGTCTAATCAGCCCCCCCCCCCTCTAGACACATCTACTTCTAGATCCTACAAGTGGTATCAGAGCCTTGGTATCCATTGCCTTGGTTTAATCACCATTGGAGGAAGATGGATGTGTCTACTCTAGGGAGTCTTAGACATAGAGTGCCTATTCTTGATGGAAAGTATTTTCATGAGTGGAAAAATGAGATGCTTGTAATGTTACATCAATATCATTTGAACAAGTATATTACTAGCCCTTGTGCACCCCATATTGATCCCTTGCATCCTACCCTAGATGAAGATATTGACATGATTCGCAATCTTAGAACTATTGAGCTCATCATTAGAGGTTTGCCCAAAGATTTGATTGCTAGTTTGCCTACTCAAAATTGCGCCTATAATATATGGAAATTTCTTGAGGAACGGTTTCCCAATCACTCCTTGAAAACTTTGGATGCAATTATCCATAAATCTATTGCCTTGAGTAAGATGAACTCTAGTGATCCTAGTTTTGGTAAATGTCTTCTTGAACTTGCCAATCTTAAGCATGCTAAAGGAGATGTTGGAATCATTAATGATATCATACTCAAAGCTATAAGAATTCATAAAAGTAACCACTTTGATCATCTATCTAATGAATTACCCTCTCTAGGAAATGATGAGTCACAAGATCATGATGAACATGAATATTATGATGATGATGATGATAGTGACTCCGATCTTGATAATGCAATGAGACATTTTGGTCTTATGGCAAATCTTCGGGGATATGAGTCAGGAGGAAAGGAATGGGTTCTTGATAGTGGATGCACTGATCATATGACTGGAGATGAAGAGATGTTTCGTGAGCTTGCTGAAAACAACGGCCCTCGAAAATATGTCACCTTTGGTGATAATTCAAAGGGTAAAGTGGTTGGCCTTGGTAAGGTGGCCATCTCACATGATAGTTCCATTCAAAATGTCATGCTCGTTGAATCTCTTGGCTACAACTTACTTTCAGTATCTAGACTTGCTGATTTCGGTTTGAATGTCCTATTTACTAAGGTAGATTGCCAAGTATTTCACCGAGACAATCATAAAATGGTCTTTACGGGTATGCGTAGAGGTGATCTTTACATTGTCGATTTCTCTAAAAAGGCACAACCTAAAACTTGCTTTGTTGCTAAATCCTCAAAAGGTTGGTTGTGGCATAGACGACTAGGTCACGTTGGCATGAGAAACCTTGACAAGCTTATTAAAGGAAATCATATCCTTGGAGTTAACGATGTCATATTTGATAAGGATAGAATTTGCAGTGCTTGTCAAGCAGGTAAACAGGTTGGAGGAAGACATCCCGTGAAGAACATCATGACCACAAGGAGGCCACTCGAGCTGCTTCACATGGATCTCTTTGGTCCCAATGCCTACAAGAGTCTCGGTGGAAATTCCTTTGGTCTAGTTATAGTTGATGATTTTTCAAGATTTACGTGGGTGTTCTTTCTTAATGACAAGTCGCAGGTCCAGAAGATCTTCAGAAACTTCGCTAGGAAAGCCCAAAATCAGTTTGATGTGAAGATCAAGAAGGTTCGGAGTGACAACGGAACGGAATTCAAGAACGTAAATGTGGACACCTTTCTTGACGAAGAAGGGATTTCACACGAGTTCTCGGCTACATACACACCTCAACAAAATGGAGTTGTTGAGAGGAAGAACCGGACGCTCATCGAAATGGCAAGAACGATGCTTGATGAATACAAGACGCCAAAGCACTTTTGGGCAGAAGCGGTTGAGACAGCTTGTCACGCAACAAATCGCTTATATCTTCACAAGCTACTCGGCAAGACGGCATACGAGCTCCTCACCGGTAACAAGCCTCAAGTTGGATACTTTCGAGTATTCGGCTCAAAGTGCTACATTCTTGATAAGCATCGTCGTTCAAAGTTTGCTCCTAAATCTCATGAAGGTTTTCTACTTGGTTATGGATCAAACTCTCACACTTACCGTGTCTACAACAATTTCACCTGAAAGGTTGAAGAGACGGTAGATGTGAAGTTTGATGAATCTAATGGCTCGCAAGTAGAGCAATTGCTAATTGATGTAGGAGACAAAGACCCTTCAGAAGCAACTCAAGACTTGTCCAGTGGCAAAATTCGTCCAACAGAGGTGAAGGAGAGTACTTCATCCTTCCAAGTGGAAGCTTCTACTTCACGACAAGGTGAACCAAGAATCGACACGGAAGCATCCACAAGTGGGACACACCAAGATGAAGAAAATGAGGAAGTACGTCAAGATGAACATCAACAACCTCCTTCTCCACCACGACAAGAGAACGACGACGTCAACAATGAAGAAGGCCAAGAAGAAGAACAAGATGAAGAAGATGTTCAACAAAGACCCAATCAAAAGCTCTCACGAGTTCGAGCAAGAATTGCCAAAGATCATCCCATCGAGCAAATCCTCAATGATATACAAACCGGGAGAATCACTCGCTCAAAAACTCGTTTAGCTAACTTTTGTGAAAACTATTCATTCATCTCTAGCATTGAACCAATGAAGGTTGAAGAAGCATTGGAAGATCCGGATTGGATAAACGCCATGCATGAAGAGCTACATAATTTCGAGAGAAACCAAGTTTGGACATTGGTTGAGAAGTCCGACAACAACCACAACATCATTGGTACCAAATGGGTGTTTTTCAACAAGCAAGATGAAGATGGACAAGTGGTCCGCAACAAAGCACATCTCGTCGCCCAAGGATACACACAAGTCGAAGGTATGGACTATGGTGAGACATATGCTCCCGTTGCTAGACTTGAGTCCATTCGCATCTTACTTGCATATGCTAATCACCATAATATCACCTTGTACCAAATGGACATTAAAAGTGCTTTTCTAAATGGAGAAATAGAGGAGGAAGTTTATGTCAAACAACCTCCCGGTTTTGTCAATCCTAAGAAACCAAATCATGTTTACAAACTTCACAAAGCTCTTTATGGTCTTAAACAAGCTCCTAGAGCATGGTATAAATGCTTGACCAAGTTCCTTACTACTAGTGGTTTTGAAATTGGTAAAATTGATTCTACCCTTTTTACTAAAAGGGTTAATGGAGAACTATTTGTATGCCAAATTTATGTTGACGACATCATATTTGGTTCAACTAACCCTCTTTTTAGTGAAAAGTTTGGAAAGCTAATGTCAGAGAAGTTTGAGATGTCTATGATGAGTGAACTCAAATTCTTTCTCGGGTTGAAAATCAAGCAAACTAAGGAAGGTACATTTGTCTCTCAAACAAAGTACACCAAGGACTTATTCAAGAAGTTCAATATGCAAGAATGCAAAGGTATGTCTACACCCATGCCTACTAGTGGACATAATGATTTGACCAAAGATGGTGAACCCGTTGATCAAAAGGTTTATCGCTCTATGATTGGTTCATTGTTATACCTATGTGCTTCACGTCCCGACATTATGCTAAGTGTGTGCATGTGTGCTCGATATCAAGCTGCTCCTAAAGATTGTCATCTTAAGGCTGTGAAAAGGATAGTGAGATATTTAATCCATACACCAAATTTTGGCATTTGGTATCCTAAGAGGTCTTCTTTTGATCTTGTTGGCTATTCTGACTCAGATTATGCCGGAGACAAGGTTGATAGAAAGTCCACTTCGGGTACTTGTCAATTTATTGGTAGATCTCTTGTGTCTTGGTCTTCCAAGAAACAAAACTCGGTATCCTTATCCACCGCCGAAGTGGAATACATTGCGCTGTTCATGTTGTGCTCAATTACTTTGGATGACCCAAACTCTTAAAGATTATGGGATTTATGTGAAACATGTTCCACTGCTTTGTGACAATGAAAGTGCTATCAAAATTGGTCATAATCCTGTACAACATTCTCGAACCAAGCATATTGAAGTTTGTCATCATTTCATTCGAGATCATGTTGCTAAGGGTGACATCAATCTTAAGCATGTTCGCACCGATAAGCAATTAGCGGATATATTCACTAAACCACTTGACGAGAAAGTGTTTTGTAGGTTGAGAGGAGAATTGAACATCATTGATGCTTCAAACTTGGAGTAGAAACTCCATTGGATACATGCAAGACATAGGCTTATAACTAATCCATGATGTATCTCTTATGATAACTATCTTATGTCTTGGATTTATTTGCTCTTTGCATGTTGTCTAACCCATGTAGGTGCTTGGTTGAATCTAATTCCATGAGATTGCGACTCACTCACATCTTGAGAAATCTCTACAAGACCAAGACTCTACACAATAGTGGTTGAAGACAAGGAAGCACCAAACCATTCAAACATATCCTTTGACAAAATTCTATGTTAAGCTTCATGATTGTCACTTTTCGATACACAAGTGCTCTTCCTTGCAAGAACTAACCCGTGTAGGTAGATGGACTCAAACTCCAAGTGGTGCTCCCAACTCTTGATGAACTACATCAACCCTGAGCACCCACACAAGTTCAACTACATGAGCAAGAACCACATCACCACCCAAGGTATGTCATTCCATCTTAGAGAAGCTTTACTCCAAGACATGAGTCAAAGCAACTCAACAAGATGTGAATACATCAAGATGCTTAAACGAAAAATGGTAACCCCATTTTGAGCTTAAACGATGAGTATGACCTATGATCAAGTGTCCTCACTTGACTCCTAAGTCAATACACTCTAACATAGGTGACTATGTCACCGCCCAATTCTAGATGAAGTTCTCTTGTGTCCTTTTCTGAGTTATTGCATTTGTTCCTTGCATATTTGTTTCCTTCTCTCTCAAACAAAAAAAACTTCATCTAGAAACTTTCACTCTTTTCCTTTTCGTTCTTTTTCTGCATATTTCCGCATCAAATTCCTTGCAAATCCTTCAGCAAATTCATTGCAAATCTTTGTGAGATCTTACTTGACTAGTGAGCTGAGGTGACAAGTGTTTTTTTGTAAACTCGGTTTCACCGACTTGCAAATCTCGGTTCAACCGAATCTTTTCGGTACCACCGAAATATGCCACTCGGTGCCACTAACTTTGCAATCAGAAAAACAGTTTGCCACTTGTTCTACGTTTCTTCTGATCCAGCTCCACTCAATGAATCTTGTCCTCCACAAGCATCACAATTTTATCCTCTGCTTTGTGCAGAATCTCAAGGACCAAACCTATTCGACGGATTCCACAAAAAAAAACCTTCTTGGAAATTGATGTCAAAGGGGGAGAGAGAGTTCACATCAAAGCTTGTAGGTCACATCAAGGGAGAGAAACAATCTCAAGGACCAAACCTACAAGAGAGACCTCAAGGGGGAGAGAAAGTCTCAGGGATCCCAGGTGTTGTTAAGGGGGAGAGAGAGATTTCCAGGGAGAGAAAAATACTCGAGGATCCCAGATGCTTGATGTTCAAGAGGAGAGATGCCACACGTCTTTTTGGGGGAAAGACATGTTCACATGAACTCATTTAAATTAAGTTCTATTCAGCTCTGATTTTCTGTTTCCTATCTTCTCCCAATATCCCATGTAAGATTCCGGGGGAGCAAGACACCTAAAGGAAAAGAAATCAGCCAAATTCATTGCATATCTTTATTCTTGGGGACATGTTGAATCCAATGTGGTACCTTGTACTCACTCTCTACATGTCATCCCAGTCTTGGCATTCTTGTGGTTTCTTTTGTTTGCTCTGGCTAGTGGACGTACCTGTGTTATCTAACCTTGTTTGTGCAGGTTCGTTCCATCCTAAGCCAACTCGAGACCACAAGGTAAGTATATGCATCAAAATCATGAGTATGAGGAGTTCTTGCTTATGTACACACTGTTTGCAAGAAGGAATCATGAGCATGAAGGTATTTTCCTTAATAATCTTTTGCTCTGATGCATATGGCCAAGATACATGTAACACATTGCCTACTCTGTCATGATTATGCTCTCACATGCCTCTATATTTCATATTTACATGAGTGCATACATGTAAGGGGAGCCTATGCTTGCTACATGTTCTTCCAAAGCTTTACTTGCTGTTCTTCATATCTTTATCTAAAGCTTTGATGTATGTTGCCATCAATTACCAAAAAGGGGGAGATTGAAAGCACAAGTGCTCCCTAGGTGGTTTTGATAATTGATGACAACATATCTCTTGTTGGACTAACACTTCTATCTAGCATGTTTCAGATAAGTTCAACAATGGAGTGGCATGGACTAAAGGTTGTGGGAACTCCTTCAAAATGCTAAGGACAAGGGATTGGCTAAAGCTTCAAGCTCAAGACTCTTCACTTTTACATTTTAGTGATCCAAGATCACATTGAGTCCATAGGAAAAGCCAATACTATCAAGGAGGGATGAGGTGTTGCTTAATGAGCCTCTTGCTTCATGTGCTTAATGATATGCTCCAAAATCCTCAACTACTTTCCCACTTCCACATATGACCTAAACCCCAAGCCAAACTCGGTCCTACCGATTCTCCCTATCCGGCGCCACCGAGTTTCACTTGTCATAAGCCACTGCCTAACCCTAATCAGTTCGGTCTCACCGATGGGATCTCGGTCTCACCGAGATGGGCTTGCAAACTCTCTGTTACCCATTGCAATATTCTCGGTCCCACCGAGATATGCAATCGGTCCCACCGAGTTTTCTTGACCAAATCTCAGTTTCACTTATTACCCAAATCGGTCCCACCGAGTTTGAGTAATCGGTCAAACCGAGTTTTGGATTTACCCTAACCCTAGCACATCGGTCCCACCGAGTTGATCCGGTCGGTCCCACCAAAATCACTAACGGTCACTAGGTCTACATTTTCGGTCCGACCGAGTTTATTAATTCGGTCCCACCGAGATTGGAAAACTGTGTAATGGTTGGATTTTGTGTGGAGGCTATATATACCCCTCCACCTCTTTCAAATTCGGTGAGAGAGCTATCAGAACACACACACCATTCCAACTCATATGTTCTGAGAGAGAACCACCTACTCATGTGTTGAGACCAAGACATTCCATTCCTACCATATGAATCTTGATCTCTAGCCTTCCCAAGTTGCTTTCCACTCAAATCTTCTTTCCACCAAATCCAAATCCTATGAGAGAGAGTTGAGTGTTGGGGAGACTATCATTTGAAGCACAAGAGCAAGGAGTTCATTACCTACACACCATTTGTTACTTCTTGGAGAGTGGTGTCTCCTAGATTGGCTAGGTGTCACTTGGGAGCCTCCGACAAGATTGTGGAGTTGAACCAAGGAGTTTGTAAGGGCAAGGAGATCGCCTACTTCGTGAAGATCTACCGCTAGTGAGGCAAGTCCTTCGTGGGCGATGGCCATGGTGGGATAGACAAGGTTGCTTCTTCGTGGAACCTTTGTGGGTGGTTGCTTCTTCGTGGACCCTTCGTGGGTGGAGCCCTTCGTGGACTCGCGCAACCGTTGCCCTTGGGTGGAGCCCTGTGTGGACTCGCGCAACTGTTACCCTTCGTGGGTTGAAATCTCCATCAATGTGGATGTAGGATAGCACCACCTATCCGAACCACGGGAAAAACATCCGTGTCTCCAATTGCGTTTGATTTTTCCAAACCCTTCCCTTTACATTCTTGCAAGTTGCATGCTTTACATTCCGCTGCTCATATACTCTTTGCATGCTTGCTTGATATGTATTGTGTGTGTTGAAATTGTGCCTAAACTCCACTTAAACCGAAAAAGATTAAAAATTGCAACTTTAGCACTAAGTGTCTAATCACCCGCCCTCTAGACACATCTACTTCTAGATCCTACAAAGAGACGCGGTGTGCTCCCTCGAGTGTGCCTTCCAAGATGCAGCAATCGACGACCCCGACAATCAGAGCGAGCGCCCTCCTGAGGCCACCGCCAAGAAGAAGAACCAGTTGCACCATGCAGGGCCTCAGGCAAGTGGCGCCTTGTCAGGATCTCCGCCCGCGCATGGGGCACCTCCCTCCATCGCATAGGAAAGCGCGCCCAGCGCCACTCTCGGCCAGGTGATAACCCACAAGTATAGGGGATCGCAACAGTTTTCGATAAGTAAGAGTGTCGAACCCAACAAGGAGCTAAAGGTAGAACAAATATTCCCTCAAGTTCTATCGACCATCGATACAACTCTATGCACGCTTGACGTTCGCTTTACCTAGAACAAGTATGAAACTAGAAGTACTTTGTAGGTGTTGTTGGATAGGTTTGCAAGGTAATAACGAGCAAGTAAATAAAAAGTAGGGGCTGTTTAAGTAAAGACACAATAAAGTAAATATAGCGAGTGTGGAAAAGTGGTGGTAGGAGTTGTGAAATTTCCCCTAAGCAATTGACTACTTTACAAGACCGATAGCAAGTATTATGTGGGAGAGGCCACTGCTAGCATGTCATCCCTGACTTGGAATTCTATGCACTTATGATTCGAAGTATTAGCAAGCATCCGCAACTACTAATGTTCATTAAGGTAAAACCCAACCATAGCATTAAGATACATTGGTCCCCCTTTGTAACGCCCCCGATGCGGCTATATCTCCCACGTGTCAAAGCACGACTTAGAGGCATAACCACATTGAAAGCAATGTCGCAAGTGAGGTAATCTTCACACAACCCATGTAATACATAAGGGAAAAGATACATAGTTGGCTTACAATCGCCACTTCACACAAATACATGAATAAAGCATTACAACATCCAAATACAATCAAGGTCCGACTATGGAACCAAAATAAAAGAAGAACCCTAAATGCGACAAGGTCCCGATCGACCCCAACTGGGCTCCACTACTGATCCACTAGAGCGAAACAACACAAACGACAAGATCTTCATAGAGCTCCTCCCTGAGCTTGGTAGCGCCACCTGCTCGGTAACATCGGCACTTGCAAACTGGTTTTGGAAGTATCTATGAGCCACGGGGACTCAGCAATCTCGCACCCTCGCGATCAAGACTATTTAAGCTTATAGGTAAGGTAAAGGTATGAGATGGAGCTGCAGCAAGTGACTAGCATATATGGTGGCTAACATATTCGCAAAAGAGAGCGAGAAGAGAAGGCAAAAGCACGATCGAGGAACTATGATCAAGAAGTGATCCTAAAACAACCTACGTCAAGCATTACTCCAACACCGTGTTCACTTCCCGGACTCTGCCGGAAAGAGACCATCACGGTAACACACGCGGTTGATGCATTTTAATTAAGGTCAACTTCAGGTTTTCTACAACCGGACATTAACAAATTCCCATCTGCCCATAACCGCGGGCACGGATTTCGAAAGTTCAAATCCCTGTAGGGGTGTCCCAACTTACCCCATCACAAGCTATCACGGTCAACGAAGGATATTCCTTCTAGCGGGAAGACCCGATCAGACTCGGAATCCCGGTTACAAGACATTTCGACAATGGTAAAACTAAACCAGCAACACCGCCCGAATGTGCCGACAGATCCCAATAGGAGCTGCACATATCTCGTTCTCAGGGCACACTCAGATCAGCGCTCCATACAACTAAAACCAAACCTCGAGTTTCCCCGAGGGGGCGCTGCACAGGACTCTAGTTTGGACCAACACTCAGAGGAGCACTGGCCCGGGGGGGTAAAATAATGATGACCCTTAGGAGTGCGACTCCCAAGGGAAAAGAAAAGGCTAGGTGGCAAATGGTAAAACCAATGTTGGGCATTGCTGGAGGAGTTTTATTCAAGGCGAACTGTCAAGGGGTTCCCATAATAGCCCAACCGCGTAAGGAACGCAAAATCCGGGAACATAACACCGATATGACGGAAACTAGGGCGGCAAGAGTGGAACAAAACACCAGGCATAAGGCCGAGCCTTCCACACTCTACCAAGTATATAGATGCATTAATTAAATAAGATATATTGTGATATCCCAACAAGTAAACATGTTCCAACAAGGAACAACATCTCCATGTTCCAACAAGGAACAAACTTCAATCTTCACCTGCAACTAACAATGCTATGAGGGGCTGAGCAAAGCGGTAACATAGCCAAACAACGGTTTGCTAGGACAAGGTGGGTTAGAGGCTTGGTTCAACACTATGGGAGGCATGATAAGCAAGTGGTAGGTATCGCAGCATAGGCATAGCAAAAGAGCGAGCATCTAGCAAGCAAAGATAGAACTGATTTCGAGGGTATGGTCACCTTGCCTGAAATCCCGCAAGGAAGAAGAACGAGTCCATGAAGAAGACAAATGGACGTAGTCGAACGGGTCCTCACAAACACGATGTTACCAGAAAGAACCCGAGAAGCACACCGGAATGAAACAGACAACATAGTAAACAACCACCACATAGACATGGCATGATGCACAACCAAGTATGATGCATGTCCGGTTTAATGAAGCATGGCATGGCAAAATGCACAAACAAAACTACAAATTAAGTGGAGCTCAATATGCATCGGGATGCATATTGACAAAACACCACATTCCATTATTTAGTTCGATCTTGTTATGTACTCAACCATATTAAATGTTCTTAACATGACAAGGGGTTAAGCAAAAGAAAACTACCTATCTAGGCATGTTTAAATGAGGCCGGAACAACAAAACAACAAGTCCGGAAACTCCTCATGTGCATATATTAGGTTAGGTCCTGTTCTGCCCTAAAGCATATTTTATAGTTATTAAACATGCAAAACAAGTACACCATGTTAAACTAGGCCTTTTTCTACCCCATTACATATAAAGAATATTTAAAACCGAGCTACGGTTATTTAGTTATGAAATAAAGCATTTTAGCATGGCATAGGATCAAATTTGAACAAACAACATTTTAAACATTTTAAACATAGATGAAAGTTGCATATTATTAAACTAGACAAAATTCTAAGCAACTTTCATATATAATTCATTTTAATCCGATGCACCAATTGTGAGTTATTATATGCATGATCCAGAAGGGCTTTTCTGCAAAACTGTTGTCTCTGGAATAAAAGAGAAATTCGCTGTAGAGGAAAAAACACAATCGGGCTGAATCTAGGATCTGGGCTGGGGAGCTGCTCACATTGGGCCTGCAGGCGCGCGCAGAGCTAGGCCTCGCGGGGGAAGGGAGCTGGGACTGCGCCTTGGTGCTGGGCCGGACATGTTGGAGGAAGCTCTGGGCCGGAGCCAGGGAAGATGAGGTCCACGCGCGGTCGCTGTGGCATCATGCCCGGTCAATGCGAGGGCGGCCCGAGCGAATAGAGGCAGAGGCGTTCTCCTCCCTGTTCGAGCGAAGCAGAGGTGAGGCCTGGCCAACGGCGGCGCAGCGGCAGGGACTTGGGCGGAGGACGGGGAGCATGGCGTATCTAGTCTAGGACGTCGGCGGCGGATTTGGCGATGTAGTCAACGGCACGGTGCTGCTTGTCCTTCTCTGGAGCAGGGACGAGGCGGATGCAGGCGAGCGAGGCAGAGGAGCTTGGCGCGCGGCTTCGATGGCCGGCCGGCGATGCTTGGCACAGAGGAAGGAGGTCCGATGGGGCCCGAGGGCATAGGGTGTCGGGGTGGCCGGCTCCGGTCGCGGGAGATCGCCAGGGTCCCTTTCCCTTCCGGATCGAAGCGGAGGCGAGCCGGTGGACATGGAGCTCGATGGCGCGGGTGCTGAAGATGGCGGGGTTGAGGAGGAACCTGGGCGCCATGGACGCCATGTAAGGGAGCTCGAGGAAGCAGCTGCAACGGGAGGCGGTGACGCGAGGTGGTTGAGAAGGCTGGCGTTGGGGAAGAACTCGAGGCCATCCATGGAGTCGGGTGCTCTCCTGTTCATACCTGGTATAGAGTCGGAGAGGGAGTTGAGAGAGAGGAGGATAAGGAAACGGGAAGGAGGAAGGGGAGTAGAAGAGGTCGGTCCTGGCAGGGGTGGTCTCCGACGAAGCCGGCCGGCGACGAGGTAAGGCGGAGGCGCTCGGGATGAGCTCGTCTCCCTAGTCGACGAAGGAGAGCGAGGAGGGAGAGGATCGATGGGCTTGGGTGGATCGAGGGGAAGCAGAGGCTGGCGCTGGTTGGCTGGATTGGATCGGGGAAAAGAAGCTGGTTGGTGGAAGGATCCCGAGGGGGATTTGGTGGAATGGCGGCGGCGGCTGGGAGGATGGGACATCTCTCCTCAAATTTAGGGTTGGACTATATATATACATTAAGTGGATTAGGTTAGGGGCTACCTCATCCCTACGATCGTAATCGGACGGTCGCGAATGAAATAGTTAGGGAGCCCAATTAACAAAATAGAGATGTTTTGTAGATGTTTGGGGATGTTCCGGACACAACGGTAGCGACAGCCCGAGTCGGGTCCGGGACAGCTTTCGGGCGCGCACGAGGAGGGTCGCGGGCTGACGAGAGTGGTTAGGTAGGGCCTGGCGGTGAGTAGCGGACTGTGTAGATGGACTAGAGAGGAAAGAGAGGGAAAGCCCGGCAACAGTTTTCGAAGACCGAAAACGTCCGACGTTAGACCGGCTATAGTGCCGCTATAGTTTAACGGTTGGGCTATCAAACGAACTCCGAATGCGATGAAACTTGACAAGCGGTCTATCTACACTATAATAAGACCGCATGTCAACTCTCATCCCATTCCGAGAACATATTCCATCCACTTATAAAATACTATTTCGGACGTGCTGCGGGCGCGTGCAAGTGTGGTTGGGCTCAGAACGGACAACGGAGAGAACTGGGGGAACCCGGATGGATGCAGGTTTTGCAAACATGATGATGCAATGCACATGATGACATGGCAAGATGCAACACGCAAGCAAAAGACAAGGCAACAACAGCGAATAACTAGAGGACACCTGGCACATCAGTCTCGGGCGTTACAACACTCCACCACTACGAGAGGATCTTGTCCCGAGATCTAGAATGGCACCGGAGGGGCAACGGAAGAGGAAGAGAAGAGGTAAAACTAAGTTGCTTCTTTGACAAACGAGTGAAACCAAAGAACCTTGAAAAGGTTAAGCCATTTCAAGAGAAAAATACAACAGAGATGAACAAAGTTGAAAATACTCTGTTATAAAAGAGGGACAAGGAAGAACAACTTCGAGCAGCACTCCGGTTGAGAAGTTATGCAAGGCTTGATAAGGCGAAACGAGCTTGAGGAGAAAGGACATAGCACTCCGGTTAAATGGATAAACCAAGACAAGAACACGATCCTGACAAAACGAAAAGATGGGTTGAAGATAGCAACATGCAATGCCTCCGGAATGAAAGAATAGAAGATAGGTAATTGAGAGAAAAGAATGGAGAAGAAAATGCGAAGTTCTGTCACAAAAGAGCTTGACAAGGCATCTTTTAGGAGAAGGGTCGAACGGAATTGTTGGAAAACCAAAAACGAAAAGAGTAAGCTGGTAGTGGGCTTATGAAAAAAAAACTTCTCAAAACTGTGAGGTGAAATTTGCCACTAATGGAACGATAGATTGACTTGATATCAAGAAGGAGACGATAAACTTACTCGCCGGAAGGATAAAAGAACTTGGGTTAATTATAAACACCATAATAGCAACAATCCTTAGGGGAAGGCTTTAGGTGAAATATAACCCAAGATAACTCCAATGACGAGATTGATGGATTTAAAATATCTCATTCATGACAACATGTGAATCATGAAACATGAATTCAAATTATCAAGAATGACATAATACCACCTCGAATGGTACGGTTGAAAGAATTGCACTCCAGATTGCAAGATGAAGAATGCTTGAGCTCCACTGATAATAATCTCGATCGACACTTCAAGAAGGAATTATGTCCTTGATGAACCAACATGTAGAGCCTCCATGACAAACTCCGGTAATAAAAGAAATGATCAAACGGAATGAAAGAGAAGTTGAAACACAAGGTGAAGACTTGCAATGATTAGATGGATCTTCATGATGAGAAAAATTGAGAGAGCCTAGAACTCCGGGAAAAGAAAAGATAAGGCATTTCAAACCGAGAATGTGATAAGATGAACCTCCGGAATAAGGAATTAATCACTTGGATGAAACAAGAATAAGAATTACATTATGCTTATCCTTCACCAATTAAATTGATGACAATCAACGGATTTTACATATTACTTATTCTCGTAGAAAAGATTAAGAGAGATATAACATAAACTTGAGAAGGTCTTCAACGAACCACCGGTGGAATCGAAACAACGAATGAATTGGTATGATAATGAATAAAGAGAAATCTTGCACGAACCACCGTAAGAATTGGAGATGAACGAAATAAAGGGGTGAATCACCGGGTAAGAATTGACAACTGAACGAAGATACATGAGAGAATTCAGATCCATGAGAACGGAGGGCTCACGAATTGATTAGAGATCACTTGAATGAAGCACCAGTAAGATTTGGAGAATGATAGCTGAAAGCTAAGAAAGAATAAATCTGAGATGATGGGCTCCGGATGATCGAACTAAAAAATACTCCTGAATTTGCTCCGGATATGTGAAAAGAATTGTCACAATCGAAAACAATTATGATAGGATGGCATAAAGCTAGAACCACGAATCTTGAAGAGAATGGAGCAAGATTGAGAGAAAAATCTTCTTTGGTCTTCAAAATGTGAGAATGACGATGAGAAACACCAATAATAATTGTAGAGGCACTCCGGAATGAAGAATAGAAAGGTTGATCCAACGATGAAAAGAATTTGAAAGATCTTGGAGAAACCCTCTGACTGATGAAAATTCATTCTTACGTCAAACTTCAGAAGATTTGAGAATACTCAGATCCTTGGAAAAGACCTGTGGGTTAGGGCCCACTCAAAAGATGCACTGTTGAACGATTACTTGAAAAGAGAGATTGCATCGGTTGAATTAAAAGGCTTAAATGATATAACATCCTCAAAAGAGTTTGAACGAAAGCAGAGTGGTAACATGAATCTTCGAAATATCTTGAGCACTCCGGAAGAACTAAATAATGAGAAGTGGATGATTACGAGGTGCACCGGCATGAGAAATCATTAGGAACGAGGGAAAAGTGATATGATCAGCACCAAAAACTTGAATTGGGTCCATTGGAGAAGAAAAAGAGCAAATAATGATGAACTAGTAGAGCATCTTCATGAGAACCACCGGGTAAGAACATGAAGGAAAAGAATGGCGAGACTTCACATGAATAAAATGGCCACTAGATCAAGAAATCTGAATCCTTGAAGAAAAAAGGGTGGGTGGGTGGGCGGGAAAAACAAAGGCAACTTGGAGACGGATGAAACAAACACCATTGAGAAAAATTGAGAGGTGATCTTGCGATATTAAAATGATCAGATCCACTTGAAGAGAAACACGCCGGTTGAAAAGAAATTGGCATGACAATCTCGACTATCATGAAGGATTGGTAACCACATCGGAGTATGAGAACACCATTTTGGGAAGGTATGGAATCAACACTTGACATTGAAGCAACTCGAATACCACAACTGAAAACAAAACAAAGGATTGGCTCGCAGAATAAGCTGGAACAAACATATGATAGAGATTTTGTCCGAAGTTTTCGTGGTGGGGCCTACACGGGCTCGATCATACAGCACCATCATGTACAAGGCAGTGCACATGACATACGAAGCGTCCCCGAGTCGGCATAGCCAAGGACTCTGAGGGAGTCCTGGATTAGGGGGTGTTCAGGTAGCCGGACTATACCTTCAGCCGGACTCCTGGACTATGAAGATACAAGATTGAAGACTTCGTCCCGTGTCCGGATGGGACTTTCCTTTGCGTGGAAGGCAAGCTTGGCGATGCGGATATTCAAGATCTCCTACCATTGTAACCGACTCTGTGTAACCCTAACCCTATCCGGTGTCTATGTAAACCGGAGGGTTATAGTCCATAGGCAATCAACTCCATATACAACAATCATACCATAGGCTAGCTTCTAGGGTTTAGCCTCCTTGATCTCGTGGTAGATCTACTCTTGTACTACCCATATCATCAATATTAATCAAGAAGGACGTAGGTTTTTACCTCCATCAAGAGGGCCCGAACCTGGGTAAAACATCGTGTTCCCTGCCTCCTGTTACCATCCGGCCTAGACGCACAGTTCGGGACCCCCTACCCGAGATCCGCCGGTTTTGACACCGACATTGGTGCTTTCATTGAGAGTTCCACTGTGTCGTCGCCTTTAGGCCCGATGGCTCCTTTGATCATCAACAACGATACGGTCCAGGGTGAGACTTTTCTCCCAGGACAGATCTTCATCTTCGGCGGCTTCGCTCTGCGGGCCAATTCGCTCGGCCACCTGGAGCAGATCGAAAGCTACGCCCCTGGCCATCAAGTCAGGTTTGGAAGCTTAAACTACACGGCTGACATCCGCGGAGACTTGATCTTCGACGGGCTCGAGCCACGGCCAAGCGCGCCGCACTATCTCGAGGGGCATGATCTAGCTCTACCCCCGGACAGTGTCCTGGAGGCCGCACACGCATCGGTTCCGACACCTAACTCAGAGCCTATTGCGCCAATCGAGGATGAGCGATTGGACGTCACCTCGGGGGCTGTGATCCCGAAAGCGATCGAGCCGAACGCTAGCCCCGCACTCTGCACGACCCGTGACTCCGAGGATCCGGACTCCTCCCCGGATTCCGAACCCCCCGCGCCCCTGCCAATCGAATCGGATTGGGCGCCGATAATGGAGTTCACCGCCGCAGACATCTTTCAGCATTCGCCTTTTGGCGACATCCTGAATTCTCTTAAGTCTCTCTCTTTATCAGGAGAGCCCTGGCCGGACTATGGTCAGCGAGGATGGGATACGGACGATGAAGAAATTCAAAGCCCACCCACCACCCACTTGGTAGCCACTGTCGACAATTTAAACGACGTGCTCAACTTCGACTCCGGAGACATCGATAGCATGGATGACGATGCAGGAGAAATTCAAAGCCCACCCACCACCCACTTGGTAGCCTAAAAAAGCAGAAGCGGAAGCTAAAAACAGTGGAAGATGCACTCCGGATTAGATGGAGCAAAGTAATCAATACCATAGATAAGTACGGCGACAGTCGCCGCACTAAAAGCTATCCGAAAAGAAGGCTACTGCCTGAATTCGACGAAGAGGCCCTAGAGCCCTCGCATTCAAAAAATGAAAAAGCCACACGGTCGGATAGACGACCCCATAAAGCGGCAAGCGGCGCCGCACCTAAATCGGCATGCGACCCACTTAAGGATTCGCATGATGGCCCAGTCAGGTCCATTTATGGGCCAAGAAAGCAAGCTCTCGTAAGCAACGCTATGAAGCCATCATTAGAATCCGGCACACCCATATACAGGGGCGCCGCACACCCCCTATGTTTCACCGATGAGGTCCTGGACTATGAATTCCCCGAGGGATTCAAACCCGTAAACATAGAGGCATATGATGGAACAACAGACCCTGGAGTTTGGATCGAGGATTATATCCTCCACATACACATGGCTAGAGCAGATGATCTCCACGCCATAAAATATCTACCCCTTAAGCTTAAAGGGCCAGCCCGGCATTGGCTTAAAAGCCTTCCCGAAAACACAATTGGAAGCGAGGAAGAGCTCGAGGATGCTTTCCGAGCAAAATTTCAAGGGAACTATGTCCGCCCTACGGATGCAGACGATCTTAGTCACACAAAAAGAATCAGATAGTCGACTGTGCGCCCTCAACAACCCGGAGAATCAGCTCGGCAGTTTTGGAATAGATTCCTCACTAAAAAGAATGAGATAGTCGACTGTCCGGACACTGAAGCCTTAGCAGCTTTTAGGCATAACGTCCGAGACGAATGGCTCGCCAGACACCTCGGCCAAGAAAAGCCAAGAAGAATGGCCGCACTAACAAGCCTCATGACCCGCTTTTGTGCAGGGGAGGACAGCTGGTTGGCAAGGTGCAGCCCCAGCGACCCAAGTACATCCGAAACTAGGGATGGAAATGGAAAACCACGACGCAACAAGGACCGTCGTTGGACTAAGGACAAAAGTCCGAAGAGCACGGCAGTCAATGCCGGATTCAAAGGCTCACGACAAAATTAGGAAAAATCGCCCCCCCCCCCCCAGGATAACAGGGACGATCCATCCAACGTAAATAAAATCCTGGATAGGATATGTCAGGTACACAGTACTCCCGGGAAGCCTGCTAACCATACCCACAGAGACTGTTGGGTTTTCAAACAATCCGGCAGACTCAATGCCGAACACAAGGGGCTCGACACACCAAGCGAAGACGAGGACGAACCCCAAAAGCAGAGCACCAGGAAACAAAAGAACTTCCCACAAGAAGTAAAAATAGTGAACTCACTTCACATAACAAAACGTGCGGCGCCCGTAAAGGTACGCACCACACGGCCCATCCCCAAAGGGTCCTGCCACTGGTTGTCAAAACCGATCATCTTCGATCAACTAGATTATTCTAGGAATATCAAGAATGTAGGCTGGACTGCCTTGATACTCGATCCAATAATGGGCGGACTCCAGTTTTCAAATGTCCTTATGGACAGCAGCAATGGACTAAACCTGATATATCAGGATACAATCCAGCACCTGGGGATAAACCCAGCAAGAATCCGCCGTAGCAAAACCTCCTTTCAAGGGGTAATACCTGGTCCGGACACGCATTGTATGGGTTTTCTCCGGCTTGAAGTCATATTCGGCTCTGCCGATAACCTCCGCCGCGAAAAGCTGACCTTCCATATCGTCCCGTTCTCAAGTCACTATCAAGCACTACTGGGACGCGAAGCTTTCGCTCGCTTTAACGCAATACCACATTATGCATCTCTTATGCTTAAGATGCCCGGTCCACGAGGCATCATCTCTTTGAAGGGGAAGCACTAAAGTGCGCCTCCCCAAGCGGAGGACTATGCGGCCGCTTTGACAGCCCAACAGCAAAATGGCCTTACCGGCCAAAAAAAAACTTCAAAATAGGTCATTCAAGACCACGAACGCGGATAGACGAGTTCGGTGCAAAATCATCATTGATGCAGGCCTAGAAGCCATATACCCCCGAACTAGGGGCTCCACGCATATACAATAAGAGACAATAAAGCTCAATCTTATATATCTTACTTTATACTTTTCTTATTTTAAACTATTTCAGCACGACCCATTTTCAACTCAGTTCCTCTCTTTTACAGATGAACGTCGTGCGGCACCCGTCCAGGATACGGCACAACGGAGACACAGGCGCAGACGTGTAGTAGGGACCCGTTCTAAAGGATTCTTTTTAGATTAAGACCCTGCGTAAACCTTTTTTACTGTCTCTTGTTGCTACACATCCCCTGGTTTTTTCTTTGTGATATAACCAAGGAGGAGGCTGGCGTCTTGGCATGTGGCCATGTCAGAATTTTTGCACGTACCTGGACACTAGTGGCTTTTTTAATAAAGAGTGTCGTTTCGCCCGCACTCATAAAGACCGAACACCTTAGGGAGTGTTTGGCATCGCGAGTTTTGGCATTATATGCATCAGCTCCGAATCATGTCTTTGGTCAAATGTTGGGTTGCCCGGCTCCTGAGTTCGGCTACCTTACGTTCCGCTCTATCGGCTAAGGTAGCACCAGGAGAACTACTGCGATTGTGCCCCGGTTCGGCCGGGCAAGCACCTCAGTAGAGAAAGCCGAAAACTGACTGTCATGATGTAGCGTGAGACTGGTCAGCCACTCGATGACCTATCGGAATCTATCGGATTCCTCCACTTTAACGAAGGTCCGCTTCCCGGTCAGGCACATACGCGCCCCGAACTCGGACGAGCGCAGTTGCCACCAAGGGGCTACCTAAATAGTCTCACTGTCAAACTCCTATGGCTAAGTGAAAGTGTTAAAGCATTATAGTCCGGTTGCCTGGCCCGCTGCGCTATCACCTCCTTTGTAGGACCAAGACGTTGGGTTAAGTGTGAAAATGCGTCTTCTGCGAGCACCCCCGCACTATGTGCGTGGGGGCTGAAGCCAACGACTGCCATCTTTCAGATTCTATATATATATATATATCGTAAAACGGCCGCACAGGAGGTGTTCCCAATACTTGGAGGCACAAGTATAAAAAAGGCCACTACAGTTTATCAAAATATTACTTTATAATTACATATGCTATCATAACATAGCATCTTTCGGGCACTGCGTCTCTATTACACGAGGGCCTTCAAGAACTTCCTGAAGATAGTGCTCGGAGGGTACTCAGCTTTTGTCGGAATCTCGGGACGCAACAATGGTGGTCTCCATCTCTGCCTAGTATGTCTTAACACGGGCAAGAGCCATCCTAGCGCCCTCTATGCATGCTGACCTCTTCATTGCATTTATACGCGACACCGCGTCAAGGAATTGCTGCACCAAGCTGAAATAACTCTTCAGCTCCGATCTCCCCGGCCACAGGTGACCCATGACGTACTTCATGGCGAGTCCAGACAACCTATTCAGTTCGGCCCATTGAGCCAAACGATCATCCACTGCCAGCGGATGCTCTGGATTGTGAAACTGCGACCAGAAAAGCTTTTCCGCTTTGCGATCTTTCTGATCTCGAAAGTGTTCGGTCGCATCAGCAGCACTCGCTGCCAAGTCCAGATAGGTATCCTCCACACTCCACATCCGGTCCAATGGAGAAAACTTCAGATCACAAAATTTCCTTCACAGCATAAAGGGCTTTCCAGCCGCAATCTGTTCGGCCTGACGCAGCTCCTCCTACGCAGCTCTCATCGCAGAGCGCGCGTCCTTGGCATTGGCAACGGCCTTCTCTAAGTCTGTCTGTTTCGCCTGGTCTTCTTTTTCAAGAAGTCTGCAACGGTCTGTAGCGCTTATTAACTTTTCGGCCATCTCAGCCATCTCTTCCTTGCTTCGGCAATGAGCAGCCTGTTCAGCTCTCAGCTCTTCAAGGGCTTTCCTGGTGGCCGCATAACTTTCGCTGGCTTGTTCTTTAACTCGGGCAAGTTCTGCCCTAAGACTCTCCACGGCGGCCGCACCATCTGCGTCAAGCACACACATCATAAGACACAGGCATAAAACTGTTCTTACCTGATGCCGCTCGAGGAATTACATACCTTGAGCCTCATCAAGCTGCTTATTGACAAGCGTGATGTCGGCATCTGCCACGTCCAGTTGCCGTTTTAGTTCGGCAAAATCTTCAGTTCGGCTCGATTCCGGACACCCTGCCGCCTACATTCAAAGGCGACATCTTAGACCTGGGATTATGATCCTCCGCGTGCCGTCATTTCTTGATGACGCGCAGAGTCTTAGGGGCTACTATCTACATAGGGCGCATCTTACTCATGCGCAACTGACAAAAGTATACATTATCTAATGTACCTCGAAACCCGTCAGTAAACTTTTGACGGCCTCATACAATCCGCTCTCTACGGATGAAATCCTTTCAATCACCGTGCCCATCAATGCGCGGTGCTCCTTTGAGATAGAAGCTCGCCCCAGCAGAATCTTTAGCTCCTCCGGCCAAGCACCAGACGGTGCCGGGCTCGTCCCATGACCTCTTTCGAAGGCCGGACGCGGAGAACCTCGGGGGGCCGCATAGCCACCTTCCGCCCTTGCCGGATTTGGAGAAACCCTCCGCGACGACACCTCAGGGTCGCCCGCCTCGCTAGGCGGCACGGCAGGGGGAGGCGTCCCGCTCTCCATCATCTCCAGAAGGAGATCCCCCGAAGACGAGCTCTGCTGAGAAGGGATGAGGTCTGAGCTACAAGATAAAGGTTTGGTTAATCTTCTCAGATATAAATCAAGGACTTCCCTCATCCCTCAAAAGGAAAATCTTTTCTCCACTTACGGCTCGCTGGAGGGCTGATCCCCTTGAGGGCATAGTCCGGCCGAGGAACTCCCCGGCGTCGAACCCTCTGACGAGGATTTTCTCCCCCGTTTCAAGGCCATGGTTTCCGGGTCGTCAGAGGCGGCTCTCGTCTTCCCCTTAGGAGAGGAATTGTCGGTTCCTCCCTTCGGAGCAGCCTCCTTCGAGGAGGCCATAGCTTCCTTGTCCTCCCCCTCCAATGGCATTATCTCCAGCATCCTGACCAGCACGGGATCCGGCCTGGTTTCAGGAAGGGGAGCCGGACACCTGACCAGCTTTGCCTTCGCTATCCACTCCTGTTTAAAAGGACGGCTCTTTTAGGGGCAAGTTTATGACAATTATACGGATAGAAGGTCCGGGCACAAGGTTGCTTACTTGAGTATCCGGGCGATTGCAGCTTAGGCATGCGTCCTCGGTTAAATCCGGACACATCTCTTGTGATCCGAAGAACAGTCTATACATCTCCGCGGGCGTTCCGCCCATAAAGTTCTGGAGAGCTCGCGGTCCCTCTGGATTAAACTCCCACAGGCAAAGGGGGCGACGTTTGCCGGGCAATATTCGGTGAATCAGCATGACCTGCGTCACCTTTACCAAGCTGAGGTCTCCTTCCAAGAGATCCTTAATTCAGCCCTGTAACAGGGGCACGTCTTTTGGCAAACCCCAATCTAACCCTCTGTTAACCCATGACGCTAGCCGTGGTGGGGGACCCGAGCGAAAGGCAGGAAGCGCCACCCACTTGGTGCTCCGGGAAGCAGTGATATAAAACCACTCTCGTTGCCACAAGCCTAGCTCCTCTTAAAAAGAGCCCTCGGGCCATGGAGCATCAGCATTTTTGCTTATAACAGCGCCTCCGCACTCTGCGTGCCGTCCCTTGATCATCTTCGGCTCCACTTTGAAAGTCTTGAGCCATAATCCGAAGTGAGGGGTAACACGGAGGAACGCTTCGCATAAAACGATAAACGAGGAGATATGGAGGATGGACTCCGGAGCTAAGTCATGGAATTCCAGCCCGTAATAAAACAGCAGTCCCCTCACAAAGGGGTCCATCGGGAAGCCTAACCCCCGAAGGAAGTGAGACACGAACACTACGCTCTCACTGGGCTGGGGACTAGGGATAGCCTGCCTTTGAGCAGGCAACCTGTGCGAAATTTCGGCGGTCAAGAACTTAGCCTTTCTCAACTTTAGCACGTCTTCCTCCATGACGAAGGAGGGCATCCATCGGCCTTGAAGGTCGGAACCGGACATTATCGAAGGTCTGTGGCACCCCGAATCTGGAGCCTAGGGTGTTGGAACTCGAGGCGACGGGCGAACTTGTTTTGGGATTGGAGAAAAGGACTAAGGCCCTGGTCTCTTCATAAGAGGTTGAATACCGGGAGCCCTCCCCGTAACCGTTTGGGACTCACCTTTAATCGAGAAAACATGCTAACGGGCACGACTGGGTTACCCACGTCCGTATTGATGAGAATCTCGTAAAAGGGGGGCACATGATCTCTGCTTTGAAAAGACGTGCCAAGGAAACCACCTCGCAAAACACGCTGAGGTGGAAAAGTGAAAACGATTCGAGTGAAGGACTTGGCTGTAGTGTGATGATGCACTGCGGAATACGTCAGCAGATTTGATTTGTGTTAATATTATTCTATCTATGGCAATATGTGGAAGCTTATTTTGCAGAACCGGACACTACTCTTGGTGTTTACAATCTTCTATGAAGGACATGGAGGAGGAACCCGCCTTGCAATGCCGAAGACAATTTGCGTGCCGGACTCATCGTCATTGAAGCCTGGTTCAGGGGCTACTGAGGGAGTCCTGGATTAGGGGGTGTTCGGGTAGCCGGACTATACCTTCAGCCGGACTCCTGGACTATGAAGATACAAGATTGAAGACTTCGTCCCGTGTCCGGATGGGACTTTCCTTGGCGTGGAAGGCAAGCTTGGCGATGCTGTGTAACCCTAACCCTATCCGGTGTCTATATAAACCGGAGGGTTGTACTCCGTAGGCAATCAACTCCATATACAACAATCATACCATAGGCTAGCTTCTAGGGTTTAGCCTCCTTGATCTCGTGGTAGATCTACTCTTGTACTACCCATATCATCAATATTAATCAAGCAGGACGTAGGGTTTTACCTCCATCAAGAGGGCCCGAACCTGGGTAAAACATCGTGTTCCCTGCCTCCTATTACCATCCGGCCTAGACGCACAGTTCGGGACCCCCTACCCGAGATCCGCCGGTTTTGACACCGACAGACTCTTTAAGACACAACGAGACCACTGTAAAACCGACCGTGGATAGGCGGACCACTAGACGTCAAACCCCAATTTCATATCATACATCTGTCGGAAGGATATCCTAAGAGCTACTTGAATTCCCACTTATAAACTCCCGAACCTTTCCGGTTATGCAATCAGGTGTTGGGGATACAGGGGAAGCATAATATATCACCCAAAGCTAGCAAATCCTACATCCAGCTATATCCATCCTTCAATACATAACCAAGAAACCTTCGGAAATCATCTACCTCAACCTTCGAAAAGCATCCGTTATACAAGTTATGGCAATACTCCTGAACTCCTGCCCCAGTACTGGGTGGCGTCGAGGTTATCTCACCAACAACTGCATAAAAGAGATTTCGATGTCGGCGAAACTAATCTCAGGTATTCCAGAACTACAACGATAAAATTGTGGCGACAACACCTCGGAGCTCAACTCTCCGGGACACTGCCACAACCCCTAAATGACAGGAGGCACCAAGAACAATGTTCTCGTCACAAATCCATCGGAACGATTCCAAGATACCCGCGTGATCCTAAATTTTTTTTTAGTGAAATTTGAGAAGAGAAGAGTCAAAACTCGACGTCAGGATGCCTTACCAGAGCGATGAAGGGACTGGGGAGTAAAAAGAATTCGTAAACTCTCCGATATATAATTCCTAAATGACTCAAAACATTTTTCTAGACTCACTCGTCCGCTAAATCGATCAAGCAATGGGGCTCCTAAGGCCGTGGAAGGCTCTGATTACCAACTTGTAACACCCTCGATGCAGCTATATCTCCCACGTGTCGAAGCACGACTTAGAGGAATAACCGCATTGAAAGCAATGTCGCAAGTGAGGTAATCTTCACACAACCCATGTAATACATAAGGGAAAAGATACATAGTTGGCTTACAATCGCCACTTCACACAAATACATGAATAAAGCATTACAACATCCAAATACAATCAAGGTCCGACTACGGAACCAAAATAAAAGAAGAACCCCAAATGCGACAAGGTCCCGATCAACCCCAACTGGGCTCCACTACTGATCCACTAGAGCGAAACAACAGAAACGACAAGATCTTCATCGAGCTCCTCCTTGAGCTTGGTAGCGCCACCTGCTCGGTAACATCGGCACCTGCAAACTGGTTTTGGAAGTATGTCCGCCCTCAAGGGATATGCTTCATTTTGCCATGCCATGCTTCATTAAACTTTCAAGGGATCTATGTCGGCCCTCAACAACCCGAAGAATCAGCTCGGCAGTTCTGGAATAGATTCCTCACTAAAAAGAATCAGATAGTCGACTGTCCGGACGCCGAAGCCTTAGCAGCTTTCAGGCATAACGTCCGAGACGAATGGCTCGCCAGACACCTCGGCCAAGAAAAGCCAAGAACAATGGCCGCACTAACAAGCCTCATGACCCGCTTTTGTGCAGGGGAGGACAGCTGGTTGGCAAGGTGCAGCCCCAGCGACCCAAGTACATCCGAAACTAGGGATGGAAATGGAAAACCGCGACGCAACAAGGACCGTCACTGGACTTAGGAAAAAAGTCCGAAGAGCACGGCAGTCAATGCCGGATTCAAAGGCTCATGACAAAATCAGGAAAAATCGCCCCCCCCCCAGGATAAGAGGACGATCCATCCAACCTAAATAAAATCCTGGACAGGATATGTCAGATACACAATACTCCCGGGAAGCCTGCTAACCATACCCACAGAGACTGTTGGGTTTTCAAACAATCCGGCAGACTCAATGCCGAACACAAGGGGCTCGACACACCAAGCGAAGACGAGGACGAACCCCAAAAGCAGAGCACCAGGAAACAAAAGAACTTCCCACAAGAAGTAAAAATAGTGAACTCACTTCACATAACAAAACGTGCGGCGCCCGTAAAGGTACGCACCACACGGCCCATCCCCAAAGGGTCCTGCCACTGGTTGTCAAAACCGATCATCTTCGATCAGCTAGATTATTCTAGGAATATAAAGAATGTAGGCTGGACTGCATTGATACTCGATCCAATAATGGGCGGACTCCAGTTTTCAAATGTCCTTATGGACGGCGGCAATGGACTAAACCTGATATATCAGGATACAATCCAGCACATGGGGATAAACCCAGCAAGAATCCGCCGCAGCAAAACCTCCTTTCAAGGGGTAATACCTGGTCCAGACACGCATTGTATGGGTTTTCTCCGACTTGAAGTCATATTCGGCTCTGCCGAGAACCTCCGGCGCGAAAAGCTGACCTTCCATATCGTCCTGTTCTCAAGTCACTATCAAGCACTACTGGGACGCGAAGCTTTCGCTCGCTTTAACGCAATACCGCATTATGCATCTCTTACGCTTAAGATGCCCGGTCCACGAGGCATCATCTCTTTCAAGGGGAAGCACTAAAGTGCACCTCCCCAAGCAGAGGACTGTGCGGCCGCTTTGACAACCCAACAGCAAAATGGCCTCACCGGCCAAAAAAAACTTCGAAATAGGTCATTCAAGACCACGAACGCGAATAGACGAGTTCGGTGCAAAATCATCATTGATGCAGGCCTAGAAGCCATATACCCCCGAACTAGGGGCTCCACGCATATACAATAAGAGACAATAAAGCTCAATCTTATATATCTTACTTTATACTTTTCTTATTTAAAACTTTTTCGGCACGACCCATTTTCAACTTAGTTCCTCTCTTTTACAGATAAACGTCGTGCGGCGCCCGTCCAGGATACGGCACAATGGAGACACAGGCGCAGACGTGCAGTAGGGACCCGTCCTAAAGGATTCTTTTTAGATTAAGACCCTGCGTAAACCTTTTTTACTGTCTCTTGTTGCTACACATCCCCTGGTTTTTTCTTTCTGATATAACCAAGGAGGAGGCCGGCGTCTTGGCATGTGGCCACGTCAGAATTTTTGCACGTACCTGGACACTAGGGGCTTTTTTAATAAAGAGTGTCGTTTCGCCCGCACTCATAAAGACCGAACACCTTAGGGAGTGTTCGGCGTCGCGAGTTTTGGCATTATATGCATCAGCTCCGAATCATGTCTTTGGTCAAATGTTGGGTTGCCCGGCTCCTGAGTATGATGCACAACCAAGTATGATGCATGTCCGGTTTAATGAAGCATGGCATGGCAAAATGCACAAACAAATCTACAAATTAAGTGGAGCTCAATATGCATCGGGATGCATATTTACAAAACACCACATTCCATTATTTAGTTCGATCTTGTTATGTACTCAACCATATTAAATGTTCTTAACATGACAAGGGGTTAAGCAAAATAAAACTACCTATATAGGCAAGTTTAAATGAGGCCGAAACAACAAAACAACAATTCCGGAAACTCCTATGTGCATATATTAGGTTAGGTCCTGTTCTGCCCTAAACCATATTTTATAATTATTAAACATGCAAAACAAGTACACCATGTTAAACTAGGCATTTTTCTACCCCATTACATATAAAGAATATTTAAAACCAAGCTACGGTTATTTAGTTATGAAATAAAGCATTTTAGCATGGCATAGGATCAAATTTAAACAAACAACATTTTAAACATTTTAAACATTTTAAACATAGATGAAAGTTTCATATTATTAAACTAGACAAAATTCTAAGAAACTTTCATATATAATTCATTTTAATCCGATGCACCAATTGTGAGTTATTATATGCATGATCCACAAGGGCTTTTCTGCAAAACTGTCATCTCTGGAATAAAAGAGAAATTCGCTGTAGAGGAAAAAACATAATCGGGCTGAATCTGGGATCTGGGCTGGGGAGCTGCTCACATTGGGCCTGCAGGCGCGCGCGGAGCTGGGCCTCGTGGGCGAAGGGAGCTGGGACTGTGCCTTGGTGCTGGGCCGGACTTGCTGGAGGAAGCTCTGGGCCGGGGCGAGGGAAGATGAGGCCCACGCGCGGTCGCTGTGGCATCGTGCCCGGTCAACGCGAGGGCGGCCCGAGCGAACAGAGGCAGAGGCGTTCTCCTCCCTGTTCGAGCAAAGCAGAGGTGAGGCCTGGCCAACGGCAGCGCAGCGGCAGGGACTTGGGCGGAGGACGGGCAGCATGGCGTATCATGTCGAGGATGTGGGCGGCGGATCTGGCAATGCAGTCAACGGCACGGTGCTGCTCGTCCTTCTTTGGAGCAGGGACGAGGCGGATGCAGGCGAGCGAGGCAGAGGAGCTTGGCGCGCGGCTTCGATGGCCGGCCGACGATGCTTGGCACAGAGGAAGGAGGTCCGATGGGGCCCGAGGGCATAGGGCATAAGGGTGGCCGGGTCCGGTCACGGGAGATCGCCGGGGTCCCTTTCCCCGCCGGATCAAAGTGAAGGTGAGCCGGTGGACATGGAGCTCCATGGCGCGGGTGCTGAAGATGGCGGGGTTGAGGAGGAACCCGGGCGCCATGGACGCCATGTGAGGGAGCTCGAGGAAGGAGCTGCAACGGGAGGCGATGACGCGAGGTGGTTGAGAAGGCTGGCGTTGGGGAAGAACTCGAGGCCATCCATGAAGTCGGGTGCTCTCTTGTTCATACCTGGTACAGAGATGGAGAGGGAGTTGAGAGAGAGGAGGAGAAGGAAACGGGAAGGAGGAAGGGGAGCAGAAGAGGTCGGTCCTAGCAGGGGTGGTCTCCGACGAAGCCGGCCGGTGACGAGGTAAGGCGGAGGCGCTCGGGATGAGATCGTCTGCCTGGTTGACGAAGGAGAGCGGGGAGGGAGAGGATCGACGGGCTTGGGTGGATCGAGGGGAAGCAGAGGCTGGCGCTGGTTGGCTGGATTGGATCGGGGAAAAGAAGCTGGTTGGTGGAAGGATCCCGAGGGGGATTTGGTGGAATGGCGGCGGCGGCTGGGAGGATGGGACATCTCTCTTCAAATTTAGGGTTGGACTATATATATACATTAAGTGGATTAGGTTAGGGGCTACCTCATCCCTACGATCGTAATCGGATGGTCGCGAATAAAATAGTTAGGGAGCCCAATTAACAAAACAGAGATGTTTTGTAGATGTTTGGGGATGTTCCGGACACAACGGTAGCGACACCCCGAGTCGGGTCCGGGACAGCTTTCAGGCGTGCGTGAGGAGGGTCGCGGGCAGACGAGAGAGGTTAGGTAGGGCCTGGCGGTGAGTAGCGGACTGTGTAGACGGACTAGAGTGGAAAGAGAGGGAAAGCCCGGCAACAGTTTTCGAAGACCGAAAACGTCCGACGTTAGACCGGCTATAGTGCCGCTATAGTTTAACGGTTGGGCTATCAAACGAACTCCGAATGCGATGAAACTTGACAGGCGGTCTATCTACACTATAATAAGACGGCATGACAACTCTCATCCCATTCCGAGAACATATTCCGGCCACTTATAAAATACTATTTCGGACGTGCCGCGGGCGCATGCAAGTGTGGTTGGGCCCAGAACGGACAACGGAGAGAACTAGGGGAACCCGGATGGATGCAAGTTTTGCAAACATGATGATGCAATGCACATGATGACATGGCAAGATGCAACACGCAAGCAAAAGACAAGGGAACAACAGTGAATAACTGGAGGACACCTGGCACATCGGTCTCGGGCGTTACACCCTTCAATCCCATATGCATCAATTTCTAAGCTAGGTTGAAGCTTTTGTCACTCTTGCCCTCCAATACATAGTCCTATCAACATACAACTAACTCTAGGGTGTGATCCATGCGCGCAATCATATGATGGGCACCAAAGGACAACAACATAACCACAAGCAAATTAAATCAATCATAGCAATTCATCAACCACCGATAGGACAACAAAAATCTACTCAGACATCATAGGATGGCAACACATCATTGGATAATAATATGAACCATAAAGCACCATGTTCAAGTAGAGGGTACAACGGGTTGCGGGAGAGTGGAACGCTGTAGATAGAGGGGGGAAGGTGATGGAGATGTTGGTGAAGATGGCGGAGGTGTTGGTGTAGATTGCGATGATGATGATGGCCCCCGGTGGCACTCTGGTGCCACCGGAAGCGAGGGGGAGAGAGCCCCCTCCTTCTTCTTCTTCCTTGACCTCCTCCCTAGATGGGAGAAGGGTTTCCCCTCTGGTCCATGGCCTCCATGGCACGGGAGGGGCGAGAGCCCCTCCAAGATTGGATCTGTCTCTCTGTCTCTCTTTGTTTCCGCGTTCTCAGATTCTTCCCTTTCACCGTTTCTTATACTCCTGGAGATCCGTAACTCCGATTGGGCTGAAATTTTGACACGATCTCTATCCGGATATTAGCTTTCTTGTGGTGAAAGAAGGGCATCAACTGCCTTATGGGTGGCCCACGACGGTCAGGGGCAGGCGCGCCCTCCTGCCTCATAGCCACCTCGGGCACCGTCTCGCGTGGATTTTTCTTCCCAAAAATCATATATATTCCAAAAAAATCTACGTCAGTTTTTATTCCTTTTGGACTCCGTTTGATATGGATATTCTACGAAACAAAAAAACATGCAACAAACATGAACCGGCACTAGGCACTGGATCAATATGTTAGTCCCAAAATATTATAAAAAGTTGCCAAAAGTATATGAAAGTTGTAGAATATTGGCATGGAACAATCAAGAATTATAGATACGACGGAGACGTATCAACATCCCCAAGCTTAATTCCTGCTCGTCCTTAAGTAGGTAAATGATAAAAAAGATAATTTTTGATGTGGAATGCTACCTAGCATAATCTTGATCACATATCTAATCATGGCTTGAATATTAAGATACGAGTGATTCAAAGCAATAGTCTATCATTTGACATAAAAAAATAATACTTCAAGCCTATTAATAAAGCAATCCTGTCTTTTCAAAATAACATGGCCAAAGAAAGTTATCCCTACAAAATCATATAGTCTGGCTACGCTCCATCTTCACCACACAAAATATTCACATCATGCACAACCCCGATGACAAGCCAAGCAATTGTTTCATACTTTTGACGTTCTCAAACCTTTTCAACTTTCATGGAATACATGAGCGTGAGCCATGGACATAGCACTATAGGTGGAATAGAATATGATGGTGGAGAAGACAAAAAGGAGAAGATAGTCTCACATCAACTAGGCGTATCAACGGGCTATGGAGATGCCCATCAATAGATATCAATGTGAGTGAGTAGGGATTGCCATGCAACGGATGCACTAGAGCTATAAGTGTATGAAAGCTCCAACTGAAACTAAGTGGGTGTGCATCCAACTTGCTTGCTCATGAAGACCTCGGGCATTTGAGGAAGCCCATCATCGGAATATACAAGCCAAGTTCTATAATGAAAATTCCCACTAGTAGATGAAAGTGATAACTCAAGAGACTCTCTATATGAAGAACATGGTGCTATTCTGAAACACAAGTGTGGTAAAAGGATAGTAACATTGCCCCTTCTCTCTTTTTCTCTCATTTTTTTTATTTTTTTATTTTAATTTTTTGGTGGGCTTCTTTGGCCTCTTTTTTTATTTGGGCTTCTTTGGCCTCTTTTATTTTTTTGTGAAGTCTGGACTCTCATCCCGAATGGGGGAATCATAGTCTCCATCATCCTTTCCTCACTTGGGCAATGCTCTAATAATGATGATCATCACACTTCTATTTACTTACAACTCAATATTACAACTCGATACTAGAACAAAGATATGACTATTATATGAATGCCTCTGGCGGTGTACCGGGATGCGCAATGATCTAGCGTAGCAATGACATCAAAAAACGGACAAGCCATGAAAACATCATGCTAGCTATCTTACGATCATGCAAAGCAATATGACAATGAATGCTCAAGTCATGTATATGATGATGATGGAAGTTTCATGGCAATATATCTCGGAATGGCTATGGAAATGCCATGATAGGTAGGTATGGTGGCTGTTTTGAGGAAGGTATATGGTGGGTTTATGGTACTGGCGAAAGTTGCGCGGTACTAGAGAGGCTAGCAATGGTGGAAGGGTGAGAGTGCGTATAGTCCATGGACTCAACATTAGTCATAACGAACTCACATACTTATTGCAAAAATCTATTAGCTATCGAAACAAAGTACTACGCGCATGCTCCTAGGGGGATAGATTGGTAGGAAAAGCCATCGCTCGTCCCCGACCGCCACTCATAAGGAAGACAATCAACAAATAAATCATGCTCCGACTTCATCACATAACGGTTCACCATACGTGCATGCTACGGGAATCACAAACCTCAACACAAGTATTTCTACTAATCCACAACCACCCACTAGCATGACTCTAATATCACCATCTTTATATCGCAAAACTATTGCAAGGAATCAAACATATCATATTCAGTGATCTACAAGTTTTATGTAGGATTTTATGACTAACCATGTGAATAACCAGTTCCTGTCATCTCTCTAAATAGATATAAGTGAAGCAAGAGAGTTTAATTCTTTCTAGAAAAGGTATGCCCACGATCTAACAAATCTAAGTGAAGCAAAAGAGCATTCTACAAATGGAGGTTGTTTATGTAAAGAGAAACAGACAATCAAAACTTCAAATGATATAAGTGAAGCACATGAAGCATTCTATAAAGCCATACTCAAAAGATATAAGTGAAGTGCATAGAGCATTCTATAAATCAACCAAGGACTATCTCATACCAGAATGGTGCATAAAATAAAAATTAAAACTAAATGTAAAAGACGCTCCAAGATTGCACATATCGCATGAACGAAACGAATCCGAAAACATACCGATACTTGTTGAAGAAAGAGGGGATGCCTTCCGGGGCATCCCCAAGCTTAAACGCTTGAGTATCCTTGAATGTTTACTTGGGGTGCCTCGGGCATCCCCAAGCTTGAGCTCTTGCCTCACTTCCTTCTTCTCACATCAAGACCTTCTCGATCATCAAACACTTCATCCACACAAAACTTCAACAGAAAACTCGGTAAGATCCGTTAGTATAATAAAGCAAATCACTACTCTAAGTACTATTGCAAACCAATTCATATTTTGTTTTTGCATTGTGTCTACTTTAATATAACTTTTTCATGGCTTAACCCACTGATATGAATCGATAATTTCATCAAAACAAGCAAACTATGCATCAAAAATAGAATCTGTCTAAAACAGAACAGTCTGTAATAATCTGAACATTTACCATACTTCTGTTACCTTAAAAATTCTACCAAAATTTGGAAAAATATAGAATTTGTATAGGAAGACAGTTCAAAAAGAATCAGAACCATTTGACTTTCCAGCTAAAAATGTAAAATCGCGCACTACAGCCAAAGTTTCAGTCCTGCACCGTACAAACCATCAAGCAAATGTAAACATCCTAAAGGCAAACCTTGGCACATTATTTTTATAATACAATGGAATTGTACAAGGGGATAATTATTTTTATTGAAAAGTTTCTGTAATCAAGATTCACAAATTTTCCGTGAGCATGAACAAAGTTCAATGCTAGCTCCCACTTCAACAATGCTTGTCTTTCTCACTTTCGCTTTCCTTTTTGAAAAAGTTTTGAGTTCCCCTCTTTATTTTTGTTGTTTTTAAACTATATGAAAGCACTCAATAGAAATAAATGACTCCCTAAAACTTCCGGGTTGTCTCCCTGGCAGCGCTTTCTTTAAAGCCATTAAGCTAGGCATATAGTGCTCAAGTAATGAATCCACCCGGATCCCAAGGTATATCAAAGCCAATTTTAATTAACAATGATTTATAATTTAGTAGTGAGCACAAAGTAACATATATCATGCAATAACGAAGTCTAACTCTCTTCATATGCATCGGCATGTCATAAAAGAACAATTCATGCACACAAAGTAAATGACAATGCATAGTATAAGCAGTTTCTTGTAATTTTATCATATTGGAAACATAGAGAGGTGGAGATATAGTTCCTCTCTCATAATAATTGCAAGTAGGATCAGCAAGCACATGCATATTATATTCATCAAAATCATCATGTGCAACGGTAAGAGGCAACCCATCAATATAATCCTTAATAAGTGCAAACTTCTCCGATATAGTGTAGTCGGGAGAATTCAAAAAGATAATAGGACTATCATGCGTAGGTGCAATAGCAACAATTTCATGTTTAACATAAGGAACTATAGCAAGTTCATCTCCATAAGCATAATTCATATTGTCATCTTGGCCACAAGCATAGCAAGCATCATCAAAAAGGGATATTTCAAAAGAATCGACGGGATCATAACAATTATCATAATATTCATCCTTCGGTAAGCATGAAGGGAAATTAAACGATGTATGAGTTGAAGAGTTACTCTCATTATAAGGTGGGCACGGGTGATCAATCCGCTCTTCCTCCTTTTGTTCTTCGCTCTCCTCCTCATCTTTCTCATCCAATGATCTCACGGTTTCATCAATTTCTTCTTCCATAGACTCCTGCAAAATATTACTCTCTTCTTGGACAGCGGAGACTTTCTCAATAAGTGCATTAATTTCGTAATTGTATTCATAATTCTCATAACAATATTTCAGGATAGCTAAATTTTCAGGTCTATAAACATCATCATCAAAATCTTCAAACTCTTTAAACATAGACTCAATTTCATAAGCACCCATAAAAGCAACAAATTCTTCTTTTTGTTCCACATCATAGTAATCATATATACCTCTAGCATAAGAAGCTAAGGTTTTATTATCATTAAATTCACATGAAAAGGGAAGGTGTGGAGCCTTCACCTTAGAGCAACAAGTATAATCATATCTCAAGCATAGTTGCCTAGCATACCAATTCAATATATGAATTTCAGCCCATAATAGTTTCCCTTTTGTGTCAAGCATTAATCCCTAAAGTATTCACGTTGATCCAACGTTACTCCTATTGCATAATTGAATGGGGTTTTCTCAGGATTATTAAAGTAGTACATAATATTTTTCACATAACCAGCATCGAGGGTTTTAGGAGGTTCCCCATCTCCATGAGTAGCAAGTACACCTAATTTTGTTGGTATTTCGTGTTCCATATCCATAACTAAAGATGGAGAACAACTAAGAACAGCAAATCAAAATTACTTAGTGATAAAGCAAACAAGCACACACGAGAATATTCACCCCACACTATTGCTCCCTGGCAACGGCGCGAGAAAAAGGTCTTGATAACCCACAAGTATAGGGGATCGCAATAGTTGTCGATAAGTAAGAGTATCGAACCCAACGAGGAGCTAAAGGTAGAGCAAATATTCCCTCAAGTTCTATCGACCACCGATACAACTCTACACACGCTTCACGTTCGCTTTACCTAGAACAAGTATGAAACTAGAAGTACTTTGTAGGTGTTGTTGGATAGGTTTGCAAGGTAATAAAGAGCAAGTAAATAAAAAGTAGGGGCTCTTTAAGTAAAGACACAATAAAGTAAATATAGCGAGTGTGGAAAAGTGGTGGTAGGAGTTGCGAAATTGCCCCTAAGAAATTGACTACTTTACTAGACCGATAGCAAGTATTATGTGGGAGAGACCACTGCTAGCATGTCATCCCTGACTTGGAATTCTATGCACTTATGATTGGAACTACTAGCAAGCATCCGCAACTACTAATTTTCATTAAGGTAAAACCCAACCATAGCATTAAGATATATTGGTCCCCCTTCAATCCCATATGCATCAATTTCTATGCTAGGTTGAAGCTTCTGTCACTCTTGCACTCCAATACATAGTCCTATCAACATAAAACTAACTCTAGGGTGTGATCCACGCGTGCAATCATATGATGGGCACCAAAGGACAGCAACATAACCACAAGAAAATTAAATCAATCATAGCAATTCATCAACCACCGATAGGACAACGAAAATCTACTCAGACATCATAGGATGGCAACACATCATTGGATAATAATATGAAGCATAAAGCACCATGTTCAAGTAGAGGGTACAGCGGGTTGCTGGAGAGTGGACCGCTGTAGATATAGGGGGCGAAGGTGATGGAGATGTTGGTGAATATGGCGGAGGTGTTGGTGTAGATCGCGGTGATGATGATGGCCCCCGGTGGCATTCCGGTGCCACCGGAAACGAGGGGGAGAGAGCCCCCCTCCTCCTTCTTCTTCTTCTTCTTCCTTGACCTCCTCCCTATATGGGAGAGGGTTTTCCCCTCTGGTCCATGGCCTCCATGGCACGGGAGGGGCGAGAGCCCCTCCGAGATTGGATCTGTCTCTCTGTCTCTCTCTGTTTCTGCGTTCTCATATTCTTCCCTTTCACCGTTTCTTATATTCCTGAAGATCCGTAACTCCGATTGGGCTGAAATTTTGACACGATCTCTATCCGGATATTAGCTTTCTTGCGGCGAAAGAAGGGCATCAACTGCCTTACGGGTGGCCCACGAGGGTCAGAGGCGCGCCTAGGGGGGCAGGCACGCCCTCCTGCCTCGTGGCCACCTCGGGCACCGTCTCGCGTCGATTTTTCTTCCCAAAAATCATATATATTCAAAAAAAATCTTCGTCAGTTTTTATTCTATTTGGACTCCGTTTGATATGGATATTCTGCGAAACAAAAAACATGCAACAAAGAGGAACTGGCACTGGGCACTGGATCAATATGTTAGTCCCAAAAATATTATAAAAAGTTGCCAAAGCATATGAAAGTTATAGAATATTGGCATGGAACAATAAATTATAGATACGACGGAGACGTATCAGCAGGGCTCGGGGGCTCTCTTTAGGAGGGCCTCGGACTTTGCCAGCATCACGAGGGAGGTGCTTCGGCACCACTTGGAGGCGTGCTTCGCGGCACGTTTCCCTCAGGAGAACACAGGGCAAGGAGTGCCCACTGTTCAGGAGTCCATCACCAATACCAGTCAGGAACTGCAAGACGCAAGGGCCATGCGCGGAGGCCGCCGCTCACCAGGCGCAGCTCCCCATCCAGGCGAGGATGTCGGGCTACGCATCAGCATCGACGTCCCAGGGCTCAACCGGCCCGCCTCTCAGGAGCTTCTCTGGCCTTCGCGCGTGGGACGCTGTGAGGGCCCACCTCATAGCTATGTTCGCATGCCTTTTGGCCTGCAGAGCGTGGCGACTGCCTATCAACACAACCTGCGGAGCATCCTGGCGGCTCGGGAGGCCAGGCACCACGCCATGCTGACAGAGATGAAGACGGTCCTCAAGAAACCCCCCAGACCCCTAGAGCCTCCTGAGGCTCAGGGCCCCGGTGGCTCATGAGGAGCAGCCCCTTTGCCGCACGCCTTTAGCTGCCCCAACTCTCCTTCATCAACAGAACCAGGTGACATTTTCCAAGTTCATTAAGCTGGGAGCGCCCCCAGGGCTGCATCATTCCCAGGCCGCGTGGGTCCGTCCCTGTGGCTTGTATCTTTCCTTGTTTATGCCTTTAGCTTACCCTGTTGGGGGCGCCCCTCGGGCTGCATCATCCTCAAGACGCTCGGGCCGAACCCAGTGGCATGCATCTTCCCTGCATTTACTTAAGCCAGTATGCTTTCAATGCTTAATCTATCTATGACTATCACCTGCTTGATTGTCACCCACCATGGGAGCCGCACGCCGGCCATCTTTTTTCAGGACCCTTCGCATGAGTAAGTTAAGCACGGCATCTGTGCTCGGTCCCGTCCCTGCAGCATCGATAAATCCAGCGGGTGAGCTCTATCTGGCGGGCCGGTCCCGTTCACGTCACCTCCTGGGGACGTTGGTGCTTGGCTTTTTCACGCGATGACCTCAGGAGATTCGTTCGCGCAGGTTGTCTAACCACCTCACATGACCAAGACAGAAAACAAGAATCAAGACCAGGCGCAACCCGCCTTGAGGTAGGGCCTCGTGAGTCCTGCACTGGCTCACGAGTGCCCAGATACACCTCGTCTAGCCCTGCCATGCAAGCCACATGTCTGGGCGGGGCTGTACACGCCCCAGGGGCTCTCTGTAGTAGGGAGTCCCCCTCCCACTGTCCAGTGGAAGCACCATGCTCTGTGCTGGCCATTGACACTGCCGAGGAGCGGCTATGCCCATGCACAAGCAGAAGCACTACGCTCTGCGCTGGTCATAAACAACTGAGGGCGGTCCCACAGCCGTACCAACCTCAGGGAGCCTCATAGCTTAGTATCCGGCCTCACTGCAACGCCTCTCCTCGGGAGAGCCACGCGAGGGGGCTAGGTGTTGGAAATATGCCCTAGAAGCAATAATAAATTGGTTATTATTATATTTCCTGGTTCATGATAATCGTTTATTATCCATGCTAGAATTGTATTGATCGGAAACTCAGATACATGTGTGGATACATAGACAACACCATATCCCTGGTAAGCCTCTAGTTGACTAGCTCGTTGATCAATGGATGGTTACGGTTTCCTGACCATGGACATTGGATGTCATTGATAACGGGATCACATCATTAGGAGAATGATGTGATGGACAAGACCCAATCCTAAGTCTAGCACAAAGATCATGTAGTTCATATGCTAAAGCTTTTCTAATGTCAAGTATCATTTCCTTAGACCATGAGATTGTGCAACTCCCGGATACCGTAGGAATACTTTGGGTGTGCCAAACATCACAACGTAACTGGATGGCAATAAAGGTACACTACAGGTATCTCCGAAAGTGTCTGTTGGGTTGGCACGAATCGAGATTGGGATTTGTCACTCCGTGTAAACGGAGAGGTATCTCTGGGCCCACTCGGTAGGACATCATCATAATGTGCACAATGTGACCAGGGAGTTGATCACGGGATGATGTGTTACGGAACGAGTAAAGAGACTTGCCGGTAACGAGATTGAACAAGGTATCGGGATATCGACGAGCGAATCTCGGGCAAGTATCATACCGATAGACAAAGGGGATTGAATACGGGATTGATTGTATCCTCGACATCGTGGTTCATCCGATGAGATCATCGTGGAGCATGTGGGAGCCAACATGGGTATCTAGATCCCGTTGTTGGTTATTGACCGGAGAGTTGTTTCGGTCATGTCTGCATGACTCACGAACCCGTAGGGTCTACACACTTAAGGTTCGATGATGCTAGGGTTATAGGGAAAGTATGTACGCGGTTACTGAATGTTGTTCGGAGTCCCGGATGAGATCCCGGACCTCGCGAGGAGTTCCGGAATGGTCCGGAGGTAAAGATTGATATATAGGAAGTATGGTTTTGGCCACCGGAAGTGTTCCGGGCATCACCGGTAGTGTACCGGGACCACCAGAGGGGTCCAGGGGTCCACCGGGAGGGGCCACCAGCCCCGGAGGCTTGCGTGGGCCATAAGTGGGAAGGGACCAGCCCCTATGTGGGTTGGGGCGCCTCCCACCAAGGCCCAAGGCGTCCTCAAGAGGAGAGGGGGCAAACCCTAGGCGCAGATGGGCCCTAAGGCCCACTCTACGTGCGCCCCCCTCTCTCTCCCCCTTGGCCGTCTCCCAGATGGGATCTGGGGGCTGCCGCCGCCCCTAGGGAGGGAATCCTAGGTGGGGGCGCAGCCCCTCCCCTCCCCCTATATATACTTGAGGTTTCGGGCTGCCCAGCACATGTGATTTGCTCTCCCTGTTGGCGCAGCCCTACCCCTCTCCCTCCTCGTCTCTCGTAGTGCTTGACGAAGGCCTGGTGGAGTCCCGCGCTCCTCCACCACCACCACGCCATCGTGCTGCTATTGGATGGAGTCTTCCCCAACCTCTCCTTCTCCCCTTGCTGGAGCAAGGCGTAGGAGACGTCACCGGGCTGTACGTGTGTTGAACACGGAGGTGCCGTCCGATCGACACTAGGATCATCGGTGATTTGGATCATGACGAGTATGACTCATCAACCCCGTTCACTTGAACGCTTCCGCTTAGCGATCTACAAGGGTATGTAGATGCACTCTCCTTCCCTCATTGCTAGACTTCTCCATAGATTGATCTTGGTGATGCGTAGAAAATTTTGAATTTCTGCTGCGATCCCCAACAGTGGCATCATGAGCTAGGTCTATGCGTAGTTTGTATGCACGAGTAGAACACAGAGTAGTTGTGGGCGTCGATTTTGTCAATTTACTTGCCGTTACTAGTCTTATCTTGATTCGGCGGCATCATGGGATGAAGCGGCCCGGACCGACCTTACACGTACTCTTACGTGAGACTGGTTCCACCGACTGACATGCACTAGTTGCATAAGGTGGCTAGCAGGTGTCTGTCTCTCCCACTTTAGTTGGATTGGATTCGATGAAAAGGGTCCTTATGAAGGGTAAATAGAAATTGGCATATCACGTTGTGGTTTTTCATGTAGGTAGGAAACGTTCTTGCTAGAAACCTATAGTAGCCATGTAAAAACTTGCAACAAGAATTAGAGGACGTCTAACTTGTTTTTGCAGCAAGTGTTTTGTGATGTGATATGGCCAAAGGATGTGATGAATGATATATGTGATGTATGAGATGATCATGTTCTTGTAATAGGAATCACGACTTGCATGTCGATGAGTGTGACAACCGGCAGGAGCCATAGGTGTTGTCTTAATTTATTTATGACCTGTGTGTCAACATAAACGTCATGTAATTACTTTACTTTATTGCTAACCGTTAGCTGTAGTAGTAGAAGTAATAGTTGGTGAGACAACTTCATGAAGACACGATGATGGAGATCATGATGATGGAGATCATGGTGTCATGCCGGTGACGATGATGATCATGGAGCCCCGAAGATGGAGATCAAAAAGGAGCAAAGTGATGATGGCCATATCATGTCACTATTTGATTGCATGTGATGTTTATCATGTTTTTGCATCTTATTTGCTTAGAACGACGGTAGTAAATAAGATGATCCCTCATTAAAATTTCAAGAAAGTGTTCCCCCTAACTGTGCACCATTGCGAAGGTTCGTTGTTTCGAAGCACCACATGATGATCGGGTGTGATAGACTCTAACGTTCGAATACAACGGGTGTTGACGAGCCTAGCATGTACAAACATGGCCTCGGGACACATGCAAAACACTTAGCTTGACTTGACGAGCCTAGCATGTACAGACATGGCCTCGGAACACAGAAGACCGAAAGGTCGAGCATGAGTCGTATAGAAGATACGATCAACATGAGATGTTCACCGATGTTGACTAGTCCGTCTCATGTGATGATCGGACACGGCCTAGTTGACTCGGATCATGTTTCACTTAGATGACTAGAGGGATGTCTATCTGAGTGGGAGTTCATTAGATGAACTCAATTATCATGAACATAGTCTGAACTGTCTTCGCAAATATGTTGTAGATAAATGGCTCACGTTGTAACTCCCTGTTTCAATACGTTCCTAGAGAAAGACCAAGTTGAAATATATTGTAAGCAGTAATGCGGACTAGGTCCGTAGTCCGAGGAGTGTCCTCACTGCTACACAGAAGGCTTACGTCTTTGATGCACCGCTCGATGTGCAAACCCCTACAACGTCGTCTGTGGATGTTGTGAACACCTGACAGACACATCCTGATGACTACTTGATAGTTTAGTGCACCATACTTTATGGCTAGAATCGGGATTCCAATGACGTTTTGAACGCCATAGAACATATGAGATGTTCCAAGAGCTGAAATTGGGATTTCAGGCTCATGCCCGTGTTGAGAGGTGTGAGACCTCTGACAAGTTCTTTTGCCAACAAGATGGAGGAGAATAGCTCAGCTAGTAAGCATGTGCTCAGAATGCTTGGGTGCTACAATCACTTAAATCAAGTGGGAGTTAAACTTCCAGATAAGATAGTGATTGATAGATTTCTCTAGCCACTATCACTAAGCTACTAGATCTTCGTGATGAACTATGACATGCAAGGGATGGAGTTGATCCCGGAGCTGTTCGCGGTGCTTAAGACCGGAAAAGGTAGAAATCAAGAAGGAGCATCAAGTGTTGATGGTTTAACAAGACCACTAGTTTCAAGAAGGGCAAGGGCTAAAAGGGAAACTTCATGGATGGCAAACCAGTTGCCGCTCCAGTGAAGGAACCCAAGGTTGAACCCAAACCCGAGACTGAGTGCTTCTATTGTAAGGGGAACGGTCACTGGTAGCGGAATTACCCCAAATGCATGGTAGATAAGAAGGCTGGCAACTTCAACAAAATAAAGACGTGTTATTAATGTGTACCTCACTAGTACTCCTGGTAGCAACGGGGTAACTTGAAGCAAAATCTACGGACTAAACGGAGACTGGCTAAGGGCGAGGTGACGATGTGTGTTGGAAGTGTTTCCAAAGTTGATGAGATCACCATCGCACGCTCCATCTGCCTTCGGGATTAGTATTGAACCTAGATAAGTGTTATCAGGTGTCTACGTTGAGCATGAATATGATTAGATCATGCTCATTGCAATACGGTCATTCATTTAAGTTAGAGAATAATGGTTATTCTGTTTACATGAATGATACCTTTCATGGTCATGCACCCTATGTGAATGGTTCATTGAATCTCGGTCGTGGTAATACACATGTTCACGCCAAAAGATAGAGTTAATAATGATAGTACCACTTTCTCGTGGCACTGCCGCTTAGGTCATATTGGCGTAAGATGCATGAAGAAACTCCATGTCGATGGATGTTTGGAGTCACTTGATTTTGAATCACTTGACACATGCGAGCCATGCCTCATGGGCAGGATGACTAAGACCCCGTTTTCAGGTAAAATGAAACGGGCAAGTGACTTGTTGGAAATCATGCATGCTGATACATGTGATCCAATGAAAAATTGAAGCGTGCGGTGGATATCGTTATTTTCTCATATTCACTAACGATTTGGGTAGATATAGGTATATCTACTTAATGAAGCACAAGTCTGAAACGTTTGAAAAGTTCAAGCGATTTCAGAGTGAAGTTAAGAATCATCATAACAATAAGATCATGTTCCTACGATCTGATCGATGAGAATTTCTGAGTTATGAGTTTGGCAATCACTTAAGACATTGTGGAATTGTTTCACAGTTGAAGCCACCTGGAACACCACAAGGTAATGGTGTGTCCGGACGTCGTAATCGAACCCTATGAGATATGGTGCGATCTATGATGTCTCTTACCAATCTACCATTTTCATTTTGAGGTTATGCGTTAGAGACAGCTGCATTCACTTTAGATAGGACACCATATAAGTCCGTTGAGACGAAGCCGTGTGAACATTGGTTTGGCAAGAAACCAAAGTTGTCGTTTCCTAATGTTTGGGGCTGCGATGCTTATGGCTTCAGCCGGAGAAGCTCGAACCCAAAGCGGACAAACACATCTTCATAGGATACCCAAAGGTGACAGTTGGGTATACCTTCTATCTCAGATCCGAGGCAAATTGTTTATCGCTAAGAATGGGTCCTTTCTCGAGAAGGAGTTTCTCTCGAAAGAATTGAGTGGGAGGAAGATAGAACTTGATGAGGTTGTCGAACCTTTACTTCAACCAGAGAGGGATGTAACACAGAAAGATGTTTTCTGTGGCGCCTACGTCTGTTGATTAGGAAGTTAATGATAGTGATCATGAGGCTTCGGATCAAGTTGCTATCAAACCTCGTAGGTCGACAAGGATATGTACTACTCCTAAGTGGTACAGTAATCTTGTCTTAGATATCATGTTGTTAGACAACAATGAACCTACGATCTATGGAGAAGCGATGGTGGGCCCGTATTCTGACAAATGGTTAGAAGCCATGAAATCCAAGATAGGATCCATATATTAGAACAAAGTCTGGACTTTGGTGGACTTGCCCGATGATCGGCAAGCCATAGAGATAAATGGATCTTTAAGAAGAAGACGGACGTGGGAGGTAATGTTACCGTCTATGAAGCTCGACTTGTGGGAAAGAATCTTTTCACAAGTTCAAGGAGTTGACTACGATGAGAATTTCTCACCCGTAGCGATGCTTAAGTCCGTCGGAATCATGATAGCATTAGCTGTATTTTTCGATTATGAAATCTTACAGATGGATGTCAAAACAAGTTTTCTTACCAGTTTTCGTAAGAAAAGTTGTATGTGATACAATAAAAGGTTTTGTCGATCCTAAGGATGCTAAAAGGTATGCTAGCTCCAGCAATCCTTCTATGGACTAGAGAAAGCATCCCGGAATCGGAATATATGTTTTGATGGAGTGATCAAAGCTTTTAGGTTTATACAATGTTTGCTAGAAACTTGTATTTACAAGAAAGTGAGTGGGAGCACTACAACATTTCTGATAAGTATATTTGGATGACATATTGTTGATCCGAAATAATGTAGAATTTCTGGAAAGCATAAACGGTTGTTTGAAGAGTGTTTTTCAAAGGAAGACCTGGATAAAGCTGCTTACATATTGGGCATCAAGATCTATAGAGATGGATCAAGACGCCTGATGGTACTTTCAAAGAACGCACACCTTGACATGTTTTTCAAGGAGTTCAAAATAGATCAGTCAAATAAGGGGTTCTTACCTGAGTTGTAAGGTGTGAGGTAGAGTAAGACTCAAAGCTTGACCACGACAGAAGAAAGAGAAAGGACGAAGGTCGTCCCCTATGCTTTTGTCATAGGCTCTATACGGTATGCCATGCTGAAGTACCACACCTGATGTGTGCCTTGCCACATGTCTGGCAAGAGGGTACAAAGGTGATCTAGGAGTAAATCACCAGATAGCGGTCAAAATTATCCTTAGAGGAATAAGGAAATGTTTCTCGGCTATGGAGGTGATAAAGAGTTCGATGTAAAGAGTTACGTCGATGCAAGCTTAACACCTATCCGGATAGCTCTGAGTAGAGATACTGGATACGTATAATGAAGCAATAATTTGGAATAGCTCCAAGTGGAACGTGGTAGCAGCATCTATGATATAAAGTTTTGCGAAATACATAGGGATCTGAATATGGCAAGACCCATTGACTACAACCTCTCTCACAAGCATAACATGATCAAACCTAGAACTCTTTGAGTGTTTATCACATAGTGATGTGAACTAGATCATTGAGTCTAGTAGACTCTTGGATGTTGGTCACATGGCGATGTGACCTGTGAGTGTTAATCACATGGCAATGTGAACTAGATTATTGACTCTAGTGCAAGTGGGAGACTGTTGGAAATATGCCCTAGAAGCAATAATAAATTGGTTATTATTATATTTCCTTGTTCATGATAATCGTTTATTATCCATGCTAGAATTATATTGATAGGAAACTCAGATACATGTGTGGATACATAGACAACACCATGTCCCTAGTAAGCCTCTAGTTGACTAGCTCGTTGATCAATGGATGGTTACGGTTTCCTGACCATGGACATTGGATGTCATTGATAACGGGATCACATCATTAGGAGAATGATGTGATGGACAAGACCAAATCCTAAGCCTAGCACAAAGATCGTGTAGTTCGTATGCTAAAGCTTTTCTAATGTCAAGTATCATTTCCTTAGACCATGATATTGTGCAACTCCCGGATACCGTAGGAATGCTTTGGGTGTGCCAAACGTCACAACGTAACTGGGTGGCTATAAAGGTACACTACAGGTATCTCCGAAAGTGTCTGTTGGGTTGGCACGAATCGAGACTGGGATTTGTCACTCCGTGTAAATGGAGAGGTATCTCTGGGCCCACTCGGTAGGACATCATCATAATGTGCACAATGTGACCAAGGAGTTGATCAAGGGATGATGTGTTACGAAACGAGTAAAGAGACTTGCCGGTAACGAGATTGAACAGGGTATCGGGATACCGACGATCGAATCTCGGGCAAGTATCATACCGATAGACAAAGGGGATTGAATACGGGATTGATTGAATCCTCGACATCGTGGTTCATCCGATGAGATCATCGTGGAGCATGTGGGAGCCAACATGGGTATCCAGATCCCGCTATTGCTTATTGACCGGAGAGTTGTCTCGGTCATGTCTGCATGACTCACGAACCCGTAGGGTCTACACACTTAAGGTTCGATGATACTAGGGTTATAGGGAAAGTACGTACGCGGTTACCGAATGTTGTTCGGAGTCCCGGATGAGATCCTGGACGTCACGAGGAGTTCCGAAATGGTCCGGAGGTAAATATTGATATATAGGAAGTATGGTTTTGGCCACCGGAAGTGTTCCGGGCATCACCGGTAGTGTACCGGGACCACTGGAGGGGTCCGGGGGTCCACTAGCCCCGGAGGCTTGCGTGGGCCATAAGTGGGAAGGGACCAGCCCCTATGTGGGCTGGGGCGCCTCCCACCAAGGCCCAAGGCGTCCTCAAGAGGAGAGGGGGCAAACCCTAGGCGCAGATGGGCCCTAAGGCCCACTCTAGGTGCGCCCCCCTCTCTCTCCCCCTTGGCCGCCTCCCAGATGGGATCTGGGGGCTTCCGCCGCCCTTAGGGAGGGAACCCTAGGTGGGGGCGCAGCCCCTCCCCTCCCCCTATATATACTTGAGGTTTGGGGCTGCCCAACACATGTGATTTGCTCTCCCTGTTGGCGCAGCCCTACCTCTCTCCCTCCTCGTCTCTCGTAGTGCTTGGCGAAGCCCTGCTGGAGTCCCGCGCTCCTCCACCACCACCACGCCGTCGTGCTGCTGCTGGATGGAGTCTTCCCCAACCTCTCCTTCTCCCCTTGCTGGATCAAGGCGTAGGAGACGTCACCGGGCTGTACGTGTGTTGAACACGGAGGTGTCGTCCGTTCGGCACTAGGATCATCGGTGATTTGGATCACGACGAGTATGACTCCATCAACCCCGTTCACTTGAACGCTTCCGCTTAGCGATCTACAAGGGTATGTAGATGCACTCTCCTTCCCTCGTTGCTAGACTTCTCCATAGATTGATCTTGGTGATGCGTAGAAAATTTTGAATTTCTGCTGTGATCCCCAACACTAGGCACGGGGGCTGCGCTCGGGCCATGCCCAAGCGTACGCCACCCAACCAGGTGCCCCGGACCTGGTCGTCGCACGCCCCTCCCGAGCCGAGCTTCGGCGAGGGCAAAGGTACGGAGAATGTTTGCACGTCAAGGGGGACTCCTGAGCATCGCGACTCATGAACCTAACTGGTCACGTAGCCCCTCACTCCTTGGTCCGTCCTGGTCTTCGGTCGGCCCAACGGCGGTTGAGGTATGCACGGGGCCGGGCTTTGCCGACGTAGAACATCAACCTATCCTCGCGTATCCTTCCTATAGGCTGTTTGCGCGTCAAGGGGGACTCCTGAGCATCGCGACTTAGGAGCCTAACTTGTCATGTAGCCCCTCACTCCTTGGTCCGTCCTGGTTTCCTGTCGGCCCAATGGCGGTTGAGGTATGTGTGGGTCCGGGCTCTGCCGACGCAGGACACAAAGCTAATACGAAGAAAAACGCAAAATCTCAAAGCAAATATTACAAGACATATTGTTCTCACAATATCAAACGTGAGTTTAACGCCTCCACGAGGCATGGTTCATGTTGCAGGAATAAAGCAGAAAAGCAACCGCAAGTCACCCCTAGACACTGCCGACACTTGCAAAAGGTGCCCCCTCCTGGGTAGCTTCGCCTTCACATGCATCACCGGTCGAGGGCGCGGGGGGCGAAGGCATCGAACTTCTTCAGCAAGGCCTCCACTTGACCCTTCATGGCTGCGGGGGCAGCCACACAGTGTTCATCAGCTACAGGCTCCTACAGCTCGTCAAGACGAGCGCTAGGGTCACGAAGATGCAGGTGGCTGAAGACCCGCGTCAACGCAGCTGAAGAAAGGACGCGAGCCTCTGCCTCCGCCATGGGACTGATGCCCTCCACGACTTCCTCGAGCGCCTTCACCAAGAAGGGAAGCAGCTGAGCAGGGCCATCCTCATCGGTGGTCAGCGGCCTCTCCAGGCCCTTCTCGTACAGTGTCTTCAGTGCCACACGGGACCTCTCCTCGAGGAGCGAGAAGGCCACGTGGTCTTCAGCCAGAACCTTCACTCTGGCGTCAAAGTCGGCCTCATTCGCCTATGCCTTCCGCTCCAACTCCTCCAGCAGGCTGCGCTCCGCTGCCTGCGCCTTCGCCTGCTCTCCCAGCTCGGTGTCGCGGCCCTTGATGGCATCCTCCCGGGCTTTATCTCCTTCTCCTTTGCCTGCGGCCGCATGCTTCTTCCACATGCTAGTAGCGCAGGCTCTTCAGCTCGTCCTCCAGCTCTCGACAGCGGCCGCGGGCGACCTCGGCATCCTTCAATGCCGCCTTGCGATCGGCCGCAGCATTGGCGGTGGCCTGCGTCTCCTTCTCGGAGGCCGCCGCGGCTTGGCTCGGCGACGCTCGAACCGCCGAGTCGGAGTGAAGCCAGCCAGAGGCCAGCTCCAGGCGCCCGGCCACCAGGCGCGGGTCCATGCCCTGGAGATCTTCCCGCATCTGGGCCATCTCCGAAAGGGCACGCTCCAAGACGGCTGAGGAAGCAGAAGAACCTGGGACAGGGGCGCAGCAGGAGCAGGGGGCGACGTTGTCACCAGAGCCTGGGAGATCAAGGGCTCCTGAGCCTTCGGAACCTCATCAGCCGTGCCGGACACTGCCACCTCCTGAGCTGGCGGCGCTTCGGGGGCTGACTCTTCTCGAGGATGCTCCACCAGGCCTCGCGAGGACGACCAGGCTGGAAAGGTGACAGTGTCCTGGACTAGGGGGTACTCAACACGTCATCTCCCGATCTGTTAGATTGGGCCGAGGACCCCCATGGCCGTATACACATGGGCCAGTTCGGATAGCTGCCGCATACATGGAAGATTCCACAAGACTTGGTGATCAAGACAAGGACTCCTCCCCACCGGCGTATTCGGCTAGGACTCTTGTTATCCTATGCCTCTGGTGCATTATATAAACCGAGGCCAGGCTAGTCGATAGAGATACATGAATAATATACATACAATCATACCATAGGCTAGCTTCTAGGGTTTAGCCTCTCTGATCTCGTGGTAGATCTACTCTTGTACTATCCATATCATCAATATTAATCCAGCAGGACGTAGGGTTTTACCTCCATCAAGAGGGCCCGAACCTGGGTAAAACATCGTGTTCCCTGCCTCCTGTTACCATCCGCCTTATACGCATAGTTCAGGACCCCCTACCCGAAAACCACTGGTTTTGACATCGACATTGGTGCTTTCATTGAGAGTTCCGCTGTGTGATCGGCAAAAGGATCGATGGCTCGCCCGCAGGTCAACTGCGACGCCGGCATCTTCATCGCTGGCTTAACTGGTCACCTTGGCTCGACCAAGGACCGTGCTCCATCTCTGATTGTCATGCTCGGACGGGGGCCTTCTTCAACATCAACTCCGATCTCTATCATGATCATAGAGGAGTCATCCATCGAGCTCGAGGGCTCAACGTCAACATTGCCCTCGGGCAGCCGTGCTGTTTTTATAGACAATGAACTTGTATCCGCCGTCACCGCCTCCTCGGGCATCGGTTTGACGACTGCTTCGGTGGAATAGTGCGAAATTATGTCTACAATAGCCATGCAAAATTTCGTCGAGTTCCGGTGAAGGAATCTCAAACAATCTACGATATACCGGAGCCCTGTCAAATTTGGACGGGAATCTGGAAGAATTTAGGGCGTGGCCTCCAGAGCCCAGCTCGGAGGTCCTTTGGAAGATCCAACCGCTCATGTACTGCGGAATTCCCATATCTACCACCCCTCCAAATTTCAGCTTGATCCGACCGTCCAAACTCCAGGAACCTTCCGATTAGTGCATCACTTTTCGGATCTGTTTTCTGTGCGAAAATGAATCCGAACCGAGTTCGTTTTTTTATGAACGTGATTTCGGACATCCCTTTGGAAGAAAGTTTTGTATGGGGTATTGTGTTTTGTTCCCGAACACATCCAACCAACTTGAAGATCTTTTGAACATGATCTTCAACATCATGCTGGTGTCAAACCAGTCCGGCGGTATTGCTCCACGGCTGCCGACCTGCGCTAGACACGTCGCCGCTTTATTGAGCCGAGCTCAATTCCTTCGATCATCATCTCGGCAAGCCGAACAAGAATTCGGCATCGCGAAGGATAAATCATCACCAACATCGCCGCCCCACGGATTACACGGAGCGGGAACACAGGCATCGCCGCATGGTCACTTTATCATACCGGCATTGTCCGCATCACAAGTTACGACCTGCGTCGGCATGGCCGCACTGTTGCTTCTTCAAGCCGATGTTCATCATGCTGAACTGCTTCAACACCTCGGCTGACATGGCAGCTACAACGACTCCTTACTGACCTGCTCCGTCTCCTCAGCTAGACCATCTCTTCATCAACTTACTTCGGAGGCTTCGGCGTCACCAGCCGACCAGCTTCATCACATTAGCTGGACCACGGGCTTTTCCTCGGCGAGCCAACCTTTGCTAGCATCGCCAGGCCATCGCTTTATCACCCAACAGGCAATGGGTGTGCGGATCGATTCCCGATTTTGGGAGTCGCTTTTCTTCGGATTGCTACAACAAATAAACCAGGTGCTATTAATCCTAGTATTTTTTGCTTGTTTGGGTTTATTTTTCCCAAGGAATTATTACTCTGGTCTGTCCATCATCTATAAACAGGTCTATCAAATGATGGCCGCATTAACAATGGTCGTGTGGTGGTTCGGTCAGTTTCCGTACATAGTCCGGTGAACGCCGCATCCGGAACTCGGACCGACCTGTGAATTCAGGCTTTGCCACGCCTTTACCGCATCACGCCGACACCCTGCATCGACTTTGGCGCCAGGACATATTTCTTTTATTACTCACTTTGCATAAATTATTTATTATGCAACGATTTTTTTAATTATTATTATTACTATTATCTCCGGTTTGCACTATTTTTTGTGCACAGGAAAATGATCCGGGGACTTCGGCATCACTCTGCCAGTCTGCATTGACCGTGCTATGTCACCACTTCGGCATGTTGAGCTCTCCGCTCCGCCACCTCGGGACCGGCTTGGGGGATGGAACCTTGTCCCGCATCAAGCTCGGACCGCGTCATCAATGCCGAACACATTAACCAGCTAAGTTGCTTTCATGCTCAACGTTTTAATTTTTAACTTGTGTTCGGTTCGACCAAGCATTATACTTTTTTGGAAAAAAGTTGCTTGTAAAAAATTTCCTTGTCCAACTTTGTTTGTGACACACATATTCAAATACCCTATTTATTTTGGGGCTTCCTTTATGAAGCTTTTCCTCTTGCATATGATTATACTCGTACGGCTTAGTTCCTTGTTCATGTATTACGCCACAATATGCACCATATTGACTTAAGCGATTTGCAAGCTGGGTTGCCTGGCTCCTGTGCTTACCCCTACGTTCCTGATTGTTCGGCTAGGGAGTAAAGGGAGCACCTCTGCCATTGTCACGACCGGTTCCTCCGAGCTCTGACCTCAGACTGGATGAAGCCGAAAGCTAGCGCTCTTATTGTTTTCAATCATGGTGGGCACACAACGGAACTCATGAGTACAAAAAATCTATTGACAAGTCTCATAGTAATAATGAGCACCGAAGAAAGGTATCGATGGGGGTACTATTTTCTTCGAAGATGCTTCTTACACTTCGTTTGTAATATAGCATAAGTTCCCTGAGCACGCTTTGTCTGTTACAGCCTTATGGCCCGGTTGCCTGGTTATCGGAAACACTGTCGATATTCTCGACAGGTGGAGTACATAACACTTTTCGGTCCTTGACCGAAGAGGGAGAAGACGACGGTCGGTTAAGACGCGTTTAAAGTTTGGTTGAACAAAGATATGATATTAGTACTTCGGTACATACAATCATTAAACATAAAATTCTTTTACCCAAGTCACTTGGGGGCTCTTAAATTTATATGAGCCGTTTTATAATAAGTGTTCTTCTTCTTAGCCATTGCAAAGTTTTTATTACTATTATTATTTATCATTCCTTTTTTCGACACGAGTGTGTGGTCACTAGCCGGGGAGCCTAATTTCTCTCTCAAAGCCGCTAGAGTTTAGTTTGCTAAACTGGCCTAATGAGAAGTACTCCGCCTTCGGGATAGGAGGTTGAAGCCGTAGGTTGACCCGCTCGAAGTCTTGAGATAGGATGTGTCATGTTAAAGCACGACAGAAGCACTTTTTTCTAAAGTCCAATTTTCGGATTGGCACCGAAAACTTGATCTTGTTCGGACGTCACATTTTTACTGACGTTTTTTGGTTTTCCAAGCTTATGGCACTTTTAAACTATTTGTGTGTTTCCAGCACAAATCTCACAGTGCAATGCCGGACACCTTTATAGATTAGGCAAAAACATTCTCGGATCTCACTATATATGCATTGGTTTCGAATTGTGTCTTCGGTCAATAGTTGGGTTGCCCGGCTCCTGTGCTTGCCTCCTACGTTCCGCTTTGCTCGGCTAGGTGTGCAAAGGGAGAACCACTACGATTGTGCTTCCAGCTCACATGGTTAAGCACCTCACTGGAGAAAGCCGAAAACTGACTGTCACAATAAGCGTAAACTGGTCAGCAATCCGATGACGGTGTTAAATGACGGGCCATTCATAACAATGGCCGAAGTGTTTATGGCTTGACCTCGACTGTCGCCAAACACTATTGGGGGCTATTAACTGGCCTCCCAAACTAAAATCCTCGATATTTTGCTCTTACATTAGAGCTGAGGTTTCATGATTATGCTTAGCATGGCAACCCAAAGAAAGGAATCTATAGCGGGACTATTTTCTTTGGAAGACATTTCTTATGTTAAACAATAATATAACATATCTCTCTGCGTACCTTTGTTTATAAAACCGTATGGCCAGATTGCATTGTTTTTCGTAAAATCTTTGCCCTCATAAAGGCATTATAAAGTAGAGAAACACTCCCCGGCTTCTGGCCGAGGAGGTTGAAGGTGATGGTTGGTCAACAAAGTTTTGTACAATGCGGATCCGAGCATTAATGACGTAAAGTACTTGGATACATAGAGTCATTACACATAGTTTGTGATTTTACTGCGGATATTGATCCTTAATTCGGCCACCCATGCCCGCATTAAGGCTCGGGGGCTACTGGGCTTCGGGCTTATTATTTACAAATATTAAAGGGGCACATCGATCCCCTGATCTGGTGTTGCCACCCGACCAGTGTCTCGGGGGCTACTGCATTGCCTGTTCAATGCAGAAAATTTTAAGTGCAATACAGTTGCCGAGGAGATTTTGATCCTCGGGTTGGTCGGCAGCACCCAACCTGAGTCTCGAGGAATTGAGCACGCCGCTTTTTGTGTCCCGAAGTATTCTGCCGAGCTAGGACTTGGTCCTCCGGCCGATTTTACAAATCAACCTAAGTCTCAGCGGCTACTGGGATTAGCGGTCTTACTTCATCCTTCAGGTGCATCTCGGGTTTTAGACCGATACACACCTTGAGGGCTACTGGCTATATATCTCGGCAGAGAATAAATTGCACCAATAAAAAATATTGACAAAAAATCGGCCCATAGTCAGGGTGGTGCACCACCTCGGAAGCAGTCCGGCATAAAGCTCAGGCGCTAGTGGTTGGCTCCTTAGAGGGCATTTCCAGCATTAAGCTCGGCTAAACTCCTTCAACTTTTTTGGACCAAGATGATCTATGACATCTTGGATATAGTTCGGCGTTGGAGCTTGGACACAGTCCGGCGTTGGAGCTCGGAAGCAGTTCGGCATTGGTGCTCGGCTGCAAAAAATACCTCGAATGCAGTCCGGCGTTAGAGCTCGGACGCAAGAGGACACTGCCTCCCGGGAACAACTTCAAACCCGAGGTGTGGCATAAAAATAACAAGGCATTGATAAAGGCCGAAAACTTAAAGGGGCTCCTCGGATACCCAACGTATAAACTCGTCGAATGCATTTCGGCGATCCTCAAGATCGAAGATGTGAATATTTTTTGAACCAGTTTTCAAGACCGACAACCGAAGATGAAGAATATTTTGGAAGAATCGAGGAGCATCCCTAACTTGAAGACCGGTTCAGGGGCTACCGACGGTGTCCTGGACTAGGGGGTACTCAACACGTCATCTCCCGATCTGTTAGATTGGGCCGAGGACCCCCATGGCCGTATACTCATGGGCCAGTTCGGATAGCTGCCGCATACATGGAAGATTCCACAAGACTTGGTGATCAAGACAAGGACTCCTCCACACCGGCGTATTCGGCTAGGACTCTTGTTATCCTAGGCCTCTGGTGCATTATATAAACCAAGGCCAGGCTAGTCGATAGAGATACATGAAAAATATACATACAATCATACCATAGGCTAGCTTCTAGGGTTTAGCCTCTCTGATCTTGTGGTAGATCTACTCTTGTACTACCCATATCATCAATATTAATCAAGCAGGACGTAGGGTTTTACCTCCATCAAGAGGGCCCGAACCTGGGTAAAACATCGTGTTCCCTGCCTCCCGTTACCATCTGCCTTAGACGCACAATTCGGGACCCCCTACCCAAGATCCGCCGGTTTTGACACCGACAAGAGGCATGAGCACCATCCCCAGCTTTGCTCATGGAGAGGGGCGCGGTCGCAGGAGGCGACATGGACTCAAGCGGCACCACCTCGCTCTCCCTTCTCCTCTTCAGCGATGACGACAGCCGGGTTACATAGCAAGGAGAGAGAGGCGGAAACGAGCATCATGTCAGGACCCCAATTCCATGTAACATCGATCTAGTCGGTAACACCTCATATCACTTTGCGGCCTCATGCACGGTATTCCCACGGGTGTCGGCTTACCATGGCCTAGGACCGTTTGCGCATTTTGGCTCACGTATATGATAGGGTAGCTAGCATCCATATGACAGAGAACCCGAGCCGACATGGCTAGTCGTGAACCCAATGCGGCACCAACCAATGGGGATAGGCATACATGAATCACATCGAGCGTGTGAATCCGGGTTGTAGCATTGGGCTAATAGGACTTCGGGAACCCGGGCTATAGCAGGCTAGGCAGGACTCCGGATGTCACCGCGTGACATTTCCCCGAAGGGACAGACACAGGAACGAAGTGAAACACATGCCGACCAGTCAAGTGTCCTGAGCAGTAGTGCTGGGCTAGCAGGACTCCGGTGAATCGGGCTGTAGCGGATTACTATGGCTCATGGAAGCACTAGACTACATTTCCCCATAAGAGAGGTTGCCAAGGATAAACAACTAGATTGTCGGATCCCACACATACCAAGCATTTCAATCATACACACAATATGCTTGATATGTGTAAATACAACATGGCATCACAACATAACTCTACGACTCAAGTATTTATTCATTAGGCTCCGAGGAGCGAGATATTACAAACATGGGTCTCATGACCCAACAATCATAGAATACAAATCAAAGCACATGCGGAAGCTTAACATGTCTGAGTACAAACATCTACAAATGAAAAGGATGAGAAGCCTGACTATCTACCAGATCCTGCCGAGGGCACAAGATCGTAGCTGAGCTATCAAGCTAAACGTCGAAGTCCACGCGGAACTACTAGCGACACTGAAGTCTCTCTCCAAAACATAAATTAAGAAAATGTGAGTACAAAAGTACTCAGCGAGACTTACATCAAAACTAACTACATATGCATCGGTATCAACAAGGGGGGTGGTGGAGTTTAACTGCAGCAAGCCAGCTTTGACTCGATGGCTATCTTAAACTACGACTACAATTAACTCTTTTGAGGTGGCGCAAACGAGTCCACATATTCACCATATCAATACACCACTATGGATCCGCTCCCGTCTCCCTACGAGAACGCCATCCATAGCACTCACGCTTATCTTGCGCATTTTAGAGTATCCACTTTCACTTGTCTATGAACTGTTATAGGCAACCCAGAAGTCCTTTACCACGGACGCGGCTATTCGAATAGTTTTATACCCTGCAGGGGTGTACTTTGTCACACATGTTTCCACCACTTAGCGTCTGCACAGGACATGTGCTCGGTAGACTTCAAGCGAAAGCCGATGTGGGTGTAGACCATGACCTGACAGGTCATGCAGAGGAAAGGGGTTCATCTACTGCAGCATGTAACAGTTGAAATGATGTTGTCCTAATGCAGTAAAATAGAGAAGGAGCGAGGGAGTGGGATTCTATCGGAATGAACAAGGGGGTTTTGCTTGCCTGGCATTTCTGAAGATGATAAAGCTCTTCATCGGTGTCATTGATCACATCGTCGAAACGTACGTCTACCGAGGGAGGACCAATCACCGGCAAACACAGAAAGAATACAATCACTGCAATGCACATTATGATGCATGATCATGACATGTCAATATGCTGTGATTTGAGCTAATGCAAGTAAAACCAGATTAAATGAAGTTGGTTTGAACCAAAGATTCAAATTCAACTCCATATGTGATTATTTAAATGCCACTTATTAGATTTGACCTGATCAGCAGGCATAAGTTGTTCAAACATGCATGATAATTCCATAATCAGATTCTTTGGATTTTTTGATCATTTTTCATATCTAAATTATTTGATTTGGAGCTACGATTGATTTTCTATGAATTTTAGAAGTTTTGGGCATTTTCTGGAATTTCCTGAATTAAGTTAAATCCAGAATATGAGTTATTGCATCAGCACTGCGTCACTGTGACATCAGCTGGTCAACTGGGCGCCTCCAGGTCAAACCTGACTAGTAGGGCCCACTAGTTAGTGACACATAGTCAGCTACAGAGGCTGGCAGGCGGGACCCGGTCAAAGCTGACGTCGCCAAGTCAAAGTTGACAAGCGGGGCCCACTGAAATTAGTGCTAATCTAACAGAGAGTTAAACTAATTAGTTCAGGCATTGGGCCCACATGTAAGTGGGTCAGGAGGTTAATTAGTGGGTTATTAATGCTAACTAGGTGGCCACGTCGACTGTCGCCGGAGTCTCGCTCGGAACTCGCCAGAGGCGACGGATCGATGCGCCAGGGGCACTAGAGGATAGCCCGTGCCCGTGCGCATCTACGGAGACCAAAGGGAGTTGCGGGGTGGACGGAGCTCGCCGGAAGTGAGCTCGCGGTGGCGCCGGAGTTCGGGTTTGCACGGGGTTGCGACTACGGTGCAGGGCAGGCCTAATGGGCAGGTGATTCGAGCTCCTGGAGACTCCCTGAGTGTTGATGTGCTTGGAGGCGAGCTTGCACGGCCATAGCCGCGGTGGCAGAATGGCTGGCAGCGAGGAGCTATCGGCTCCGGCAAAAGAGGCGGGGAAGAGAGGGGTTCGGAGGAAGAGCTCACAGCGATGCCGAAGAGGAGATCAGCGAGCCCAGGGAGGTCCCGACGGCACCGAATCGATCGAAGGCGAGCTCGGGTGCCCGAGGTTGAGGACGAGGCAGAAACGTCGCTGCGGTGCTCCCGCGGTCGAATGGACTTGTGTAGACGATGAAGGAGACGACGCCGGTCCTTCTGGATGCTTCGTCAAGGCGAGGAGTGGAAGGTGGCCACGGTGTTTCTTGTCGGCGGCAGCAGGCGCGTTCAGTGAGGAGAACAGAGGAGGGGAAGAGCGTTCGGGGGAGAGGGAGGGAGAGCCAGACGGCTCTGGGGATCGTGTGGCGTCGTCCGGACGCGTCCAGGAGGAGCCAGGCAGGCAGGGAGGGAGGAGGTGGCTGGGCGCGTGCCGGTGCACGGTCGCCACACGCCTCGCGTCCTTCTGGCGCGAGGTGGGAGACGGTGGCGGCTCTGGTGGGCTGGGCCCAGGTATGTGGGCCACCAGGTGGGTTGTGCAGGTAACCTCTGGTGGTTTTTCTCTCTCTCTCTCTCTCTCTTTTTCTAATTCTTTTCTGGTTTTCTATTTCTTCTGTAGTGTCAGGGCTTTATTAAAAATACTTAGGCACACTCAAAAATCATGAAACTTTCTCAAGCCCACTGTTTGGAATATATCCAACAGTAAACATTTAAGTTTATGATTATTTGGACATTTAAAATAGTGTATAGCATTTAAATGTCCAAATGCAAATACAGTATGAATTAATTCAGAGCCCAAATAGGTCATGGAAAAATGTGCATCACCTCTGGTTACTGTTTACAGCATTTTCCATAAATGATGAACATTTTTTAAAGCCATTTGGATTTACTGAAAATATTTTAGGTGAACCTGGAGAATTCCTTTGATGCCGGGGGTTTAGGCAATCCCCATTTCAAGTTTCAAACAAATATAGACATGATGCAAGGATGCTTATGAAACTAATTGCAATCAAACTCTAGGGATGTGACAACTCACCCCCACTAAACAAGAATCTCGTCCCGAGATTCAGGACGTGAACTGCGAAGACAAAAGGGACACAAGACCAACACAATCTTCGTGATCCAGGGTGCACTCCATGAGAATGTTGATTTGATCACCTTCATTGTCTCAAAGTCTTGCTCCAGGAACTCCTACCAACATGACAATGAGAGGGGAAAGAAACTCTAGAAGGATCGATCTTCTCAAAGATCGAGCAGCTCAGGATTAACTCATGAAATGAGACATAGATACATCTCACGAGCTGAGACGCGAATCACACATCAGGAGTGATGGAAAGAGGTAGATGACAAGGTTCTACTAGGTAGGCAAAAATCTCACGCTGAAGAGGGTGGGGCAAGATCTCAAGATAGTGATGAAATAATTGCCATGATTCCATAATGGGGCTCCTTAGGGGAGGTGACTCGTAGAATTATTCCCTTAAGTGGCAAAAATAATTACTTTTGATATCTAGATCATTGAAACTCTTTATACCAGCCTAAGGCAATCACAATCGATCGTTTGGCGGAGTTCAAACGAATGGCATATCCGGATTTGGACTAGCTTGTTGAAGACAACGCGATGGATGATTTTGCTTATCATAGGAAATGGATGGGACCCATGGTAGTACCACTGTTGAAGATGATCCTGACCAGGAATTACTGAGAAGGTAGTCCAAGATAGAATGGCACAACGGCGGTGCAAGCTGGGAACAAAATGCAAATGTTGGGAATGATTCTAGTAACTAGGGATAAACTCAACAGTAGAGGGTGATTCCATTGTTTGAATGGTTCTAGCATAATCGAGGAAACCGAGAGCACAACGACCCCTGAGGAACAACTTCTAGAATAAGTTGCGCTAAATCCTCATGGAGAAGATGGTCAAATAGCTCAATCACGATACTACAACGATAGATCTTCCGGCTAGGTGTGTCGGCCAGAACATCAACCTTGTCGAGACCTACATCATAAATCTTGGAATAGCTCCAACCATCATATCTGCCTGAGATTCAGATCTGGTTGGTAACGGGATATTTCAGACAACATGTCTGGAAGGAAAGTTTGCAACACAAACAGACGAGACGATGTTGCGAGATTCTCGAGAACTGAACTATGATAGTAAACTCCAAAACATGAGCTAGTTCTGCTACATATATGTGAACACGTTGTCCAAGACAAGCATGACCATGTAGAAGTCTTGCAACAAAACACTACCGAGTTCAGGTGGGGAACCATCATTGAGGATATCGAAGTCCTTGTGCATGAACTAGTATTCGCACAGCAAATCCTTTTCCTCAAACAAATCAATCAGTGGCTTGGTGTGCTAGGGAATACATATGGAGTGGAGGTAATTAATCTACCAATCCATAGAATACATTCGCACATGCATAGCTGACTTGGGATGGTACCAGAGGAAACAAAAACAACCTTTCTCGAACTCACGGTGGCAACTTACACCAAATGCACGTGAACCGGAGAAGGTCACTTCTTTCATCCAACATATGCTTCATGAATGGGAGATGAAGACATTGCTTACAAGTTTTCAACACTAGGTTGATGTTCAACATGAATCACGGGGGAGACAAAATGCTGCTGATGGGCTCAACAGCAACTCATCGGAATTTCCATATCACTAGACTTCCACCATCATGTGAACACGGTGATAGCATTGGTCAGACCAAAGGATGTAATGGTGTACGCTTGAGGAATCAACCACGAGTAAGACAACATTACGAATATCATTGGTTCTAACTTGATTTGATGATAGCCCATACTCAAATCAAAGATTGGATCAGATGATAGGTCCATTAACTGATCACGAGGGTCAGTCGATGAAAATACCATCTTTCTTCAACACACACACACACAAAAGATATCCCTTAACATGAACTAAGTCAGACAAGCTTTTATCTTCCAACTCTCCAAGTTGTTGTTTAGCTTAACCAACTAGCTCAGGGTATCCGACACAGATTCTTGAAGAAAGGGTGGTTTACAAGAAAACCAACTTGAGCACGAGCTCAACGTAACAGTCGGGGAACAACCTGGTGATACTTCTGAGAAGATATTCGGAAAATCACGAACCACCGACATGTTACTAAGCTCGAGAACAATCTTGCTTTTCAGACAAGACGATGTGATCAAAAGAGCAAGGGATTCAATCCTAACTCAAAGATTGAAGAGTGCACCAGAAATAAGAACAAGGTAGCACGATCAATCCTAGAATAGTGTTTCGATAACCAACACACTAAGAATGATATTAGTGTCCATTAACTACCAAGCAACATGGTTGCTAGGAGTATTGATTTCACACATCATGGTTCACTTGCCGGCATTCCGGTTGCGACAACACGGGACCGGGGAATGAAAAATGATGGCAAGAAGTATCACTGCATCAAGAATTCATGATAGATGGTGCAATTCTCATGACAATCCTGACATAAAGGGGGTAATACTCCAGGGTAGAATAGAGCAAAAGCTGGATTGGCATTTGATCTGCAGAACACAACTACTTTGACCCAATCCTGGATATGGATGAGGTACTGGAGTTTGTTTCTCCTAGTCATTCCGAAATAGAACGGCTCGACGAACCACAAGAATAATGGGCATCGATGAACACGAATGCACAACTATTCCTGACTATCAATTGATAGACTAGGGTCCGAATACAACTAAGGAGGGTCAACTCAAGGAACATATAACTTTCTTGGTTGTGGATGCATAGATTAGTATGTCGAACCAAGTTCAACATGTTTCTTCCGGATAACCCATGCAGAGAGGTAGGACTGGCAGAGTCACAATTATGAATGGATAACTCCTCAAGAGTACTCTGATTGTTATCCTTTGGTTCAAATAACTTCTGCCTTAATGGTTCATGGTATTTGGAAGAAGGAAATTCCACGGACCTCGAGGACTGTCGCAAGGTTTCTAATATCCTAAAGGAACGAGCAACACTATCTACACGAATTAAGTAGAGTGAATCTTGGCTTCAAGAACCCAGGAAGGAATACCTACTAACTAATAACATCACGAGATGCTTTCGAGAATGGTGGCCAAAATCATCACACCGGGAACACAAAACATGGCTAGATTACTAGGTGACTCCCTAAAACACCTAGGGTCATACTAATAGCTCCAACATATATGTCGAGGTAGTAGAGTACCTCAACAGACCGTTAGTGTGCTTAATCTGGCCTAAAAGGACATCGGAAACGGGAAGAAGGGATTTGCAAATGCATCAGACTAGTTAGAGACCTGGGATGACTCGGACATCATAACGGCTGTAAATGCTCAAAAGATTTGAGACATCCTGCAAAATGGTGGCATAACCACTCAACAACACAATATCAAGGTTCCGAGATCAACTGTCAATATACAGAAGTAGTAGGAACAGAACTGAGGCTTGAAACTATCAATTCTATAAGTCTATGGATTAGTAACACGTCATCCTGATAGACAGATGAGAAGGCCTAGTTCTTAATCCCCGTAGAAAAGAAGAGATTGACTCAGATCAGAAGGGCATAGGGTAAAGGAGTAAAAAGAGCCTTACGTTCCCTTCCATAATCAATTCCCTTACATAACTAAAGCATTTCTAGACTCGACTTCGACCAGTTTGGCTTGGCAATCCTACAGGCAGTCAGGCTCTGATACGAAAGCTGTCAGGACCCCGATTCCAAGTCACATCGATCTAGCCGGTAACACCTCATATCACTTTGCGGCCTCACGCATGGTATTCCCACGGGTGTCGCCTTACCATGGCCCGGGACCGTTTGCGCCTTTTGGCTCACATATATGATAGTGTCGCTAGCATCCATATGATAGAGAACCCGGGCCGACATGGCTAGTCGTGAACCCAAAGCGGCACCAACCTATGGGGACAGGCATACATGAATCACATCGAGCATGTCGGTCAGCAGTGTGTGAATCCGGGCTGTAGCACTGGGCTAACAGGACTCCAGGAACCCGGGCTGTAGCAGGCTAGGCAGGACTCCGGATGTCACCGCATGACATTTCCCCGAAGGGACAGACACAGGAACGAAGTGAAAAACATGCCGGCCAGTCAAGTGTCCTGAGCAGTAGTACTGGGCTAGCAGGACTCCGGTGAACCAGGAAGTAGCGGATTACTATGGCTCATGGAAGCACTAGACTACATTTCCCCATAAGAGAGGTTGCCAAGGATAAACAACTAGATTGTCGGATCCCACACATACCAAGCATTTCAATCATACACACAATATGCTTGATATGTGTAAATACAACATGGCATCACAACATAACTCTACGACTCAAGTATTTATTCATTAGGCTCCGAGGAGAGAGATATTACAAACATGGGTCTCATGACCCAACAATCATAGCATACAAATCAAAGCACATGCGGAAGCTTAACATGTCTGAGTACAAACATCTACAAATGAAAAGGATGAGAAGCCTGACTATCTACCAGATCCTGCCGAGGGTACAAGATCGTAGCTGAGCTATCAAGCTAAACATCGAAGTCCACGCGGAACTACTAGCGACACTGAAGTCTCTCTGCAAAACATAAATTAAGAAAATGTGAGTACAAAAGTACTCAGCGAGACTTACATCAAAACTAACTACATATGCATCGGTATCAAAAAGGGGGTGGTGGAGTTTAACTGCAGCAAGCCAGCTTTGAATCGATGGCTATCTTAAATTATGACTACAATTAACTCTTTTGAGGTGGCGCAAACGAGTCCACATATTCACCATATCAATACACCACTATGGATCCGCTCCCGTCTCCCTACGAGAACGCCATCCATAGCACTCACGCTTATCTTGCGCATTTTAGAGTATCCACTTTCACTTGTCTATGAACTGTTATAGGCAACCCAGAAGTCCTTTACCACAGACGCGGCTATTCGAATAGTTTTATACCCTGCAGGGGTGTACTTCGTCACACATGTTTCCACCACTTAGCGTCTGCACAGGACATGTGCTCGGTAGACTTCAAGCGAAAGCCGACGTGGGTGTAGACCATGACCTGACTAACTGCACAAGTCTCTAGTCCAGGTTTATCGCCTATTCGGGTTCCATCCACAAGGAAATCCGACCGGGGTGTCCTCAACGGCCCCAAACGATGTGTACACGGTCCCAAGACGCCAAACGAGCGCCCAGCATACCCGGCCATGGTGTATCTACCGCATCATAGCCCACCCCTAGGGTCAGCGCTACGCACAGCCGCCAACACATAACCTATAAACACCGGAAACTAGTTGCAACTCCTGGATAGAGGATGAGAGGGGTCAGTAAGTCGACCGGGGTCATATTTCAGGGCCCAATGTGTGGTAGTAGCTGTTTCATGGATCACAAACACAGAACTCAGTTCCTGAGGACGGTTTCAATGAGACAACCCACCATGTACTCCTACATGGCCTCTCACTGCTACCTTTACCAAATCGTGTTCACACACTTAGCTCACACACAGTAGGACATGTTCATCACCATTCCAATTCATTCCCGATGAATCAGACCCGACACAACTCTATGCAATAGCAGGCATGACAAACAAGCATGAATGAGCAGGCACATCAGGGCTCAAACAACTCCTACTCATGCTAGTGGGTTTCATCTATTTACTGTGGCAATGAGAGGTCATGCAGAGGAAAGGGGTTCATCTACCGCAGCATGTAACAGTTGAAACGATGTTGTCCTAATGCAGTAAAATAGAGAAGGAGCAAGAGAGTGGGATTCTATCGGAATGAACAAGGGGGTTTTGCTTGCCTGGCATTTCTGAAGATGATAAAGCTCTTCATCGGTGTCATTGATCACATCGTCGAAACATACGTCTACCGAGGGGGGACCAATCACCGGCAAACACAGAAAGAATACAATCACTGCAATGCACATTATGATGCATGATCATGACATGTCAATATGCTGTGATTTGAGCTAATGCAACTAAAACCAGATTAAATGAAGTTGGTTTGAACCAAAGATTCAAATTCAACTCCATATGTGATTATTTAAATGCCACTTATTAGATTTGACCTGATCATCAGGCATAAGTTGTTAAAACATGCATGATAATGCCGTAATCAGATTGTTTGGATTTTTATGATCATTTTTCATATATAAATTATTTGATTTGGAGCTACGGTTGATTTTCTATGAATTTTAGAAGTTTTGGGCATTTTCTGGAATTTCCTGAATTAAGTTAAATCCAGAATATGAGTTATTGCGTTAGCACTACGTCACTGTGACGTCAGCTGGTCAACTGGGCGCCTCCAGGTCAAACCTAACCAGTAGGGCCCACTAGTCAGTGACACATAGTCAGCTACAGAGACTGACAGGTGGGACCCGGTCAAAGCTGACGTCGCCAAGTCAAAGTTGACAAGCAGGGCCCACTGAAATTAGTGCTAATCTAACAGAGAGTTAAACTAATTAGTTCAGGCATTGGGCCCACATGTAAGTGGCTCAGGAGGTTAATTAGTGGGTGATTAATACTAACTAGGTGGCCACGTCGATAGTCGCCGGAGTCTCGCCGGCGGTGACTTCGAACCGCGGCGGAGTTCGCTCCGAACTCGCCAGAGGCAACGGATCGATGCGCCAGGGGCACCAGAGGATAGCCCGTGCCCGAGCGCATCTACGGAGACCAAAGGGAGTTGCGGGGGTGGACGGAGCTCGCCGGAAGTGAGCTCGCGGCGGTGCCGGAGTTCGGGTGTGCACGGGGTTGCGGCTACGGTGCAGGGCAGGCCTAACGGGCGGGTGATTCAGGCTCCTGGAGACTCCCTGAGTGCGTTGACATGCTCGGAGGCGAGCTTGTGCGGCCGTAGCCGCGGTGGCGGAATGGCCGGCGGCGAGGAGCTATCGGCTCTGGTGAAACTAGGGCTACGCGGTGCAAAAGAGGCGGGGAAGAGAGGGGTACAGGGCAAGAGCTCACAGCGATGCTGAAGAGGAGGTCAGTGAGCCCAGGGAGGTCCCGACGGCACCGAATCGATCGAAGGCGAGCTCGGGTGCCCGAGGTTGAGGACGAGGCAGAAACGTCGCTGCGGTGCTCCCGCGGTCGAATGGACTTGTGTAGACGATGAAGGAGACGACGCCGGTCCTTCTGGATGCTTCGTCAAGGCGAGGAGTGGAAGGTGGCCATGGTGTTTCTTGTCGGCGGCAGCAGGCGCATTCAGTGAGGAGAACAGAGGAGGGGAAGAGCGTTCGGGGGAGAGAGAGGGAGAGCCAGACGGCTCTGGGGATCGTGTGGCATCGTCCGGACGCGTCCAGGAGGAGCCAGGCAGGCAGGGAGGGAGGAGGTGGCTGGGCGCGTGCCGGTGTGCGGTGGCCACACGCCTCGCGTCCTTTTGGCGCGAGGTGGGAGACGGTGGCGGCTCTGGTGGGATGGGCCCAGGTATGTGGGCCACCAGGTGGGTTGTGCAGGTAACCTCTGGTGGTTTCTCTCTCTCTCTCTCTCTCTCTCTCTCTTTTTCTAATTCTTTTCTGGTTTTCTATTTCTTCTGTAGTGTCAGGGCTTTATTAAAAATACTTAGGCACACTCAAAAATCATGAAACTTGCTCAAGCCCACTGTTTGGAATATATCCAACAGTAAACATTTAAGTTTATGATTATTTGGACATTTAAAATAGTGTATAGCATTTAAATGTCCAAATGCAAATAGAGTATGATTTAATTCAGAGCCTAAATAATTCATGGAAAAATGTGCATCACCTCTGGTTACTGTTTACAACATTTTCCATAAATGATGAACATTTTTTAAAGCCATTTGGATTTACTGAAAATATTTTAGGTGAACCTGGTGAATTCCTTTGATGCCGGGGGTTTAGGCAATCCCCATTTCAAGTTTCAAACAAATATAGACATGATGCAAGGATGCTTATGAAACTAATTGCAATCAAACTCTAGAGCTGTGACAACTCACCCCCACTAAACAGGAATCTCGTCCCGAGATTCAGGACGTGAGGTGCGAAGACAAAAGGGACAGAAGACCAACACAATCTTCGCGATCCAGGGTGCACTCCTTGAGAATGTTGATTTGATCAATTTCATTGTCTCGAAGTCTTGCTCCAGGAACTCCTACCAACAGACAATGAGAGGGAAAAGAAACTCTAGAAGGATCGATCTTCTCGAAGATCGAGCAGCTCAGGATTAACTCACGAAATGAGACATAGATACATCTCACGAGCTAAGAGGCGAATCACACATCAGGAGTGATGGAAAGAGGTAGATGACAAGGTTCTACTAGGTAGGCAAAAATCTCACGCTGAAGAGGGTGGGGCAAGATCTAAAGATAGTGATGAAATAATTGCCATGATTCCATAATGGGGCACCTTAGGGGAGGTGACTCGTAGAATTATTCCCTTAAGTGGCAAAAAGAATTACTTTTGATATCTAGATCATTGAAACTCTTTATACCAGCCTAAGGCAATCACAATCGATCGTTTGGCGGAGTTCAAACGAATGGCATATCCGGATTCCGATGGATGATGTGGACTACCTTGTTGAAGACAACGCGATGGATGATTTTGCTTATCATCGGAAATGGATAGGACCCATGGTAGTACCACTGTTGAAGATGATCCTGACCAGGAATTACTGAGAAGGTAGTCCAAGATAGAATGGCACAACGGCGGTGCAAGCTGGGAACAAAATGCAAATGTTGGGAATGATTCTAGTAACTAGGGATAAACTCAACAGTAGAGGGTGATTCCACTGTTTGAATGGTTCTAGCATAATCGAGGAAACCGAGAGCACAACGACCCCTAAGGAACAACTTCTAGAATAAGTTGCACTAAATCCTCATGGAGAAGATGGTCAAATAGCTCAATCAAGATACTACAACGATAGATCTTCTGGCTAGGTGTGTCGGCCAGAACATCAACCTTGTCGGGACCTACATCATAAATCTTGGAATAGCTCCAACCATCATATCTGCCTGACATTCAGATCTGGTTGGTAACGGGATATTTCAGACAACATGTCTGGAAAGAAAGTTTGCAACACAAACAGACGAGATGATGTTGCGAGATTCTCGGGAACTGAACTATGATAGTGAACTCCAAAACATGAGCTGGTTCTGCTACATATATGTGAACACGTTGTCCAAGACAAGCATGACCATGTAGAAGTCTTACAACAAAACACTACCGAGTTCAGGTGGGGAACCATCATTGAGGATATCGAAGTCCTTGTGCATGAACTAGTATTCGCACAGCAACTCCTTTTCCTTGAACAAATCAATCAGTGGCTTGGTGTGCTAGGGAATACATATGGAGTGGAGGTAATTAATCTACCAAACCATAGAATACATTCGCACATGCATAGCTGACTTGGGATGGTACCAGAGGAAACAAAAACAACCTTTCTCGAACTCACGGCGGCAACTTACACCAAATGCACGTGAACCGGAGAAGGTCACTTCTTTCATCCAACATATGCTTCATGAATGGGACATGAAGACATTGCTTACAAGTTTTCAACACTAGGTTGATGTTCAACATGAATCATGGGGGAGACAAAATGCTGCTGATGGGCTCAACAACAACTCATTGGAATTTCCATATCACTGGACTTCCACCATCATGTGAACACGGTGATAGCATTGGTCAGACCAAAGGATGTAATGGTGTACGCTCGACGAATCAACCACGAGTAAGAAAACATTATGAATATCGTTGGTTCTAACTTGATTTGATGATAGCCCATACTCAAATCAAAGATTGGATAAGATGATAGGTCCATTAACTGATCACGAGGGTCAGTCGATGAAAACACCATCTTTCTTCAACACACACACACACAAAAGGTATCCCTTAACATGAACTAAGTCGGACAAGCTTTTATCTTCCAACTATCCAAGTTTTTGTTTAGCTTAACCAACTAGCTCAGGGTATCAGACACAGATTCTTGGAGAAAGGGTGGTTTACAAGAAAACCAACTTGAGCACGAGCTCAACATAACAGTCAGGGAACAACCTGGTGATACTTCCGAGAAGATATTTGGAAAATCATGAACCACCGACATGTTACTAAGCTCGAGAACAATCTTGCTTTTCAGACAAGACGATGTGATCAAAAGAGCAAGGGATTCAATCCTAACTCAAAGATCGAAGAGTGCGCCAGAAATAAGAACAAGGTAGCACGATCAATCCTAGAATAGTGTTTCGATAACCAACACACTAAGAATGATATTAGTATCCATTAACTACCAAGCAACATGGTTGCTAGGAGTATTGATTTCACACATCATGGTTCACTTGCCGGCATTCCGGTTGCGACAACACGGGACCGGGGAATGAAAAATGATGGCAAGAAGTATCACTGCATCAAGAATTCATGAGAGATGGTGCAATTCTCATGACAATCCTGACATAAAGGGGGTAATACTCTAGGGTAGAATAGAGGAAAAGCTGGATTGGCATTTGATCTACAGAACACAACTACTTTGACCCAATCCTGGATATGGATGAGGTACTGGAGTTTGTTTCTCCTAGTCATTCTGAAATAGAACGGCTCGACGAACCACAAGAATAATGGGAATCGATGAACACGAATGCACAACTATTCCTGACTATCAATTGATAGACTAGGGTCCGAATACAACTAAGGAGGGTCAACTCAAGGAACGTATAACTTTCTAGGTTGTGGATGCATAGATTAGTATGTCGAACCAAGTTCAGCATGTTTCATCTCAATAACCCGTGTAGAGAGGTAGGACTGGCAGAGTCACAATTATGAATGGCTAACTCCTCAAGAGTACTCTGATTGTTATCCTTTGGTTCAAATAACTTCTGCCTTAATGGTTCATGGTATTTGGAAGAAGGAAATTCCACGGACCTCGAGGACTATCGCAAGGTTTCTAATATCCTAAAGGAACGAGCAACACTATCTACACGAATTAAGTAGAGTGAATCTTGGGTTCAAGAACCCAGGAAGGAATACCTACTAACTAATAACATCACGAGATGCTTTCGAGAATGGTGGCCAAAATCATCACACCGGGAACACAAAACATGGCTAGATTACTAGGTGACTCCCTAAAACACCTAGGGTCATAATAATAGCTCCAACATATATGTCGAGGTAGTAGAGTACCTCAACAGACCGTTAGTGTGCTTAATCTACCTAAAAGGACATCGGAAACGGGAAGAAGGGATATGCAAATGCATCAGACTAGTTAGAGACCTGGGATGACTCGGACAACATAACGGGTGTAAGTGCTCAAAAGATTTGAGACATCCTGCAATATGGTGGCATAACCACTCAACAACACAATATCAAGGTTCCGAGATCAACTCTCAATATACGGAAGTAGTAGGAACGAAACTGAGGCTTGAAACTATCAATTCTATAAGTCTATGTATTAGTAACACGTCATCCTGATAGACAGATGAGAAGGCCTAGTTCTTAATCCCCGTAGAAAAGAAGAGATTGACTCAGATCAGAAGGGCATAGGGTAAAGGAGTAAAAAGAGCCTTACGTTCCCTTCCATAATCAACTCCCTTACATAACTAAAGCATTTCTAGACTCGACTTCGACCAGTTTGGCTTGGCAATCCTACAGGCAGTCAGGCTCTGATACCAAAGCTGTCAGGACCCCGATTCCAAGTCACATCGATCTAGCCGGTAACACCTCATATCACTTTGCGGCCTCACGCACGGTATTCCCACGGGTGTCGCCTTACCATGGCCCGGGACCGTTTGCGCCTTTTGGCTCACATATATGATAGTGTCGCTAGCATCCATATGACAGAGAATCCGGGCCGACATGGCTAGTCGTGAACCCAAAGCGGCACCAACCTATGGGGACAGGCATACATGAATCACATCGAGCATGTCGGTCAGCAGTGTGTGAATCCGGGCTGTAGCACTGGGCTAACAGGACTCCAGGAACCCGGGCTGTAGCAGGCTAGGCAGGACTCCTGATGTCACCGCGTGACATTTCCCTGAAGGGATAGACACAGGAACGAAGTGAAACACATGCCGGTCAGTCAAGTGTCCTGAGAAGTAGTACTGGGCTAGCAGGACTCCGGTGAACCAGGCTGTAGCGGACTACTATGGCTCATGGAAGCACTAGACTACATTTCCCCATAAGAGAGGCCGCCAAGGATAAACAACTAGATTGTCGGATCCCACACATACCAAGCATTTCAATCATACACACAATATGCTTGATATGTGTAAATACAACATGGCATCACAACATAACTCTACGACTCAAGTATTTATTCATTAGGCTCCGAGGAGCGAGATATTATAAACATGGGTCTCATGACCCAACAATCATAGCATAGAAATCAAAGCACATGCGGAAGCTTAACATGTCTGAGTACAGACATCTACAAATGAAAAGGCTGAGAAGCCTGACTATCTACCAGATCCTGCCGAGGGCACAAGATCGTAGCTGAGCTATCAAGCTAAACTTCGAAGTCCACGCGGAACTACTAGCGACACTGAAGTCTCTCTACAGAACATAAATTAAGCAAATGTGAGTACAAAAGTACTCAGCAAGACTTACATCAAAACTAACTACATATGCATCGGTATCAACAAGGGGGGTGGTGGAGTTTAACTGCAGCAAGCCAGCTTTGACTCGATAGCTATCTTAAACTATGACTGCAAGTAACTCTTTTGAGGTGGCGGAAATGAGTCCACATATTCACCATATCAATACACCACTATGGATCCACTCCCGTCTCCCTCCGAGAACGCCATCCATAGCACTCACGCTTATCTTGCGCATTTTAGAGTATCCACTTTCACTTGTCTATGAACTGTTATAGGCAACCCAGAAGTCCTTTACCACGGACGCGGCTATTCGAATAGTTTTATACCCTGCAGGGGTGTACTTCGTCACACATGTTTCCACCACTTAGCGTCTGCACATGACATGTGCTCGATAGACTTCAAGAGAAAGCCGACGTGGGTGTAGACCATGACCTGACTAATCGCACAAGTCTCTAGTCCAGGTTTATCGCCTATTCGGGTTCCATCCGCAAGGAAATCCGACCGGGGTGTCCTCAACGGCCCCAAATGATGTGTACAGGGTCCCGAGACGCCAAACGGGCGCCCGGCATACCCGGCCATGGTGTATCTACCGCATCATGGCCCACCCCTAGGGTCAGCACTACGCACGGCCGCCAACACATAACCTATAAACACCAGAAACTAGTTGCAACTCCTGGACAGAGGACAAGAGGGGTCAGTAAGTCGAGCGGGGTCATATTTCAGGGCCCATTGTGTGGTAGTAGCTGTTTCATGGATCACAAACACAGAACTCAGTTCCTGAGGACGGTTTCAATGAGACAACCCACCATGTACTCCTACATGGCCTCTCACTGCTACCTTTACCAAATCGTGTTCACACACTTAGCTCACACATAGTAGGACATGTTCATCACCATTCCAATTCATTCCCGATGAATCAGACCCGACACAACTCTATGCAATAGCAGGCATGACAAACAAGCATGAATGAGTAGGCACATCAGGGCTCAAACAACTCCTACTCATGCTACTGGGTTTCATCTATTTATTGTAGCAATGACAGGTCATGCAGAGGAAAGGGATTCAGCTACCGTAGCATGTAACAGTTGAAACGGTGTTGTACTAATGCAGTAAAATAGAGCAGGAGCGAGAGAGTGGGATTGTATCAGAATGAACAAGGGGTTTTGCTTGCCTGGCATTTCTGAAGATGATAAACCTCTTCATCGGTGTCATTGATCACATCGTCGAAACATACGTCTATCGAGGGGGGAACAATCACCGGCAAACACATTATGATGCATGATCATGACATGTCAATATGCTGTTATTTGAGCTAATGCAACTAAAACCAGATTAAATGAAGGTGGTTTGAACCAAAGATTCAAATTCAACTCCATATGTGATTATTTAAATGTGACTTATTTGATTTGACCTGATCAGCAGGAATAAGTTGTTCAAACATGCATGATAATGCCATAATCATATTCTTTGGATTTTTCTGATCATTTTTCATATATAAATTATTTGATTTGGAGCTACGGTTGATTTTCTATGAATTTATATGTTTTGGGCATTTTTTGGAATTTCCTGAATTAAGTTAAATCCAGAATATGAGTTATTGCGTCAGCACTGCGTCACTGTGACGTCAGCTGGTCAACTAGGCGCCTCCAGGTCAAACCTGACCAATAGGGCCCACTAGTCAGTGACACATAGTCAGCTACAGAGGCTGACAGGTGGGACCCGGTCAAAGCTGACATCGCCAAGTCAAAGTTGACAAGCGGGGCCCACTGAAATTAGTGCTAATCTAACAGAGAGTTAAACCAATTAGTTCAGGCACTGGGCCCACATGTAAGTGGGTCAGGAGGTTAATTAGTGGGTGATTAATGCTAAGTAGGTGGCCACATCCACAGTCGCCCGAGTCTCACCAGCGGTGACCTCGAACCGCGGCGGAGTTCGCTCAGAACTCGCTAGAGGCGACGGATCGACACGCCAGGGGCACCAGAGGATAGCCCGTGCCCATGCGCATCTAGGGAGACCAAAGGGAGGAGCGGGGGTGGACGGAGCTCGCCGGAAGTGAGCTCGCGGTGGTGCCGGAGTTCGGGTGTGCACGGGGTTGCGGCTACGGTGCAGGGCAGGCCTAACGGGCGGGTGATTCGAGCTCCTGGAGACTTCTTGAGTGCGTTGACGTGCTCGGAGGTGAACTTGCGCAGCCGTACACATGGTGGCGGCATGGTCGGCGGCGAGGAGCTATCGGCTCCAGTGAAACTAGGGCTATGTTGACACACGAACATGTCCAGTGTACCCTCGACGCCGGGGGTGATGCACCGCAGCTCATGTCGAAGGAGACCAGACCGACAGCGCGATACGCAGCACAGTCGGCGGGCGCTTTTGCAGACCCGGAACCCCGCGCACCCGGCAGGGACCCCGTCAGGGATTGTGGCGGCTATGGGATGCCCTAGGTCGATTCGTTCGCCCCTAGAGCCTCGTGGATCGCTGCCCTCCAACATGAAGAACGAACGAAGAACGAGAAAGAAAGATATAAGGGTAAGGGATAAAAGTAGATGAACACAGAAGTGTAATTGATAGATTGGTTCGATTGGTGTTGTTCAATCAGCCGTCACCCCCAACATATATAAGAGGCGGCTGGACTTCCCGTACAAGCAAAGGATTCATCTAGGCTTTCCTTACAAGAAAATTACATCAATTCACGACCTAGAGTCCTAGTTCTGGTCCCACTTAGATTCAGCCCGAATCTGATCCAATCTTCTGTCTTGCTCCTTGCGCGGGCCGTGGAATCTGCATACGACTTCCGATGGAGACGTTTCAAATATTAATTTTGTACGCTTCGATGAGGCCAACAATCCTTATGTTGATCACTTTTCCAAATAAGGCCATCTTGAATACTCCACGGGGTCATCTTTAATTTCGAGTCGGACTCGGTCATATAGTTGACTGGACCGTCCGACTCTTGTAGCGTCTCTGCAGGTCGTATACTACGTCGGATGATGATGACTCCAAAAGCAAAGTTGACTGTTTCGATGTTACGAATAACTCTCATGTTGAACACTTCTTCATCTGAGTCCATCTAGATAATCATTTGAGCCCATGTTCAGATTCTGGTCGGATTGGCCTTGACAGTTTCCACCCCAGCAAGCTTTTTCCCGGCAGGCTTTTCAGCCCCGGCAAGGTCTTCGCCCGGCAAGCTTTTCCCCTGGAAAGCTTTCCTCCCCGCAAGTTCTTCGTCCGGCAAGCTTTTCCCCCGGCAAGATTTCCTCCCCGGCAAGGTCTTTGCCCGGCAATCTTTCCAAAACGGTTAAAACTGGCTGCATCTTGTGGGGTTTTTTTGTGGTAGTAAATGACCTCGGATGAAAATGCGCCCAAAAACACTTTTACTTGTTTCGACGAGACGAACAACTTTCATGTTGAACGTTTTTAGATTCAAGGCCGTCTTGATGGCCGGATTACTCGCGCAACCTATCAGACAAGTGTCTGGCACCTCGCACCATATTTCCGTTGAGGTTCGGTCTGCAGTGTATTGCCTCTAACTTTTGCATATGAACTTGGATTGAGATGATTTATATATCAAAATCGATTGCCTCGACGAGACGAGGACAATTCCTTAAGAGTTCTCCTTCATCCGAGGTCATCTTGAAGACGTGATTGGCCAAAAACCACTCGGAACATTGAATTATGCCACTCGGAGTATAGTTTCGGTCCGTAAGATAAAGTCGAATGAATATAACCGAAACATCAAAGTGGTTCGACTCGGCGACGTGAATCTTTTGATGCTGAAAACCTGTTCACTCGAGACCATCTTCATTGCAATCTGTATCTTGCCAAAATCAGGTGTCAACACATGCCCCCCTGTTTTCTGGCAGAGCATGTGTGCCAGAAAATACCTTGCTTAGGGTAATGTTTAAGCATGATGTCAACACTCCATCGGCTGTGCATGTTGAGTATGATAATTTTAATCGTCCATATGCTCATTTTTGTTGCTTCTTTGGTAGACCATCTTGGATAATAGTTGTCTAAAAACAACAATTGGATGTCACAAAGGCTTCCACGTAAGTTTCTTATGTCAACCCAGACCTTGCATTTGTCCAGGCATTCCCTGGGAATATTAGAACCCTTCAAAGAAGACGGTTGCCGAACGATTATGACCATGCACCTCAAAGGAATACCGTCAACTGTTCGGCGACTCAACTCGTTATCAAAGTACACCATCAAGCCTCTGCCGAACAACGTCTGTCTCCTGACTTGGATCCTACAAATACATAACATTTGGAGTCGGGGCTCTTTTATGCACTAGACCCTTGATTGGTGGTCGACTCAATAATTAAGTCGGCCTCGCCAGTATTGGCAAACACTGAGCATCGGCTATAGGAGTAGGAAATCAACCATGGTGAACATAGTCAGCCAGATGCCGGGTTTGCCAACACAATGAATTCTAAGGGCGATATGCAAATATCGGCCATGCGTTCTTATCTCAAAAGTGCTCGGGAGTTCGTCCACCAAAGTGTGAATAGCCGAAATAAGTCAGATGTTTCAGCAGAGGATAAATTCCATAACGTTGATTTTGATGGTACGATTGAACAATATGGATGAGACGCCTCCTAGAGTCTCCTATATGAAAATTGTCGTCCTCGCCTACGGGCTTTACACTTGTACTCCCTTATTTCTGCTGGCTTCGCAACATGAGATGTGATGCCGCTCTTGACTCAAGGATTTCCCTTAGGAACCCAGGCCATGTTCTTCTTCTCCAGCTCTTTGGCCCTAAGCCGTTTTAGCTTCTTCTGTTGCGAATATGGTAAGCCGAGTGGGCGTCCCGGGTGGGACTTTGGTTTATGCACTGGCAAATTCTTCCTGACTATTGGATCCTTGAAATTTACTTGCTTCACTTTCTTGTCCTTAGCAGCCAACATAGGCTCGGCTGGCTTTTTGTCATTTGGAGTCGGATGTGAAATTGCACTCTTGCGGCCATCCTTTTCGTTCTTCTCTTTTTAACACATGTTGCAATAGAAGGTCGGACACCATTTCTATTTTTACTGCTCCTCTTGGGAACCTATGCCATGTTCATTCTCAACTCATGTGCACTAAGTCTTTGTAATTCCTTCTCTTGCCAATGTGCTAAGCCGAGTGGGCACCTCGGCTGTGATTCTGTTTCAACCAATGCCAACTCTTTTTTGGCCTTGTGCACTCTCAACTTCTTCCCTTCAGATTTGGCACTTGATTGACTTGCCTCGTTGCCTTTTGTAGCCAATGTCAATACTTTAACTGGCTCTTTGTTATTTTAGAACAAATCTGAAGTAGCACACTTACGACCATCTTTCTTGACCTGGTACACTTGCTTGACCACCTCCATCTTCTTTGCTGACCACCAGATCGTTTCTTTCTGGTTGAGTTGGTCTTTCACATGAGGTTGTTGAACAAATGATGATCCTCTCAGAGCTACATAATTTTGGTGATGTGGTTTAGAATATGATGGACGGTGTGCCCTTGATTTATACTTGTTCCATGATCGATCTAAATAATAGACAACATGGGGAGGCATCCATGACTTCGGCATTGGTGGCCCAAAACGAGGATATGGAGTCTGTTTGCTCAACTTCTTCCTTCGCCAATCCCGGTCCTCAAATTTATGCCTTAGGGGTGACTTTGATGCTTTTGTTTCACTCAGCCGATAAGCACTCTTTGCCTCACTTACCTTCTGATATTTTTCTAATAACTGCGTGAAAGTGACTTTTGGCTTTTTACCTTTGTGCTTACCATTTCCTTTGCTTTCTTTAACTGTGCATGCATCGGTCTTTTAATTTTCTTGTTGCCCCCCAGTGCTAGATGTCGCCATTGTAGCTTTGATGGAATTCCCATCTTCAAGATTGTTGTTGATGCACTTTTTAACCATATCCTTGCTCGAAGGCTTGACCCCATCATCGTTGGTGTGTACCTGTTGACCTTTACGTGATCCGGCTTGAGATAGCCGAGTCAACATTTGATCGCCATCAAATCCAATCTGATCCGACTGGTCATATGATCGTGCCTCAACAAATTTCAATCGTCTCGATTGTGCGGCTTGATGAATCACGTTGTTGTCTTTGATATTCTCTTCAAACAAACATTGCATTTGTTCTTGTCCTGATGGCTCGACATCATGATCAATTATAATAGGATTAGTCGACGATGCACCAACGATGTGATCAACTATGCCCCGACTGAAGGTACACTTCTCGTCCATTAACTGATATTGTGATACTAGCTCAGAAACAAAACAACCGAGCAGTGCTGGCTTAGCGTCATCCGACTCGGCTATGCATTGATTTTCATCCTCTTTTCCTGATGCTGTTGAATCGGCTTCGAAGTACTTTGGACCTGGCTTTATGTTTCTGTAACCAAAATAATTACATAATATACGTCTCATACGAGTCCAAATGTTAGCCACGCATGAAACAAACAAAGTTTTCCATATGAATACAAAGTTCAGTTGGCATGACAAGAACAACTTTGGTTTTGATAAGTTGTCACTATTAGCCTCTATGAATGATACCATGTGTTGACTATCATGATTAGTGACAAGATCCTTCCTAACAAATAGATTACTCATTTCAATTGGTCTTTCAAAATTAATTAGAATCTTACTAATAGGTGCATCAACAATATGATTTTGACCGAATTGAAAATTGAGTAAACTATCTACTAGGTGTACCTTTGTGGAGACGTTGGAAGGAAAAGATGGTTGCACCACTAGAAAAATACATTGCTCCACTTCTGAATAATTCTCCAACACCTCTTCCTCTTTTTCTGGATCTGGTGCCTCATCACTCAGATTGCCCGAGTATATTTCACTTGAATTGTCCGAGTATATTTCAGTCGGATTGCCTGAGTGGATTTCACTCTGACGCTCTTTGTCAGTTGAACTTTGCTCGGCCGCATTTTCTTGGTCTTGATGTTCATCGTTAACTGAACTGTGTTCAGCCATATTACTGTGTTCTTGATGCTCATCAATACCTTTAGCACAAAACTCATAAGGTAGCATGTAAGCTCCCTTACATCCAGAAAAATCGAGCACAACCAATTTGTTGCGTTTGTCGTTCCTTTGCTCGGCCAAGCTTGCATCTTCTATTTTGGTACACGAGGCAATAGTTGGCTTGATGCACTCGGCTTTAGCTGGTGATACACTCGTCTGTAACGACGCACTCGGTTGGCACGATGCAACGCACTCGGCCTTAAACATCCTGTTGCTCAATCCGGTTTCAACCGAATCCACCATATTAGCCGAGTGGATCCTTTTTTGCTGGTTTGCTTGCAAAGCTTCTTTTTTATCTTGCCTCAATAGTGTAGAAGGGCCAACATGGTTGCTACATGGAGGAAGGCATTTGACGTATTCTTGCAAATATCCCTCTCCACGCTTCTTCTTGAGTGCTTCGTAGGCCTGTCGATATTCTGCTGGTAATTCCTTAAGGGTAGGTGTAGTAAATTCGTTGACTCTATTCCCTGTGAGCTTTGGCTTGATCTTGTCCACTTGGGCCAGATATTTTTCTTTAAACTCAACCCTGCTTGGATCGGCTTGCCCCCCAATACTTTTAGGATCTTTCGGCAATGAATTGATGTTGCCGAAATTTTGCGCTTGTATAGGGGGTGTATAACATGCTGCAATGATAGGTGAAGGCATGTGCACTATTGTTGAATATTTTCTCGTGCCAATTTGATCAATCGGTAACACTTCATCTTCTTTCAAAACCCTAGCTTTTATTGCCTCATAATCAGGAACCAAACCTTTATCATGTTGCTCAAGGCAAAGAGCGGTAATCTTCTTATTTTGCGCTAAGCTTTTTAACGCAGCCAAAGTCACCTCATCTCCTGCAATATTAGACACATACACTCCTGCAGAATCTCCATTCACTTGGCCATACAAGTGAGCCGAGTCATGAATACTTTTAGATGCATATGATGTTGAACAATTAATATCATGAGGTGTATTATATGATGACTGAGGATAACCGGCCAAATAGCTAATGGAAGCATGGCCGATTGCCTCATTCATCGGCATGTTTGGGGATAAACCCGCATATTGCGAGTTGGCTGCCGATGGATAAAACTATGAGATGCCCTCCTACACATGAGGTGTCATATATTGATCACTCGAACAAATCGTGTTGTTCACCGACATATTGAAAGATGTTGCCGATGCACGAAAGTTCAGATTCATAAGTTGCATGCCGCGATTATGTAAATTCCAAGTTTCTCCAACGGAATAACTAGTCGTCCTTTGCTCGTTAGGGCTAGCCGACATGACATGTCCATTGAAAGATCTAGCAACATCAACATAATGGCTATTTGCATCTATGTAAGGAGATTGATGATACATGTTACCGTTGTAGATTGCAGCCGCTTGATGACGCTCTCCTCGTAGCAAGAACAGGCTGGAGACTGTTCAAAGCTTCGTCCCCAGCGGAGTCGCCAAAAAGTGTGTTGACACACGAACACGTCCCGTGTACCCTCGACGCCGGGGGTGATGCACCACAGCTCATGTCGAAGGAGACCCGACCGACAGCGCGATACGCAGGACAGTCGGCGGGCACTTTTGCAGACCCGAAACCCCGTGCACCCGGGAGGGACCCCGTCAGGGATTGCGGCGGCTATGGGCTGCCCTAGGTCGATTCGCTTACTCCTAGAGCCTCATGGATCGCTGCCCTCCAACATGAGGAACGAACGAAGAACGAGAAAGAAAGATATAAGGGTAAGGGATAAAAGTAGATGAACACAAAAGTGTAATTGATAGATTGGTTCGATTGGTGTTGTTCAATCAGCCGTCACCCCCAACATATATAAGAGGCGGCTGGACTTCCCGTACAAGCAAAGGATTCATCTAGGCTTTCCTTACAAGAAAATTACATCGATTCACGACCTAGAGTCCTAGTTCTGGTCCCACTTAGATTCAGCCCGAATCTGATCCAATCTTTTGTCTTGCTCCTTGCGCGGGCCGTGGAATCTGCATACGACTTCCGATGGAGACGGTTCAAATATTAATTTTGTACGCTTAGATGAGGCCAACAATCCGTATGTTGATCACTTTTCCAAATAAGGCCATCTTAAATACTCCACCGGGTCATCTTTAATTTCAAGTCGGACTCGGTCATATAGCTGACTGGACCGTCCGACTCTTGTAGCGTCTCGGCAGGTCGTATACTACGTCGGATGATGATGACTCCAAAAGCAAAGTTGACTGTTTCGATGTTACGAATAAATATCATGTTGAACACTTCTTCATCTGAGTCCATCTAGATAATCATTTGAGCTCATCTTCAGTTTCTGGTCGGATTGGCCTTGACAGTTTCCACCCCAACAAGCTTTTTCCCTGCAGGCTTTTCAGCCCCGGCAAGGTCGTCACCCGGCAAGCTTTTCCCCCGGCAAGCTTTCCTCCCCGGCAAGGTCTTCGCCCGGCAAGCTTTTCCCCCGGCAAGCTTTCCTCCCCGGCAAGGTCTTTTCCCGGCAAGCTTTTCAACCGGCAAGCTTTTTGCCCGGCAATCTTTCCAAAACGGTTAAAACTGGCTGCATCTTGTGGGGTTTTTTTGTGGTAGTAAATGACCTCGGATGAAAATGCGCCCAAAAGCACTTTTATTTGTTTCGACGAGACGAACAACTTTCATGTTGAAAGTTTTTCGATTCAAGGCCATGTTGATGGCCGCATTACTCGCGCAACCTATCAGACAAGTGTCTGGCACCTCGCGCCATATTTCCGTTGAGGTTCGGTCTGCAGTGTATTGCCTCTAACTTTTGCATATGAACTCGGATTGAGATGATTTATATATCAAAATCGATTGCCTCGACGAGACGAAGACAATTCCTTAAGAGTTCTACTTCATCCGAGGTCATCTTGAAGATGTGATTGGCCAAAAACCACTCAGAACATTGAATTATGCCACTCGGAGTATAGTTTCGGTCTGTAAGATAAAGTCGAATGAATATAGCCGAAACATCAAAGTGGTTCCACTCGGTGACGTGACTCTTTTCATGCTGGAAACCTGTTCACTCGAGACCATCTTCATTGCATTCTATATCTTGCCAAAATCAGGTGTCAACAGGCTACGCGGTGCAAAAGAGGCGGGGAAGAGAGGGGTTCGGAGCAAGAGCTCACAACGATGCCGAAGAGGAGGTCAGCGAGCCCAGGGAGGTCCTGGCGGCGCCAAATTGACCGAAGGTGAGCTTGGGTGCCCGAGGTTGAAGACGAGGCAAAAACGTCGCTGCGGTGCTCCCGCGGTCGAATGGACTTGTGTAGACGATGAAGGAGACGACGCCGGTCCTTCTGGATGCTTCGGCAAGGCGAGGGGTGGACGGTGGCCACGGTGGTTCTCGTCGGCGGTGGCGGGAGCGTTCGGTGAGGAGAACAGAGGAGGGGAAGAGCGTTCGGGGATAGAGAGGGAGAGCCAGACGGATCGTGTGGCGTCGTCCGGACGCGTCGAGGAGGAGCCAGGCAGGCAGGGAGGGAGGAGGTGGCCGGGCGCGTCCCGGTGCGCGGTGGCCACATGCCTCGCATCCTTCTGGCGCGAGGTGGGAGACGGTGGCGGCTCTGGTGGGCTGGGCCAGGTAAGTGGGCCACCAGGTGGGCTGTGCAGGTAACCTCAAGTGGTTTCTCTCTCTCTCTTTCTTTTCCTAATTCTTTTCTAGTTTTCTATTTCTTCTGTAGTGTCAGGGCTTTATTAAAAATACTTAGGCACACTCAAAAATCATGAAACTTGCTCAAGCCCACTGTTTGGAATATATCCAACAGTAAACATTTAAGTTTATGATTACTTGGACATTTAAAATATTTTATAGCATTTAGATGTCCAAATGCAAATAGAGTATGATTTAATTCAAAGCCCAAATAGGTCATGGAAAAATGTGCATCACCTGTGGTTACTATTTACAACATTTTCCATAAATGATGAACATTTTTTAAAGCCATTTGGATTTACTAAAAATATTTTAGGTGAACCTGGTGAATTCCTTTGATGCCAGGGGTTTAGGCAATCCCCATTTCAAGTTTCAAACAAATATAGACATGATGCAAGGATGCTTATGAAACTAATTGCAATCAAACTCAAGGGCTGTGACACATCAACAGCAGGAACAAGGCGAAGCGGGGCACTTATTGGTCCACAGCAACGTAGTCCACATTCCGCTTGGTGAGTTTGAAGCCTGAGAGCGTCGCGACTCGAGGCACGGGTGCACCAGCCCCAGAAGCTTAAGAAGGAGCAGTAGTTGAACCAGAAGCGGCTCTAGCCAGCACCGGAGCAGCAGCAGAATCTCGGGTGACCAGCATCGACCTGCTCCTCGTCGGGATCACGGCCAGTCCCTCCTTCTCCTGAGAAGCGTCGGCCTCGTCATCATCCTGGAAGGTGCGGAGGATGTCAGCCTTGCTCAGGGGGGAGGTCTCCCCCGTCCCTTCGGGGGTTACCTCCGAGCATTCCTCCTCCTCTTCTTCCTCCCCGCGGGACTCACCAGAAGACAGCTCCACCGGTGTCGGCGCCACAGGGGCCCTGGTGAGCACCGGCGGCACCAGTCCACGCTCGTCAAAGGTCGGCTTGGAGGCCATGATCAGCGCACTGTCCTTGTGGCGGAACAAGGGAGTAAAAACGTTCGGAGGATACTCCTGATCGTCCCCAACCAGGAGGCGGAGAGCAGCGGTCAACTCCTCGCAGGACAAGGCCTCCGAGCTCAAGCGAACCTTGTCCTCTTCATCCCAAAGTTCCCATAAGGGGCACGAGCGGGCTTGAAGCGGGGCCACGCGCAGCGCCAGGAACTCCCTCAGGAGTATGGCCCCTATAATCTTTGCCGCATTCGCATTGCCGGGCTTCAGGTCGGACTTCATCTACTCCAGCACCAACGTCGCCCGCTCATCGGTGAACTTCGCGCAGGACCACGCCTTATCGTCCTAGGGACTCTCCGTCGGTAGCGCCAAGCGCGGGTGGACACGCTTGGCGCTCGTCATGACCCATTTGGCCCTGAGGTTGTCGGCCTTCTTCCCGGTGTTTGAGATCGAGTTGGCCTTCCCGGCCGTGATGAAATTGGCGCACCCGGAGATATGGCCCTCGCTTGCACGGAGGAAGAAGAAGTTGCGCAGCAGAGCCATGGACGGCATCACGCCCAGATACGCCTCACAATAGTAGGCGAAGATGGACAAGAGAAGGATGTAGTTGGGATGGAGATACAGTGCTTGCAGCCTGAAGTGATCAAGGACCTCGTAAAAGAAGTCAGAGAAGGGGGGAACCAGCCCGGCAGCGATGCTGCTCGTGAAGAAGGGGTAGAAGGTGCTTCCCTCGGGCTCAGGCACGTCGGACCAGGCCGGAGTCCAGTCTTCCCCTTCTCGTTGCTTTCCCCCACCGTCAGCAAGCGCGTGGCAGCGAGGCTCTTCTCCGAGACGTTGGGCGAATCGAGAGCCGGCTCGTACCAAGCCGGCGACGAGGCAGGTTTGACCCTCCGGGGCGCCATTGGTCGCTGATGCAGGAAAGGATGGGAGCAGATCTAGAGATTTCGGAAGCGGTGAGCAAGAAAGGGGATTTGAGCAAGGCGAAAGGAAACAATGAAGGCGAGCACTGTCTATGCTAGCATTTTGACAGTCGGGCAGTTGCCGAGGTAGCATGGGGAAGCGGAGACGCCCACGTCCAATCAACCACCACGCGTCGACCAAGGCCGAAGGCTATTGGGGCCCGTGGCGCTCCACACTTGACCTTTGGCTTCGCCTCGAAGCCATGCCCGAGCGCGCCTTGGGCCCGGGGGCTATTGTCCGCGTTCTGGGAACGGGGGTCCCCAGACTTGCCTGCCTGCGGCCCACGGCGTGGCTTTGCTAGCAGGCATGTATGACCCACCTTCATTAACAAGGAATCAAGACCCTCACGAGGGGCCAAGCCTCACGAGGCGGACGACACAAGACCTCCTCAAGAGCGGCCTCACCAGGCTAGCTCATGAGGGGCGAAGAGTTCTAGGCCAGGCAAACCTTGCGAGGTCCTCATGACGTGAGCCATGACAATCGAGACCAGGCGGGCGCCAGCGTGCGCAGCGTCCTTGTTTCCTCTTTGGTGATAAGGGGGCAAGTGCAGGAGCGGAGTACCGAGGAATCAAGCAAAAGTTTCCATTTTGGTGCAATGAGACCAAGACTAGAAGGACGGCAAGATGGAGGTCACCATGGAGCCCAAGACAGCGTCACTACCAGAGCCTTTTGCAGGCGAAGACCACTTTTGTCAGGATAGCTTGTACTAGCTGTCCCCTTTCAAATGGGCCATTGTTGGATCCCTTCCCGCTCAATATTTGGGGAGAGGACCAAGGCCACTATAAATAGGACTAGCTACCACCATAGGTAGGGGGAGGGTAGATCAGACGAGACCAGATCTTAGATTGGAGCCACCACATCCTTGGCCACCAAGCACAAGAACACCTCAACCTCAGGAGGTTGTTCTTCCCCTTGTATTGTTCATCATCAGCCCAAGAGGCAATCCACCACCACCACACTTGAGTAGGGTATTACACCACAACGGTGGCCCGAACTAGTATAAATCTTGTGTCTTTGTGTTGCGAGTTCGTCGAGCTAGTTCATAAGTTCTTAGCCTAGTTAGATGTGGATCGGTAGGGGGGAATCTTCATGCACACCCTAGTGTTCGAACCTTAAGAGTTTTGCTGGAACCCGTGATCCGACACATAGAGATTGCAAGCACACACCGTTGTGTGACAAATTTGAAGCATGAGGTGTTGTTTGATTTTTTTTCCTTATGAGTGGCGGTCGGGGACGAGCGATGGTATTTTCCAACCAATCTATCCCCCTAGGAGCATGGACGTAGTGCTTTGGGTTTGATGACTTGTAGATTTTTGCAATAAGTATGTGAGTTCTTTATGACTAATGTTGAGTCCATGGATTATACGCACTCTGACCCTTCCATCATTGCTAGCCTCTTTGGTACCGTGCATTGCCCTTTCTCACCTCGAGAGTTGGTGCAAACTTCGCCGGTGCATCCAAACCCCGTGATATGGTACGCTCTTTCACACATAAACCTCCTTATATCTTCCTCAAAACAGCCACCATACCTACCTATTATGGCATTTCCATAACCATTCCGAGATATATTGCCATGCAACTTTCCACCGTTCTATTTATTATGACACGCTTCATCATTGTCATATTGCCTTGCATGATCATGTAGTTGACATCGTATTTGTGGCATGGCCACCGCTAATAATTTTTATACATGTCACTCTTGAATCATTGCACATCTCGGTACACCGCCGGAGGCATTCATATAGAGTCATATTTTGTTATAGTATCGAGTTGTATTTTTTGAGTTGTAAATAAATAGAAGTGTGATGATCATCATTATTAGAGAATTGTCCCATGTGAGGAAATAAAAAAAGAAAGGCCAAATAAAAAAGAGAAGGCCCAAAAAATAAAAAATGAGAGAAAAAGAGAGAAGGGACAATGTCACTATCCTTTTTCCACACTTGTGCTTCAAAGTAGCACCATGATCTTCATGATAGAGAGTCTCTTATTTTGTCACTTTCATATACTAGTGGAAACTTTCATTATCGAACTTGGCTTGTATATTCCAACAATGGGCTTCCTCAAAATGCCCTAGGTCTTCGTGTGCAAGCGAGTTGGATGCACACCCACTTAGTTTCTTTTGTTGAGCTTTCATACATTTATAGCTGTAGTGCATCCGTTGCATGGCAATCCCTACTCCTCGCATTGACATCAATTGATGGGCATCTCCATAGCCTGTTGCTTAGCTGCGTCGATGTGAGACTTTCTCCTTTTTTGTCTTCTCCACACAACCTCCATCATCATATTATATTCCACCCATAGTGCTATGTACATGGCTCGCGCTCATGTATTGCGTGAAAGTTGAAAAGGTTTGAGAATACTAAAGTATAAAACAATTGCTTGGCTTGTCATCGGGGTTGTGCATGATGGGAGCATTTTGTGTGATGAAAATGAAGCATGGCCAAACTATATGATTTTGTAGGGATGAGCTTTCTTTGGCTATGTTATTCTAAGAAGACATAATTGCTTGGTTAGTATGCTTAAAGTATTATTATTTTTATTTCAATACTAAACTTTTGTCTTGAATCTTTTGGATCTAAATATTCTTGCCACAATAAAGAAGATTACATTGATGAATATGTTAGGTAGCATTCCACTTCAAAAATTCTGTTTTTATCATTTACCTACTCGAGGACGAGCAGGAATTAAGCTTGGGGATGCTTGATACGTCTCCAACGTATCTATAATTTTTGATTCTTCCATGCTATTATATGATCCATTTAGGATGTTTTATATGCATTTATATGCTATTTTATATGATTTTTGGGACTAACCTATTAACCTAGAGCCCAGTGCCAGTTTTTGAATTTTCCTTATTTTTGAGTATCACAGAAAAAGAATATCAAACAGAGTCCAATTGACCTGAAAATTTACGAAGATCATTTTTGGACCAGAAGAAGCCCATGGAGCATCGGAGATGGACCAGAAGAGTCCAGAGGCCACCATGAGGGTGTGGGGCGCACCCCCTATCTCGTGGCCGCCTCGTGGAAACCCTGACTTGTTCCTGACGCCAACACCTCTTATATATCCCCAAACTTCTAGAAAATAACCTAGATCGGGAGTTCCGCCGCCGCAAGCCTCTGTAGCCACCGAAAACCAATCTAGACCCGTTCTAGCACCCTACTGGAGGGGGGAATCCCTCTTCGGTGGCCATCTTCATCATCCCGGCGCTCTCCATAACGAGGAGGGAGTAGTTCACCCTGGGGGCTGAGGGTATGTACCAGTAGCTATGTGTTTGATCTTTCTCTCTCTCGTGTTCTTGATTCGGCACGAACTTGATGCATCGCGAGCTTTGCTATTATAGTTGGATCTTATGATGTTTCTCCCCCTCTACTCTCTTGTAATGGATTGAGTTTTCCCTTTGAAGTTATCTTATCGGATTGAGTCTTTAAGGATTTGAGAACACTTGATGTATGTCTTGCATGTGCTTATCTGTGGTGACAATGGGATATTCACGTGATCCACTTGATGTATGTTTTGGTGTTCAACTTGCGAGTTCCATGACCTTGTGAACTTATGCATAGGGGTTGGCACACGTTTTCGTCTTGACTCTCCGGTAGAAACTTTGGGGCACTATTTGAAGTTCTTTGTGTTGGTTGAATAGATGAATCCGAGATTGTGTGATGCATATCGTATAATGGTACCCATGGATACTTGAGGTGACATTGGAGTATCTAGGAGACATTAGGGTTTTGGTTGATTTGTGTCTTAAGGTGTTATTCTAGTACGAACTCTAGGATAGATCGATGGAAAGAATAGCTTCGTGTTGTTTTACTACGGACTCTTGAATAGATCGATCAGAAAGGATAACTTTGAGGTGGTTTCATACCCTACAATAATCTATTCATTTCTTCTACACTATTAGTGAATTTGGATACACTCTTTGTTGCATGTTGAGGGATTGTTATATGATCCAGTTATGTTATTATTATTGAGAGAACTTGCACTAGTGAAAGTGTGAAGCCTAGGCCTTGTTTCAACGCATTGCAATACCATTTGTGCCCACTTTTATCATTAGTTACCTTGTTTTTTTATATTTTCAGATTACAAAAACCTATATCTACCATCCATATTGCACGTGTATCACCATCTCTTTGCCGAACTAGTGCACCTATACAATTTACCATTGTATTGGGTGTGTTGGGGACACAAGAGACTCTTTGCTATTTGGTTGCAGGGTTGTTTGAGAGACACCATCTTAATCCTATGCCTCCCACGGATTGATAAACCTTAGGTCATCCACTTGAGGGAAATTTGCTACTGTCCTACAAACCTCTGCACTTGGAGGCCCAACAACGTCTACAGAGGTCGCAAAGTCCTGAAGTGTCGGTGCACTGTACATTTTATAAATGAAAGAAAACCGTCAAATCAGCTCGAATAAAAATGAATTCACGGCGATTTTCGCTGGGTGATTAAAGGAGGCAGATGAACTGGCATAAGAGATGAGATAATATCTCATTAAATTAGTTACCTTGTCGTCCGTGAGAAAGAACCCTCAGTATGGCAGAGTCCCCAACCGAGCGGAGCTGGGTCGACCGCGAGCAGCATCGAGAAAGTCGAAGGCGATAGGCGGCGGCAAGCAAAAGTGGCGAAATGTTGTGGGAATTGCCGGCAGCCTGGCGGCGGCGGCAGGTGTCGAGCTAAGTGATTACCGCCGCGATAGGTGGTGCCATGGCATAGACGCAGACGAGCTTGTGCAGGTGTGAACGAGGAATGTACCGGAGGGGCCAAGGGGGTGGCGGGCGGGGTGAGGGTTTTTGTGACGTGGGGATGGGGAGGGTTTTCATTTTTATTTTTTGAATTGGGTGGTGAGGGTTTTCGGTCCCACAAAGAATTTTGGGGGCGACGGTTTGGTAGAGCAAACCATGTGTGATTGACGCAACAGGCAAAGTGAAAGTCATTGCACATGGTCCCAATTTTGGGAACCGTGTGTGATTGACGTACTACCTCCATCCTGGTTTATTGATCCCCCTTTGTAATTTTTACCAAATTTTGACCAAATATTTAACATACTCAAACATAGATAATGAGCGTACACGTACATAAGCATAGTTCAACCGCATTAAGCATACTCAAGCGTACATAGTTCGATCCATCCCACATCTCATCTTACATGCGGCTGACACGATCCTGAAGCTTCTCCAGGTACTCGGCGTACGCGTCATGCGCCACCCTGCGAGAATACTTCTACTTGAAGGAGCCAACGGCCCACCCACTTGCACGCGCCAGAACACTTAGATACGCGTCATGAAGCTTATGGTTGCAAAATGGGCATCCATAGCCGCCGTTCCAGGTCCTAATACGCATGTTATGCATTCCCGCATAAAGATCCATTAGGATTTTCCTCTTGTACCTCCTTTAGCCATCTTCATCCTCGCTGTCCAGATCGTCGGACAGCACCTATACAAATAGTAAAACAAAATTGGCATCAAATCAATGATTACATGTCGTGAAGTAGGATTAGGAATTTATGGCTATTTATGTATACATATCTAGAGATTATGGTTCGATTTTTAAGCACAGTCGTCTATGTACAGACCAATCTTAAAGAAAATAATGGCACAAACATATGTAGGTCATTCAAAATCAATTGTCAAGCCCTCGCTAGGAATTATTAGCACGAACACTAACCCTAGTCGGATTACTAGCAGAAATCATTTGCACAGATGAAACAACTAATCACTTATCACCCGTACCATTCAAACAATCAATACACTACACGGATCTAATGAAACTTACTCAGATTTCATGGATTGGGAGAACATAACCATAGGATTTCTATTCCAAAAAGGGGAGGCAGGAGTAACCAGAGAAACCCTATGATCTATTTGACACATAAATGGGTATAGATGACTGACTAGCTATCCGTCGTCGTCGGAGTCGTCGCCAGAGTGGTCGTCGGAGTCGTCGCTGGAGTGGTCATCGGAGTCGGTTGGAACTCCACCTCCGGCTGTGGAAGCTCGACACCGTCGATGACGTCGGGGTGCAGCGATAACTCGTCGGTGGTGATGGCAACCTCTGTCTCCATCTCCAAGCCGTGCTCTGGTGCTTTAGCAGCCCCGGCGTCGCCACTCCCTCCGATGGGGCGCTTCAGCGGCATCCTCATACACTAACGGCTTTGAGGACTGAGAGCGGCATCGAGGATGCAAGCGGAGACAGAGGATTGTGTGTGTATAGCGAGGATGGGGGTGCGGCCGCTCGAGCGCACCATAAATATGGAGCAGTGAGAGTTGTGGGAGAGAAGCGGGCAGCGGTCAAACCGATGGCTCGCCTCCCGATGAGCCTGCGCACCGGACTTCTGGCATGCCTACCAAAGTTTCACACAGCTACTCGCATGCCTCCCGATGACACTATGTAGTGAGCAAGCCTCTGTCAATTCACACACCTGCACGCACGCTTCCCCGTCTTCCTACATGGTGGACTGCTTGCATGCGTCCCATCAACTCACGCCTGCTCGCATGGCACACGGGTCGCGCGGCGGCACGTATATTGTTTTTCTATTTGGATGATTAATGTTGCCGCTTTATTGCTTAACCGAAGCATGGCACGTATCCATTGTTAGTCTAACGCTCACGGTTCGAATAAATAATCAATTTGGGATATTGGTTCCCAATTATTAATAATCTCCCATCTGTAATTAGATAAAGATTACATCAAAACTGGTCTCAAATTTGACAAAAAAGTACAATGCCACTTTGTATTGGTGTCCATATGACAACATGATAAGTTTCATGAACTTCAAATAAGTTTTGGATGTACTAGAATTTAAAAATAAAGATTCGCAATGTTTGAAATTTGTTGCACGGGGAGTAAACATGCACCCAGAGAGACACATGTGTTTTTGCAATCCATTTAGGTGTACTGTCATGTGTGCATGTAGCTCAAATTTGATTTTTGCACATTATACCCATATAAAATCAATCAATCAATGTACTAAAACGTATTAATGATCTCTGTGATTTTTTTGAAATTAAAATGTCCCTCCTTTGGTAACATATATGTTCACCGCGGGATAATTAATTTAACATGCATCGTAGTTGCGGTGGATTCACGGTGTGTGTGTGTGGGTGTGGGTGTGTGCGTGTGTGCGTCTGGGGGTGGCGGGTGGCTCGCGGTACACTACGAGTTGTGAGCCACCTTATGGGTTGGCCATTTTGTTAGGCAGGCCGGTGCCACATCAGAGTCGTGAAATTGTTATTTAAAACATTACACGACCCTTTCATACATAATGTTTTGGCCACATGCAGTCGATGGTTGTCCTACACGACACTCGATACTCGCGTGTGATGCTTTATGTGGGCCCGCGAGGTCGTCGTCCATCACTTTGACGGACAGCCGGCAGTGAGGTTAATTCGACCAGCAAGGTAGAATCTTTTCTGTTTGTGTTATGGTGGTATATAGTACGCGTCGAAGAGGTGGGAGGGGACTAGCATATATACTATACGTACACGTCCGTGAACAAGTACACCTCACTCAGTGTCGGGACTTTTTGGTTTCCGAGGCATGTGTCACATCAAAATTGTGAAATTGGCTATTCAAACATCAAACAACACCTTTTTGGGCCACATTCTTGTCCTAGCTAGGACACTCACGTGTGACGCTTCCATCTGTGGGCCCACGAGGCCATCGTCGATGCATGCATGCATCACTTTGACCTACATCGGGAGAGGTTAATTAATTTCACCATCAATGAGGATTCTCTTGGGTTGTACATATATTACGGAAGGAGCATATAGTATGCGGTGAAGAGGGGGGAAGGGGACCATCATATGTAGGATGCTTGATGAACCTCGCTCTGTGTGGGTGCATGGTTTACGGGTTTTGAGGCATGTGGCACATCAAAGTTGTGCATTTTGGGTATTCAACATATATATGTTTGGCCCACATGAAAAGCGGTGGTGGTTGTCCTTGTCGGTGTACGGCGGATATCAGGTAGGCGGTCCCGAACTGTGCGTCTAAGGTTGATGGTAACAGGAGACAGGGAACAGGATGTTTACCCAGGTTCAGGCCCTCTCTTGGAGGTAATACCCTACATCCTGCTTGATTGATATTGATGAACACGAGTATTACAAGGGTTGGTCTACCTTGAGATCATAATGTCTAAACCCTAGAGGTCTAGCTTGTATGACTATGGTAATGAGTCCAATCCCCTCTTGACTAAGTCCTCCGGTTTATATAGACACCGGGAGGATCTAGGGTTACACAAGGTCGGTTACAAAGAAAGGAATCTACATCTTTGGTCGCCAAGCTTGCCTTCCATGCCAAGGAGAGTCCCATCCAGACACGGGTGCAGTCTTCGGTCTTCGTATCTTCACATCCCATTAGTTTGGCCCATGGCTAATAGGACGGACGCCCGAGGACCCCTTAGTCCAGGACTCCCTCAGTAGCCCCAGAACCTGGCTTCAATGACAAGGTATCCGATGCGTAGATCTGTCTTCGGCATTACAAGGCGGGTTCCTTCTTCCGAACTACAAGATATTCTTCGAACGTATCGATCGTGTCCGGACCTGTAACTCACACCACACACAACCGTAGAGATAATATAATATTTCACAAATCCAATCTGCTGACAACTTTTTTACAACATGACATCACGTATGCCCGGTCACTATATCGAACCGTTTTGTCTGCCATCCCGTGTTTCGAGATGCGATTTCCATGTCAAAGCAGAGATCATGTCCCCATATTGCGGGATTCTCATCAATACAGGCATGGGTAACCCAACCGTGCCATTTACACAGCTCTTGGGAGCAGGCGAATTTTAAGGCGAGTGGGAAGGCGTTCAATATTTACCACCTTTATAAGGAGATAAGAATCCCTTTTCTTCACCCACGCCTTCTCTCTTCCTCTACACTTCCACTCTTGAGCTCCAGCTCCCAAGTTCTCATCTTCTCCGTCTCGAGCAAGCACTCAACCATGTCCGTATCCGGAGGTCAAGGCAAGTGGATGGCCTCCTCCATCCAGGAGGAGGACATCGCCGAGCTTCGGGTGGCCGGGTACCTGGCGAAGGGAATCGCACACCGCCTCCGACCCAGGGACAAATTGTTCCCATGAAGAAGCCCAACGAGAGGGTAGTATTCATCCCTCATTTCCTCCGCGGGTTAGGATTTCCTCTACACCCCTTCGTCTGCGGACTGATGTTCTACTACGGGATAGATTTCCATGATCTATCCCCGAACTCCCTCCTCAACATCTCGGCGTTCATCGTCGTGTGTGAGGCCTTCCTTCGCATCCAACCCCACTTCGGGTTGTGGCTCAAGGTCTTCAACGTGAAGCCGAAGGTGGTGGATGGCCAGCACACGGAGTGTGGAGGCGCCATGGTTAGTAAGCCGGCCAATGTCTCCTGGCTGAAAGGCACTTTCGTGTAGACTATAAAAGAATAGCAGAAACATTGGTTCTATATCACAGAGCCCCGCGGCACCACATGGGCCGCAACTGCCGAATTCAACTCTGGCGCTCCCATGCGACTCGCCTCCTATGTCGAGAAGGGCCCGAACTGGTGTTCGTCAGAAGAGCTGACAACGCTGCAGACGTGCATTCAAAGCATGGTGGATAGAGATATCAAACTCATCGATATAATCCAGGTGATGCTAGTTCGCCGGATTCTTCCATGCCAAAGACGAAGCCGCCCTCTCTGGGAATTCAATCCGAAGAAGAACTATACCCTGAAGAGGCTCTTCGAAACCACTCACGAAGATGCCTGGAGGTTGCTTTTTAAGGGAATCGAAACACCGCCGGCCACAGATTTGGACCACGGGCATGACATCAACCACCTCGCCAACGAGGTATATTATTCTTATTGCATCCATTACTTTGCTTGTTTCAAGGATGAGGTCTAAGCCTTTATTATCATGGATTCTTCAGGAGTGGACGGAGAAGGCAAACCTGATCCAATGTCCGGCTCCGCTACTTGAAGAACCAGTCATCCCGCGTTTAGCGAAGATGCCGGTGTCAGTGCCCTATAAGGCGCCGGAGAAGAAGGCTACCGGGAAAGCCAAGGGGGTCCGAAGTGGCCCCCGCTGCAGGGGCGCTTCGGACGCGACGTCCGAAGATAAGACTCGCTCCTCCGCTGCCAAAGATGATGACGATGAAGAGGAGGAGGAGAATAACCCTCCCCTTGATGAGGGGAGGAAGAAGAGGGCGGCTTCGGCAAATTTGTAGGCGGAGATGTCCAAGAAAGGGAAGAGCTCCCTTGCGGATAACACTGCGTGGGACATCGACAGTAGTCTAGAGAGACGCCCCCGCGCTAAGCCTTAGGCCACATTGTAAGTGCTAAAACCCATATCCACCCATAAACCAAGTCTTTCCTCTTTGTTGTATTGATATAATTAGTTATGCTATTACAGTCCAGCCCACAACAGTTCCCAGCGATCCTCATCACGAGGTTCGCTAGACTCAAAGGCGATGGCCAGTGATTCACCGCCGGCCGCTCACTCCCCCAAGGCCAAGGATGATGCGAAGCTGATGTCCCGAAGGACTATTCCAGGCGGGGGAGAGGCTCAAGAGGCACCAGAAGGCGAAACCCCCGTTGCCAGACACCAGGGGGAGTCATTCCCCATGGAGACTGGCGGTGAGGGCCATATTCAGTTCAGCCCTCAGCCAGACTCGATTTCGGAGTCTAATGCGGCTCCGGAATTCTACACACAACCTCCTTTAAAAGAAGGGGGGATTCCTGTTCCCCTGGTGACCCCTGTCCAACCAGGGGCATCGCATAATCTGCTAGAAGCGCTGCGAGGCGCTTCCATTGTGGATGAGCACCGTGTCATTATGGGCACGATAATTCAAAGGGTTTAGTCCACCAAGAGCGGACTAACCGAAGCCTACAGCAGCCTGTTGGCAGGTTTTGAGGCAAGCGACACAAAAAGGAGAAAATCCCAATATAAACAGTAGCCCCTGAGACACTGTCCGGTGTTCGGAAAGAAAAAATCATAGAGAGGATCAATCTACTATTGCAAGAAACTAACTAAATTTGTCTGAAATATATGCATAGGCGTCGCTGTTGGCCACGGCCTCGCATACTGCCGAAGTCTGCGGACTAAAACAAAAACTGGCGGCGGCCGAGGAGGAGCTGGGCCAAGTGAAGAGGCAGCTCCAGGAAAAACAAGGTAAGTGATAACCTGTTATGTATTCGAAAAAGGGAAAATGATATGCAATGACCGAAATGCCATGATGTGTATAGAGGCGACGACCGAGGTCGAGGCCCTGAAAACGGCCCTGGTCGAGGCTGAGGGGAAGGCTGTCAAGGAGCAGGCCGCCCGTAAGAGGCTCAAGGCCCATGTCGGTGTCAAAACCGGTGGATCTCGGGTAGGGGGTCCCGAACTGTGCGTCTAAGGCAGATGGTAATAGGAGGAAGGGGACACAATGTTTTACCCAGGTTCGGGCCCTCTTGATAGAGGTAAAACCCTACGTCCTGCTTGATTAATATTGATGATATGGGTAGTACAAGAGTAGATCTTGTAAGTGCATCTAGTGCCACTCCTAGTTCGTTTTGGAGTATTGATGACAAACCTGGTTGAGGGACTAATGTGTTTGTGAGAATTGCAGGATAACACAGGTAGAAGTCCCGCATTGATTCGGTTTTCCTACCAGAGATGAGCCCTAAAAATGTATGAAGACATTGAAGTCAAAGGTGGTATGTGAAGACATTCACATTGAAGTCTATGACAAGAGAAGACATCACATGAAGACTATGGAGCGCGAAGACTTAGTTGTTTCTTCGTTCTTTTTCTTCTTTGTTGAGTCATAGGAACCACCGTACTGTTAAGTGGGGTCCAACAGAACCAGTCAGAATGACTGAAGTGATGCTTAACCAAAATCCTATGTCTTCGAGCGAAGACTATGAGAGCAAATCTTGTCCAGAGTTGGATAAATCAGCTTTTCTTGTAGCCCAAGTAAAGTTGCCGTGTGTGTTTGAAATCTGACCGTTGTAACACATGTCAGTTCCTAAGTGATCGAGGGTCATTTCGGACAAATCAGGTCAGGTTGCCTAGTGGCTATAAATAGCCCACCCCCTACAACCATAAACGGTTGGCTGCTCAGAGTTAGTGTACGGCTTTTCTCGTTTGAGAGCAACCCACCTCGAAGCCTTTGAGAGAGAATTCCTTGCGAGGATAAAGCCCTAACCACCCAGAGCCAAAGAGAGTTAGGCATCACTGAAGTCTTCCTATCTTGTGATCTGAAGACTTATTACACTTGAGGACTGTGAATCCTCCAGCCGGTTAGGCGTCGCGTTCTGAGCATCCAAGAGTCATTGTGGATCGCCGGTGAATGAAGTCTGTGAAGGTTTGGAAGTCTACCTTGAAGACTTACCAGAGTGATTGGGCAAGGACTGGGTGTCCTTAGCTCAAGGGGAATAAGGTGAAGACGTGGTCATCTGAGTTGAATCTCAGCCTCCCTAACCAGACATACAGTTGCCACAGCAACTGGAACTGGTCCAACAAATCATTGTCTTCAACGAGTCACTGGTTTCATCCTTCCCATTCCTTTACTTACTGTTGGCCCTGGTGAGTCAATGCATGATTGCATTATCTTTTGTCTTCATTGAGTGACTGCTTGTTCTGATTGGCTTTTACTATATCTTCCTACCTGATCTTTACTGCCTAGCTGCTATTAGTCATTGTGCTTTCACTTCATTGAATACTTGACTATGGTTTTCCTAGTGTAGTCTACCTTCCGCTGCATGGTAATAGGTTCATTTCTATCGTTTGTCTTCGAAACTTCCATGTTTTGAAGACTTTCATAAAAATCGCCTATTCACCCCCCCTCTAGTCGATCACTAGCACTTTCAATTGGTATCAGAGCAAGGTACTCCCTTGTTCTGTGTGATTCGGTTTAACTACCTGGAGTTTTAGCTATGTCGACTGCAGGGATAATCAAAGTCTCTGCTGCGTGCCCAGTCTTCGATGGAACCGAATATCCCTACTGGAAGAATAAGATGCGCATGCATCTTGAAGCCATTGATGTCGACCTATGGTATGTCGTCAAGAATGGCGTTCCCAAGGCTAGTGAAGGTGTCACCGCTGCTGATGTCAAGAAGTTCATTCAACTGGACTCCACTGCCAAGAATATCATCTGTGGTCATCTGACCAAAGGACAGTATGGCCGTGTGAGTGCTTTGGAAACATCTAAGCTAGTCTGGGACTGGCTCTCCAAGGTCAACGAAGGCGTCTCAACCTAGAGAGATCAGAGAATCAGTGTCCTTCGCAACCTCTTCAACCGCTTCAAGAGAAATGACAATGAGAATGTTCAGCTCACGTTTGATCGACTCACTGACATCACAAATGAGCTTCAAGCCCTCGGTGCCACTGAGATCACCAAGCATGAAGTTGTCAAGACACTCCTGAGATCACTTGACAGCTCGTTTGACACCCTAGCCCTGATGATTCAAGAATGTCCTGACTTAAACACTCCATCCGTCTGACATACTTGAGAGGCTCAACACACACGAGTTTTAGCTTTCTGAGAAAAGAGACATCTACAGTCCCAACTATGGGCGAACTCGTGCCTTGAAGGCAAAAGTTGTCTCCTCATCTGAAGAAGAATCTGACAACAGTTCTGATGATCCTGAAGACATTGGAAAGGAGCTTGCTATGCTTGTGAAGAAGTTCCAAAAATTCACCAAGAAGAAAGGCTTCAGAAAGTCCTCACGATCAAGCTCAAGGAATGATGAAGCTTCTGCTCATGACTACAAGAAGAGAACATGCCACAAGTGCAAGAAACCTGACCACTACATTTCTGAGTGTCTGTAGTGGGACAATGAGAACAAGAAGAAAAAGAAGAGCAAGGAGTATGATTCTGACGACAAGAAGAAGAAATACTCAAAGTCTTCTTCCAAGTCCTCCTCAAAGTCTTCATCACACAAGAAGAGCTCATCTGGCAAGGCACGTGCGTTTGTTGGAAAGGAAATGGATTCAGAGGAGGAGTCCGCTTTTGAGGAGGCGGAGGTGGAGTCTGAGGAGGAGTCCGATTCTGGCGTTGCGAGTCTGGCTACAGCATACGTTGCCATGTCCATCTTCAACACTGAAGACAATAACTCCGTCACCGACACCGATGCAAATGACAAGGACTACTCCGCTCCTACCTACTGCTTCATGGCACGCGGTGCCAAGGTAAACACACGCACTACTCACTATCAAACTTCCAGTGAAGATGACTCTGATTGTGGTTCCAAACCCAGCTACAAAACACTTGCTAAAATTGCAACTGAACAACAGAAAGCTATGGAACATATTCAAAAACTGTTAGACAAAAGCGATGACCTTTAGACGCTGAAATGACTCGATCTCAGTCCTTAATTGAAGACATAAAAAATCTTCACGTTAAGTATGAGGAACTTGAAAGTCGTCATGAAACGCTCTCAACAACTCATGAAAGGCTTTCCTATGATTATCTTCAAAGAAAGAAAGATCTTGAGAAATTGAGAGCGGCTCATGAAGATCTTCAAAAGGAAAACGAGTCACTTCACGCCAAACAGATCAGTACCGCTCAGGAAGGATTTGAACCACCATGTCTTAAATGTATTGAGCGTGACAATGCTACTTCTATTGCTGGTTGTTCTACTGCTGCTACCATTGCAATATCTTCAACTGCTGATGTGCCAACTAACCCCTCTGCTGAAGATGCCACTGCTATTGTTGATGAGAATGCTAGGTTGAAGACATTGCTTGAAACAGGGATGTTCAAAATCCTCAAAGGGCATCAGACACTATGTGATGTCCTCAAAAGGCAGATCCTGAACAGAAACCCTAGGAAAGAGGGTGTTGGGTTCGAAAGGAAAATGAATGCTGATGGCTCTTACTGGAAACCTGAGCAGTACCCCAAAACCACATGGGTTGCTGCAAAGGGACCTTCAGTGGATCCATCCACCCTATCTGGCTTCACTTGTGCTAATCCCATTGTTATTGATGAATCCTTTGATGCAAACTATAAACTGTTTAAGAATCAGAAGGGTGAAGTGTTTGCCAGGTATATTGGTACTAACTGTAGGAATGGACTGCCTTTGAAGAATGTCTGGGTGCCGAAAAGGTGTTTGGAGAATCTTCCTGTGAATGTCGTCATGACACCGCATGTGAAGAAGACAAACCCCAGACCACAGGCTTCATGCGGTCCAAAGGCTTCATATAGACAGAGGACTCACCTGAGTCGCACTAACGCAAATGTTTTGCAGGGAAGTCATACTCAGGCCTATGAATATGAGCGCGTTTCATCAAACCGCCATGTTCATAAGACCAAGAACTATTCTGCTTATTCTTATGAGTACTATTGTCCACCTGCAAGATTTTTTGCTAGGGCTCCAAAGCCAAAGTTCTTAGATGCTGCATTTAGACTCATTGCTTCAAAGCCACACTTGAAGATGTGGGTGGCTAAGAAAGCTTAACTCTCTTTTGCAGGGAAAGGTCTCAAGCCAAAAACCAAAATCATCTGAAGCTATTGCTGGGGACCTTAAACATCTTGTAGGGCGCAAGATCAAATGCCCAAATGGTCTTATTATGTATTTTGTTCCTGAGTCGCTTGCTACTTGCCCTATCAGTCCTAACCTCGATCTAAGCTTTCATAATCCACTTGCTCGTCAAATGTTTTTGCTTCACAACTCTCTTCGTGAAGCCTATCCCCCCAACTGCACTGTAGGGTACGACACCAGCTGCTTCAGAATGGATTATTAATAGTGGGTGTACTAATCACATGACTGGCAAGCGAAGTCTTCTTATGGACTCAACCTTATGTCCATCTGACAAAAGTCACATCACATTTGCTGACACTGGTAAAAGTAAGGTATTGGGTCTAGGTAGAGTTGCAATCTCAAAGGATCAACACATGGATAAAGTCATGCTTGTTGAATCCCTTGGTTTCAACTTAATGTCTGTCTCAATGCTTTGCGATTTAAAAATGATTGTGATGCTTGGAAAATATCGTTGCCTTGCTCTAATGGAATCTGACAAGTCTCTAGTGTTTGAAGGGTATCGGAAAGATGATTTGTATGTGGTATATTTCTCAGCAGGACCACAACTTGCCGTATGTCTTCTAGAAAAAGCTTCAGAATGCTGGCTCTGGCATCGGAGGCTACGGCATGCTGGCATGAGGAACTTGCACACTCTTGCAAGAAAGAAGCATATCATAGGCATCGAGGGCGTCAAGTTCAAGAAAGATCACTTATGCGGTGCCTGTGAAGCAGGAAAGATGACGAGGGCCAAGCATCCCTCGAAGACAATTATGACAACGACTCAACCCTTCGAACTGCTCCACATGGACGTTTTCGGTCCCACTCATTACTCAACTCTTACTACTACTGCTTGTCTCTATGGCTTTGTCATTGTTGATGATTATTCAAGATATACTTGGGTGCATATAATCCTCTACAAGACTAAAGTGCAGGATGTTTTCAGACGCTTCGCCAATCGAGCCATGAACAACTATGGCGTCAAGATAAAGCACATCAGAAGTGAAAATGGCACTGAATTCAAGAACACTAGGCTAGATACATATCTTGACACTTTGGGCATCACACATGAATTCTCAGCTCCGTACACACCACAGCAGAATGGCGTCGTCGAACGCAAGAACAGAACACTTATTGAGATGGCTTGGACGATGCTTGATGAATACAAGACTCCAAGAAAATTCTGGCCTGAAGCCATTGATACTGCATGCCATATCATCAACCGTGTTTATCTTCACAAGCTTCTGAACAAGACATCCTATGAGCTCCTTACTGGCAAGAAGCCAAATGTCAGTTAGTTCAGAGTATTTGGTGCCAGGTGCTGGATCAAGGATCCACATCACACTTCAAAATTTGCACCAAAAGCACATGAAGGTTTTATGCTTGGATATGGAAAGGACTTGCACTCCTACAGAGTCTTCAACCTCTTTCACTATAAAGTGGTTGAAACTGTGGATGTGCGGTTCGATGAGACTAACGGCTCGCAAAGAGAGCACCTGCCAAATGTGCTAGATGAAGTTCCATCCAGTGAATCAATCAAACTTATGGGAACTGGAGAAATCATACCATTTGAAGCTCATCCTGAAGAGGAACTTATCATCTCCGCACCTGATCAACCTGAAGACAATGCTCAGCCTGAAGACAATCCTTCTAACGATGACAATGATTAGCAAGAGCAAAATCTTCGTCCTATACATCCTCATGTTGCAAATGAAGTACAGATTGAGAGAATAATTGATAGCATCAATGCACCAGGTCCACTCACTCGTTCAAGGGCAACACAACTAGCTAATTTCTGTGTGCACTTCGCATTCGTATCAATATCTGAACCCAAGAAAGTTGATGAAGCCTTCATGGAGCCTGAATGGATTCAAGCTATGCAGGAAGAGCTTCAGCAATTTGAGCTGAATAATGTATGGGAACTGGTTAAGCATCCTGATCCACGCAAGCACAATATAATAGGCACCAAATGGATATATCGCAACAAGCAAGATGAGCATGGTCAAGTTGTCAGAAACAAAGCTCGTCTCGTTGCTCAAGGATACACTCAAGTTGAAGGGATTGACTTCGATGAAACATTTGCTCCTGTGGCTAGACTTGAAGCCATACGCATACTGCTAGCCTAGGCAAATCATCATAACATTCTTCTGCATCAAATGGATGTGAAAAACGCTTTTCTCAATGGCAAGATTAACAAAGAAGTGTATGTTGCACAACCACCTGGCTTTGAAGATCCAAAACATCCTGATATGGTGTACAAGCTCAACAAGGCACTGTATGGCCTCAAACAAGCCCCTAGGGCTTGGTATCACACTCAAAGACTTCCTGAAGAGCAAAGGCTTCAAACCTGGTTCCCTCGACCCCACTCTCTTCATGAAGACATATGATGGTGAACTATTTGTGTGCCAAATATATGTGGATGACATTATCTTCGGCTGCACCAATCAGAAATACACTGATGAGTTTGGATATATGATGCAAGACCAATATCAGATGTCCATGATGGGAGAGCTGAAGTTCTTCCTTGGTCTTCAAATACGTCAGCAACGCAACGGCGTCTTTATATCTCAAGAGAAACACCTCCAAGATTGCCTGAAGAAATTTGGTATGCAAGATTGCAAAGGCTACACGACGCCAATGCCAGCCAAACATCATCTGGGTCCCTACGACAATGGTAAAGAGTTCGATCAAAAGGTATATCGCTCCATGATTGGTTCCTTGCTTTATTTATGTGCATCTAGGCCAGATGTCATGCTTAGTGTTTACATGTGTGCCTGTTTCCAAGCGGCACCAAAGGAATCACATCACTTTGCTGTGAAGTGAATTCTCAGATATTTGGCTCACACCCCAACACTAGGATTATGGTATCCAAAGGGCTCAGAGTTTGATCTAGTTGGATTCTCGGATGCTGATTATGCTGGTGACAAGGTGGATCGCAAGTCTACATCAGGCACATGTCATTTTCTGGGACGATCACTTGTATGTTGGTCTTCAAAGAAGTAGAACTGTGTATCTCTCTCCACTGCTTAATCTGAATACATTGCTGCTGGATCTTGCTACGCTCAGCTTCCTATGGATGAAGCAAACAACGAAAGCGCCATCAAGATTGCCAACAATCCAGTTCAGCACTTGAAGACAAAGCACATTGAAATTCGTCATCACTTTCTCAGAGACCATGTTGTGAAGGAAGATATTGATATCATACACGTCAACACTGCAGAGCAATTGGCAGATATCTTCACCAAACCCTTGGATGAGAAGAGGTTTTGCAAGTTACGGTGTGAGCTAAATATCTTGGAATCCTCAAATGTCTTGTGATCAGGCACACATCCTAACACTTATGCATGTTGATGACTTAGATGTGCAACACACGAAGTAAAGTATATCTTCAATAAATGAAGACTTACATTCTGAGTGTGAATACATTAACGTGGAATTTGACTTCGGAGCGCCACGATAATTGTGCGCCGTGTCTGGGTCTAATACTTCCTATACGGTGGGTAACGCCACCACCAAATTCTTCTGTTGAAGTGTTTTACCCATGGCATTACATTTGCTATGTCTTCACATTTGGTTTGTCTTCATTTTCAACTTGTCTTAATGATTATCTTCACTATGTTGATATGATTGTCTTCTGGTATATACTGATTTGGTTTGGTTTCTGTCCTCTACAGCATTCACTTATAGCTATGGCTTCTTGATGAATCTTTTGAACTAAGTGAATGTGATCGGACCCTAACCCCTCTATGCTTCTTTCTTAAGTCTATCTATCCAAATCATATGCATTCTATTGACACTGTCAAATGTCTTCTCTGCAGCCATCTCAGCAGAAGACACAGAGACAAACATTAATCCGTTTTCAATGCTAAATCCTTTCACCTGAAACCCGGAGAAGTGGGAACGACCACCCAACAATCCAGGCATGCGTGGGAACGTGGAACAACCTCCGATGTGTTGCATGATAGCCACGTGTCCTTCAGATGTGAATCGCCAGGGGCACTTGTGTAATAACTTTGTGCCGTCCCTATCCCTATAAATACACGCCTCACCACAGTCATTATCCCTTCTTCCACTCTCGCACAAACCCTAGCGCCACCGCTAGCCCTCGATGACGCCGGCGACGAAGCGCTTAGCTGCCCCGACATCACCGACGCCGTCTTCACGCCGGCCGCGGACATCGTCTTCTCCACCGTCGCCATAGGTGTCCTCCATCGCCAAGTTAGGGCACAGAAGATCGAACTGCTCGGCCTCCTGTCCCACTCCGTCTAGCAGTTCTTCGTGTGGTAAATAAAACTTCCTTTTTACGGCCCCCTTCGATCCTATAGATTCATCACTTCCTACCACAAGAAGTTTCTATTCACACAAGTTGGATCTATTTCATACTGCATCTCATAATATGCGTAGTATGTTCACTTATGCTTCACAAAGAATTTAGATTCCTCACTTGTACTTATTCATGGATTCGTACAAATCTGGAACCAACTCTCTATCTATGAGTGAATGTCTTTGCACTATGAGGTCAATGTCTTCTAAACTGATTTATCTTCAAAATATTCTGAGAATGCATATGACCTCTTCTCCTTCCCTCACACCTTAATGTTGTCACAGGTACATGTCCGTGGGAGAATCCCTTGGTTCTCATAGTCTGCATTCGTTTGCAGAATTCTTACAGCATCACATTAACTCTCCCGAAGCCAGTTCCTGTTTGACCAGAAAGCGGAAGCCTTTGAAGCCTTTAAACGTGTTGAAGCCCTTCAGTTTAAGCTTCATGGCACCAGAGAAACCTACAAGAAAGGGTGGCAGACAGCGTCGTGGCAACACCTCAAGAGATTTGCCTCCTGACCTCTATGAGTTGTACAAGACAGATCCAGAGGAGGACTACAATCAGCGAAAAACTTGAATCCAATGGATTCGAAGATATTGGGCAGAACAGTGGTTCAAGTACAGGTTCGTGACCCAGGAGTATGCTGAGAAGAATGCCATCAAACGACCATGGGGAGACATTCTATACAGAAATCTTCAACCCAAGTCCAGAGCTGAAGCCATTGAACAAGGCTTCTATCCTTGCATGGTCCATGGACCGCAGCTTGCGGATGCAGACCCACCTTCATTACTGTGGTGTCGCGATGATAATCTATTCAAGCTCAACCTTCAGTTTGCCAGGAACTCGGCCAAAGAGAACAAGAAGTCACGAGGCTTAGACTTCAATCCAGGCCCCTATGCTCCTCGTGCTGATGGCACACGCGAAGCTAAACCCAATCTTGTTGGGCCCTTCTACAACCTGGAAGGTCTCATCACTCATATCATGGTTGATGCTTTTGATGCCGCTCCCTCCAAGAAGAAGCGCAAAACCAAGAAAGATCGGGCTGCTCCCATAGAGCCTCTTTTTGTCGAGCCCATCTCGGTTGCTCGTGAGACTGCTTCCACAGAGGCTCCTGAAGCTGAAGACATTCCAGTAGTTGACCCCACCACTGCTGAAGACATTGGTCACCATGACAATGTTGAAGATGGTGAAGTCCTTCCTCAGATCGAGCACCAATTGGTATCATCGCCTGTGCTCACGCACAGCGAACTCATCAGCATTGGTCGTCCTCTGATGCCAACTGCTCAGGATGCATCGTGGGATGATCACCCACAGAGACAAGACACTCCAAGCTCTCCCCAACCGCAAGCTACCCCAACAGTGCAAAATGATGATGACTTTGAGGCCCCGCACGCTCCATCTCCACAAGCGTCACCCGCATTACGCAGGCTTCGCAAAGGACCAAGGCCCCAAGTCACTCCCACAATGCACGTGTATGAATCCGAAGCTAAAATGGCTGAAGATGTTCCGGCTGCATCAGCCGATGAAGAAGAAGATGAAGAAGAAGCCCCAAGAGTTTCAAGAGTTGCTACACCCCCGTCTCACCAAGATGTTGTTCTCGAGGAGAACGTGACCGACCCTCCAGCTTCTGAAGTGGAGGTTAACAACCCTGAAGTAGCCACCAACATCACTGCTGACGCCAATGATGTTGTCATGGTTGACGCCAATGAGGTGCCGGAAGCCAATGAGGCGCCGGAAGCCAATGAGGCGCCGGAAGCCAATGAGGCACCAGAAGTCAATGCCGCAACACCTGAAGTCAATGCTGCAGCACCTGAGGTCCAAGTACCTGAAGCACATGTGGCCCCTGAATCCCATGAAGACAATGTCAATGCCCTTGTTCCCCCTCCAAGACCTCACACAATGGACCTGGCATTTGATCGTGGTCAGCCAGTTATGGTTCAATGGCCCATTCTGACTCCTCCTGCTGCTGGTCCACAATTTGAGTACCACATCGAGCACAGGCCTCAAGTTCAAAAGCCCAAGCCAAGACTTCCACGATTCCCAGGCACTGCCACTTCACCTGGGGTCTTCAATGCAAATGGCTTCGTGGCACATAATACCTTCTTCAACAGCTCCAAGAACCCCTATACAAGACCGCGCATTTCCTTTGATCAGTTCTGGAGCTATCAGCAGCGCAGCTACTATTCATGTGTCATATACAATCAAGGGCGCATACTTCCACATATGCGCCTCGACTCTGAAGCTGTAGCTGGTTTGCCCTGCCTCGAAGAAGCATTGGACTGTTTTCCGAGACGCTGGTCTGTTGCAGTTCGTCACTGACAAGGAGCACTGGAACGAAGAATTGCTGCTTCAATTCTATGCCACTCTTCATATTCGAGGCTACAACAGGGATCCGAAGACTTGGGTCCTTGAGTGGATGACAGGCAATGTCCATCATGAAGCTAAAGCTCTTGATATCATTGAGCTCACAGGCCTGCCCACTCCTAGTGAATACTATGAACCAGGTTGTCAACAACATCAAAATGCCTTGGAAAGCATCTTTCAGAAGCCAGAACCCAACATGAGTCAAATGCTGAGCATGATGAAGCCTCTGCCTCATGACGCTGAATACCCATCTGAGTTCTTTGTTGAAGACCTAGAGTACCTGCCTCGCACCATTTACCACCTCATCAGGAAGACTCTATGGCCTGTCAAAGGACACTCATTTGCAGCGAAGCTTGAAGGAGCAATGAAGACTTTGGTTTTCTATATCTTCAATGGCATCAGCTTCAATGCTCAAGACTTCTTCATCAGGAAGTTAGCTACGTCTGGCTCTGACATCTTTGGGTTGAAATTCTATGCTCCATGGGGCATGCATCTGATAAAGTGTCACTCCGCTTTCAACCGTTTATTGAAGGGATTCTAGCCGTTTCTCGTGTTTACCCTCTGGCTATCAACACACGTGTCCCTCGTGCTCAAACTGATGTCACTGGTAGCACCATTGCGCAAAGGCCTCAAAGACGATCTCGTGTCCTCAATGACCGAGAGTTTCTCATCGCGCTGCATCAGAAACAGGACAAACATCATGACTGGCTTAAGCGTCAGATGCAAAGCCTCTTGGTCGATGTCAACCGCATTCGCAATCTTGCCACCAAGAATGCCTTTGTCACTCATGAAACCTGTCGGAGGTCGTGGAAGAGTTTGACCCTACTGACTACTGAAGCTGATCTGCACGATGATGGCTTCACCGAACGCTTCAAGTTTGACTCAACTCCTCCCAGAAATGCTCACTTGTGTCGGACTCCCTCACTTGAAGACTCTGAATACTCATCCTCAGCTGCAACCATAAATGCCACAGTCATCGATGACCAAGATGATGTAACTTCACCTCCTCCACCTTCAGCGCGAATCAACACTGCACCAAGTTCGTCTGCACCGTCAACCAACACCGACGACCCTGCTGCTTCACCAACTCCTCAAGGGGACGAGTAGGTGCTCTATGTCTTCAAAACTTTTTGGTCCTTACTGACAAAAGGGGGAGAAGCATATGAGTTGATAGTCTTCAAGCGGGTCTATATGGGTGGTTGATTTACTTTTTGCTACTTTTGCCAAGTGCTTACAACTCTCGTTTTCGATACATTTGGTTCTTTGAGTTGTAACACTTAAACTCGATGGTCGTCTGCTACTTATTTGCTATTCTGTGATGCAATGATAAATGCCGCATGTGCGACGATAAATTCCGCACTTAGATCATTTTGCACACGTCCATTTTTCATTATGCATGTCATTATCTTCGTTACATCATATCTTGCATAATGACTTGTCATCATAGGTTGAAGAGGATCTCCACAAGTACAACCTGCCATGTGCGTTTGCATTCCAAAAGCAAACTACTTATATGCACATCTTCAGGGGGAGCCCTTGCAACTTATGACGACAATACCCTATTCTTTACAAATTCACACATTTTATTCCCTGTTGAAAACTTCAACCAGTTTGTCATCAATCACCAAAAAGGGGGAGATTGTAAGTGCTTCTAGTGCCACCCCTAGTTGGTTTTGGAGTATTGACGACAAACCTGGTTGAGGGACTAATGTGTTTGTGAGAATTGCAGGATAACACAGGTAGGAGTCCCTCATTGATTCGGTTTTCCTACCAGAGATGACCCCTAAAAATGTATGAAGACATTGAAGTCAATGGTGGTATGTGAAGACATTCACATTGAAGTCTATGAAAAGAGAAGACATCGCATGAAGACTATGGAGCGCGAAGACTTAGTTGTTTCGTCGTTCTTTTTCTTCTTTGTTGAGTCATAGGAACCATCGTACTATTAAGTGGGGTCCAAGAGAACCACTCAGAATGGCTGAAGTGATGCTTAACCAAAATCCTATGTCTTCGAGCGAAGACTATGAGAGCAAATCTTGTCCAGAGTTGGATAAGTCAGCTTTGCTTGTAGCCCAAGTAAAGTTGCCGTGTGTGTTTGAAATCTGGCCGTTAGAACATGTGTCAGTTCCTTAGTGACCGAGGGTCATTTTGGACAAATCGGGTCGGGTTGCCTAGTGGCTATAAATAGCCCACCCCCTACAACCATAAACGGTTGGCTGCTCAGAGTTAGTGTACGGCTTTTGTCGTTTGAGAGCAACCCACCTCGAATCCTTAGAGAGAGAATTCCTTGCGAGGATAAAGCCCTAACCACCCAGAGCCAAATAGAGTAAGGCATCACTGAAGTCTTCCTGTCTGTGTGATCTGAAGACTTATTACACTTGAGAACTGTGAATCCTCCAGCCGGTTAGGCGTCGCGTTCTGAGCATCCAAGAGTCATTGTGGATCGCCGGTGAACGAAGTCTGTGAAGGTTTGGAAGTCTACCTTGAATACTTACCAGAGTGATTGGGAAAGGACTGGATGTCCTTAGCTCAAGGGGAATAAGGTGAAGATGCGGTCTTCTGAGTTGAATCTCGGCCTCCCTAACCAGACGTATAGTTGTCACAGCAACTGGAACTGGTCCAACAAATCATTGTCTTCAACGAGTCACTGGTTTCATCCTTCCCATTCCTTTACTTACTGTTGGCCCTGGTGAAGTCATTGCATGATTGCATTATCTTTTGTCTTCATTGAGTGACTGCTTGTTCTGATTAGCTTTACTATATCTTCCAACCTAATCTTTACTGCCTAGCTGCTATTAGTCATTGTGCTTTCACTTCATTGAATACTTGACTATGGTTTGCCTAGTGTAGTCTACCTTCCGCTGCATGGTAATAGGTTCATTTCTATCGTTTGTCTTCAAAACTTCCATGTTTTGAAGACTTTCATAAAAATCGCCTATTCACCCCCCCCTCTAGTCGATCACTAGCACTTTCAGATCTACCACGAGATCGGAGAGGCTAAACCCTAGAAGCTAGCCTATGGTATGATTGTCTGTTGTCCTACGGACTAAAACCCTCCGGTTTATATAGATACCGGAGAGGGTTAGGGTTACGCAAGGTCGGTTACAAAGGAGGAGATATCCATATCTGTATTGCCTAGCTTGCCTGCCACGCCAAGTAGAGTCCCATCCGGACACGAGACGAAGTCTTCAATCTTGTATCTTCATAGTCCAACAGTCCGGCCAAAGGATATAATCCAGCTGTCCGGAGACCCCCTAATCCAGGACTCCCTCAGTAGCGCCTGAACCAAGCTTCAATGACGATGAGTCCGGCGCGCAGTATTTTCTTCGGCATTGCAAGGCGGGTTCCTTCTTTGAATACATCATAGAAGAATTTGAATACAAAGATAGTGTCCGACCCCGCAAAATAAGTTCCACATACCACCGTAGAGAGAATAATATTTTCACAAATCTAATTTGCTGACTTGTTTTGGCAACACGACATTATGCCATGGCCCGGTGATTATTCGAACCGTTTCCTTTAACTAGCCCCGCACATAACGCGAGGCAGTTTTTGGACACGTCTTGTCAAAGCAAAGATCGTGTCCCCTTATTATGGGATTCTCATCAATACGGGTGTGGGTAACCCAACCGCGCCATCGATTACGGCGCTTGGGGGATAAGCGAGTTTTACCAGGCTAGTGGGGATGCTTAGTTTCGTCCGCCCATATAAAGGGAAAAGGATTCACCTTTCCATCCACGCCTTCTTCCTCCTTCGCTCATCCATTTTTGCACACTCGAGCTCTAGTGCCCAAGTCCGCACTCCCCACCTCAACCTTCTCCAACCATGTCCGGAGCGGGAGGCGGGTGGATGGTCTGCTCCGTCACGGAGGGAGACATCAAGAGGCTGCGGGGAGCCAGATACTTAGCGGTGAATATCGCGCATCGGCTGCCCGCTGCGGGGCAGATCGTCCCAACCCCGGAACCTCACGAGAGGGTAGTTTTCCTCCACCACTTCCTCCACGGCTGGGGTTTCCCCTCCATCCATTCGTCCATGGTCTCATGTTCTACTACGGGCTGGACTTTCATGATCTGGCCCCGAACTTTGTCCTCAACATTTCGGCATTCATCATCGGGTGTGAGGCTTTCCTCTGCATCTGGCCCCACTTCGGCCTGTGGTTAAAGACCTTCAATATCAAGCCGAAGGTGGTATGAGGCCAACAAGCAGAATGCGGCGGAGCCATGGTGGGCAAGATGCCCAACGTTATATGGCTTGAAGGCTCCTTCATGGAGACAATAAAGGGATGACAATCGGCGTGGTTCTACATCACCGAGCCGCGCTACGCCAAATGGGCGGCAGCCCGCGAGTTTCGATCCGGATTCCCTACACGGCTCACTTCCTGGAAAGAGAAGGGCTTGTCGTGGGGTTCATCAATGGAATTGGATGGACTTCAGAAATGTATCCGGAGTATGGAAAGAAAGAAGCTCAAGCTTGTCAACATAATCCAGGTTATGCTCATCCGCCGGATCCTCCCGTGTCAGCAACGGGATTTTAACTTGTGGGAGTTCGACCTAGCCCGGCACCAGACTCTGAGCGAGCTCTTTGATACGATGCACAAGGACGTCTGGAACGTGCTGTTCAAGGGAGCCAAGGTCCCTCCTTCTCTCGCCGAGGACCGCGGACTAAGCGCAAAGCGCCTAGCGTGTTCGGTGAGTTCAATATGTCCCGTAGGACATTTATTTCCCCTAGCTTAATCATGTGCGGGGTCTAATCTCCATGCCTTTGACAGGACTGGGTGGAGACGTCGGGGCAGATTAACTGTCCGGGCCATTTGCCCGAAGACACTACGGGTGCTCTCCTGACGGAGATGCTGACTCCGGCTCCTTACAAGGTGCCGGAGAAGACCAAGAAGGCCAAGGGAACCCAAAAGAGTTCCCGGCGCTAGGTGTTATCGGACTGATCATCCGATAACTCTACGGCACACTCCTCCCCCGAAGACGAGGAGGAAGAAGAAGATGCTCCCCCTCCAGGCGGGGGAGACAAGATAAGGAAGGCCGTCCCAACTGGGGGGGGGCGAAGGGTCCAAGAAGGGAAGGACTCTCCTTCCGGACAGCTCCACCGCCGCCGATGAAGACAAAGACGAGTGGTTGCCCAGGGCCAAGCCCCTGGGGAGATCGTAAGTATTCGAATACCAGAGTAACTCATAGCATTCCTTTGTCGCACTGCTTTCCCTAACGCCGAACATGATTATGCAGGCCGCCACGAGCCAGTATCGATGTATCATCGGACGGCTCCCTGGGCTCGTTGGACATGGATAGCGATCCAGTCCCAACTGCCACCTCCCCTCATCCTGCGGAAGACGCCGAGGGCTGTCTCATGAGGCACTGGGTCAAGGGGAGACAGTCCCGGAGGCTCCTCAAGGCGGCCTCGCAGACTCCGGGAGCCGAGGGGACAAAGCCCCTGAGAGCTCTGAGTTCGGCCCTCAGCCGAACACCGCGCCGGAACCTCCTGTGGTTCCGGGCTCAGGCAGGCGGCCTCCTTCTAAGAGCGGCAGGACGCCTGTGCCGGTGACCTCTGTCCATCCAGAGGCGCCGAACAATCTGCTGGAAGCGCTTCGCGGCGCTTCCATCGACGAGGAGCACCGTACTATTATGAGTGCAGTGGTCCAGAAGGTTCAGTCCACCAAGAGCGGATTGACTGAAGCTTGTGCCAGCCTTCTAACAGGCTTTGAGGTAAGTGTGTTTTAAAATATAGGAAAAATATTACCACATAGACAGTAGCCCCTGATGCTTTGTTCGGTGTTCACAAAGAAAAGCCGAACAGAGGATCAAATAATATCGCAGGAGTCTAATGTAAGTATGTCAATATGCATATGCAGGCCTCGCTGCTGGCATCCGCCGCACTGACTGCGGAGGTTGCCGTACTGAAGCAGGACCTCGAGGGGTCCAAGAAAGAGCTCGGCCTTGCCAAGAGGCAGCTCGAGGAGAACAAGGGTAAGTAATACCCTGTCTATAGATATGTATATATAAAAAAGACACGATTGCAAAATGACAAGATCATCGTATATCTGCCAGGGGCCACGACACAGGTGGCGACCCTGAAGCAAGCGCTAACCAAGGCCGAAGATAAAGGGGCCCAGGAGCGCACCAAGCGAGAAAAGAAGGAGGCTCGGGTGGGCGAGGTGCAGCAAGAGCTCCAGGCTCTCGTGACGAAGCACGAGGCGTTGGAGCTTGACTCGAAGACGCGAGAGTCTGAGCTTGCCGCGGCCCTCGAGAGCGCGAAAAGTGCCAAGGCCGAAGCTCAAAAGGCCCTCTAGGAGATTAACGCGATGAAGAAGATAGCGGCAGGTAAGGCATTCTAGGAGCTCTCTAGGAGCATTCGCAGATTTGCCCCGCAGCGTGTCGGATGCCGCACAGTTTTACCAGGCAAGGAGGGAAGCTCAACGGAGAAGCTGTTCTGCACTCAGTATACTATGACCGAACACCCGATGCCTCTGAGCGACCAGCTAAAGCAGCTAGTCGAGCTGCACAAGGCGGCCGAACAGGCCATGAAGGGCCTTATAGTCCGGCTGTGGCCTGGTGACGCCCTCCCGAACAGCTACTTCGGCCTGGTGAGGCGGCTTGTGGATGCCTGCCCACGACTGGAGGTCGTCAAGCGGTCCGTCTGCATCGAAGGTGCACGCCGGGCTTTCGCCCATGTGAAGGTGTAGTGGGCCAAGCTAGACGCCGTGAAGCTGATCAAGGAAGGGCCGCCGCAGGGCAAAGAGCATCGCACCCCCGAAATTTATTATGAGTGTGTCCTGAAGGGTGCCCGTCTTGTAGCGGACGAATGTTCCAAGGATGTAATATTTGAGTAAACTTGCTTATGTTATCCTGTATGATGAAAACTCGTTTCGTATGCGCTATGCAATGCTTGTGTGAATTTAAAATATTACCTTCTGTTTGGTCGTTTATCCAATCTGAGAGATGGCTAGTCCTCGGCTTCTGCCCCCATGCCACGAGTGCTGGGGTGTTCGGGATAAACCTGAGCACTCTCGTTCCCATATTTGGGTCCTTCGAGGGAGGTGCTCAACACAACGAACAAGGCAACCGGACTAATAATGCTTTATCACTCTCACTTAGCCATAGAATTCTATAATTTTAAATTTTGGTGAAGCCCCTGGTATTCGGAAGGCCGAATTTGGGGCGTGATACACGCCTTTAAGCCGGACAGGGCCGGCCCCTTGCCCTAAGCGACATAAGTCTTTAGGGACTCGAAAACCTCGCCGAACAGCGACCAGTCTCTCGGCTCATCATGACTGTCAGTTTTAGCTTTCTCTACTGAGGTGCTAAGCCCGGCAGAACCGGGGCACAATCGCAGTAGTTCTCCTAGTGCTACCTTAGCCGATAGAGCGGAACGTAAGGTACCAAAACATAGGAGCCGGGCAAACCCAACATTTGACCAAAGACATGATTCGGAGCTGATGCATATAATGCTATAAGTTCGGGGTGCCACACTTGTGAAAGTGTTCGGACTTTTCACACCATATTGTGGGGTATGTAAGCCCCTGGTGTATTGGCCGTACCTAGCGTATGGTTGCAAGGCGCCGTTAATGAACACATATATATTTAAAACAAGAATGCAATAATAGTCGTAATGTTATGCATGGTTTATTAAAAAGGTGCGTTAAAGCAAAATGATACAGATGGTGCGATTTAGCAAAGAGTAGGACTATGTCCCTTCCAAGGGCAAGCTGAGGAATAGTATTAAATCAAATATTTCGCTCGGTATTGTAATCCACCTGGGAATTCCATGCTGTGACGTAGCTTTCTGCCTCCTTGGTTGCTGCATCATGTGTTCGGCAATAGTGCTGCCGGACAGGGTTTCCAAAGATTAAGGTCCTGAAAAAGAGAAAATTAACCAAACGGGAAGCCCATAGTGTGGTTTAAGCCGCGTCTTGGGGCATGCCGCAGTGTGCCCCCCCTTCCCATCTGTGCCCATGGTATTTTTAATGCGTAATTATGTACGCGTGGCATGAGTTTCGCCGTTTGGCTGAGACTGGGGTGGGGGCCGCATTGCTACGCGAGCTTAGATCGCGCCAGGCGGTCGAGTTGCCGATTGCTCCGAGCGTGCTTGAAGGTGTCCAGGTCTTGGAACGCCGAACTGGTGGATTGCCTTGAGAGGCTGTTTTGCACTTCTACTGCAAGGGCCGCAGTGTGCTCCCCTGTTCGGAGAGAGCGCTCTGTGTTTCCATTGACTGTAATAACCCCGCGTGGTCCTGGAATCTTGAGCTTGGGTTATGCATAATGCGGTACCGCATTGAATCTCGCAAATGCGGTTTGCTCGAGCAGTGCATGATAACCACTGCGGAACGAGACTATATCGAAGATTAACTCTTCGCTTCGGAAGTTATCCAGGGATCCGAAGACCACTTCCAGTGTAATTGAGCCTGTGCAATGGGCCTCTACGCCTGGAATGACGCCTTTGAAGGTCGTTTTTGTGAGTTTGATCCTTGAGGGGTCTATACCCATTTTGCGCACTGTGTCCTGATAAAGGAGGTTCAGGCTGCTGCCCATCCATAAGGACTGGAGTGAGGTGAAATCCGTCAATGATTGGGTCCAGAACCAGTGTGGTGAATCCGCCATGACGGATACCAGTGGGATGGTCCCTGTGATCGAAAGTGATCAGATAGGAGGACCATGGGTTAAACTTTGGGGCGACTGGCTCCAACGCATATACGTCCCTGAGCGCACACTTCCGCTCCCTCTTGGGGATGTGGGTTGCGTATATCATGTTCACCGTCCGCACTTGTGGGGGAAACCTCTTCTGTCCTCCGGTTTGTGGCTGCCGGGGCTCCTCCTCGTCATCGTTATGTGGCCCCTTGTCGTTGTTTTGAGCAATTAACTTTCCGGCCTGCTTGAACACCCAACAATCCCTGTTGGTGCAATTGGCTGGCTTTTCTGGGGTGCCGTGTATTTGACACGAGCGATCGAGTATACGGTCCAAGCTGGACGGACCTGGCGTACTTTGTTTGAATGGCTTTTTCCGTCGACCGGGTCTAGAGCCTTTGAATCCGGCATTGACTGTCGTATCATCGGTATTATCACTGTTAATGCGGCACTTATGTTTGTTGCAACGTGACCTGCTATTGCCGTCCTTGGTATCCGAAGTACCATGGTTCTTTGATATGTTATTACTGCGAGCCAGCCAGCTGTCTTCTCCCACACAAAAGCGGGTCATGAGTGTTGTGAGGGCTGCCATAGATTTCGGCTTTTCCAGACCAAGGTGCCGGGCTAGCCATTCGTCGCGGATGTTGTGTTTGAAAGCGGCTAGGGCCTCTGCATCCGGACAGTCGACAATTTGATTTTTCTTTGTTAGGAACTGAGTCCAGAATTGCCTGGCTGATTCTTCTAGCTGCTGAATTATGTGGCTCAAGTCATCGGCATCTGGTGGCCGCACATAAGTGCCCTGAAAGTTGTCGAAGAATGCGGCTTCCAGATCTTCCCAACAGCTGATGGACTCGGCTGGCAAGCTGTTAAGCCAATGCCGCGCTGGTCCCTTGAGTTTTAGTGGGAGGTATTTGATGGCGTGTAAGTCATCACCGCGGGCCATGTGGATGTGGAGGAGGAAATCCTCGATCCATACCGCGGGATCTGTTGTGCCGTCGTACGATTCAATATTTACAGGTTTGAAACCTTCTGGGGTTTGATGATCCATTACTTCATCTGTGAAGCATAAGGGGTGAGCGGCGCCTCTGTATTGGGCTATAGCGCGACGCAGCTCGAATGGGTCTTACCCGCTGTGTTCGGCCCGGCCAGATTTGCTTTTACTGTATCTGACGTGACGTTTATTGTCTCGCAGAGTGGCGCGCCCTCGTGATCCATAGATCAATCTTGCATACTTTGCTTTGTCCTCCAATATGTGTTGCGGGTCTGGCGTATCTCCCCATCCCTTTTTATTTGAATGGCTTCGGGGTGGAGGCTGAGTTTTTGGCTGGAATGCCTCTCTATCGCGGCCACGAGGTGGCCGATCAGCCGTATCATACGCTTCTTCCTCCAGTCGGGGTAGCAACCTGCACTTTGGGTAACTCTTGGAGGGGCGCTCGAGTTTATATTCCTCGGCCGCGAGGACTTCAGTCCATCTGTCAGCTAGCAGATCCTGATCAGCTTGAAGCTGCTGCTGCTTTTTCTTAAGGCTATTTGTCGTGGCTATAAGCCGGCGTTTGAAGCGCTCTTGTTCGACGGGATCCTCTGGCACATTGAATTCGTCGTCCTGAGGCTTGCCTCGTCTTCGGAGGGGGCATGTAATTATCATCCTCCTCTTCTCCATCTGCCGCTCTCTCAGGAGGGCTAGCTCCTCCATCCTCCTGCTCTAAATCTTGTTGGAGGGGATTGTTGTTGTCTTCGGCACTATCCGGAGTATTATTATCTCCTGTTCCGGTATCACCACTTTTGCTTTGGCGGGACTTAGAGCGGCGCCGCTGTCGTCGGTGCTTGGGTTGCTTCTTGGAGGGGTCATCCTCCACTATCTCGTCGCCATTGCCTTCTTTGGGTGTATCCACCATATATATATATATCGTATGATGAGGTGGCTGTCCAGTGCCCTGTGGGCAGTGGTTCCTCTTCGCCTCCCGCATCGTCGTCCATACCGTCGATGTCTTCGGAGTCGAAGTCGAGCATGTCGGTTAAGTCATCGACAGTGCCTACTAAGTGGGTGGTGGGTGGGCCTCGAATTTCTTCGTCGTCCGCATCCCAGTCCTGCTGGACATAGTTCGGCCAGGATCCTCCTAACAAGGAGAGAGACCTTAATGAGTTCAGTATGTCGCCAAAGGGCGAGTGCTAAAAAATATCCATGGAGGTAAACTCCATGATCGGCGCCCAATCGGATTCGACAGGAACGGGCGCAGGCAGTTCGGAGTCCGTGGCCGAGGAAGGATCCAGCAGTTTAACAGCACGGCTCTCGTGGAAGGTAAGGTCGATGTTTGTCTCGATTGCCGCTGAGGGTAAGGCCTCCGTGGCGGGGTATATCCACCCGTCCATGGATGGCGCAACTGGCTCCGAATTGAGGGTCGGAGCGGCTTCCTGTGCGATCTCCTGGACACTGTCCGATTGTAGAGCCAAATCGTACTCATCGTGACCGCGTGACGCACGAGGCAGAGGCTCGAATCCGTCGAAGATCAAGTCTCCACGGATATCGGCCGTGTAGTTTAAGCTTCCAAACCTAACATGGTGGCCAGGGGCGTAACTTTCAATTTGCTCCAGATGGCCAAGCGAATTGGCCCGCAGTGCAAAGCCGCCGAACACGAAGGTCTTTCCGGGGAGAAAAGTCTCACCCTGGACTGCATTGTCATCGATGGTAGTAGGAGCCATCAAGCCTAACGGCGATGACACAGAGGAACTCTCAATGAAAGCACCAATGTCGGTGTCAAAATCGGCGGATCTCGGGTAGGGGGTCCCGAACTGTGCGTCTAAGGCGGATGGTAACAGGAGGCAGGGGACACAATGTTTTACCCAGGTTCGGGCCCTCTTGATGGAGGTAAAACCCTACGTCCTGCTTGATTAATATTGATGATATGGGTAGTACAAGAGTAGATCTACCACGAGATCGGAGAGGCTAAACCCTAGAAGCTAGCCTATGGTATGATTGTCTGTTGTCCTATGGACTAAAACCCTCCGGTTTATATAGATACCGGAGAGGGTTAGGGTTACATAAGGTCGGTTACAAAGGAGGAGATATCCATATCCGTATTGCCAAGCTTGCCTTCCACGCCAAGTAGAGTCCCATCCGGACACGAGATGAAGTCTTCAATCTTGTATCTTCATAGTCCAACAGTCCGGCCAAAGGATATAATCCGGCTGTCTGGAGACCCCCTAATCCAGGACTCCCTCAGCCCAGGTTAATGAAGTCCAAAAGGAGCTCCAGGACGCGGTGAGGAAGTGCGAGACCTTGGAGCACAATGCGTCAGCTCAAGAGACTGAACTTTCCAAGGCTCGTAAGAGTGCAGAGACGGCCCGGAGTGAAGCCCAGGGCGCCCTCCAGGAGATCCAGGAGACCAGGAAGATCGCGATGGGTAAGGCATTCAATATGCAAAGCAAGAATGTGAAGAGGAAATATCTTTTACTGACCCGGATTTGAAGTTCTCCAGGGGCTTTTGTTGATCTGTCATGATGTGTGACCGACGCCGTAGAGTTATTTCGAGCGGAAGAAAGGGGCTTCCCAGAGAAGCTATTCTGGTCGCAATATCTTGTGCTGGAACATCCAGCGCCCTTCAGCGATTAGCTAAAACAGCTGGTCAAGCTGCACAGGGTGGCCAAACTGGCCATGAAGAATTTAATAATCCGGCTGTAGCCAGCCGAAGCTATACCCAGCAATTACTTCGGCCTCGTGAAGAGGCTGGTTGATGCCTGTCCTCGGCTGGACATCATCAAGCGGTCCGTCTACATTGAAGGCGCGCGTCTGGCCTTCTCCTATGTCAAGGTCTGGTGGGCGAAGATGGACGCCGTTAAGTTGGTGACTGAGGGGCCGCCGGAGGGCAAGGAGCACCGCACACCCAAGCGATAATTTGGCGATGTCTTGGAAGGGTCTCGTATTGTTGCAGATCATTGTGCGGAAGACACTTTCTTTGAATGAATGTATTCAAGTTCCCTCTGCCTTGTTTGATGAAACAAAGTGTTTACGCAATATAATGCTTGTTATGTTTTTAAATTTTTACTTCCTGTGCGGCTGTGTTGTATGAAATCTGAGGGTTAACCAGTCGTCGGCTTCTGCCCCCATGTAGGTAGTATGGGGGTGTTCGGGATGGAATCTAAAAAATCTTGATCCAATTAGATGGTCCTTGAAGGAGTTGTTTAGCGCAAGGAACCAGGCAACCAGACTATGCGGCTGTAACACCCTCACTTAGCCATAGGAGTGCGACAATAAAAACATGGGCACAACCCCTAGTATCCGAACTAGAGTGCTATAAGCGTCTGATCGGGAAGTACCAATCCTTCGTGTAATGCGGAAGAAATCTGCAACGATTTACAACCTCCGAACAGCTGACCGGCTCTTGCCGCATCATGATAGTCAGTTTTCTACTTTCTCTACTGAGGTGCTCCGTTGGATAAACCAAGGCACAATCGCAGTAGTTCTCCCTTTACTACCTTAGCCGATATAGCGGAACGTAAGGTAGGAAGCACAGGAGCCGGGCAACCCAACTATTGACCAAAGACATGATTCGGATCCAATGCTATAATGCTAAATTCGGGGTGCCGAACTATACTTATAAGAAGTGTTCGGACTTTTGTTGCCGTAAAGTGGGGCGCTATGAAGCCCCTGGCAAAGATCAAACGTACCAAAGTGTACGGGTGCTACTTGATAGGGTTATCCACACTGGAGCTGAAAAAGAGAAAGAAAACAGAAAAGGTACAAAGGTAAAAAGCTGGGGTCATACAGCTCCAGCCGCAAACTGTTCTCATTGTAATTTAATTAGTATGTCAAGGCGCATTGATACATGTAGTGTGATAAGCAACAGGCTATTAGACATGCCGAGACCAAGGGAGAGCAGCATGTGGGTCCTAAAAAAATAGGTAGAGTTATCGTTAACGGAATCACCTAAAAAGTCCCTCATATGTCTGCGTTTCTCGCTGTCGTGGTGTGTTTATCCTTCAAGAGGACCGATGACCAGACCACCAGATGGTGCCTGTGGGATTGAGACATAAAAGGAAACAAGTAAAAGTGAAATTATGTGTGTATCCGATGTCGGTTGAGCCATACTATGGACCACAAGCTAGCTATGCCTCCATCGATGCCCATGGGATTTTGAGTGCGTAGTTATGTACACGCGGCACGAATGCCACCACTTGATCAGGAATGAGACGGAGGCCGGATTTCTAGTCAAGCTCCTGACGAGCCGAGCTTTCCTGCTGCAGAGTATTTTGGACCCTCTTAACAGTGTCCGTGGGCTCGGCAGTCGAATTAAGGTTCTGCTTAAGAAGGCCACTCTGTACTTCTGGTGCTAAGGCAGTTGTTTGCTCTTCTGTATGGAGGGAGGGTTCCGTATTTCCATTGACCGTTATGATGCCACGTGGACCGACCATCTTGAGCTTGAGATAATCATAATGTGGTACTGTGTTGAATCGAATAAACGCAGTTCGTCCGAGCAGTGCGTGATAGCCGTTGTGGAAGGGGACGATATCAATGATTAACTCCTCACTTCGGAAGTTGTCCGGAGATCCGAAGACAACCTTTAGTGTGATTGAGCCCGTATAGCGAGCCTCTACGCCTGGTATGACTCCTTTGAAGGTAGTCCTGGTGGGCTTGATCCGTGATGGGTTAATGCCCATTTTTCGCGTTGTATCCTGATAGAGCAAATTGAGGCTGCTACTGCCGTCCCTAAGGACGCGAGTCAGGTGGAACCCATCACTTATTGGGTCTAGGACCAGTGCGACTGAGCCACCATGACGGATACTGGGCGGATGATCCCGGCGATCAAAGGTGATCGGGCATGACGACCATGGATTAAATTTTGGGGCGACTGGCTCTATCGCGTAGACGTCCCTGAGCGCACCCTTGCGCTCCCTCTTGGGGATGTGGGTAACGTATATCATGTTCACCATTTTGACCTAAGGGGGAAACTTCTTCTGTCCCTCTATGTTTGGTTGCTGGGGCTCTTCGTCATCGTCCTCGCTTTGCGATCCCTTTTCCCTGTTCTCGGTGTTTAATTTGCTGGCCTGTTTAGAAACCCAACAATCTCTATTTGTATGAGTGGGTGGTTTGTCTAGGGTGCCATGAATCTGGCACGGACGATCAAGTATGCGGTCCAAGCTGGATGGGCCTGAATTGTTCTTTTGGAACGGCTTCTTCCGCTGACCGGACTTATAGCCCCTGAATCCGGCATTGACTATCGTGTCCTCGGTGTTATCACTGTTATTTCGACGTTTGTATCTATTGCGTCGAGACTTTTCTTTGCTAGTTTTAGCTTCAGGGGTGCCGACGTTGCTTGCATTGTTTTTGCTATGGGCCAACCAACTGTCCTCGCCCGCACAAAAGCGGGTCATGAGTGTCGTGAGGGCTTCCATGGATTTTGACTTTTCTTGGCCGAGGTGGCGAGCGAGCCATTCGTTGCGGATGCTGTGTTTGAAGGCTGCTAGGGCTTCGGCATCCGGATAATCGACGATTTGGTTCTTTTTAATTAAGAACCTAGTCCAGAATTTCCTCGCGGACTCTCCGGGCTATTGAACTATATGGCTTAAGTCATCAGCATCCAGAGGTCAAACATATGTACCTTGGAAGTTATCGAGGAAGGCCTCTTCCAAGTCCTCCCAGCTGCCAATAGAATTTGCAGGCAGACTGTTGAGCCAGTGCCGAGCTGGCCCCTTGAGTTTTAAAGGGAGGTATTTGATGGCGTGGAGGTCATCGCCATGGGCCATATGAATGTGGAGAATGAAGTCTTCGATCCACACCACGGGGTCCATGGTTCCATTGTATGATTCTACATTCACGGGTTTGAAACCTTCCGGGAATTCGTGATCCAGGACCTCATCAGTGAAGCAATGAGGGTGTGCGGTGCCTCTATATCGGGCCTTATCACGACGTAGCTCTGATGGAGGCCGTCTGCAGTTTTCAGCCCGCGCATGACTAAGTTTGTCATGTCCGAGCAGGTGGCCGTCATTGCGTGTTGAGGCACGTCCTCGCGATCCGTAGATTGATCTGGTATGTCCTTCTTTATTGTTCAGGTTTTGCCTTAGGTCATATGTATGACCGTGGGCTAATTTACCTCTACCTATGCGATGAGGCAGGGCTGGCTGGTGTTCGGCATGAGTTGCCGTTTTGTCCCAACCACGTGGTTGTCGGTCAGCCGCATTATACGATGGAGGTATGTATTTCGGCGCCACCTCGTCAAACTGAGGTAGCAATTTGCGCTTTGGGTAGATTTTGGTTGGGCGCTTGAGGCCGTATTCTTCGGCTACTAGGACATCGGTCCATTTATCATTGTGCAGATCTTGGTCAGCTTGAAGCTGCTGCTGCTTCTTTTTGAGGCTCCTTGCAGTGGCGATTAGCTGGCGCTTGAAGCGCTCCTGCTCAAGAGGTTCCTCAGGCACGATGAAATCGTCGGTGCCGAGGCTCACCTCTTCCTCGGAGAGCGGAAGATAACTTCCGTCCTCTGAGTCTTCATGCGTGGCCTGCTTACTAGGGCTAGCCTGCCCATCTTCCCGTTCATCTTGTTCATTAGCTGTTTCAACGGGGTCTTCGTTGTCTTCGGCACCTTCTGGAGTGTTATCTTCTCCTGTGCCGGTGTTGCTGTCTTTGCTGCAGCGTGACTTAGAGCGGCGCCGCTGACGCCGGCGCTTGGATTGTATTTCGAAAGGTTTATCCTCAGTTGGATCTTCCTTGTCATCGCCGCTCTTCTCCTTTGGTGCATCCACCATGTATACATCAAACAAGGAAGTGGTCGTCCAGCGTCCGGTGAACGGCGGGTTCTGGGCCTCTTCTTCTCTGACATCGTCGTCCATACCGTCGATGTCCTTGGAGTCGTAATCAAGTGTGTCGGTCAAATCCTCGACCGCGGCTATGAAGTGGGTGGCAGGTGGGAAGCAAAATTCTCCACCGTCAGCCCCTAGTTCGAACCGGATATAGTTAGGCTGTGAGTCCTCCGCCAAGGACAGGTTCTTTAATGAGTTTATCACACCGCCCAAAGGCGAGTGCTGGAAGATGTCTGCGGCACTGAACTCGAAGATCGATAAGCGATCAAGTTCGGCATCCACGGGCTCACGTGGTTCGGAACTTACGGCCGAAGACGAGTCCGGAGTTCCGGTGACAAAGACGTCGTGAGAGGTTAAGTCTATGTGCGACTCCAACGCTGTGGAATTTGTGGCCTTCGTGGTGGGGTTGATCCTCCCATCCTCAGATGGCACAGTCTGCTCCGTCTCTAAGGCTAGAGCGGTTACAGGAGTGAAATCCTGGATGCAGTCTGATGACAGATTAAGGTCATGATCATCGGGGTGACCGGGAGCGGTCGCCACGGTCTCGAATCCGGCGAAGAATAAATATCCACGGATGTCCGCATCGTAGTTCAAACTCCCAAATCCGACCTGATGACCAGGGGTGTAGCTATCGATCTGCTCCAGGTGGCCAAACGAGTTGGCCCGCAGTGCGAAGCTGCCGAACACGAAGATCTGTCAGGGGAGGAAATTTCTCCTAGGACAGCGTCCCTATCGAAGATAGAAGGGGCCATCAAACCTTTCGTTGATGGCACAGTGGAACTCTCAATGAAAGCACCAATGTCGGTGTCAAAACCGGTGGATCTCAGGTAGGGGGTCCCGAACTGTGCGTCTAAGGTCCATGGTAACAAGAGACAGGGAACACGATGTGACGCCCCGAGACCGACGCTTCAGTTGCCCTTCCTTTTATTTTAGTTGTTGATGTGTGTGTTTTATGTTTGTTGCATTATCATATTTATTTTTGCATATTTCATTCCTATATGTCTATGCCATGATCATGTCGAATGCCTTTGTCATATTTTGCATTGCATCATGATCTGCTTGCTTGTTGTTGCATGTGCATTTTATTTGTGTATGTCTTGGTGTGATCTCTTTCTCTTCATCTCCATTGCTCTTGGCATCTTCACCCTTCAAGTTAGTCCATCTCCAAGCAAACCCCATCTCCTTCTTCCTTTCTTCTAATTCTAGCCATTTACTTGAGTGACATTTTTCCGGCCTCAAATACTTTCACTCTTTCCCTGTAAATCCAACATGTTTCATTTAACCTTCCTGCCAAGTTTCAGCTCTTTTGAAGATGATTTGGTTCGGTTCAAAAATGACTCAAGTTTGAAGTTAATTAAAACTTGGTTTATTTTTCTACCTCTAAAAATGGCCAAAGCAATTTATTCAAATAGTGCATATCTCTCGGAGCTCATTTTAATTCTCGTCCTTGCTTCTACCTTCTCCATGCTCTCTGTTCTTTTCTGTATATATTTCCTGTGTGAAGGAATTCAGAAAAAGGGCAGCAGCAACTTAGTGCAGCAGAGAGCAGGCACAGCAGACCCGCATCCTTCTAAGGCCCAGCCGGCGCCCTCCCCACTGGGCGGGCCTCTAGACCCACCTAACCTATAACCCTAGCCTAACCGCACCCACTCCTCTCGATCTCTCCCTCGTCCTGATCCCTCTCCTCCTCGTTCCGCCGCCGGAGGGAAAGAAAGAGCATGTAGCTCGAGCGCCCACCTTCCCGCTGCTAGCACCTTCGCCTCCCTGCCATGACACCCCCACAGGAGCTCCCAGCCGCCGGATCGGGCAGCCTCCGCCCGGTTCCTCTCGCTTCCTTCGCCTCGCCTTCCTCCCCAACAACGCCGCCCTCCCAGCACCCCCTCTCTCTTTGACAAGCGCTCGTCCATGCCGGAGTGCCTGCCTCCCCGACGCCCGACCTCTTCCTCGCCCTGCTGGTGCCCTGCCGCCGTTGTCACCTGCGCCTCCCCAAGCCGCGCCCATCGCCCGGCATGGCCGCGAGGCCATCAGCATCGCCGAGCCATGCTACCTCCCTTCTTGCCGGCCTCGGCCTCACCGTCTTCCTGGCCTCCTCCACGTCCCCTGGCTGCCTTTCTCTGCATCGAACAGCAGCAAATCAGAGCCTTGGCGCCCCTACACCCCAAGTCCGTCGCCATCTCGCCAAAGCACCGTCAACAGCAGGTCATCACCTCCCCTTCCCTTCGCCGGAGTCTCGTGCCGCGCAAGGCACATGCGTCTTCGCCAAGCTGCTGCTGTCTGTTTCCTCTCGTTTTTCCTCTGTCACCAGTCCAATGAGCAGCGCCTCCGAGTTTTCACCAAGTCCCTGCTCTGATGAACTCACACTCAACCTCGATGACCTGACAAGCACATGTGACCGAAGACTCCAAGTGCCCTTCATATCGTAAAGACCGGCAAGTCCAACTAGCTCTGATGCCCCAAGGACGACTATGCGGTGTTGCGTCAAGTACCTATACCATGTCTCTGGAATCGCCAAGACCGTCTCGAATATTGCGAAGTACCACTTCGGTTCCAGAATGCGACAAGTACCACGACGCCCGAAGCCTCGGATCTGTCTAGTTCCACTAACGCCGACTAGCACGACTACCGTCGCAAAAACGAGACCGTCAAGACCGGACCTACAAGTACCCCGACGACCTTGTACCACTATCATCGCAATACCGCGAGTACCTCTACCGACGACCCTGAACTTCTACGGTCGTGTATGACTACCGTTGCCCGAAGTACCGTGGGTCAAAAGATTCGTGTTCAACTACCATCGTCGTGTACCACTACTTCCACTACCGTCGCGAGAACATCTACTTCCTCTACTTTGCACCGAACCCAAACCCTCTCGTTTGCATGCTTCAAAGGTATAACGCCAAGACGACCGCCGGTGGACCATATGCATGTGATGTGTTGTATGAGATGCACCCTATGTTTGCACTGTGTCCGAGTTGTCACTTGCTCGGTCCTCCTCGTTGCCATGCCATCCATCCGTGGGAACCCGGTAACCAGGATCACTCCCACCATCTGTTGACACACTCACACACACTTCCTTTTGAATCGGTATCTTCGTGAGCTACCGGATTATCGAAACGCCGCGTGGCACCGTTTTCGTTATCGTTGCCGTGGCACCCCTATCGTTTCCGCCACGATGACAAATGCTCTCATCACACTCATGTCAACTTTTAATAAAAAATTGCATAAACTTGTTCATGTCGTCCGCATCATGTTAACAACATTAAGATGTTTAAAATTGTTGTTTGCTTTGAATTGCTAAATGCATGTGGGGATTTATCAGAATTGTTGTTGTTATATCCGGCCCCATTTAAATTGTTTAAATGGTATAGTTTTGTTATGCTTCACCTCTTGCCATGTTAGCCAACATTTAATATTGTTGAGTACCTAACCGAGAGAGAACTAAATAATTGATGTGGTGTTCCGTCAATATGCAACTCGTTGCATATTGAGCTCCACTTAACTTGTAGTTTTGTTTGTTCCCTTTGCCATGCCATGCATATTTAAACCGGACATGCATCATACTTGTTTGCGCATCATGCCATCTTATGTGATGGTTGTTTACTATGTTGTTTGCTTCTTTCCGGGTTGCTTCTTGTGTTAGCTTCGGTTTCGTTCCGGAGTTGTGAGGATCCGTTCGACTACGTCCGTTTGTCTTCTTCGTGGACTCGTTCTTCTTCCTTGCGGGATCTCAGGAAAGATGACCATACCCTCGAAATCACTTCTATCTTTACTTGCTAGTTGCTCACTCTTTTTCTATGCATATGCTGCGATACCTACCACTTGCTTATCATGCCTCCCATATTGTTAAGCCAAGCCTCTAACCCACCTTGTCCTAGCAGACCGTTGTTTGGCTATGTTACCGCTTTGCTCAGCCCCTCTTATAGCGTTGTTAGTTGCAGGTGAAGATTGGAGCTTGTTCCATGTTTGGAACATGGTTATTTTGTTGGGATATCACAATATATCTTATTTACTTAACGCATCTATATACTTGGTAAAGGGTGGAAGGCTCGGCCTTATGCCTGGTGTTTTGTTCCACTCTTGCCGCCCTAGTTTCCGTCATACCGGTGTTATGTTCCTTGATTTTGCGTTCCTTACATGGTTGGGTTATAATGGGAACCCCTTGACAGTTGGCCTTGAATAAAACTCCTCCAGCAAGGCCCAACATTGGTTTTACCATTTTCCACCTAGCCATTTCTTCCCCTTGGGTAGGCCTGCCCAAGGGTCATCTTTAGTTTAACCCCCCCCCCCGGCCCAGTGCTCCTCTGAGTATTGGTCCGAAATGGGCAGTCTGCGGGGCCACCTCGGGGCAACTCGAGGGTTGGTTTTACTCGTAGCTTGACCTATCCGGTGTGCCCTGAGAATGAGATATGTGCAGCTCCTATCGGGATTTGTCGGCACATCTGGGTGGCTTTTCTAGACTTGTTTTACCATTGTTGAGGATGTCTTGTAACTGGGATGCCGAGTCTGATCGGATTGTCTTGGGAGAAGGAATATCCTTCGTTGACCGTGAGAGCTTGTGATGGGCTAAGTTGGGACACACCTACAGGGATTTTAACTTTCGAAAGTCGTGCCCACGGTTATGGGCAGATAGGAATTTGTTAATGTCCGGTTGTAGAAAACCTGAAACTTATCTTAACTAAAATGCATCAACCGCATGTGTAACCGTGATGGTCTCTTTCCGGCGATGTCTGGGAAGTGAACACGGTGTTGGAGTAATGCTTGATCGTAGGTTGTTCTAGGATCACTTCTTGATCATAGTTGTTCGAACGTGCTTTGCCTTCTCTTCTCGCTCTCATTTGTGTATGTTAGTCACCTTATATGCTAGTCGCTTGCTGCAGCTCCACCTCATACCTTACCCTACCTATAAGCTTAAATAGTCTTGATCGCGAGGGTGTGAGATTGTTGAGTCCCCGTGACTCACAGATACTTCCAAAACCCAGTTTGCAGGTGCCGATGAAACCATGCAGGTGACGCAACCGAGCTCAAGGAGGATCTCGATCGTTGTGTTGTTTCATTTTAGTTGATTAGTAGTGGAGGCCAGTTGGGATGATCGGGGATCTGTGTAGCATTTGGGGTAGTCTTCTTTTATTTTGGTTCCATAGTCGGACCTTGTGTGTATCTGGATGATGTAATGCTTTATTCATGTATTATGTGAAGTGGCGATTGTAAGCCAACTATGTATCTCTTTCCCTTATGTACTACATGGGTTGTGTGAAGATTACCTCACTTGCGACATTGCTTTCAATGCGGTTATGCCTCTAAGTCGTGCTTCGACACGTGGGAGATATAGCCGCATCGAGGGCATTACAAGTTGGTATCAGAGCCTTCCCCGACCTTAGGAGCCCCCTGCTTGATCGAATCATTGGCGTTGTTGAGTCTAGAAAAATGTTTTGAGTCATTTAGGATTTATATATATATCGGAGAGTAGGACTTCTTTTTACTCCTCAGTCCCTTCGTCTCTCTGGTCAGGCATCCTGACGTAGAGTTTTGACTCTTCTCTTCTCAAATTTCACTAAAAAAATTTAGGATCACGTAGGTATCTTGGAATCGTTCCGATGGTTTTGTGATGAGAACATTGTTCTTGGTGCCTCCTAACATTTAGGGGTTGTGGCAGTGTCCCGGGGAGTTGAGCTCCGAGGTGTTGTCGTCACAATTTTATCGTTGGAGTTCTGGAATACCTGAGTTTCGCCGACATCGAGAATCTCTTTTATGTAGTTGTTGGTGAGATAACCTCGACGCCACCCAGTACTGGGGCGGGAGTTCGGGAGTATTGTCATAACTCGTATAACGGATGCTTTTCGAAGGTTGAGGTAAACGATTTCCGAAGGTTTCTTGGTTATGTGTTGAAGGATGGATACAGCTGGATGTAGGATTATTTAGTTTTGGGTGAGATATTATGCTTCCCCTGTATCCCCAACACCTGATTGCATAACCAGAAAGTTTCGGGAGTTTATAAGTGGGAATTCAAGTAGCTCTTAGGATATCTTTCCGATAGATGTATGATATGAAATTGGGGTTCGATATCTAGTGGTCCGCCTATCCACGGTTGGTTTTACAGTGGTCTCGTTGTGTCTTAAGGAGTCCTTGGCTATGCCGACTCGGGGATGCTTCGTATGTCATGTGCACTGCCTTGTACATGATGGTGCTATACGATCGAGCCCGTGTAGGCCCCACCACGAAAACTTCGGACAAAATCTCTATCATATGTTTGTTCCTGCTTATTTTGCAAGCCAATCCTTGTTTTGTTTTGAGTTGTGGTATTCGAGTTGCTTCAATGTCAAATGTTGATTCCATACCTTCCCCAACTGGTGTTCTCATATTCCTATGTGAAAACTAATCCTTCTTGATAATGGAAATTGGCATGTCAATTCTTTTCAACCGGCATGCTTCTCTTCGAGATGACCCCATCATTCTCCCCATCTGTAAGATCAATTGTAAGTTCTTCTCAACGGTGTTCGTTTCATTCTCAACGGTGTTTTCCCACCCTCCCACCCTTGTTTTTCTTGAAGGATTCAGATTTCTTGATCAAGTATCCATCTTATTCATGTTAAGTCTCTTCTTTCTTTTCTTTCAATGTTCTTATCCGGTGATTCTGAGGAAGATGCTAATGGAGTTTCAAGTTATCATTCTTTCTTCTCATTTTCTTCTCCGGTGGATTCAAGTCAAGCTTTGTCGATCATATCTTTTCCTCGTTTCTAATACCTTCTCTTGCTGGTGCTCCTCATATTCAGTCATTTCTCGCTATTCAATTGTTCCGGAGTGCTCAAGATATCCTGAAGATTCGTGCTTACACTCTGCTTTCGTTCAAGCTCTTTCGAGGTTGTTATCTCAGTCAAGCCATTTAACACAACCGGTGCATTCTCTCTTTTAAATCATTTCAATGGTGTTTCGTTTGAGTGGGCCCTAACCCACAGGTTTTTTTCACAGGATCTAACCTGACTCTTCTAATTCTTTCCCGGAGTTATTCTTAAATTCATTTCAAAGTTTGATGTAAGAATGAATTATCATCAGTCAGTTCGTTTCTCCAAGATCTTATAACTCTTTTCATCGTTGGCTCAACTCCTTCATTATTCATTCTCCCGGAGTATCTCTACAATTAATGGTGGTGTTTCTCATCGTCATTCTCAACATTTGAAGACCGAAGAAGATTTTTCTCTCAATCTTGCTCCATTCTCTTCAAGATTCGTGGTTATAGCTTGTTGCCTTCCTCTCATAATTGTTTCCGATTGTGAGAATTCTTTTCACCCATCCGGAGTAATTTAGGAGTCTTTTCAGTTTGTTTCTCAAAAGCCCATCATTTTAGAAGACTTATTCATTCTCAGCTTTCAGCTCACATTCTCCAAATCTTACATGTGCATCATTCAAGTGATCTTTAATCAGCTCGTGATCTCTTCGTTCTCATGAGTCTAGTTTTCCTCAAGTATTTTTCATTCATTCTCTAATTCTTACCGGTGATTCATCCCTTTACTCCGTTCTTTTTCAATTCTTACGGTGGTTTGTTCAATATTCCTCTTCTTACGTTATCATATCAATTCTTTCGTTCTTTCAAATCCTACCGGTTGTTCATTGAAGGCATCTTCAAGTTTGCGCAATATCTATCTTAATTCTTTCTACGAGAATAAGTAGTATGTCAAATTCGTTGCTTGTCATCAACTTAATTGGTGAAGGATGAGCATAATGTAATTCTTATTCTTGCTTCATCGAGTGAATTCAATTCCTTATTCCGGAGGCTCATCAAATTCTTGGTTTCATTTGTTTCATCTTTTCTTTTCCCGGAGTTCCAAGTTCTCTCAATTATTTCACCACGGAGATCCATCTAAATCATTACAAGGATTCTCCTTGTGTTTTCAACTTCTCTTTCCTTTCGTTTGATCATTCTTTTATTACCGGAGTTCTTCATGAAGGTTCTACATGATGGTTCATCAATGATTTAATTCCTTCTCGAAGTGCTCATCAACATTCTTTTCAGAGGAGCTCAAGCCTTCTTCATCTTGCATTCCGGAGTGCAATTCTTTCTATTGAATCATTGGAGGTGGTATTATGCCATTCTTGATAATTTGAGTTCATGTTTCATGATTCACATGTTGTTAAGAGTGAGGTATTTTAAATCCATCAATCTCGTCATTGGAATTATCTTGGGTTATATTTTCACCTAAAGCCTTCCCTAAGGACTGTTGCTATTTATGGTGCTCATAAATGACCCAAGTTCTTCATTTATCCTTCCAGTGGAATAAGTTTCTCGTCTCCTTGTAATATCAATCCAATCAAATCTTTTCCGTGTATGGCAAGTTGTCACCTCTTAATTTTAGATGTCTTCTATAAGTCCATATCAAGCTTATACTTTTTGTTGGTGGTTTTTTTTCCAACAACTCTGTGCGACCTTTCTCTTTAAGATGCCTTTCAATCTCATCGGAGGTAGAAGATGTTGTTTTCTTCTCTGTTCTTTTGTTCTGACGATCCAACTTCTATTCTTTCATTCCAGAGGCATTATGATATTTCTTTCTTCAACCATCATCTCGTTTCATCAAAGATCATGTTCTTTCCTGTGCTTATCCATCTAACCGGAGTGTTGTGTCATCTCTTCTAGTTCTTTTCATCTTATCAAGTCTTGCATAACTTCTCAATCGGAGTGTTGCTCGAATTTGTTCTTCCTTGTTCCTCTTCCCTACCGGAGTGATTTCAACTTTGTGCATCTTTGTTGTTTTCCTTGCAAAAAATGGCTTAACCTTTTCAAGGTTTGTGGTTTCACTTGTTTGTCAAAGAAGCAACTTAGTTTTACCTCTTCTCTTTCTCTTCCGTTTTCCCTCCGGTGCCATTCTAGATCTCGGGACGAGATCCTCTCGTGGTGGTGGAGTGTTGTGACGCCCCGAGACCGACGCTTCAGTTGCCCTTCCTTTTATTTTAGTTGTTGATGTGTGTTTTTTATGTTTGTTGCATTATCATATTTATTTTTGCATATTTCATTCCTATATGTCTATGTCATGATCATGTCGAATGCCTTTATCATATTTTGCATTGCATCATGATCTGCTTGCTTGTTGTTGCATGTGCATTTTATTTGTGTATGTCTTGGAGTGATCTCTTTCTCTTCATCTCCATTGCTCTTGGCATCTTCACCCTTCAAGTTAGTCCATCTCCAAGCAAACCCCATCTCCTTCTTCCTTTCTTCTAATTCTACCCATTTACTCGAGTGACATTTTTCCTGCCTCAAATAATGTTCACTATTTCCCCGTAAATCCAACATGTTTCATTTAATGTTCCTGCCAAGTTTCAGCTCTTTTGAAGATGATTTGGTTCGGTTCAAAAATGACTCAAGTTTGAAGTTAATTCAAAGTTGGTTTATTTTTCTACCTCTAAAAATGGCCAAAGCAATTTATTCAAATAGTGCATATCTCCCGGAGCTCATTTTAATTCTCATCCTTGCTTCTACCTGCTCCATGCTCTCTGTTCTTTTCTGTATCTATTACCTGTGTGAAGGAATTCAGAAAAAGGGCAGCAGCAGCTCAGCGTAGCAGAGAGCAGGCCCAGCAGACCCGCAGCCTTCTAAGGCCCAGCCGGCGCCCTCCCCACTGGGCCGTCCTCCAGGCCCACCTAACCTATAACCCTAGCCCGACCGCACCCACTCCTCTCGATCTCTCCCTCGTCCTGATCCCTCTCTTCCTCGATCCGCCGCCAGAGGGAGAGAAAGAGCGTACAGCTCGAGCGCCCACCTTCCCGCTGCTAGCACCTTTGCCTCCCCGCCATGGCACCCCCACAGGAGCTCCCGGCCGCCGGATCGGGCCGCCTCCGCCCGGTTCCTCTCTCCTCCTTCGCCTCGCCTTCCTCCCCAACAATGCCGTCCTCCCAGCGCCCCCTCTCTCTCCGACAAGCGCTCGTCCATGCCGGAGTGCCTGCCTCCCCGACGCCCGACCTCTTCCTCGCCCTGCTGGTGCCCTGCCGCCGTTCTCACCTGCGCCTCCCCAAGCCACGCCCGTCGCCCGGCATGGCCGCGAGGCCATCAGCATCGCCGAGCCATGCTGCCTCCCTTCTTTCCGACCTCGGCCTCACCGTCTTCCCGGCCTCCTCCGCGTCCCCTGGCTGCCTTTCTCTGCATCAAACAGCAACAGCTCAGAGCCTCGGCGCCCCTGCACCCCAAGTCTGTCGCCATCTCGCTAGAGCACCATCAACAACAAGTCGCCGCCTCCCCTTCCCTTCGCCGGAGTCCCGAGCCGCGCAAGGCACCTGCGTCTTTGCCAAGCTGTTGTTGTCTGTTTCCTCTCGTTTCTCCTCTGTCACCAGCCCAATGAGCAGCGCCTCCAAGTTTTCACCAAGTCCCTGCACCGATGAACTCACACTCAACCTCGACGACCTGCCAAGCACCTATGACCGAAGACTCCAAGTTCCCTTCAGATCGTAATGACCAGCAAGTCCAACTAGCTCTGATGCCCCAAGGATGACTACGCGGTGTTGCGTCAAGTACCTATACCGTGTCTCCGGAATCGCCAAGACCGTCCCGAATATTGCCAAGTACCACTTTGGTTCCAGAACGCGACAAGTACCACGACACCCGGAGCCTCGGATCTGTCTAGTTCCACTACCGCCGACTAGCACGACTACCATCGCAAAAATGAGACCGTCAAGACCGGACCAACAAGTACCCCAACAACCTTGTACCACTATCATCGCAATATCGCGAGTACCTCTACCGATGACCCCGAACATCTACGGTCGTGTACGACTACCATTGCCCGAAGGACCGTGGGTCACAAGATTCATGTTCAACTACCATCGTCGTGTACCACTACTTCCACTACCGTCGCGAGAACATCTACTTCCTCTACTTTGCACCAAACCCAAACCCTCTCGTTCGCACGCTTCAAAGGTATAGACCCGAGACGACCGCCCGTGGACCGTATGCATGTGATCTGTTGTATGAGAGGCACCCTATGGTTGCACCGTGTCCGAGTTGTCACTTGCTCGGTCCTCCTCGTTGCCATGTCGTCCATCCGTCGGAACCCGGTAACCGGGATCACTCCCACCATCTGTTGACACACTCACACCCACTTCCTTTTGCATCGGTATCTTCGTGAGCTACCGGATCATCGGAATGTTGCCGTGGCACCATTTTCGTTATCGTTATCATGGCACCCCTATCATTTCCGCCACAATGACAAATGGTCTCATCACACTCATGTCAACTTTTAATAAAAAATTGCATAAACTTGTTCATGTCATCCGCATCATGTTAACAACATTAAGATGTTTAAAATTCTTGTTTACTTTAAATTGCTAAATGCATGTGGGGATTTATCGGAATTGTTGTTGTTATATCTGTCCCCATTTAAATTGTTTAAATGGTATAATTTTGTTATGCTTCACCTCTTGCCATGTTAACCAACATTTAATATTGTTGAGTACCTAACCGAGAGAGAACTAAACAATTGAAGTGGTGTTCCGTCAATATGCAACTCGTTGCATATTGAGCTCCACTTAACTTGTAGTTTTGTTTGTGCCCTTTGCCACACCATGCATATTTAAACCGGACATGCATCATACTTGTTTGCGCATCATGCCATGTTATGTGATGGTTGTTTAGTATGTTGTTTGCTTCTTTCCGGGTTGCTTCTCGCGTTAGCTTCGGTTTCATTCCGGAGTTGTGAGGATCCGTTCGACTACATCCGTTTGTCTTCTTCGTGGACTCGTTCTTCTTCCTTGCAGGATCTCAGGCAAGATGACCATACTCTCGAAATCACTTCTATCTTTGCTTGCTAGTTGCTCGCTCTTTTGTTATGCCAATGATGCGATACCTACCACTTGCTTATCATGCCTCCCATATTGTTAAGCCAAGCCTCTAACCCACCTTGTCCTAGCAAACCGTTGTTTGGCTATGTTACCGCTTTGCTCAGCCCCTCTTATAGCGTTGTTAGTTGCAGGTGAAGATTGGAGCTTGTTCCATGTTTGGAACATGGTTATTTTGTTGGGATATCACAATATATCTTATTTAATTAACGCATCTATATACTTGGTAAAGGGTGGAAGGCTCGGCCTTATGCCTGGTGTTTTGTTCCACTCTTGCCGCCCTAGTTTCCGTCATACCGGTGTTATGTTCCTTGATTTTGCGTTCCTTACACGATTGGGTTATAATGGGAACCCCTTGACACTTCGCCTTGAATAAAACTCCTCCAGCAAGGCCCAACATTGGTTTTACCATTTGCCACCTAGCCTTTTCTTTCCCTTGGGTACGCCTGCCCAAGGGTCATCTTTATTTTAACCCCCCCCCCCGGGCCAATGCTCCTCTGAGTGTTGGTCCAAAATGGGCAGCCTGCGGGGCCACCTCGGGGCAACTCGAGGGTTGGTTTTACTCGTAGCTTGACCTATCCGGTGTGCCCTGAGAACGAGATATGTGCAACTCCTATCGGGATTTGTCGGCACATCTGGGTGGCTTTCCTGGACTTGTTTTACCATTGTCGAGGATGTCTTGTAACCGGGATGCCAAGTCTGATAGGATTGTCTTGGGAGAAGGAATATCATTCGTTGACCGAGAGAGCTTGTGATGGGCTAAGTTGGGACACCCCTGCAGGGATTTGAACTTTCGAAAGCCATGCCCGCAGTTATGGACAGATGGGAATTTGTTAATGTCTGGTTGTAGAAAACCTGAAACTTATCTTAACTAAAATGCATCAACCGCATGTGTAACCGTGATGGTCTCTTTCCGGCGGTGTCTGGGAAGTGAACACGGTGTTGGAGTAATGCTTGATCGTAGGTTGTTCTAGGATCACTTCTTGATAATAGTTGTTCGAACGTGCTTTGCCTTCTCTTCTCGCTCTCATTTGCGTATGTTAGTCACCTTATATGCTAGTCACTTGCTGCAGCTCCACCTCATACCTTACCCTACCTATAAGCTTAAATAGTCTTGATCGCGAGGGTGTGAGATTGCTGAGTCCCCGTGACTCATAGATACTTCCAAAACCCAGTTTGCAGGTGCCGATGAAACCGTGCAGGTGACGCAACCGAGCTCAAGGAGGATCTCGATGAAGATCTCGGTCGTTGTGTTGTTTCGTTTCAGTTGATCAGTAGTGGAGCCCATTTGGGATGATCGGGGATCTGTGTAGCATTTGGGGTAGTCTTCTTTTATTTTGGTTCCGTAGTCAGACCTTTTGTGTATCTGGATGATGTAATGCTTTATTCATGTATTGTGTGAAGTGGCGATTGTAAGCCAACTATGTATCTCTTTCCCTTATGCACTACATGGGTTGTGTGAAGATTACCTCACTTGCGACATTGCTTTCAATGCGGTTATGCCTCTAAGTCGTGCTTCGACACGTGGGAGATATAGCCGCATCGAGGCCGTTACACACGATGTTTACCCAGGTTCGGGCCCTCTCTATGGAGGTAATACCCTACGTCCTGCTTGATTGATATTGATGAATACGAGTATTACAAGAGTTGATCTACCTCGAGATCGTAATGGCTAAACCCTAGAGGTCTAGCTTGTATGACTATGGTAATGAGTCTAATCCCCTCCGGACTAAGTCCTCCGGTTTATATAGACACCGGGAGGATCTAGGGTTACACAGGGTCGGTTACAAAGAAACGAATCTACATCTTTGGTCGCCAAGCTTGCCTTCCACGCCAAGGAGAGTCCCATCTGGACACGGGTGCAGTCTTCGGTCTTCGCATCTTCATAGCCCATTAGTCCGGCCCATAGCTAACAGGCCGGACGCCCAAGGACCCCTTAGTCTAGGACTCCCTCAGTCCTCTCGCACCCACTTAAGCGATTATCAACGATATCGATGCTTTCCATCTATGGGCCCGCTTGGTCCATCACTACTTTTTGCCTGACAACAAGAGAGGTTAATTTGACTTAGGAGGGGATTATTATTTTTGCTCTGGGATGACATGCATGATACAGTTTGAGCACACACACACACATGCACGTGTACGCATGAATCCCTCCAATCAAGTCGAAGTGGCTAGTACAACGACACATCATGAACCGATATCGCTCTGTGTGGGGAGCTAGTGTACGATTTTTGACGCACGCGCCACGTCAATGTTGTGTATGCAAACATGCATGCACGCATCACCTCCATACATATGCATGTAGTGGTTGCCTTCGAATGCTACACTCCCTCGCGTGGTTATCGGCGACAAGCCTATATATTCATGGGCCCGCGTGGACATCCATGATCACCTTGACCAACAACAAGATAGGTTAGCATGGCGGATTCTTCATTTGGTTCGTGTTATCGTAGTATAGGTCATGGTGAGATTCATACCTTAAGTTTGAGCGCATATACTATGCACGCATGCATGCATGAATCCCTGACGTTGGCTTGAAGTGTGGTGTAACATACATATGCATCGTCAACCTAACTCCCACTCAGTGTGGGATTTTTAGTTTGAAATCACGGTGCCACATCAAAGTTGTTCCATTGTTACTCAAAAGCACACCTCTCCATACATATGTTTGGGCCACACGCATGCAGTGGTTGTCTTCGGGGACTAGCCACTTGCGTGATTATTGGCGAGCTAGCCCATCTCCGGGGTCGCATGGACGGCCATCACTTTGACCAACAACAAGCGAGAGGTTGTACGACCAAGGTGGATTATTCTTGGTCCGTTTTATGATCCATCTTGGTGAGATATGCCTCTCTGGCCCGCCGACTGAAAGTGTGTGGGGGTTGCTACTTCGCACTTTGCTAGGTGAACACCGGTTGGGGGCATGCATTCATAGCTTAGGATTCCCTTCGTGGAGACACGAGGGGTCACTACAAAAAAAAGACACATTCGTGACATTTTGGGCCGAACGAAAAAAATTATGTCATACATATGCCACTTCTACGACGATAATTGTGACAAAACCTGGTATCATCATAGATGTGGTGGGCTCCAACTTCTACGACAAAAAATCATGACAGAAAATGGGTTTTTCGTCCTGGGCGTTGGCTCTAACTAAACCCGAGCGAGGCGTTGGGCTCTACCTGACCCGAGCGATTGCACTGCAGGCTACGCGTTACTGAACCCGAGCGATCGATCGATGGCTGTTAACTGAACCCGATCGAGCGATTCCTTCGCTACTGCTGCTAACTGAAGCCGATCGATTGGATGAACAGTGAGCGTTGCAGGGGGTGGATGAACAGTGAGTGGTGGCGTTGCCTCTGGATGAACAGGACCCCGTGGTGTGGTGGAGGGCTGGATGAACAGTAGACGGTGGAGGGGTGCCCGTGGAGGGGTGGTTGAACAGGATCCCGTGGTGTGGAGGGCTGGATGAACAGTAGACGGTGGAGGGGTGCCCGTGGAGGGGTGGTTGAACAGTAGCCGGTGGAGTAGCGCGCGGTGGAGGCTGGATGAACAGGAGCCCGTGGAGGCTGGAGGAGGTCGACGGTAGCCCGTGGAGGCTGGAGGAGGTCAACGGTGGAGATGAACAGTATCCCGTGGAGTCCCGTTTTGCCGTACCCACACCCCTCCTGATGAACAGGACCCCCGTTTCGACCGTAGCGCTCCAACACAAGTCCGTGTCGTCCGTTTTTCGGGACGCCACACCCCTCCCGATCAACAGGACCCCCGTTTCGACCGTAGGAGGTCTGTTTCGTCTGTTTTGCGGTACGCCACACCCCTCCCGATCAACAGGACCCCCGTTCAACCGCAGGAGGTCCGTTTCCTCCGTTTTGCGGTACGCCAGACTCCTCCCGATCAACAGGACCCCGTTCCAAATGTAGGAGGTCTGTTTCCTCTGTTGTGCGGTACGCCATGCCTCGTTGCATGTTCCGTCCAAGCCCTCCCGATGAACACGACCACGCATTCCGTTCCGACCCAGCCGGTTGGCTCCCATGCGTTCCGTTCCCTCCCGATGAACATGACGCATTCTGTTGCCTCCCCATGAACACGACGCATTCCGTTGCCTCCCCATGAACGCGATGACGACGTTGTTTCTCCGTTCTGACCCAGCCATGTACACGAGCTCTGGTCATACGTATGCGCGAGTAGGCGTTCGAGACCCCGCCCGTATGTACACATACGTGGCCATTTTTCTTTCTTGCACCCTGGCCGCTGTACATACGTGTACATCCTACGTGCGCACCTCTACTACAACACGTACGCACCTCTACTACGACACGTGCGCGCCTCTACATCCACCAGTATTTATGTATGTACAGGTTCGCGACCAGAATGACAACGCTACGTACGCTTCGACCAGGTGGGTCCCGACTGTGAGGCACTTCCTTGCCTGCGAAGATGTATCTGGTGGGTCCCAGCAGTCAGGGGGGGCGTGATATGTCTCCAACGTGTCTATAATTTTTGATTGCTCCATGCTATATTATCTACTATTTTGGACTATATTGGGCTTTATTTTCCACTTTTATATTATTTTTGGGACTAACCTATTAATCGGAGGCCCAGCCCAGAATTGTTGTTTTTTGCCTATTTCAGTGTTTCGGAGAAGCAGAATATCAAACGGAGTCCAAACGGAATAAAATCTTCGGGAACGTGATTTTCTCACCGAAAGTGATCCAGGAGACTTGGACCCTACTCCAAGGAGTCAAAGAGGAGGTCACGAGGGTGGGGGGCGCCCCCCCCCCAGGGCGCGCCCCTACCTCGTGGGCCCCTCGGTGCTCCATCGACGTACTCCTTCCTCCTATATATACCTATGTACCCCCAAACGATCAGAACAGGAGCCAAAAACCTAATTCCACTGCCGCAACTTTCTGTATCCACGAGATCCCATCTTGGGGCCTGTTCCGGAGCTCCGCCGGAAGAGGGCTGTCATCACGGAGGGCATCTACATCATCCTAGCCCCTCCGATGAAGTGTGAGTAGTTTACCTCAGACCTTCGGGTCCATAGTTAGTATCTAGATGGCTTCTTCTCTCTTTTTGGATCTCAATACAAAGTTCTCCCCCTCTCTTGTGGAGATCTATTCGATGTAATCTTCTTTTTGAGGTGTGTTTGTTGAGATCGATGAATTGTGGGTTTATGATCAAGTCTATCTATGGATAATATTTGAATCTTCTCTGAATTCTTTTATGTATGATTGGTTATCTTTGCAAGTCTCTTCGAATTATCCGTTTGGTTTGGCCAACTAGATTGGTAGTTCTTGCCATGGGAGAACTGCTTAGCTTTGGGTTTGATCTTGCGGTGTCCTTTCCCAGTGACAGAAGGGGCAGCAAGACACGTATTGTATCATTGCCATCGAGGATAACACGTATTGTATCATTGTCCTTTGGGTTTGAGAACTTTTTTTTTGCCCGGACGCACTTACTTGTGTGTGAAGATATAGCTGGTGGGTCCCAGCAGTCAGGGGGAAACGGTTTTTTCGCGAAATACAGTGGCCTGTCCGGTGGGTCCCAGCTGTCAGGTGGAGGAATCATTATTTTCCGCGTAATAAGGAGGCACTTCCTTGCTGCGGCCGTGGACGCAGCTGTCAGCCTCTCCACATACAGTCCACGTCCGATGGAAGTCGTTCCTTGACCACGTTGACCACGCCGCGCCGAGAGCACCAGGGCGGTGGACAACGGCGAGGCCTAGGAAGGGGACGACGGGGAGCCGGGGAAGACGCGTCAGTGGAAGCCTGTGCGGAGAGGAGTACGAGGGTTCACTGGTTCGGTTGCGGTGTGAGGCTGCCGTCGCCATAGGGCCTGGCCAGCGGTGGGAATAGTAGGGGGCGGTGAGGCCTCCGCGGCAGCACAGCCGGCCACGGGAGGCAGGAGCATGCGGCACGACCGGCGCTGCATTGGGCGGCTGGAGCAAGAAGACCAGAGGTTGGAGAAGCACTACGACCGTTGGATGGACATTGTACGGTCACTGGAGCTAGAATCATTCATATTGACTAAAGTTGACAAAGGCCCCCATCCCAGTCAACTTAGTAGGCCCACAAGTCAGCCTCCCACCATGGTGGGTTCCAGCTAGCAGGGGAGTATTCATTTTTTTGTGCGTAATAAGGAGGCACTTCCGGTGGGTCCGAGCTGACAGCGGGGGGAATGTTTTTTTCGCGAAATACGCTGGCCTGTCCGGTGGGTCCCAGCAGTCAGGGGGGAACGTTTTTTCGTGAAATAAGGTGGCTCGTCCTGTGGGTCCCTGCTGTCAGGTGGATGAATAATTATTTTGCACGTAATAAGGAGGCACTTCCTTGCGGCCGCCTGGACCCAGCTGTCAGCCTCTCCACGTAAAGTACTCTTCCGATGGAAGTCGGTCATTGACCATGTTGACCACGCCGCGCCAAGAGCACCAGGGCGGTGGTCTGGACGACGGCGAGGCCTAGGAAGGGGACGACGCGGAGCCGGGGAAGACGCAGCAGTGGAAGCCCGCGCGGAGGGGAGTACGAGGGTTCACTGGTTCGGCTGCGGTGTGAGGCTGCCGTCGTCGCAGAATAACAGGGGGTGTGGGTGAGTAGAGGGATGGCCTGGCCAGCGGTGGGAGTAGTACGGGGCGGTGAGGCCTCTGCGGCATCACAGCCGGCCAAGGGAGGCAAGAGCACGCGACACGACCGGCGCTGTTTTGGGTGGCTGGAGCAAGAAGACCAGAGGTTAAAGAAGCACTACGGCCGTTGGATGGACATCGTATGATCACTGTAGCTAGAATCGTTTATATTGACTAAGTTGACAAAGCCCTTGGTATGCGTCAACTTAGTAGGCCCACAGCTCGGATTTGGCAGAGAACATATAGCCCATTTGCGATTTGTAAGAATGTACAGCCCATTTTTTAATTCTAATGGAATTTACTACAACCCATTTACAGTTTGTTAAAAGTACAACCAAACTTCTAGCTAGGACAACGATTAATAATTTCAAACAACCGCTCAAAACAGAATTCAAAAAAAATTCCCACATTTTGATGGGATCCGAAATATATTTATCCGAAATTTCTAGTGAGGTTAAATATAATTTCAAAATAAAGTTGTATTACGTTAAAATCCAAAGAAATATTGCGCGCGCAACAAGTAATGAAATTAAAATTTTCAAATTCCAAAAATAATATATTTTTCAAACTAATTATGTGTTTGGTGCATAGTAACTGTCCAGTTATTATAATTACATCCCATTTATTATTTCTTAAAGTCCATTTTCTTGTTAAGCCTAATGCATACCTCCTAGGAAAGTTTGCAGCCCAGCGGGGCAGAGAATAACAAGTTGACCCGGATATTGTGTACAACTGTCGGCCCAGTTGCATTGCTGATGTTGAAAAAAAAGGCCTGTGTAGTACAGTACAACCTGACATGGTTACTCAGCCCACATTCAGCGACGCCGGAAAGGCCCAAACAAGGCTTCTGTACAACTTTTTGAAGTCACTAAGCTCAATTAATAACTTAAGAAAAAAGTTAGATTACAGTGGAACCTAATTAAAAGCTGTCACGAGCAAATAAATAATTCAACGGGTCCCACTTGTGCGTGTGCGCGTGTGTGTGCATGTGTGTGTGTGTGTGAGAGAGAGAGAGAGAGACCCATCGGTCGATGCTCGTAAATACATCTTTCAGCCATATGCATTGCTGATGCTCAGTAAAAACTTATATAGTTGACAGACAATCATATAGGACATCATAGCACACTGAACTTGCATACAAAAATTTCACGTAGGTGGCACAATTAGGATGGAAGCGGTGGATCACTATGGGAAGGGCTATGCTGAAACCAACGAAGTCGTACATAACGGTTCATCGTCTTTATCAATGACGGGGAAATATCTTGAATGTTGTGCAAAGAAAATAGACAGACAACACAATAAGTTCTGCTAGCACATTAAGTTGACGTACGGCCCTTTCTAAAAAAAGTTTAGGTACAAAATAAGAACAGGTCACAATCAAATGTACTGGCATATCAGTGCTTCACACCCATAGCTCGGATTTAACTAGTATCGGACAAGATTCAGTTGTTACCTTAAATTAGAGCACATCCAGGCAGCCAGCCCTGCATCTTCTCCCAAAGAAGCAGTGGCCTCCACCGCGCGATGGAGTAGGCCATGTGCCATCAATCGTTCCGAGCAACACGAGGAAATTCTGACATTGACTCCTGTAATGGACGTCATCGACGGACCCTGGCACCAGCGGCGGCGGCAGGACTTCGATTGATGGATTGACCACAACTACAAGAAATATGTCAACTTATGACCACCACTATTGGTCACTGAATGGTCACAAATTTCCATTTATGACCTTTTTGTGACCAAAAACATAAGGTCAAAAGCTGGGCGTCGTAAACTGACTATAGAGACCTTTCTTCTGGAATGGTCGCAAACGTTTATGACCAAAATAAGCCTATTGTTCTGTTTTGGTCACTAGCAACCTCCCCAGGCCACGTAGGCATCCAGCGTGGCAATCTGACGTGGCACAAGATTTAGCCCAGTCCAATTCGATTTTCTACATAGGCCTAGCCCAACAATTCGGCCTTTTTACTGTATATTTTCTCTATTAATTTTCTCTAGCTACATGGGCCTGGCCCAACAATTTGGCCTTTTTTATTTTGGGCCATGGCCTTTTTTAGGACCATTTCATTAAGCCTATTTTTCTGGTTTTTCAGAAATGCACAAGGTTCTGATCCACTATAGTTTGGGCCGCAGCCTTTTTAGAGCCCAAATATTATTTTGTCAAGTAGAACATTTAGTATTTTTCATTCACAGATTTCAATTTACACATTTGAACAAAAAAATATCAATAAATCTTTCTATTAACTGATTAAATCCAAAGATCACCCAGTCAAATACTCACAAGAGCAAATACACGTATGCACGTCCAACTTCCACATACAATCAAAAACAGATACACGAGGGTGGCACATCGCCAGCTTAATTCCTACAAGGCCGCGATGGTGGTATCTACGATGTGCAGGAGAAACGTTCAGGACATCCTCTTCCTCTTCTTGTCACCTGCGTTCTTGAGCTGCAAGAGGACACAACACCATTAAGCACAGTTGGTCAGACCATATTGACAGGAATCACAAATGTTGGCACCCAGTGTATACTATGTAAGTGCTGGTATATTTTTACTAGCAAAACCATCACTACTGTGCATGCATGCTTGGTTTATAAGCTTCATCCATATAGTTGGCACCATCACTGCATATTGTTGCTACCGATGTACACAAGTGTGCACATACAAAGCATGCTGCATGCATACACTCGCATGCCAGTATAAAGCTGCATCTCAATGCTTTTCATTGCTGATCAAGAGATTGTAATATTTTAATAATCCACTACATGCGCCACATAGCTACTCCTACCTAGGTAGCTATACGTAGGTGTACTAGCAGCCAGCCCAAAGGCGAGTTGATCAACAATTCAACATACACTAGCTAGCTAGCAAGCTACTGCTATGTCCTATCCTAGCAGCAGCAACGACTTTTGTTTGTCATGCATTTAAAGAAATGCATGCATTTCCAGTAAATATAAATGTATGCATGCTACCATTGTCCTGGACCACACTAGAAGAAAAAATGCTCGCAGCGACCAGCAGATAGATCGACCTAGGTGTGCGCTTCTTTCTAGTCGCCAATTCTAACTGCCATCGACTTGCAAGCTTTACCTACGTGGTCACCATGCAGTAATGGCATGCGCACCAAAAGGAAGAGAAGAAACCGAGCATACAGTTTCATGTCGAAGGATCGACATGCCAGGAGAGGTCAGGCCACCGAGGTACAGGTACTCCCTGCGCTTGGTGATGATGGCGGAGCCGGAGAAGCACCCTAAAGCGATGGCAGTTCCGACAAACCCTGTCACGAGGATGCTGGTCACATAAGAGCAACAGGCAAGTTATGTCAGCCAACATAAATAGCAAGGATGAGAAACGAATGTGAGCATTGAGCAGCAACAAACTAGAACTATAGGTACATAAATAGCAAGTTATTGTCCAAGTAACAAAACAATCAGTCATATCAATTTTGTAGAACTATATGTACACAAATTCAGAACCACCAACAAAAATGAAGGCCCAAAAAGTCCATGCTCAGGCCCAAAGTTCAATAACAATAACCCAGACACAGGGTCCAAACCCCACCGCGAAGGGCCCAGGTACAATAGACTAATCTAGAAGCAGAATTTGGCACCTACACAACCTAACTAATAATGCTTGCAAGAACAACCAGACAATGATGGACAAGGACATATAATCAGCAGATATCCAATAATCCAATCACAAGCATTCACAAACAGTACGTGTCACACTCCCATGACATATGGTTTTGTTACCACAGGGTTTGCTCATAAACTATTCTCTATAAGACAGGGACATGTGCAGCAACAATAAAAGCAAATTCGTGTTTACCTTGGGTCAAAGTCTATGGGGAGCCCAATCAGAGGTCCAACCGAAGCCCCATCCAGGAGGGGTCACATCGCTCTTTACGCTGTATCAGAATTAACACATATTTTAGATTATAGAAATAGAATCCTGAACACACCAGTAATAATCGACTTCTGACTAGCAACGGCAAACAGATTCAGGCACAAGCAATTTTATAGCAGGATGAGAAATCTATGTGCAGAAATCATGAATGAAATTATAGTAGTAGCACAAAGGACCCTCACAGACATTTGTAATAGTATGCAAAGGTAAATAGAGTTCCCAGCAGACAATGTATTCCAGTTATTAAACAAATGCTCACCAAGATAATCAGTACATTGGTGAACCAAACACAGTAATAATCCAAAGCTGATACTAATAAGCAGCAGGAACCTCCCTACTTTTGTTATATAAAACTAATATCAGACCAATTTTGTACCAAGTTGTACATAATCAGTGATGTACAGCATGGGAATGTCCAACAGTCAGTTGTTAAAAATGTTCAACAACCTTTTAGTTAACTATAAGAGGGCTTGTAGGCTTTCCAAACTATTAATTGACAGAACCCAAAATTGTATAACAAGATCACGTTTTTATTATATGAAAAAAAGTTAACTAAAGCCAACAAAACAGTAAGGATCAGTGCAATATTAACGTTGACACATTTACATATTGTGGATGTGGAGCTCGACATCATCAAGGAGCAGGGGTTAATAATGGACAGGTTTAATCTAGACATCTACTAGTTAAATCAGCTTGATTAGCGTCCGAGCTCTATATTGTTTACCACTCACTCAGACTCAGCTTGATTAGGTCTTCCTTGTCTAGTTCAAGCAAGACATGAGTTATTCTATTTTTGGCAACAAGTTTTGAGCTACTCGTATATACACAACAAATTAACACTGAACATTTTTCTACTCTGCTTAAAGAAAATACTACCATTCTGCTCAGGAATAAGTGATATGCTCATGACCTGAATTGCAGTATTGTCCTAACAGCAATCTTAAAGACACTTAATGCCTTATCGAGCCCGGTAAACTTAGAAGGGTAACGCTGCAACAAGTAGTACATGCTTCCCAGCACCAATCTCACTGAAGAAGTGCCAGTCCTCACCTCATCAATCACTGTGAGCTCAAGATCAACGAAAACAGCACGGGGGACATGCTTCCCAGCACCAGTCTCACTGAAGAAGGTGTTGACGCTGATGAAGGCGTGCAGCAGCAGTGCCCTTGGTGTTGACCTTGAACCCCAGCGCCAGATCCTGCTCCCCAACCGGCGATGGTGTATCGCTCGAGGGATCTGCATCCATAAGGCGAGGTGAGAGAGGGGGTCAGCTACAGCCTCATGTGCATTCAAACAAGAATTTATTAGTGAAGAACAAAAAGAGCGGCTCCCCTGTTTTTTGCTGGAACAACATTAGCCTAGCTTAGCTTCAAACAAGAATAACGAATTTGTAAGACATGTATGTCTGCCATAACCAAGCAAGCAGATTCAGTAGCTACTTAAACAGTTTAATAGTTGGACTCCGGAGACAATTCTTAGTGCTTCAAATCATTCAATTATCTGAATAAACAGTACAGAAAATAATTGAAGATCTCAATGACAGTAGTAATTGGAGGGATAAATCAACACTTGTTCTAAGGACAATAAGATGATTGATGCCACGCAGTGTGGGGTCTCATCAGTCACCAAGCTGAACATGAGTGTTTAAATTTGGCAACTAGGACTAACAAAAGTGCCAAACAGAGCTTTTCAGGCTACAACAGCAACATATTAAACTATCATGGACCTACCTAACTCTCAAAGCACTAATCCATCCCCAATTAGTTCAGATAAAAAAATCCCACATGGCTAAATGGGCATGCACCTCTCTGTAATTCTGCAGATAAACCTTGAGGGGCTCAATGTACTCCTGAAAGCCTAGCGTGGCCATCGCCCAAAGCAGGTCATCGATGTTGATGGTCTTGCACTTCTCCCTCTGGCACTTGTCACTCGCCCTACAATACAGACAAGACAAAATGGCAACAGGTCAGCACCAGACCACACTTGATTCAGGCAGGCAAAACAGAGCGGCAGCGGTCAACAGAGGCACTCACTCGCTGGCGATGAAGCAATGAACTCCGAGATGCACTCCCGCAGGGTCTCCTTGGCGTCCTTGGCGATCTTGCCGTTGGCCAGGATGGCCTTCTTCATGACGCTGCTGATGTTGGCGATGGGCAGGAACCTATCCTGCTCCCTGACGCCGCCGAAGCCGCCGCCCGGCGGGCTCGCCGGCGCGTCCGACATCCGGCCGCCCTCCTGCAGCACACCAGCAACCCCGACAAATCCATTAGCACACCGGCGCACCAAACCCTAGACCCCGACTTCCGGAAGTGCGGGGAGAGAGGTGAGGGGAGAGGGAGGCGTACCTTATATAGACGGGCATGTAGAGGGAGGGAGGGAAGGTGGTGAAGGGGAATGGAGGTGCGGTGAGCGCGGCGAGCGACGTCCCCGTGCTCCGCGAGCCTCCGCGATGCCTTTCTGGCCACCGGAGGAGCTGAGGGCCGAATCCGCTGCGGTTGGCTCGCCTGCCCAAGCCCCATCGGTGGAGAGCGCCTGCTCGATCCAGATCGAGGTCCTGATTGGCGTGGGGTTGCCTGCGAATCTTGGGGCAGCTCTGGGCATGGGCTCGATCTTGGGTCCGCCTCAACCTCGTCTACGGCGAGGGTCATCGATGGTGGCGGTGGCGGTGGGGTTGGGGGCGGCGGCAGATCGAGATCTAAGGGAAGGAGAAGGGGGTGGGGTTGGCGGCGTGGGCGGAGGAAGAAGAGCTGGGAGCGGGAGCGAGGTTTGGGTGCAGCGCGAGGGAAGGAGGGTGCCGCCGGTGACAGAAAGGAAGGAGGGCGCCGCCGGTGATAGAAAGGAAGGAGGGCGCCGCCGGTGCCAGCGCGAGGGAAGGAGGGCGTGGCGCGAGGGGTGAGGGAGAGGCCGATCTGGATCGGGGACAGAGAGAGGGAGGCGGCAGGCGGAAGGAAGGGACGAGAGGTGAGAGAGAGGTAGGGTTTGGTGCAGTGGGTTTTTTTCCTTTCTTTGCATGGACGGATGGATGGACGTTGGATTGCTAGCAATGGATGGTAGGATGTCTGCCATCTCATCGATCCGTGCCACAAACGGTTCCACCAATCACAATGTAGTACACACTTTGACGATTTTATAACCATCTAAATTGGTCGTAATCAATTAAATAATATGCTAAATCATGTCACCTATTTTATAACATCATAGAATTAGAAAAAAAATAAGAACAATAGCATCGTGTCACAAGTGAGACTTGTTTTTCAGAAAAATAACAAACCTGGAATAATACAAATATCTTTAAAAACTGATCTCAAAAATGAGTTTTATTTGTAAAAAAACATTTTCAACCTTGGGAGTGTCGAAAATGGTATATATTTTTTGAAGCACCTACCAATATTTGTTGCAAAATGGCACCACTCTATTTTTCAATAATATTAGATCATATTTTAGGTACAATTGACCAACTGCTTGTGTCTCAATAGCTGTCTATCCACCTCTCGTCAATAATTAAGGAGGTTTTTCAAGTGCCCATTTTTCATTTTTCGAGTGTCCAAAAGGGGTTTTTTTGTGAAGAACCTACCAAATAATTGTTGCGAAATTGGACCAAATCATTTTTCTAAAATGCTATGCCATATTTAATGCACAATTGATCAAATGGTTGGGTGTAAAGAGTTTTGATCCTCCTCTCGTGAAAAAGACAAATTTCCGTCGATTCAGTAGGAAGCGGGTCAAATTTGAACTGCAGCTGCATCATAGTTTGCTATTTATTTTTTACAAAAATCATTTCTAGATACATAAGTACCTATTTAATCAGAGAAACACCAATAAAATTCCAAGATTCAACCACTAGCTAGGAACGGTCATTCCCGCCGTTTTGACCGCATTTTGAAACGGGCATAAAAAATTCAAAAAAATTCAAAAAATTGGAAAATCTTCGGATTGTGTCATTATATGTGGCCAAGTTCCCAGGGAAAATAACAAACTTGTAATACGGCCATTATTTTAAAAAAGTGTTCTCAGAAACGAGCTATCACGTGTGGAGATCAATGGCTTTCAAGCCAAATGATCAATCTTATGGCCACATTCATGGCATAGTTTGTTCAAATGATCTCATATTGTGCACAAGGGTGCATATTGGAATGGAAAACAATGTTGCCTAAGGAAGTTTTCATTTTCGTTGGACGAAAAAACCATTTTCCATTTTTCGAGTGCCCGAAAGGAGGGTTTTTTGTGAAGGAACTACCAAATAATTGTTGCAAAATTGGACCAAATCAATTTTCTAAAATACTAGGACATATTTAATGCAAAATTGACAAAATGGTTGGGTGTAAAAAGTTTTGATCCACCTCTCGTGAAAAAGACAAATTTCCGCCGATTCAGTTGGAAGCGGGTCAAATTTGAACTGCAGCTGCCTCATAGTTTGCTATTTATTTTTTTTAAAAATCATTTCTAGGTACATAAGTATCTATTTAATCAGAGAAACACCAAAAGTTTTCCAAGATTCAACCACTAGCTAGGAACGGTCAAGCCCGCCGTTTTGACGGCATTTTGAAACGGGCATAAAAAATTCAAAAAAAATCGAAAAATTGGGAAACCTTCGCATTGTGTCATTATATGTGGCCAAGTTCCTAGGAAAAATAACAAACTTTTAATACGGCAATTATTTTAAAAAAGTGTTCTCAGAAACGAGTTATCACGTGTGGAGATCAATGGCTTTCAAGCCAAATGATCAATCTTATGGCCACATTCGTGGCATAGTTTGTTCAAATGATCTCATATTGTGCACAATGGTGCATATTGGAATGGCAAACAATGTTGCCTAAGGAAGTTTTCATTTTCTTTGGACGAAAAAACCATTTTTCATATTCCGAGTGCCCGAAAGGAGGTTGTTTTGTGAAGGAACTACCAAATAATTGTTGCAAAATTGGACCAAATCAATTTTCTAAAATACTAGGACATATTCAATGCACAATTGACAAAATGGTTGGGTGTAAAAAGTTTTGATCCACCTCTCGTGAAAAAGACAAATTTCCGCCGATTCAGTTGGAAGCGGGTCAAATTTGAACTGCAGCTGCCTCATAGTTTGCTATTTATTTTTTCCAAAAATCATTTCTAGTTACATAAGGACCTATTTAATCATAAATACATGGCTTGGTGGCGATACGTCGAGGTTTGGGCGGTGGCCGAGGGCCCCAACTCTAGAGCGCGTAAACTCGCATGCCCGTCGCGTGGTCACCGCGTGACCGTAATGTTGCCATGTGTTCTGGGCGGCTTAGGCATGCCTAGTGGGTTGGGAACTCCCCAGGTTGGTGCTAGGAAGAAAATTACAACATAAGATTCTCACGAGAAGACCGATCGATGCTCAAACATGAATTAGTAGCCAAGTGTTTGATTAGCGGTACGGGAAATGCACATGGACAATGGGCGCGAGTTTTGGCTGAGGATGATCATCTACTAAGGAGAATGTCTTCACAAATTTTTAGCTCAAAAGGAGGATCCTAGGTGGTACTTGCTTTGCAAAGTACCACGCTGGACAAAAATATGAATGTTGAAGCTGGGCTCAAAATAATGAATGGATTGAGCTGAAATTTTGTGGAGGATGGTTATTTGGGCATAGGAAAGCATTGTAGAAAAATGATACCATTTGGACATGCCAAAGTAGTACTTCCTTCACAATGCTCTTCTATGGACAAAAACTTGGGAAAACTAGTGAGAGAGATTGGATGAATGAAATGAGCTCAAAATTGGTGTAGCTAAGTTACTTAGGTATGGTCATGCGCTGGTCAATTTTCAGATCATTTGGGTAAGCCTAGCTAGTACTTACTTCACAAAGCTTCTCTCGAGGTAGAAACTTTGGAAATTTCCCAAGAAAGATTTACTAGGAAAATTGAGCTGAATATTATCATGTGGCAATGATTTGGGTATGGAAGAGTGCCCGAAAAGTTTGAGGGTAATAGGAGGGGTCTATATAACACTTGCTTTGCAACGTGCCAATTTGGCCATAAAATATAAATTGAACCTGGGCTCACATAGATTATTTGACTGAGCTGCAATTTGGAGGAGGGTGATAATTTGGGCATATGAAGAAACTATAAATTTCATGTCATTTAGAGATATAAAAAAGGTACTTCCTTCACAATGCTTCTAGGTGGACAAAAACTTTGGAAATTTGCTGAGGAAGATTTGCTAGGCAAATGGAGCTGAATTTTGTCATGCGGTAATGATTTGGATAGGAAAGAGTGCCCAAAAATTCGTAGGGAAATCAATAATATATAAATAGCACTTCCTTCATAAAGTGTTTTTGTGAACATAATAGGAAAATGAATATTGTTGAATTAGTTTTGAACTAGGCAAGGAAGGATAGAAATATAGGTTGCTTCACAACCTAGGGCAAAAACTGCCACATGGACATGACACATAGGCAAAACTGATGAGATGGCACCTAGTCATCACAACCCACCACAATCTACAAGGCTATGACCATCTATATTGGTCATTAACAACTAGAAATAAGGCAGCGGACTAGCACTGTTTGCTCTGTGACCATTTCGTGTAAGGAAATTAGGACCTTTCTGACCAAAATGGTCGCAATGGTTTAGGGTTTGAAGCCCCCTAAACAGCTTTTGACCAATTGGTCTAAAATGGTCATAAATTTATGACCAATTCTTCAAGGGTCACTGACAGAAGGTCATAAGTTGACATATTTCTTGTAGTGCACTTCTTCGACATGCATGAACACTCGATACAGGTACATCCCTAACATGGTCCGCGGCGGCCTTGGTGGCGGCGAATAGTACAACCCTGGTTCCTGCACCGGTATCTCAACACCAATCACCTTCGGTATGGTGGATGGCTTCTTCATCCATGCCATAACCGTCAGAGCCCAGCTGTCTGGAGGAACAAACATACTTACGAGCTCACCTCCAAGGTCATTGATAAGCTTGTTCATGAACTCGTTGTTCCAAGCACATCGAGGCATGCCGTGGAAGGTAAGCTTTGTTAAAAACTCAAGCTCAGAGGGCACCGAACCCCATCCTGGGTGCCACCTATCAAAGCTCACCAGCGCACCATCGCAGAACAAACGCCGGGAAGATTCGAACACACGACTGCAGTAGAAAGTTGTCCGGAACCTGACGAAGAAATCAGCCGGTGGCGGACAGACTTCGACGCGCAAATATGCTCTCGGTGCGCAAGCACACGAAAACACCGGTGGCGCCCACATGTCGGCCTAAGAGTCCTTATTCTATCTTTTTTGGAGAGCCCAGCCTTTTTTCAGGATCTTTTGAGAGCCCGGCCTGAGAGTCATAATTGACCTGTTTGGCATTGCGTTACTACTCGGCCCATATTCAACGACATCTCACTGGCCCAAACAACTGTACATCATCGAAAAGACACTGAGCTCAAATTATATAACCTAAAAAAAGGAGATACACTCTGAACACTGGAGAATGGTGATACCCTCATTCAGCCCACCACTAGTTTGAGACAATAAACAGTTCGAAACAACGATATATACAGCATTCAAACACTGACTAGTGACTACTACTGACATAAACAGCAAGACATGATAGTTCATAAGAAGTCTTGCTACACCACCAAAACGCACCCATCTGCAGCGCTCAGACTCTCGTGATCCCGATGAGAATGACATTCTAAATAGAAGCAACTATTACATAGTAAGTGTGACATAGACGAGGATGACCAAATGACAAGGAATATGCATAACAAAAGAAAGAACTACCCATCCAGAACCAGCAGCAAAGACAACAAAGTCATTCGAAGAGATGATCCAACACCATCATAATTTGCAGCCCCGCTTCAGCAACCAGTGATCCGGAGACACCGGTACTCCACCCTTTCGATGCAACAGCCCAATTACCTATCAACCTGAAGGCTTGAACTACATCACTGCCTGTCGTAATTGAGATATCCAATGATCAAAGTTAATCCAGATGCCTTTGTCATTCTAACCTTCTTTTGGCTGCAGGCTGTATCATTGACAATTAGGGGAGTTTGCTCCCGAACTCCTAGGGCTCGCTGTGTAGACACAGTTTTCCATAGCAAACAGAGCCTCTCTGCCATCAAGGTCCTTGCCAACGGTGATCTCCTGGTTAATCGGATAATTGAGTCCGAGAAACAAAGAGTGTCAACCAAGGCTGTTTACCCGCCTCCAACTAAAAAATCCTAAAGGCCCCAACAAGCTGGTATCCTGCTCATAGACGTAACAGCCACTGTCCGGATACTCACGTATTACACGGTGCTTGTATACAGTGGGGTTTTTGCAATATAACTTTTCCGACTCATGTGTCCGAATGATCATTAGTCTTTTGCCGTCGTCTGATCGAGCGAGGAACCAATTGTGCTTCCCTGTTTTTAGCAAAGGTGGTGTGATTACAAAGGGCAGTAACTGTAGGGACACTGCATCATATCAAAAAGGACAGGCATTGTTAATGTAAGATCAACATTGTTCAGAGTATGAGTAGGATAATGCAAGAAAAAGCATTGATATGTACCTGTTGGAACTGGGTGGAAAATACAGGGAAATGTATACTGGGTTCGAAAATATAGAAGTGCCATGCATGGTTATACTCATGTTATCTCGTAATCGATTCTTCACAGGAAACTACCATGTCATGCATATTATGTAATCATGTTCTGTCCTCACAAACAAATTCTTCAAGGTAACTAACAGACCATGCATTGTTATATACTCGTGTTCTGTGGGCAAAAATTTTGTGAGGATATTATTCTAGCCATTGATTGCTGAAAGGCGAATATAGGTATGTACACATGGTAAGCATTGCTGGATTTGACTACTTCCAAATATAGAGTTCTCCGTATGCACATTTACTTCCCTAATGTATGGTTAGATGAAACCAATAGTGTGGTGCATGTTTCTACAATCTTCTGCAAAACAAGGTCCGTCCAACTGACGTAGTAATCTAGATGACTTGGACCGTGATAGTAATACTCTATATAATCCAACGGAGGAAGGATAATCTCATGGGAGGTCTGGAAGTTCACGAGCACCAACTTTTTACCATCTTCTCTGAAGGCAGACATCCAATGGGAGTTCATGCCGACCCAGTACATACCTGCCAAGAAGTTTCGGGCGATGGTGATCGGATCGATGTCAAGGGAAATGATGTACGGTGACCCACTACATACCTGCAAAGAAGTTTCAGCTAATGGAGATCGTATTGAAGTCGAGGGGCATCATGCACGCCTCCGTATCATGGTGAGCCAATCTCGCAAGACCAGATAGCAGCAAGCAGGGTGTCTTGAAAAGCTTAGGCCTCGCTTCAACGATGGCCGCGTGCATGTCCCTCGAGCATGCGGCCAGCCGCAGGGCGCTCAACATATCCATATACGAACAACAGAGGTCAAGGATGTCACTGGGGAGATTGCTCCAATCGCGGCTCATATGGATGTTGCGCGGTTCGCGTTCGGCCATGGTGGAGTTTGGAAGGGGGCTTGATTTATGGGGGAGAAGAATGTCGGTGCTGGAGCGGCTAGCGAGGGAATAGTGGTACTGGGGTAGGCGAGTGAGGCGACGGTACACGGGGGCAAAGTGAGATCGAGACGAAGACAGACGGAAAAGGAGATGGAGATGGAGTGGTGCTATGGGAGCGGAGAGGGAGACGAGGCGAGGCGCCAATGTGCTGTACAGCGGCGGTGACAGACTGCACAGTGCACAGGGTGAGGCTGACTTTGCTAACCCGAACACGCCACTTGGACTACTGTCAAGCGCAGGGTGTTGTCACTTCACTGTGAGGAACGGATGAATAGTATTTTGACCATCAAGTGTACCACAGTTGTACTACTACTACTCCTACTAGTAGGAACATGAGTACTCTAGTATTGTATAGCGGAAATAGGTCTCCCGTGCTAGCATGCCTGTTCACTTCATCGTTCAGATATCATCCATATTGCGAGCAGAACCAAATTCTCATGCATGCCCAATCAACGCACTGCCGCGATGCATGCAGTGGTCGTTCTGGTGCATCAAGGACGGCATGCAGATCATTCCACACTTGAGAAACGGAAAAATGGAAAGGTAGAACGTGGCAGCAGAGTAAGAGAATGCTGGCTAACGAGGCTGGGAGGGGATCGAGCAGGAAGTTAATGCTCCACGCCTAAAGGTTTTGGGAAAACCTGATTTTCATAAGGTGACTTATACTCACCTAAACGGAGGGAGTATTCCTTAACCAGAGAATGTTGTGTCTCCCACTCACGCGCTCAAAAAAAACGACGACACATTTTTTTATCTGTTTGCATAGGTCCCACCTATCAGGAAGGATGGGCACGTACACGAACAGGTACGACTCATCAGTCTACCCACATAGCCTTTTCGTTTAGTCTACCTAGCCGTCTAATCAACTGCATGCACGCCACTTCTCCCATTTACTTCCCCATCGGGAACCGATTCTCCTCGGCTTCTTCACCTCCCCTTCATCTTCATTTGCATCCAAACCCCACTGCGTTCACATTGTTTAAACCTCTTTAAATAATCATCTACTACTTCAGTTAGACTAGCCATCTAATCCTAATTCTCCAAACCATAGCCCTCCGTTCCAGCGGTTCCAAATGGCGAATGAGATCGAGATGCAGGTTTTTAGCGTCCAACATGTCCTTGTCGAAGGATCGATGCGCATAGTTGCCACCGTCACCGTCCACCCAAGGGTTGTTCGGTAGTGGATCAACAATGTATCCAACTCCCTCGAAAAGGTAGAGACAAGGGTCATCGGTCTCGACGCAGAGTACATGGAGCATGCCCCTGGGAAGATCCAGCGTGCCCCCGTCCTTCAGTTGTGCCATGAAGATGATGTTTTGGTGTACCACATCATACACTCGCCCTCCATACCAGGTGAGCTTCACGATTTCTTGTCTCGGGAGGACGTATACTTCTGTGGGGCAGCCATCGAAGGGGACAAACAGAAGCTGGAGCCGTACAACCTTGATTTGAAAAGCATCGCTGACCTACAAACCAGAATCAAAATTCCTGTATAAGATTGTGATAAACAGACACCATCCCTATTCGACGTAGCAAATTTTGTGCTCGGTACAAATATTCATAAGGGTGACGAGACGGTGGCATTAAGGTCATCTGGATAGGAGAATTATCCATTGACGTACGAGCGGATAAAATATGCTGCCCTCGATGCCCGTGTGAGTTTCGAGATAGCTACAAGGTCCAAAGAGCTTGTTGCGAAGCCGTCTCCCACAGAGAATGAGAACAACAACAACAACAACAACAACAACAACAACAACAATAACAACAACAACAACAACAACAACAACAACAACAACAAGAAGAAAGGCTGCACCAGCAGGAGGGCATTATGGATGGATGAACTATTTCCTCTCTTGTAAAAAAAATTATTCCCTCTCGGTGTATATTGATATAGATGGACTATTTCAATGGTGTGCATGTCTTTGGAACAAAGTAGTAGTGTGGGTCCGCTTGACTATAAGGAACTATTTATCCGCATATATAGCTTTCTCTGCTACTCCTTCCAGTGATCGGTATGCAGTGCATGTGTCCGTAGACATCACAGCTTGTCCATGGAAGTTCAACTACGGCGACCATCACGTTTCATCTCGCGATTCCCATGACGCCTCTCCAACCCACGGCACCACGCCCCCCGACGTGCGCCTCACCCCGCTCGGCCGCACCGCCCCTCTGCCTTTGTGTGCATGGCATCTGGGCCACCTAAAATGTGGCGAGCATCAAGTTTCTACCACAGCCACCCGTGATTCCCACGACGCCGCTCGAACCCATGAAACCACACGTCCCCCGACCTGCGGCTCACCCCTCTTGGCCCCACTGCCCCTCTGCCTACAGGAGCATTACATGTGGACTAGTCACCTATCGGGTCCACATGTTATTGGCTCAAAGGTAGGTGTAGTAAGGCGCTGAAGCTCAGTCCTGACGGCCCTAAGAGGGAAATGTAACTCATGTGCTAGGGCTTGTGGTGCTCCCGCAGCACGAACTCGTGCCAAACTCGAGATTTGTTTCTTTACTATACATGCACGCAACGATTTAATGGACATTGTAATCTCAACATGTGATGGGGAGCTCTAAATTTGAATTTGAAACTTATAAAACAAAAAGATTCAAAACAAATAAACTGGAAGAGAGGGAGTATATCATAGGATGTGTCCCATACAAAATAAGTCCCCTGGTTTGTCACCGCGAAGATGCGGTTAGAAAAGAGCACATCGTCTTCCTACTCGTACGGCAACGAATCGGCCGCAGACAGCATGGTCCGCCTTTGACCGACATGTGCAAGGTTCGTGCTATCTTATTCAATCTCATCGTGGTTCCATGGTACCAATTCATGCGGTGGCCTGTTGCATGGCTAATCCCAATGTTGGACAAAGGTTCTATGCGAACGGTGTCACCGTTGTAAATGTTGTGCAAATTGATGTTGGTACCCTCCCGTACATATGCAAGCCAATCTCCACTCGCAGCGAGCCTAACCTGTGAAACAGTGGGCAGGGGGAGAATTAGGAAATGGAAACGGAAGTAGTCTTTAGAATGCATTTACTACGTGATCAAACTCATCTTACCTGCTCATCGGAGGAAATCCGAGTGCCCCTCAATGTCAGCATCTCAAGCGGCGTCAACTTGCAACTACGGCCACGCCGCCCTGGAGAGACCCCCAAGGAAACATCCTTGTGCGTTCCACGGAACATCAAGATGCATTTGTATGAGTAGTTTATCTTGTGAGAGAAAAGGATGAACGAGGGAAGGCCTCTAGAGATAGAGATGGACACAACTACTACCAATGTGCTGGCCCATGCGTTGCAATGGATCCAAAGTAGTAGAATAATACTTGTTCACGTGCTTGAAATATAAACACTCTAGTTTTGATATACATGTGCCAGCAGACATGACAGCTTGTCCATGGAAGTTGAACCACGGCGACCATTACGTTTCTTGTTTCTACCACTGCCACACTCACACGCGATTCCCACGATGCCGCTCTAACCCACGGCATGACATCCCCCGACGTGGACATGGATCCTCTGACGTGGCTATCACTGCCTTGCCTTGCCTTTCCTTCGCTGACAGGTGGGACCCACGCTTATGGGTCCCACATGTCAGTGACAGAATGGTAGGATTGTTCACGTCAGGGGATCCTCATCCCCCCGACATGCCCCTCATTCCTCTCGGCCCCACCGCTCCTCTGCCTTTGTGTGCATGACATGCGGGCCAGCTGAACTGTGGCGACCATCAACTTTCTACCACAGACACACCCGATTGGACACGGTTTGCCTGCTCCACTACTGTGTTCCGATCCGTACTCCAGCGCCATCGAATTTTCATCCAGCGGCTGTGACACATTTCGTCCCGGGCATCAAACCTCAGCTGGAGTACTTATGTACTACAGTTAGTACCCGCCGGTGTGGCCATCTATGCCTCATAACGCCCCGACGCCCAGCTGTGGCACCCTCGCCACGGCCACGCCACCACCGGCCGGTTCATCTCGAACGAGTGAGTCGCGAACCACGCCACCACCATGAGAATGACATGTGGGCCAGCCGCATTTAAGGTCTGCATGTCATTGACTCATAGGCCGGGCACTAAGCCACTGAAGTTCGGTCCCGTGGGCCCCGAGAGGGAAATGTAACTCTTGCGGCAGGCCTTGTGGTGCTCCCGCAGTACGAGCTCGTGCCAAAACTGGAATTTATTTCTTACTACTACCAACTACTACTAGTAAGGTACACGTGCATTGCACGCATGAGATTCTGGTGGTTTGTGCATTATGCTTCTACATGTGGAGCTTTCTGGATTCTAACATGTGGCAAAATCTGGTGGAATGTAAGGTTAGGCAAGTTTGATTAACTTAGGTGAGTGTTTGGTTCAAGCCACACCTTAGGCAAGCCACACTAAGGCCCCACATCACATACACACACAAAATATGGTAAGATTCCCTTAGGCTTGCCAACTTCTGGCTCTCATTTTGAAGAACTAATAACTTTGCCTAAGCTTAGTTGTGGCAAAGTTAGTCAGGAATTAAGTTCAACCATGGAGTCTTCTAGATTATACATGTGGCAGAATCTGGTGGATGATATCCAACGGCCAGTAGTGCTCGGATTTGCCATCTTTGTACCGTCGGATTGGCTTCATCCAACGACCAACTTTCAAAGTTTTTCACACACTATATAGGGGGTATAGATATAGATGTGCCGGTCCGTTGCAATGGATCCAAAGTATATCTATTTAGTGGAGTGCACTCTAAACACATTATCTATTTATTTTTATCTAACCTTCCGTAGCCATGCAACCAAGCCACATAAGCTTCATGGGTGCCCCCCACATCATATTATTCATACTATGTTGATTGAAAAAAAGATAAATCACCCAAAACAAGATCTTCCCGTTTTTTGTTCCTATGATGTTGTGCCGTGCACGTACCTACTAGTTGTATAGTGGTAGTACTAGTAATATAGTATTAGGAGTACAAACTTAGTACTAGTAGGAGTAGTACTAGTACAGAATGCTCCTACTCTATCAACGAGCCCCGTCTGACAATAAAATTTCATGGCTTCCGTGCTACAGCTAGATCTTCCCCTCGTTTCTGTTTTCCAACCCGGCGGCGGGCGGGGTGTCGGTTTGCTCAACGGCGGTCCCACATGAAAGTGAAAATGCTAGGCAACACGCCTTCCCTAAGCTATGTGTCGTGCCGGACGGGCCGTGTTGTACTCCCAATTCCCGGGCGTGTGGGGGTGCGACGCGAACGCGGCAGGCCTTTTCCTTTTACCAGCAATGTGCCCGTGCGTTGCGACGGATCCAAAGTAGTAGAATAGTAGTATTTGTTCACAAACTTGAAAGAAATCACTATTGTTTTGATATACTCCTAATATATTACTCCCTCTGTACCTAAATATTTTTCTTTTTTGAGATTTCAAATGGACTATCACATACGGATTATATAGACATATTCTAGTGTTTCTAGCAAGATGCCCGCGCGTTGCACGAAGTTGATGGAAAAGGTAAGAACAACTTATAAATTGACGGATGGAGTACTAGTTACAGTGATGCATATAATTAAGCAAAGGGATTGCACATGTCGGTATTGACTGGAACGAGAATGCAACAACACAATAAGAATTAAGGCCACGATGATGCAATCACAGTGGTGCTTACAGAAGGCAAGAAGAAAGATGGATCCACGAACGTACGAACTCCTCCTCCTCAACTTAGTGCGCCGGACCACCGACAGGCGGCTAAGGAGCGGCGGCTTTTGTGGCGAGCTCGAGGTGCTTCTCAGCAAAGGCATCCAAGGCTTCCAGCCGGTTGAGGAAAGGCCAACGTCGTAGCGTCCTCACTGGTCTTGTAGATACCTATGTACATGATTTCCTCGTACACGTAGATGTGTAGGTCGATGAATTCTTGCAAGGCGAGGTGCCTCACGGCGAGCGCAATCTCCAGGTGGACATTCTTCGTGGCATCGGCGGGCAGTCGCAGGGCCACCAGTTCTTGAAAGAGGTTCCGGCCATGGAGGCCGATTAGGGTGGCAGGCAATGAGGTGCCCGGGCGCGCGGGCTGGAGGAGTACGACGATGTCGTCCGCGAGCTTCTTGAGGACGGTGAACTTGTTGCTGGTGGCAACGATCATCTGGTCCAACTGAGAGTCGTAGTTGGCATAGACGGTGGCCATCCACCAGCCGGTCTTCAACACCGTCTGGAGACGATCCTCGGGGCCATGCCGCAGGCCGGCGTTGTGGACCATCTGGCGCAGCCGCTGGCCGCTCACGCGCATCGCCGCCATGGGTCTGGAGTGAGCTCTTTTGCGCTTAGTGTAGGTGCTTAGGCAAATGCTTAGGTGTGTACGATGTGGTAGATGCATTGGAATGGAGGAGCGCCTTTATATGAGGGCAATGAGGGTAAACTGTGTTGCATTCACATCGTCCAGCCTCTTTTCCTGGACCTCCTCCCATTACTTCCCTCATGCATTAATTGAAGGAGGATGCATTGGCCGTTCAACATATCGGAAACCGCTACTCCCTCCCTCGTCTGCATTAAAGCCGTATCGGGAACTGCGCCGCCTGCTGTCAAATCGAATACTCCCTCTGTCTAGGTGAGTATTAAGTCATCTTATGAAAACCAAATAGTAAACACATAGGCGTGGTGCATTAACTTTCACGTTGTTTCTTAGTTTCTTGACATAAATAGAGGAATCAACCAAGAAGAGATGTGGGGCTTGTATGCTTTTAATGACTTGAGACTATCAAACATGACATGCAGTGGTCAGTTCGTTGCACAAGAACAAATACAACCCACGTCAGCACACACGCATCTTATATAGCATCACATTCAATGGTATAAAAGATGAACGAGACCAAATTATATCTCATCTAGATGAGTTCTAGCAAAACTGTATTAATAATACTTAGTACTCCTGCGCCATGTGTCATATATTAGTATCATGTAGTACTTTATTTATTTATGAGGTATCCAGATGGCACTGCACCGCCAAGAAAAGAGGGTAACATCAAAATTATGGACTACTTTTTTGAGTATGTTGGTAAGGTCCGGTCATAGTCACTTGTCGAAATCTCTAAAAAGACAAATACTCCCTCCGTCCAGAAATACTTATCATCAAAATGGATAACAGGAAATGTATCTAGACATATTTTAGTTTTCGATACATCTCTTTTTATCCATTTTGATGACAAGTATTTTCGGACCGAGGGAGTAGAAAACAGAGTTGGTGATGATGGTGTGCGTGCCATCCTGCAATATAGGTTGTCGGATTTATATCTAACGGATAGGAAAGAAACTATGGCAATTTTGCAAAAATATACCCACACGTCTCTCCACATTCGCAAATAAGGCCTTCCCTCATTCAACCTTTTCTCTCACAAGATAAACTACTCATACAAATGCATCTTGATGTTCCGTGCAACGCACGGGCAGCTAGCTAATTTCTTTTAAAATAGTTGCTTCGATAATTGAGTTGAATTGATATATTTTATGTCTGCCCCAAATGATTTCAGATTCACTAGTAGTAACAAAGAAAAGGTTGCCTTGTTAATTAACAGAAAATAGGGTGAAAACTATCACATGAGGCCGGTAAAAACAAGGCACACTGGGTTCAGCGTCATCATCACTACAGCTGTGCGCGCGCGAGAAGTCTACATATCGAGGGGGCTACTGAGCGAGGCACCGAGACACAATGTTTGAGAGAGAAACCAATTGACAGATTATGATTAGATCGAGTTGTCACCCTTCTGCTGTCATTGTTGGGGGGAGGGAGAGAAAGACGTATCAAGAGTGTGCGCGGTAGGCAAAGAGGCACAACTAGCGAGTGTGTGTGTGTGTGTTTGAAAGAGGAGTAGATACATTATTATCAATATCGATGTGCCACCCTACTCCTTCGGTGCCGGGTAGTGTGTGTGTATGTTTGAGAGAGAAGCCAGTCGATAGATTAGTATCAAGATCGAGGTGTCACCCTGCTCCTTCGGTGTTGGGAAGTGTGGTGTGTGGGGGGGGGGGGCAGTGACACTCACATATCTCTACTCTTACAAAAAAACAGAGTTGGTGATGATGGTGTTCCCGCCATCCTACAATATAGGACATCCAATTTATATCCGACGGACAGGAAGGAAACTATGGCAATTTTGCAAAAAGATACCCACACCCCTCTCCGCATTTGCAAATAAGGCATTCCCTCGTTCATCCTTTTCTCCCACAAGATAAACTTCTCATACAAATGCATCTTGATGTTCCGTGCAACGCATGGGCATCTTGCTAGTAGGGAGAAGGGGTTTGTGTGACACATATCTAGCTATATTAAGGGATAGGTAGATAGCATATGTGTGAGAGACATTAATATACTTTGAGACATTAGTGGCTGTGGGTGGGCGGAATTAAAGGGGTGGGCGTGTTAGACATAGAGAGCGTATGTGTTTCTGTGTGAGAGACTTGTAGGACGGGGTAGAAAGACGAACTTAACCCTGGCGGAGGGAGAGAAATACACGAAGTGCACGTGTGTGATTCCGGTGCCCACAGGGAAATGAGATATGTATGCGTGTCAGAGAGATTGCACAATTCATTCACGTATCACTATCTAGCGATCGTGGACGTGCATCGCTTGAACATAAGTCAATATCTACTTCGTATCGTGGCCAAAGGTACAATATCGATTCAATGCTATAAAGATTGGACACTAACATATCACATTTTTTCTATTTAAATAAACCTTTTCAATTCTGCATGCCAAAGTTACAGTGATGTTTCTTCAAACAACCAATGTAGCTATCATGTACATGCACCATTGTTACTCTTGCATTCAAATTCATTAGTCTTGGATGATTTAAGTTTCTATTTTGAAGTAATATATGTAATATTCATATATGAATTCAATGGGTACGCAATTTATGAAATGGAGGCTATGTAATCATATGACGTAACACTTTTAAGTAGCTGACTACAATATCCATTTCTTTTTGTGCGCCTCTACACTAACACGTCAATGCATTATGTTTAAAGTAAATAACCAATGGCACTAAATTATCTATTTACATGAGAAATACATAGGCTGAGCGCTTGATCCCTTTTTTGTGAACGCGCCACTACACCCGTACGATTGGCCGCGCCTGTGTGAACGTCCAAGTTATCGGCGCATCATCCCGAGTTATTGTCTTTTTTTCTGGGGTGGACTTCACACCAGTTATTAACTGCTGACGCGTGCCCCGTGTACACAGTCTACCATGGCCTTCCCGCTAGCACGGTCCAAAATCAATTGAAACTGGATATGAATGATCCCGCGGGCGGCAAAATCTCCTGCCTCCTTCTAAAATTTCCGCCACCTTAGTCTTTAGCATGCGAAATCCCCCTTTTGTACTTGGTGCACGGAGACCAACAGTTACAATACCGCCCTCATCTACATGATAAGTCGGGGCTGCTTTGGTAACTTCCTGTTTCCCCACTACACGGCACCCCCATTTCCTCTCCCCCTCCCGCAAAAACGACGAACTCCATAGCACCAGAGCATCTTATATCACGCCGTCCGTACTTCATCGCCCTTTCTCCCCTCCCCTCTCGAAACCCTAGACTTCTCATCCACCGGCGTACCATAGCCCATTCACTGCCAGCGGCGTCCACCTCGCCGGATATGCTTCTGCGGCCACATCTACCCCTCCCACCTCCCCTAGAAACAAGTAGACTGCTCATCCACCATTGTACCACAGCCCATTCAGTGTCGGCCTTGTCCATGGCGCCAGATCTGCTTCGCCGGTACTCTCGTCAACCGCCGCGCATCTGTAGCGGCTCATTCGTACTCCCCACCGGAGATGCTTCGTCCACACCCCCCGGAGCCGCCCCACCGACGAACCCGTCGACGGCCTCTGATCCTCTTCGCCGACACCTTCCTCAAACCTACCGGAGCCGCTTCGCCGACACCTTCCTCAACCCTACCGAAGCCGCTTCGCCGACACCATCGTTAACCCTACCGGATTAGCTTCGCCTATACCATTCTCAACCCTACCGGGGCCACTTTGCCAACTCACAAGTCCACGGCCTCAGATCTGCTTCCTCGCACACTCATCCAACCTACCGGAGCAGCTTCTGATGCCCCGTCCATGGCCGTAGTCCGCATCGTCGACACCCCCCTTAACCCAACCACCGGAGCAGCTTCTGACGCCCCGTCCATGGCCACAAATCCGCATCGTCGACACCATCCTTAACCCAACCACCAGAGCAGCTTATGACGCCCCATCCACGGCCGCAGATCCGCGTCGTCGACACCATCCTTAACCCAACCACCGGAGCAGCTTCACCTACGCCCTCGTCCACGACCACAGATCCGCTTCGCCCACACCGTAGTCCACCCTACCGGAGCCGCTCCACAAACACCCTACTCAACGGTTCTAGATCTCCTTACCGGACCCCGACAGCCAGCGCAGTATCATCACCCTCGACGTTTCTAACCTGATTCCCACCGTCTGGAGAGATGCCAAGCACCCGCCATGGCCTAGGTACTTGTCACCTTTAAACCCGTCCAACATCACCTTCCCGATGTACTTCAAATATACTAACCGGTCGCTGTTACCTGTTATGCAGCTGGCAAAAACTACAAGGACGATGTTTCTTCTGGATCTAACAGCTTGGCCAACCAAGATCCCGGACTGAGGCATTGCTATGATCTTGTAAGCACGTCTCTCTCTCTTGTATTGTTTTGTGCCTGCCAGCGTGCTTTGCTAGGATTTTCGACCAGTAATCCCTTTGTGCAGACAATGATTTCTACTACTGGCTGCTAAATTAGATATGTAGATGGCATACATGATACTACCTCGTACCTCCGTTCCTAAATATAATTCTTTCTAGAGATTCCACTATAGGCTACATATGGAGCACAATGAGTGAATCTACACTCAAAAATGCATGTATGTGGTCCATACTGGAATCTCTACAAAGACATATATTTAGGAACAGGGGCAGTACATTACACAAAATCGTAGGTGGCATGTAGGAATTCCAGTGCACTACATTAGGCTCCCTTAGAGTGCCTGCTAGTCCAGCATACAGAGTCATGCCTAGTTTATGGTACGCACACAATAGTTAATTGGTGGTTTAAATATGCGCAAGGGATATGCAATGTAGTATCATGTAGAGATGTCTGAAATTAGCCGTGTCAACTTGCAGATAGGGTTACAGAATGAAAAAGTACAAGATGTATGTGGCAATTTCATGGAACATCGCAAAAAAAGGAGAGGCAGCGATGAGCCTATACAGTGTGCTATGGTACGTCACTCCTCCATTGCAATCATCATGACATGTTATTTGTATGCCAGTTCTACTAGCCAAGTTTCTTAGGGACAGTTATTACGAGTTATCCTAAGAAAATAAGCACCTGTGAATATAAGCTCCATGTAATAAGCCAACCAGTTCTTTTCATTGCGTTTTCAGCTTATCTTTGGTATGATCAGTGGAAAGTCTAGATTGCATTATATATTTTTCATTTTGCTGCCCATATGGAAATTAATTTGACTTGCAAACATCACAAATTGAACCCAGTGCAGTAATTAATATGATAGGAAAACAGACCATCACTATTTTCTCAAAATGCAAATGCAAAGATACCATCTACTTGGCACAATCTACTTTGGTCAAAGTTTTCCATAGAGATCCCGTTGCCTAATTTAAACGAAGAACGCATGACCCACATTTAAATCAAGAACAATTATTTATTGAAATTCGATGGTCCAAGTGGCTGGTTATTATCGTATAGCAGCACTACCTGAAAGCATCATATAGCAGCAGCAGCTCATAGCAACTCATCATACAGCAGTAGCAGTCTGCAATTCATCATATAACAGCAACAGCTCATAGCAATTCATCATATAGCAGCAGCAGGAGCAGCTCATAGCAATTCATCATATAGCAGCAGCAGGAGCAGCTCATAGCAATTCATCATATAGCAGCAGCAGGAGCAGCTTGTAGCAACTCATCATATAGCAGCAGCAGCTCATAGCAATTCATCATATAGCAGCAGCAGCTCATAGCAACTCATCATACAGCAACAGCTCATAGCAATTCATCATATAGCAGCAGCAGGAGCAGCTTGTAGCAACTCATCATATAGCAGCAGCAGAAGCAACTCATAGCAATTCATCGTATAGTGGATCAGAATGAAAATTTGGCAAAAAATCAGAGGAGATCCTCACCTTGTTGGATGAGCTCATCCTTCAACAGCACCTCAAGGCCATGGCCTGGGAGGAGGGGAGGGGGAATAAGGTGCCTTCTGCCGCAGTGTGGCATCAGCCATAGTTGTGCAGCGCCCGCCGGAGTAGTGCGTTGGACGAACCACAGTGGAGCAGCTGCTGGAGACCATGAGAATGAGGGGCGGCTTCAGAGGGAGGAGCAGCCAGGGAGATTTGCCCCTACCCGCCGGCCATGTAGCCTAGCTGGACATAGCATCGTCGAGGCCCAGGCCAGATGGGACCAGTGGCGACGGCTCGCTGGAGGAACCCTAGTGCTGCAGGCAGGGGATCGAGGTAGAGGGAAAGGGGAGAGGAGATGCAAGCAGGCAGGGCAATGAATGCTTGCGTGTTTGTTTTTACTTGAGGGTCAGGTGTGACACGGGCATCAGCAGTTGCATTTTGAGTGTAATATAGGTAGACAACAGAGTCATTTCACTATTCTCCTTCCCTTCAATTTTTAGTGAGGTTCTACCCGAAACACTCCCCTCCAAAGCGAAATTAGTTAAGCCCAAGCCCACAACTCAAAAATGACTTCTTTACATCTTTTATGGCTTATTTTGACAATATGCCGTGAAAAGGCGGAATCGAACTGGCCCTTAACCTGCAATTCAATTGTGTGTGCAATGATGAATCACTCCTGCCTAATATATGTACATTTAGGCATCATCATACATGGCATAACCTAATACATGTGCATTCCATTGTAGAATCTGGAATATGCAATGTTTATGTTAGTTCATACATTGCACATGATGTTTAAATGCCCCTAAAATCTGGTCAGTCAAGTGATGGTCTTTAAGCCTCCTTCTTTGCTTCTTTTCTTGATATGTAAGATTTGCTCACACATCTGTTCAATTGCTTGTTTGCATTAGCCAGCCATACTAGGACTGTTTGCTTTGATTACTTGATGTTCTTGACCTAACACTCTAACAGAGCTTGTCTACGATTTAAACACTAAGGGCTGCTGTAGTGGGGCCTTGTCTAACTCATAGGTGACATAAAGGTTTGGCTATACACTATAGTAGGCTCTCCAAGAGTACCTGGAGATCCAGTTCGAAGGTATGCCTAGTTTTTACATAGTGCAGACATAGTAAATGCTCATTTCATTGTGTGCAAGTGCAATAGATGCGGCATGTTTCATTATGTGGTGTTGTTTTTTATAATCTCATCCTTTTGTGTTCATAGACTGGAAAGTATGCATATTTATCTTCCAAGGAGACGAGTAACTAGTTTGTATCACCTTGTAGAGCGGGTGCAATGAAGATAAGATTGAGTATTTCCATGTACAAGATGTTAGGAAGGAGCCTTGCAAGAGAAGTAGGAGTTGCGCCGAGCCTCTTCAACCTGCTAAGGTAAGTCACTATGCAACTCAACAATTCAATTCCTTGTTTGTTTCAAGCATAGTTAATTTTCTCTTTTCAATTGCTTTATTTGTCCTCAGTTAATGAGATGCCCAAATAATCATGCCTGATGTTTGGTACTTGTATCACTATTAGTTGACATAATTAAAGGCCTTACCATTTAATTACTCTGCCGAAGTGTGTCTGAAACTTTGAAGTCTATTAACCAACTATTATTGCATGAGGCTCACAATCTAGTTTATACTACGCTAATGATTATATAGTTTTGCCTGCTGTAGTACGTTTGTATGAAACCCTCTGCTGTTCATTATGCTCCCTAAGACTTTAATTGAGTCACAGAATGGCCAACTGCTTGCTTACTTATATGCAACGTGATGTCTAAATTTGTAACTTGTCCGTGTTTTCGATTGGGCCCCAACATCATGCTCCTCTGGTGAGCTAAGAGGGATTTCTGTATGCAGGCTGCACAGACTATCTTTTTTATAATTTTTAAAATATTACCTGCTTATGCTTCACGACGTGTAACTTTTTTTTGAAAGTGACGTGTAACATTATTGTTAGTCCTGTTTTGCCATGTAGTACAAAATAGTGTCTTGTTCGCTTCACTGTTGTAACTATATTTTTGCCCTAGTCATGTGTACTTACAGAAACATTTCAGGATGAAGTGACATCAACAAAAAGATCTGCGAGCAGTGCGGCATGGCCGTTATCGAATGATTATGTATTGGAATTGGAATGTGCTGATGTTCTCGAGCATCAACTAGAAGTGGCAAGACAACGTGTACATGATTGTCAACGTATAATCAACACGTTGAGACTGGACATGCAGGTATTAGATGCAGGAGTCAAAAACTGAAACAAGACACTGAGGTAACCATGAAGGAATTGGAGATTTTGTAGACTGAAATTTGTGCTATCTGAATCTGGCCAATCCTATTTTCTGAAGAGATTATAGTTCAAATGGAGTTAAGTTGATGCGCGTCCATGATGTATGAGCTGTATTTTCCCAGTGTATGTAATTTGCTGTTTGTGTATGCTTTATTATCACCTGTGCCGAACCATAATGCCCAGTGGGTATAATCGGCTGTAATTTCTTTATTGTATAGTGTAGGATTATTCTACCTTTCTATGCCTTGATCTCTTTGTTGTATAGTGTATGCTTTTTAGAGGTGATAGTATTGAGTAGGATAATTCTTTGAATATGCTATATCGTTCAAACGGGGGCCAACTCACCCGACCATGGCCCTTCACGGGCCGTCGGATCCATGGGCCTTCTACGTCTCGTAGGATCCATGGGCCTTGTACGTATCGTAGGATCCATGGGCCTTCTACGTCTCGTAGGATCCATGGGGCTTCTACGTCTCGTAGGATCCATGGGCCGCCGACTCATTTATGGGTTTGTACGGGCCTTTAATGAGCCATAGACGAGCCTTTAATGGAAATTGTACGTTTTATGGGCTGACCATAACGGGCCGTTAATAAGCCGTATTTGGTGATGCTATGAAAATGGCCCAACAGACTAACGGTCCACAAACGGGCCGACTGTAATGACGGGCTGAATTTGGCCCACAAGCAGAACATGACAGTAACGGGCCGCAAGTAACTGAATGCTGCAAATGAGCCCAAGAATAAATGGGCCCTCAGAAGGCCGAAAGTTAACTTGGACTGGAAACAGCCCAAGGGAATAACGGGCCGTTAATGGGTATAAAGTGATACACTATTCATTACGGGCCAGTTTCACCATGGGCCGTTAATGGGTGTAAAGTAATACACTGTTCATTACGGGCCAGTTTCAGCACGGGCCGCTAATGGGCCAAGAGTTACAAAGGGCCTCATATGGGCCGAAAGACGTCATGGGCTATACATGGGCCAGAAGTGAAAACAGGCTGGAATCATATTGGATGGCCCAGATGACGCTACTGGGCCTAATTCGGATAGGGCGTAATGGGCCTTGGGTTAGCGGGTTGTAAATGGGCTATATGCGAACAGGCCGTTAATAGGCTTTCCATGGGCTGGCCCGCCAGCTTTTGACCAAGTCAAATGGGCTGGCCTTTTCATAGGAATGGGCCACTGTTGGGCCGTGCCATGTGTCGACGTATCATAGGCGCCTTCTGTCCAGTGAGTGGATGACATCTGTCCCAACGATGAGCCGACACATGTTTCCTCTAGCCAATGATGATTTTACACGTGGAAAATCCCCATTGGTCGGGGCTGTTAACGGGTTATCGGATCCAAAACCCGACCCGATAGCTTAACGGTGTTCCGTTACGGTGGATGCCACATGTCAGTCACCCTTGACGAAAGCACTTCTGTGACGCGTGATTTATCATCATGGAAGTGGACACTTCCATGATGATAATTTTGGTAATGTCATGGAACACTTCTACGACAGCACATGTATGACTATCTTGATTCTATCATAAATTTGTCGTGGATGTACATGCATCACAAAAAACGCGACCTACTGTGACAAACACGTATCATCACAGAAGTGTATTTTTCTGTAGTGGGTGGGGTGGCGACACGAGGGGTGGGGGCTGCTAGCTACTTTGCACTTTGCTAGGTGAACCTCGGTTGGGGGGAGGGGCATGCATTCATAGCTTAGGATTCCCTTTGTGTCGACACAAGGGGGGAGGGCTGCTAGCTACTTCGCACTTTGCTAGGTGAACCTCGGTTGGGGCATGCATTCATAGCTTAGGATTCCCTTCATGCCGACACGAGGGAGGGGGGCTGCTAGCTACTTCGCACTTTGCTAGGTGAACCTCGGTTGGGGGGGCATGCATTCATAGCTTAGGATCCCCTTCACGCCAACACGAGAGAGGGGGTTGCTATCTGCTTCGCACTTTGCTAGGGTGAACCTCAGTTGGGGGGCATGCATTCATAGCTTAGGATTCCCTTCTTGCCGACACGAGGGAGGGGGCTGCTAGCTACTTCACACTTTGCTAGGGTGAACCTTGGTTGGGGGGCATGCATTCATAGCTTAGGATTTCCTTTGTGCCGACACAAGGGAGGGGGGCTGCTCGCTATTTCTCACTTTGCTAGGTGAATGAACCTTGGTTGGGGGGCATGCATTCATAGCTTAGGATTCCCTTCGTGCCAACACGAGGGAGGAGGGGGGCTGCTAGCTACTTCACACTTTGCTAGGTGAACCTCGGTTGGGGGGAAGGGACATGCATTCATAGCTTAGGATTCCCAATTCTTGCCGACACGAGGGGGTGGGGGCAAGCAATACCGTGTGCTTTGCGAGAGAGGTGCCACATCGAAGTTGCATTTGGTATTTGAAAATCAAACCACCCTTTTGATACATAAATTTTGTCCACATGCAAGTGTGTTCGTGTTCTGACCCTCTCCCGCGTCATTTTTTGCCAAATTTGTGAACATTAGACAAGTCGGATGACGCAATAGACATGGTTCACTCAAACTAACCGTGTACCACGCCGGTGCCCCTGTCATGCACACATCCGCACAGTACATTAGGCTCCACGAGGCTCCCCCTCTCAAAAATATCTGCCCGCCTCAAGGGTTTTTATGTTTCACACGGTTGTTATCTCCGGACCGTGTGCGATGTTTCTTGTTCCCAATCCCGCCTGCACCCGTAGAAAATATCTACCCGCCTCGAATGTTTTTCTGTTTCATAACACATGGTTGTTATCTGCGGACCGTGTGCGATGTTTCTTGTTCCCAATCCCGCCTGCATCCCTAGAGAATATCTGCCCGCCTCGAGGGTTTTTCTGTTTCATAACACAGGTTGTTATCTCCGGACCATGTCCGATGCAATATCATCAAAATTTTCAATAGCCCAGCATTTCACTCCCACGTTTGACTCCCGCGTAGTAAAATTTTCACTACCCGCGTCATTTCCCCAAACACCCCTCCACACACACACACACACACAACACACACACACACACACCAAAACCTCCTCGGGCATGCGCGCACACACACACACCCTCCCTCGCTCGAAACCCTAGAAAGGTCCCCGGCGCCGCCGGCGCCGCAAGGCCTTCATTGTCAACATCTGCCGGTTTGCCCGTGCAACTTACCCACCGATCTCCATACCCAGGCCGCCCTGAGTTTCTTAGATGACGCCTACCAAACGCCCCCTTTCCCATAGATCCCCATCCCCCACTCTAGAGCATCGTAGCCTAAGCCCAGCTATGCTTCCCGTGGAGCTCGAGGAGCGACTGGCCCAAAAGAGGTGTATAGCAGTCTCTTCGCCCGACGTCGCCAAGGAAGCTGACGACAATTACTGGCGGCGGGCACTCAAGCAGCGGCCTAGAGTATGCGGGCATGTCACCGCCGCCGGCTACGACATCGAGGTCATCAACAGCGATGGCCTGAGGTAGGCTATGTCACAGGTAAAGTGGCCCACCCCCAACCCATCGGGGTCAACCATTGTCGATCTCATCTATGGCCCCGCAGCTGATCTCCTCTGGCTCGATGTCAACAATTTGCCATTCTACATCGCCATAAAGCCCCTTTTGTCATTTCTGAAGGACACGTTCTGCGACGCTGGCTTGGGATCCATAGCTTCCAAGTCAGACCTCATCGACGGCGACCATGAGGAGGGCACCCTCTCCGGCTCTTCCAAGGGGAAAGAGCCCATCTGCTCTTCCAAGGGGAAAGCGATCATCTGCGACATCAGGGAGGGCACCCTATAGTCGTGCTCTTCCAAGGCGAAGGAGCCCATCTGCGACAACATGGAGCGCATCCAGGGTCCGTGCTCTTCCCATGGGAACGAGCCCATCTGTGACAAGTGAGGAAACCCATGATTTGTTTTGTCGTGCCTCTTCACAGGGGGAAACCCATGATTTGTTTTGTCGAGTCCCTTTTGAAGTGTAGTGAGAATATGTCCAGTTTTAATTGCTATATCTGGTTGTTTGCAGTATGCCTTGTTTATTTCAGTTGTTCATACCAATAGGAATGCATATATTTGCTTGTTGTTAAGCCTGTTATATCTAGCATATGCCTCTTTTAAAGTTTTTTGATTGTTCGGTTGTTTGTAGTTAGCATATGTCCAGTTTCAAATGCTATCTCTGGTTGTTCATAGTATGCCTTGTTTAGTCCAGTTATTCACAACATGATGTTCTATATGTGCAAGTATGAACTGTGCAGTTCAATTTCATCCGTACCAGTTTCAATAATACCACTATGAATGACTACATTTGGTTGTTGCATCTTGTAGTTAACACGCCTTTCCATTTTTATTTAACAATAACCAGTGTGCTTAGACCGGCACAATACAAGTTTAAATGACTATGTTTGCTTGTTGTTAAATGTTAGGCTTGTTGCAGTTAGCACACCTTTTCACTTGTTTTGCTTTACTAGCATGCTTAAACCTACACACCAAAGCTATATTTTGGAGATTATTTTGTCTGTCATTTATAATTTTGGTTGATGTTTAGCCTGTTGTGCTTAATATGCTTCTCGATGTACCTACACAGGACAATTTTGGGAATGACTGTTGTTTTCCATCGAGGTTAGTTTCATCCCATGGCCTCTATCTGCTCACTGTTTAGGATATCGATAGCTGGTACCATATAGGCCGGCGGCTGATATGGGACTAATCGATGAATCGGACTTTTAACTGAATATATCTGTAACCCATTTATTGTTAGGTTAACTAGGGCCATATGTAATATATCTGAGACTACATAGCAACATGCACTGTACTTAATGTCTAAATATGCAATCCTAGGCTACATAGCAACAAGGAAGAGTGTTACATTAATGTTCTAATAATGTCTAGATATACGTAGAAGAGCAGTAGCTGCAACAGCAACAACACAACCCTGTTTGGATACTCAACTTAGCTAGAGGTTAGAGTTAGTTTATAGCTCCTTATTAACCCAGAGCTAACTCCATCCAAAGAGTTGTTTGGATGGCAGGGTTAGATTGACAATAAATGCACTAGGAGAACTAGCTCCAATTAGCACCTCTTGGGTTGGATAGTTTTTTTGGGTGAGTTATAGATGCAACTAGCTCAAACTAGCCCTCATGTTTAGATATACTTTAGGGCTATTTGAGCCTGAACTAGCTCAAACTAACTGTAACCCCTGGATACAACAGTAGTTAATCAGCCGATAATTTGTAAGAATGCACTAAACTCCTTCCGGCCCATAATATAAGATGTTAATTCATCTAATATGTGAGTATATTGGATGTTATAAGATACTCCCTCCGTTCCTAAATATTTTTATTTTTAGAGATTTCAAATGGACTACCACATATGGATGTATATAGACATATTATAAAAGAGTGTTGTACTACATCATTGTGCAATTGTTGTTTAGCTTCTAATATTAACTTGGTGCTTTTACGTACATATGGCATTCGTAAAGATCCGTGCTTCGACCCTTTCTGCATATGGGGCAATGAGATATAGATGAACCAGCATCAAGTGAGGAAGCTGATAAAGATTGTTAGTAAAATGGGTCAAAAGATGGCAATTAAACTATTTGTTTACACTTTATCCAAGACAATAGTGAACTGCAGGATGGTAAGTAAAAACTCTGCAGCCTTCTTTTTACTGCCCATAATGAGTTGTTTTAGATGACAATGTCTGAATCTTTTCCTTTGCAGTGGTTGCCAAAGCAGTATACTCAAGATTACCTCTCAAACTACATGATTGGTGGGCATGCAAAGGTTAAAGTATTACTACCAGAACACGATGATTATCTAGATGTTTTCATGAAGACCGTGAAGGATGGGCGGTCGGCCATCACAAGGGTTTGGACTAGAGTCGTGCGTGCCTTCTGCATGGAGGAGGGCACAATATGGGCATTCCGATTCACCTTGTTCAGCAACCAGAATATATTTCGCCTCTTTCTTTACCGTCCTTAATAGTACAAGTATACAACTATGGTTCATCATTCTTTATTTGGTTCTTATGTAATTCTTGAACATATGTACCTATGAATCTAATAATGCATTGGTTGCTTGAACCTGATTGATATGAATAAAGCTGTAGCATACATTTAAATTCAAATTCAAATCTGGTACAATTTGAAATAGCAGCAATTAAACTACGGTGAAATTATGCTCTCCGGGTTGTTACGGCACACACGGTTGGTAAAACACAAATGTTTGCGATATGCACCTAATCCGTGACGGTTCACAAAGAGGAAACGTGTGCAAGCATGCACACAGTTGCCGTTTCCAAAGCGTCTGCGGTGTCAAACAATATCACAAACGGTGCGGGCAAGCTAAACGTTTGTGTTAGTTGCCTTATCGTACACGATTCGCAACCATGAACTATTTCTGATGAAGTATGCATCGTAAACATTGCACCACAAAATAGCATGTGCGATAATTGTCGTGTACGATGATGTTACGACGGTCCGACATTTCGTAATCCTTTCCGACACTCGTAGAACGGTTAGCTAATCTTCTTAACAGTGAACCGTTTGTGATGGGCCGCGCATCAAACACGTTCTATAATAGTGAGTCGTTTGTGATGGGTCGCGCATCGTAAACGTAGCACCACAGAATACCGATTGTGATGGCAATGTGCGCAAAAACGAGTAGGAGTACTGTTGAGTCCCTATCCCCGACGGTTTCTGGGTCGTGTGGGAAGGACCCCCCTATCGCCCACACTCACTTGGCGACGGTTCCAAATGCCGTTGCGGAAAGGGGTTAAAACCGTTTCTTTAGCACCGACATGCACTAGTGTTACAACCTGGTTTTCAGTGTGATTACTCGTGATACTATTCCGTTGCCTACACCTTCTTTGTTTGATTAGATTCCCTGGGGCGGATACAAGATCATGCCTGAGGACATTGTCGCCTACCGGAACAACCAGGCGGCAGCAGAGAAGGAGCCTCAGGAGTGGGACCCTTAGGTGCCCGCTCCCCAGCACTTCAACGTGGGACCAGATGGCCTCTTCGAGTGGTGATTACCAAGTTAGGCCAAAAGCCTAAGCTTGGGGGAGTACGTGTTTCCACCGACATTACATTCATGTTTACACATTTCATTCCAGTTGTCGGTGTCTACACTTTTTCATTGTATTATCCATGTTAGATTTATTTTCTCACTTTCTTCTTGTGTGTTTGAAAAACTTTGAGATAATCCAAAAAAATTGTTGTTTGGTTCTTTTCAGTTTTTCTTTCTTGTTTAATTAGCTGTACTATAAAAAGAAAACCCAAAAAGATTTCCTTCTTCTTTTTCTTGTTGGGAGCTTTCCCGTGTAAATAGTTTTTCTCGTTTTTGCTTATCTTTTCTTTTATTTGCTTACTTCCAGAAAAACCAAAAACTCCAAAAATATTTCATTGTGTTTCTCTGAATTTATTTTCTGTTTATTGAGTTGTACCGAGGAGAATACCACGATGCATTATTGATTGATCTAACCAGGAGCCCATAATAACCTTGTCTTCTCCTTTTGAATAAAATGTTTGCAGATTCTAGCTTAGTCCACAGCACTCTTGCACTATTATTATTTTCATATCGTTCGGTCATGCAAGTGAAAAGAAATAATGACGATATTTGATGAACTGGCTACGGCAGAGAGAAATGAGTATGAACTCAACTTGTCTGTTTTTGTAAATATGTTAAACCTAGTATCCATGATTCAGCCTATTATGATCAAACATGTTTGCAATGACAATCAGATATTACAGTTCCTCATGCCATGCTTAAGTAGCTAGGAGTGGATAATGATTTATTTTGGATGTCAACATTGCGTTAAAATGTTCGAGTGGCTTGACTTGGCACATGTTCCTGCATGTAGTTGAATCAAAACCAAGATAGCCTCTATGATATTTATGTTGAAATGACATGCGGTGCCCCCATGTTTGGTTTTGGTAATTGATGACATTCTCTATGGACTAATGGTTGCATTGAGTTATATTTGAAGGATTTGTCCATAGGCATTTCTTCAAGTCCATGTGTTGGTTTAAAGGAGTTTATGTCTTGACCAAGGTGCTATTAAGGAATTATCCAAAGATTTGTCATGTGAGAGTTGAGGTTATTGCAAGCATGTCTTGAAGAAGAAGATTGTGTGATCATTCATGCTTACCTTCAAGGCATCATCCAAATGAAGAGAGTTGGAAAGGTTCAAGGTTGATCAAGACTAAGTCAAGAGTGAATCAAGTTTATCAACTCACAAAGCGTAGAAGATGTACCGAGAGGGATCAAGTGATCCTGTGGTATGGTAAGCATTGTCAATTACTCTTTGTGTACTAACCCATGGTCTTCGTGAGAGTTCATTGTGGGGTTAGGTTGAAGTGTGCACGTTCAAGTCATGCATCACAAAGAGATCAAGTGCTTGAAGATTGCCGTCCATTGTGGTGACAATGGACTTGTGAAGATGTGTCCAAGAGTGGCTCACCCATAGTGGAGTATGGGGGAGCAATCTACTACTCTTCACCGAGCCAACGCAATCAAGAAAGGTGGTCCTACTTGAGAAAGTCAAGATCGTCTACATCTAGCTCAAGTGGACTTTGTGCAGGGCAAAGGTTTGGCCTTGATAGGTTCTCTATTTTACCGGTCTCATGGTGGTAGTTTGGAGACCAGGTTATAGGATCGATTGCCGTACTATCAAGGGGGCTCTCAAGTGAGTAGCTTGATCATATCGTTCATAGAGAGCTCAAACCATCGCATGTTTGCATCATCTTCCTTGGTTCTTGTTTGGTTTTCTCCTTGTGAGATTTGGAGCTTATGGTCATCTTCTTGACAAGCTTGTGTTCATCAAAAACGGAGTTCACATGCTTCTTCTATTGCATTTTCGGTGTTGGAGGTTTTACCGGTCTTATTTGAGGAAGGGTTCTCACCTTTTTCTTATGGGCCTTTTTTAATTTCCTTCTTATTGTTGTTTGTATCAAGATTGTGTTAGCCCTTGTCGCTAGCTTTCCAACAAACTTGGTTTCATTGAATTCGGAGTCCGTTTGCAGAAGTTGTGTCGGTTTTGGTATCCTTAAAAAGGCTATAGCGGTACTCCGCTTGGAGGGGATGTAATTTTTTTACTACGGCTCTTGGGAGTGGTACTACCGCTTGGAGCGGTACTACCGCGGCTACTTCTGTGGCTACTTCCGCTCCGGACCAAAAACTCGTCTCAAGTCCAGAGGTGGTAGGAACGGATGTATTTTTTAGTACCACTCGCAAGCAGTAGTACCGCTACCCTTTGAGGTAGTACCGCTACCCCTAGCGGTAGTACCATGAGGACGAGTGGTAGTACTGCTCTCTCCGGGCTGTGAGCATAACGGTTGGATTTTTTCCACCTATAAAAGGGGGTCTTCTTCCCCAATGAACCTTATCCTTTGAGCTCATGTTCTTCCCCCACTGTTGACCTTCTTCGAGCTTGCTTTCTCTCAATCCCTCCAATGATTCTTGCTAGTTCTTGAGGGAAAAGAGAGAGGAGATCTAGATCTATGTTTCCACCAATCACTTTCTCCTCTATGTGAGGGGAACCCATTGGATCTAGATCTTGGAGTTCTTCATGTTCTCTTCTTCGTTCTTCCTCTCATTTTCCTCCCTAGCATTAGTTGCTTTGGTGGGATTTGGGAGAGAAGTACTTGGGCACTCCGTGTGCCCTTGCCATTGCATTTGGTGCATCGGTTTGAGTTCTTCGCGGTGATACATGGAAGTTACAAGTTTAGAAGCTTGTTACTCTTGCGTGCTTGGGCGCCCTAGACGGTTTATGGTGTTCGGAGCTCAATCATTGTGGTGTAAAGCTCTGGGCAAGCGTCGGTGTCTCCAATTAGGTTGTGGAGATCACCCCGAGCAATTTGAAGGGTACCGGTGACCGCCCCCAAAAGTTGCCAAAGTGTACGGGTTCGGTGATCGCCCCCAAGGGTTGCCATTTGTACGGATCGGTGACCGCCCTCAATGGTCCCTTAGTGGAATAACGGCATCTTGCATGGTGCGAGGGCGCGAGGAGATTACGGTGTCCCTAGTGGCTTCTTGGCGAGCATTGTGCCTCCACACCGCTCCAAAGGGAGCTTAGCATCCGCAAGGGTGTGAACTTCGGGATACATCGTCATCTCCGCGTGCCTCGGTTATCTCTTACCCGATCCCTTTACTTATGCACTTTACTTTGTGATAGCCATATTGTTCTTTGTCATATATCTTGCTATCACATAGTTGCTTATCTTGCTTAGTATAAGTTCTTGGTGCACATAGATGAGCCTGGTTGTTTTAGGTTTTGTGCTTGACAAATTAACCGCTAGGTATATTCCGCATTTGTTCAAGCCTAAACCATAATTATTTTAAAGCGCCTATTCACCCCCCCCCCCTCTAGGCGACATCCACGATCTTTCAATTGGTATCAGAGCCTCGTCTCTCTTTGATAGGCTTAACCATCTAGAGAGTAGATATGTCGACTAGGGGATTAGGATTCTCTGACACTCTTAGTTTCGATGGCACATATTTTGATGGTTGGGTAATTCGCATGCTTAATCTCTTTAAGGCCATGGACCCAAATTTAGAGTGAATTGTAGATATGGGTTTTTCTCCTCCGAATGATCCCCAAAGATTACATTTAGAGGATGAGAAAAACTCTTATCTCAATGCTCAAGCTTCTAATTTTCTTTTTGATGCTTTCAGCAATATAGTGTTTTTTAAACTCATGCCATTCTGGGATGCTCATGAGTTGTGGACAAAGCTTCAAGATAAATATGGTGTGTCCAAGATTTGTGGGGATGATTGTTCTCCCTCCACCTCCGGCTGTGTTGCCTTCTCAACTTCTTCTACTTCACCAACATGTGGTTTGCCACAAGGTAATGATATGGTGAGTAGTGGTGTTCATTGCAATGATGATAGTGGGCTTATTGTTGAGGATCCTTCATCACTTCCTTATTGCAATGCTTCATCTTTGGACTTTAACACTTCGAGCACTGCAAATGTTTTCACATGTCTGTGTTAATATATATAGTTCTTGCATATCATGTAGAAATTGCTTGACTAACTCTCATGATGATATGCTTGCTATGTCTTGTTGCCATGATAAAAATGCATCTATTTCCTCGAATTGTTGTTCTAACAATTTAGAGGAAACCCAACACCCCATGGAACAAGATGTGGTCTTGAATGGTGCTTCAAGGGATCCTACATCATCATCTATTGTGTTTTGCCTTATGGCTAAGGCTTCAAAGGTATCTCCCACTTTGAATCCCAATATATCTTGTGATGATATTGATGATGATAAGAATAGTGATGATGTTGTTGATGATGAAGAAAATGATAATGTTGTTGGTAACCCACAAGTATAGGGGATCGCAACAGTTTTTGAGGGTATAGTATTCAACCCAAATTTATAGATTCGACACAAGGGGAGCTAAAGAACATTTGAAGGTATTAGGAGCTGAGTTGTCAATTCAACCACACATGGAGATTATTTATCTACAGCAAAGTGATCAGTAGCAAAGTAGTTTGATAGTTTTGATAGTAGTGACAGCACCAATAGTAATAATAGCAGTCATAGCAGTAATTTGTAGTAAGTGTAACAGTGATGATAGCAATAGTAATGCAGCAAGATCAATGAGGATAAATTCGTAGGCATTGGATCGGTGACTTGTTGGATGATATTCATCATGTGACAGTTATAACCTAGGGTGATACGGCACTAGCTCCAATTCATCGATATAATGTAGGAATGTATTCTGTAAATAGTCATACGTGCTTTATTAAAAGAACTTGCATGACATCTTTTGTCCTACCCTCCCATGGCAGTGGGGTCCATATTAGAAACTAAGGGATATTAAGGCCTCCTCTTAATAGAGAACCGGAACAAAGCATTAACACATAGTGAATACATGAACTCCTCAAACTACGGTCATCACCGGGAGTGGGCCCGGTTGTTGTCACTCCGGGGTTGTCGGATCATAACACGTAGTAGGTGACTATAACTTGCAAGATCGGATCTAAAACATGGATATGATGATGAATTCATAAACGGTTCAGATCTGAAATCATGGCACCCGGGCCCAAAGTGACAAGCATTAAGCATGGCAAAGTCATAGCAACATCAATCTAAGAACATAGTGGATACTAGGGATCAAGCCCTACCAAAACTAACTCGATTAGATGATGAATCTCATCCAACTCCTCACCGACCAGTGATCCTACGAAGGAATTACTCACTCCCGGTGGGAAGCATCATGGAATTGGCGATGTAGAAGGGTTGGTGATGACGAAGAACGAAGACCCCCCTCTTCGGAGCCCCAAAGGACTCCAGATCTGCCCTCCCGAGGAAGAACAGGGCTTGGCGGCTGCTCCGTCTCGTGGATCGTGATAATTCTTTCTCCCTGATTTTTTCTGGAAATATTTGAATTTATAGTATCATGGGGGGTCGTCAGCGGAGCCACCAGGTGGGTACAACCCACCTGGGCGCGCCAGGAGAGGGGGGTGCCCTGGTGGGTTGTGCCCACCCAGGGGCCCCTCTCTGGTGGGTCTTGGCTCCAGAAATTCTTATTATTGATATAAAAAATCCTCGCAAAGTTTCGTTCCATTCCGAGAACTTTTATTTCTACACAAAAACAACACCATGGTAGTTCTGCTGAAAACAGCGTCAGTCCAGGGTTAGTTTCATTTAAATCATGCTAATTAGAGTCCAAAATAAGAGGAAAAGCGTGAGAAAAAAGTAGATACGTTGGATACGTATCAACTCCCCCAAGCTTAAACCTTTGCTTGTCCTCAAGCAATTCTGTTGATAAACTGAAAATGAGAAAGAAAAAATTTTACGAACTCTTTTGCTCTTGTTTGCATGAACAAGCTAAAACAGCACCCGGGTTTTCAGCCAACATTATAACTAACCATGTCGACAACAACTCTTAAAGATTATAATGACTCATATCAATGGCATAATCAGCTAGCGAGCAATAATAAGATATCTCAAACGGCAACACGTTGTCAAAACAACCATGACATAATATGACAATCATGGTATCTCGCTAGCCCTTTCTGAGACCGTAAAACATAAATGTATCCAAAGTTCAAGCAGTGACTAAACATTGTAATTCATGGTAGAAAAGATCCAGTCATGATGCACCCAACATTAGCTACACACAATGCATAAATCATGACAGCTGTGATCTACTCAGTTTCTGGTGAAAACAGCGTCAGTCCAGGGTTAGTTTCATTCAAATCATGCAAATTAGACTCCAAAACAAGAGGAAAAGCATGAAAAAAAGTAGATACCTTGGAGACCTATCAGTTGCCTCCTTAAAAACTAAGGGTGAAATGATTTTTGAAGCTCTTCATAAAAATAAAATTGCTCGTTCCAACTTCATGGAAATTATGTCCATTGCCATTGAGAGCAAGAAATACATCGAGGAGTTGGAATCTCATCTCGAGTAGCATGAGGTCACCATTGAGAAAATGGAAGGCCATGAGTGTGATTACGCTAATGAGATCGTCGACCTCTCACAAGATCTTGAACATAAACAAACCACCAAGGAATCTCTTGAGGAGACCTTTGCCCTAGAATTATCTAGAATAAAGGGATCTCTTGATAGAGCCCTTGATGTGTCCAATGTTTTCAAAACTAAAAATGATAAGCTTGATTTTGCGCATGCCAAACTCCTTGAGGATTTTTAGCACCTCGAAAATGGCTCAAGGATCATTAAGAGTGAACTCACCAAACTCATCGAGTCTCATGCTCAACTTAAAGCTTCATATTCAAAAGAGCTTGCAAAGTTGCATTCTCCTCTTGTTGTTAATAATGATGCTAGTGCTACTAACTCTATTTCTTGAGAAGCATCCTTGTTGAAGGAAAATGTTGAGCTAAGGGCTCAACTTGCGTTGCTATCTAGCAACTATGGGAAATTGGAAGAAAGTCATGAAAAGCTCTCAAGGTCTCATGATGATCTTCTAGTATCCCATAATGTGCTAATGATAGCTCATGAGGCTATGATGACTAATGTAACATCTAGTGATCCTCATGTGGACACTAGCACTATTTCAAGTCTAAATGCTATATTTCCATGTGCTAGTCCTCGTAATGCATCCACTCATAATGTTGCTACTTCTTGTGATGAATTCCTTTCCTTGTTGCTCTAACGATGAAGCTTACACTTCCTCTAGTACTTGTGTCGATACTAACCATGTAGAGGAAATTAAAGAGCTCAAGGCTCAAGTCACTTCTTTGAAGAAAGATTTGGAAAAGTGTAATGAAGGGAAGTCCACACTCAATAATATCTTGTGTGTGAAATTCCCCCAATGAGACTTGGATTCAACTCCAATAAGAATAAGAAGTCCAAGAGAAACAAGAAGGGATAGGAACAAGTCAATAATTCGGCCAAGATTATTTGCTTCAAGTGCAAAATTGAAGGGCGTCATGTTAGATCTTGCCCATTGAATAAGAAGCCCATTAATGACAAGCAACAAGGGAAGCGAACACAAGTTCATTCGCATGCCCAACCTCAAGTTGAAGAAAGGCCTCTTCCCAAGAAGACTCAAGCTAATGCTTCTCAAGTTGAGAAATCAAGTGAGAAGAAAGTGAAGAGTAGACATTGCTACTTATGTCGTGAGAAAGGACATGTTGATTCTTCATGCATGAATGGTACCTTATCCAACCCTATTCTAATTGATGATATCTATTCTCTTGGTAAGGATAAGGTTGGCAATGTGTTTGCCAAAGTTGTTGGTACTCAAAGTGGTGTCAAGAAAAGAACCATTTGGGTAGCCAAGCCTATTATGACTAGCCTCTTAGGACCCAACTTGGTTGGCGACCAACAAGCTCAAACTTGACAATAGATGTTTTTGGAGGGCATTGAAGATTTGGCTACATTATGAAGAATTAAGGGGACTTCATCATTCTTATTGTCTCAAGCCAAGTCAATTGGGTTTTCAGGTTTCTATCTTTTATCCAGTGTGCCTCCTGGCAGTAACTTGTACTTAAATTGTTTACATTGAAAGTTACTTGCCCCTTTGCATGTTATGGTTTTGTTCCTTGCATGTGTTTGTATATGTTGTGCCTCCTATTGCTTATCTTGAGTAATCAAGTATGTGTGTGTTGGTTTGCACATCATGTACATGTGTGTCGTACGTTGAGCCTTTATGCATCTTATTTGTATCTTAGTTGGCTCTTGTGAGAGATTAATGGAATATCCCATTATGGGGGAGTGATGTGCTTTGTACACCTCACAATCCTATAAATGTGTGTACATGAGGAATACCATCTAGTATTGATATTACAAGATTATCTAGTCGCTATGTGGTATGTCTTCTCATGAGAAATTCAAATTCTAAATAGTCCATTAATTATCTCTTGTTGGATCCTCTTATTTCCTCTTGTTAAGTTTTTATTGGTATCACATTATGGGGGAGTAATATGCTATGTGCATATTACAAGCCTAGAAAATGTGTACATTTGAGATATTGTCACCTAGAATTGATATTGTGAATTATCTTGTTCCTAGGTGGCATGTTAGCTCTACAAGTTGCAATTTGCTTGTGGGTGGTGTGAAGATGATATTGGATATCCTTGCTATCTACCAACGGGAGTTATTCCCAAATACTTCTTGTCTTTTGACAATTGGTACTCACTTATGTGTGGTAGAAATTATTGATCATCTTTACATTGGCCTTTGTTTTTTTTTGCCTTATGTCTTGCCTAGGATTGTGTCAACTCCCATTGTATTCCATACCACTTGTGGATCTTGTTATTTCCTTGAGCTTGTCTAGTTTTTGTATAGATATAGTTAAATTGGTGATCACATCTTATGCTTTTTGTATTCAAATGCAAATTCTCTATAATGCAGAATGCTTGGGGGAGCTATCCTATTTTCTACAAAACACTCATCTTGTGATCCTTATCAAGGGTGTGTTAGTGGAAGGCAAGCCATTTTATTTTTGGTACTTTGTGCCATCATGAAACTTTGTAGAGAGCTTGGTTTGTTTGGAACCATCCTCTCTTCTGGGAGTTTGATATCTTTTATTTAGTGTGTACCAATGGATATCTCATTCCTCGATATATCTGTTATGGATATCCTCCAAGTGTTGATTTATTCATTTGGTATCTTTTCTTCACTTGGTATTTCTTTGTCAATTGGTATCGGTTCTTGAAAGTATTGAGAATGCATATTAACTTCATGTAGTCTCTTTGGCATGCTTTCTTTCTTTGGCCCAATATATAGGGGAAAGTCCACCAAGTCTCAAATTGGATGAGATGTGCATGAAATTCATTTTCATATCTATATGCACATATTTATGTGGAGTTTGTCATATGTATTGTTGGTTCTCTAACTCTTTGGTCCCAATGAGGTTGGGTACCATTTTGTTTGTGTTGTTGTTCTAGGAACAATTGGAGATTCATTGGATGCTCGGATCACTCACAAGGAAGGTGGTGTCACCATGTGCTTATTGGAGTCAAGCTAGGATGTTCAATGAACTACTATCTAATACCTTCAATTGGTATCTTCTGCATCCTTCCAATGCTATCTCGGTAACAAGTATCTATTCATGCTTTCATTGCTTGCATTCAACCTTGTGTAGGTTGCATCTTGGCATGATATTCATTTCATATCTTGTCATACTTGTTTCCCTTCTCAAAGCATCCCAACGATGATCTCTTGTTGCTAGTTGTGATGTCTTTGATGGATGTGTGGTTGGACTTCATTTATATACAATAAGACTATATCTAGACAAGTGCTATGCTTTCAAGCAAATATCTTATTGTATGTTTATGACTTCCTTGTGGATATCTTGTCCTTTCCTTTTTGTAACTATTTCATGTGTACATCCTTCCTTGTGGATTGATATCATCATGATCGTCATCTACCTAGAATCTTATACACTTGAGAGAAGTTGCATATCAAGTTGATATCCCTTTCTTTCACGTCCACCGTTTCTTTCTCATGTTATTTCTTTGGTGGCTCCGTGAAAGTGTGTGCCTTGAGTGTGGGTCATATCTCGTTGCATCTTGATGCACTCTTGTGTGGTGAAGATCTTTTTCCTCATGCTTGTCTTGACAAGGCTTTTTCCATCTTAATTGGTATCCCTCGACTTGATGAGGCTTTAACTTTCTATCTTCACCATGGTTTGTCACAAGCTTGGTTGTTATTTCGCTTTTTAGTAAGCTTGTGTATCCATTTGCTTCTTGTGTGTGTGGGAAGGTCATGTCTTGCACCTTGTATCTCATTTATACAAGACTATGTTGATGCTTAATGCTCATCCTTACATTAGTCTTCTCAAGTGCTTTTCATGACTCACACATATCTTTTTGGTTGAGCCTTTTCTTAAGTTGCCTCTTTTACATGTTGCTCAACCATGTGTTTGTTGCAAGTGATAGGCTTTGTTTCCTATATGCTCACTTGCACTTGTTGTAAGTTTCTATTGATTTTGGGGGAGCTATGATCCTATTTTGTGCACTTTGTATCCAAATACAAAAACTCTTATTTGTGCACAAATCATGGGGAGCTTCTCTAGTTTCTTTAGAACACTCCTTTGCTCATATCTTAATATCCTTTATTCATGTGGCTCATAGGATCTTTGGTCTAGTTGGTTCAATTGATATCCGTTGATTGCTTGCTTCAATTGGTATCTTTTGATTGCTTGATTGCTTGTGTCTCTCTTTGTTATGTCTTTGTGGCATATCATTCTTTAGCAATCTTTGTGCCTCAATATAGTTTGTCTTCCTCCAAGTATTTACCTTTGGATATGCGTATGAAATTCCACTCTCTTGTTGAGAAATACACAATTTATGGAGGAACACTTTCTATATTGGCCTTCTAAGCTTTTCACCCATTTTGGCAATCGATGCCAATGGGGGTGAAGTTTTAGAGAGTTTTGTGGAGAAGTTTTCAGAGTTTCGCATTGCTTTGGTTTTGTTTCTAAGAATTTGCATCTCTTACTCGTGCATCATTGGTTGTTGCATTGCATGGTGATGCATAATTCCTTATTTAAACTCTCTTGAAAGTGATTGTCATCAATTACCAAAATGGGGGAGATTGAAAGGACATGCATTGCCCCCATGTGTGGTTTTGGTAATTAATGACATTCTCTCTGGACTAATGGTTGCATTGAGTTATATTTGAAGGATTTGTCCATATGCATTTCTTGAAGTTCATGTGTTGGTTTCAAGGAGTTTATGTGTTGACCAAGGTGCTATTAAGGAATTATCCAAAGATTGGTCATGTGAGAGTTGAGGTTATTGCAAGCATGTCTTGAAGAAGAAGATTGTGTGATCATTCATGCTTACCTTCAAGGCATCATCCAAATGAAGAGAGTTGGAAAGGTTCAAGGTTGATCAAGACTAAGTCAAGAGTGAATCAAGTTGATCAACTCACAAAGCGTAGAAGATGTACCAAGAAGGATCAAGTGATCCCATGGTATGGTAAGCATTGTCAATTACGCTTTGTGTACTAACCCATGGTCTTCGTGAGAGTTCTTTGTGGGGTTAGGTTGCGGTGTGCACGTTCAAGTCATGCATCACGAAGAGATCAAGTGCTAGAAGATTGCCGTTCATTGTGGTGACAATGGACTTGTGAAGATGTGCCGAAGAGTGGCTCACCCATAGTGGAGTATGGGGGAGCAATCTACTAGTCTTCACCGAGCCTTGCACAAATTCCACTTTCTTGGTTATTTATTGGTTTTATCCTTGTGAGATTTGGAGCTTATGGTCATCTTCTTGACAAGCTTGAGTTCACTGAAAACGGAGTTCACATGCTTCTTCTATTGCGTTTTCGGTGTTGGAGGTTTTACCGGTCTTATTCGAGGAAGGGTTCTCACCTTTTTCTTATGGGCCTTTTCTAATTTCCTTCTTACTATTATTTGTATCAAGATTGTGTTAGCCCTTGTCGCTATCTTTCCAACAAACTTGGTTTCCTTGAATTCGGAGTCTGTTTGCAAAAGTTGTGTCAGTTTTGGTGTCCTTAAAAAGGTTGCAGCGGTCCTACCACTCATGGGAGCGGTACTACCGCTTGGAGGGGATGTAATTTTTTACTACCGCTCTTGGGAGCGGTACTACCGCAGCTACTTCCATGGCTACTTTCACTCCGGACCAAAAACTCGTCTCAAGTCCAGCGGTGGTAGGAACGGATGTATTTTTTATTACCGCTCGCAAGCAGTAGTACCGCTACCCTTTGAGGTAGTACCGCTACCCCTAGCGGTAGTACCATGAGGACGAGCGGTAGTACCACTCAGTGCGGGCTGTGAGCATAACGGTTGGATTTTTTCCCACCTAGAAAACGGGGTCTTCTTCCCCAATGAACCATATCCTTTGAGCTCGTGTTCTTCCCCCATTGTTGACCTTCTTCGAGATTTCTTTATCTCAATCCCTCCAATGATTCTTGCTAGTTCTTGAGGGAAAAAAGAGAGGAGATCTAGATTTATGTTTCCACCAATCACTTTCTCCTCTATGTGGGGGGAACCCATTGGATCTAGATCTTGGAGTTCTTTGTGTTCTCTTCTTCATTCTTCCTCTCATTTTCCTCCCTAGCATTAGTTGCTTTGGTGGGATTTGGGAGAGAAGTACTTGGGCACTCCGTGTGCCCTTGCCATTGCATTTGGTGCATCTTGAGTTCTCCACGGTGATACCTGGAAGTTACAAGTTGAGAAGCTTGTTACTCTTGGGTGCTTGGTATCCTTGAGCTTGTTCCTCTTGGGTGCTTGGGCGCCCTAGACGGTTGGTGGTGTTCGGAGCTCAATCATTGTGGTGTAAAGCTCCGGGCAAGCGTCGGGGTCTCCAATTAGGTTGTGGAGATCACCCCGAGCAATTTGACGGGTATCGATGACCGCCCCCAAGGGTTGCCAAAGTGTACGGGTTCGGTGATCGCCCCCAAGGGTTGCCATTTGTACGGGTTCGATGACCGCCCTCAAGGGTCCCTTAGTGGAATCACGGCATCTTGCATTGTGCGAGGCCGTGAGGAGATTACGGTGGCCCTAGTGGCTTCTTGGGGAGCATTGGGCCTCCACACCGCTCCAAATGGAGATTAGCATCCGCAAGGCTGTGGACTTCGTGATACATCGTCGTCTCCGTGTGCCTCAGTTATCTCTTACACGAGCCCTTTACTTATGCACTTTACTTTGTGATAGCCATATTGTTCTTTGTCATATATCTTGATATCACATAGTTGCTTATCTTGCTTAGTATAAGTTGTTGGTGCACATAGGTGAGCCTAGTTGTTTTAGGTTTTGTGCTTGAAAAATTAACCGCTAGGTTTATTCCGCATTTGTTCAAGCCTAAACCGTAATTATTTTAAAGTGTCTATTCACCCCCCCCCACTCTAGGCAACATCCACGATCTTTCATATGTTCGTGGTGTGAATATCCTACTCATGCTAGTTTTTTTGAATATTTACTATGAGGCAAAGCCCCACAGCCCTTTATTAAAGATCAAAAACTATACAAACAAAGATAAGAAGGAGTATATATAAGGGCTAAGGTATAAAACTACAACTACCTACCTGATCTAGTTAAACTAAAGCATTAATCCAAGCTTTGAGCTTGATGCTGGTGTCATCATTGAGCCTATGAGCTAAAAGGGAAAGATCATGAACAAAATTACACCTCCAAACAGCAAAAGTAGCTCGCTCCCCTATAAAAGTTCTGCCATTCGTGAGGATTCAAATATTCCAGGCTGTAGTGAGCATTACTTCGAAGAAGAAAGAATGCCTAAACCTGGTTCTTGCATATTGGATGCATTGCTGGATATCAGGGCCTCTGGACCAGTCAACAGAAAGGTAGTTCCAAACTCTCCGACTGAAATTGCAGTTAAAGAACAGGTGCAACCTATCCTCGTATAAAAGTTCATGACAGATAACACAAAGGTTATCATCCAGAGGAGATCTCCAATGCCTGCGTATTAAAAGATCTTAGTGTTAAGCCTGACAAACAAAAGCAACCAGCCAAATACTTTGATCTTCATGGTACATCTGCTTTTCCACAACCATTTACACGGTTGAATTGTGGGCAAATGTGAGTGCATAATGGTGTAGAAACTCTTGGCAGAAAAACTCCCAGATTTTCCTGGCCAAACCCAAACATCTGGTATGTTGGTGTCCCTGTTCGGAGCCAAGATCGAGCCCTCCAGCACTTGTAGCTCCAGAGCAGCCTCATGAGACAGTGGCAGGAAGAACATGGAGAAAACATCATGCGATATGAGGAATTCATGCACTGAGACTTTGTCATTGTTAACAAAATAAAAAAGCCTTGGTAACCTCCAACATAGAGGTCTGGAGGAGCCACCAATGAACCAAACATCGGTCCAGAACAGAGCCGAGTCGCCCATGTTGATGTGCACTAAGGCGATAGCCATGTATGCACCATTAAGCTTGAGAATATCTCTCCACCAACCTAATCATGCTAGTATCCAATGTTACTTATGCATAATGCATGTTCATGACCGTTTTCGCTCTCTAGCTAACCGCTTCTCAACCTAATTGCTAGTCTTCCCTGTACTAAGCTGAATTACTGTTGGTGCATCAAAATCCTGAAACCCAAGTTATTCCAGATGAGTCCACCATACCTACCTATATGCGGTGTTACCTTGCCGTTCTAAGTAAATTTGCATGTGCCACCTCTAAAAACTTCAAATAAATATCATTTTTTGTGTGCCTAGATTGTTCATAGAGCGACAGGAGGTAGTCAGTATCTTCCATGCTAAGTGGGTCATTCTCATGATGAGTGTTTATTCACTCGCCCTTGCATGAGAGGGGCGGTAATAGGGATTCCCAGTCCCAAATTCAAATTGAAAATAATTAAACAAAACTCCCCCAGGATTGTTGTCGGTATGGACGGTACCCGTGGATTCAGACCAGTCGGTGATAGAGGCGAGGGGCCCGATCTTTCGATGAGATGATAACTATTGATTTGGTGGAGACGACTTTTACGATCTGACTACAAACGTGCATGACGTTGCGCCTTAGCAATCGCTAAACCAACTCCGAGAGGTTACTGACCACGCCGGAGCATGATCAACCTGACCACAAAGGTCTATTCCTGCAAGCAATCGAAGAACAAGCAAGAATATGATTAAGCAATCTAAATATTGCGAATATGGATGAAGTATTGATAAAAGTGGGGTTTCATAAGCCGTCTTGGTCTGGTCGTTGGACACAAACAAAGTACACGAAGTGCAGCTATGGCTAACTTTTAACTAAATAAACCCAAGTCTAAATGATGCCTTAAGGGCTATATTTATAGGGGGAAGAGAGGGGATTTCGTCCACCGTTGACAATATGGACTCTAAAAATAGCCTATGAAGTAGTATTTCGAAATTACATGCGTCTGGCCCAAAAATAAGGTGGCACAGCACCAATAATAAGCTATGGACGAAATTTATAAAATGCCATCTTGTATATTTCGTCCATCTTCTTGTATGTCATCATGGTGGCTTCAAAGTGCGGAAATCTCCACTACAAACTCCGTTCTTGTTCTCTTCGCACGCGCCTTCGTCTTCATGCTTGATAATGCTCCAATGTTCATCATTCTTGTCCATGCTAGGCCCTTCAACTGTAAGTATTAAAAATGTATCAAAGTTAGGCAGCATCATATTCTCATGAACTTCAGAAACATTACCAAGAAACGAAAGTACCAGATAATATAACTGGCATGCGCGATCTATACTAATCGATCCAATAGGTATAGTAGTAGGGGATGTGGGTGTAACTATGGCCTCCATGTCCTCATCAGCTGTGGAGTGTGTTTGTTGGTGGAGGGGGAGTAAACCTTTACTTTTATCGCTTGGAAACCGCCACTAATGTGTTTAGCATCAAAGATACCGATAACTAATGGTCTCTAAGTAAATAAGAAGGGTGCATTTCTCAAAATTTCATTTACCTTTGTTTTAAAAACTTGAGCTCTAGCACCGCTTATGTTGTGTCATCACCTTCTCAAATAAGCCCTGGGTCCTGAGAGCACTATTGTCATCCGCATGCATTGTGTGTACCTAATGTTGGGTGCATCATGACTGGATCTTTTCTACCATGAATTACAATGTTTAGTCGATGCTTGAACTTTGGAGGTGATCTGCATTTATGTTTTGCAGTCTCAAAAAGGGCTAGCGAGATACCACTATTGTCATATTATATCATGGTTGTTTTGACAAACTGTTGTCATTGGATATATCTCATTATTTCTCGCTAGCTGATTATGCCATTGATATGAGTTAATATAATTTTTGAGTTATTATCAACATGGTTAGTCATGATCTTAGTTGAATACATGGGTGCTACTTAAGCTTATTTATGTAAACAAGAGCAAAAGAGTTCATAAAAGTTTTTCTTTTCCACTTTTAGTTTATCAACTGAATTGCTTGAGGACAAGCAAAGGCTTAAGCTTGGGGGAGTTGATACGTCTTTGTCATATCTACTTTTCCTAACGCTTTTCCTCTTGTTTTGGACTCTAAATTGCATGATTTGAATGAAACTAACCCAGACTGACGTCGTTTTCAGCAGAACTACCATGGTGTTGTTTTTGTGTAGAAATAAAGGTTCTCAGAATGGAATGAAACTTTTTGGAGAATTATTTCAGAATAAATAAAAAATATTGGAGCCAACAACCATCGGAGGGGGGCACCTGGGTGGGCAGGGCACAACCCACCAGGATGCCCTCCCCCCCCCTCCTGGCGTGCCCAGGTGGGTTGTCCCCACCTGGTGACCCCGCAGGCCTCAACCCTGATACTATAAAATCACATTTTTGGAGAAAAAATCAGGGAGGAAGAATTATTGCATTTCACGAGACGGAGCCGCCGCCGCCTCCTGTTCTTCATCAGGAGGCCAAATCTGCAGTCCGTTTGGGGCTCCGGAGAGGGGGGTCTTCGATCTTCGTCATCACCAACCCTTCTCCATCGTCAATTCCATGATGCTCCCCACCGGGAGTGAGTAATTCCTTCGTAGGCTCGTTGGTCGGTGAGGAGTTGGACGAGATTCAACATATAATCGAGTTAGTTTTGTTAGGGCTTGATCCCTAGTATCCATTATGTTCTAAGATTGATGTTGCTATGGCTTTGGCATGCTTAATGCTTGTCACTTTGGGCCCAGGTGCCATGATTTCAGATCTGAACCGTTTATGTTATCACCATTATATCTATGTTCTAGATCCAATTTTGCAAGTTATAGTCACCTACTACGTGTTATGATCCGACAACCCTGGGTGACAGAAGTCGGGACACTTCCCGGTGATGACCGTAGTTTGAGGAGTTCATGTATTCACTATGTGTTAATGCTATGATCCGGTTCTCCATTAAAAGGAGACCTTAATATCCCTTAGTTTCTAATAGGACCCCTCTGCCATGGGAGGGTAGGACAAAAGATGCCATGCAAGTTCTTTCCAAAAGAATGTATGACTATTTACGGAATACATGCCAACATTATATTTATGAACTGGAGCTAGTGTCGTATCGCCCTAGGTTATGACTGATATATGATGAATATCATCCAACGAATTCACCGATCCAATGCCTAGAAATTTCTCTCATATTGTTCCTACTAAGTTACTACTGCTATTGTTACTATTGCACTTGCTACAAAATCATCGCTATCAATGTTAATGTTACTATTGTTGTTGCTACTACAATCAGAACTATCATACTACTTTGCTACTGATCACTTTGCTGTAGATAATTAATCTCTCGGTGTGGTTGAATTGACCACTCAACTACTAATACTTCCAAATATTCTTTGGCTCCCCTATCGAATCAATAAATTTGGGTTGAATACTCTACCCTCGAAAACTGTTGCGATCCCCTATAATTGTGGGTATCAGTCGCCGGCGCATAACTCGCCGGATTATTTCACGCCAATTATAACTTGGTGGAATTTTTGCAAATGTCACTGCTACTTCTTGATCTTGCGTTGTATTTTCCCTTGAAGAGGAAAGGGTGATGCAGCAAAGTAGAGATAAGTATTTCCCTCCATTAGAGAACAAAGGTATCAATCCAGTAGGAGACAATGCACAAATCACCAATACATGCACAAACAATCAAACAACTTGCACCCAACGCGATAAAGGGGTTGTCAATCCCTTCACGGTTACTTGCAAAAGTGAGATCTGATAGTGATAGATGAAACTAAACAAAAGATAAAGTAAATATTTTTTGTATTTTTGGTTTATAGATTCGAAAGTAAAAGATTGCAAAATAGTATACCGGAAACTTATATGATGGAAAATAGACCCGGGGGCCATAGGTTTCACTAGAGGCTTCTCTCAAGATAGCAAATAATACGATGGGTGAACAAATTACTGTCGAGCAATTGATATAAAAGCGCAAAGTTATGACGATATCTAAGGCAATGATTATGAAATATAGGCATCACGTCCGTGTCAAGTAGACCGAGACGATTCTGCATCTACTACTATTACTCCACACATCGAGTGACTCCTACTTGCATCTAGAGTATTAAGTTCATTAAGAACAGAGTAACGCATTAAATAAGATGACATGATGTAGAGGAATAAACTCAAGAAATATGATGTAAACCCCATCTGTTTATCCTCGATGGCAACAATACAATACGTGCCTTGCTGCCCCTACTGTCACTGGAAAAGGACGCCGCAAGATTGAACCCAAAGCTAAACACTTATCCCATTGCAAGAAAAATCAATCTAGTTGGCCAAACCAAACCGATAGTTCGAAGAGAATTACAAAGATATCAAATCATGCATAAAAGAATTCATAGAAGATTCAAATAATATTCATAGATAAGCTAATCATAAATCCGCAATTCATCGAATCTCGACAAACACACCGCAAAATAAGATTACATCGGATAGATCTCCAAGAACATCAAGGAGAACATGGTATTGAGAATCAAAGAGAGAGAAGAAGCCATCTAGCTACTATCTATGGACCCGTAGGTCTGTGGTAAACTATAGAGTTGATGTAGATGCCCACCGTGATCAAATCCCCCTCCAACAGGATGCCGGAAAAGGCCCCAAGATGGGATCTCACGGGAACAGAAGGTTGCGGCGATGGAAATAAGTTTTCATGGATACTTCTAGTGGTTTGGGAATATATGTGAATATATGCTACCTCTTGAGCATGCGTTGGTTTTCCCTTCAAGAGGAAAGGATGATGCAGCAAAGTAGCGTAAGTATTTTCCTCAGTTTTTGAGAACCAAGGTATCAATCCAGTAGGAGACTACACGCAAGTCGCCTAGTACCTGCACAAAAAAATAAGAACCTTGCAACCAACGCGATAAAGGGGTTGTCAATCCCTTCACGACCACTTGCAAAAGTGAGATCTAGGCATGATAAAAAACGCATAGTTATGATGATATCTAGGCATGATCATGAACATAGGCATCACGTTCGGTCAAGTAGACCGAAATGATTCTGCATCTACTACTATTACTCCACACATCGACCGCTATCCAGCATGCATCTAGAGTATTAAGTTCATAAGAACAGAGTAACGCCTTAAGCAAGATGACATGATGTAGAGGGATAAACTCATGCAATATGATGAAAACCCCATTTTGTTATCCTCGATGACAACAATACAATACGTGCCTTGCTGCCCCTACTGTCACTGGGAAAGGACACCGCAATATTGAACCCCAAAGCTAAGCACTTCTCCCATTGCAAGAAAGATCAATCTAGTAGGCCAAACCAAACTGATAATTCAAAGAGACTTGAAAAGATAACCAATCATACATAAAAGAATTCAGAGAAGATTCAAATATTGTTCATAGCCAAACTTGATCATAAACCCACAATTCATCGGTCTCAACAAACACACCGCAAAAGAAGATTACATCGAATATATCTCCACAAGAGGGGGGAGAACTTTGTATTGAGATCCAAAAAGAGAGAAGAAGCCATCTAGCTAATAACTATGGACCCGAAGGTCTGAAGTAAACTACTCACACTTCATCGGAGAGGCTACGGTGTTGATGTAGAAGCCCTCTGTGATCGATGCCTCTCCGGCGGAGCTCCGGAACAGGCCCCAAGATGGGATCTCGTGGATACAGAAAGTTACAGTGGTGGAATTAGGTTTTTTGCTCCGTATCTGATCGTTTGGGGGTACGTAGGTATATATAGGAGGAAGGAGTGCGTCGGTGGAGCAACAGGGGGCCCACGAGGGTGGAGGGCGCACCTGGGGGTAGTCGCGCCCCCTACCTCATGGCTTCCCTGTTGGTTTCTTGACGTAGGGTCCAAGTCTCCTAGATCTTGTTCGTTCCAAAAATCGCGTTCCCGAAGGTTTCATTCCGTTTGGACTCCGTTTGATATTCCTTTTCTTCGAAACCCTAAAATAGGCAAAAACAGCAATTCTGGGCTGGGCCTCCGGTTAGTAGGTTAGTCCCAAAATAATATAAAAGTGTATAATAAAGCCCAATAATGTCCAAAACAGAAGATAATATAGCATGGAGCAATCAAAAATTATAGATACGTTGGAGACGTATCAAGCATCCCCAAGCTTAATTCCTGCTCGTCCTCGAGTAGGTAAATGATAAAAACAGAATTTTTGATGTGGAATGCTACTTGGCATAATTTCAATGTAATTCTTCTTAATTGTGGTGTGAATATTCAGATCCGAAAGATTCAAGACAAAAGTTTAATACTGACATAGAAATAATAATACTTCAAGCATACTAACTAAGCAATTATGTCTCTTCAAAATAACATGGCCAAAGAAAGTTATCCCTACAAAATCGTATAGTCTGGCTATGCTCTATCTTCACCACACAAAGTATTTAAATCATGCACAACCCCGATGACAAGCCAAGCAATTGTTTCATACTTTTGACATTCTCAAACTTTTTCAATCTTCACGCAATACATTAGCGTGAGCCATGGACATAGCACTTTAGGTGGAATAGAATGGTGGTTGTGGAGAAGACAAAAAAAGGGAAGATAGTCTCACATCAACTAGGCGTATCAACGGGCTATGGAGATGCCCATCAATAGATATCAATGTGAGTGAGTAGGGATTGCCATGCAACGGATGCACTAGAGCTATAAGTATATGAAAGCTCAACAAAAGGAACTAAGTGGGTGCGCATCCAACTCACTTGCACACGAAGACCTAGGGCAATTTGAGGAATCCCGTCATTGGAATATACAAGCCAAGTTCTATAATGAATAATTCCCACTAGTATATGAAAGTGATAACATAGGAGACTCTCTATTATGAAAATCATGGTGCTACTTTGAAGCACAAGTGTGGTAAAAGGATAGTAGCATTGTCCCTTCTCTCTTTTTCTCTCATTTTTTTTGGGCCTTTCCCCCCTTTTTTATGGCCTCTTTTTTTTCTCAGGAGCCTCATCCCGACTTGTGGGGGAATCATAGTCTCCATCATCCTTTCCTCACTTGGGACAATGCTCTAATAATGATGATCATCACACTTTTATTTACTTACAACTCAACAATTACAACTCAATACTTAGAACAAAATATGACTCTATGTGAATGCTTCCGGCGGTGTACCGGGATATGCAATGAATCAAGAGTGACATGTATGAAAGAATTATGAACGGTGGCTTTGCCACAAATACAATGTCAACTACATGATCATGCAAAGCAATATGACAATGATGGAGTGTGTCATAGTAAACGGAACGGTGGAAAGTTGCATAGCAATATATCTCGGAATGGCTATGGAAATGCCATGATAGGTAGGTATGGTGGCTGTTTTGAGGAAGGTATATGGTGGGTGTATGATACCGGCGAGAGGTGCGCGGTATTAGAGAAGCTAGCAATGGTGGAAGGGTGAGAGTGTGTATGATCCATGGACTCAACATTAGTCATAAAGAACTCATATACTTATTGCAAAAATCTACAAGTTATCAAAGCAAAGTATTACGCGCATGCTCCTAGGGGTAGATTTGTAGGAAAAGACCATCGCTCGTCCCCGACCGCCACTCATAAGGAAGACAATCAATAAATAAATCATGCTCCGACTTCATCACATAACGGTTCACCATACGTGCATGCTACGGGAATCACAAACTTTAACACAAGTATTTCTCAAATTCACAACTACTCAACTAGCATGACTCTAATATCACCATCTCCATATCTCAAAACAATTATCAAGTATCAAACTTCTCATAGTATTCAACACACTCATAAGAGAAGTTTATTATTAATCTTGTATACCTAGCATATTAGGATTATTTAAGCAAATTACCATGCTATTTAAGACTCTCAAAATAATCTAAGCGAAGCATGAGAGATCAATAGTTTCTATAAAACAAATCCATCGACGCGCTCTAAAAGATATAAGTGAAGTACTAGAGCAAAACTATATAACTCAAAAGATATAAGTGAAGCACATAGAGTATTCTAAGAATTTCTGAATCATGTGTGTCTCTCTCAAAAGGTGTGTGCAGAAAAGATGATTGTGGTAAACTAACAAATAAAGACTCAAATCATACAAGACGCTCCAAGCAAAACACATATCATGTGGTGAATAAAAATATAGCTCCAAGTAAACTTACCGATGGAAGTAGACGAAAGAGGGGATGCCTTCCGGGGCATCCCCAAGCTTTGGCTTTTAGGTGTCCTTAGATTATCTTGGGGGTGCCATGGGCATCCCCAAGCTTAGGGTCTTGCCATTCCTTGTTCCATAATCCATCAAATCTTTACCCAAAACATGAAAACTTCACAACACAAAACTTAAAGTAGAAAAATCTCGTGAGCTCCGTTAGCGAAAGAAAACAAAAGACCACTTCAAGGTACTGTAATGAACTCATTTTTTATTTATATTGGTGTTAAACCTACTGTATTCCGACTTCTCTATGGTTTATAAACTATTTTACTAGCCATAGATTCATCAAAATAAGCAAACAACACACGAAAAACAGAATCTGTCAAAAACAGAACAGTCTGTAGTAATCTGTAGCTAGCGCAAGATCTGGAACCCCAAAAATTCTAAAATAAATTGATGGACGTGAGTAATTTATATATTAATCATCTGAAAAAATAATTAACTAAATATAACTTTCCAAATAAAAATGGCAGCAGTTCTCATGAGCGCTAAAGTTTCTGTTTTTTACAGCAAGATTAACAAGACTTTCCCCGAGTCTTCCCAACGGTTCTACTTGGAACAAACAATAATTAAACACAAAAAACACAACCAAAAAAGAGGCTAGATAAATTATTTATTAAATAACATCGAGGAAAAATATTGGGTTGTCTCCCAATAAGCGCTTTTCTTTAAAGCCTTTTTAGCTAGGCATTGATAATTTTAATGATGCTCACATGAAAGACAAGAATTGAAGCACAAAGAGAGCATCATAAAACATGTGACAAACACATCTAAGTCTAACATACTTCCTATGCATAGGCATCTTATAGGCAAACAAATTATCATGGCAAGCAAAAACTAGCATATGCATGGAAGAGGAAAGAAACAATAGTAATCTCAACATAACGAGAGGTAATTTAGTAACATGAAAATTTCTACCACCATATTTTCCTCTCTCATAATAATTACATGTAGGATCATAAGAAAATTCAACAAAATAGCTATCACATAAAATATTTTCAACACGATCCACATGCATGCAAAGTTGACACTCTTCCAAAATAGTGGGATTAACATTAACTTCTCCAAACCCACTTTTATCAAAAACTTCATAAGATTGAACATTCTCCAAATATGTGGGATCTAAAGTTGACACTCTTCCAAAGCCACTTTCAATATTATTACAAACATTATAATCAATCTCATATTCATCATGGGGCTTAAATAAATTTTCAAGATCACAAGAAGAATCACCCCAATCATGATCATTGCAACAAGTAGTAGACATAGCAAGACTAGCATCCCCAAGCTTAGGGTTTTGCATATTATAAGCACAATTAACATTAATAAAATTTATACTATCATCATAGCAATCATGCTTTCTATTCAAAGGTCCATCGTGAACCACTCCATAAAGTACTTCATCAAAATTTTCAGATTCACGAATTTCAAGCAAAACTTCATAAAGATAATCTAGTGCACAAAACTCACTAGCAATTGGTTCATCATAATTGGATCTCTTAAAAATATTAGCAAGCCGATGAGGATCCATAGATCTTAGGTTCTCTTTTTAGCAATAAATAAATAACTATTCCAACCAAACGAGCAAACGAGCCAAGTAAGACATCAAAGCAAATGGAAAGACGAACATAAGAAGGGCGAATAAAATGGCAAGGGTGAAGTGGGGGAGAGGAAAACGAGAGGCAAATGGCAAATAATGTAATGCGGGAGATAAGGGTTTTTGATGGGTACTTGGTATGTTGACTTTTGCGTAGACCTCCCCGGCAACGGCGCCAGAAATCCTTCTTGCTACCTCTTGAGCACTGCGTTGGTTTTCCCTTGAAGAGGAAAGGGTGATGCAGCAAAGTAGTGTAAGTATTTCCCTCAGTTTTTGAGAACCAAGGTATCAATCCAGTAGGAGGCTATGCGCGAGTCCCTCACACCTGCACAAACAAATAAATCCTCACAACCAACACGATAAGGGGTTGTCAATATGAAAGTGCGTTATATCGACAAGAGGGGGGTGAATAGGCGATTTTTATGAATTCTTCACTAAGGAATTTGCAGGTGAGGAAATTCCTTAGCGAAGAACTACTAGCAGCAGAATAAGCACTCAAAAGTAAACATAACAGAACATAAGCATAGTCATCATGATGTGATGAAGACAGGCACAGAGTACAGAAAGCGTAAGCACAGGATAACACAGGATGAAGACAAACAGACTGAAGAAATTGAACTGAGGAAATTGAGAAAATCTTTAGTCAAAGTCTTCAAGCACAGATATGAACAAGCACACAACACAGTTATGAGCAAATGAAAGAGTTGAGGAAATAGAACTAGTAAGCTTGGTGAAGACAATGATTTGGTAGACCAGTTCCAATGTTGTCTCAGTTGTACGTCTGGTTAGGGCGGCTAGGTATTTAAACCTGAGGACACACAATCCCAGACACCCAGTCCTGAACACGCATCTCAGGACTCTCAGTCCTCACCGTATTCCCCTTGAGCTAAGGTCACACAGACCTCGCCCAATCACTCGTGGTAAGTCTTCAGGTGACTTCCGAACCTTCACAAACTTGGTCACTCGGCGATCCACAATTCCTCTTGGATGCTCTAGACCATGACGCCTAACTGTCTGGAAGAAGCACAGTCTTCAAAGGTAACAAGCGTCAGATCCACGCAGGATCAATCTCTTCAGTGATGCTCAATCACTTGGGGTTTGTAGGTGTTTGGGTTTGGGTTTTCCTCACTTGATGATTTTCGCTCAAAGTTCTCGGAGGATGGGTTGCTCTCAAATGACAAGTGTCAGTTTCTCTCGGATCAGCCAACTAGCTAGTGGTTGTAGGGGCGGCTATTTATAGCCTAGGGAGCATCCCGACATGATAAGACATAAATGCCCTTCAATGATAAGACCATTAGGTGGATAGATATTTTGGGAGAGCTGGCGCATAGCACAACAACGGTCGGAATTTTGAGTGGCGAAATCCTCAGGGCTATCATGTTCCTCACTGTGTAGGCAATCCGCACTGGCGAATTCCTAGCTCCTCAGTCAGAACAAATTCCTCAGAGACCAGAAGAACTTCGTCTCTGTCACTGAAGAATATGACTGAACTCTATGAGATTTCCAATGGCTTCACTCGAAGGGATTGGTAGGTGTAGGATTTGAGTTGAGCATCACATGGAAATTTTTCCTTAGTATTTCCTAGACCCCCTTTAACAGTATGGTGTTTCCTATGACTCAAGAAAGAGAAAATTAAACTACGAAAACAAAAGTCTTCACGCTTCATGTTCCTCGAATGAATACCAAGTCTTCAAGGTCACACCAATTTCTTCACTTTCAAAGTCTTCAGAAATCCAAAGTCTTCAGTCAAAGAACTTAATTTTTAGGGGTCGACTTTCTCTGTAAATATCAAACTCCTCATAGACTTATAGACCTGTGTACACTCACAAACGCATTAGTCCCTTAACCTATAAGTCTTCAATACACCAAAATCACTAAGGGGCACTAGATGCACTTACAATCTCCCCCTTTTTGGTGATTGATGACAATATAGGTTAAATTTTCAACGAGGATAAACATATGAAGTGTAAATACTGATATTGAGGAATTTGATTGCAAGATATAGAAGAACTCCCCCTGAATAAGTGCATGGTGAGGTATTTTCTTTTGAAGCATTGCACACTTGAAGAGTAGAATCATGGAGATCTCCCCCTATATCTTGTAATTCATACACGCATTTGACATATCACAATGAAGAATTTGAAATGCATGATGAAATATGGTGATTGATGTAATTCAGCATGCGTGCATTAGCATATATGAGGAATAAGCATGCAGAAAAACATATCAAAAGTATCAGAGCACCATCGGGTTTAAGTTTACAACTCGATCCAATAAAGTCTCATAAGAACGAGAGTTGTAACTTAACAAAAAAATGCCCATATAGAAAGACCCGCTTGAAGACTAACTCAAAATTCTCCCCCTTTGTCATCAAATGACCAAAAGGATCGAATATGAGGACTCACGCCCCTAAAGAATATCAAGTTGATGAAGGAGCGCCAGCGTTGTTGGGGTCGTTTGTCGTGGAAGGGCCTGCCACAGTGTCGTCCAAGTCTTCGTACTTGTCGGTATCGCGTGATGAAGAATATGAGCTGGACACCAAAGAAGGAACCTTGACCTTCTTGAATTTCTTCGATGGAGGTGCAGACCAGTCAAAATCTTCCTTGAGACCCATTTTCTTGAGATCTTCTTCACCATACAGATGTGATAGAATGGCCCAGGTGCAACCAAAAACTTCATGGAGGTAGTAATGGTTTTTATTCACTGCATTGTGCGTAGCAGTCATGTTGTGAAGAAATGAACCAAACTGACGCTTAACCCATTTATGATTTCGATCCACCTTCTGGTGAAGACTAAGCAGAAGCTCACGGTCAGTCATCACACGAGGAGCAGTGGCTTGAGGAGTAGACTTGGGTGCATTAGCAGAGTCATGTGTGGCAGAGTCATCATTGGTGGAATAAGATGCAGCTTTGTGAAACTGTCCATCCAATGGACGAATGCCTTCATCTATAACAGCTGGTTCCTTGCCCTTTTCATCAACTAAGGAATAGGTCTGCTTGAGGACTTCAATCGGGGGCAAGTAGCTGAGGTGATTTTGAAAATCAGCTTTGTAGTTGAGTGAAGACCTTGTCCTGAGGAATCTCATAACCCAAGGTGCATAAGGTTTCAGCTCAAATGAAGAAAGTGCAACATTTGCCAGAGTCCTCCTGAAGAAATCGTGATAATTGACAGGAATGCCATGAACGATATTGAATACCAGATTCTTCATGATGCCAACAATTTCCTCATCAGATGAGTCGTGGCCTTTGATGGGACTCATTGTCCTCGTTAGAATGCGATAGACAGTTCCGGGCACATATAGTAATTCCTTCACGAGGAATTTGGTTCGTGGGGCCTGACCTGGCTTCAAAGGTTTCATCAGAACTTGCATGTAGTGATTTGTAAGCTCAGGTTCACTATAAATGCAACGAGCTTCTTCAAGGGGAGGACTGAGTGGTAAGGCACGAAGCAATTCAGTAGCGGGTGTTGTGTAGTGAGTGTTCTCAGACAGCCAGTCCAGCACCCATGAATTGACATCTTCAGAATCTCCTGTGATGTGCAACATCACATAAAATTGAAGAATCGATTCTTCATTCCAATCACAGATGTCAGAGCAGAAATTTAACAGTCCAGCATCGTGAAGAACACTGAGGACTGGCATGAAGCACGGTAGAGATTCCATATCCACGTGAGGAATGTGCTCATGGTAGAAGATTTTGTTTTTGTTGAACAGCACTGAGGAATAGAAATTGGCCTGGCTGGCTGTCCAGAAACGTCTCTTCCTAATGCGAGCAGAGTCATAAGGGTTGTAGTCTGTGAAGAATACGTGCCCGCCGAAGAAATCATCAGCCTTGAGTTTTTGCTTCCTGGAGAATGGATCCTTTGGCTTGGGTAGAGAAGTGTCAGTGAGTTGCATCACGACCTCAGGAATCTCAATCACAGGTTCTTCAGGCTGAGGAATTTCGGGTTCCTCTTTAGTGGCAGTCTGCGTCTTCAGATGTTCAGCAGCAGCAGTTTCTTCAGCACTAGTGGCTAGAATTTCTTCACGTACAAATGAAGTGGGGTGAGTTTCTTCTGAGCCCATTTGAACAGTTTGTGTAGGGGGCTGAGGTATTTGCTGCAATGGTGTGAACATTGGAGAGTTTGGATGCTGACTTTCCAAGAATTCATCACTCATCACTGGTGTGGAGCAGCCAACGTCCACATCTTCATCTTCCATTTCTTCAACGCCAGCCTCTTCAGCAGTGAACTGAGGCAGAGGCGAGGAAATGATAGGTGTTGAAGGGATCTTATCCACTTCAATTTCTTCATCCAACTGCTCTGACGAAACAGCAGAAGGAGTTTCTTCATTAGATCCGCTGGGGATCACATATTCTTCATCGAAAGGAACAAGGTCCTTTGATGGCATGGTAGAGAGAGGAACAGCATCAATAGAATTTTCAAACGAGCTAGTCAAAGGCTTCATCTTCTTCGGACCTGAAGAATCTGAAGTAGCTGATGCTTTCCTTTTCTTCACTGCTGCATGCTCTGCAGCCTTGGTTTTCTTCACATCTGATGCAGATGGAAGGATCGGAGTTGGTGTTGGCACAGGAGGAGCAGAGGAATTTGGTTGATTTTTTCAGGCACAACTGATGCAGTTGCCCTGATTTCTTCATATTCTTTAGGCGCACCACTAGTGGATGCCCTGGCAATTTCTTCAGCGGCTGGTATGCAGTCATCAGCCCTGAAACTCACATTTTCTTCAGCAGACTGATTTTCATCAGTGGTGCTGGCATGTACTTCAGTCGGCTGAGCAGATGCTTCAGCCTGAGGAACTTCCTATTGCGTTCGGGCTGCAACATTTGAGGTGAAGTTATCCGCAAGTTTCACAAAGCGCACCTTGGCTCCAAGCCAGTCAGCGCGGTATGCGTCTAATTCATCACTGAGTTTCTTGATCTCAGTTTGAACAGCGACAAGTTCTTCAGTTGTCATAGAGACAACGTTTTTCTTCAGATAGCGTTCCTTCTTGTACTGCGCTTTCTTCATCTGCCTGGCCTTCTCATATTTCCATTTTTCTTCTTGTATGAAGTGGGTCAGCATGTGACTTTGGCCAGGAGTCAGCTTGAAGTCAGGCATGGGAGTGTTGGGGTCCTTGTGCCAAACAGCAATGTATTCGAGGATCAACTTCGGATCCAAAAGTAGTGGCACATCTGTTCCCTTGGCTCTAGCAGCCCTGACTTGCCTATCTCTGATGATTTCAGCAAGTTCATCATCATCAGCTTCGTCTTCTTCAAACGGCATTTGGAAGGAGGCCTGCTTCTTCTGAGGACTAGGGCGAGGACCTCGTCCAGTAGTGGCCTTTGTCTTCAGTAGAGAGGGTCCCGTTGAAGAATTTGGTGCAGCTGAGGAACTAGCTAAAGCTCCTGAGGCAATTGAGACGCCTGTGGTCCTTTGACACGTGGCGAGATGCACAGGTGCAGAGGACTTTGTCGGAGCAGCTGAGGACTTGTGAGGAGCTGAGGATTTGGGAGGAACAGGAGCAACATGAGAAGTTGGCCTTGAGGGCTTTGAAGATTCTGGCCGTGAGGGCATTGCTGAGGAACTTGGACTTGAAACCACTGAAGGTGAAGCACTTGGCTTGTGCACAGGCTTCTTTGACATGGCCTTCTTAGGCTTGACAGAGGCCTCAGCGGCAGCAGCAGAAGCAGAGTCTTCGTTGAATTTCATCATAGCTTCTTTGGCTTGTTTAGCCAACTTGGCTTGGCGCTTGGCCCATTCATCAGGATAATCCTCACCACGCTTGAGGCTGGTGGGATCAGCTATTTGGCCAGGTGCCAATGGAGGTCTTGGGCATGGAGGATTGAGTGCGAATTTCTTCATGTATTTGGAAGTGACATATCTGTACTCTTTCCACTCTCTAGCCCATCTCCTCTCTATCTTCTGAATGCGCACCTTGCGCTGATTTTTATCTTCCTCAGGAGGTGTGCAGTACCCAGCATATATATCATCAGGGATCTCAAACGCTGTGTTGACCTCAGCCCTCTTTCCTCCTTTCTGTGGCTTCTTACCGTCAGCCATTTTCTTCAGTTGAGGAATTTGAACAATTGAATTCTCTGAAGAAGTATGCAACTTTTCTTCGAGGAACGTTGCAAATGAGTTAAGTTGATGAGAACCTAGTGATTCAGCAGCTGACATGAGTACCTGTGAACAGAGTATAGTTGCGAGGAATTTGGAGAGGTCATATGCGTTCTTAGAAGGTTTTATAAAGAAAAATTTTGAGGAATTTGACCAGATAAGTCTTGAAGAATTTCACTAAGCGTTCTTAGTCCTAGGTTCCAGAGTTGTACAAATCAGAAATCCGCACAATTGAGGAATCTTGAAGAGAAATTCGCAGCTTAGAGAAACGAATCAAGAACAAATGATATGAGAGGTGTTTTAGTGTGTGAAGATATGAATAAAAACACCTTTGAAGATTTTGTAGACAACCATTTGAATCTACGAGGGCAGTAAAAGTAACTTTTAATTACCCTGAACAAAGAACACGAAGAACTGGAGTGAGGAGATGTGAAGTTCGTCAGTGCGGATCTTCCACGCCCTAACTTGGCGTAGGAAGACAGCTATGGCGGCGGCGGAGTGAAGATTTCCGCGGCCGGTGGGAGTACGGCGGCGACGAGGTCGAGGCAGTGAAGCTCTTCCTCACCAGCGATGATGAAGTAGCGGCGGCGCTAGGGTTTGAGAAGCTCGAGCTGGAGAGAGGTCGAGCGGAGTAAAAGAAGTGAGGAAGGGGAAAGGGGTATTTATAGCCATGGTGAAAACCGTTCGCCCGAAGAATTTGGACGAACGTGCCCCTGACCCTTCTCATTCGCATGACATGTGTCACCCACGTACTAAGAAGTGGAGATCGTGTTAGATCGTGGGTGAGTGGATAAGTATGTCGTGGGATGCGGAACTGTTTGAGCGGCAACGCCCAAAAATTGGATAAGATAAGTTAAAAGTTTCATTCACAATTTCTTCAGCTGACAAGGACACAGTGAAGATTTTGAACGAGTTTCAAATAGAACGCACATGAAGAATTTTTGAACAGATTGGATTGAGTATAGCATAGAGGGGGGAGGGTCCGATCACATTCACTTAGCAGAAAAACCAACTTGAAGAAGTAGCCATAAGTGAAAGCTGTAGCCAATGAAGAAAAACAGCGGAAACAGTGAAGACAATGCAAAGTTGAAGAATTTGAACAACTAAGGAACTTCAACTTTTGGTGGTGGCATGACCCACCGTATAAGAATGATGATTTCAGACACCGCGTACAATTATCGTAGGGTTCTGAGAATCAAATTCTTCGTTAATTTCTTCACACTTAGAGTGTTATTCTTCATTGATTGAAGAAAACGTTTCTTCATGTGTTGCACATCTAAGTCATCAATTTTGCATAAGTGTTAGGATGAGTGTCCTTTTCAAAGAACATTCGAAGATTCTAGGATATTTACCTCACACCACAACTTGCTAAATCTCTTCTCATCCAAGGGCTTTGTGAAGATATCGGCTAGCTGTTCTTCAGTCTTCACATGCTCAATAGAAATGTGGCCCTTCAACACATGATCATGAAGAAAATGATGAAGAATCTGAATGTGCTTAGTCTTCGAGTGCTGAACTGGGTTGTGAGCAATCTTGATGGCACTCTCATTGTCACAGAAGAGAGACACATTCTTCATGTTGACGCTGTAGTCCTTGAGAGTTTGCTTCATCCATAGCAATTGAGCACAGCAAGAACCAGCGGCAATATACTCAGCTTCAGCAGTAGATAGTGATACGCAGTTCTGTTTCTTCGAGGACCAACCACTACTGGAAAAGGGCTATAGATGGAATTGACACTAATGGCGCACCAGACATGTGGTGTGCCATTACTATATACTAATGGCGCACCATGTTTTGGTGCGCCATTAGTGTGCAAATACTGGTGCGCCATTACTAGTTGAAACGGTGCGCCATTAGTAACTTGGCCCAAACATTCGCCCGAATGCACCCCCCCCCCCCCCCCCCCCCCGTGGACCGCCTTTTCAGTTTCAAAAAAATAAAAGAAAATGATAGAAATGTCAAAAAAAAAGAAAATAAGATTCCCATGTGATATGTGGTCTAGTTGTTAGCAAAATTTACAAACATGAATTTTCGACTTTTTGCAAAATCTCTCGAGAATTTGTAAAAATGGGCATAACTTTTGCGTACGAACTCGGATGAAAAAGGCTTTTACATGAAAAATCATCTACTCGAAAAGTTACATCCGAATTTAATCGGGGGAACCCCATTAAACATTTTCAAAATCCTCAAAAACCTAACAGAAAAAAAGATACGGGGCTTTTAAGATCTGGAGAGGCAAAAAAATTCAAAAAAATTCAAACTTACTAATGGCGCACCGTCCCATGGTGCGCCATTAGTATCTTCCCACCTTCAAAATTCAAAATAAGTCAAAAACATAAAAAAAAAGTTACTAATGGCGCACCTGCCCATGGTGCGCCATTAGTATCTTCCCGCCTTCAAAATTCAAAATAAGTCAAAAAAATAAAAATAAAAAGTTACTAATGGCGCACCTGCCCATGGTGCGCCATTAGTGTCTTCCCTCCTTCAAAATTCAAAATAAATCAAAAAAAATAAAAAAGTTAGTAATGGCGCACCTGCCCACGGTGCGCCATTACTATGTCGTATATATGGCTGGGCGCACCTCCTCCACTCCACCTCTCCTCCACTCCATCTCCTCCTCTCCTCCACTCCATCTCCTCCTCTCCTCCACCCCATCTTCCCTTCTCTCCTCCACCATACTACCCTCCTCCTCTCCGGCGACCTCCTCCTCCTCTCCGGCGACCTCCTCCTCCTCCTCTTCGGCGACCTCCTCCTCCTCTCCGGCGACCTCCTCCTCTCCGGGGACCTCCTCCTCCCTCCTCTCCTCTCCTCCCCTCCCCTCACGGTTTCTCCTCCCTCCTCTCCGGTGAGCTCCTCCTCCCTCCTCTCCTCCCATTCCCTCATGGTTTCTCCTTCCTCATCTCCGATGCTTCGGTGAACTCCTCTCCGGCGATGTAGGCGAGCGCCTCTCCGGTGACCTCCTCCTCCTCCTCTCCGGCGAACTCCTCTCCGGCAAAAGAACACGGAAAAAGAATGTACAAGATCCAAAAACAGGAAGAAAATTTGAAATAATATCGTGCCAAAAAATGAGCAAAAAAAACTAGCAAAAAATGGGCAAAAAATCATGATCCAGATCCAAATTCAAAATTCAAAAATAGCAATGGTGCACGGTGGGGGTTAGATGGTGCGCCACTACTATTTTCCCGTCTTAAAAATTCAAAAATACTAATGGCGCACTGTGGCCTATACTAATGGCGCACCAGTGGTGCGCCATTAGTATACCAGATACTAATGGCGCACCAGTGGTGCGCCATTAGTAAAAAATACTAGTGGCGTGATACTAATGGCGCACCAGTGATGCGCCATTAGTAGGCAAAACTGGTGCGCCATTAGTAGCCCTTTTCCTAGTAGTGAACAGACCAAAGATCGTCCGAGGAAATGACATGTACCAGATGTTGACTTGCGGTCCACACGATCACCAGCATAGTCAGAGTCAGAATATCCAATGAGATCAAAAGCCGAGCCCTTGGGGTACCATAATCCAAGTGTTGGTGTGTGAGCTAGATATTGAAGAATATGCTTCACAGCCTTATGGTGTGATTCCTTCGGTGTAGCTTGAAATCGGGCACACATGCAAACACTAAGCATTATATCTGGCCTAGATGCACATAAGTACAATAAAGAACCAATCATGGAGCGGTATACCTTATGATCAAAGTCAATACCATTTTCATCAATGCACAAATGGCCATTGTGGGCATAGGAATTTTGACGCCTTTGCAATCTTGCATGCTGAATTTCCTCAGTACATCCTTGAGGTACTTCTCCTGAGATATGAATATGCTATTGCATTGTTGACGAATTTGAAGACCTAAGAAGAATTTTAATTCTCCCATCATAGACATTTGATATTCTTCACTCATCATGTAGGCAAATTCATCACTATAACGTTGGTCAGTACAGCCAAAGATAATATCATCAACATATACTTGGCACATAAACAATTCACCATCATAAGATCTAGTGAAAAGAGTAGGGTCGAGTGAACCAGGTTTGAAGCCTTTCTTCATGAAGAATTCCTTCAAGGTATCATACCATGCCCGTGGGGCCTGCTTGAGGCCATAGAGGGCCTTGTTGAGTCTGAAGACTTTGTCAGGATTCTTTGGATCTTCAAAACCTGGGGGTTGAGCAACATATACTTCTTCCTCAAGCTTACCATTGAGGAATGCACTTTTCACATCCATTTTATATAAAGTGATATCATGATGGTTAGCATAAGCAAGTAATATGTTAATAGCCTCAAGTCTAGCAACAGGTGCAAAAGTTTCATCGAAATCAATTCCTTCAACCTGTGTGTAGCCTTGAGCTACGAGCCATGCCTTATTCCTCACCACAAGGCCATTTTCATCTTGCTTGTTGCGGTAGATCCACTTTGTGCCAATGATATTGTGCTTGCGAGGATCTGGACGTTTGACCAGTTCCCAGACATTGTTGAGCTCGAACTGATGTAATTCTTCTTGCATGGCCTGAATCCACTCAGGCTCTAGAAATGCTTCATCTACCTTAGTGGGCTCTGGCGCTTTGATGTCATTGATGATCTTTTCAACTTGCACTTCTTTTGCAATGCGAGGATGAGCCGGTTGTCGTTGAGGAATTTGATCAGCATTCTCTTCAGCACCATTTTCTTCAGTATTTTCTTCAGGTGCATTAGCTCGACGTTCTTCATGTTCTGGAATGGATTCTTCAGCAAATTCTTCAGTAGGAATGACATCCTCAGTAGCCTTGAACTTGATAGTTTCCTCAGGTGTTGGTTCATCTATCACAGTAGCTAGGTGCTCTCTTTGCGAGCCATTAGTTTCATCGAACCGCACATCTACAGTTTCAACAACCTTGTGAAGAATGTTGTTGAAGACTCTGTAGGTGTGCAAGTCCTTTCCGTAACCAAGCATAAAACCTTTATGTGCTTTTGGTGCAAATTTTGAGTTGTGATGAGGATCTCTAATCCAACATTTAGCACCGAAGACTTTGAAATAACTTACATTGGGTTTCTTATCAGTGAGGAGTTCATAGGCAGTCTTTTTGAAGAATTTGTGAAGATATACTTTGTTGATGATGTGGCATGCAGTATCAATTGCCTCAATCCAGAAACGATGAGGCGTTTTGTATTCATCAAGCATAGTGTGAGCCATCTCAGCAAGAGTCCTGTTCTTGCGCTCCACAACGTCGTTCTGCTGAGGAGTATAAGGAGCAGATAACTCATGAGTAATACCAAGTTCATCAAGATAGTCATCTAGACCAGAATTCTTGAACTCGGTTCCATTGTCACTTCTGATGTGCTTGATCTTCACACCAAAGTTGGTTGAAGCCCTTGAGGAAAATCGTTTGAAGACTTCCTGCACTTCATGTTTGTAAGTAACAATGTGTACCCATGTGTATCGAGAGTAATCATCAACAATAACAAGGCCATATATAGATGCATCATTTGTAACAGCACAATAATGATTAGGACCGAAGAGATCCATGTGAAGCAATTCAAATGGACGAGTAGTGGTCATGATAGTCTTCACTGGATCCTTAGCCTTTGTCATCTTCCCAGCTTCACAGGCTCCGCATAGGTGATCCTTGAGGAATTTGACATTCTCGATGCCAATGACATGCTTCTTCTTTGCAAGCGTGTGCAAATTCCTCATGCCTGCATGACCAAGTCGTCGATGCCAGAGCCAACCTTCTGAAGCTTTTGCAAGTAGGCACACGGCTGGTTGTGGTCCTGTAGAGAAATCAACAATATAAAGGTCTCCTCTCCTAAATCCTTCGAAGACTTTGGAATTGCCAGCTTCCATAACCACAACACAACGATACTTGCCAAAGACAACAACCATATCAAGATCGCAAAGCATTGAGACAGACATGAGGTTGTATCCTAAGGACTCGACAAGCATGAATTTGTCCACGTGTCGATCCTTTGTGATCGCAACCTTACCTAGACCCAATACCTGACTTTTGCCTTTGTCGACAAAGATGATATGCTTCAGATGCGAGGGAGATAATGGAGCATCCATCAATAGATTCTTGTCACCAGTCATGTGATTTGTACATCCACTATCGAGGACCCACTCGGTGGCTTTGGGTTGATCATCCTGCAGATGAATTAGTGCAACTTACGAACTCATATACTTCATCAGTGAAGAATATGACATCAATTCATCAGATCAATTTCATCAAGCAAAAGAACAGATAAAGCAGTATGAGGACGTGAGAAATGAAAGTTCATTTCTTCATGATTAGCCTGCGTCCTTTCAGGCATACTCAGGTCTCCAGCAGATTCTTCACACGATTACGTACGTCTGGAGACCTGACCCTGCAGAAGAGATTAGTTCTTTTTCTTCACCACCCACATCTGAAGGGGTGGCAAAGAGTTCATCACTCTGCGAGCTCCATACAAGAAAGGTGGCATAGAAGACAGTCCATTTCGTTTCACATAAGAGGAGTTAGGATAAGCATATGAATAAGCATAGAAATTCTTCGAGGACTTATGAACATGATGATTAGAAGAATAATTATCATATTCATAGCCCTTAGCTCTTCCCTGCGAAACAGAGTTGTTAGCACGATGATATTCATATGAGGACTTGGATCCATATGAAGAATTTGGTCCATATGAAGAATTTGCTCTGGGGTTCCTATTCTTCACAGGTGGTGTCCTGAGGACATTCACCTGAAGACTTTCAAGGCACCTTTTGGGAACCCAGATTTTTTTCATAGGGCAACCATTCCTGCAGTTAGTGCCAACATATCTAGCAAATACTTCACAATTCTGATTTTTGAACAGTTTATAGTTGGAGTCAACTGACTCATCATCAGAACGAGGAGATTCACATGCAAATCCAGATAAGTTAGATGGATCAACTGGAGATCCCTTTGGAGCAACCCATGTAGTTTTGGGGTACTGCTCAGGCTTCCAATATGTACCATCAGCATTGAGTTTCCTCTCAAAGGCAATACCCTCTTTCCTAGGGTTCCTGTTGAGGATTTGCTTTTTAAGCACATCACAAAGAGTCTGATGCCCTTTGAGGCTTTTGTACATGCCTGTCATGTACAATTCCTGCATCCCTGCATCGTCAGTGATACTAGCAGTGTCCTCAGATGAGGTATTAGTGATAGCAGAGGCAGGTGAAGAATTTGTAGCATTAGAAGCATTTGAACATTCAGGTGAAGAATTAGCAGATTGACGTTCAATGCATTTCAAACAAGGAGGAACAAATTCTTCCTAAGAAGCGCTGATTTGTTGAGCACGTAATGAATCGCGCTCCTTCTGAAGATCTTCATAACTCACTCTTAGCTTCTCAAGGTATTGCTTTCTTTGAAGAAATTCATAAGAAAGCTTCTCAAGGTCTTGCTTTCTTTGAAGAAATTCATAAGAAAGCTTCTCATGATCAGATAAGATGGTGTTATGATGACCTTGAAGGTTGTCAAACCTAGTCTAAAGTCTCTGAAGATTTTCAGTCAAGGCTTTAGTGCGATCCATTTCTTCACCCAACATATCATCACTTTTGTCTAGCATGTTTTGAACCTTTTCAAAAGCCCTTTGTTGTTTTACAGCAATCTTAGCAAGTTTAGAATAGATGGGCTTAAGGTTTTCATCAGATTCATTCTCACTTGATTCAATGGAGGTATATTTGAGTACCTTAGCACCCTTTGCCATGAAGCAATAGGTGGGAGTGTAGTCATCATCGCCTTCATCAGCCTTGTTGATGAGGTCATTTTCTTCAGTGTTGAAGATAGACTTGCTGACGAATGCAGTAGAGAGGGCTAGGCTCGCCACTCCGGATTCGGACTCCTCAAATGCCTCCTCTTCCTCATTTTCTTCAGATTCAGCCTCAGAGTCCATTTCCTTGCCAATGAATGCCCTAGCCTTCTTGGAGCTGCTCTTCTTGTGAGATGAGGATTTTGAGGATTTTGATGACGAAGATTTTGAGGATTTCTTCTTTTTCTTCGCATCATCAGAACTGTAATCCTTGTATTTCTTCTTCTTCGATTCCTTTTCCCACTGAGGACAATCTTGAATGTAATGTCCAGGTTTCTTGCATTTGTGACAGAGCTTCCTCTTGTAGTCACTAGATGAGGAATCATTGCTCCTTGAGGGTCTTCCAAAGCGACCACGTCTTGAGAACTTTTGGAACTTCTTCACGAGCAGTGCTAGCTCATGGCTTAGTTCTTCAGGATCACCAAGGCTGCTACCAGAGTCTTCATCTTCGGACTCAGATACTGCCTTGGCCTTCAGTGCACGTGATCTGCCATAGCTCGAACCATAGAGATCTCTTTTTTCAGCAAGTTGGAACTCATGAGTATTTAGCCTCTCGAGAATATCAGCGGGATCAAGTGACTTGTAATCAGCACGTTCTTGTATCATCAATGCCAGAGTGTCAAATGAGGAATCAAGCGATCTCAGCAATTTATTCACCACCTCATGGTCGGTGATGTCAGTGGCACCAAGTGCTTGAAGCTCATTTGAGATGTCAGTGAGGCAATCGAAGGTTTGTTGAACATTTTCATTGTCAAGTCCTTTTGAAGCGGTTGAAGAGATTGCGAAGAACATCAACTCGAGAGTCACGCTATGTTGAGACTCCTTCATTCACTTTGGACAGTCTATCCCAGATAAGCTTAGCAGTTTCCAAAGCACTCACTCTTCCATACTGTCCTTTGCTCAGATGGCCACATATGATATTCTTCGCTTGAGAATCGAGTTGCTTGAATCTCTTCACATCAGCTGCATTCAGAGAAGGTGTGACTGAGGGAACACCATTTTCCACAACATAGCAGAGGTTGTTATCAATTGCCTCAAGATGCATTCGCATCTTATTCTTCCAGTAGGGGTAGTCCATCCCATCGAAGGTAGGACACCCAGTAGAGACCTTGATCATACCTACGGTCTACATAACTAAAACTCCAGGCAGTTAAACCAAAATCACACCGAACAAGGGAGTACCTTGCTCTGATACCAATTGAAAGTGCGTTATATCGACTAGAGGGGGGTGAATAGGCGATTTTTATGAATCTTCACTGAGGAATTTGCAGGTGAGGAAATTCCTTAACGAAGAACTACTAGCAGCGGAATAAGTACTCAAAAGTAAACATAACAGAACACAAGCATAGTCATCATGATGAAATGAAGACAGGCACAGAGTACAGAAAGCGTAAGCACAGGATAACATAGGATGAAGACAAACAGACTAAAGAAATTGAACTGAGGAAATTGAGAAAATCTTCAGTCAAAGTCTTCAGCACAGATATGAACAAGCACACAACACAGTTATGAGGAAATGAAAGAGTTGAGGAAATAGAACCAGTAAGCTTGGTGAAGACAATGATTTGGTAGACCAGTTCCAACTGTTGTCTCAGTTGTACGTCTGGTTAGGGCGGCTAGGTATTTAAACCTGAGGACACATAGTCCCGGACACCCGGTCCTGAACACGCAGCTCAGGACACTCATTCCTCACCGTATTCCCCTTGAGCTAAGGTCACACAGACCTCGCCCAATCACTCGTGGTAAGTCTTCAGGTGACTTCCGAACCTTCACAAACTTGGTCACTCGGCGATCCACAATTCCTCTTGGATGCTCTAGACCATGACGCCTAACCGTCTGGAAGAAGCACAGTCTTCGAAGGTAACAAGCGTCGGATCCACGCAGGATCAATCTCTTCAGTGATGCTCAATCACTTGGGGTTTGTAGGTGTTTGGGTTTGGGTTTTCCTCACTTGATGATTTTCGCTCAAAGTCCTCGGAGGATGGGTTGCTCTCAAATGACAAGTGTCAGTTTCTCTCGGAGCAGCCAACCAGCTAGTGGTTGTAGGGGGCGGCTATTTATAGCCTAGGGAGCAGCCCGACATGATAAGACATAAATGCCCTTCAATGATAAGACCGTTAGGTGGATAGATATTTTGGGACAGCTGGCGCATAGCACAGCAACGGTCGGAATTTTGAGTGGTGAAATCCTCAGGGCTATCATGTTCCTCACTGTGTAGGCAATCCGCACTGGCGAATTCCTAGCTCCTCAGTCAGAACAAATTCCTCAGAGACCAGAAGAACGCCGTCTCTGTCACTGAAGAATATGACTGAACTGTATGAGATTTCCAATGGCTTCACTCGAAGGGATTGGTAGGTGTAGGATTTGAGTTGAGCATCACATGGTAATTTTTCCTTAGTATTTCCTCGACCCCCTTTAACAGTACGGTGTTTCCTATGACTCAATAAAGAGAAAATGAAACTACGAAAACAAAAGTCTTCACGCTTCATGTTCCTCGAATGAATACCAAGTCTTCAAGGTCACACCAATTTCTTCACTTTCAAAGTCTTCGGAAATCCAAAGTCTTCAGTCGAAGAACTTCATTTTTAGGGGTCGACTTTCTCTGTAAATATCAAACTCCTCATAGACTTATAGACCTGTGTACACTCACAAACGCATTAGTCCCTTAAACTATAAGTCTTCAATACACCAAAATCACTAAGGGGCACTAGATGCACTTACACAATCCCTACACGGTCACTTACGAGAGTTAGATCTGATAGATATGATAAGATAATATTTTTGGTATTTTTATGATAAAGATGCAAACTAAAAATAAAAGGCAATGAAAATAACTAAGTGTTGGAAGATTAATATGATGAAGATAGACCCGGGGGCCATAGGTTTCACTAGTGGCTTCTCTCAAGAGCATAAGTGTTTTACGGTGGGTGAACAAATTACTGTTGAGCAATTGACAGAATTGAGCATAGTAATGAGAATATCTAGGTATGATCATGTATATAGGCATCACGTCCGAGACAAGTAGACCGACTCCTGCCTGCATCTACTACTATTACTCCACACATCGACCGCTATCCAGCATGCATCTAGAGTATTAAGTTCATAAGAACAGAGTAACGCCTTAAGCAAGATGACATGATGTAGAGTGATAAACTCATGCAATATGATGAAAACACCATTTTGTTATCCTCGATGACAACAATACAATACGTGCCTTGCTGCCCCTACTGTCACTGGGAAAGGACACCGCAAGATTGAACCCAAAGCTAAGCACTTCTCCCATTGCAAGAAAGATCAATCTAGTAGGCCAAACCAAACTGATAATTTGAAGAGACTTGCAAAGATAACCAATCGTAGATAAAAGAATTCAGAGAAGATTCAAATATTGTTCATAGATAAATTTGATCATAAACCCACAATTCATCGGTCTCAACAAACACACCGCAAAAGAAGATTACATCGAATAGATCTCCAAAAGAGAGGGGGAGAACTTTGTATTGAGATCCAAAAAGAGAGAAAAAGACATCTAGCTAATAACTATGGACCCGAAGGTCTGAAGTAAACTACTCACACTTCATCGAAGAGGCTATGGTGTTGATGTAGAAGCCCTCCGTGATCGATGCCCCCTCCGGCGAAGCTCCGGAACAGGCCCCAAGATGGGATCTCGTGGATATAGAAAGTTACGGCGGTGGAATTAGGGTTTTTGCTCCGTATCTGATCGTTTGGGGTACGTGGGTATATATAGGAGGAAGGAGTACGTCAATGGAGCAACAGGGGGCCCACGAGGGTGGAGGGCGCGTCTGGGGGGGTAGGCGCGCCCCCCTACCTCGTGGCTTCCCTGTTGGTTGCTTGATGTAGGGTCCAAGTCTCCTGGATCTTGTTCGTTCCAAAAATCGTGTTCCCGAAGGTTTCATTCCGTTTGGACTCCGTTTGATATTCCTTTTCTACGAAACCCTAAAATAGGCAAAAAAAATAGCAATTCTGGGTTGGGCCTCCGGTTAGTAGGTTAGTCCCAAAAATAATATAAAAGTGTATAATAAAGCCTAATAATGTCCAAAACAGAAGATAATATAGCATGGAGCAATCAAAAATTATAGATACGTTGGAGACGTATCAGATCTCATGGGTACAGAAGGTTGAGGCGGTGGAAAAGTGGTTTCGTGGCTCCCCTGGATGTTTTCAGGGTATAAGAGTATATATAGGCGAAGGAAGTAGGTCGGTGGAGCTACGAGGGGCCCACGAGGGTGGGGGCGCGCCTGGACCCCTAGGCGCGCCGCCCTACCTCGTGGCCGCCTCGTTGCTTCCTTGAAGTCCACTCCAAGTCTCCTGGATTGCGTTTGTTCCAAAAAAAGATCCTCGTGAAGGTTTCATTCCGTTTGGATTCCAGTTGATATTCCTTTTCTGCAAAACACTGAAATAGGCAAAAAACAGCAGCTGGCACTGGGCCTCCGGTTAATAGGTTAGTCCAAAAAATAATATAAAAGTGCATATTAAAGCCCATTAAGCATCCAAAACAGATAAATAATAGCATGGAACAATCAAAATTTATACATGCGTTGGAGACGTATCAGCATCCCCAAGCTTAATTCCTGCTCGTCCTGGAGTAGGTAAATGATAAAAAATAGAATTTTTGATGTGGAATGCTACCTAACATAATTTTCAATGTAATTTTTTATTGTGGCATGAATATTCAAATCCAAAAGATTCAAGACAAAAGTTTAATATTGACATAAAAACAATAATACTTCAAGCATACTAACAAAGTAATCATGTATTCTCAAAATAACATGGCCAAAGAAAGCTACCCCTACAAAATCATATAGTCTGGCTATGCTCTATCTTCATCACACAAAATATTTAAATCATGCACAACCCCGATGACAAGCCAAGCAATTGTTTCATACTTTTGATGTTCTCAACTTTTTCAATCTTCACACAATTCATGAGCGTGAGCCATGGATATAGCACTATAGGTGGAATTAATAGAATGGTGGTTGTGGAGAAGACAAAAAAGGAGAAGATAGTCTCACATCAACTAGGCGTATCAATGGGCTATGGAGATGCCCATCAATAGATATCAATGTGAGTGAGTAGAGATTGCCATGCAACGGATGCACTAGAGCTATAAGTGTATGAAAGCTCAAAAAGAAACTAAGTGGGTGTGCATCCAACTCGCTTGCTCATGAATACCTAGGACATTTTGAGGAAGCCTGCCATTGCAATATACAAGCCAAGTTCTATAATGACAAATTCCCACTAGTATATGAAAGTGACAAAATAGGAGACTCTCTATCATTAAGATCATGGTGCTACTTTGAAACACAAGTGTGGAAAAAGGATAGTAGCATTCCCCTTCTCTCTTTTTCTCTCATTTTTTTATTTTTTTAATTGGGCCTTTTCTCTTTTTTATGGCCTCTTTTTTTTCGTCCGGAATCTCATCCCAACTTGTGGGGGAATCATAATCTCCATCATCCTTTCCTCACATGGGACAATGCTCTAATAATGAAGATCATCACACTTTTATTTACTTACAACTCAAGAATTACAACTCGATACTTAGAACAAAATATGACTCTATGTGAATGCCTCCGGCGGTGTACCGGGATATGCAATGAATCAAGAGTGACATGTATGAAAGAATTATGAATGGTGGCTTTGCCACAAATACGATGTCAACTACATGATCATGCAAAGCAATATGACAATGATGAAGTGTGTCATAATAAACGGAACGGTGGAAAGTTTTGTGGCAATATATCTCGGAATGGCTATGGAAATGCCATAATAGGTAGGTATGGTGGCTGTTTTGAGGAAGGTATATGGTGGGTTTATGGTACCGGAGAAAGTTGCTAGGTACTAGAGAGGCTAGCAATGGTGGAAGGGTGAGAGTGCGTATAATCCATGGACTCAACATTAGTCATAAAGAACTCACATAATTATTGCAAAAATCTATTAGTTATCAAAACAAACTACTACGTGCATGCTCCTAGGGGGATAGATTGGTAGGAAAAAGACCATCGCTCATCCCCGACCGCCACTCATAAGGAAGACAATCAATAAATAAACCATGCTCCGACTTCATCACATAACGGTTCACCATGCGTGCATGCTACGGGAATCACAAACTTTAGCACAACTATCTCTCAAATTCACAACTACTCAACTAGCATGACTCTAATATTACCATCTTCATATCTCAAAACAATCATCAAGTATCAAACTTATCATAGTATTCAATGCACTTTATATGAAAGTTTTTATTATACCCATCTTGGATGCCTATCATATTAGGACTAAATTCATAACCAAAGCAAATTACCATGCTGTTCTAAAGGACTCTCAAAATAATATAAGTGAAGCATGATAGACCAATAATTTCTATAAAATAAAACCACCATAGTGCTCTAAAAAGATATGAGTGAAGCACTAGAGCAAAATTATCTAGCTCAAAAGATATACGTGAAGCACATAGAGTATTCTAATAAATTCCGATTCATGTGTGTCTCTCCCAAAAGGGTGTGTACAGCAAGGATTATTGTGGTAAACTAAAAAGCAAAGACTCAAATCATACAAGACTCTCCAAGCAAAACACATATCATGTGGTGAATAAAAATATAGCCTCAAGTAAAGTTACTGATAGACGAAGACGAAAGAGGGGATGCCTTCCGGGGCATCCCCAAGCTTAGGCTTTTGGTTGTCCTTGAATTTTACCTTGGGGTTCCTTGGGAATACCCAAGCTTAGGATCTTTCCACTCATTATTCCAAAATCCATCAAATCTTTACCCAAAAACTTGAAAACTTCACAACACAAAACTCAACAGAGAATCTCATGAGCTCCGTTAGTATAAGAAAACAAACCACCACTTTAAGGTACTGTAATCAACTCATTATTTATTTATATTGGTGTTAAACCTAATGTATTCCAACTTCTCTATGGTTCAAACCCCCCGATACTAGCCATAGATTCATCAAAATAAGCAAACTACACACGAAAAATAGAATCTGTCAAAAACAGAACAGTCTGTAGCAATATGTAGGTTTCGAATACTTATGTAACTCCAAAATTCCTGAGAAATTAGGACATCCTAAATAATTTGTATATTGATCTACTGCAGTTGGAATTGGTATTTTATTGCTCTCTGGTAAAAAATTAAAATTATTATCGTGAGCGCATACTTTCTGTTTTTTACAGCAGGATCAAATAACAATCACCCAAGAAGATCCTAAAGGCTTTACTTGGCACAAACACTACCTAAAACATAAAAAACAATCATAACAGAGGATAGATGATTTATTTATTACTAAACAGGAACAAAAATCAAGGAACAAAAATAAAATTGGGTTGCCTCCCAACAAGCACTGTCGTTTAACGCCCCTAGCTAGGCATAAAAGCAATAATAGATCTAAGCATTGTCATCTTTGGTATGCAATCCATATGTGGCTCTCATAATAGATTCATAAGGTAATTTAATTTTATTTCTAGGAAAGTTTTCCATGCCTTTCCTTAACGGAAATTGGAATCTAATATTTCCTTCTTTCATGTCAATAATTGCACCAATCGTTCTAAGGAAAAGTCTACCAAGAATAATAGGACATGTAGGATTGCAATCTATATCAAGAACAATGAAATCTACGGGCACATAATTCCTATTTGCAACAATAAGAACATCATTAATCCTTCCCATAGGTTTCTTAATGGTGGAATTCGCAAGATGCAAATTTAAAGAGCAATCATCAAATTCACGGAAACCTAACACATCACACAAAGTTTTTGGAATCATGGAGACACTAGCACCCAAATCACATAAAGCATAGCATTCATGATCTTTAATCTTAATTTTAATAGTAGGTTCCCACTCATCATAAAGTTTTCTAGGGATAGAAACTTCTAATTCAAGCTTTTCTTTATGGGATTGCATTATAGCATCAACAATGTGTTTAGTAAAAGTTTTATTTTGATCATAAGCATGAGGAAAATTTAGCATGGATTGCAACAAGGAAATACAATCTATCAAAGAGCAATTATCATAATTAAACTCCTTGAAATCCAAAATAGTGGGTTCATTGCTATGTAAAGTTTTGACCTCTTCAATCCCATTTTTTTTAACTTTTGCATCAAGATCTAAAAACTCTGAATCATTGGGACGCTTTTTAACTAAAGTTGACTCATCTCCAGTCCCATCTTTATAAAGATTCATATTGCCAAACAAAGACTTAATAGGAGATACACCAATCATTTTTAGATCTTCATCTTTATTATCCTCTAGATCTTCTAGCTTAGCGGCCATCTTATTAACTAAGGTGGCTTGCTTATCCGAAATTTGGCCTACTAAATTTTCAAGATGGGCAGATTGAGATTTCAAACCATAAAATTCCTTAGACATATCATCAAGCTCTTTATTCATGTACTCCATAAAACTTTTTTGTTCTTTAAGCTCGTTTCTGAAGAAATTATTATGCTCAAATTGCAAAGACATAAAGCTTCTAACGTTGTTCTCAATTTCTTCCAACCTTCTAAGGCGAGGATTAATGCTTTTAGGAAAGGCCATCAGGGCAAGCAGACACACAAGAGACAAGCGAAAGAAGGCGAACGGAAAAGAGGCAAATAAAATGGCAAGGGTGAAGTGGGGGAGAGGAAAACTAGAGGCAAATAGAAAATAATGTAATGCGAGGGATAAGAGTTTGTGATGGGTACTTGGTATGTCTTGACTTGAGTGTAGATCTCCCCGGCAACGGCGCCAGAAATCCTTCTTGCTACCTGTTGAGCATGCGTTGGTTTTCCCTTGAAGAGGAAAGGGTGATGCAGCAAAGTAGCGTAAGTATTTCCCTCAGTTTCTGAGAACCAAGGTATCAATCCAGTAGGAGACTACATGCAAATAGCCTAGTACCTGCACAAACAAATAAGAACCTTGCAACCAACGCGATAAAGGGGTTGCCAATCCCTTCACGGCCACTTGCAAAAGTTAGATCTGATAAAGATAATAAGATAAATATTTTTGGTATTTTTGTTCTATAGATTGGAAATAAAGATTGCAAAATAAATAGTAAACTAGAATTGTAGATCGGAAACTTATATGATGTAAAGTAGACCCAGGGGCCATAGGTTTCACTAGTGGCTTCTCTCATGATAGCATGTATTACGGTGGGTGAACAAATTACTGCCGAGCAATTGATAGAAAAGCGCATAGTTATGATGATATCTAGGCATGATCATGAACATAGGAATCACGTCCGTGTCAAGTAGACCGAAACGATTCTTCATCTACTACTATTACTCCACACATCGACCGCTATCCAGCATGCATCTAGTGTATTAAGTTCATAAGAACAGAGTAACGCATTAGGCAAGATGACATGATGTAGAGGGATAAACTCAAGCAATATGATATAAACCCCATCTTTTTATCCTCGATGGCAACAATACAATACGTGCCTTGCTGCCCTTGTTGTCACTGGAAAAGGACACCGCAAGATTGAACCCAAAGCTAAGCACTTCTCCCATTGCAAGAAAGATCAATCTAGTAGGCCAAACCAAACTGATAATTCGAAGAGACTTGCAAAGATATCAAATCATGCATATAAGAACTCGGATAAGAATCAAATATTTTTCATAGATAATCTTAATCATAAACCCACAATTCATCGGATCTCGGCAAACACACCACAAAAAGAATTACATCGAATAGATCTCCAAGAGCATCGAGGAGAACTTTGTATTGAGAACCAAAGAGAGAGAAGAAGCCATCTAGCTAATAACTATGGACCCGAAGGTCTGTGGTAAACTACTCACACATTATTAGAGAGGCTATGGTGTTGACGTAGAAGCCCTCCGTGATCGAATCCCCTGCCAGCAGATCACCGAAAAAGGTCCCCAAATGGGATCTCACCGGTACAGAAGGTTGCGGCGGTGGAAAAGTGGTTTCGTGGCTCCCTTGGATGTTTTCAGGGTATAAGAGTATATATAGGCGAAGGAAGTAGGTCAGTGGAGCTACGAGGGGCCCACGAGGGTGGGGGGTGCGCCGCCCTACCTCGTGGCCGCCTCGTTGCTTCCTTGACGTCCACTCCAAGTCTCCTGGATTGTGTTTGTTCCAAAAAGATCCTCGCGAAGGTTTCATTCCGTTTGGATTCCGTTTGATATTCCTTTTCTATGAAACAATGAAATAGGCAAAAAACAACAACTGGCACTGGGCCTCCGGTTAATAGGTTAGTCCCAAAAATAATATAAAAGTGCATATTAAAGCCCATTAAACATCCAAAACAGATAATATAATAGCATGGAACAATCAAAAATTATAGATACGTTGGAGACGTATCAATGTATAGGACGAAGAATTAGGTCAGGGGAGTCACAAGGGGCCCACAAGGCAGGGGCGCGCCCTCCTCCCTTGTGGCCGCCTCTTGGCTCTTCCGACTTGATCTCCAAGTCTCCTGGGTGTCTTCTATTCCAAGAAAAATCATCATGGAGGTTTTATTCCGTTTGGGCCCCGTTTGGTATTCCTTTTCTGTGAAACTCAAAAACAAGGAAAAATAGAAACTGGAATTGGGCTCTAGGTTAATAGGTTAGTCCCAAAAATAATATAAAATAGCATATTAATGCACATAAAACATCCAAAACAGGTAATATAATAGCATGGAACAATAAAAAAGTTATAGATACGTTGGAGACGTATCAGTCACAAGCCTCTGCATTTACAGGTTGCTAAAGGAGACTTATTAAATACAAGCACAAACAATGATTGTGGGATATTTCAACATAAGACAGCCAAGGCGGGTCTAGTCGCATGCATTGATCAAAAAATCTTTCCAACCCACAGGGTGATAAGTGTTCACGCAAAAGTTAATGTGCACGAAGGCACGGCAAGGGCAACCAAGTGTTTTGCTATTACATGGCTATAGCTGAGCCCAGAGTATTCAAAGTTTTGTGGCAGAGTGTAGAACTACTCCTGCAAGTCAGCTTTTGTACTATTCGGGTTAGCCCCTTGATAACCACCCACAATTGACGCCTCCGTGTTATCCTGCGCCGACTTTTTTGCTTCTTGGATCTAAAGGTTCACTACTGTAGGATGCTGCTAACGCGACACTATGATCTGAGAACCTTTGAAAAAACTATGTGTGATGCATTAATCGCAAATGGTGATGTAAAAAACGTCAAAAATAATGCAAAACATTTGCGATGAAGGATACATCAAACTCAGTTCAGATTTTAGTTGCGTGTGTGATGCAGGACATACGGTTGATCCATACAAACTGTTTACGATGAGACAGAACAACAGAAACGGGCAGCCATATCAAGGTGTGTGTGATATACGGCATACAGTTCGCTCAGATGAACTGTTTGCTATTAGGGAATGCAACAGAAGCGGTTAGCCACATCAAGGTGTGTGTGATATACAACATACGATTCACTCAGGCGAACTGTTTCCGATTAGGGAACACAACAGAAACGGTTCAACTTAACAAGATGTGTGTGATATGCGATAGACAGTTCACATAGATGAACTATTTGCGATGAGCCAAAAAACACAAACGATTCATGTAAACAAGATGTGTGTGATATGCGGCAAACATCCCACTCGGATGAATTGTTTGTGATGAGAAAATATGACACAGACGGTTTCTAGAGTTAATTCGTGTGCAATTCTGTGTGTACTAAAAACTTTGAAAAATGCATACTAGTTGCTTGCGATGGCTGAGTATCGCACACGATGCGTGTGCGAGTACTCGTGTGCGATGATTAGTAAGTTACACATACATTTCCTTATGTTAACACGTGTCCGGTAACATGTGACACTACATATGGTTGTCGGGTTGTGTGCTCAAGTCTTCCCGCGCTCCAGTGAAGGCTTCTCGCGCTACAGCGAAGGCTTCCCGCGCTCCACATGAGTAATTGTAAAATCCCCAATCCCCTAGCCAGCTGCTAGCTATAAATAACCACGGCAATGGCCGCCTGCGGCGGCTCGTTACTGATCCACTCGCTAGCTAGTTACCCACACATACCAATATACCCCCAATGGCCAACGACAGGATGGAGCTACGCGACAGGAATGGGCGCCCGAGATCATAGCTTAGGTTAATTAATTATACCTCCAGAGTCGTATGATTCTGGCTCTGGAGGTATAATTAATTAACATAATCTAAGATCAAACAACTAAAGCTTCTCCAACATGATCGTGCACCGGCCCCAACCACTAGCAAAGCACGCGCGGAGGGACGACGTGACCCGAGCAAGACTTGGCGCCAAAACGGCGAGTAGAGCACGCAGAGGGACGCGACCCGAGGGCACCTAAATGGCGAGTAGAGCGCGCGAAGGCACGTGAGCAGAGCGCGTCGGGGCCGCCTAGATGGCGAGCAAGCACATGCATAATTATTGCATATAGTAGATGAACAGAGCCAGGAATAGCTATCCAACAATATTATTTTCGACGCCATGCATTATTATATTCTTAGTTAAATCTAAGATCAAAGTTTGGTACTACAAAATACGAAGGGGGAAATAAAGAATAAACCATGACAGAGGTAGTACCTATACGAACACAAACGCCCAGTATGAAAGAAAATGTGGGTCAAACCCTAGTTGAAAAGAGGAACAATGTCTAACTCCAACTTACAAAAGGTACAAAAGCACGAGGATTCATTGTTCATCAGGTTTACACATAACCCAGATTGAACAGGGCAATAACCTCTAACTCAACCAAAGTTTTCGGCAGTCACAATCAAATGGATCGGTTTGATCCATAAAATCAAGATCCCGGTACAAAAGATCTACTGGTCCATGATGAAGACAAGTTGTTGTAAATATAAGCCGAGCATGATCAGAAGCCCTTAGGTCCAGCTGAAACTTCTTTGTATGTTGTTCCACATAGAGTTCTGTGAGAAATTTCTTGTTGAAAAATTTAATCCTCACGGACAATAGCACCCTCGCATTCAACGTGAAGAATGTGACAAAGCTAGTGTTTGCATTGTTGGATGCATATCCTTCCAGCGTTACTGTCTTCAAATGAATGTCATGAGATATGAGAAAATCCCGACGCTTCTTGAACCATTGATTGGTTATACCTTTTTCTCCATGTGTTAGTGCCTAAATAGAGATGAAGATTGAAAACAGTTAATGTCTAAAAAAGATTATGTTGAAAGAGCGATAGTTGAACGATTAATTATAGTACATTATATATGGGCTTTCAATATGCGTGAAATTGTCACCTTTATATACAAATTCTCCAGACATGGAAAGCATTGCAGCAAGGCAATAATGATGTTCAGATTAAAACACCACATACTGATATATAAGGTCTTGATAGAATCCACCACCACTGATAGGATGGACAAGCTCTTCATTGAGCATAGAACATTATATTAGCACTGAAAGTGTACTCCAAGATGATACTTAACTTATGCGCACAAACGAAAAATGCAAATTACAAAAGTGTACATGAATAATATACAGTACCTCAATAGGTGTGGAGGCAAACACCATCTCTGCACCCAAGGTCTCTAATTTAGGCGTAGAGACCAAAGTTATTTGCGAAGGTTTATAACAACAATCAAGGAGCAACCTTTGAAATGAAGGGGCATCTTCGGTGATGAGCTCCTGTCCTTCCAAACGAATTCCAATGCTTACAAGGTGAGGCGACTTTATTTTAAGACAAGGGATATGGATTCCATTTCCAAAAACAAGCACCAAACGCTCCAGGGCAGGGCAACTGGAGTGGATGATGTTGTGCAGTGAGGCCTCCAACAGATGAACCAACACAAGCGCAAGTTTTTTCAATAGTTGGAGTCGAAACATTTGTACCAAATTGTCTGCTAGATGGCACCGGTCAAGGCGGCAGTGTGGAGAGAGGAGGAAAACCATGACATGGGCATCGGTGGTGAGGGCACAAATGCAGCTCTTGGTGGTAACCTATCGTTGTAGCCATGGTAAAACTCAAGCTGCTGGAGTTTATCGAATTGATGGGATGTCAGCCAGGCGGCCACCATGCAGGTATGTTCAGCAGGTAGCATGTCGGGATGTAGATGTGTTGAACGGAGCCCTGGTGGGAGGAGATGATGGCTCTGGGGAGTTCAGAATCATCATCGACAGATAGCTGACAACAGTCGAGATTAAGAGGCACGGCGCTCCAGAGAGTGCGGCACCGCGAGATGCGAGGACTTGTTTGCGACATCCATCCTTGGTGGGGAGAAGGAAGATGATCTCCCCAAGGATGCCGTCTAGGAGATCACTGATGCGGTCCGCCGGAGATTCTACTGGTTCCTCAGGTCCAGGGGTGTGGCCGCTTCTGGCCACGCAGCCGGGTCCAAGATCTACATCCGAGGGCGGCGCTGGCTGGAGCCTCATGTGAGTATATACCAATCTAAAAGAAAAAAATGCAGAAACATACATGTAGGACATTCAAAATCAATTCTCAAGATCGGTAAGAAAAAAGGAACAAACATACATGTAGGACATTCAAAATCAATTCTCAAGATCTGGCCACGAATTATTAGCACGCACGCTAACCCTAGTCGGATTATTAACAAAAATCATTTGTACAGAACAAACAATTAATCACTAACCCTATACGGATAACTTTCAAACAATCAATATATTATGTGCATCTAACAGATCTTAATTACTCTGATTTCATGGACGGGGAGAACATAACCATAGGATTTGTATTCTAACAAAATTAGAGAGGGGGGAGTAATCAGAGAAAACACATGATATGTTTGTCACACAAATGGGTATATAGATTACTAAACGGTTTTCCGTCGGAGTCATAGTCATTGCCGGAGTTGCTATTGACCTCCGGCTCTGGCTGGGGGGGGGGGGGGGCACGACGACACCGATGAGGTCAAGGTTGTGCTGCTGCCCGGGTGAGACCTTGTCGGCGGTGACGGTAACCTCTGTGCCCAGCTTCACGTGTTGCGCGGGTGCTTCACCAGCCCCGGCGTCGCCACTCCCTTTGATGGTGCGCGTCGGTGGCATCTTCATACACTCCAGAGTTCAGACATTGGTGACCACTGTGGACCGAGGGTGCGGCCGCCTATTATGGCCGACGGCTCGGGCGCGCAATTAATACGGACCAGTGGGAGCGAGGCGGGTGGTGGTCAAAGGCGGCCTCGCCTCCCGGTGAGCCTGTGCGGCGGACTTCTGCCATTTCTACCATCATTTCACACAGCTACTCGCACGCCTCTCGGTGACACTGCGTAGCGAAAACGCCTCCCGTCAATACGCACACCTGCACGCACACCTCCTGATCTGCCTGCGCGGCGGATTGCTCGCATGCGTCCCGTCAACTCACGCTTGCTCGCACGGCACATAAGGCGTGTGGCAGCACATATTTTTTTGTTTATTGATGATTCATTCTGCCACTATACTTCTTAACCGAAGCATGGCACGGTATAACACACATGGTCCCAATAAATAATCCGTACGAGATATTGGTTGCTAGTTATTAACAATCTTCCGTTTGTAAGAAGATTATATCAAAATGTGTCTCAAGTTTGATGGAAAAATACAATATCACAATCTACTAGTGTCCATATATGACATCACGATAAGTTTCATGAATTTCAACTAAGTTTTGGATTTACTGAATTTTAAAAATCTATATTCTCACTGTTTTGAAATCTCTTGCATGGGGAAACATGCACCCAGGGACACATGTGGTTTTGCAATCATTTTGGTGCACATGTAGCTCAAATTTGATTTTTGCACATTAAATCCCTAGGAAATCAATCAATGTATAAAAATGGTCGAATGATGTCTGTTTTTTTAATTTTAACACGACACTCCTTTGGTCACATGTTCACTGTAGAAAAAAAATTGACATGCCTCAGAGTGGCTGTGGTGGTGCGGGATGTGTGTGTCTGTGTGTGGGGGTGGGGGGAGGGGTCCGGCAGTACACTACGAGTCGTGAACCTCCGTGTGGGATTATTGATCATTTTGTGAGTCATATATGTCACATCAAAGTTGTGAATTGGTCATTTAAAGCATTACACAACCCTTTCATACATTGCTGGTCCTCTCGGAAACTCTCCCTCGTGCGGTTATCAGCAACGTGCCCATTCGTTAGCCCGCAAAGGTTTTCAGTTTCCACCAACAATGAGTGGCATTTGACCAAAAGGTGGATTCATCTTGGCATGTGTGTGGTGTGGATCATGATAAGATTCCATATCAAAGTTCGGGCATGTGCGTACACGTGAGTCCCTCCCACTGTCTTGAAGTGAGGGGGCTAAGCATCATGGTGTAGTGCGTTTCCGGTTTATGAAGCATGTGCCGCGTCAAAGTTGTGCATTGAGTATTCAAACATCACATAACACACAGGTACATGCACGCGGTGGTTTTATCCTATGACACTCACTCGCGTGTGATGACCCACAAGTATATGGGATCAATCGTAATCCTTTCTATAAGTAAGAGTGTCGAACCCAACGAGGAGCAGAAGAAAATGACTAGTTTTCAGGAAGGTATTCTCCGCAAGCATTGAAATTATAAGTAACGAGTAGTTTCATAGCAGGATAATTTGTAACGAGCAAGTAACGGTAATGGTAACAAAATTTCAGCAAGGTAGCCCAATCCTTTTGTGACAAAGGACAGGCCAAAACGGTCTCTTATGATAAGCAAAGCATTCTTGAGGGTAAACGAAAATTTCATCTAGCCACTTTCATCATGTTGGTTTGATTCGTATTCGCTACTTTGATAATTTGATATGTGCGATTATCTGATCCGATGAGCGTCACTTCCCCTAGTGCAAAAGCCCAAGGGCAATAGAGGAGGCCTTATTTAACACTAAATGCCTAAAACAGTCATCCATCTTTCGCATAGGCAGCAATAGACTGGGTTGGCCCATCAACAGTGAAAAGGGCCGATGTTTTTACTTTTTACTGGTTTGTTTTCCTTTTTACGCTTCCTTTTTATCATTTCTTATTTGTCAAAATTTATATCTGTAAACGCTAAAAATTTCCAAAAAACAATCATAGTTTCAAAACATGCTTCAAAACATCCATTCTAACAAAAAAATGTCCCCGTACTAAAAAAATGTTCATGTTTCAAATTTTGAATGGAATTTCCAAAAAATAACGTGTTTTCAAAAATTGTTCACAAATTATTAAAACTCAGGGTATCTCAACTTTTCTTCTTGTTTTTAAAATGCAAACAATTGTTGAATTAACCGAATAAGTTTCTAAAATTTTGAGTACTTTTTGGTATTTCAAATAATTCTAAGAATGCCCTCATTTTTTTAAATGCCAAACATTTTATGAAAAAACAAACAGTGTTTGCATTCGTGAACCAGATGTGAAGACAATATTTGAAAATGATAATAGTTTTCAAAAAAATTGAACATTTTATAAATTTCCAAAAAAAATTGTGAAAAAATTGAAAATGGGAGTTTTATTTGCAGAATCTGATTCTTTTTGGAAAACTTCGAAGATTCTTCAAACACAAATACTTTAGATAAATATAAAAATATTTAAAACAAATTATTTTGAAAATCATGCACTTCTTGAATTTATGAGATTTTAAAAAACAAGAACACTTTTTGGAAAATAAAATTAAGTAAAAGTGAAACAAAAAAACAAATGTAAACAAAAAACGAAAAGAAAAAATCTATTAAAGAAATAAAACAGAAAAGAAACCCAATTAATAAACCGATAAAAACTAGAGCCGGAATCATCAAGAAGGTTCTTAGGCCCTGTTTGGTTCATAAGTCTTAGGACTTTTTTTAGTCCCAACTTATAAGTCTCAAGTCCCTAAAAAGTGCCTACCTGTTTGGTTCATGGGGCTTAACATGGACTAAAAGACCATATTATAACTATAAGCTCCTATAAACCCTTCCTTGAGAGTCTTATTTCATAAGTCCCAAATGCCCACTTTAAGTCCCTATAAGTCCCTCCTGTTTAGTTTAGATGGAACTTATAGGGACTTTTTTAAGTCCCTAGACCAATAAGGGCCAGTTCTTTTGGGCAATTCTTCGAGAATTGACCCCCTCCCCAGCTTCTCCCAGAATTGTCACTTCATCTTTTTTTACAATTCCTAGCTAGTTAAAATCTAATTAGCTAGGAAATGTAACAAAATATAGAGTGGCAATTTTGGAAGAAGCTGGGGAGGGGGTTAATTCTTGGAGAATTGTCCAAACAAACTGGCCCTAAGTCCCTGGAAACAAACATCCTCTTAAATTAAGAGAAGCGTACACGTTTGATGGAAACTAGAGGTGGAATCCCAACCGATCGCTAGCTCGTGCCTTGTGTGTGAGTGATCGGCACGTTGACTCTTAATGAGTCAAATAAAGAATTCGAGCCTTGTCGTTAGTGCTCCGCTGTGGCTTGCCTTAGTAGGCCAGCAAAATAGAGCACTTTGGAAAGCAAATATAGTTGATTCAGTCCGGTTTTAATAAGGTCCATGGTTTTTTATGTGTTGATTTTTTTAACAATTTTCACTATTTTATCGATTTTTGTTTCTTGTCTGTTTTGTTTGTTCCTTTTTTTCTTCGATTTTCTTCAGTTTTTCTTGTTCTCGGTTTTCAAAGGTTTCTTCAGGTTTTTTCAACACATGTCTATTTTTAATACACACTTTATATTTTGCTTAAGCATGTGTAACATTTTTGTGATACATGTTGCACATTTTTTTAATATATGATTTGCAATTTTCAAAATACCTATTTTGGAATTATTATTTTAGAATACTTATTAAAACACCATCTGCATGATGAAGGTTATTTCCATGGCCTGATTTTTTTTCAAACTAGGTGATTTTTTTAAAAGCCCTAAACATATTTTGGAAAGGTGTTCAGATTTTTTTCAATGTCACGTATTGAATTGTATGAAATATTTCCTCTGAATTATGTGACTATTTGTTTACATTGTATAAACATTTTTTCCAAATCTCATGAATAGTTTTTGAACTGCAAGAATTTCCAAAAATATTTCAGTACATTAATTTTGCATTTTGGAAATATAAGTAATATTAATAAAAAAAGAGGGAAACAAAAGTGTGATGGAGAGGAGAGCTACTCTTGCGCTGCACCGGCCTTTTATTTCTGCGCCTGAGGCGAGCCCACCCTGCATCTGATGGAAACCTCGTATTTGTTGCTGCATTGTAAAAATCCTAACGAAAGTGGCGTGCTAGTAAGCAAACGAAATCACGAACGCCCGTTTTGGATGCATGTAAATATCCAATGGAGGTGCTGCGTGTTTGCGACTAATATGCTGCGCGGACATTTAATAATTAAATTTAGCGGCAGAACAAAAAACCTTCCGATTTTTTCCAAACATTTCTCGGAATTTAAAATATTTATTATTATTCCCAACTCGAGCACAATATGTTTTTTCAATGTGTTTTTTTTCATTTTTGAATAAAATTTGAAAAATGGGATAATTTTATAAAATTACCGAACAAAATTTTAAACTTAGGAACAGAATTTGAAAACATGAATATTTCAGGACACATTTTCTAGATCCCCAAAACAATTTTTAATAACATGAGCTTTTCTCGAACAAAATTTCAAAAGGGAATACATTTAAAGTTTGAACAATTTATGTAAAACGCAAACATTTTTCGAAAATTATGAATACTTTTCAAAAAATACGAGCATATTTTTAAAAAATAAAAAAAACTAATCTTGAAAAATAAAAAGGGAAATTAAACAAAAAAACAAAAACAAAAGAACAAAAAAAGGAAAAGAAAAGATAGAAAAACGAGAGTGGGACAGCCCAACTCCTGTCGCTTGTGTTAGTTCTGTCTGCGAATGGTGAACCTCATAATCTCTATTTTTAATGGATGAGTTGGTGAATAGTCTACGCGGTTTATTTTCGTTGGGTTTTTTTCGTCTCTCCTCCCACCACCCCCTCCCACTCTGGTCCATCGGTTTATTTTTCTCTCCGCTCTTTATTACAACCAGAACTTTCCTAACGTATAACAAATCACAGATCTAACTTCCTTAAATTATGCAAATCAATCGATTCCTTTTTGGTTCAATTTGTCTTAAGAAACAAATAACAGATTTTCAGGAAACAAATAATACATTTTAATCTAATTTTCCTAACTTATCTAAATCAATCGATTTCTCTTATTAGTGAAATTTGTTTTAGGAAACAAATAACAGACAGGTCACAACTTTCCTCTCAATAAATAGTTTCTTAACATTTGCAAACTTTCCTAATCAGACACGTCACAAACGGGCAGGTACTAATATCACGTTACCAAACAATAAAACCCCATTTGTATAGAAATCAGTTCAAAAATCCTAACTTTCCTAAATTTTTACCTTTCCTTGATAACAACCAATATTTCCTATGTTTCCCACCTATTGAAGAAAATCACCCCTCCATCGATATTAGCATTTTTTTGGAATGAGATCTCCGGGTTATGATTTTTTTTGTGATTCTTTTCAACTGTGACCTCTCCTTCCACTCTGGCTCCTTCTCGCATAAACACCTCCACCACAGCCAGGTGACACCATCCCAGACCTCCTGCCTCTCCACATCTTCTCCGCCACCTCCTTCTCGTACTCCATTAACAATCCCTCTGCCACATTTGTCCACGGCGGTGTCGAGGGCATGGCGCAGCAGCGTAGCAGCGGTAGAGCGGCGCATAGCAGCAGGAAGTTGTTGGGGAACGTAGCAGAAATTCAAAATTTTCCTACGTGTCACCAAGATCTATCTATGGAGAAACTAGCAACGAGGGGAAGGAGAGTGCATCTACATACCCTTGTAGATCGCTAAGCGGAAACGTTCAAGAGAACGGGGTTGATGGAGTCGTACTCGTCGTGATCCAAATCACCGATGACCAAGTGTCGAATGGACGGCACCTCCACGTTCAACACACGTACATCCCGGTGACGTCTCCCATGCCTTGATCCAGCAAGGAGAGAGGGAGAGGTTGAGGAAGACTCCATCCAGCAGCAGCACAACGGCGTGGTGGTGATGGAGGAGCGTGGCTATCCTGCAGGGCTTCGCCAAGCACCACGGGAGAGGAGGAGATGTTGGAGAAGGGAGAAGGAGGCAACCAAAGGCATGGATGAAAGAGCCCTCCTTCCCCCACTATATATAGGAGGGCCAAGGGGGGCGCCGGCCCTAGGAGATCCAATCTCCTAGGGGGGGCGGCGGCCAGGGAGGTTTCCCTCCCCCCCCCCCCCCAAGGCACCTAGGAGGTGCCTTCCACTATTGGGACTCTTCCCTTTTGTGAAACCCTAGGCGCATGGGCCCCTTGGGGCTGGTGCCCTTGGCCCATGTAGGCCAAGGCGCACCCCCTATAGCCCATGTGCCCCCCCGGGGCAGGTGGCCCCACTTGGTGGACCCCCGGGACCCTCCCGGTGGTCCCGGTACATTACCGATAAACCCCGAAACCTTTCCGGTGACCAAAACAGGACTTCCCATATATAAATCTTTACCTCCGGACCATTCCGGAACTCCTCGTGACGTCCGGGATCTCATCCGGGACTCCGAACAACATTCGGTAACCACATACAAACTTCCTTTATAACCCCAGCGTCATCGAACCTTAAGTGTGTAGACCCTACGGGTTCGGGAGACATGCAGACATGACCGAGACGTTCTCCGGTCAATAACCAACAGCGGGATCTGGATACCCATGTTGGCTCCCACATGTTCCACGATGATCTCATCGGATGAACCACGATGTCAAGGACTTAATCAATCCCGTATACAATTCCCTTTGTCTAGCGGTACGATACTTGCCCGAGATTCGATCGTTGGTATCCCTATACCTTGTTCAATCTCGTTACCGGCAAGTCTCTTTACTCGTTCCGTAACACATCATCCCGTGATCAACTCCTTGATCACATTGTGCACATTATGATGATGTCCTACCGAGTGGGCCCAGAGATACCTCTCCGCTTACACGGAGTGACAAATCCCAGTCTCGATTCGTGCCAACCCAACAGACACTTTCGGAGATACCTGTAATGTACCTTTATAGCCACCCAGTTACGTTGTGACGTTTGGCACACCCAAAGCACTCCTACGGTATCCGGGAGTTGCACAATCTCATGGTCTAAGGAAATGATACTTGACATTAGAAAAGCTATAGCATACGAACTACACGATCTAGTGCTATGCTTAGGATTGGGTCTTGTCCATCACATCATTCTCCTAATGATGTGATCCCGTTATCAACGACATCCAATGTCCATGGTCAGGAAACCGTAACCATCTATTGATCAACGAGCTAGTCAACTAGAGGCTTACCAGGGACATGGTGTTGTCTATGTATCCACACATGTATCTGAGTTTCCTATCAATACAATTATAGCATGGATAATAAACGATTATCATGAACAAGGAAATATAATAATAACTTATTTATTATTGCCTCTAGGGCATATTTCCAACAGTCTCCCACTTGCACTAGAGTCAATAATCTAGTTCACATCGCCATGTGATTAACACTCACGGGTCACATCGCCATGTGACTAACACCCAAGAGTTTACTAGAGTCAGTAGTCTAGTTCACATCACTATGTGATTAACACTCAATGAGTTCTGGGTTTGATCATGTTGCTTGTGAGAGAGGTTTTAGTCAACGGGTCTGAACCTTTCAGATCCGTGTGTGCTTTACAAACCTTTATGTCATCTCCTAGATGCAGCTACCACGCTCTATTTGGAGCCATTTCAAATAACTATTCTACTTGGAGTTATTCTAAATTGTTGCTCCATTATACGTATCCGGTATCTCTACTCAGAGCTATCCGGATAGGTGTTAAGCTTGCATCGTCGTAACTCTTTACGTCGAACTCTTCATCACCTCCATAACCGGGAAAATTCCTTAGTCCACTAGTTACTAAGGATAACTTTGACCGCTGTACTGTGATCCATTCTTGGATCACTCTTGTACCCCTTGACTGACTCATGGCAAGGCACACTTCAGGTGCGGTACACAGCATAGCATACTGTAGAGCCTATGTCTTAAGCATAGGGGACGACCTTCGTCCTTTCTCTCTATTCTGCCGTGGTCGAGCTTTAAGTCTTAACTTCATACCTTACAACTCAGGCAAGAACTCCTTCTTTGACTGATCCATCTTGAACACCTTCAAGATCATATCAAGGTATGTGCTCATTTGAAAGTACCATTAAGCGTTTTGATCTATCCTTATAGATCTTGATGCTCAATGTTCAAATAGCTTAATCCAGGCTTTCCATTGAAAAACACTTTCCAAATAACCCTATATGCTTTCAAGAAATTCTACGTCATTTCTGATCCACAATATGTCAATAACATATACTTATCAGAAATTCTATAGTGCTCCCACTCACTTCTTTGGAAATACAAGTTTCTCATAAACTTTGTATACACCCAAAATCTTTGATCATCTCATCAAAGCATACATTCCAACTCCGAGATGCTTACTCCAGTCCTCAGAAGGATAGCTGGAGCTTTGCATACTTATTAGCATCTTTCAGGATTGACAAAACCTTCCGGTTGTATCACATACAACCTTTCCTTAAGAAAATCGTCGAGGAAACAATGTTTTGACATCCTATCTGCAAGATTTCATAAATAATGCAGTAATCGCTAATATAATTCCAATAGACTCTTAGCATCGCTACGAGTGAGAAAGTCTCATCGTAGTCAACTCCTTGAACTTGTCGGAAAACATCTTAACAACAAGTCGAGCTTTCTTAATGGTGATACTTACCATCATTGTCCGTCTTCCTTTTAAAATCCATCTGTACTCAACAGCCTTACGACCATCGAGCCATTCTGCCAAAGTCTACACTTTGTTTTCATACATGGATCCTCTCTCGGATTTTATGGCCTCAAGCCATTTATCGGAATCCGGGCCCACCATCGCTTCTCCATAGCTCGTAGGTTCATTGTTGTCTAGCAACATGCCTTCTAAGACAGGATTACGTACCACTCTGAAGTAGTACGCATCCTTGTCATCCTACGAGGTTTGGGAGTGACTTGATCCGAAGTTTCATGATCACTATCATAAGCTTCCACTTCAATTGGTGTAGGTTCCACAGGAACAACTCTTTGTGCCCTGCTATACACTAGTTGAAGAGACGGTTCAATAACCTCATCAAGTCTCCACCATCCTCCCACTCAATTCTTTCGAGAGAAACTTTTCCTCGAGAAAGGACCCAATTCTAGAAACAATCCCTTATTGCTTTCGGTTCTGAGATAGGAGGTATACCCAACTGTTTTGGGTGTCCTATGAAGATGCATTTATCCGCTTTGGGTTCGAGCTTATCAGCCTGAAACTTTTTCACATAAGCGTCGCAGCCCCAAACTTTTAAGAAATGACAGCTTAGGTTTCCCTAAACCATAGTTCATACGGTGTCATCTCATCGGAATTACGTGGTGCCCTATTTAAAGTGAATGTGGTTGTCTCTAATGCCTAACCCATAAACTATCGTGGTAATTCGATAAGAGACATCATGGTATGCATCATATCCAATAAGGTGCAGTTATGATGTTCGGACACACCATCACACTATGGTGTTCCAGGCTGTATTAGTTGTGAAACAATTTCCACAATGTCTTAATTCTGTGCCAAACTCGTAATTCAGATATTCATCTCTATGATCATATCATAGATATTTTATCCTCTTTTCACGACGATCTTTCAACTTCACCCTGAAATTACTTGAACCTTTCAATAATTCAGACTCGTGATTTATCAAGTAAATGTACTCAACATCTACTCAAATCATCTGTGAAGTAAGAACATAACGATATCCACTACACGCCTCAGCACTCATTGGACTGCACACATCAAAATGTATTTCTTCCAACAAGTTGCTTTCTAGTTCCATTTTACTGAAACCGAGGATTTCAGTCATCTTGCCCATGTGGTATGATTTGCATGTCTCAAGTGATTCAAGATCAAGTGAGTTCAAACGGTCCATTTGCATGGAGTTTCTTCATGCATATACACCAATAGACATGGTTCGCATGTCTCAAACTTTTCAAAAACGAGTGAGCCCAAAGATCCATCAACATGGAGCTTCTTCATGTGTTTTATACCGATATGACTTAAGTGGCAGTGCCACAAGTAGGTGGTACTATCTTATATCTTTTGGCATGAACATGTGTATCACTACGATCGAGATTCAATGAACCATTCATTTTAGGTGTAAGACCATTGAAGGTATTATTCAAATAAACAGAGTAACCGTTATTCTCCTTAAATGAATAACCGTATTGCGATAGACATAATCCAATCATGTCAATGCTCAACGCAAACACCAATCTCGATGGTAGAGGGAGCGTGCGATGCTTGATCATATCAACATTGGAAACACTTCCAACACATATCGTCAGCTCACCTTTAGCTAGTCTCCGTTTATTCCGTAGCTTTTATTTCGAGTTACTAACACTTAGCAACCGAACCGGTATCTAATACCCTGGTGCTACTAGGAGTACTAGTAAAGTACACATCAACACAATGTATATCCAATATACTTCTATCGACCTTGCCAGCCTTCTAATCTACCAAGTATCTAGGGTAATTCTGCTCCGGCGGCTGTTCCCCTTATTACAGAAGCACTTAGTCTCGGGCTTGTGTTCAACCTTGGGTTTCTTCACTAGAGCGGCAGCTGAATTGCCGTTTCATGAAGTATCCCTTCTTGCCCTTGCCCTTCTTGAAACTAGTGGTTTCTTCAACCATCAACAATTGATGCTCCTTCTTGATTTCTACTTTTGTGGTGTCAAACATCGCGAATATCTCAAGGATCATCATATATGTCCCTGATGTATTATAGTTCATCACGAAGCTCTAGCAGCTTGCTGGTAATGACTTCGGAGAAACATCACTATCTCATCTATAAGATCAACTCCCACTTGATTCAAATGATTGCTGTACTCAGACAATCTGAGCACAAGCTCAACAATTGAGCTTTTCTCCCTTAGTTTGCAGGCTAAGAAAATCGTCGAAGGTCTTATACCTCTTGACGTGGGCACGAGCCTGAAATCCCAATTTCAGTCCTCAAAACATCTCATATGTTTCGCGACGTTTCAAAAACGTCTTCGGTGCCTCAACTCTAAGCCGTTTAACTGAACTATCACGTAGTTATCAAAACGTGTATGTCAGATGTTCGCAACATCCACAGACGACGTTCGAGGTTCAGCACACTGAGCGGTGCATTAAGGACATAAGCCTTCTATGAAGCAATGAGGACAATCCTCAGTTTACGGACCTAGTCCGCATAATTGCTACTATCAACTTTCAACTAAATTTTCTCTAGGAACATATCTAAACAGTAGAAATAAAGCGCGAGCTTCGACATAATTTGCGAAGACCTTTTGACTATGTTTAGGATAATTAAGTTCATCTTATGAACTCCCACTTAGATAAACATCCCTCTAGCTATCTAAGTGATTACATGATCCGAATCAACTAGGCCGTGTCCGATCATCACGTGAGACGGACTAGTCATCATCGGTGAACATCTTCATGTTGATCGTATCTACCATACGACTCATGCTCGACCTTTCGGTCTTCTGTGTTCCGAGGCCATGTCTGTACATGCTAGGCTCGTCAAGTCAACCTAAGTGTTTCCCGTGTGTAAATATGGCTTACACCCGTTGTATGTGAACGTAAGGATCTATCACACCCGATCATCACGTGGTGCTTCGAAACGATGAACTTTCGCAACGGTTTACAGTTAGGGGGAACACCTTCTTGAAATTTTAGTGAGGGATCATCTTATTTACTACCGTCGTTCTAAGTAAACAAGATGTATAAACATGATAAACATCACATGCAATCAAATAATAGTGACATGATATGGCCAATATCATATAGCTCCTTTGATCTCCATCTTGGGGCTCCATGATCATCTTGTCACCGGCATGACACCATGATCTCCATCATCGTGTCTTCTTGAAGTTGTCTCGTCATCTATTACTTCTACTACTATGGCTAACGCTTTAGCAATAAAGTAAAGTAATTACATGACGTTTAAGTTGACACGCAGGTCATAAATAAATAAAGACAACTCCTATGGCTCCTGCCGGTTGTCATACTCATCGACATGCAAGTCGTGATACCTATTACAAGAACATGATCAATCTCATACATCACATATATCATTCATCACATCCTTTTGGCCATATCACATCACATAGCATACCCTGCAAAAACAAGTTAGACGTCCTCTAATTGTTGTTTGCATGTTTTACGTGGCTGCTATGGGTTTCTAGCAAGAACGTTTCTTACCTACGCAAAGACCATAACGTGATATGCCAATTGCTATTTACCCTTCATAAGGACCCTGTTCATCGAATCCGATCCGACTAAAGTGGGAGAGACAGACACCCGCCAGCCACCTTATGCAACTAGTGCATGTTTGTCGGTGGAACCGGTCTCACGTAAGCGTACGTGTAAGGTTGGTCCGGGCCGCTTCATCCCACGATGCCGCCGAATCAAGATAAGACTAGTAACGGCAAGCATATTGAACAAAATCAACGCCCACAACTACTTTGTGTTCTACTCGTGCATAGAATCTACGCAATAGACCTAGCTCATGATGCCACTGTTGGGGAACGTAGCAGAAATTCAAAATTTTCCTACGTGTCACCAAGATCTATCTATGGAGAAACTAGCAACGAGGGGAAGGATAGTGCATCTACATACCCTTGTAGATTGCTAAGCGGAAGCGTTCAAGAGAACGGGGTTGATGGAGTCGTACTCGTCGTGATCCAAATCACCGATGACCAAGTGCCGAACGGACGGCACCTCCGCGTTCAACACACGTACAGCCCGGTGACGTCTCCCATGCCTTGATCCAGCAAGGAGAGAGGGAGAGGTTGAGGAAGACTCCATCCAGCAGCAGCACAACGGTGTGGTGGTGATGGAGGAGCGTGGCTATCCTGCAGGGCTTCGCCAAGCACCACGGGAGAGGAGGAGATGTTGGAGAAGGGAGAAGGAGGCAACCAAAGGCATGGATGAAAGAGCCCTCCTTCCCCCACTATATATAGGAGGGCCAAGGGGGGGCGCCGGACCTAGGAGATCCAATCTCCTAGGGGGGGCGGCGGCCAGGGAGGTTTCCCTCCCCCCCAAGGCACCTAGGAGGTGCCTTCCACTATTGGGACTCTTCCCTTTTGTGAAACCCTAGGCGCATGGGCCCCTTGGGGCTGGTGCCCTTAGCCCATGTAGGCCAAGGCGCACCCCCTATAGCCCATGTGGCCCCCCGGGGCAGGTGGCCCCACTTGGTGGACCCCCGGGACCCTCCCGGTGGTCCCGGTACATTACCGATAAACCCCGAAACCTTTCCGGTGACCAAAACAGGACTTCCCATATATAAATCTTTACCTCCGGACCAGTCCGGAACTCCTCGTGACGTCCGGGATCTCATCCGAGACTCCGAACAATATTCGGTAACCACATACAAACTTCCTTTATAACCCCAGCGTCATTGAACCTTAAGTGTGTAGACCCTACGGGTTCGGGAGACATGCAGACATGACCGAGACGTTCTCCGGTCAATAACCAACAGCGGGATCTGGATACCCATGTTGGCTCCCACATGTTCCACGATGATCTCATCGGTTGAACCACGATGTCAAGGACTTAATCAATCCCGTATACAATTCCCTTTGTCTAGCGGTACGATACTTGCCCGAGATTCGATCGTCGGTATCCCTATACCTTGTTCAATCTCGTTACCGGCAAGTCTCTTTACTCGTTCCGTAACACATCATCCCGTGATCAACTCCTTGATCACATTGTGCACATTATGATGATGTCCTACCGAGTGGGCCCAGATATACCTCTCCGCTTACACGGAGTGACAAATCCCAGTCTCGATTCGTGCCAACCCAACAGACACTTTCGGAGATACCTGTAATGTACCTTTATAGCCACCCAGTTACGTTGTGACGTTTGGCACACCCAAAGCACTCCTACGGTATCCGGGAGTTGCACAATCTCATGGTCTAAGGAAATGATACTTGACATTAGAAAAGCTATAGCATACGAACTACACGATCTAGTGCTATGCTTAGGATTGGGTCTTGTCCATCACATCATTCTCCTAATGATGTGATCCCGTTATCAACGACATCCAATGTCCATGGTCAGGAAACCGTAACCATCTATTGATCAACGAGCTAGTCAACTAGAGGCTTACTAGGGACATGGTGTTGTCTATGTATCCACACATGTATCTGAGTTTCCTATCAATACAATTATAGCATGGATAATAAACGATTATCATGAACAAGGAAATATAATAATAACTTATTTATTATTGCCTCTAGGGCATATTTCCAACAGAAGTAGCATGCAATAGGCGAGGCGAGCGGCCGAAGGTGGAGGGCAGAGATGCGGCTGGCGTGGCTGAGGCGGCGGCCGGCAGAAGATGGCCACGACTGGAGGTGGCGCGAGGCAGGGGTGCGACAGCGGGGCGAGCGAAGGGATAGGCGGCAACAGATGGGGTGAATGCAGCCAGCGAGAGTGTGGCGCGCGGCCAGGGTGTGTGTCGCGCGGGGCATAGTGGTGCGGTGGCTGCGGCGAGCGCGACGGCAGTGGCGGGCGCGACCGACGCGGTGTAGCAGGGGCGTGGGCATGGAGAGGGAGTGGCCCCGCGGGCACGGAAGAAGAGCAGCAGGGTCGGGCATGGGCGTGCATAGGAGCAGGCATGTGCCACGGGGTCAATCCGAGGAGCTCGGTGGCTACAGAAAGTGCAATTATCCCTAGGTGGTTTTGGTAATTCCTAACAACATATAGCTCATTGAGCTAATGCTATTTCAAGATTAATATCTCAAAAAAGCTCAATGATTGGCATGGCATGGATGAGAAAAGTGGACCCCTCAAAATGCTAAGGACAAAGGATTGGCTCAAGCTCAAAGCTCAAGACTCTACATTTTCTATTTTAGTGATCCAAGATCACATTGAGTCTATAGGAAAAGCCAATACTATCAAGGAGGGATGAGGTGTTGCTTAATGAGGTTCTTGCTCAAAATGCTTAGTGATATGCTCCAAAATCCTCAACTACTTTCTAACATCCACATATGACCTATACCAAAAGTCAAACTCGGCCCCACCGATTTTTCCTATCCGGCGCCACTGAGTTTCAAATATCTTAGCCACTGCCACAAACCCTAGGAAAATCGGTCCCACCGATAGGGATCTCGGTCTCACCGACATGGGGTTGTAATCTCTCTGTTTCCCTTCATAACGTTTCGGTCGCACCGAGATGAGCGATCGGTCCCACCGAGATTGCAATGTAAACTCTTTGTTTTGCCTTCATAACATTTCGGTCTCACCGAGTTTACCTGACCAACTCTCTGGTTAGCTTATTTACAAAATCAGTCTCACCGAGATTACGTTATGCCCTAACCCTAATCATATCGGTCCTACCGAGTTGCATGTTGGTCCCATCGAAAACCCTAACGGTCACTAGCTTTGCTAAATAGGTCAGACCGAGTTTAACCATTCGGTCCCACCGAGTTTGGGAAGTTATGTGTAACGGTTAGATTTTGTGTGGAGGCTATAAATACCCCTCCACCTCCTCTTCATTCGGGGAGAGAGCCATCAGAACAAACCTACACTTCCAACTTACTTTTTCTGAGAAAGAACCACCTACACTTGTGTTGAGACCAAGATATTCCATTCCTACCATATGAATCTTGATCTCTAGCCTTCCCCAAGTTGCTTTCCACTCAAATCTTCTTTCCACCAAATCCAAATCATGTGAGAGAGAGTTGAGTGTTGGGGAGACTACCATTTGAAGCACAAGAGCAAGGAGTTCATCATCAACACACCATTTGTTACTTCTTGGAGAGTGGTGTCTCCTAGATTGGCTAGGTGTCACTTGGGAGCCTCCGACAAGATTGTGGAGTTGAACCAAGGAGTTTGTAAGGGCAAGGAGATCGCCTACTTCGTGAAGATCTACCGCTAGTGAGGCAAGTCCTTCATGGGCGATGGCCATGGTGGGATAGACAAGGTTGCTTCTTCGTGGACCCTTCGTGGGTGGAGCCCTCCGTGGACTCGCGCAACCGTTACCCTTCGTGGGTTGAAGTCTCCATCAACGTGGATGTACGATAGCACCACCTATCGGAACCACGACAAAAACATCCGTGTCTCCAATTGCGTTTGAATCCTCCAAACCCTTCCCTTTACATTCTTGCAAGTTACATGCTTTACTTTCCGCTGCTCATATACTCTTTGCATGCTTGCTTGAATTGTGTTAAGATTGCTTGACTTGTCCAAAGTTGCTAAAATCTGCCAGGAACTAAAATTGGAAAAAGGCTAGACTTTTATTTGGTCAAGTAGTCTAATCACCCGCCCCTCTAGACATACTTTTGATCCTACAAGTGGTATCAGAGCTTTGGTCTCCATTTGCTTTGATTTTCATAGCTTTTGGAAGTCATAGCCTTGGTTTCGCAACCTAGGAGAGTATGGCGTCTAGCGAGGGAAATTACCACCGTAGAGGTCCTTACTTTGATGGCACTAATTTTGCTAGTTGGAAGCATAAGATGAAGATGCATTCTTGGACATAACCTCGCCGTTTGGGCTATTGTGTGTGTTGGCTTGCAAGGTGAATTCTTTGATGGGAGAGAACCGAACCATGAAGCTACCGCGGAAGAGTTGAAGATGCTACAATACAATGCTCAAGCTTGTGATATCCTCTTCAACGGATTGTGCCCCGAAGAATTCAACAAAATCAGCCGTCTTAAGAATGCAAAGGAAATTTGGGATACTTTGATTGATATGCACGAAGGTACCGACTCTGTCAAGGAATCCAGGTTGGATGTGCTTCAAAGTCAACTTGACAAGTTCAAAATGAAGGATGGTCAAGGTGTCGCTGAAATGTACTCTAGGCTTGCTCTTATCACAAATGAGATTGCCGGCTTAGGAAGTGAAGAGATGACCGACAAATTCATCATCAAGAAAATCCTAAGAGCCTTGGATGGAAAATATGATACCGTATGCACATTGATACAAATGATGCCAAATTACAAAGATCTCAAGCCAATGGAAGTCATTGAAAGAATTGTTGCTCATGAGATGTCACTCAAGGATAAGGAGGAGCTCCATAACAAGTCAAGTGGTGCTTACAAAGCCTCATGTGAAGCTCCCACATCATCAAGTGAGAAACAAACCTTCAATGAAGAATTGAGCCTAATGGTGAAGAACTTCAACAAGTTCTACAAGAGTAGAAGCAAAGAGAGAAGTTCCAAGTCAAGGTCCTACAATGACAAAATATCTTCTAGTCGAGAGCGAAACTGCTACAATTGTGGAAGACCCGGACACTATTCCAATGAGTGTACGACCCCCCACAAGAGAAGAGAAGATTCTCCCAAAAGAAGAAGTAGAAGAGAAGAATCACCATCGTGGGAGAGAAGGAGTATGGATGATCGTTATGAATGAAGACCCTCCCGGAGAAGCAAGGATTCGGAAAGGAAGGACAAGTCGTCAAGGAGCTACACAAAACGAAGACATCAAGCTCATGTTGGTGAATGGGTATCCGGCTCCGACTCCGACAGTCACTCTGAGAGAAGCTAACACTCCGACTCCGAATATACTCAAGATGAAGGATTTTGCCAGTCTAGCACTTGTGTCAACCAACTCCTACGACATATTTGATTCACCAAATGAAGGAATTGGAAGATGCTTCATGGCTAAAGGCCCAAATGTATCACACTCCGAGTATGTTGATTTCAATAGTGATGAAGATGACTTGTTAGGTGATGATGATTTACTTGTTGACAACTGTAGTGATGAATACTATGATGAAACGTCAATTAATCATGCTAATCAAGATGAAATGAATGACAATGATAAGGAGAAGATCGAGTCTCTAACTAAAGAACTAAACACTCTTAAGTTAGCTCATGAAACTATCTTAGGAGATCATCGAGAACTTTTAAGGACTCATGAGAAATTACGTTTTGAGAAGCTCAATCTTGAGCAAGAGCATGAGTTCTTAAAGGCAATCAATGATGATCTTCGCAAGAAAAGTTCTTCTTACATTGCCAAGCGTTTACTCTTATCCACTTACATGCCTCAAGTCAAGTCTAGTAACAAGAACAAGGATTCTTCTTCTAGTAGTAACAATAATCATGTTAAATCCAATATTGTTGCTTCTAGTAGTTCTCTTGATTCCACTAATGATTCTCTTAGCCAAGTTACACTTGAGAAAGAAAATAGCTTATTGAAGGGAATCATAGAGAAAGGTGTTTACAAGAGCCTTGCTGGGAGTAAGCAATTCGAGAAAATTGTACGCAAGCAAGGAAGGCACCAGAAGAATCAAGGTATTGGTTTTGAACAAAAGTTCAATGCCAATGGTTGAGTGGGAAGAAGATCAATACCCCAAGACGAAGTTTGTTCCTCAACAAGAGAAGTATGATCCTACTTCTTTCAAGGGGACACAAGCTCAAGATGATCTTCCACCACAAGACCACAAGGAAAAAGGCAAGGGCAAGCTTCAAGAGGAAATTGATGCATTTGAAGAAGCTCCTAAGGCCTTGGTCAAGTGGGTTCCCAAGACTACATCAAGTTCCACTTCATCAACTACAACTACAACTCCGAGGATTCCCATCAAGATGGTGTGGATCCCGAAGAAGAAGAACTAGAGAGTTCTTGAGGGTGACTCCGCCAACATACTTCACTCTTATCATTTTGGCAAGAACAAGTGCAATCAACTTCCACATCTTGCACTAGTTCAAGGAGTCACAAACCCTCTTGTTGGTAAGACAAGGGACAAGGTAACCTAATGCTTTCATGGACATCATATTGTGTGTGCATCACTCTATGTCTATGGATATCCTTGTTTGTTCCTTGTGGGACTAACCCGTGTAGGTATTGAAAGTGCAATTCACTCCAAAGGATAGCTCCGAATGATCTACATCAACTTAGAGCATCCACATCTTCAACACCTACATGAAGTCATCATCGACAAAACCCAAGGTTAGTTCATCCCTCTTAGGGGGGATCTCACATCTAGGGGGAGCTTTACTCTAAGAATTGAGCTAAAGCAACTCTAATGGTGTGAACACAACAACGCTTTATGTAAAAGTGGTAACCCCACTTGTGCTTAAATGATGAGTATGACCTACGATCAAATGTTCTCATTTGACTCCTAAGTCAATATACTCATATATAGATGACCTAGTCATCGCCAATTGCTTGATAGATGCTAGAATTGTTTGTGCATGCTTTGCCACATATTTCATTTGTCATTTTATTGTGTGAGCATGTTGGTTGCATAATTTACTCATTCGAGGACATCCACTTGTTGTTTTGATTGGTTGGTTTCTTTTTCTTTTGCCAAGTGGATGGACAAGAATGCCTAAGAGCCTTCTCTAGCTATCTATGCTTTTCTCGTCTCAAACTCTATTCATGCTGCATCACAAAGTTTGATCAAGTCAGATTCGAACCACTTTGTGTGAGGAGCACTCAGAGTCCCCGATTCGTCATAGACTTAAAAATCCAAAACTTCTTTGTGCGTTTTAGTCTGACCGATTCATCCATTTCGGTCATACCGAGATCACTAAGTCGATCTAGGTTTTCAATCTCGGTGCAACCGATTTGAACTTTTCGGTCACACCGAGTTTCAGTAACTGCTTGCAGTTATGAATCTCGGTGCCACCGAGTTGTTCCACTAGGTCACACCGACAGAGTCAGGCTATATATATCCGCTGCCCAAATTTGGGAAAACTTTTCGAACCTCTTCGCCCGCGCTTAGCCTGCTCTGCCTCCCTGGGTCTCCGGATCATCCTCCTCGTCGCCAGCCGCCTCCTATCGCTGGTCTCCGCCGCCGTCAACGGGATCGTCTCCGTCGTTGCCGCTGTAGCAAGTTCATTGCCGAAATAGGGTATGGACTTGATCTTTGTGCTGTTCTTACTCTGATTCCCCAGCACATTGCTTTGCCATGTATCTTGCCATGATTGAGATCATTCTATCCATCGAAAACACTCCGTAGTTTAGTCGTGAATTGAAAATTTAGGGTTAGGTCTCCGCCGAAACCATCTTGGACCGACCGAGTTGATGAAATCGGTTCCACCGGTTTGGCTCAGGCCATTGCACATGTGATTCTCGGTCTGACCGAGAATTGCAAATTGGTGTGACCGAGTTCAGCACTTTGTGAAACCCTAGCAGTCTCGGTGCCACCGAACTGTCACGACCGGTTTTCTAATAAAAATGTTTATTGAGAAACTAATCTTTTGAGTCCAGTATGAGAAAAATCCTCCTCACTGGTAGACAAATTCTTGATACAATAAGCCAGTAGCATAGAATATATTACAGGGTCGAGCTACGGTTGCTCAACCAAATTATTACAAGCACGCCAATAATTATACATAATGGCGGATATGACACTGTGGTGTGGAGGCATACTACTGACTCAAGGATAGGGTGGTGGTGGAAAATCACAGCGGGGAGTGAGATACATGACTCTAAAACTGGCATCTCATCGAGCGTCGAGGTGAGGCTCGATGAATTTATTTGGTAGCGGAAGCGGATATAATACAATGACCAAATCCAGGGTCGTACGAGACTGACTGGGATTCCTCTAGGCGTCGGACTCGCTATCAAATTCTTCATCCATGAGATCGCCTTCGTCAGCATCTGGCCAAATCAACAAGCCAGGTGAGTACTTTGAAAGTACTCGCAAGACAGTTCGGACATAAGATATAACAAATGCATGCATGGATGCGTCATGATTAATTTACCAATGCACATTCAAAATTTAACAAGCAAGGTAAGTAAAAAGGGAATCGGCGGTAGTCCGCCTGAAAACCCAACAAAAAGAAATAATAGGAAACCGATCGGGTGTCTAAAGCGACGCCTCGAAGGGTGAACAATTAAATAAAGATCATGCCGCAGTCGGGCGTCTAAGCGACACCACGTAAAGGGCTTAAACTGAAAATAAAAGACATGCGTGCCACAGTCAGACGTCGGGGCGACATCAGAGAAGGGCTTATATTGGAAGTAAATAACAGTACTGCCGCAGTCGGACGTCTGAGCGACATCGCAGAAAGGGCTTTTATTGAAAGTAAATAATAACAATGCCACAGTCGGACGTCTGAGCGACATCGCAGAAAGGGCTTTTATTCAAAGTAAATAATAACAATGCCATAGTCGGACGTCTGAGCGACATCGCAGAAAGGGCTTTTCTTCACAAGTAAATAATACTCATAATAAATATTCAATTCATGATAATAAACGGGTTAGTCCATCCACAGGAATAAACATTTAACTGGACTTAGCATTCATGTGATTCACCGGAGTCTTTGTCATCAAAACTGACATTTGTCGGGATAAGATAATACCGAACTTGGACATGGAATAGATGATTCAAATGAATATATGACTCTGCAGAGTTTGTACGAAAATTTTTCCCACAGCCAACGGATTTCCGTAGTCACGAAGGACTAGTTCCGTTTACGGTCTTTCGGAAGAAAACGCAGCTAGCCAGTACACACCCATCCTACCTCTTGATGCCAGGAATCACCCTAGACATCGTCCAAGAAAAACTTTTGAGACGGGGAGATCACAATCTCGAATAGCATGGGATCAAATTTATATACGCGCGCTCTAAGGGGTGCCCCCCTCTCGGTCCCAACCGGAAACACCCATGCCCCCTGACCGGATGACTGGCTTTAATCCAGGGCCATGGAACCATCATCACGGCCTCTCCTTTTGGTGTGTACCAAGAAAGCGGTTTGCAACTTACTAAGCCATATTCCTTGCGAAAAACATGTGGTAGTACAGGGAAGGGAAAATGGAAGGAACTGGACCGATACGGGTTGACGCTGAAGTCATATAGTCTGGCATAAGACTGGCATGCTACAACACTGCCATCTTACCCATCCTCATGCCAACACATGGCCATGCATACTCACATCCATCCACTTATGGATTTTCGAAACTCACTTGCCTCATCGTTGCATGTAACATGACATTCGTCGGTATGCTCATCAACATGCCATGAAACTACTTAATGCAAACATGCCAAAACAATCATCATATCAAAAGTTCAAACATGCTTGCCTGGTTCAGAGTAGTCAGAGCCTAGCTCGGTGAAGTTTGCGGTCCCGTCACCTCCTTCGGTATCTACGGTATAAAGAAAATATACGCGCTATCGTGAATACCGTGAGGTGCACAAAAATTTCTCCAAATATTTTTCAAATAAATCTGATAAAAAACTAGAAAAAATTTCAAAGAGGGCAGAAAAAGAATCAATCAAAAATTCCTTTCTGTTAAAAAGTTATAAGGGTTTTAACCCAAGGACCCATCTGTAATGAAACAGAAAACTTCCAGGGGCTAACTTATAAAAACAGAAAACGATTCAATTGAAAATACGCCGGCCCAGAGGGGTGACGTACTTTGGCAGAAGACGCCTTCAGAAAACGGTTTGTTTAAAAAGAACTGAGAGGCTGACGGGCGGGTCCCACCCGTCAGGTTTGAATTTTCAAACGGGGGACGAAGCTCGTCAGCGCCCGAGAGCCGCGGTGGTCGCCGGCGGCGATCCACGGCGAGGCAGGGAGATCAGAGAGTACCTCCATGTTCAGGGCGCCATTCTGCGTCTGTGGGAGGTGGTGGTGGTCGCCGGCGAGTACCACGTCGGCGGCGACGCTGGCTCCGGCGGACGGCGATTCGGGTGGTTGTGGACCTCGTCGGAGAGAGCTGTGAAGATCAAATTGGAGTGGGGGTTAGACTCTTAGTTGCTCGAGAGGGTTGCTGACGAAGTTGGGGCGCCGGAGACGGCCTCACCGGAGCGAATCGAGGTGTAGGCCGAGGCGGAACGGGGCGGCCGGAGTCAGGGAAGAAGGGCCCCTCGAGGCTCCTCCAGTGGCCAGGCAGGGTCTAGTGAGATGGTGGAGTTGTGCGGGGGCGAGAGCAGGCTCGGGGGTGCTATATATAGCCGGCCCGAGTCGGTTGCCGCGAACGAATAAGTCCGGCGAGGTGATTACGGCGGTGTCGTGGTTGCATGGGAGGGTTTTGAGGTTGAGCGTCGTCGTGGGCATTCCCTGGTTCCGTTTAGGTGCTAACCGCGTCGGGATTTGGTTGCTTAGGGGGAGCTCGACGGAACGGGGCGGCGCGGGCCCGTCGGTGGCAGGGAGCACGCTCTGTGCGTGGCGCGCCACGGCGACGGTGCCGCATGCGTGTGCTGGCAAGGAGATGGCCATGCGGAGCTACCAGGAGGATTGGGCGGCGCCGAACGGCGTTGAGCCGCCGTTCTGCTCCCTGTCGGCCGTTACGGTGGTTCGGCCGCCGCAAGACATGCCGGCGCAGGCGGGCCAGGGTGCCACCGACGCCAGGAAGGCGCCAAGCGCGCGTGTGGAGCTCCGGACAAGCAGGCCAGGCGGCGAGCAATGTGCCAAGGGCACTGTGGACATGTGACTGAATTTCTGACGAAGATCGACACTGAAACTCTGAACTTAACTGAAGATGAACAGAAACAGTGCATGCAAGGTGTTCGACAGAATGATCTAGGCATGTAGGGATTTTTCCTTGAGTTGAAACTTGGTGGGGTGGCCTCTCATTGCACCAGGGGGCTGCCTGAATTTTTGTGGAATTTTTGGAGCAGAGGAGATATGAATTTCACCAAATTTGGCAATTCTGGTCCAAACTTGCAGAGACTGAAATTTGAAAAATTTGAAAAGAGGGAGAGTGGATCAAGATGGTTCTGGGTTGTGGATGCTAAGGACAATCCAGAGGAGTTGGTTTGAGATAAAAACTCAAAGGCAATGAGGTACTTGCTTTGAAAATTACTTAGGCTCATAATGAAAGACAAAATTGTTTTGGGAGATAAAATAATTGAAATAAAATCCAAAACTTGTTTGGACTTGTTGAGACAGAGAATTTAGATTGTTGAAAGGTGGAGGGAGGGATTTTGAGAAGATTTACTATAGGAGACATGGTAAAACCATGGGTGGTTTTCAAGATAAGAGAAACCTCAAAATTCATAGAGTTCTTTTTATAAGAAAAAGAATAATTTCCAAAAATATACTTTGAGGAGGGAACCATCAGAGAAAGAGTTTTAAATGATCAAACACCATAGTTTGAAGAAGATACAAAAAAAATCCTTGCCAAAGAAGTTTTTAAGAGGAAGGTTTTCTGGAAAAAATTTAAATGGCCTCTTTTCAAAAACCAACAAAGTTTTTGCTGAAAACCAAATAAAAATTTTGGAGAGTCACAACACCTACCCCCTTAGGAAAAATCTCGTCCCCGAGATTTCAGCTGATCCTTAAATAAGTATGGATGCCCTGTCCGAAGGAAATCCTCCCTTTCCCAGGTTGCTTCACTTTCGGGGTGGTTGCTCCACTGAACTTTGAAAAACTTGATGGTTTTCTGTCGGGTCCTCCTTTCAGACTCCTCTAATAATTTTACTGGACATTCCCGATAGGTGAGGTCTGGCTGCACGTCAATGTTCTCATGGGATACTTGTTTCTCTAGGTTGCTTACGCACTTCCTCAATTGCGAGACATGGAACACGTCGTGGACATCGGATAATTCTTCGGGTAAGTCTAGCTGGTAGGCTACAGTGCCTCTTCGTGCCACTATACAGAATGGTCCGATGAATCTTGGTGCTAGCTTTCCTTTAACCTTGAATCGTTGCAGGCCCCTCATAGGGGACACTCGTAGGTACACATATTCACCGGGTTCAAAGCTGACTTCACGGTGCTTCTGGTCGTAATAGCTCTTTTGTCGACTTTGAGCTGCCTTGAGTCGTTCCCTGATTAGCTTGACTTTTTCCGGGTCTACGGCAATACCTTCTTGGGTCAGTATGTGGCCCAGAAACCCTACTTGTTTTAGCCAAAATTCACACTTGCTGAACTTGGCGTACAATTGGTGTTTCCTGAGTTCTCCTAGCACAATCCTGAGATGTTCCGCGTGCTCTTCTGGTGTCTTGGAGTATACCAGAATATCGTCGATGAATACCACAACGAACTTGTCCATAAACTTCATAAATACTTTGTTCATGAGGTGAACAAAATATGCGGGGGCGTTCGTTAATCCAAATGGCATTACTGTGAACTCATATAGTCCATATCTGGAGGTGAAGGCTGTTTTGGGGATATCTTCTGTTCACACTTTTGATTGATGGTATCCTGACCTTAAGTCAATTTTTGAGAATACCTTGGCCTGAGCGAGTTGATCAAACAAATCATTTATCCGGGGCATCGGGTATTTGTTCTTGACTGTGACCATGTTAAGTGCTCGGTAGTCTATGCACAATCTCAGTGTTCCATCCTTCTTTTTGGCAAATAAAATTGGTGATCCCCAAGGTGAGGAGCTGGCTCGAATGTATCCCTTGTCCAGCAATTCCTTTATTTGTTTCTTCAACTCAATCAACTCGGATGGTGCCATTCTGTATGGTTTCTTGTATATGGGGGTGGTTCCTGGTGCTAGCTCAATGTTGAATTCTATCTCTCGGTCTGGTGGCATGCCTGGTAGTTCTTCGGGGAATACGTCTGGAAATTCACACACTACTGGAACCTTGTTTAGCTCAGAAACGTCCACCTTATTCAATCTCGGTTGCCGGGGTATTTTTCTTTCTTTGGCTGACACTCTTATTGTCTTCCCGTGGTGGTGTGTGAGAATTACGGTCCGGTTGAAACAGTCAATAAAACCTTTGTTGGTGGTTAACCAGTCCATCCCTAGGATGACATCCAGTCCTTTATTTTCCAATACAATAAGATTGGCGTGAAACTTAAATCCTTCGAACTCAATAACCACATCTTGACAGTAACTCTGAGTAACTTGCTCAATCCCAGGGACTTGATGATCATGGATTTTTCCAAGGGAAACATCGAAAAATTATTTTGCAAAGCAAAACTTTTCGAGATGAATGAGTGAGAAGCTCCAGAATCAAACAAAACCATGGTAGGTATTGTGTTGACAGGAAACGTACCGAGTACGATATCCGGGGCGTTCTGTGCTTCTTCTTTGGTCACGTGGTTCAGATGACCCTTCCTGTGGTTGTTGTTGGGGTTGAAATTGTTTCGCTTGGGTGCTGAATTATTGCCACCGTTGTTCGGCTTTGGGGTCGAGTTCCTTGGCTTGGGGCACTGCTTGGCATAGTGCCCTTCCTCTCCACAAGCGTAGCAAGTAACGCCTGGGCGATATGTGAACTCCTTGTCCCTTGTATGGAAATTCTTGGTTGGGCGTGAGATGTTTGTCGTAGGTTTGTGTGTCCCACCTTTCTGAAAATCTGTCTTGCTTCGGTGGTTGCGCGCAAGAGTAGTCTGGTCTCTTTTTCGCTTGCGGAAATCCTCCAAGCTACGTCTCTCATTTTCCAGAGTAATGGCTTTGTCCACTAGTGTCTTAAAATCTGGAAAAGTGTGCACGACCAGTTGGCATTTAAGCGCGGGCGCCAGACCGTCAAGGAATTTCTCCATCTTCTTGCTTTCAGTCATACGCTCTTCATTGGCGTAGCGAGACAATAGAGTAAATTGACCGTTGTAATCTGACACTGTCATGTTCCTTTGTTTGAGGTCATCAAACTCTCTCTTCTTGATTATAATACTCTTGGGAATGTGTGCACCACGGAAACCTTCCTTGAAATCATCCCAGGTTATATCATTTTCGTTGGGGTGCATGTGCAGAAAATTCTCCCACCATGATGCAGCTGCTCCTGTGAGATAGTGTGGGGCATATAGTACCTTCTCGGGGTCTGAACATTTTGCAATAATTAATTTTCTCTCCATATCTCGAAGCCAATCCTCGTCTTCAAGAGGCTTGTCAGTATGAGAAAATGTTTGGGGACGTGTCTTCTGTAGCTCAGATAACTTGGAATGCTGCTGATACTGTCCATGGTGATTTCCCATGTTGATGACTTGGTTCATCATTTCCCGATGTTGTTGCTGACTCTGCTCATAAAGGCGGCACATTTGGGAAAATGCCGTTTCACTGACCGGTTGACTCGACTGCTCTTGTGCGAAATTGTTGCCTGGTTGAGTGTCATAATTTTCCTCTGGTGGAGTTGGCATGGAGCGAGTCCAAGGACGAGACATTTTTCACTCTGGGGATATATTTTGTAAAACCCATAAGAAAAGCGAAAAGGGTCGCAAAAATAATTCCATAAATGCACAAGGTTGGCAAATAATTTAAATGACCAAGATCACTCAAGAAAAACAAATCAATTTGCGCACGGAGAAGGACTGCTCATTACATATCTTACACGCGGGCGGTAATTATACAATACATCACTCAGGATATGCGCACATAATCCTGACATGTTATTTAGGCTAGTGCACTTCTCCCAGTTCCTACATGATGCGCAAACAAGCTACTTCCCATATCTTACACGGCGGTACATCGCATGACGGCTAAGCGTACTTAGTCGGAGATGTTGACGATCTCCTTTGCCCTGCCGAGGGTGAGGCGTAGCGAGGCTGGGGACTCGACTTCCTCCTCGCTAATAGGCTCCAGACGTGTAGCGCTGCGCCGAGTAGATGTAGCGCGTGCCAGGGGCGGAACCACACGAATTAACTCTTATGCTAATAACCGATTAGCGATCGCACCTAGTGGCTTCCTACAGTCAGCCTGGCTCTGGTACCAAGCTTGTCACGACCGGTTTTCCAATAAAAATGTTTATTGAGAAACCAATCTTTTGAGTCCAGTATGAGAAAAATCCTCCTCACTGGTAGACAAATTCTTGATACAATAAGCCAGTAGCATAAAATATATTACAGGGTCGAGCTACGGTTGCTCAACCAAATTATTACAAGCACGCCAATAATTATACATAATGGCGGATATGAAACAGTGGTGTGGAGGCATACTACTGACTCGAGGATAGGGTGGTGGTGGAAAATCACAGCGGGGAGTGAGATACATGACTCTAAAACTGGCATCTCATCGAGCGTCGAGGTGAGGCTCGATGAATTTATTTGGTAGCGGAAGCGGATATAATACAGTGACCAAATCCAGGGTCGTACGAGACTGACTGGGATTCCTCTAGGCGTCGGACTCGATATCAAATTCTTCATCCATGAGATCGCCTTCATCAGCATCTGGCCAAATCAACAAGCCAGGTGAGTACTTTGAAAGTACTCGCAAGACAGTTTGGACGTAATATATAACAAATGCATGCATGGATGCGTCATGATTAATTTACCAATGCACATTCAAAATTTAGCAAGCAAGGTAAGTAAAAAGGGAATCGGCGGTAGTCCGCCTGAAAACCCAACAAAAAGAAATAATAGGAAACCGATCGGGTGTCTGAAGCGACGCCTCGAAAGGTGAACAATTAAATAAAGATCATGCCGCAGTCGGGCGTCTAAGCGACACCACGTAAAGGGCTTAAACTGGAAATAAAAGACATGCGTGCCACAGTCAGACGTCGGGGCGACATCACAGAAAGGGCTTATATTGGAAGTAAATAACAGTACTGCCGCAGTCGGACGTCTGAGCGACATCGCAGAAAGGGCTTTTTATTGAAAGTAAATAATAACAATGCCACAGTCGGACGTCTGAGCGACATCGCAGAAAGGGCTTTTATTGGAAGTAAATAATAACAATGCCACAGTCGGACGTATGAGCGACATCGCAGAAAGGGCTTTTATTGAAAGTAAATAATAACAATGCCACAGTCGGACGTCTGAGCGACATCGCAGAAAGGGCTTTTATTGAAAGTAAATAATAACAATGCCACAGTCGGACGTCTGAGCGACATCGCAGAAAGGGATTTTATTCACAAGTAAATAATACTCATAATAAATATTCAATTCATGATAATAAACGGGTTAGTCCATCCACAGGAATAAACATTTAACCGGACTTAGCATTCATGTGATTCACCGGAGTCTCTGTCATCAATACTGACATTTGTCAGGATAAGATAATACCGAACTTGGACATGGAATAGATGATTCAAAGGAATATATGACTCTGCAGAGTTTGTACGAAAATTTTTCCCACAGCCAACGGATTTCCGTAGTCACGAAGGACTAGTTCCGTTTACGGTCTTTCGGAAGAAAACACAGCTAGCCAGTACACACCCATCCTACCTCTTGATGCCAGGAATCACCCTAGACATCGTCCAAGAAAAACTTTTGAGACGGGGAGATCACAATCTTGAATAGCATGGGATCAAATTTATATACGCGCGCTCTAAGGGGTGCCCCCCTCTCGGTCCCAACCGGAAACACCCATGCCCCCTGACCGGATGACTGGCTTTAATCCAGGGCCATGGAACCATCATCACGGCCTCTCCTTTTGGTGTGTACCAAGAAAGCGGTTTGCAACTTACTAAGCCATATTCCTTGCGGAAAACATGTGGTAGTACAGGGAAGGGAAAATGGAAGGAACTGGACCGATACGGGTTGACGCTGAAGTCATATAGTCTGGCATAAGACTGGCATGCTACAACACTGCCATCTTACCCATCCTCATGCCAACACATGGCCATGCATACTCACATCCATCCACTTATGGATTTTCGAAACTCACTTGCCTCATCGTTGCATGTAACATGACATTCGTCGGTATGCTCATCAACATGCCATGAAACTACTTAATGCAAACATGCCAAAACAATCATCATATCAAAAGTTCAAACATGCTTGCCTGGTTCAGAGTAGTCGGAGCCTAGCTCGGTGAAGTTTGCGGTCCCGTCACCTCCTTCGGTATCTACGGTATAAAGAAAATATACGCGCTATCGTGAATACCGTGAGATGCACAAAAATTTCTCCAAATATTTTTCAAATAAATCTGATAAAAAACTAGAAAAAATTTCAAAGAGGACAGAAAAAGAATCAATCAAAAATTCCTTTCTGTTAAAAAGTTATAAGGGTTTTAACCCAAGGACCCATCTGTAATGAAACAGAAAACTTCCAGGGGCTAACTTATAAAAACAGAAAACGATTCGATTGAAAATACGCCGGCCCAGAGGGGTGACATACTTTGGCAGAAGACGCCTTCAGAAAACGGTTCGTTTAAAAAGAACTGAGAGGCTGACGGGCGGGTCCCACCCGTCAGGTTTGAATTTTCAAACGGGGGACGAAGCTCGTCAGCGCCCGAGAGCCGCGGTGGTCGCCGGCGGCGATCCACGACGAGGCAGGGAGATCGGAGAGTACCTCCGTGTTCAGGGCGCCATTCCGCGTCTGTGGGAGGTGGTGGTGGTCGCCGGCGAGTACCACATCGGCGGCGACGCTGGCTCCGGCGGACGGCGATTCGGGTGGTTGTGGACCTCGTCAGAGAGAGCTGTGAAGATCAAATTGGAGTGGGGGTTAGACTCTTAGTTGCTCGAGAGGGTTGCTGACGAAGTTGGGGCGCCGGAGACGGCCTCACCGGAGCGAATCGAGGTGTAGGCCGAGGCGGAACGGGGCGGCCGGAGTCGGGGAAGAAGGGCCCCTCGAGGCTCCTCCAGTGGCCAGTCAGGGTCTAGTGAGATGGTGGAGTTGTGCGGGGGCGAGAGCAGGCTCGGGGTTGGCCCGAGTCGGTTGCCGCGAACGAATAAGTCCGGCGAGGTGATTACGGCGGTGCCGTGGTTGCACGGGAGGGTTTTGAGGTTGAGCGTCGTCGTGGGCGTTCCCTGGTTCCATTTAGGTGCTAACCGCGTCGGGATTTGGTTGCTTAGGGGGAGCTCGATGGAACAGGGCGGCGCGGGCCCGTCGGCGGCAGGGAGCACGCTCTGTGCGTGCCGCGCCACGGCGACGGTGCCGCATGCGTGCGCTGGCAAGGAGATGGCCACGCGGAGCTACCAGGAGGATTGGGCGGCACCGAACGGCGTTGAGCCGCCGTTCTGCTCCCTGTCGGCCGTTATGGTGGTTCGGCCGCCGCAAGACACGCCGGCGCAGGCGGGCCAGGGTGCCACCGACGCCAGGAAGGCGCCAAGCGCGCGTGTGGAGCTCCGGACAAGCAGGCCAGGCGGCGAGCAATGTGCCAAGGGCACTGTGGACATGTGACTGAATTTCTGACGAAGATCGACACTGAAACTCTGAACTTAACTGAAGATGAACAGAAACAGTGCATGCAAGGTGTTTGACAGAATGATCTAGGCATGTAGGGATTTTTCCTTGAGTTGAAACTTGGTGGGGTGGCCTCTCATTGCACCAGGGGGCTGCCTGAATTTTTGTGGAATTTTTGGAGCAGAGGAGATATGAATTTCACCAAATTTGGCAATTCTGGTCCAAACTTGCAGAGACTGAAATTTGAAAAATTTGAAAAGAGGGAGAGTGGATCAAGATGGTTCTGGGTTGTGGATGCTAAGGACAATCCAGAGGAGTTGGTTTGAGATAAAAACTCAAAGGCAATGAGGTACTTGCTTTGAAAATTACTTAGGCTCATAATGAAAGACAGAATTGTTTTGGGAGATAAAATAATTGAAATAAAATCCAAAACTTGTTTGGACTTGTTGAGACAGAGAATTTAGATTGTTGAAAGGTGGAGGGAGGGATTTTGAGAAGATTTACTATAGGAGACATGGTAAAACTATGGGTGGTTTTCAAGATAAGAAAAACCTCAAAATTCATAGAGTTCTTTTTATAAGAAAAAGAATAATTTCCAAAAATATACTTTGAGGAGGGAACCATCAGAGAAAGAGTTTTAAATGATCAAACACCATAGTTTGAAGAAGATAAAAAAAATCCTTGCCAAAGAAGTTTTTTGGAGGAAGGTTTTCTGGAAAAAATTTAAATGGCCTCTTTTCAAAAACCAACAAAGTTTTTGCTGAAAACCAAATAAAAATTTTGGAGTGTCACACGAACTGTGACTCGGTCTGACCAAGTTCACTAGTTTAGGTTCCAAAAACTGCTTCGGTATCACCGAGTTTACAAATTGGTAGATCCAAAATGCTTTCTGTGGAAAACTAAAACTAAGTTTTTAATTCATTCTTTTGCAAAAACCTCTGCACTTTGTGATGCTCATCCACTCTACCTCATCTATAATCTGTTCACAGGGTCTGCTGTCAGTGTTTGCATCATGTCAGATCAGAGTGACAGTCAGAACAAGTCAGAGGAACAGGTTCACTTGAGTGAGGGCACTAGTCCCTCTAGCAGCTTAGATGATGGCAGCAGGAGCACACCAAGCAATCTGCCAAAGGCTGTCACCAGGGCCAGCAAGAAAAGAACCTCAGAGTCAGAGGATGAGGACTATGTGGCTGAGGAGGAAGAAGCCACCTCAAAGAGGAAAGTCCTGAAAAAGGAATATGGCACAGCTGCTGCCACTAAGCCAAGGATGAAGCAAAAGGTTCCTGCCAAGAGAGCTCCAATGTCAAAAGCCAGAACATCTACTCAAGAGACTTTGGGATCTGCACCCCAAGAGTAGGCTGTGGCAGAAAAGAAAAGAAAGGAAAGGGTCAAGAAGACCACTGCCAGAATGCTTGGGAGATCTTCAATAATGAAAGACTCTGAAGAAGAGGAAGAGGAAGAGGATGCAGCACCAGCACCTAAAGCTCAGAAGCTTATGGGAGATGCCATAAGATCAGGGGCTGCTCCATCTAAGCCCAAAGGAACTTCTAAGCCAGCTGCTCCAAAACCCAAAACTGCACCCAAGAGGAGCACCAGGAACATCCCGGCAGCAGAGAAGAACAAGGCCCCAATGCCTGAAGCTGCAATGGAAGAAGATGATGATTCTGTTGTCTTGAGGAAATTGAAGCCAAAAATTCCAGACCACAATGATGCTCATCCAGTTGCAGAGAACATGAAAGTCGGGAAGGACTTTGTTCTAAGGCTATGGAGAGAGTCTGATCCATATGCCACCAGGAGAAGGACTGACGTGGACTACAGGTTCCATACAAAGGAACAACGGGACTTATATGAGACTATCTTGCTTGACAAGAAGCCCATAGTGTGTGACATGAGATGGGTCGATTGGACATTAATTGAGGAGAATGAGGATCACTTCCATGGTGTATATGACAGCTTCAAGGCTTGTGGAGTTGATGAGTTTGTGGCTCAGAAGCTCACAAAGTGGAATGATGAGCTCATCATGCAGTTCTACTCCACAGCTCACTTCTACCCAGATGGAAGGATTGTCTGGATGTCTGAAGGTACTAGGTACCAGTCAACAGTTGCAGAATGGGCTAAGTTGATCAATGCCCCAGAAGAGAGTGAAGATGACTTGGATGTCTATGCCAAGAAGAAGAAGGATCATAACACGATGGCACGCATGTACAAGGAGATCCCAGATGCTGCTCTTGAGACACACAAGTTTGGATTAGTACATTACCTTCTGTCAGGCTTGCCAACAATCAACTGGATCCTCAGGCACACTCTCTTGCCAAAGTCAGGTGATCACAAGATGATCAGAGGCCATGCAATTAACTTGCTTCACATCTTTGATGTCCCACAGAAGTTCAAAGTCATGAGCCTAATTGTGGAAACCATAAAGAGGACAACTGCAGATCAGAAGAGGAGTTGTGGATATGCCCCACGGATCCAGGAGCTGATTAACTCCAAGATGGGCACTGGCACATATCTGCTGGACAAGGAGCACCTGCCCATCTACCTAGACTTTGAGTACAACACTGTGGTGATGGATGAAAATGAACCATGTTCTGTGCACGCACAAGCCAAGAAGGAGAAGGCAAGGGCTGAAAAGGCTGCAAAGATGCCAACCACTGAAGAGCACGCATGAACAGCTTGGCTACTTGATTGCCTCAACTCTGAGGATTGAGAAGGGATTGGCTACCCTGACTCAAAACCAGGAGAGCTTGGAGAGGATCGTGGAGCAGAAGTTCTATGACCTAGATGTGAAGGTCACTGAGATCCAGTCAGTCGTTGAGCAACTCCAGGATGAAGTGCAGGAGAAGAAGGGCAAGACAACCACTGATGCTTTTGCTAGAGTGCCCAAAGGTCAGAGGTCTGCTGCAGTGCATGTTCCAGACACCAGAGCAACTTCATCTACACCAGCTACAGCTTCAGTGCCACCAGCTCCAGCACCTACTCCACCCGCTCCATCTACATCAACTCATGCCTTCGTCCTTGGAGTTCTGTCTACACCACCACCTGAAGACCAAGCCTGAGAGTCGATTTAGCACTATGCATTTTTTATGAAGTTTTTGGTAACTTGTTGCCAAAGGGGGATAAAATGTATAGATCATAGGCTTCGAGAGAGAGCGTTTCTTTTTATTCTCTCTTTTTATTTGGTGGTTAAACTTTGTTTATTTTCTTGGTTGAGATACTTTATGCCTTTGTGATACTTGGATGATCATGTGTTTGATCATATGCTACCTTAATGCTTGTTGGATGACATTATCCTTTTTATGTGATCACTCACTTTGCTTGGTGATGAGTGCATGTATTTTAATTATTATCATTTTGAGCGCTCCACCAAGATGTATGTGACATGGAAGAGTAACACATGATCCTAACTCTTTGTGCATTTGTAGTCCAAAGCAAATCTTAAACTATGCACAAACTTAGGGGGAGCTCTTGCTTTTCACATACTTCTCAAAGCGACAATGTTTTTCACTCTTATTACATTTGTCGAAGCTTTGATCTATATGTTGTCATCAATTACCAAAAGGGGGGGAGATTGAAAGTGCAACTATCCCTAGGTGGTTTTGGTAATTCCTAACAACATATAGCTCATTGAGCTAATGCTATTTGAAGATTAATATCTCAGGAAAGCTCAATGATTGGCATGGCATGGATGAGAAAAGTGGACCCCTCAAAATGCTAAGGACGAAGGATTGGCTCAAGCTCAAAGCTCAAGACTCTACATTTTCTATTTTAGTGATCCAAGATCACATTGAGTCTATAGGAAAAGCCAATACTATCAAGGAGGGATGAGGTGTTGCTTAATGAGGTTCTTGCTCAAAATTCTTAGTGATATGCTCCAAAACCCTCAACTACTTTCTCACATCCACATATGACCTAAACCAAAAGTCAAACTCAGCCCCACCGATTTTTCCTATCCGACGCCACCGAGTTTCAAATGTCTTAGCCACTGCCACAAACCCTAGGAAAAACGGTCTCACTGATAGGGATCTCGGTCTCACCAAGATGGGGTTGTAATCTCTCTGTTTTCCTTCGTAACGTTTCGGTATCACCGAGATGAGTGATCGGTCCCACCGAGATTGCAATGTAAACTCTCTGTTTTGCCTTCATGACATATCGGTCTCACCGAAATGAGCGATCGGTCTCACCGAGTTTACCTGACCAACTCTCTGGTTAGCTTATTACCAAAATCGGTCTCACCGAGTTTGTGTAATCGGTCTCACCGAGATTACGTTATGCCCTAACCCTAATCATATCGGTCCTACCGAGTTGCATGTCGGTCCCACCGAAAATGCTAACGGTCACTAGCTTTGCTAAATCGGTCAGACCGAGTTTAACCATTCGGTCCCACTGAGTTTGGGAAGTTATGTGTACCGGTTAGATTTTGTGTGGAGGCTATAAATACCCCTCCACCTCCTCTTCATTCGGGGAGAGAGCCATCAGAACAAACCTACACTTCCAACTTACTTTTTCTGAGAAAGAACCACCTACACTTGTGTTGAGACCAAGATATTCCATTCCTACCATATGAATCTTGATCTCTAGCCTTCCCCAAGTTGCTTTCCACTCAAATATTCTTTTCACCAAATCCAAATCCTGTGAGAGAGAGTTGAGTGTTGGGGAGACTATCATTTGAAGCACAAGAGCAAGGACTTCATCATCAACACACCATTTGTTACTTCTTGGAGAGTGGTGTCTCCTAGACTGGCTAGGTGTCACTTGGGAGCCTCCGACAAGATTGTGGAATTGAACCAAGGAGTTTGTAAGGGCAAGGAGATCGCCTACTTCATGAACATCTACCACTAGTGAGGCAAGTCCTTCATGGGCGATGGCCATGGTGGGATAGACAAGGTTGCTTCTTCGTGGACCCTTCGTGGGTGGAGCCCTCCGTGGACTCATGCAACCGTTACCCTCCGTGGGTTGAAGTCTCCATCAATCTGGATGTACGATAGCACCACCTACCGGAACCACGACAAAAACATCTGTGTCTCCAATTGCGTTTGAATCCTCCAAACCCTTCCCTTTACATTCTTGCAAGTTACATGCTTTACTTTCCGCTGCTCATATACTCTTGGGATGCTTGCTTGAATTGTGTTAAGATTGCTTGACTTGTCCAAAGTTGTTAAAATCTGCCAGGAACTAAAATTGGGAAAAGGCTAGACTTTTATTTGGTCAAGTAGTCTAATCACCCCCCCTCTATACATACTTTCGATCCTACAGCTACCCCTGCAATGGCCATGGCGGACGGCGATTCTCGGCCACGGCAAAATACCTAACGATAGCAAACGAGAGGGGAAACAGGGGAAAGGCAAGAGGAGATCATGGCGGTGTCAATGGCGCCCTAGGGTAAGACATGGGAGCTCGGGGCGGCGCGGATCGAATGGCAATGTCGCGGTGTCCCAAGGTTGAGGAAGACGGCAGCGACGTCGATGCGGGGGTGCTGGACTTGATCTAAATATATCGGCTAAATAGGCTATGCTGATTGGCACTAAAGTTGAGCTAGCGCCGCTTGATTATGCTACATATAATCGTCAAGATCTCATTAGCGGCGTCATCTCTTTCATGTGCTTTACTGCATCACATATGTGAGAATTTGATGGTAAAAAAGGTCGTCAATGTCACTTAATATGTATGAGAACATTAAATGTAATATTAACATAATTGATATTGAACTCTTAAAGTTAATGTGGCCCCGTTGCAACGCACAGGCGTTCTTCTAGTATAGCTAGGTACTCGCTTTCGTTAGATCAGGGGCGCCATGTATGGCTGGTCCACTGCCTTGATCTAATTTGTATCCCAACTCTTGTGGAGTTTGATCAATAAAATGGACCTTGCCCCTCAAAAAACGGGTTCCCTATGCGAAAGCGAGATGTATATCTTGCTTATCGCAAGTTGAATGGAGCTCTTAGTAGATGGAGTCATTTGGTAGCGTGGCTACTAGGCGAGCCTGAATTGCTTATATTTTTGATTCTCCCGTATGCTCGGAACGTGATGTTACCTCTGTTCCTAAATATTGGTTAGATTGGTCTGATTGTATCCTTTTTTCTTTCTTTCTTTCTTTTATTATTTTGTTTTTCGTTGTTTTCTTTGGTTTTCATTGTTCTTTCTTTTTTCTTTCTTTCTTGGTCTTGTGGATTGGCTTAATCCTACTCTCTTTTTTTCAATTTTCTTTGTTTCCCTTTTGGTTTTCTTTATTTTTCTTTGTTTCTTTGTTGGTTTACACTTTTCTTTGGTTTTCAATGTTCTTTCTTTTTTCTTTGTTTCTTGGCCGTGTGGATTAGCTTAATCCTACTCTTTTTTCAATTTTCTTTGTTTCCCTTTTGGTTTTCTTTATTTTCTTTGTTTCTTTGTTGGTTCATACTATTTCCACTCTTTTCTATTGGGTTTTCTCTTATTATATTTATTTTGACTAGCAAAAAGGCCCGTGCGTTGCAACGGGAGGAGAAAAAGGCACGTGCTCAATATTTTCATCTCTCAATCATAGAAGCATACCTGACTCTAGAGATCGGGGTAGGAATACTGAAGAGGAAATGCAGGCAATATGGGATGCCCCACTGGCATCACCAAAAATCAAGTCCCTCAATTCGCTGCTTCATGAGCTTGAGGTAAATCTACTCCTCTCTCAAAGCGCAAGCGGATGCTGGAGACAGAGAAGGAGGCATCCAGCAGAAACCTATCATGATTCATGAACCTGATGACTGAATCCAAGTTGTCCAGGGAGGGCGTCTTCAAGAGGAGCAAAGCTAAAAGTGGATCGAACATCAAAAAATGAAGATAATGAATGCATGACGGTCATAAATTAAGGTTGAAACATATACATACTGAATAGTGGAACTTTTAGAAGAATCTAAAGCATCATTCATACTATGAAACATATCAAAATTGTCAACTATGTGAAAGCCCTACAGATGACAGCACACAAGATCAAGTATGATTAACCACAAAGATCTTGTGTAAATAGTAGAATGGTATTACAAATCCTGAACTTATATCAGTATAAAAAGACTTTGGATATTGCACCTACTTATATAAATATATTAATTCTAACCAGTGTTACAAACAATATTTCTGGTCAAAAATGAAGGTTTGCCAAATCTACCAACAAACAAGAGCAATGATGGCTGAATCACTTCATATCTTTTAGACTATCAAAGACAACAACAACTATGGCAATATAAGTAGGTGCCATTAGTAAAGTAATCTATCTGTCTCGTAAAATAAGTAGTTTTTGCAAGATGTTTTAGTTTGCAAAAACATCTTATATTGTAGGATGGAGGGAGCAATATATTATGCTTAGCCAGAGCCGACAGCCTAGGGATCCGCGACCTGGAGCGTGCCGGCCTCGCACTACGGCTGTGATGGATCTGGTTTGCACACGGACGTCGATCACGCTTGGCAGGGACTGGATCTTCAATTTTACAAAGAGGAGTGCGCGCTATTGTTCGCCTCCACCATATGGTGCTCGGCGATGGCCTCACGGCCCTGTTCTGGGAGGACCGCTGGATACACGGCCAGTACGTCCGTGAAGTTGCCCCCATGCTATATGTGATGCCCCCGATTCAATCGTACACTAATCATACATGCAAACGTGTACGATCAAGATCAGGGACTCACGGGAAGATATCACAACACAACTCTACAAATAAAAATAAGTCATACAAGCATCATATTACAAGCCAGGGGCCTCGAGGGCTCGAATACAAGAGCTTGATCATAGACGAGTCAGCGGAAGCAACAATATCTGAGTACAGACATAAGTTAAACAAGTTGCCTTAAGAAGGCTAGCACAAACTAGGATACAGATCGAAAGAGGAGCAAGCCTCCTGCCTGGGATCCTCCTAACTACTCCTGGTCGCCGTCAGCGGGCTGCACGTAGTAGTAGGCACCTCCCGAGTAGTAGTAGTAGTCGTCGACGGTGGCGTCTGGCTCCTGGGCTCTAACGTCTGGTCGCAGCAATCGGGTATAGAAAGGGGGAAAAGAAAGGGCAAAGCAACCGTGAGTACTCATCCAAAGTACTCGCAAGCAAGGAGCTACACTACATATGTATGCATTGGTATCAAATGGAATAAGGCTATCATATGTGGACTGAATTGCAGAATGCCTGAATAAGAGGGGGATAGCTAGTCATATCGAAGACTACGCTTCTGGTAACCTCCATCTTGCAGCAGAAGAAGAGAGTAGATGGTAAGTTCACCAAGTAGCATTGTGTAGCATAATCCTAACCGATGATCCTCCCCTCATCGCCCTGTGAGAGAGCGATCACCGGTTGTATCTGGCACTTGGAAGGGTGTGTTTTATTAAGTATCCGGTTCTAGTTGTCATAAGGTCAAGGTACAACTCCAAGTCGTCCTATTACCGAAGATCACGGCTATTCGAATAGATTAACTTCCCTGCAGGGGTGCACCACATAACCCAACATGCTCGATCCCATTTGGCCGGACACACTTTTCTGGGTCATGCCCGGCCTCGGAAGATCAACACGTCGCAGCCCTACCTAGGCACAATAGAGAGGTCAGCACGCCGGTCTAAATCCTATGGCGCAGGGGTCTGGGCCCATCGCCCTTTGCACACCTGCACGTTGCGAACGCGGCCGGTGAGCAGACCTAGCAACCTCCATTACAAAGGAAGTTGCGTTACGCGGTCCAACCCGGCGCGCCGCTCAGTCGCTAACGTCACGAAGGCTTCAGCTGATACCACGACGTCGAGTGCCCATAACTGTCCCCGCGTAGATGGTTAGTGCGTATAGGCCAGTAGCCAGACTCAGATCAAATACCAAGATCTCGTTAAACGTGTTATCTTGAAGACACCGCGAACGCCGACCAGCGCCAGGCCCACCTCTCTCCTAGGTGGTCTCAACCTGCCCTGTCGCTCTGCCACAAAGATCCACCCAGAGGGCCGTCGGGACAAAGGTCCTTTCAGCCCCCAATCCATGAATCACTCGCGGGTACTCCTCGAGCCAACCCGACTTTAGTCATCACATGTATCATGTATAAAGTATAGGTATATACCCGTGATCAACTCCCGAGTGATCACGGCCCGATAGTATAGCATGGAAGACGGACAAGAATGTATGGCCACTAATGATAAACTAGCATCCTATACTAAGCATTTAGGATTGCAGGTAAGGTGTCAACAGTTGTAGCAACAATGACAGGCTATGCATCAGGATAGGATTAACGGAAAGCAGTAACATGCTACACTACTCTAATGCAAGCAGTATAGAGGAGAGTAGGTGATATATGGTGATCAGGGGGGCTTGCCTGGTTGCTCTAGCAAGAGAGGGTGGTCGTCAACACCGTAGTCGTACTGGGTAGCAGCGGCGTCAGTCTCGGTGTCTAGCGAGAGAAGAGGGGGAAGAAACAATAAATATAATGCAAACAAATGCATGACGATGCATGACATGACAAAGCATGATGCTAGGCGTGCCCTAACGCGGTACGAGGTGGTACCGGTGAAGGGGAAACATCCGGGAAAGTATTCCCGGTGTTTCGTGTTTTCGCACAGAGGAGCCGGAGGGGGAAAGTTGCGTGTTCGGTATGCTAGGGAGGCGTGGTGGATGAACGGGTTGCGTATCCGGGTTCGTCTCGTTGTTCTGAGCAACTTTCATGTTGAAAATAATTTAATCCGAGTTACGGATTAAAAGATATGATTTTCTAAAGATTTTACTAATTTCTGGAATTTAATTAATTATTTAATTTAATTCGAAATTTGGATTTATGACATCAGCATGATGTCATGCTGACGTCAGCAGTCAACAGGGTTGACTGGGTCAACTGACGCGTGGGTCCAGTGGGACCCACCTGTCATACTCTGTTAGGTTAATTGGGGTTTAGTTAATTGATTAGGCTTATCTAATCAGGATTAATTCGTTTAATTAATTCTTTAATTAATTAATTAATTATCATTTTAGCTAATTTTAATTATTATTTATTAATTCATTCATTTTTTAAATTATTTTTTTATTTCGTTTTCGTTTCAGGAGGGCGTGGGGCCCCGCACACAGGGCCACCGCGGGGCGGTTGCCAGCGGGCGCTGGGGCGCTGGGTTCGGGCGCACCCGAGCGGGCACTCGCCCGCAGGGCGGGACGAGGCCGCCGAGGCATCGACGGCGGGGCAAGCCGGCGCGGCCAGCCAGGGCCACGCCGGGCGGAGACGAGGGATGGCACTCACCGGCGGGCAGCGACGGGCGCGGGCTAACCGGGCGGTGGCCGCGGCTGATAGGGCGCAGGAAGGGGAAAGGCGAGAACGCGACGCACGGGGAAGGAGCATCAGGGGCGAGGAGCGCCGCGGGACGGCGCGCAGCGGGCGCCGGTCGCAGGCGCGTGCGGGCGCGCACCTCATGCGGTGGGGCGGCTGCTGTGCGAGCTGCGGCGCGGGCGCGCGTGATGCAGTGGGGGGGACAGGGCGGTGGCGCGGTGCGTCAACGCGGAGCAACGGGCACGGCCGGACGGTGCCCGGGCGCGTGCGGGACAGGGGGGAGAGGGGAGGGCGAGGCCCTCACCAGCGTTGGCGGGCAGAGGATCGGCGTGGCTCGGTGGAGCCGTCGAGGGGGAGATGAGGACGGGGCGATGGGAGGCAGTCCGGCGTGGGGGCTCCGGCGACGGGGAGGTCGAGGCGGAGGCGCTCCGGGTGGCTGCGGCGAGGCGTGGTGGAGACCCGCGCGGAGGGGGTTCGGGGAGGATGTCCGGCAATGGTGAGGCGGGGGCGATGGCCGACGCGGCCGGCGTGGCGAGAGGCGCCGTCGAGCTCCCGATCCAATCTGGATCGGGGGAGCAGAGGAAGGAGTGGGGGAGTGGTGCGGTCAAGGATTAGGGTTCGGGGGTAGTGGATAAGGGGGAGTGGGGTGATGGCCGGTTGGGCCGGTAGGCTAGCTGCGCCGCACGGCCAACTGGGCCAAGGCCGAGTCGGGAGGAGGGGGGTTTGTTTTCCTTTTATTCTTTTATTTTCTTTTTTTAGCAATTTTTCTTTATTTATCTTTATGCTCATTTAATTTTGTTTTTGCAAAATATATACAAAAGCACCTAAATTAGTGTGACTAGTTTTACCATTGCCACAAAAGTTCACACCTAATTAAAATAGTTTAATACTCTATAAATTATGAAAGACATTTATTTAAATGTTTAAGCTACTGTTTTATTTATTTTAGAGCCTTTAAACACTTTATCAAAGTTTGGTTTCTCCGCCACAATTACCTATGCAATATTTGGATTACTCCGAACATTTTAGTTTTAATATTTGAAAACTTTTATTGTTTGCCTCTGTTTTGAATTTGAATTTGAATCGGTTTCGAACTAACGCGAGATTAGCGACAGTAACGGAGGTGGCGTGGCGTCATTAGCAGAGGTTACTGTAACTTGATTATCCGGGTGTCACAATTCTCCTCCACTACAAGAAATCTCGTCCCGAGATTTAAGAGGTAGTGAAAGGGGGGAAGGTTTGGTAACGAATCTAGCGGGTCTTCTCATTCTGTCTTGCTCTTCTCGAAGAGACCGGTCCAATACATTGATGTCTTCATTTCTCTACTTCAGGTCATCATGAGGGAGTCATCATCCTTTTCTTCGGGAACTCCAACGTACTTACGAATAGGTAAGGGGCAGCTCGGCTACGACATCATGCTTACGAGGGAAACAATCTGGGGTTAACCATGAATGAGCATAAGATTATCTCTCGAGTTGAACATATAAAATACATCGAGAGTACGATACGAAGGTACAATGAAAGGGTCCAAGCGGATAGATAGCTACTCAAAGTCTGAACCAGAGTGAGAAAGGGGTTCAGAGCGGCGAGAGTAAGCATTGCGTCTGATACCAGAATAGAGCAGTAGGAAGGTGGCTCGTGAATTGCATACGAAGCCAAGCATGAGGAATAGCCTTTAGGAGCTGTGGTGTACAGGAGAGTCAGGTTTCGATCCTGGGACCTGTGGGTTATGGGCCCACCATGTGGGCTGAAAGTAGGAGGAGTGGTGGCATCTTGCATGGTCATGATAGCAAGGCATGTCAGAGGGTAGCCTGCCAATTATGTCGGCAACAACGTCGGTATCAAGGGCAAGGGACAAAGAGAACCATCTTCCTGCTCGTTGAACGAGGCGGACCAATAGGAAAAGTTCTCGACCATCGGTGGTTACCGGAATGTCATCAACAATAGCAACAGGGTCTTACCGACCGATTGTACACCTAGGTGTTTACATAAGCAGAAGAATAGTACTACTTAGATCATATAGAACACCAGAAATGTTAAACAAAACAATGGAAAGGAAAAAGGTGATCTTCAGATTAAACCGAACAATGGAAAGGAAAACATGTTTAAACACATATTTCAGGGGTATACCCTTCCCAAGAACAAGCAGGGTATGATATCCAAGACCGGATAGAAGGTAGAAAACCACTTAGGTAAGGGGAGAGGAATTTCATGACGTTACACATACAACGGTGTTCGGATAATTGAGCATGAAACATTTAGCATTAGCTTCAATGTTCTTGTTGAAAATTGGAATACCATAGACATGCTTCGAGATAGCATTGGCACGGTCTTCAATCAAAGGTCAGACTCTGGATACATGAAGGGATTCATCATTAAGCCAAGGAGAGGATGAGGAGGTGGCTGATGGACTCAGCAATAATTCAACGTGGTATCCAAAAGATGGATTTCCACCGTTATGTGAACAAGGAGATATCATTTGTTGGATCAAATGATATAATGATGTATGCTCAAGGAAAAACATACACAATAAAACACTAGTTGGAAAGGGTTCCCAAGGTATGGCCTTAGGTAGCATGATCAATGTCAGAAAGGTGATCCAACAACCAATAGTCTAAGATTGAAATATCGACCATTAACTTGAAAGCAATAGGGTTGCTAGAAGTTTAGAATTTACACATCACAGACCATTTGTCGGTATTCCGATTAGAAACAACACGGAGACCAAGAAAAAATGGTGATGGTGAGAAGCATCAATATACCAAGAATTCTTAAGAGGTGGAGCAATCCTCACTACATCCTTGTCATAAAGGACATTAATACTTCAAGGTGGAACATCATACAAGCTGGACAGCAAGTTGCAATCATAACATGAACACGTTTGTGTTGTGGGAAGGCAAGAATGTTGTCGATGATAACACAATCATCGAGGGGCAAGGATGGTAATTCTCATCATGAATTTGATCGATATCCTGGAAGAGCTCAGGATGTTGCTGATGACCACGACACGTTTGTCGAGAGATTTCATGAAGATGTAATCGGTCGGCAATGACAAAAAGTCAAATGATGATGCAGTGAAAGTCAAATAATACTTGAAGAAGAACTCATAGGAAGTTATGCAGTTCCATGATAATCTTGAGATACCAGGGGGGTAATACTCGACGACAAATCAAAGTAGAGGTTGGACTGGGGTATTACAGAAGACAAGTGCTTAAACTTGCACGAGAAATGGTATTTAAAGGAGAACATGGTCAGAACCACGATTGCAAAAGGTCAGATCCCATATATAAGATGAACTTATACTAAAGGAATAATTAATTTAAGAGAAGCTTTAATGATAAGATCTACATCGTGTCCATGGGCATGAACACAAAGTTCAAGGTCGACTCCCGCTTCTCCAATGCCTAACCTTTCATTCACTTCTCACTTTCGAAGACGTTGTAGTGTTGAAATTTTATCTGGCAAAATACCAGAAGTATGACCCGTGAAATCTTCCGGGTTTGCACAGATTAGGGAAGGCATTAGTTCAACCCATCGGTTATCTTAGGAACATATATCACAAACTTCAGGAGTAAATAACACACGCTCAAAAGTAGAGCATGGTTGACAAGGCAGAGGATACAATTTACCAAAGGAATTATATACCTGTTGAAAGGCTCACAAGGTTATTGAATATTAAGGACGATGCCGGATGAAATCCAACAATGGATCTGACGATCCACAACGAAGCTGATCTGAGTATCGGTACTCTACCAGAAGAAGAAAGAATGCAAGGGGATCAGATGATAGAAACAACTGACTAACTCAAAGCTCAATTGCACAGGGATTATGATTCCAAGATAAGGGATCAGAAGCAATGCTCTGAATAGGGATGGATAAGTTGAATAGTCTTAGAGGTACAATCGTCGGCAATTTGATTGGTCGAGAACCAACTCATGTTTAAAATGGTGTTTGAGCCAGAAGGATGGATACTAGGATCTGGTTGAGGATTGCGAACATTCGCACTCATTGAATCAATGGGCTCAAAATGATAGTGGCAAGGGATGCCAATAAGATTATGAGACTTATGGGATTAACCATAATGCAAGCAAACAAGAATTTCAAGAGCAATAGGCTGCTTAGGATTTCCAGAAGATCGAATGGTATTTTTGAAGACTTTTGTGAAACATATGAACAACTGGGAATGAGAGGATACTCGATAAGTGCGAGGAATTATTCGTAGGGGTATCATGTGGCAAAGAACTGTAAGGTAGTAGCCACATAGTATTCTCGGTACAATAGAGAGAATTTTGGGGTATCGGGTAATAACAAGATCACTGGGGAATGCCTGTATGAATGGCACATGTACATGGTTATCCATAGAAGTTAATCAATGGAAGTGAATTGCAAAAGTGATGGCACAAGGCCTCGAGAGAACATCGAAGAGTATCTTCGGAATCTTCTGGGGCACTAAGCAATCATCTAGAGTGAGGGGCTCTCAGGGAGGAAGTAGTTACGAGAACCTAGAGTCAGAGTTAGTAAAAATCATTTACCTGAATAGAAGAGAGATCAGAGTCCCAGAATATAGACGAGGAGTAAAAGATCCTAATACCACCCAAATGGCGACATGGGCCCGTAAGACACACAACCATGTTAGTAAAAGTTTTGTAATGTCTAGACTCGACTTCGGCCAAGGAGTTTGGAAGGGGGATTCCTACAGGCAATCGGCTCTGATACCAACTTGTGACGCCCCCGATTCAAACGTACACTAATCATACACGCAAACGTGTATGATCAAGATCGGGGACTCACGGGAAGATATCACAACACAACTCTACAAATAAAAATAAGTCATACAAGCATCATATTACAAGCCAGGGGCCTCGAGGGCTCGAATACAAGAGCTCGATCATAGACGAGTCAGCGGAAGCAACAATATCTGAGTACAGACATAAGTTAAACAAGTTGCCTTAAGAAGGCTAGCACAAAGTGGGATACAGATCGAAAGAGGCGCAGGCCTCCTGCCTGGGATCCTCCTAACTACTCCTGGTCGCCGTCAGCGGGCTGCACGTAGTAGTAGTCATCGTCGACGGTGGCGTCTGGCTCCTGGGCTCCAACGTCTGGTCGCAGCAATCGGGTATAGAAAGGGGGAAAAGAGAGGGCAAAGCAACCGTGAGTACTCATCCAAAGTACTCGCAAGCAAGGAGCTACACTACATATGTATGCATTGGTATCAAATGGAATAAGGCTATCATATGTGGACTGAATTGCAAAATGCCGGAATAAGAGGGGGATAGTTAGTCATATCGAAGACTACGCTTCTGGTAACCTCCATCTTGCAGCAGAAGAAGAGAGTAGATGGTAAGTTCACCAAGTAGCATCGTGTAGCATAATCCTAACCGATGATCCTCCCCTCGTCGCCCTGTGAGAGAGCGATCACCGATTGTATCTGGCACTTGGAAGGGTGTGTTTTATTAAGTATCCGGTTCTAGTTGCCATAAGGTCAAGGTACAACTCCAAGTCGTCCTGTTACCGAAGATCACAGCTATTCGAATAGATTAACTTCCCTGCAGGGGTGCACCACATAACCCAACACGCTCGATCCCATTTGGCCGAACACACTTTTCTGGGTCATGCCCGGCCTCGGAAGATCAACACGTCGCAGCCCTACCTAGGCACAACAAAGAGGTCAGCACGCCGGTCTAAATCCTATGGCGCGGGGGTCTGGGCCCATCGCCCTTTGCACACATGCACGTTGCGAACGCGGCCGGTGAGCAGACCTAGCAACCTCCATTACAAAGGAAGTTGCGTTACGCGGTCCAACCCGGCGCACGCCGCTCAGTCGCTGACGTCACGAAGGCTTCGGCTGATACCACGACGTCGAGTGCCCATAACTGTCCCCGCGTAGATGGTTAGTGCGTATAGGCCAGTAGCCAGACTCAGATCAAATACCAAGATCTCGTTAAACGTGTTATCTTGAAGACACCGCGAACGCCGACCAGGGCCAGGCCCACCTCTCTCCTAGGTGGTCTCAACCTGCCCTGTCGCTCCGCCACAAAGATCCACCCAGAGGGCCGTCGGGACAAAGGTCCTTTCAGCCCCCAATCCGTGAATCACTCGCGGGTACTCCTCGAGCCAACCCGACTTTAGTCATCACATGTATCATGTATAAAGTATAGGTATATACCCGTGATCAACTCCCGAGTGATCACGACCCGATAGTATAGCATGGCAGACGGACAAGAATGTATGGCCATTGATGATAAACTAGCATCCTATACTAAGCATTTAGGATTGCAGGTAAGGTATCAATAGTTGTAGCAACAATGACAGGTTATGCATCAGGATAGGATTAACGGAAAGCAGTAACATGGTACACTACTCTAATGCAAGCAGTATAGAGGAGAGTAGGCGATATATGGTGATCAAGGGGGGGGGCTTGCTTGGTTGCTCTGGCAAGAGAGAGTGGTCGTCAACACCGTAGTCGTACTGGGTAGCAGCGGCGTCGGTCTCGGTGTCTAGCGAGAGAAAAGGGGGAAGAAACAATAAATATAATGCAAACAAATGCATGACGATGCATGACATGACAAAGCGTGATGCTAGGCGTGCCCTAATGCGGTACGAGGTGGTACCGGTGAAGGGGGAAACATCCGGGAAAGTATTCGCGGTGTTTCGCATTTTCGGACAGAGGAGCCAGAGGGGGAAATTTGCGTGTTCGGTATGCTAGGGAGGCATGGTGGACGAACGGGTTGAGTATCCGGGTTCGTCTCGTCGTTGTGAGAAACTTTCATGTTGAAAATAATTTAATCCGAGTTACGGATTAAAAGATATGATTTTCTAAAGATTTTACTAATTTCTGGAATTTAATTAATTATTTAATTTAATTCGAAATTTGGACTTATGACATCAGCATGATGTCATGCTGACGTCAGCAGTCAACAGGGTTGACTGGGTCAACTGACGCGTGGGTCCAGTGGGACCCACCTGTCATACTCTGTTAGGTTAATTGGGGTTTAGTTGATTGATTAGGCTTATCTAATCAGGATTAATTCGTTTAATTAATTCTTTAATTAATTAATTAATTATCATTTTAGCTAATTTTAATTATTATTTATTAATTCATTCATTTTTTAAATTATTTTTTTATTTCGTTTTCGTTTCAGGGGGGCGTGGGGCCCCGCACACAGGGCCACCGCGGGGCGGTTGCCAGCGGGCGCTGGGGCGCTGGGTGCGGGCGCACCCGAGCGGGCACTCACCCGCAGGGCGGGACGAGGCCGTCGAGGCATCGACGGCGGGGCAAGCCGGCGCGGCCAGCCGGGGCCACACCGGGCGGAGACGAGGGATGGCACTCGCCGGCGGGTAGCGACGGGCGCGGGCCAACCGAGCGGTGGCCGCGGCTGATAGGGCGCGGGAAGGGGAGAAGCGAGAACACGACGCACAGGGAAGGAGCATCAGGGGCGAGGAGCGCCGCGGGACGACGCACAGCGGGCGCCGGTCGCAGGCGCGTGCGGGAGCGCACCTCACGCCGCGGGGCGGCTGCTGTGCGAGCTGCGGCGCGGGCGCGCGTGATGCAGTGGGGGGACAGGGCGGTGGCGCGGTGTGTCAATGCGGAGCAACGGGCATGGCCGAACGGTGCCCGGGCGCGTGCGGGACAGGGGGGAGAGGGGAGGGCGAGGCCCTCACCAGCGTTGGCGGGCAGAGGATCGGCGTGGCTCGGTGGAGCCGTCGAGTGGGAGACGAGGACGGGGCGATGGGGAGGCAGTCCGGCATGGGGGCTCCGGCGACGGGAAGGTCGAGGCGGAGGCGCTCCGGGTGGCTGCGGCGAGGCGTGGTGGAGACCCGCGCGGAGGGGGTTCGGGGAGGATGTCCGGCAACGGTGAGGCGAGGGCGATGGCCGACGCGGCCGGCGCGGCGAGAGGCGCCGTCGAGCTCCCGATCCAATCTGGATCGGGGGAGCAGAGGGAGGAGTGGGGGAGTGGTGCGGTCAGGGGTTAGGGTTCGGGGGTAGTGGATAAGGGGGAGTGGGGTGATGGCCGGTTGGGCCGGTAGGCTAGCTGGGCCGTACGGCCAACTGGGCCAAGGCCGAGTCAGGAGGAGGGGGGTTTGTTTTCCTTTTATTCTTTAGTTTTCTTTTTTTAGTAATTTTTCTTTATTTATCTTTATGCTCATTTAATTTTGTTTTACAAAATATATACAAAAGCACCTAAATTAGTGTGACTAGTTTTACCATTGCCACAAAAGTTCACACCTAATTAAAATAGTTTAATACTCTATAAATTATGAAAGACATTTATTTAAATGTTTAAGCTACTATTTTATTTATTTTAGAGCCTTTAAACACTTTATCAAAGTTTGGTTTCTCCGCCATAATTACCTATGCAATATTTGGATTACTCCGAACATTTTAGTTTTAATATTTGAAAACTTTTATTGTTTGCCTCTGTTTTGAATTTGAATTTGAATCGGTTTCGAACTAACACGAGATTAGCGACAGTAACGGAGGTGGCGTGGCATCATTAGCGGAGGTTACTGTAACTTGATTATCCGAGCGTCACACTATACAAATGCATCCCCAAGCGGCGGCGTGGGATGAGAACGGATTGCCATACAAAATAACAAGCTGTTGGGGATCGTAGCAGAATTTTAAAATTTTCTACGCATCACCAAGATCAATCTATGGAGTCATCTAGCAACGAGGGAGAGAAGAGTGCATCTAGATACCCTTGTAGATCACGAGCGGAAGCGTTCAAGAGAACGGGGTTGATGGAGTCATACTCGACATGATCTGAATCACCGAAGATCCTAGCACCGAACGGACGGCACCTCCACATTCAACACACGTACGGAGCGAGGACGTCTCCCGCGCCTTGATCCAGCAAGGAGGAGGGAGAGGTTGAGGAAGAGGGCTCCAACAGCAGCACGACGGCGTGGTGGTGGTGAAGCTGCAGTACTCCGGCAGGGCTTCGCCAAGCCCTTATGGAGGAGGAGAGGTGTTGGGGAGGGGAGGGGCTGCGCCTTTGATGTTGTGTGCAGCCCTCCCCTCACCCCTCTATTTATAGGGGAAGGGGGAAGGGGGAAGGGGGTCGGCCCCCTCTAGATGGGATCTAGAGGGGGGGCGGCGGCCAAGGGGAGGGGGCTTGCCCCCCAAGCAAGGGGGCGCCCCCCTTAGGGTTTCCCCCCAACCCTAGGCGCATGGGCCCTAGGGGGTGTGGCGCCCCAACCCACTTGGGCTGGTTCCCTTCTCCATACAGCCCATAAGCCCCCCGGGAAGAGGTGGCCCCTCCTGGTGGACCCCCGGAACCCCTCCGGTGGCCCCGGTACAATACCGATATGCCCCCGAACCTTTCCGGCGACCGTATGACAACTTCCCATATATAAATCTTTACCTTCGGACCATTCTGGAACTCCTCGTGACGTTCGGGATCTCATCCGGGACTCCGAACAACATTCGGTAATCACATACAAGTCTTCCTAACAACCCTAGCGTCACCGAACCTTAAGTGTGTAGACCCTACGGGTTCGAGAGACATGCAGACATGACCGAGACGACTCTCCGGTCAATAACCAACAGCGGGATCTGGATACCCATGTTGGCTCCCACATGCTCCACGATGATCTCATCGGATGAACCACGATGTCGAGGATTCAATCAATCCGTATACAATTCCCTTTGTCAATCGGTATGTTACTTGCCCGAGACTCGATCGTCGGTATCCCAATACCTTGTTCAGTCTCGTTACCGGTAAGTCACTTTACTCGTACCGTAATGCATGATCCCGTGATCAACCACTTGATCACATTGAGCTCATTACGATGATGCATTACCGAGTGGGCCCAGAGATACCTCTCCGTCATACGGAGTGACAAATCCCAGTCTCGATTCATGCCAACCCAACAGACACTTTCGGAGATACCTGTAATGTACCTTTATAGTCACCTGGTTACGTTGTGACGTTTGGCACACCCAAGGCACTCCTACGGTATCCGGGAGTTGCACAATCTCATGGTCTAAGGAAATGATACTTGACATTCAGAAAAGCTACAGCAAACGAACTACACGATCTTTGAGCTATGCTTAGGATTGGGTCTTGTCCATCACATCATTCTCCTAATGATGTGATCCCGCTATCAATGACATCTAATGTCCATAGTCAGGAAACCATGACTATCTTTTGATCAACGAGCCAGTCAACTAGAGGCTCACTAGGGACGTGTTGTGGTCTATGTATTCACACATGTATTACGATTTCCGGATAACATAATTATAGCATGAACAATAGACAATTATCATGAACAAAGAAATATAATAATAACCATTTTATTATTGCCTCTAGGGCATATTTCCAACAGTCTCCCACTTGCACTAGAGTCAATATTCTAGTTACATTGTGATGAATCGAACACCCATGCAGTTCTGGTGTTGATCATGTTTTGCTCTAGGGAGAGGTTTAGTCAACGGATCTGCTACATTCAGGTCTGTATGTACTTTACAAATCTCTATGTCTCCATTTTGAACACTTTCACGAATGGAGTTGAAGCGACGCTTGATATGCCTGGTCTTCCTGTGAAACCTGGGCTCCTTGGCAAGGGCAATAACTCCAGTGTTGTCACAGAAGAGAGTCATTGGGCCCGACGCATTGGGTATGACTCCTAGGTCGGTAATGAACTTCTTCACCCAGACTGCTTCTTGTGCTGCCTCCGAGGCTGCCATGTACTCTGCTTCACATGTAGATCCTGCCACAACGCTTTGCTTGCAACTGCACCAGCTTACTGCCCCACCATTCAAAATATACACGTATCCGGTTTGTGACTTAGAGTCATCCAGATCTGTGTCGAAGTTAGCATCGACGTAACCCCTTACGACGAGCTCTTCGTCACCTCCATACACGAGAAACATGTCCTTAGTCCTTTTCAGGTACTTCAGGATATTCTTGACCGCTGTCCAGTGTTCCATGCCGGGATTACTTTGGTACCTTCCTACCAAACTTACGGCAAGGTTTACATCAGGTCTGGTATACAGCATAGCATACATGATAGACCCTATGGCCGAGGCATAGGGGACGACACTCATCTTTTCTCTATCTTCTGCCATGGTCGGGCATTGAGCCGTGCTCAATCTCGTACCTTGCAATACAGGCAAGAACCCCTTCTTTGACTGATCCATTTTGAACTTCTTCAATATCTTGTCAAGGTACGTACTCTGTGAAAGACCAATGAGGCGTCTAGATCTATCTCTATAGATCTTGATGCCTAATATATAAGCAGCTTCTCCAAGGTCCTTCATTGAAAAACACTTGTTCAAGTAGGCCTTTATGCTTTCCAAGAATTCTATATCACTTCCCATCAACAGTATGTCATACAATATGAGAAATGCTACAGAGCTCCCACTCACTTTCTTGTAAATGCAGCCTTCTCCATAAGTCTGCATAAACCCGAACGCTTTGATCATCTCATCCAAACGAATGTTCCAACTCCGAGATGCTTGCACCAGCCCATAAATCGAGCGTTGGAGCTTGCACACCTCGTCAGCATTCTTAGGATCGACAAAACCTTCTGGCTGCATCATATACAATTCTTCCTTAAGGAAACCATTAAGGAATCTCGTTTTGACGTCCATTTGCCATATTTCATAATCATAGAATGCGGCAATTGCTAACATGATTCGGACGGACTTCAGCTTCGCTACGGGTGAGAAAGTCTCATCGTAGTCAACCCCTTGAACTTGTCGATTACCCTTAGCGAAAAGCCGAGCTTTATAGATGGTTATGTTACCATCCACGTCTGTCTTCTTCTTAAAGATCCATTTATTTTCTATGGCTCGCCGATCATCGGGCAAGTCAGTCAAAGTCCATACTTCATTTTCATACATGGATCCTATCTTGAATTTCATGGCTTCCAGTCATTTGTCGGAATCCGGGCCTGCCATCGCTTCTTCATAGTTCGAAGGTTCACCGTTGTCTAACAACATGATTTCCAGGACAGGGTTGTCATACCACTCTGGTGCGGAACGTGTCCTCGTGGACCTACGAAGTTCAGTAGCAACTTGATCTGAAGTTTCATGATCATCATCAACTTCCTCTCTAGTCGGTGCAGGCACCTCAGGAACATTTTCTTGAGCTGCGCCACTTACCGGTTCAAGAGGTAATACTTCATCAAGTTCTACTTTCCTCCCACTTATTTCTTTCGAGAAAAACTCTTTCTCTAGAAAGGACCCATTCTTGGCAACAAAAATCTTGCCTTCGGATCTGAGGTAGAAGGTATACCCAACATTTTCTTTAGGGTATCCTATGAAGACGCATTTTTCCGATTTGGGTTCGAGCTTTTCAGGTTGAAGTTTCTTGACATAAGCATCGCATCCCCAAACTTTTAGAAACGACAGCTTAGGTTTCTTCCCAAACCATAATTCATACGGTGTCGTCTCAACGGATTTCGACGGAGCCCTATTTAAAGTGAATGCGGCAGTCTCTAAAGCATAGCCCCAAAATGATAGCGGTAGATCGGTAAGAGACATCATAGATCGCACCATATCCAATAGAGTGCGATTACGACGTTCGGACACACCATTTCGCTGAGGTGTTCCAGGCGGCGTGAGTTGTGAAACTATTCCACATTTTCTTAAGTGTGTGCCAAATTCGTGACTCAAGTATTCTCCCCCACGATCTGATCGCAAGAACTTGATTTTCTTGTCACGTTGATTCTCAACCTCACTCTGAAATTCCTTGAACTTTTCAAAGGTCTCAGACTTGTGTTTCATTAAGTAGACATACCCATATCTACTCAAGTCATCAGTGAGGGTGAGAACATAACGATAGCCACCGCGAGCCTCAACACTCATTGGACCACACACATCAGTATGTATGATTTCCAATAAGTTGGTTGCTCGCTTCATTGTTCCTGAGAACAGAGTCTTGGTCATTTTACCCATGAGGCATGGTTCGCACGTGTCAAATGATTCGTAATCAAGAGACTCTAAAAGTCCATCTGCATGGAGCTTCTTCATGCGTTTGACACCTATGTGACCAAGGCGGCAGTGCCACAAGTATGTGGGACTATCATTATCAACCTTACATCTTTTGGTATTCACACTATGAATATGTGTAGCATTACGCTCGAGATTCATTAAGAATAAACCATTCACCATTGGAGCATGACCATAAAACATATCTCTCATATAAATAGAACAACCATTATTCTCGGATTTAAATGAGTAGCCATCTCGAATTAAACGAGATCCTAATACAATGTTCATGCTCAAAGCTGGCACTAAATAACAATTGTTGAGGTTTAAAACTAATCCCGTAGGTAAATGTAGAGGCAGCGTGCCGACGGCGATCACATAGACCTTGGAACCATTCCCGACGCGCATCGTCACCTCGTCCTTCGCCAGTCTCCGCTTATTCCGCAGCTCCTGCTTTGAGTTACAAATGTGAGCAACCGCACCGGTATCAAATACCCAGGAGCTACTACGAGTACTGGTAAGGTACACATCAATTACATGTATATCACATATACCTTTAGTGTTGTCGGCCTTCTTATCCGCTAAGTATTTGGGGCAGTTCCGCTTCCAGTGACCACTTCCCTTGCAATAAAAGCACTCAGTCTCGGGCTTGGTCCATTCTTTGGCTTCTTCCCGGCAGCTTGCTTACCGGGCGCGGCAACTCCCTTGCCGTCCTTCTTGAAGTTCTTCTTACCCTTGTCTTTCTTAAACTTAGTGGTTTTATTCACCATCAACACTTGATGTTCCTTTTTGACTTCTACCTCTGCTGATTTCAGCATTGAACATACCTCAGGAATGGTCTTTTCCATCCCCTGCATATTGAAGTTCATCACAAAGCTCTTATAGCTTGGTGGAAGCGACTGAATGATTCTGTCAATGACCGCGTCATCCGGGAGATTAACTCCCAGCTGAGTCAAGCGGTTATGCAACTCAGACATTTTGAGTATGTGCTCACTGACAGAACTATTTTCCTCCATCTTACAGCTGAAGAACTTGTCAGAGACTTCATATCTTTCGACCCGGGCATGAGCTTGGAAAACCATTTTCAGCTCTTCGAACATCTCATATGCTCCGTGTCTCTCAAAACACTTTTGGAGCCCCGGTTCTAAGCTGTAAAGCATGCCGCACTGAACGAGGGAGTAATCATCAGCACGTGTCTGCCAAGCGTTCATAATGTCTTGGTTCTGTGGGACGGGTGCTTCACCTAGCGGTGCTTCTAGGACATAATCTTTCTTGGCAGCTATGAGGATGATCCTCAGGTTCCGGACCCAGTCCGTATAGTTGCTGCCATCGTCTTTCAGCTTGGTTTTCTCTAGGAACGCGTTGAAGTTGAGGACAACGTGGGCCATTTGATCTACAAGACATATTGTAAAGATTTTAGACTAAGTTCATGATAATTAAGTTCATCTAATCAAATTATTCAATGAACTCCCACTCAGATAGACATCCCTCCAGTCATCTAAGTATAACATGATCTGAGTTAACTAGGCCGTGTCCGATCATCACGTGAGACGGACTAGTCAACATCGGTGAACATCTTCATGTTGATCGTATCTTCTATACGACTCATGCTCGACCTTTCGGTCTTCTGTGTTCCAAGGCCATGTCTGTACATGCTAGGCTCGTCAAGTCAACCTAAGTGTATTGCGCGTGTAAATCTGGCTTACACCCGTTGTATTCGAACGTTAGAATCTATCACACCCGATCATCACGTGGTGCTTCGAAACAACAAACCTTCGCAACGGTGCACAGTTAGGGGGGACACTTTCTTGAAATTATTGCGAGGGATCATCTTATTTAAGCTACCGTCGTTCTAAGCAAATAAGATGTAAAACATGATAAACATCACATGCAATCAAATAGTGACATGATATGGCCAATATCATTTGCTCCTTTTGATCTCCATCTTCGGGGCTCCATGATCATCGTTGTCACCGACATGACACCATGATCTCCATCATCATGATCTCCATCATCGTGTCTTCTTGAAGTTGTCTCGTCATCTATTACTTCTACTACTATGGCTAACGCTTTAGCAATAAAGTAAAGTAATTACATGACGTTTATGTTGACACGCAGGTCATAAATAAATAAAGACAACTCCTATGGCTCCTGCCGGTTGTCATACTCATCGACATGCAAGTCGGGATTCCTATTACAAGAACATGATCATCTCATACATCACATATATCATTCATCACATCCTTTGGCCATATCACATCACAAAACACTTGCTGCAAAAACAAGTTAGACGTCCTCTAATTGTTGTTGCAAGTTTTTACGTGGCTGCTATAGGTTTCTAGCAAGAACGTTTCTTACCTACGCCAAAACCACAACGTGAATTGCCAATTTCTATTTACCCTTCATAAGGACTCTGTTCATCGAATCTGATCCGACTAAAGTGGGAGAGACAGACACCCGCCAGCCACCTTATGCAACTAGTGCATGTCAATCGGTGGAACCGGTCTCACGTAAGCGTACGTGTAAGGTTGGTCCGGGCCGCTTCATCCCACAATGTCGCCGAATCAAGATAAGACTAGTAACGGCAAGATAATTGACAATTTCGACGCCCACAACTACTTTGTGTTCTACTCGTGCATAGTAACTACGCATAAACCTAGCTCATGGTGCCACTGTTGGGGAACGTAGCAGAATTTTAAAATTTTCTACGCATCACCAAGATCAATCTATGGAGTCATCTAGCAACGAGGGAGAGAAGAGTGCATCTACATACCCTTGTAGATCACGAGCGGAAGCGTTAAGAGAGCGGGGTTGATGGAGTCGTACTCGACGTGATCCGAATCACCGAAGATCCTAGCGCCGAACGGACGGCACCTCCGCGTTCAACACACGTACGGAGCGAGGACGTCTCCCGCGCCTTGATCCAGCAAGGAGGAGGGAGAGGTTGAGGAAGAGGGCTCCAACAGCAGCACGACGGCGTGGTGGTGGTGAAGCTGCAGTACTCCGGCAGGGCTTCGCCAAGCTCTTATGGAGGAGGAGAGGTGTTGGGGAGGGGAGGGGGTGCGCCTTTGATGTTGTGTGCAGCCCTCCCCTCACCCTCTATTTATAGGGGAAGGGGGAAGGGGGCCGGCCCCCTCTAGATGGGATCTAGAGGGGGGGCGGCGGCCAAGGGGGGGCTTGCCCCCAAGCAAGGGGGCGCCCCCCTTAGGGTTTCCCCCCAACCCTAGGCGCATGGGCCCTAGGGGGGTGTGGCGCCCCAGCCCACTTGGGCTGGTTCCCTTCTCCATACAGCCCATAAGGCCCCCCGAAAGAGGTGGCCCCTCCCGGTGGACCCCCAGAACCCCTCCGGTGGCCCCGGTACAATACCGATATGCCCCCGAACCTTTCCGGCGACCGTATGACAACTTCCCATATATAAATCTTTACCTCCGGATCATTCCAGAACTCCTCGTGACGTCCGGGATCTCATCCGGGACTCCGAACAACATTCGGTAATCACATACAAGTCTTCCTAACAACCCTAGCATCACCGAACCTTAAGTGTGTAGACCCTACGGGTTCGAGAGACATGCAGACATGACCGAGACGACTCTCCGGTCAATAACCAACAGCGGGATCTGGATACCCATGTTGGCTCCCACATGCTCCACGATGATCTCATCGGATGAACCACGATGTCGAGGATTCAATCAATCCGTATACAATTCCCTTTGTCAATCGATACGTTACTTGCCCGAGACTCGATCGTGAGTATCCCAATACCTTGTTCAGTCTCGTTACCGGTAAGTCACTTTACTCGTACCGTAATGCATGATCCCGTGATCAACCACTTGATCACATTGAGCTCATTACGATGATGCATTACCGAGTGGGCCCAGAAATACCTCTCTGTCATACGGAGTGACAAATCCCAGTCTCGATTCATGCCAACCCAACAGACACTTTCGGAGATACCTGTAATGTACCTTTATAGTCACCCAGTTACATTGTGACGTTTGGCACACCCAAGGCACTCCTACGGTATCCGGGAGTTGCATAATCTCATGGTCTAAGGAAATGATACTTGACATTCAGAAAAGCTACAGCAAACGAACTACATGATTTTTCAGCTATGCTTAGGATTGGGTCGTGTCCATCACATCATTCTCCTAATGATGTGATCCCGTTATCAATGACATCTAATGTCCATAGTCAGGAAACCATGACTATCTTTTGATCAACAAGCCAGTCAACTAGAGGCTCACTAGGGACGTGTTGTGGTCTATGTATTCACACATGTATTACGATTTCCGGATAACACAATTATAGCATGAACAATAGACAATTATCATGAACAAAGAAATATAATAATAACTATTTTATTATTGCCTCTAGAGCATATTTTCAACACAGGCTACAACAAATTTTGTGACAGAAGGTAGAAAGTAGAAGTCTTACATCTTTTTCAAAGCTCTGGCGATTGTTGGCTTGGAGCTCTTGAACCTGCTTTACGCATACAATGCAAGTCAAATCTCGGCCTCTTGTTATAGTCATAGTATGATCTCCCCTGAAATCCTCGTCATGGGCCACCATCTCCAAACCTTCATGGGCCAGAGAAGATAATAAAACATGCCAAACAGATCGAGAAAAGTGTCATAATAAGTATTTATTTTTAGTTGCAGTAGAAAGATCGAGCCTAGGAGTATCTATTTTTTTGTTTCGTTGTGCGTTGCATTTGGAGCTGCATAAAAAAATGATCATTGCATTCTTCCAAATCCAGAATGTCCAGTCTTTGCCAATGTGGCCCATTACAATCATCATACAGTGCATTGAGAAAAGAAAGAAAGAAAAAAGAAAAAAAGAGGAACAGGCAAAGAAGAAATTATTGCTATATTTTTGCTAGAAGATAACATGGCCTATATGACTACATTGATCTAGGCAAAGATCTTTACCCAAGATCCTTCTCTAATTATCAAATATTCATGCTTGGAGTCAAAACCAAACAAACTTGCATCTTGACCTGCCTACACTCTATGCTTACAACACCGACCGTACACTGCACTTCATCCACAGTGCAAACTGAAAGACATGCAGCTCTTGTTTGAGAACCAAAGAGATATGCACACACATCATGGTACTGAAAGATGATAGAGTTACTGGAAGATAATAGAGTTGTGATATGTGATATATAGCAAAGCTCGCAACGTGCAAAATCAGAACACAAAATTCGAATTGATCTAGCTAGTGAGCGAATGATGCTTACACAATCTGAATCTGCTGCTGCCCATGCGGGTTGGGATCACTGCGGTAGAAGGTGCAGCCCCTGCTGAACTGGAACGGCAGCCCCTCCCACTCTACACCCATTACACAGATCATAATCATACCCTGCTCCACCAGCTCAAGCATCCGAATTCCAGAACAAAAACGGCCCAGCCAGGTGAAGAAGGATTTAATTTGCGTACCGAGGTGCCAAGTAAGTGGATGGCGGAGGGTCATGGCCGTAGATGTCGTCGATGACAAAGTGGAGATGAGGGCTGACACGCCCATGAAGTCACCAAAGAAGGCCACCACTTGGTCCTCCCCCACCATGGACCGTCGGAAGCCAGGAACAACAGGTCATCACACACGCATACCTCCACATCAGCTTCGCCAGCGTCGCCTAATGCATCCACAACACAAAGTTGAGTCCCCACAACCATCCGAGCGTGATGTTGAAGGCAAAACAAATGAGAAAGCTCATCTTACCGTCATCCCGTGCACCTCCACATGGCGTTCGCCGCCGAATTGGTCGGCACTGGTGCTGCTATGCACATCCGGTGCACGCCCTCAATAACCAGGTCTGTGTGGACGGCGGACAAAAAGAAAAGGAGAATAAACAGTCTTTTCTTCAATATTATCATATAGGTAGAGATAGTGATAGTGAAGTTTTTTTCCAGCGAACCTTCAAAGGTTCCAAGAATGATTTGTATGTTGTTTACATTATAATAATGAATTGTTTTGAACTTTTAAAGTGGACTGGATTTGAATAGTGAACTACTAAAATTTAAATAGTGAACTCCTCCAATTTTACCCTGCCCAAAAACAAGAACTTCTGCAATTCCGTTTTATGGAGAACACACCACTCTTCTTACTTGTAATTGCTTTTTATAAGCTGTATAAGAGCAACCGCACTGTGGGTTTTTTTATTTTTTAAAAATGAAGAAAAATCATCTCTTATAGGCATAACAACAAACAAGTGGAGGGCACCCTGAACATCAAATTTGTATATTAGCACATCTGGCAGAAAATATTTTGCTAATTCATGAATCAGTCCGCGTGCATTAGCCATCACATTAGCAGGTAGCATAGATACACGTCATTCTGTAGCTGTGCATCAATTAGAGAGAGAGAGAGAGAGAGAGAGAGAGAGAGAGAGAGAGCTGTTTTCGGTGCATCAAAAGAGGAACTTTTGGTAGCTGCTCTGAATCAAATAGCAATCGAATCTCAATACTAATTAGAGAAGGGAGAGGAACTTACAGTTGCTGCTCTGTATCAAATGTGCCGATGCGACACATGTTTTCCCTATTACCTAGGCGGCTGGCGAGCCCATCGAGCTAGGGTATATTGGGCTCCCTCCGGCGGCGTCTGGCGAGTCAGCCATGGCCATTACAACGGGCACCACCTGCATCGCGAGATCCACATCAGCTCGTGAAGGGAGAGAATTGGCGGCCCGCGGAGGGAGAGGAGCGGACACTCTGGGAGGGGAGGAGTGGATCCAGAAAAGCAAGATCCATGGCGACTGGGGGAGGGATAGGAGCAGCGTGCAGCGAGAGAAGCACGGCGTGCAGTTTTTCTTAGAAAAATAACGATTCGGTTTAGAAGAAGAAGAAGAAGATACCCAGGTTCGAGTCCTGTCCCCATCGAAATCTTTTTTAACGCCTCGTTGGCTTGTCGGCCTTGTTCTGGGCCACGGATGCAGCCCAGGATGCAGCCAGTCGAGGCCCAACGGAGCAATGTGCGAGAAAAATATCGCATCCCTCACGTCATATAGATATAGATAATAGTATATGCACGTAAAATAGTACCACCTCGGATGTAGAAACTAATATAGATGAAAAAAACTGAAAGCGTAAATTCACGAAAAGAAGCGTATTGTGACGGTGAGCCCGACAAAGTCAATCTGTGCTTTATTATTAGGGAAAGATTTATTTGGTTTACTAGCAAAAGGGCTCGTGCGTTGTAACGGGAGGAAAATATATCGCATGCCTCTAGCCCAATAGCCCCATGGCTAAAAGCCCCCACAAGTTTACGCCCTCTATTTCAACACATCACATTACTCATGACAAACAGGAGCAGAACGGGACAAATGGGCAACGAACGATGGAAAAAAAGAAAAATATTCTCCAATAAAATTTCACAAAGTGTTTCGAGAAAATGTAAAGCTAGTTTGTAATTTCACGAAAATGCCACTTCTAGAATGCATAAAAACATAATCCGGCCAATCATTTTATATTGATATGTTCACACACTTAAGTTGTGATATTATTGCCTCGTGTTTCAATTGGTAAATAAGAAAATTAATGATGTCGGGTGTTGTTTGAGGATGAAAATTGTTCTCTCTCATACCCTTAATCAACTCAAACACTCTGATATGTAAATTCAGGCATATACATTTAGCTTGTACTACAAAAAAAAGTAAAGCTAGAAACCTAGCAAGTACTATTACTTTTCAAGGACCAAAAACTTGAAAGAGCACAGAAAAAATGAAGAACATCCCTCTAGTGGAAGCACTACATGCATTTGTGAGTCCAAGCATAGTATCTCCAATAAATTATTCAGAAAATAAACATGCCTCAAAAATTTAGAGACCTCATGACAGGTGGACTGATGCCCAATATATCTTTAGATAAACAATGATCATGTTTCTCCAGGTAATCTGATGAACTGAAGCAAATTATCCGCAACAAATAGAAAAGAAAATTAGTAGATCATCCAAGGATCAAATGGGCAAACAGTAATACAATCTTGAAAAGAAACACCAATTTCAGTAAATTTTACCACAAAAAATTGCAGTTCTGTCTCACTTCTTTCCTTGTACCCAAAATAATTCCAAAAATACCATACCGCAAATTACAAAAATTCCACAGACCTCATGAAAGGTAACCTGATGTACTTTAGGCCCAGTATAGTGCTTCTACTTAGCCTAATAGGGGCAGCACCATTCAAAAAACTAACAAATCAAATCAATCAAATGCAAGCTTTTTGTTCACTGTAACTATTCCGCAAGACTGTGCTCAAATATAAGCTATTTAGAGGATCACAACTATAGTACTGTGCGATATTTAGAAATCAGCATGTGCGCGCAAGTGCAGCTCAATTGCATACCAGTTTCGTGATGGCAACTAAATCTGAAGTCCAAAAGCTTAAGTAACCTCAAAGTTGAAATATCGCATCCTTGCAGCTATGTTTCCACTGACAAATTGACTTCTTGCTAATGGAGCAACCCAACTATTAGCCGTAACATAATAAAAATACTGCAGTGTACATTCTTGTTGGTAAGAAACATAATTTTAGTGCTAGAGATAAATTATTTGTTTCACCGTGCTAGAGATAAATTCTTTATTCCACCGAAATGACATAATTTTTATGTTCGGGAAACTTGATGTTTTGGCAAGATCCTTGTGCAAGTGAACCGATTCACCGATAAGACATTGATATTCTAAGTGAATAAGTAAAGCATATATAACCACAAAATGGTACCGGATAAAAGAAACTAGCAATGCAATGAAGATAATAACAAAGAAAGGAACTCCAAACATAATCAACCAGCAAAAAACATTTAAAATAAATTTTGCAAGAAAACATGCCCGTGCATTACAACGGGGCATAAATATTCTAGTGATGATAAATCATTCTATGTAGAAGTTCTTAGAGTGATATAAGTTCAGATCCAAACAAAGTTACTACTGTACTTTGCATAAATCAGCTGAGCTAGTGGGTAAATTTAGTCAGTAAACCACGCAATTCAGACTTAAAAAAGATTCCAAGGTGTAGTACGGAATCACGGTTTGCCACAAATAAAGGCTAAGTTGAACTACTATAAAATATAGGAGGTTGCCCAGAGAATAGTCAGGAACTCCTAGGTGCTCCTACCAAAGTGCAGATTGACGATGCAAACCACAATTAATAATGTGCATGAGCAATTAAACAATGGGCCACCTACAATTCAGATTAGCACAGAAGAGAACTACTAAACTATGAGCTCCCCTGAAAAACAACCCATAAACAGAAATATCAAGGGGCCAAATTTATTGTGTTTTTTTACCTTGTGCAGACTTAGCCTTGTCATACTGGCTTCGCGCAGATGAATCAGTCTTCCTTACACTCAACCAATGTAGTTGCACTTGCACATCTGCCGGACTGGTACACGGTAACATGACAATCTGAGTCGTTCAGATTCAGCTCGTCTGGGTAGAGATGTACTACTTGTTCTCTTCTCTTGGAGGCTGGCTTGATTTGGAGATCTCCTCACATTGCAGAAGAATCACTTCTGATTCCCTCCACCAGAAGAACTCAAGAACAAAAGCGCTCAAACATAGTATGCGAAAGAATTTCCAGAAACCAAATCGACCACACGACGAGCTAACAACCTTCTCCTGTTCAGAATTCCAATAATAGAAAAATAAATTTGGAAATAAATTAAGACTGTATCTTATTCTCTTAAAACTGAGGATTTGCAAGCATTTAAGACCTTCTGCTCTCTGTACCACATTTTAAAGATATACTCATATAGATAACCTTGAGAAAAAAGTGTTCATCGCATTTTTCCCTTCTAAGATGTTAGATAGATACTACAACCTAATAAATATTCATGGATCAATTGCAGTAGTTGATGTCTAGTATCATTTGTTTGAGTTAATCAATGAATTATAGGTATCAATAGGACTTCACCTCATTCCACTTCTATTGCCCTTGTTCCGATATTGATTTGACACCAGCCTCTCTAGTAGACGGAGAATCCATGTCAATAACAGCCTCTCAAGTCTCAAAGTACATACTCATAAAATCCTCCTCAAGTAATTTTATTGTTTCCATAAGCAATCATGAACCTACTGTACCAACATGAACAGTCAATACATATTAGTAGTGTACACAGAAATACATATCACATACTCCTGCCATCTCTCGCACTCATGATGATCACATACTGTTGCTTCTGATCACAGATAGTCCTCTCCCTCAAACAAATACATCTATACGAATTGGGCTGCATATAATTAGGAGAACGTTATGGACCTCAAGGTGGGTGCAGAAATTTATCAGCTCAATCTACCTCCCATCACTGAAAAGACAGAAGAAAAAATTGCTTAGTTCTGAATTTCATCGAGCATCTAATAAATAATTTAAATAGTGATGACACATTGAGCTGGAATCAGTTGAAACAGAGGTAGTACATCATAGTCGGTTAGGTAGTGCAGTCACTACCCACTAAAAAAAGTAATGACATATCCTACAGGAAAACAACAATCAGAAAATGATTATAAAAAAACAAATATGTTCCCCATAGTCCGTTGCCTATCGCTTAGAGCATACACGCACTGTGACATTTCTGATGAACATCACTGGACAGAACCTAAAACTGGAGTAACATGGAGCAACTTCAGAAAAATGAGCTAATGACGATGTATATGCCTACTTTCTGATTCTAAAATTTCATGGTTCAGTTTACTGTTATTCTGCCCTACTTCAATCAAATAATCATGCAAACAAAGCATTCATATACATGCCAAGAATAATGCTAGTTTTGGTGCTAACAGTAGGGGTGCTCAGGTGTATAACGTCAAGGAACACACTAACAGGTTGTTTTTCCTGGAACTTTGTTCCTTCTATGAAATCTGAATATAAATGCAACTGGAACATAACTATCACTCAAACTTTTGGCTGTGTGTAGGCCCAAACTTGGTCGGATTAGCATGGTTCAGTTTAGAATATAAAAACACCACAACGGATGTAAACTCCAAGGTGTAAGTCAATACTGAATCTTCAGATATGTGTCTTGTTCAGACAACAAACAATCCTGAACAAATCTCTAAAAAAAATTCAGAGATGCAAACATGCTAGCCTCAGGTGTAGTAACTTTCATGGGGAGAAATACCTCTGGTGTAGCCACCTCAGGCGATGGAGGGCTCGACGGGTGTTCTTCTTCCGCCGGCGAACTCGGCATAGTACGGCTGGACGGATGATTTTCCTCCGCCAGCGACATTGGATGCTCCTCTGAGAGTTGCAATGTGAAATGGAGATTCTGGTCGAGGGACGCGGCCTGATGGACGTTCTGGTCGAGGATCCCTCCTTATGACAGCCAAGTCCAATCCGGGTCGGGCACTACATGCTTTTGCGTTGGAGAAGAACAGAGACTCGAACTCGATTACATTGGAAATTGACTTATGTTGGAGAAGGACACGGTCTCCAATTCCATACAAATCATGACAGCACACTGAAGATTCAGAGAACTGAAGCTGGCCTCGCTGTTGTGTTCGGGCGTCCATCCAAATCACGACACTGCACTAAAAATTCAGATAACTGAAGCTCGCTGTTGTGGACACTGAACCGAAAATTCAGATAACTGAAGCTTGCTGTTGTGTTTGTGTATCTATGTGATGGGGGGCCGTCCGAGCATCTGGCCGTGGGAGGCAAGGATGTGTGCGGAGCGCCGGTTGCTGGAGGCCAGCGGCGTGCTATGTTGTAGCTTCCCTGGTGCCTGCAGTAGCGAGTCCATCTTCTCCTCGGCGTCGCGCCAGCTCCACGCCAATCACCTCGGCCGTCCACTCCTCGCGCACCACTGACTGCACCAACCGCGGCAGATCCAGCGTGCCGCCGTCGCCATCCTGCAGCGACGCGTGCGTCGGGGACTTGCCGTTGAGGAGCTCCAGCAAGAGCACGCCCAGAGAGTGTCGCCGCGCGTCCACCACCGCCGGGGCGTGGTAGCCGTCGGCGCCCGCAGCACGTCCTCAAACCACGGCGGCCGCCCCTGCCATTCGAGGCGCGTGCTGCTGCTCTGCTGGAGCAGCGCCCCGAAGAGCGGGACCCTGAGGTCGCCAAGCAGAACGGAGAAGCTCCTGCCGCCTGCTTGGCCTGCCGTCGGGAGGAGGACGACGAGAGGAGCGCCTGTTCGTCCGCCGCTTGGGCCACGGCAGCCCGATTCGGCCCAGCCGCCCGCGAAGCCGTCGTCCATCTGGAACCGCATCACCAGGACCGGCCCTGGAGTTTCGAGGGCCCCAGGGCGGACTCCATGAGTGGGCCCAGCGGCCGCAGTGGAGGAAAAAAAGAATTCCATACTTTGATATGAAAAAAATCTGGTAAAGCCATAAACTATGATATATTTTCCCCTTGTAAATAGTACTTCTTCTATAAAAAAATACAAGAGCGTCTAGGTTACTACTTTAGTGATCTAAACGCTCTTAGAAATATAGAAGCATTTAGATCACTAAAGTAGTGATCTAAACATTTTTATATTTCTTTACGGAGGAAGTATATGATAATAATAGGTTGTGGTGCTTCAATAATATTGGCATCTAATTGCTTTAGATTATAAAGTAGTGTGATTCCAAAAAATAAATTTATTCATAATCTCCTTCTAAAATTTAGTTAACTGATGTGCTCATTTTCTCCTTGTTCTCTTCTCAGAATTAGATAAATGTTTTAGGCAATATATTTGTAAAAACAAAAAGGAGAACACCTCAACTTGGGGTAAATTAGCAGCAATAATGTGTGCTCCAACACTGGTGTGCTCTACAACTATCCAAGTGCAAAACGTTGAGACCACGTGACCAAGACCAGCTATCTCCTCAAAGAGTGCAAGTGTTATAAAAACAAGAATACAACTTAATTTCCATCCATCAGATTAAAATTAAGGGCTAAACGATTCATAAAATAAATTACCTCACTCGTTCGGGTTTTCCTCGCCCTAGGCGCAGTCGGCAGCCGTTGCAATGCTCCGGACTGCGGCAGAGTTTCACGGCATTGGGCCACTCCGTCCTCCGTTTATGATGGGAAACGAAGCCATAGGCCCCGAGCTTGTGAATACTGCTATCGATTGGGTTTGGAGAATTGAAGAAGCAATCAAACTAACAGCGACGGAAAGGTTAAAAGGAAAAAAAACTGACAGCCATGGCTCCGCGCAAACACGTACATATACTTACAACCGATCGTTATTCGGAACGAATTCAGCGTGTGCATTCTTTGGGCTTCTTATCTACATACATATCACGATGGGCCTCTCAGGCCTTGTTGGTTCTCCACTTGTATGGCTGTACCTCAAGCATATATATATATGGCCTGGGTCGGGGCCCCTAGTTTGGCTGGGCCCCAGGCCGTCGCCCCCGCTGCCCTGGCCCAGGGCCGGCCCTGCGCATCACCCCGCCTGCCTTGGAGCTCGCTGCCTCCGACCACCTCTCCATCGTTCTCCGCCTCGATCCGTCCGTCCCATCTCCGGATGGCGCGCCGGAGAAGCTGGGCCGTAGATGCTTCATCAGGCTGCTGGCTACCTTCGCTGCCGCAGCGGCATCCTCCTCATTCTGATTCTCCCCTCGTCGTCACGGCCTCGGGGTCTGCGCTGGTTGGTGACAGGTGCGCCGCCGGCTCGTAGTCCCCGTGCGACGCCGGGATGCGTTGTGCCTCCAGCTCCCCACTCGCCGGGGCCCCTGCTCCGCCACCTCGTCCATCCCGTTCGTCGCGGCGGCCTCCAACTGCCGGTCTGAATACCAAGAAACAGAGGATACGCGAAAGGTTTTTTTTTACCGAATCGTGTTCCCTAGAGCCACTTAGGTAGGGAGTGTGGGTTCAATTTCCGAAAAAGAGAAGGGTCTTTTTGCAAAAGCACGCGACGACCAGAAGCAATCGCTGCTTTATTATTAGGGAGAGACTACTGGCTTTGCTTTGCATATTTTTGTTTTCGTTGTTTTTTTCCTTTTCTCTTTTCGCATAGAATAAGAATTATATTTCTATACATATTTAATATTTTTAAATTACATAAAACATATTTCGTATACATCAGAAACATTTTCCCACATATTGAATGTTTTCTCAATACATTATTAGTATGTTTGAAAAATATGTGAATTTGATGTCTATTTCTTATATATATTGTACATTATTCGTATACATAAGGAACCATTTTTTAACAACATTTTCATTTTTTAATACCTGATGACATTTTTAAAATACAAATTTTTCTTTTTTTTCTTTTCTTATTTGTCGGTTTGCATTGGTTTCCTTTTTTCACACATGTCTATTTTTCGGTACACAATATATGTTTTTAGAGTACATGTGAAACATTTTTGATAAATATTGATTATTTTTTAAATACAAAATTTATGTTTTTTCAAATACACGATATAAATTTTTGTTCTAATATATTTTTTGACCACTTTTTTTAATACTTGGTCAAAAATTATTAAATACACATTGACCATATATTTTGTGGCAATAAACATTTTTTAAACTACGTGAACTACTTTGAACACTGTATAAACATATAAAAAATATTCACAGACGTTTTCTGGAAACACGTGAATATTCCTTTAAAATTCCATGTACATTTTTAATGGCAATAAAAAAATTATAATCTATGCGTGCATTTTTTTACATTGTATAAACATTTTTTGTGTACACGTTGAACAACTTTTCAAATATATGATTAACATTTTTTTCAAACACATATTTTTGTGTCAACTTTTTTCATACAGCTTCTACTCCCTCTGTTCCTAAATATTTGTCTTTTTAAAGATTTCAAATAGACTACAACATACGGATGTATATAGACATATTTTAGAGTGTAGATTCATTCATTTTGCTCCATATATGGTCATTTGTTTAAATCTCTAGAGAGACAAATATTTAGGAACAGAGGGAGTATATTTTACGTATACAGCAGGTACATTTTTCAGATACATGTTTAACATTTTTAAAGTATGTCATTAACATTTTTTAAAACTTATATTTTTTATCTTTAATTTTTCCTTACACGTTATACATTTTTATATACACTTTTAGTACTTTTCAAATACATGATTAACATTCTTTAAAACATATATTTCTTCTGACTTTTTTTCCATACACATTGTGCATTTGTCGTTTCATGTTAAATACTTTTCAAATACATGACTAACATTTTTTAAAACATATATTTTCTATGTCTACTTTTTTCATGCACATTGTATATTTTTTGTATACAACAGGAATATTTTTTACATACACATTTAATATTTTTCAGGTACATGATTAACAAAAACATTCATACATATGTTTTGATGTCTACTTTGTTTCCATACATATTGTTTAATTTTCATGTGCATTAAAAACATTTCTTATACATGTTTCACATTTTTCAAATGGGTGATTAACATTTTTCATATTTATATGTAAAGTGATTTTATAATACATATATTTAGAATATAAGCAAATTAAAAAACAATAGCACTTCATTCTTTACATGATTAGTCCCATCTCTAGTAATTATTCCTCCGGTATTTCTTTTAACAAAGACACCTAAAGAGAATCTTAGATCTATCGAGAAAAAAAAAAGGCCAATGCAATGGATAGATAACTGGATAACAAAGACACCTAGAGAGAATCTTAGATCTATCGAGAAAAAAAGACCAATGCAATGGATAGATAACTAGACATAGAATGACCAGTAAACAATAAAATTAATTAGAAAAGCATACTAGTCTTATTTTTTTGATTGTATGTCATCCATCTGAGCTTGAAAACCGTATTAAACCAACAGTAAAGAAAAACGACGCCTGCAAATGCCTTTGCGATATTAGGTTCGAATACCGCAATAGCCACTCGGGTGAGATTATTTATTTCACATGCTACAGTGCTAGGTGGGGTTTTTTTTATTACGAGGGTACAATGCTAGGTGGTTAGCAGTAAGAATATCCATTGCAATTGTTCTAAGTACTTGTAAGAATTATCTGAAACGTGCAGAAACGATAAGCTCGAGCACTGCGTCTCTGCGCGCGAGCGTGGTCAGGCACGTCCGTTCCACGGACGGACGTGGACGTGTCGTCCAATCTTGGGTGCTCTTTTAGCCGTCGTGATCGCCCGGGAAGAAACGCTACGTGGTGCACCGGCGAACACACAGCGAAAGCGTACGCGCGAGCGCGACTTCATAGTTGTTCAATCAACCCGCCGCATGCACTTTTGAGACAAGTTTTGACGTGCACGTTTCCCGTTTATACTGATAGGCGGGGTACTTTTTTTTTTGAAACTAGGTACTACATTTTTTATTATCCGTGTCTGCGGCCGTACAGCGTACGAGACAGCTCGGTGGATGAGCGATTTGTCATGTTCCTGCCCTGTGGCTGCTTTTTTTTTTTTTGAGGGGGTGGGCTGCTTCTTCTAACTATCTGGGCTGCGTCCCACTAGGCCGTGAACCATGTAACCAGTGAGACTTGCGTACCGACTTAGGGGGGAAATCATACGTGCCGCTCAAGGCAGCACATAGTCAGGGCTTCGCACAGGGATGCCACTATGTCTCGTTTGACGGCAAACAGTCTCACTGGTCATTTTTCCGAAATCACTAATTAAGGAGTACTTGTTGCAAAGAGCACTCTACTTTCCCAGGTCGCGACAAGTGGCGCACATATAGCGCGCCATTTGTCGCAACCTGAGAGTTTTCCCTTTTTTCACAGATCCATTTATTCAAAACGTTTTATCTTTTAAACCGTGCGTCCAAATCTCGAACCGTTTTCACCGTTGAATTCCTCGCGTCGAGATTTTTAAACTAGATCCCATGTTGATAGGTTTTGACGAACTTTTTTTAACGAAAAAACCGGATGAAAAAAAACCGGACGAAAAAACCGGACCAGAAGCATGGTTTTTTTCCCTTTCCGAAAGAGGCACGTCCGTGCCTCTCGCGAAATCACAACCGTGCCTCTCATGGAAGCAAAACCATGACTCTTGTGAAAGGAAAAAAAACAGAAAATGCGTTTTTTTCTGTTTCCAAGAGGCACGGCCGTGACTCTCGCGAAAGCACAATCATGCCTCTCGCGAAAGCAAAACCGTGACTCTCACGAAAGAAAAAAACAGAAAACGCGTATTTTTTTTCCTTTCCAAGAGGCATGGCCGTGACTTTCGCGAAAGCACAACTGTGCCTCGCGGAAGCAAAACCGTGACTCTCCCGAAAGAAAAAAAACAAAAAACGCGTTTTGTTTTTCCCTTACCGAGAGGCATGGCCGTGACTCTCGTGAAAATACAACCGTGCCTCTCGCGGAAGCAAAACCGTGACTCTCGCGAAAGAAAAAAACAGAAAACGCGTTTTTTTCGTTTCCGAAAGGCACGGCTGTGACTCTTGCTAAAGCACAACCGTGCCTCTCGCGGAAGAAAAACCGTGACTTTCACGAAAGAAAAAAAACGCGTTTTTTCGCGCAAAAAAAAATTCGGAAAGCTAAGAAAGACCGGAGGAAAACCAAAACGTTGGAAAAAACCGGAAAAAAGCGTTTAAAAAGCCGAAAACACGTGCGAAAAAATAAAAAAAAATACAAAATTCAAAGGGAGCATCCAGAGCGCGACACATGGCAAATGGCTAAGAGCGCGCCAAATGGCGCTGATCGTTGTGAGGCTCCCGAAGGAGCGCTCGTTAACTAGTTGCTCCCTCATTTTTCGCCCCCAAGAAGTCGCAGAATGGGCCAGTCCAGCGTGAACCACACAGGCCTTCCGCCTTCTTTTCATCCTTTTTTGTTCACATATTTGCTTACAATATTTGCTATTATTTTTTAATTTGCTTATATTCTAAATATATGTATTATAAAATCACTTTACATATAAATATGAAAAATATTAATCACCCATTTGAAAAATGTGAAACATGTATAAGAAATGTTTTTAATGTACATGAAAATTAAACAATATGCAAATCAAGTACTTCATTCTTTCCGAATAAGTGTCTTAACTTTGTACTAAAGCTAGTACAAAGTTAAGACACTAATTTTAGAACGGAAGGAGTACATGTTTGGCTTGAGTTGAAAAAAAAACATCTTTGGCATTAGTACCTCTACTTCTACGTAATATGGTAATTCTGTATAATGGCATTTATGATCCCAAAACATAAGTGCGCAGGCATATTTAGACAAAATACCCCACCAAAGAATATGTGTATTTAGTTAAAATGCACCTCTAAAACTAAATTAAAGAAGTACTACTACGAAACACATCTATGCATATAACATCATTAGAAATATTCTAAAAAACGTTAGTCAATTATGCCTAGAAATTCGCACGGGCACGCACCTGCTCAGCCATGCATGTCCAGAATCAACAAGGGTTCTCCGAACGAAGGGAGTGTACAACTGGGGCGCATCCCAACTTTTTTGTTGGAGATATAGAGCGGAGTTCTTCACGAAGTTTGAGACAAAGGAAAAAAATCAAAGTTTCTCTATAGCCTCTTCGTTTTGAGACATTATGGCTTTGGGGTCGACCTCGGTAACAAAAAAGGAATCCCATGATTGCCTCGAGATCCGCAGAGTCATTGAATTTCGCACAGGGCCACATCAAGTTTTAAGTTTTAGTTGCTGAAAGTTACGATTTTTGTCGTTTGTTGTATCAAGTTTCAGCAAATGAAATTTAACAATGTTTTAAAAACTTGTCAAGACGTATTCAAAATGGGTCTTATATGACAGCCCTCGACCAATAAACACGAATATGAAAACCTAAATTACCTTGGACATTTGGTTTAAGAGACGAGAGATTAAAAATCGAAAGCCAAAAATAATGGGTCAGTCTCTCGCACATGCATGGCACAAATCCCCTTATGATATGGTTTCTGATCTACCTGAATTCTCAAGCAAAGTGGCCAAACATTTAAATGCCTCTCATTGCAAGGTAAACCCAAAAACACCACACTAGAGATGCTCGTCAATAACAAGGCAAGAAAAGAGGAAGGAATGACACCAACAAGGGTGATCTCACTGCTCCACAGTGACTCATAAAGATGACTTCTACCCTCTTTCAAATGGACAATATCTAGACTATAGTTGTCTTTTGTGCTAGCAATTGTGTCTAGCAGTTTGCCATGCTGCTTTAAGTTGCCTCCCTAATCAACTTGCGGATAGCAAAGTTTGATGATGCCATTAAATCTTGCCTTGTATAGGACTAAGCTATATCAAGTGGCCCCTTTGGTCATCAAAACCCGTAAGCCACACCCGACCTCCAGCGTCGCTCTCACGGGTGACACGGCGGAACCCTAGCCGATAGCCACCATAGACCTCTTCCGCTTCTCAACCCCTCGCCATCACGGCCGGCGGTGTCCGGGCGAGCTCTCTCGGCGCATGGCGTTTCCCCCCTTCAATTCAAGGACGAGGCGACGACCGTCCCTAGCGCCGGTGCTCCTCCCAGAGATGCGGCAACCCAGGCTATGCGACGACGCATGGCCTTCTCATCCATGGTGTTGTGGCGCGTCATAGGCTTCTGGTGAGGCACCATTTTCCAGTGCCCTTGTTGATCCCGGTGAGGCATCAGATCCTGTCGTCCTTGCTGCCAGTGAAGCGTCTCCGCGCTTGAGTGCATGCTGGGTGGCGTCCCTCCCGATGATGGCCTCGACAGGTGTCCTCCCATCGAGGCGTAGGACAGTGTTGCTCTGGATCTGGATTCCTAGACCCGGCAGTTGTGTTGTCCTATGCTGGCGTTCCTGGTGCATGCTCATTTTACGGCATTGCAGAGGACGTGGGTGCTGGTTCAGCTGGGCCAGATAGCCATGGGTCTATGAGGCGAGGCTGTCGGTGAAAGTTGAGCACCTATGTGGTCTAGGCCAACGACAGTGCTATTTGCGGGTGTCGTCTCCTTGCTGAAGGTGTCGTCGATGCCGCCCTGGTCGCGTTGCCCTTGTCGCTTCGAGGGAAACTTGGACCGGGTTGTCCCGGACCGGGAGATGGTGGCACTTTTTTGTGGTTTCCACTTGAGGACATTGCTTTGGAGCTAGTCTCAGCTATAGATGGATCCATGGTGAGTGGTGGTGGTCGTCGGCGACTAGTGCGCCAACAGCTATGTGGATGTGTGATGGCTTGGTCATAGTAGGGTTGCAGTAGTAGACTCTTCGGCGTATTCGCTAGTTCTATATGGGATGGTTTCTGAAGTGAGGTCGAAGCCGCGACGAGGTTCCTGCAGCAGCGATGACAAGAGGCAGGGTAGCTGATACGTCTCCAATATATCTATAATTTTTTATTGTTCCATGCTACTATATTATCTATTTTGGATGTTTTATATGCATTAGTATGCTATTTTATATTATTTTTGGGACTAGCGTATTAACCCAATGGCACTTTCTATTTTTTCCTTATTTTTGAGTTTTACAGAAAAGGAATATCAAACGGAGTCCAAACGAATAAAACTTTCGCGATGATTTTTCTTGGACTAGAAGACACCCACATAACTTGCAGATGAAGTTAGAAGAGTCACGAGGGCTCCACAAGCCCTCAGGGCGCGCCCTAGGGGGACGCCCTTGGCTTGTGGGCCCCTCGGGAGTCCACCAACCTCCCTCCCAGCTCTATAAATTCACAAATATTCCCAAACGACCAGAAGCATGCCCCAAAATACTTTTCCGCCGCCGTAACATTATGTACCAGTGAGATCCCATCTAGGGACCTTTTCCGGCACACTGTCGGGAGGGGGATTCGATCACGGAGGGCTTCTACATCAACTCTATTGCCCTTCCAATGAAGCGTGAATAGTTTACCACAGACCTACGGGTCCATAGCTAGTAGTTAGATTGCTTCTTCTCTCTCTTTGATCCTCAATACCATGTTCTCCTTGATGTTCTTGAGATCTATATGATGTAATCTTCTTTTGCGGTGTGTTTGTCAAGATCCGATGAATTGTACATTTATGATCAGTTTATCTATGAAAATTATTTGAATCTTCTCTGAATTCTTATATGCATGATTTGATATCCTTGTATTTCTCTTCGAATTATCGGTTTGGTTTGTCCAACTATATTGGTTTTTCTTGTAATGGGAGAGGTGCTTAGTTTTGGGTTCAATCTTGTGGTGATCTCACCGAGTGACAAAGTAGGGGTGGCAAGACACGTATTGTATTGTTGTCATCAAGGGTAAAAAGATGGGGTTTTCATCATATTGCTTGAGTTTATCCCTCTACATCATGTCATCTTGCTTAAGGCGTTACTCCGTTCTTATGAACTTGATACACTAGATACATGCTTGATAGTGGTCGATGTGTGGAGTAATAGTAGTAGATGCAGGCAGGAGTCGGTCTACTTGACACGGACATGATGCCTATATTCATAATCATTGCCTTGGATATCGTCATAAGTTTGCGCTTTTCTATCAATTGCTCGACAATAATTTGTTCACCCTGAAGGAAATATGCCCTAGAGGCAATAATAAAGTTGTTATTTATATTTTATTATATCATGAAAAATGTTTATTATTCATGCTAGAATTGTATTAACCGGAAACTTAGTACATGTGTGAATACATAGACAAACAGAGAGTCACTAGTATGCCTCTACTTGACTAGCTCATTAATCAAAGATGGTTAAGTTTCCTAGCCATGGATAAGAGTTGTCATTTGATGAACGGGATCACATCATTAGAGAATGATGTGATTGACCTAACCCATCCGTGAGCTTAGCACTATGATCATTTAGTTTGTTGCCATTGCTTTCTACATAACTTATACATGTTCCTATGACTATGAGATTATGCAACTCCCGAATACCGGAGGAACACTTAGTGTGCTATCAAACGTCACAAGTAACTGGGTGATTATAAAGATGCTCTACAGGTGTCTCCGATGGTGTTTGTTGAGTTGGCATAGATCGAGATTAGGATTTGTCACTCCGATTGTCAAAGAGGTATCTCTGGGCCCTCTCGGTAATGCACATCACTATAAGCCTTGCAAGCAGTGTGACTAATGAGTTAGTTACGAGATGATGCATTACGGAACGAGTAAAGAGACTTGCCGATAACGAGACTGAACTAGGTATGATGATACCGACGATCGAATCTCGGGCAAGCAACATACCGATGACAAAGGGAACAGCGTATCTTGTTATGCGGTTTGACCGATAAAGATCTTCGTAGAATATGTAGGAACCAATATGAGCATCCAGGTTCCGCTATTGGTTATTGACCAGAGATGAGTCTCGGTCATGTCTACATAGTTCTCCAACCCGTAGGGTCCGCACGCTTAACGTTCGATGACGATCAGTATTATGAGTTTATCTGTTTTGATGTACCGAAGGTGGTTCGGAGTCCCGGATGTGATCATGGACATGATGAGGAGTCTCGAAATGGTCGAGACATAAAGATTGATATATTGGAAGGCTATGTTTGGACACCAGAATGGTTTCGGATAAGTTCAGACAATTACCGGAGTACCGGGGGGTTACCGCAACCCCCGGGGAGTCAATGGGCCTTAATGGGCCATAGTGGGAGAGAGGAGGAGGTGGCCAAGTGGGGGCGCCCCCCCCAAGCCCAATCCAAATTGGGGAGGGGCCGGCCCCCCTTTCCTTCTCTCCTTCTCCCTCTTCCTTCTTCTCCTACTCCAACTAGGGAAAAGGGGGGAACCTACTCCAACTAGGAGTAGGAATCCCCCTTGGGGCGCGCCATAGAGAGGGCCGGCCCTGCCCTGCCCTCCTACACTCCTTTATATACGGGGAAGGGGGGCACCCCATAGACACACAAGTTGATAGTTGTCTTAGCCGTGTGCGGTGCCCCCTCCATAGATTTCCACCTCGGTCACATCGTTGTAGTGCTTAGGCGAAGCCCTGCATCGGTAACTTCATCATCACCGTCATCACGCCGTTGTGCTGACAAAACTCTCCCTCAGCCTCAACTGGATCAAGAGTACGAGGGACGTCACTAAGCTGTACCTGTGCAGATCGCGGAGGTGTCGTGCGTTCGGTACTTGATCGGTTGGATCGCGAAGACGTTCGACTACATCAACCGCATTACTTAACGCTTCCACTTTCGGTCTATGAGGGTACGTAGACATACTCTCCCCCTCTCATTGCTATGCATCTCCTAGATAGATCTTGCATGATCGTAGGAATTTTTTTGAAATACTACGTTCCCTAACAGTGGCATCCGAGTAAGGTCTATGCGTAGATGTTATATGCACGAGTAGAACACAAATGAGTTGTGGGCGTGAGTATATACGTATTGCTTGCCTTCACTAGTTTATTCTTGATTCAGTGGTATTGTTGGATGAAGCGGCTTAGACTGACATTACGCGTACGCTTATGCGAGACTGGTTCTACTGACGTGCTTCACTCATAGGTGGCTAGTGGGTGTCTGTTTCTCCAACTTTAGTTGAATCGGTTTCAATGAACAGGGTTCTTTCTAAAGATCAAAAAGCAATCACTATACCACGTTGTGATTTTTGATGCGTATGGAAGAACGGTTCTTGCTAAGCCCATAGCAGCCACGTAAAATTTGCAACAACAAAATAGAGGACGTCTAACTTGTTTTTGCAGGGCGTGTTGTGATGTGATATGGTCAAGACGTGATTATATAAATTGTTGTATGAGATGATCATGTTTTGTAACACAGTTATCGGCAACTAGCAGGAGCCATATGGTTGTCGCTTTATTGTATGAAATGCAATCGCCATGTAATTACTTTACTTTATCACGAAGCGGTAGCGATAGTCATAGAAGAAATAGTTGGCGAGACGACAACGATGCTTCGATGGAGATCAATGTGTCAAGCCGGTGACGATGGTGATCATGATGGTGCTTTGGAGATGGAGATCAAAAGACACAAGATGATGATGGCCATATCATATCACTTTTTTTATTGCATGTGATGAATATCCTTTATGCATCTTATTTTACTTAGTACGGCGGTAGCATTATAAGATGATCTCCCACTAAATTTCAAGGTACAAGTGTTCTCCCTGAGTATGCACCGTTGCTACAGTTTGTCGTGTCGAGACACCACGTGATGATCGGGTGTGATAAGCTCTACGTTCACATACAACGGGTGCAAGCCAGTTTTGCACACGCAGAATACTCAGGTTAAACTTGACGAGCCTAGCATATGCAGATATGGCCTCGGAACACTGAGACCGAAAGGTCGAGCGTGAATCATATAGTAGATATGATCAACATAGTGATGTTCACCATTGAAAATTACTCCATCTCACGTGATGATCGGACATTGTTTAGTTGATATGGATCACGTGATCACTTAGATGATTAGAGGGATGTCTATCTAAGTGGGAGTTCTTAAGTAATATGATTAATTGAACTTTTATTTGTCATGAACTTAGTACCTGATAGTATTTTGCATGTCTATGTTGTTGTAGATAAATGGCCCGTGCTGTTGTTCCGTTGAATTTTATGCGTTCCTAGAGAAAGCTAAGTTGAAAGATGATGGTAGCAATTACACGGACTAGGTCCGTAACTTGAGGATTATCCTCATTGCTGCACAGAAGAATTACGTCTTGGAAGCACCGTTGGGTGACAAGCCTGCTGCAGATGCTGCTGACGACGTTAAGAACGTCTGGCAAAGCAAAGCTGATGACTACTCGATAGTTTAGTGTGCCATGCTTTACGGCTTAGAACCGGGACTTCAACGACATTTTGAACGTCATGGAGCATATGAGATGTTCCAGGAGTTGAAGTTAATATTTCAAGCAAATGCTCGGATTGAGAGATATGAAATCTCCAATAAGTTCTACAGGTGCAAAATGGAGGAGAATAGTTCTGTCAATGAACATATACTCAGAATGTATGGGTGCCACAACCACTTGATTCAGCTGGGAGTTAATCTTTGTGATGATAGTGTCATTGACAGAGTTTTTCAATCACTGCCACCAAGCTACAAGAGCTTCGTGATGAACTATAATATGCAAGGGATGGATAAGACAATTCCCGAGCTCTTCGCAATGCTAAAGGTTGCGGAGGTAGAAATCAAGAAGGAGCATCAAGTGTTGATGGTCAACAAGACCACCAGTTTCAAGAAGAAGGGCAAAGGGAAGAAGGGGAACTTCAAGAAGAACAGCAAGCAAGTTGCTGCTCAAGTGAAGAAGCCCAAGACTGGACCTAAGTCTGAGACTGAGTGCTTCTACTGCAAAGGGACTGGTCACTGGAAGCGGAACTGCCCCAAGTATTGGGTGAATAAGAAGGATGGCAAAGTGAAAGGTATATTTGATATACATGGTATTAATGTGTACCTTACTAATGCTCGCAGTAGCGCCTGGATATTTGATACTAGTTCTGTTTCTAATATTTGCAACTCGAAACAGGGGCTACGGATTAAGCGAAGATTGGCTAAGGACGAGGTGACGATGCGCGTGAGAAATGGTTCCAAAGTCGATGTGATCACCGTCGGCACGCTACCTGTACATCTACCTTCGGGATTAGTTTTAGACCTGAATAATTGTTATTTGGTGCCAGCGTTAAGCAAGAACATTATATCTGGATCTTGTTTGATGCGAGACGGTTATTCATGTAAATTAGAGAATAATGGTTGTTCTATTTATATGAGTAATATATTTTATGGTCATGCACCCTTGATGAGTGGTTTATTTTTACTAAATCTTGATAGTAGCGATACACATATTCATAGTATTGAAGCCAAAAGATATAAGTTTAATAATGATAGTGCAACTTATTTGTGGCAGTGCCGTTTAGGTCATATTGGTGTAAAGTGCATGAAGAAATTCCATGCTGGTGGACTTTTGGAATCACTTGATTATGATTCACTTGATGCTTACGAACCATGCCTCATGGGTAAGATGACGAAGACTCCGTTCTCCGGAACAATGAAATGAGCAACAGACTTATTGGAAATAATACATAGTGATGTATGCGGTCTGATGAGTATTGATGCTCGTGGCGGGTATCGTTATTTTCTGACCTTCACAGATGATTTGAGCCGATATGGGTATATCTACTTGATGAAACATAAGTCTGAAACATTTGAAAAGTTCAAAGAATTTCAGAGTGAAGTGGAAAATCATCGTAACAAGAAAATAAAGTTTCTACGATCTGATCATGGAGGAGAATATTTGAGTTACGAGTTTGGTCTTCATTTGAAACAATGCGGAATAGTTTCGCAACTCACGCCACCTGAAACACCACAATGTAATGGTGTGTCTGAACGTCGTAACCACACTTTATTAGATATGGTGCGATCTATGATGTCTCTTACCGATTTACCGCTATCGTTTTGGGGTTATGCTTTAGAGACGGATGCATTCATGTTAAATAGGGCACCATCTAAATCCGTTGAGACGACACCTTATGAACCGTGGTTTGACAAGAAACCCAAGTTGTCGTTTCTTAAAGTTTGGGGCTGCGATGCTTATGTGAAAAAGTTTCAACCTGATAAGCTCGAACCCCAATCGGAAAAATGTGTCTTCATAGGATACCCAAAAGCGACTATTGGGTACACCTTCTGTCACAGATCTGAAGGCAAGATATTCGTTGCTAAAAATGGATCCTTTCTAGAGAAGGAGTTTCTCTCGAAAGAAGTGAGTGGGAGGAAAGTAGAACTTGATGAGGCAATTGTACTGATGTCTACTACAGAACCTTCTTCTTGTAGACGTTGTTAGGCCTCCAAGTGCAGAGGTTTGTAGGACAGTAGCAAATTTCCCTCGAGTAGATGACCTAAGGCTTATCAATCCGTAGGAGGCGTAGGATGAAGATGGTCTCTCTCAAGCAACCCTGCAACCAAATAACAAAGAGACTCTTGTGTCCCCAACACACCCAATACAATGGTAAATTGTATAGGCGCACTAGTTCGGCGAAGAGATGGTGATACAAGTGGTATATGGATGGTAGATAAAAGTATTTGTAATCTGAAAATATAAAAACAGTAAGGTAACTAATGATAAAAGTGAGCGTAAACGGTATTGCAATGCTAGGAAACAAGGCCTAGGGTTCATACTTTTGCTAGTGTAAGTTCCCTCAACAATACTAACATAATTGGATCATAAAACTATCCCTCAACATGCAACAAAGAGTCACTCCAAAGTCACTAATAGCGGAGAACGAACGAAGAGATTATGGTAGGGTACGAAACCACCTCAAAGTTATTCTTTCCAATCAATCCGTTGGGCTATTCCTATAAGTGTCACAAACAGCCCTAGAGTTCGTACTAGAATAACACCTTAAGACACAAATCAACTAAAACCCTAATGTCACCTAGATACTCCAATGTCACCTCAAGTATCCGTGGGTATGATTATACGATATGCATCACACAATCTCAGATTCATCTATTCAACCAACACATAGGACCTCAAAGAGTGCCCCAAAGTTCTACCGGAGAATCACGAGAAAATGTGTGCCAACCCCTATGCATAGGTTCATGGGCGGAACCCGCAAGTTGATCACCAAAACATACATCAAGTGAATCACGTGATATCCCATTGTCACCACAAATATCCACGACAAGACATACATCAAGTGTTCTCAAATCTTTAAAGACTCAATCCGATAAGATTACTTCAAAGGGGAAACTCAATTCATTACAAGAGAGTAGAGGGGGAGGAGAAACATAAGATCCAACTATAATAGCAAAGCTCGCGATACATCAAGATCATGCCAAATCAAGAACATGAGAGAGAGAGAGAGATCAAACACATAGCTACTGGTACATATGCTCAGCCCCGAGGGAGAACTACTCCCTCCTCATCATGGAGAGCACCGGGATGATGAAGATGGCCACCGAAGAGGGATTGCCCCCTCCAGCAGGGTGCCGGAACGGGTCTAGATTGGTTTTCGGTGGCTACGGAGGCTTCTGGCAGCGGAACTCCCGATCTATTCTGCGTTCTGGAAGTTTTAGGGTACATGGATATATATGGGTGCAGGGAGGACGTGGGAGGAGCCACGGGGCCCCACGAGACAGGGGGCGTGCCCTAGGGGGGTGGGCGCGCCCCTACCCTCGTGAGCTCCTCCTTCCTTCCTTGACGTAGGGTCCAAGTCCATCGGGTGGCTTTCGTTCCAAAAATAACTTCTCTAGTTGATTTCATTCTGTTTCGACTCCGTCTGATATTCCTTTTCTTCAAAACACTGAAATAGGCATAAAACAGCAAATCTGGGTTGGGCCTCCGGTTAATAGGTTAGTCCCGAAAGTAATATAAAAGTGGATAATAAAGCCCAATATTGCCCAAAATAGTAGATAATATAGCATGAAGCAATCAAAAATTATAGATACGTTGGAGACGTATCAAGCATCCCCAAGCTTAATTCCTGCTCGTCCTCGAGTAGGTAAATAATAAAAAAAGATAATTTTTGATGTGGAATGCTAGTTGGCATAATTTCAATGTAATTCTTCTTACTTGTGATATGAATATTCAGATCCGAAAGATTCAAGACAAAAGTTCATATTGACATAAAAATAATAATACTTCAAGCATACTAACAAAGCAATCATGTCTTCTCAAAATAACATGGCCAAAGAAAGTTATCCCTACAAAATCATATAGTCTGGCTATGCTCCATCTTCACCACACAAAATATTTAAATCATGCACAACCCCGATGACAAGCCAAGCAATTGTTTCATACTTTTGATGTTCCCATACCTTTTCAATCTTCACGCAATACATGAGCGTGAGCCATGGACATAACACTATAGGTGGAATAGAATGGTGGTCGTGGAGAAGACAAAAAGGGAGAGTATAGTCTCACATCAACTAGGCGTATAAACGGGCTATGTAGATGCCCATCAATAGGTAACAATGTGAGTGAGTAGGGATTGCCATGCAACGGATGCACTAGAGCTATAAGTGTATGAAAGCTCAACAAAACAAACTAGTGGGTGTGCATCCAACTTGCTTGCTCACGAAGACCTAGGGCATTTTGAGGAAGCCCATCATTGGAATATACAAGCCAAGTTTTATAATGAAAGATTCCCACTAGTATATGAAAGTGATAAAACAAGAGACTCTCTACTATGAAGATCATGGTGCTACTTTGAAGCACAAGTGTGGTAAAAGGATAGTAGCATTGTCCCTTCTTTTTTATTTGGCCTTTATTTTTATTTATTTATTTGGCCTTTATTTTTTTATGGCCTTTCTCTTTTTTTGGGATAATGCTCTATTGAATGATGATCATCACACTTCTATTTATTTACAACTCAATGATACAACTCGATACTAGAACAAAGTATGACTCTATATGAATGCCTCCGGCGGTGTACTGGGATATGCAATGAATCAAGAGTGACACGTATGAAAGAATTATGAATGGTGGCTTTGCCACAAATACTATGTCAACTACATGATCATGCTAGCAATATGACAATGATGAATGTGTCATGATAAACTGGATGGTGGAAAGTTGCATGGCAATATATCTCGGAATGGCTATGGAAATGCCATAATAGGTAGGTATGGTGGCTGTTTTGAGGAAGGTATATGGTGGGTTTATGGTACCGGCGAAAGTTGTGCGGTACTAGAGAGGCTAGCTGAAAGTGCGTTATATCGACTAGAGGGGGGTGAATAGGCGATTTTTATGAAATTCTTCACTGAGGAATTTGCCGGTGAGGAAATTCCTTAGCAAAGAACTACTAGCAGCGGAATAAGTACTCAAGGGTAAACACAACAGAATACAAGCATAGTCATCATGATGAAATGAAGACAGGCACAAAGTACAGGAAGCGTAATAACAGAATAACACATGATGAAGACAAACAGACTGAAGAAATTGAACTGAGGAAATTGAGAAAGTCTTCAGTCAAGGTCTTCTAACACAGATATGAACAAACACACATCACAATTATGAGGAAATGAAAGAGTTGAGGAAATAGAACATGTAAGCTCGGTGAAGACAATGATTTGGTAGACCAGTTCCAACTTCTATCTCAGTTGTACGTCTAGTTGGAGCGGCTGAGTATTTAAACTCGAGGACACACAGTCCCGGACACCCAGTCAAGGACACTTAGTCCAAGACACCCAGTCCTCACCATATTCTCCTTGAACTAAGGTCACACAGACCTCGTCCAATCACTCGTGGTAAGTCTTTAGGCGACTTCCAAACCTTCACAAACTTGGTCACCCGGCGATCCACAATTCCTCTTGGATGCTCTAGACCATGACGCCTAACCATCTGGAAGAAGCACAGTCTTCAAAGGTAACAAGCGTCGGATCCACTCAGGATCAATCTCTTTAGTGATGCTCGATCACTTGGGGTTTGTAGGTGTTTGGATTTTGGGTTTTTGGTTTTTCCTCACTTGATGATTTTCGCTCAAAGTCCTCGGAGGATGGGTTGCTCTAAATTGACAAGTGTCGGTTTCTTTCAGAGCAGCCTCTCCCAGCTAGTGGTTTTAGGGGGCAGCTATTTATAGCCTAGGGAGCAGCCTGACATGATAAGACATAAATGCCCTTCAATGATATGACCATTAGGTGGATAGATATTTTGGAATAGCTGGTGCATAGCACAGCAACGGTCGGAATTTTGAGTGGCAAAATCCTCAGGGCTATCATGTTCCTCACTGTGTAGGCAATCCGCACTGGCGAATTCCTAACTCCTCAGTCAGGAAAAATTCCTCAGAGACCAGAAGAACTTCGTCTCTGTCACTGAAGAAATTGACTGAACTGTATGAGATTTCCAATGGCTTCACTCGAAGGGATTGATAGGTGTAGGATTTTGAGTTGAGCATCACATGGAAATTTTTCCTTAGTATTTCCTCGACCCCCTTTAACAGTACGGTGTTTCGTATGACTCAAGAAAGAGAAAAACAAAACTATGAAAACGAAAGTCTTCAAGCTTCATATTCCTCGCATGAATATCAAGTCTTCACGGACACACCAATTTCTTCACTTTCAAAGTCTTCATGAAAGTCTTCAGAAATACCAAAATCTTCAGTCGAAGATATTCATTTTTAGGGGTCAACTTTTCCTGTAAATATCAAACTCCTCATAGACTTATAGACCTGTGTACACTCACACACGCATTAGTCCCTTAACCTATAAGTCTTCAATACACCAAAATCACTAAGGGGCACTAGATGCACTTACAATCTCCCCCTTTTTGGTGATTGATGACAATATAGGTTAGTTTTCAACGAGGATAAACATATGAAGTGTAAATACTGACATTGAGGAATTTGATTGCAAGATATAGAAGAACTCCCCCTGAAGATGTGTATAGTGAGGAATTTGCTATTGAAGCAATGCACACTTGAAGAGTTGAATCATGGAGATCTCCCCCTATATCTTGTAATTCATACACGCATTTAACATATAATATGAAGAATTTGAAATGCATGATGAAATATGGTGCCTGATGAAATTCAGCATGCGTGCAATAATATTAACGAGGAATAAGCATGCAGAAAAGAGTATCAGAGCATAGTGCATCAAAAGTATCAGAGCACCATCGGGTTTAAGATTACAACTCGATCCAATAAAGTTTCAGAAGAACAAGAGTTGTAACTTAGCAAAAAAAATGTTGTATATGGGCGATAAAATAGACCCGCTTGAAGACTAACTCAAATTTCTCCCCCTTTGTCATCAAATGACCAAAAGGATTGAAACTGAGGACTAAAGCCCCTGAAGATAATCAAGTTGATGAAGAGCGCCAGCGTTGTTGGGGTCGTTGGTTGATGTAGGGCCTGCCACAGTGTCGTCTAAATCTTCATGTTCATCAGTGTCGTGCGATGAAGAATATGAGCTGGCCACCAGAGAAGGAACCTTGACCTTCTTGAATTTCTTCGGTGGAGGTGCAGACCAGTCAAAATCTTCATTAAGACCCATGTTCTTCAGATCTTCTTCACCATACAGATGTGACAGGATTGCCCATGTGTGACCGAAGACTTGATGGAGGTAGTAGTGGTTTTTCTTCACTGCATTGTGTGTGGCAGTCATGTTGTGAAGAAGTGAACCAAACTGACGCTTAACCCATTTGTGATTTCGATCCACCTTCTGGTGAAGACTAAGCAGAAGTTCACGGTCTGTCATCACGCGTGGAGCAGTGGCTTGAGGAGTGGACTTGGGAGCATTGGCAGAGTCATGTGTGGCAGAGTCATCATTGGTGGAATAAGATGCAGCTTTGCGAAACTGTCCATCCAATGGACGAATGCCTTCATCAATTACAGCTGGTGCCTTGCCCTTCCCATCAACTGAGGAATATGTCTGCTTGAGGACTTCAATTGGGGGCAAGTAGCTGAGATGATTCTGAAAATCAGCTTTGTAGTTGAGTGAAGACCTTGTCCTGAGGAATCTCATGATCCAAGGTGCATAAGGCTTCAGCTCAAACGGAGACAGTGCAACATTGGCCATAGTCCTCATGAAGAAATCGTGATAGTTGACAGGAATGCCATGAACGATGTTGAATACCAGATTCTTCATGATGCCAACAATTTCCTCATCAGATGAGTCGTGGCCTTTGATAGGACTGATTGTCCTCGTAAGAATACAATAGACAGTTCTGGGCACGTACAACAATTCCTTCACGAGGAATTTTGTTCGTGGTACCTGACCTGGTTACAAAGGCTTCATCAGCACTTGCATGTAATGATGTGTGAGCTCAGGTTCACTGTAGATGCAGCGAGCTTCTTCAAGGGGAGGACTGAGTGGTAGAGCACGAAGCAATTCAGAGGCTGGTGCAGTGTAGTGAGTGTTTTCAGACATCCAGTCCAGCACCCATGAATTCACACTTCAGCATTTCCGGTGATGTGTAGCGTTGCATAGAATTGAAGAATCAGTTCTTCATTCCAATCGCAGATGTCAGAGCAAAAATTGAGCAGTCCAGCGTCGTGAAGAACACCGAGGACTGGTGCGAAGCACGGCAGAGATTCCATATCCACGTGAGGAATATGCTCATGGTAGAAAATCTTCTCCTTGTTGAACAGCACTGAGGAATAGAAATTGGCTTGACTAGCAGTCCAGAAACGCCTCTTCCTAATGCGAGCAGAGTCATATGGGTTATAATCTTCGAAGAATACGTGCTCGCCGAAGAAATCATCAGCCTTGAACTTTTGCTTGCGTGAGAATGGATCCTCAGGAATCTCAGTGAGTTGGCAGAGGAGTGTCAGTGAGTTGCATCACGACCTCAGGAATCTCAATCGCAGGTTCTTCAGGCTGAGGAATTTCTGGTTCTTCCTCAGTGGTAGTCTGCGTAGTTGGTTGTTCAGCAGCAGCAGTTTCTTCAGCGCTAGTGGCTAGAATTTCCTCATGGACAGATGCAGTGGGATGAGTTTCTTCAGAGCCCATGTGAACAGTTTGTGTGGGGGACTGAGGAATTTGCTGTAGAGGGGTGAACATTGGAGAGTTTGGATGCTGACTTTCCCAGAATTCATCACTGATTACGGGTGTGGAGCAGCCAATGTCCACATCTTCATCTTCCATTTCTTCAACGCCAGCCTCTTCAGCTGTGAACTGAGGCATGGGCGAGGAGATGATAGGTGTTGAAGAGATCGCATCCACTTCAATTTCTTCATCCAACGGTTTAGACGAAGCAGCAGAAGGAGTTTCTTCATCAGATCCGCCGGGGATCACATATTCTTCATCAAAAGGAACAAGGTCCTTTGATGGCCTTGTTGAGATGGGAACAACATCAATCGGATGTGCAAATGAGCTTGTCATAGGCTTCATTTTCTTCGGAGCTGAAGAATCTGAAGCAGCTGATGCTTTCCTTTTCTTCACTGCAGCACGCTCTGCAGCCTTGATCTTCTTCACATCTGATGCAGATGGAAGGATTGGAGTTGAAGTTGGTGCAGGAGCAGCTGAGGAATATGGTTGATTTTCTTCAGGCACAACTGATGCAGTTGTCCTGAGTGTTTCAGTTTCTTCAGGCACACCACTAGTGGGTGCCCTGGCAATTTCTTCAGTGGCTGGAATGCAGTCATCAGCCCGGGAACTCACATTTTCTTCAGCAGCCTGATTGTCATCAGCGGTGCTGGCATGTTCTTCAGTCGGCTGAGCAGATGATTCAGCCTGAGGAATTTCCTGTTGCGTTGGGTCAGCAACATTTGAAGTGAACTGTTCAGTTATCTTTACAAATCTAACTTTGGCTCCTTGCCAATCAGCATAGTAGGCTTGGAAGTCATCGCTGAGGGTTTTGATTTCAGATTGGATTTTTACAAGTTCATTAGTGGTCATAGTGACAACGTTGTTCTTCAGGTATTTCTCCTTTCTGTACTGGGCCTTCTTGATCAGCCTGGCCTGATCATATTTCCATTTCTCCTCTTGGATGAAATGAGTCAGCATGTGATTTTGACCAGGCGTTAGCTTGAAGTCAGGCATAGGAGTATTTGGGTCCTTGTTCCAGAGATCAATGTAGTCGAGGATCAGCTTGGGATCCAAAAGCAGTGGCACAGGTGTGCCTTTGGCTCTAGCGGCCCTAACTTGTCTGTCTCTGATGATTTCTGCAAGTTCATCATCATCAGCTTCATCTTCTTCAGATGGCACTTGGAAAGCGACTTGCTTCTTTTGAAGACTTGGCCGAGGACCTCGTCCAGCAGTTGCCTTGGTCTTCATCAGAGTGGGGCCAGATGAAGAATTTGGTGCAGCTGAGGAGCTTGCTGAGACACCAGAGGCAATGGAGATGCCTGTAGTCCTTTGGCACGAGGCTAGATGCGCAGGTGCCGAGGACTTTGTCGGAATAGCTGAGGACTTTGGAGGAGGTGCTGAGGATTTTGAAGGAGCAGCTTGAGGGATTGGTCGTGAGGACCTTGAAGAGTCTGGCCGTGAGGGCGCAGCTGAGGAACTTGGCCGTGAGGGCACTGTTGGTGAAGCACTTGTCTTATGAGCAGGCTTCTTAGGCATGGATTTCCTCGGCTTGACAGAGGCCTCAGCAGAGGCAGTAGCAGCCACAGCAGAGTCTTCATTGAATTTCCTCATTGCTTCTCTGGCTTGCTTGGCCAACTTGCCTTGGCGCTTGGCCCATTCATCAGGATAGTCCTCACCGCGCTTGAGGCTGGTGGGATCTGCTACTTGGCCAGGTGCCAATGGAGCTCTTGGGCATGGAGGATTGAGTGTGAATTTCTTCATGTACTTAGGAGTGACATATCTGTACTCCCTCCATTCTCTTGCCCATCTCCTCTCTATCCTCTGTTTGCGCACTTTGCGCTCATTCTTGGTTTCCTCAGTAGGTGTGCAGTACCCAGCATATATGTCATCAGGGATCTCAAACGCTGTATTTACCTCAGGCCTCTTTCCTCCCTTCTGTGGCCTTTTACCATTAGCCATTTCTTCATTTGAGGAATTTGAACAATCGAATTCTCTGAAGAAGTATGCAACTTTTCTTCAAGGAACGCTGCAAATGAGTTAAGTTGATGAGAACCTAGTGATTCAGCAGCTGACATGTGTACCTGTGAACAGAGTATAGTTGCGAGGAATTTGGAGAGGTCATATGCGTTCTCAGAAGGTTTTTCAAAAAGAACAAGTTTGAGGAATTTGACCAGATGAGTCTTGAAGATTTTCACTAAGCTTTCTTTGTCTTAGGTTCCAGAGTTGTATAGATCGAAGATCCACACAATTGAGGAATCTTGAAGAAAAATGATGCTTAGAGAAACGAATCAAGAACATATGACATGTGAGGTGTTTAGTGTGTGAAGATTTGAAGAATAAAACACCTTCGAAGATTTTATAGAGAACTTCGAATCAAGGAGGGCAGTAAAAGTAACTTTTAATTACCCTGAATGAAGAACACGACGAATAGTGAGGTGAAACAGTGGAGTTCGTCGGTGTAGATCTTCCACGCCCTAACTTGGCGGAGGAAGACGTCTACGACAGCGGCGGAGGTGAAGATTTCCGAGGTCGGCGCGAGTACGACAACGATGAGGTCGAGGCAGTGAAGCTCTTCCTCACTGGCGACGATGGAGTAGCAGCGGCGCTAGGGTTTGGGAAGCTCGAGTGGGAGAGAGAGATCGAGCGGAGTAAAGGAAGTGAGGAAGGGATGAGGGGGTATTTATAGTAGCAGTGAAAAACTGTTCGCTCGAAGATTTGGGACGAACGTGCCCCTGACCCTTCTCCTTCGCACGACATGTGTCACCCACGTACTGTGTAGTGGAGATCGTGTAAGATCGTGGGTGAATTAAAAAATTTATCGTGGGATGCGAAACGATTTGAGCGGCAAAACCGAAAATTTGGATAAGATTAGTTTTAAAGTTCCGTTCGCAATTTCTTCAGCTGACAAGGACACAGTGAAGATTTTGAACGAGTTTCAAATAGAACGCACATGAAGAATTTGTGAACAGATTGGGTTGAGTATAGCATAGAGGGGAAGGGTCCGATCACATTCACTTAGCAGAAAATCAACTTGAAGAAATAGCAATAAGTGAATGCTGTAGAGGACATAAACTCATATATATATATATATATATATATATATATATATATATATATATATATATATATATATATAGCCAATGAAGAAAAACAACGGAACCAGTGAAGACTATGCAAAGTTGAAGAATATGAATAATTTGAGGAATTTCAACTTTTGGTGGTGGCGTGACCCACCGTATAAGAATGATGATTTCAGACACCGCGTACAATTATCGTAGGGTTCTGAGAATCAAATTCTTCATTAATTTCTTCACACTAAGAGTGTTATTCTTCATTGATTGAAGTAAAACGTTTCTTCATGTGTTGCACATCTAAGTCATCAATTTTGCATAAGTGTTAGGATGAGTGTCCTTTTCAAAGAACATTCGAAGATTTTAGGATATTTAGCTCACACCGCAACTTGCTAAATCTCTTCTCATCCAAGGGCTTTGTGAAGATATCGGCTAGCTATTCTTCAGTCTTCACATGCTCAATAGAAATGTCGCCCTTCAACACATGATCACAAAGAAAATGATGACGAATCTGAATGTGCTTTGTCTTCGAGTGCTGAACTGGGTTGTGAGCAATCTTGATGGAACTCTCATTGTCACAGAAGAGAGGTACATTCTTCATGTTGACGCCGTAGTCCTTGAGAGTTTGCTTCATCCATAGCAATTGGGCACAGCAAGAACCAGCGGCAATGTACTCAGCTTCAGCAGTAGATAGTGATACGCAGTTCTGTTTCTTCGAGGACCAACAGACCAAAGATCGTCCGAGGAAATGACATGTACCAAATGTTGACTTGCGATCCACACGATCACCAGCATAGTCAGAGTCAGAATATCCAACAAGGTCAAAAGCCGATCCCTTGGGGTACCATAATCCAAGTGTTAGTGTGTGAGCTAGATATCAAAGAATATGCTTCACAGCCTTATGGTGTGATTCCTTCGGTGCAGCTTGAAATCGGGCACACATGCAAACACTAAGCATTATATCTGGCCTAGATGCACATAAGTATAATAAGGAACCTATAATGGAGCGGTATACCTTATGATTGAAGTCAATATCATTTTCATCAGTGCACAGATGGCCATTTGTGGGCATAGGAATTTTGACGCCTTTGCAATCTTGCATGCCGAATTTTCTCAGTACATCCTTGAGGTATTTCTCCTGAGATATGAATATGCCATTGTGTTGTTGACGAATTTGAAGACCTAAGAAGAATTTCAACTCTCCCATACTAGACATTTGATATTCTTCACTCATCATATAGGCAAATTCATCACTATAATGTTGGTCAGTACAGCCAAAGATAATATCATCAACATATACTTGGCACACAAACAATTCACCATCATAAGATTTAGTGAAAAGAGTAGGGTCGAGTGAACCGGGTTTGAAGCCTTTCTTCATGAAGAGTTCCTTCAAAGTATCATACCAAGCCCGTGGGGCCTGCTTGAGGCCATAGAGGGCCTTGTTGAGTCTGAAGACTTTGTCAGGATTCTTTGGATCTTCAAAACCTGGGGGTTGAGCAACATATACTTCTTCCTCAAGCTTACCATTGAGGAATGCACTTTTCACATCCATTTGATATAGAGTGATATCATGATGGTTAGTATAAGCAAGTAATATGAGAATAGCCTCAAGTCTAGCAACAGGTGCAAAAGTTTCATCGAAATCAATTCCTTCAACTTGTGTGTGGCCTTGAGCTACAAGCCGTGCCTTATTCCTCACAACAAGGCCATTTTCATCTTGCTTGTTGCGGTAGATCCACTTTGTGCCGATGATATTGTGCTTGCGAGGATCTGGGCGTTTGACCAGTTCCCAGACATTGTTGAGCTCGAACTGATGTAATTCTTCTTGCATGGCCTGAATCCACTCAGGCTCCAGAAATGCTTCATCTACCTTAGTGGGATCTGTAATAGAGACAAAAGCATACTGCCCACAAAAGTTAGACAAATGTGAAGCTTTTGAGCGTGTGAGAGGACCTGGCGCTTTGATGTCATTGATGATCTTTTCAACTTGCACTTCTTTTGCAATGCGAGGATGAGCTGGTTGTCGTTGAAGAGTTTGATCAACGTTTTCTTCAGCACCATTTTCTTCAGGTGCATTAGCTCGATGTTCTTCATGTTCTGGAATGAATTCTTCAGCAGATTCTTCAGTAGGAATGACATCCTCAGTAGCCTTGAACTTGATAGTTTCCTCAGGTGCTTGTTCATCTATCACAGTAGGTAGGTGCTCTCTTTGTGAGCCATTAGTTTCATCGAACCTCACATCTACAGTTTCAACAACTTTGTGAAGAACGTTGTTGAAGACTCTGTAGGTGTGCGAGTCCTTTCCATAACCAAGCATAAAACCTTCATGTGCTTTCGGTGCAAATTTTGAGTTGTGATGAGGATCTCTAATCCAACATTTAGCACCGAAGACTTTGAAATAACTTACATTGGGTTTCTTATCAGTGAGGAGTTCATAGACAGTCTTTTTGAAGAATTTGTGAAGATATACTCTGTTGATGATGTGGCACGCAGTATCAATTGCCTCAGTCCAGAAACGACGAGGCGTTTTGTATTCATCAAGCATAGTGCGAGCCATCTCAGCAAGAGTCATGTTCTTGCGCTCCACGACATCGTTCTGCTGAGGAGTGTAAGGAGCAGATAACTCATGAGTAATACCAAGTTCATCAAGATAGTCATCGAGACTAGAATTCTTGAACTCAGTGCCATTGTCACTTCTGATGTGCTTGATCTTCACACCAAAGTTGGTTGAAGCCCTCGAGGAAAATCGTTTGAAGACTTCCTGCACTTCATGTTTGTAAGTAACAAGGTGTACCCATGTGTAACGAGAATAATCATCAACAATAACAAAGCCATATTGAGATGCTTCATTTGAGATAGCAGAATAATGATTAGGACCAAAGAGATCCATGTGAAGCAATTCAAATGGGCGAGTGGTGGTCATGATAGTCTTCGCTGGATGCTTGGCCTTGGTTATCTTCCCAGCTTCACAGGCTCCGCATAGGTGATCCTTGAGGAATTTGACATTCTCGATGCCAATGACATGCTTCTTCTTTGCAAGCGTGTGCAAATTCCTCATGCCTGCATGACCAAGTCGTCGATGCCAGAGCCAGCCTTCTGAAGCTTTTGCAAGTAAGCACACGGCTGGTTGTGGTCCTGTAGAGAAATCAACAATATACATCTCTCCTCTCCTAAAGCCTTCGAAGACTTTGGAATTGTCAGCTTCCATAACCACAACACAACGGTACTTGCCGAAGACAACAACCATATCAAGATCACAAAGCATTGAGACAGACATAAGGTTGTATCCTAAGGACTCAACAAGCATGACTTTGTCCATGTGTCGATCCTTTGTAATCGCAACCTTACCTAGACCCAATACCTGACTTTTGCCTTTGTCAGCAAACATGATATGCTTCAGATGCGACGGTGATAATGGAGCATCCATCAATAGATTCTTGTCACCAGTCATGTGGTTTGTGCACCCACTATCGAGGAACCACTCAGTGGCTTTGGGTTGATCATCCTGTAGATGAATTAGTGCAACTTACAAACTCATATACTTCATCAGTGAAGAATATGACATCAATTCATCAGATCAATTTCATCAAATAAAAGAACTGATAAAGCAATATGAGGACGTGAGAAATGAAAGTTCATTTCTTCATGATTAGCCTGCGTCCTTTCAGGCATGCTCAGGTCTCCAGCAAATTCTTCAGAAGATTATGTGCGTCTGGAGACCTGACCCTGCAGAAGAGATTAGTTCTTTTTCTTCACCACCCACATCTGAAGGGGTGGCAAAGAGTTCATCATTCTGCGAGCTCCATACGAGAAGGATGGCATAGAAGCCAGTCCATTTTGTTTCACATAAGAGGGGTTAGAGTAAGCATAAGAGTAAGCAGAGAAATTCTTCGAGGACTTATGGACATAATGATTTAAGGAATAATGCACATATCCATAATCCTTAGATCTTCCCTGCGAAACAGACGGGTTAGCACGATGATGTTCATATGAGGACCTTGATCCATATGAAGAATTTGATATGGGGTTCCTATTCTTCACAGGTGGCGTCATGATGACATTCACCTGAAGATTTTCAAGGCATCTTTTGGGAACCTATATTTTCTTCACAGGGGAGCCGTTCCTGCAGTTAGTCCCAACATATCTAGCAAATACTTCACCATTCTGATTTTTGAATAGTTTATAGTTGGAGTCAATTGACTCATCATCAGAATGAGGAGATTCACATGCAAATCCAGATAAGTTAGATGGATTAACTGGAGGTCCCTTTGTAGCAACCCACGTAGTTTTGGGGTACTGCTCAGGCTTCCAATATGTACCATCAGCATTGAGTTTCCTCTCAAAGGCGATACCCTCTTTCCTAGGGTTCCTGTTGAGGATTTGCTTTTTAAGCACATCACAAAGAGCCTGATGCCCTTTGAGGCTTTTGTACATGCCTGTCGTGTACAATTCCTTCAGCCCTGCATCGTCAGTGATACTAGCAATGTCCTCAGATGAGGAATTAGTGATAGCAGAGGCATGTGAAGAATTTGAAACATTAGCAGCATTTGAACATTCAGGTGAAGAATTAGCAGATTCATGTTCAATGCACTTCAAGCATGGAGGAACAAATTCTTCCTGAGATGCGCTGATTTGTTGAGCAAGTAATGAATCGCGCTCCTTCTGAAGATCTTCATAACTCACTCTTAGCTTCTCAAGGTCTTGCTTTCTTTGAAGAAATTCATAAGAAAGCTTCTCATGATCCGATAAGAGAGTGTTATGATGACTTTGAAGTTTGTCAAGCTTGGACTGAAGTCTGTGAAGATTTTCAGTCAAAGCTTCAGTGCGATCCATTTCTTCACCCAACATATCATCACTTTTATTTAGCATGTTTTGAACCTTTTCTAAAGCCCTTTGTTGTTTTATAGCAATCTTAGCAAGTTTAGAATAGCTGGGCTTAAGGTTTTCATCAGATTCATTCTCACTTGATTCAGAGGAGGTATATTTGAGTACCTTGGCACCCTTTGCCATGAAGCAATAGGTGGGAGCGTAGTCATCATCCCCTTCATCAGCCTTGTTGGTGAGGTCATTTTCCTCAATGTTGAAGATAGACTTGCTGACGAATGCAATAGCGAGAGCAAGGCTCGCCACTCCGGATTCAGACTCCTTAGATGACTCCTATTCCTCATTTTCTTCAGATTCAGCCTCAGAGTCCATTTCCTTGCCAATGAATGCCCTGGCCTTCTTGAAGCTGCTCTTCTTGTGATATGAAGGCTTTGAGGATTTTGATGATGAGGATTTTCTGGATTTCTTCTTTTTCTTTGCATCATCAGAACTGCAATCCTTGCATTTCTTCTTCTTTGATTCCTTTTCCCACTGAGGGAAATCTTGAATGAAATGTCCAGGTTTCTTGCACTTGTGACAGAGCCTCTTCTTGTAGTCACTGGATGAGGAATCATTGCTCCTTGAGGATCTTCCAAGGCGACCACGTCTTGAGAACTTTTGGAACTTCTTCACGAGCAGAGCCAGATCATGGCTCAGTTCTTCAGGATCACCAAGGCTGCTACCAGAGTCTTCATCTTCGGACTCAGATACTGCCTTGGCCTTCAGTGCACGTGTTCTGTCATAGCTTGAACCATAGAGATCTCTCTTTTCAGCAAGTTGGAACTCATGAGTATTTAGCCTCTCGAGAATATCAGCGGGATCAAGTGACTTGTAATCAGCACGTTCTTGTATCATCAATGCCAGAGTGTCAAATGAAGAATCAAGCGATCTCAGCAATTTCTTCACCACCTCATGGTCAGTGATGTCAGTGGCACCAAGTGCTTGAAGCTCATTTGAGATGTCAGTGAGGCGATCGAAGGTTTGTTGAACATTTTCATTGTTGAGTCTTTTGAAGCGGTTGAAGAGATTGCGAAGAACATCAACTCGAGAGTCACGCTGAGTTGAGACTCCTTCATTCACTTTGGACAACCTATCCCAGATAAGCTTCGCTGTTTTCAAAGCACTCACTCTGCCATACTGTCCTTTGCTCAAATGGCCACATGTGATATTCTTCGCTTGAGAGTCGAGTTGCTTGAATCTCTTCACATCGGCAGCATTCAGAGAAGGTGTGACCGAGGGAACACCATTTTCCACAACATACCAGAGATTGTTATCAATTGCTTCAAGATGCATTTGCATCTTATTCTTACAGTAGGGGTAGTCCGTCCCATCGAAGGTAGGACACCCAGCAGAGACCTTGATCATACCTGCGGTCGACATAACTAAAACTCCAGGCGGTTAAACCAAAATCACACAGAACAAGGGAGTACCTTGCTCTGATACCAATTGAAAGTGTGTTATATCGACTAGAGGGGGGTGAATAGGCGATTTTTATGAAATTCTTCACTGAGGAATTTGCCGGTGAGGAAATTCTTTAGCAAAGAACTACTAGCAGTGGAATAAGTACTCAAGGGTAAACACAACAGAATACAAGCATAGTCATCATGATGAAATGAAGATAGGCACAGAGTACAGGAAGCATAATCACAGAATAACACAGGATGAAGACAAACAGACTGAAAAAATTGAACTGAGAAAATTGAGAAAGTCTTCAGTCAAGGTCTTCTAACACAGATATGAACAAACATACAACACAGTTATGAGGAAATGAAAGAGTTGAGGAAATAGAACCAGTAAGCTCGGTGAAGACAATGATTTGGTAGACCAGTTCCAACTGCTGTCTCAGTTGTACGTCTGGTTGGAGCGGCTGAGTATTTAAATTCGAGGACACACAGTCCCGGACACCCAGTCAAGGACACTTAGTCCAAGACACCCAGTCTTCACTGTATTCTCCTTGAACTAAGGTCACACAGACCTCGTTCAATCACTCGTGGTAAGTCTTCAAGCGACTTCCAAACCTTCACAAACTTGGTCACCTGGCAATCCACAATTCCTCTTGGATGCTCTAGACCATGACGCCTAACCGTCTGGAAGAAGCACAGTCTTCAAAGGTAACAAGCGTCAGATCCACTCAGGATCAATCTCTTCAGTGATGCTCAATCACTTGGGGTTTGTAGGTGTTTGGGTTTTGGGTTTTTGGTTTTTCCTCACTTGATGATTTTCTCTCAAAGTCCTCGGAGGATGGGTTGCTCTAAATTGACAAGTGTCGGTTTCTTTCGGAGCAGCCTCTCCTAGCTAGTGGTTGTAGGGGGCGGCTATTTATAGCCTATGGAGCAGCCTGACATGATAAGACATAAATGCCCTTCAATGATACGACCATTAGGTGGATAGATATTTTGGAACAGCTGGCGCATAGCACAGCAACGGTCGGAATTTTGAGTGGCAAAATCCTCCGGGCTATCATGTTCCTCACTGTGTAGGCAATCCGCACTGGCGAATTCCTAACTCCTCAGTTAGGACAAATTCCTCGGAAACCAGAAGAACTTCGTCTCTGCCACTGAAGAAATTGACTGAACTGTATGAGATTTCCAATGGCTTCACTCGAAGGGATTGGTAGGTGTAGGATTTTGAGTTGAGCATCACATGGAAATTTTTCCTTAGTATTTCCTCGATCGCCTTTAACAGTACAGTGTTTCCTATGACTCAAGAAAGAGAAAAACAAAACTATGAAAATGAAAGTCTTCAAGCTTCATATTCCTCGCATGAATATCAAGTCTTCACGGACACACCAATTTCTTCACTTTCAAAGTCTTCATGAAAGTCTTCAGAAATACCAAAATCTTCAGTCGAAGATATTCATTTTTAGGGGTCGACTTTTCCTGTAAATATCAAACTCCTCATAGACTTATAGACCTGTGTACACTCACACACGCATTAGTCCCTTAACCTATAAGTCTTCAATACACCAAAATCACTAAGGGGCACTAGATGCACTTACACTAGCAATGGTGGCAGGATGAGAGTGCGTATAATCCATGGACTCAACATTAGTCATAAAGAACTCACATACTTATTGCAAAAATCTATTAGTTATCGAAACAAAGTACTACGTGCATGCTCCTAGGGGGGTAGATTGGTAGGAAAAGACCATCTCTCGTCCCCGACCGCCACTCATAAGGAAGATAATCAATAAATAAATCATGCTCCAACTTCATCACATAACGGTTCACCATACGTGCATGCTACGGGAATCACAAACTTCAACACAAGTATTTCTCAAATTCATAACCACTCAACTAGCATGACTCTAATATCGCCATCCTCATATCTCAAAACAATTATCAAGCATCAAACTTCTCATAGTATTCAACACACTCATAAGAAAGTTCTATTATTCTTGAATACCTAGCATGTTAGGATTTTAAGCAAATTACCATGCTATTTAAGACTCTCAGAATGATATAAGTGAAGCATGAGAGTTCATCTATTTCTTCAAAATAAAACTACCACCATGCTCTAAAAAGATATAAGTGAAGATCAATGAGTAGTTGAATAATTATGCAACTATGTGAAGACACTCTAACATTTAATAATTTCAGATCTTGGTATTTTATCCAAACAGCAAGCAAGGCTAAATAAAATGACATCTAAGAATAGCAAACATCATGTGAAGAAGCAAAAACTTAGGATCAACCTATACTAACCGATAGTTGTTGAAGAAGAAAGGTGGGATGCCAACCGGGGCACCCAAGCTTAGACGCTTGAGACTTCTTGAAATATTATCTTGGGGTGCCTTGGGCATCCCCAAGCTTGAGCTTTTGTGTCTCCTTAATTCCTCTCATATCTAGGTCTCCCTAAATCTCAAAAGCTTCATCCACACAAAACTCAACAAGGACTCGTGAGATAAGTTAGTATAAACCATTGCCAAAACCTTATCATACTCTACTGTAGCAAATCACTAAAATTATTATTCAACATTGCATACTAAATTCCTCTCCATATTTAATAGTCCTATCCTTAAATAGAATCATTAAAGAAGCAACCATATGCAAACAATGCAAACATAACAACAATCTGCCTAAACAGGATAGTCTATAAAGAATGCTGCAACATCTATACTTCCCTAGCTCCAAAAATTATGAAAGAAAATTTCCACTGTAGGAAATTTATCAGAGCTTAATATTCAAAAGATTTCAACATTTTATCACATTCTGAATTTTCTAGGGAATTATTGCAACAGCAGTAAACTTTCTGTTTTCAAACAGCAACATGTATCCTTGTAACATAGGCATAGTAAAGGCTATCAATGCCACTTTTATTGAAATAAAAAATGCAAAATATTTTTCTAAATAACAGCAAGCGAATCCTAACAAAATAAATTGATGCTCCAAGCAAAACACATATCATGTGGCGAATAAAAATATAGCTCCAAGTAAAGTTACCGATGAACAAAGACGAAAGAGGGGATGCCTTCCGGGGCATCCCCAAGCTTAGGCTCTTTGCTATCATTGAATATTACCTTGGGGTGCCTTTAGCATCCCCAAGCTTAGGCTCTTGCCACTCCCTATTCCATAGTCCATCGAATCCTTACCGAAAACTTGAAAACTTCACAACACAAAACTTAAAGTAGAAAACTCGTGAGCTCCGTTAGTATAAGAAAATAAATCACCACTTCAAGGTACTATAATGAACTCATTATTTATTTATATTGGTGTTAAACTTACTGTATTCCAACTTCTCTATGGTTTATAAACTATTTTACTAGCCATAGATTCATCAAAATAAGGAAACAACACATCAAAAACAGAATCTGTCAAAAACAGAACAGTCTGTAGTAATCTGGATCAAACGTATACTTATGAACTCATAAAATTCTCAAATAAATTGCTCGACCTTAGGAATTTATCTATTAATCATCTTCAAAAAGAATTAACTAAATAGCACTCTCCAAATAAAAATGGAAGCAATTCTCGTGAGCACTAAAGTTTCTGTTTTTTACAGCATGATCAACAAGACTTTCCCCAAGTCTTCCCAACGGTTATACTTGGCACAAACACTAATTAAACAACTAAAACCACATCTAAACAGAGTCTAGATGAATTATTTATTACTAAACAGGAGCAAAAAGTAAGGAACAAAAATAAAATTGGGTTTCCTCCCAACAAGCGCTATCGTTTAATGCCCCTAGATAGGCATGATGATTTCAATGATGCTCACATAAAGGATAAGAACTGAAACATAAAGAGAGCATCATGAAGAATATGACTAGCACATTTAAGTATAACCCACTTCCTATGCATAGGGATTTTGTGAGCAAACAACTTATGGGAACAAGAATCAACTTGCATAGGAAGGTAAAGCAAGCAAAACTCCAAAATTTTAAGCACATAGAGAGAAAACTTGATATTATTGCAATTCCTACAAGCATATATTCCTCCCTCATAATAATTTTCAGTAGCATCATGAATTAATTCAACAATATAACCAGCACCTAAAGCATTCTTTTCATGATCTACAAGCATAGAAAATTTACTACTCTCCACATAAGCAAAATTCTTCTCATGAATAATGGTGGGAGCTAACTCAACAAAATAGCTATCATGTGATTGAAAATTAAGATCAAGATGACAAGTTTCATGGTTATCATTATTCTTTAAAGCATACGTGTCATCACAATAATCATCATAGATAGGAGGCATACTTTCATCATAATAAATTTGCTCATCAAAACTTGGGGGACAAAAAATATCATCTTCATCAAACATAGCTTCCCCAAGCTTGTGGCTTTGCATATCATTATCATCATGGATATTCAAGGAATTAATACTAACAACATTGCAATCATGCTCATCATTCAAATATTTAGTGCCAAACATTTTATAGATTTCTTCTTCTAGCACTTGAGCACAATTATCCTTTCCATCATACTCACGAAAGATATTAAAAAGGTGAAGCGTATGAGACAAACTCAATTCCATTTTTTTGTAATTTTCTTTTATAAACTAAACTAGTGATAAAACAAGAAACTAAAAGACTCGATTGCAAGATCTAAAGATATACCTTCAAGCACTCACCTCCCCCGGCAACGGCGCCAGAAAAGAGCTTGATGTCTACTACACAACCTTCTTCTTGTAGACATTGTTGGGCCTCCAAGTGCAGAGGTTTGTAGGACAGTAGCAAATTTCCCTTAAGTGGATGACCTAAGGTTTATCAATCCGTAGGAGGCGTAGGATGAATATGGTCTCTCTCAAGCAACCCTTCAACCAAATAACAAAGATTCTCTTGTGTCCCCAACACACCCAATACAATGGTAAATTGTATAGGTGCACTAGTTCGGCGAAGAGATGGTGATACAAGTGGTATATGGATGGTAGATAAAGGTATTTGTAATCTGAAAATATAAAAACAGCAAGGTAACTAATGATAAAATTGAGCGTAAACGGTATTGCAATGCTAGGAAACAAGGCCTAGTGTTCATACTTTCGCTAGTGTAAGTTCCCTCAACAATACTAACATAATTGGATCATAAAACAGTCCCTCAACATGCAACAAAGAGTCACTCCAAAGTCACTAATAGCGGAGAACGAACGAAGAGATTATGGTAGGGTATGAAACCACCTCAAAGTTATTCTTTCCAATCAATCGGTTGGGCTATTCCTATAAGTGTCACAAACAGCCCTAGAGTTCGTACTAGAATAACACCTTAAGACACAAATCAACCAAAACCCTAATGTCACCTAGATACTCCAATGTCACCTCAAGTATCCGTGGGTATGATTATACGATATGCATCACACAATCTCAGATTCATCTATTCAACCAACACATAGGACCTCAAAGAGTGCCCCAAAGTTCTACCGGAGAATCACGACGAAAACGTGTGCCAACCCCTATGCATAGGTTCATGGGCGGAACCCGCAAGTTGATCACCAAAACATACATCAAGTGAATCACGTGATATCCCATTGTCACCACAGATATCCACGGCAAGACATACATCAAGTGTTCTCAAATCTTTAAAGACTCAATCCGATAAGATTACTTCAAAGGGGAAACTCAATTCATTACAAGAGAGTAGAGGGGGAGGAGAAACATAAGATCCAACTATAATAGCAAAGCTCGCGATACATCAAGATCGTGCCAAATCAAGAACACGAGAGAGAGAGAGATCAAACACATAGCTACTGTTACATACCCTCAGCCCCGAGGGAGAACTACTCCCTCCTCTTCATGGAGAGCACCGGGATGATGAAGATGGCCACCGGAGAGGGATTGCCCCCTCCGGCAGGGTGCCGGAACGGGTCTAGATTGGTTTTCGGTGGCTACGGAGGCTTCTGGCGGCGGAACTCCCGATCTATTCTGCGTTCTGGAAGTTTTAGGGTACGTGGATATATATATATGGGTGTAGGGAGGACGTCGGAGGAGCCACGGGGGGCCCACGAGATAGGGGGGCGCGCCCCCTACCCTCGTGAGCTCCTCCTTCCTTCCTTGACGTAGGGTCCAAGTCCATCGGGTGGCTTTCGTTCTAAAAATAACTTCTCTAGTTGATTTCGTTCCGTTTCGACTCCGTCTGATATTCCTTTTCTTCAAAACACTGAAATAGGCATAAAACAACAAATCTGGGCTGGGCCTCCGGTTAATAGGTTAGTCCCGAAAGTAATATAAAAGTGGATAATAAAGCCCAATATTGCCCAAAACAGTAGATAATATAGCATGGAGCAATCAAAAATTATAGATATGTTGGAGACGTATCATGTACCTACTCCCTTATTGGAAAGTAGTCCATCACATCAATTAGTTCATGTGATTCCTACACCAATTAGTGAGGAAGCTAATAATGATGATAATGAAACTTCTGATGAAGTTACTACCGAACCTCGTAGGTCAACCAGAGTAAGATCCGCACCAGAGTGGTACGGTAATCCTGTTCTAGAAGTCATGTTACTTGACCATGACGAACCTATCAACTATGAGGAAGCGATGATGAGCCCAGATTCCACGAAATGGCTTGAGGCCATGAAATCTGAGATGGGATATATGTATGAGAACAAAGTGTGGACTTTGGTTGACTTGCCCGATGATCGGCAAGCTGATGAGGACACGAACCTGGGGTAGGGTAATAGGCCTGACCTATACGTCCTACCTAACGTCCTTGTCCTAAGAACAAAAGAAGTTCAAGAATCAGAAGAAGGGATCCAGCAAAGGTGTCGAGTGAAGTCCACTCGACCTACCATTCACTCGGAGATCTCTCTTTATCCAGGTCACTTGATACGTCTCCAACGTATCTATAATTTTTGATTGCTCCATGCTATATTATCTACTGTTTTGGGCAATATTGGGCTTTATTTTCCACTTATATATTATTTTTGGGACTAACCTATTAACCGGAGGCCCAACCCAGATTTGCTGTTTTATGCCTATTTCAGTGTTTCGAAGAAAAGGAATATCAAACGGAGTCGAAACGGAACGAAATCAACTGGAGAAGTTATTTTTGGAAGGAAACCTACCGGATAGACTTGGACCCTACGTCAGAAGATGAAGGAGGAGCTCAAGAGGGTAGGGGGCGCGCCCACCCCCCTGGGGCGCGCCCCCTGCTTCGTGGCGCCCCTTCGGTCCACCGACATACTCCTTTCACCCATATATACCCACGTATCCTAAAACTTCCAGAGAGCACAATAGATCGGGAGTTCCGCCCCCAGAAGCCTCCGTAGCCACCGAAAGCCAATCTAGACCCGTTTCGGCACCCTGCCGGAGGGGGCAATCCTTATCCGGTGGCCATCTTCATCATCCCCGTGCTCTCCATGACAAGGAGGGAGTAGTTCTCCCTCGGGGCTGAGGGTATGTAACAGTAGCTATGTGTTTGATCTCTCTCTCTCTCCCGTGTTCTTGATTTGGCACGATCTTGATGTATCGCAAGCTTTGCTATTATATTTGGATCCTATGATGTTTCTTCCCCCCTCTACTCTCTTGTAATGGATTGAGTTTCCCCTTTGAAGTTATCTTATCAGATTGAGTCTTTAAAGATTTGAGAACACTTGATGTATGTCTTGTCGTGGATATCGGTGGTGACAATGGGATATCACGTGATTCACTTGATGTATGTTTTGGTGACCAACTTGCGGGTTTCGCCCGTGAACCTATGCATAGGGGTTGTGTTGGGGAACGTAGTAATTTCAAAAAAATTCCTACGCACACGCAAGATCATGGTGATGCATAGCAACAAGAGGGGAGAGTGTTGTCTACGTACCCTCGTAGACCGGCAACGGAAGTGTTGACACAACGTAGACGAAGCAGTCGTACGTCTTCTCGATCCGACCGATCCAAGCACCGAACGTACGGCACCTCCGAGTTCTAGCACACGTTCAGCTTGATGACGATCCCCGGACTCCGATCCAGCAAAGTGTCGGGGAAGAGTTCCGTCAGCACGACGGGGTGGTGATGATCTTGATGTTCAACTGTCGCAGGGCTTCGCCTAAGCACCACTACAATATTATCGAGGATTATGGTGGAAGGGGGCACCGCACACGGCTAAGAAAACGATCACGTGGATCAAGTTGTGTGTTTAGGGGTGCCCCCTACCCCCATATATAAAGGAGCAAGGGGAGGAGGCCAGCCGGCCCTATGGCGCACCAAGGAAGAGTCCTCCTCCTAGTAGGAGTAGGACTCCTACTAGGAGGGGGAAGGAAGTGGGGAGGGAGAAGGAAATGGGGGCGCCGCCCCCTCTCCTAGTCCAATTTGGACCAGGAGGGGAGGAGGCGCGCGGCCCACCCTGGCTGCCCTTCTCTCTCTCCACTAAGGCCCATATGGCCCATTACTTCTCCTGGGGGGGGGGTCCGGTAACCCTCCGGCTCTCCGGTTTTCTCCGAAATCACCCGGAACACTTCCGGTGTCCGAATATAGCCGTCCAATATATCAATCTTTATGTCTCGACCATTTCGAGACTCCTCGTCATGTCCGTGATCACATCCGGGACTCCGAACTAACTTCGGTACATCAAAAATCATAAACGCATAATATAACTATCATCGAAACCTTAAGCGTGCGGACCCTACGGGTTCGAGAACAATGTAGACATGACCGAGACATGTCTCCGGTCAATAACCAATAGCGGAACCTGGATGCTCATATTGGCTCCCACATATTCTACGAAGATCTTTATCGGTCAGACCGCATAACAACATACATTGTTCCCTTTGTCATCGGTATGTTACTTGCCCGAGATTCGATCGTCGGTATCTCAATACCTAGTTCAATCTCGTTACCGGCAAGTCTCTTTACTCGTTTCGTAATACATCATCTCGCAACTAACTTATTAGTTGCAATGCTTGCAAGGCTTATGTGATGTGCATTACCGAGAGGGCCCAGAGATACCTCTCCGACAATCGGAGTGACAAATCCTAATCTCGAAATACGTCAACCCAACATTTACCTTTGGAGACACCTATAGAGCTCCTTTATAATCACCAAGTTACGTTGTGACGTTTGGTAGCACACAAAGTGTTCCTCCGGCAAACAGGAGTTGCATAATCTCATAGTCATAGGAACATGTATAAGTCATGAAGAAAGCAATAGCAACATACTAAACGATCGGGTGCTAAGCTAATGGAATGGGTCATGTCAATCACATCATTCTCCTAATAATGTGATCCCGTTAATCAAATGACAACACATGTCTATGGTTAGGAAACATAACCATCTTTGATTAACAAGCTAGTCAAGTAGAGGCATACTAGTGACGTTTAGTTTGTCTATGTATTCACACAAGTATTATGTTTCCGGATAATACAATTCTAGCATGAATAATAAACATTTATCATGATATAAGGAAATTAAATAATAACATTATTATTGCCTCTAGGGCATATTTCCTTCAGTCTCCCACTTGCACTAGAGTCAATAATCTAGATTACACAGTAATGATTCTAACACCCATGGAGCTTTGGTGCTGATCATGTTTTGCTCGTGGAAGAGGCTTAGTCAATGGGTCTGCAACATTCGGATCCGTATGTATCTTGCAAATCTCTATGTCTCCCACCTGGACTAGATCCCGGATGGAATTGAAGCGTCTCTTAATGTGCTTGGTTCTCTTGTGAAATCTGGATTCCTTTGCCAAGGCAATTGCACCAGTATTGTCACAAAAGATTTTCATTGGACCCGATGCACTAGGTATGACACCTAGATCGGATATGAACTCCTTCATCCAGACTCCTTCGTTTGCTGCTTCCAAAGCAGCTATGTACTCCGCTTCACATGTAGATCCTGCCACAACGCTTTGTTTAGAACTGCACCAACTGACAGCTCCACCGTTTAATATAAACACGTATCCGGTTTGCGATTTAGAATCGTCCGGATCAGTGTCAAAGCTTGCATCAACGTAACCATTTACGATGAGCTCTTTCTCACCTCCATATATGAGAAACATATCCTTAGTCCTTTTCAGGTATTTCAGGATGTTCTTGACCGCTGTCCAGTGATCCACTCCTGGATTACTTTGGTACCTCCCTGCTAGACTTATAGCAAGACACACATCAGGTCTGGTACACAGCATTGCATACATGATAGAGCCTATGGCTGAAGCATAGGGAACATCTTTCATTTTCTCTCTATCTTCTGCATTGGTCGGGTATTGAGTCTTACTCAATTTCACACCTTGTAACACAGGCAAGAATCCTTTCTTTGCTTGATCCATTTTGAACTTTTTCAAAACTTTGTCAAGGTATGTGCTTTGTGAAAGTCCAATTAAGTGTCTTGATCTGTCTCTATAGATCTTGATGCCCAATATGTAGGCAGCTTCACCGAGGTCTTTCATTGAAAAACTCTTATTCAAGTATCCCTTTATGCTATCCAGAAATTCTATATCATTTCCGATTAGTAATATGTCATCTACATATAATATCAGAAATGCTACAGAGCTCCCACTCACTTTCTTGTAAATACAGACTTCTCCAAAAGTCTGTATAAAACCAAATGCTTTGATCCCACTATCAAAGCGTTTATTCCAACTCCGAGAGGCTTGCACTAGTCCACAAATGGATCGCTGGATCTTTCACACTTTGTTAGCTTCCTTTGGATCGACAAAACCTTCCGGCTGCATCATATACAACTCTTCTTCCAGAAATCCATTCAGGAATGCAGTTTTGACATCCATCTACCAAATTTCATAATCATAAAATGCGGCAATTGCTAACATGATTCGGACAGACTTAAGCATCGCTACGGGAGAGAAGGTCTCATCGTAGTCAATCCCTTGAACTTGTCGAAAACCTTTTGCGACAAGTCGAGCTTTGTAGACAGTAACATTACCGTCAGCGTCAGCCTTCTTCTTGAAGATCCATTTATTCTCAATTGCTTGCCGATCATTAGGCAAGTCAACCAAAGTCCATACTTTGTTCTCATACATGGATCCCATCTCAGATTTCATGGCTTCAAGCCATTTTGCGGAATCTGGGCTCACCATCACTTCTCCATAGTTCGTAGGTTCATCATGATCTAGTAACATGACTCCCAGAACGGGATTACCGTACCACTCTGGTGCAGATCTTACTCTGGTTGATCTACGAGGTTCAGTAGTATCTTGTTCTGAAGTTTCATGATCATCATCATTAGCTTCCTCACTAATTGGTGTAGGTGTCACAGAAACTGGTTTTTGTGCTGTACTACTTTCCAATAAGGGAGCAGGTACAGTTACCTCATCAAGTTCTACTTTCCTCCCACTAACTTCTTTCGAGAGAAACTCCTTCTCTAGAAAGTTTCCGAATTTGGCAACAAAAGTCTTGCCTTCGGATCTGTGATAGAAGGTGTATCCAATAGTTTCCTTTGGATATCCTATGAAGACACATTTCTCCAATTTGGGTTCGAGCTTATCAGGTTGAAGTTTTTTCACATAAGCATCGCAACCCCAAACTTTTAGAAACGACAACTTTGGTTTCTTGCCAAACTACAGTTCATAAGGCATCGTCTCAACGGATTTTGATGGTGCCCTATTTAACATGAATGCGGCCGTCTCTAGAGCATAACCCCAAAACGATAGCAGTAAATCAGTAAGAGACATCATAGATCGCACCATATCAAGTAAAGTACGATTATGACGTTCGGACACACCATTACGCTGTGGTGTTCCGGGTGGCGTGAGTTGCGAAACTATTCCGCATTGTTTCAAATGTACACCAAACTCGTAACTCAAATATTCTCCTCCACGATCAGATCGTAGGAATTTTATTTTCTTGTTACGATGATTTTCAACTTCACTCTGAAATTCTTTGAACTTTTCAAAAGTTTCAGACTTATGTTTCATTAAGTAGATATACCCATATCTGCTTAAGTCATCTGTGAATGTGAGAAAATAACGATATCCTCCACGAGCCTCAACATTCATCGGACCACATACATCTGTATGTATGATTTCCAACAAAAATCTGTTGCTCTCTCCATAGTACCGGAGAACGGTGTTTTCGTCATCTTACCCATAAGGCACGGTTCGCAAGTACCAAGCGATTCATAATCAAGTGGTTCCAAAAGTCCATCAGTATGGAGTTTCTTCATGCGCTTTACACCGATATGACCCAAACGGCAGTGCCACAAATAAGTTGCACTATCATTATCAACTCTGCATCTTTTGGCTTCAACATTATGAATATGTGTGTCACTACTATCGAGATTTAATAAGAATAGACCACTCTTTAAGGGTGCATGACCATAAAAGATATTACTCATATAAATAGAACAACTATTATTCTCTGACTTAAATGAATAACCGTCTCGCATCAAACAAGATCCAGATATAATGTTCATGCTCAACGCTGGCACCAAATAACAATTATTTAGGTCTAATACTAATCCCGAAGGTATATGTAGAGGTAGCGTGCCGACCGCGATCATATCGACTTTGGAACCATTTCCCACGCGCATCGTCACCTCGTCCTTAGCCAATCTTCGCTTAATCCGTAGTCCCTGTTTCGAGTTGCCAAATATTAGCAACAGAACCAGTATCAAATACCCAGGTACTACTGCGAGCATTAGTAAGGTACACATCAATAACATGTATATCACATATACCTTTGTTCACCTTGCCATCCTTCTTATCCGCCAAATACTTGGGGCAGTTCCGCTTCCAGTGACCAGTCTGCTTGCAGTATAAGCACTTAGTTTCAGGCTTAGGTCCAGGTTTGGGTTTCTTCTCTTGAGTAGCAACTTGCTTGCTGTTCTTTTTGAAGTTCCCCTTCTTCTTCCCTTTGCCCTTTTTCTTGAAACTAGTGGTCTTGTTGACCATCAACACTTGATGCTCCTTCTTGATTTCTACCTCCGCAGCTTTCAGCATTGCGAAGAGCTCGGGAATAGTCTTATTCATCCCTTGCATATTATAGTTCATCACGAAGCTCTTGTAGCTAGGTGGCAGTGATTGGAGAATTCTGTCAATGACGCAATCATATGGAATATTAACTCCCAATTGAATCAAGTGATTATTATACCCAGACATTTTGAGTATATGCTCACTGACAGAACTGTTCTCCTCCATCTTGCAGCTATAGAACTTATTGGAGACTTCATATCTCTCAATCTGGGCATTTTCTTGAAATATTAACTTCAACTCCTGGAACATCTCATATGTCCCGATTCCAAGCCGTAAAGCATGGCACACTGAACTATCGAGTAGTCATCAGCTTTGCTCTGCCAGACGTTCATAACATCTGGTGTTGCTCCAGCAGCAGGCCTGGCACCCAGCGGTGCTTCCAGGACGTAATTCTTCTGTGCAGCAATGAGGATAATCCTCAAGTTACGGACCCAGTCCGTGTAATTGCTACCATCATCTTTCAACTTTTCTTTCTCAAGGAACGCATTAAAATTCAACGGAACAACATCACAGGCCATCTATCTACAATCAAACATAAACAAGCAAGATACTATCAGGTACTAACTTCATGATAAATTTAGGTTCAATTAATCATATTACTAAAGAACTCCCACTTAGATAGACATCCCTCTAATCCTCTAAGTGATTACGTGATCCAAATCAACTAAATCATGTCCGATCATCACGTGAGATGGAGTAGTTTCATTGGTGAACATCACTATTTTGATCATATCTACTATATGATTCATGCTCGACCTTTCAGTCTCCGTGTTCCGAGGCCATATCTGTATATGCTTGGCTCCTCAAGTATAACCTGAGTATTCCGCGTGTGCAACTATTTTGCACCCGTTATATTTGAACGTAGAGCCTATCACACCCGATCATCACGTGGTGTCTCAGCACGAAGAACTTTCGCAACCGTGCATACTCAGGGAGAACACTTCTTGATAATTAGTGAGAGATCATCTTAAAATGCTACCGTCAAACAAAGCAAGATAAGATGCATAAAAGATAAACATCACATGCAATCAATATAAGTGATATGATATGGCCATCATCATCTTGTGCTTGTGATCTCCATCTTCGAAGCACCGTCATGATCACCATCGTCACCGGCGCGACACCTTGATCACCATCGTAGCATCGTTGTCGTCTCGCCAAACTTATGCTTCCACGACTATCGCTACCGCTTAGTGATAAAGTAAAGCATTACAGCGCAATTGCATTGCATATAATAAAGCGACAACCATATGGCTCCTGCCAGTTGCCGATAACTCGGTTACAAAACATGATCATCTCATACAATAAAATTTAGCATCATGTCTTGACCATATCACATCACAACATGCCCTGCAAAAACAATTTAGACGTCCTCTACTTTGTTGTTGCAAGTTTTACGTGGCTGCTACGTGCTTAAGCAAGAACCAATCTTACCTACGCATCAAAACCACAACGACAGTTTGTCAAGTTGGTGTTGTTTTAACCTTCGCAAGGACCGGGCGTAGCCACACTTGGTTCAACTAAAGTTGGAGAAACTGACACCCGCTAGCCACCTTTGTGCAAAGCACGTCGGGAGAACCGGGCTCGCGTAAGCGTACGCGTAATGTTGGTCCGGGCAGCTTCGTCCAACAATACCGCCGAACCAAAGTATGACATGCTGGTAAGCAGTATGACTTATATCGCCCACAACTCACTTGTGTTCTACTCGTGCATATAACATCAACACATAAAACCTAGGCTCGGATGCCACTGTTGGGGAACGTAGTAATTTCAAAAAAATTCCTACGCACACGCAAGATCATGGTGATGCATAGCAACGAGAGGGGAGAGTGTTGTCTACGTACCCTCATAGACCGGCAAGGGAAGTGTTGACACAACGTAGAGGAAGTAGTCGTACGTCCTCACGGCCCGATCGATCAAGCACCGAAACTACGGCACCTTCGAGTTTTAGCACACGTTCAGCTCGATGATGATCCCCGGACTCCGATCCAACAAAGTGTCGGGGAAGAGTTCCGTCAGCACGACGGCGTGGTGACGATCTTGATGTTCAACTGTCGCAGGGCTTTGCCTAAGCACCACTACAATATTATCGAGGATTATGGTGGAAGGAGGCACCGCACACGGCTAAGAAAATGATCACGTGGATCAACTTGTGTGTTTAGGGGTGCCCCCTGCCCCCGTATATAAAGGAGCAAGGGGAGGAGGCCGGCCGGCCCTATGGCGCACCAAGGAGGAGTCCTCCTCCTAGTAGGAGTAGGACTCCTACTAGGAGGGGGAAGGAAGTGGGGAGGGAGAAGGAAAGGGGGGCGCCACCCCCCCTCTCCTAGTCCAATTCGGACCAGGGGGAGGAGGCACGCGGCCCACCCTGGCTGCCCTTCTCTCTCTCCACTAAGGCCCATATGGCCCATTACTTCTCCCGGGGGGTTCCGGTAACCCTCCGGCTCTCCGGTTTTCTCCGAAATCACCCGGAACACTTCCGGTGTCCGAATATAGCCGTCCAATATATCAATCTTTATGTCTCAACCATTTCGAGACTCCTCGTCATGTCCGTGATCACATCCGGGACTCCGAACTAACTTCGGTACATCAAAACTCATAAACTCATAATATAACTGTCATCGAAACCTTAAGCGTGCGGACCCTACGGGTTCGAGAACAATGTAGACATGACCGAGACATGTCTCCGGTCAATAACCAATAGCGGAACCTGGATGCTCATATTGGCTCCCACATATTCTACGAAGATCTTTATCGGTCAGACCGCATAACAACATACGTTGTTCCCTTTGTCATCGGTATGTTACTTGCCCGAGATTCGATCGTCGGTATCTCAATACCTAGTTCAATCTCATTACCGGCAAGTCTCTTTACTCGTTTTGTAATACATCATCTCGCAACTAACTTATTAGTTGCAATGCTTGCAAGGCTTATGTGATGTGCATTACCGAGAGGGCCCAGAGATACCTCTCCGACAATCGGAGTGACAAATCCTAATCTCGAAATACGTCAACCCAACATTTACCTTTGGAGACACCTGTAGAGCTCCTTTATAATCACCCAGTTACGTTGTGACGTTTGGTAGCTCACAAAGTGTTCCTCCGACAAACGGGAGTTGCATAATCTCATAGTCATAGGAACATGTATAAGTCATGAAGAAAGCAATAGCAACATACTAAACGATCGGGTGCTAAGCTAATGGAATGGGTCATGTCAATCACATCATTCTCCTAATAATGTGATCCCGTTAATCAAATGACAACACATGTCTATGGTTAGGAAACATATCCATCTTTGATTAATGAGCTAGTCAAGTAGAGGCATACTAGTGACGTTTAGTTTGTCTATGTATTCACACAAGTATTATGTTTCCGGATAATACAATTCTAGCATGAATAATAAACATTTATCATGATATAAGGAAATTAAATAATAACATTATTATTGCCTCTAGGGCATATTTCCTTCAGGTTGGCACACGTTTTCGTCGTGATTCTCCGGTAGAAACTTTGGGGCACTCTTTGAGGTTCTATGTGTTGGTTGAATAGATGAATCTGAGATTGTGTGATGCATATCGCATAATCATACCCACGGATACTTGAGGTGACATTGGAGTATCTAGGTGACATTAGGGTTTTGGTTGATTTGTGTCTTAAGGTGTTATTCTAGTATGAACTCTAGGGCTATTTGTGACTCTTATAGGAATAGCCCAATGGATTGATTGGAAAGATTAACATTGAGGTGGTTTCGTACCCTACCATAATCTCTTCGTTCGTTCTCCACTATTAGTGACTTTGGAGTGACTCTTTATTGCATGTTGAGGGATAGTTATATGATCCAATTATGTTATTATTGTTGAGAGGACTTACACTAGTGAAAGTATGAACCCTAGGCCTTGTTTCAACGCATTGCAATACCGTTTACGCTCACTTTTATCATTAGTTACCTTGCTGTTTTTATATTTTCAGATTACAAATACCTTTATCTACCATCCATATTGCACTTGTATCACCATCTCTTCGCCGAACTAGTGCACCTATACAATTTACCATTGTATTGGGTGTGTTGGGGACACAAGAGACTCTTTTTTATTTGGTTGCAGGGTTGCTTTAGAGAGACCATCTTCATCCTACGCCTCCTACAGATTGATAAACCTTAGGTCATCCACTTGAGGGAAATTTGCTACTGTCCTACAAACCTCCGCACTTGGAGGCCCAACAACGTCTACAAGAAGAAGGTTGTGTAGTAGACATCAAGCTCTTTTCTGGCGCCGTTGCCGGGGAGGTGAGTGCTTGAAGGTATATCTTTAGATCTTGCAATCGAGTCTTTTAGTTTCTTGTTTTATCACTAGTTTAGTTTATAAAAGAAAACTACAAAAAAATGGAATTGAGTTTGTCTCATACGCTTCATCTTTTTAATATCTTTCGTGAGTATGATGGAAAGGATAATTGTGCTCAAGTGCTAGAAGAAGAGATCTCTAAAATGTTTGGCACTAAATATTTGAATGATGAGCTTGATAGCAATGTTGTTAGTACGAATTCTTTGAATATCCATGATGCTAATGATGATTGCACTAGTTATGATGAAAATGCCTCCTATAAACATGTCAATTTTGTGGAGTAGACTGGGTTTGCAAGTACGCACCAAATAGGGAAGATAGATATTGCAAGAGGCATAAGTACTTAGAAACCAAATTGTTGCAGGAAGAGCTAGATGAATGTGCTGAAAATTTATATTTTCTTAGCCCTACTTGTGAACTTTGCAATGAACGTGATCATTTTAGTACCCAATGCAAATTGTTTCATGAGCGTATCGTGTCCAAAAATTGTGATGACTTGATTTCCCTTGCACATCATAATGAACTTAGTTTGCCCTTGGGTTATGAAGAAATTAAACTTAGAACTAAGGATATTCCAAAATTTTCCCTTGATAAAGTTCTTCATTTTGATCTAGAGGAAATTTATATGTATTGCACGGTGAATTGCATTGAAAATCCTTATATTGCCAATTGCATAAAGAAAACAAAACAAATAGAAGATGAAGAGAATGCTAACGAAAGGGAAGAGACTTCCCAATATTCTCCTATTATTTCTTATGAGGAATCAGGTAACGAAGAGGATCCCTCTATTCAACCAATATCATTAATAAGGAGCTCCAAAAAGAGGATTGAACCCACACATGATGTGGTGAAGAAGAAGAAAAGAAAAAGGAAGAGAGGTAAAAAGGTATCTCTCCCAAATAAAGTTGCTCCTATTATTGTTGTGCCTCATGAAAATGATACACTTGATGATGATCTCGTTATGCCTATTGCTTGTTGTGATGATTATGATTGGGAAGATAATGACACTTCTTATGATCTTGAAAATCTTTTTGGCACTTGCTTGGAAGAATATTATAATTGCTATACTATTGGTGCTATCTATACTATTAATGATGAGAGTGATTATGCTTATGATATGAAAAGGCCCAAGCTTGGGGATGCTATGTTTGATGAAGATGATGTTTTTGAGAATATATTTGCTGCAATTAATGTTTGTCCCAAGCTTGGGGAAGCTATGATTAATGAAGATGATATTTTTAGTCTCCCAAGTTTTGATATGCAAGTTTATAATGATGATAACATGCCTCCTACTTATGATAATTATTATGATGATACATGTGCTATAAAAAGTAGTGAGTATTATATTTATAAAACTTGTCATGATTATGGTTACCACTTTTCTGAACATTACTCTTTTAATGTGGAAACAATTTATAGTATCCAAGTCTCTTATGATACTCCCATTGTCCAGAATGAGAAGAATCTTGCTTATGTGGAGAGTAATAAAATTTATATGCTTGTAGATCATGAAAAGAATGCTTTAGGTGCTGGTTATATTTTTGAATTCATTCATTATGCTACTGAAAATTATTATGAGGGAGGAATATATGCTTGTAGGAATTGCAATAATATCAAGTTTCCTCTCTATGTGCTTAAAATTTTGAAGTTATGCTTGTTTTACCTTCCTATGCAAGTTGATTCTTGTTCCCATAAGTTGTTTGCTCACAAAATACCTATGCATAGGAAGTGGGTTAGACTTAAATGTGCTAGTCATATTCTTCATGATGCTCTCTTTATGTTTCAATCCTTATCTTTTATGTGAGCATCATTGAAATCATCATGCCTAGCTAGGGGCGTTAAACGATAGCGCTTGTTGGGAGGCAACCCAATTTTATTTTTATTCCTTGCTTTTTGTTACTATTTAGTAATAAATAATCCATCTAGCCTCTGTTTAGATGTAGTTTTATGCTTTTAGTTAGTGTTTGTCCAAGTAGAACCTTTGGGAAGACTTGGGGAAAGTCTTGTTGATCATGCTGTCAAAAACAGAAACTTTAGCGCTCACGAGAATTGCTGCCATTTTTATTTGGAGAGTGATATTTAGTTAATTCTTTTTGAAGATGATTAATAGATAAATTTCTCAGGTCCAGAAATTTATTTGAGAATTTTATGAGTTCAAGACGTATACGTTTGACCCAGATTACTACAGACTGTTCTGTTTTTGACAGATTCTGTTTTTCATGTGTTGTTTACTTCTTTTGACGAATCTATGGCTAGTAAAATAGTTTATAAACCATAGAGAAGTTGGAATACAGTAGGTTTAACACCAATATAAATTAAGGATGAGTTCATTACAGTACCTTGAAGTGGTGATTTATTTCTTATACTAACGGAGCTTACGAGTTTTCTACTTTAAGTTTTGTGTTGTGAAGTTTTCAAGTTTTGGGTAAGGATTCGATGGACTATGGAATAAGGAGTGGAAAGAGCCTAAGCTTGGGGATTCCCAAGGCACCCCAAGGTAATATTCAAGGATAGCCAAGAGCCTAAGCTTGGGGATGCCCCGGAAGGCATCCCCTCTTTCGTCTTCGTTCATCGGTAACTTTACTTGGAGCTATATTTTTATTTGCCACATGATATGTGTTTTGCTTGGAGAGTCAATTTATTAGGATTTTCTTGCTGTTATTTAGAACAATGTTTTGCATCTTTTATTTCAATAAAAGTGGCATTAATAGTCTTTACTATGCCTATGTTACAAGTCTTCGTGTTGCTGTTTGAAAACAGAAATTTTACCGCTGTTGCAATAATTCCCTAGAAAAGTCAGAATGTGATAAAATGTTGAAACCTTTTGAATATTAAGATCTGATAAATTTACTACAGTGGGAGTTTTCTTTAATAATTTTTGGAGCTAGGGAAGTATGGATGTTGCTGCATTCTTTACAGACTATCCTGTTTAGGCAGATTGCTGTTATGTTTGCATTGTTTGCATATGTTTGCTTCTTTAATGATTCTATTTGAGGATAGGACTATTAAATATGAAGAGGAATTTAGTATGCAATTTTGAATAATAATTTTAGTGATTTGCTACAGTAGGGTATGATAAGGTTTTTGCAATGGTTTATACTAACTTATCTCACGAGTCCTTGTTGAGTTTTGTGTGGATGAAGCTTTTGAGATTTAGGGAGACCATGATATGAGAGGAATTAAGGAGACACGAAAGCTCAAGCTTGGGGATGCCCAAGGCACCCCAAGATAATATTTCAAGAAGTCTCAATCATCTAAGCTTGGGATGCCCCGGTTAGCATCCCACCTTTCTTCTTCAACAACTATCGGTTAGTTTCGGTTGATCCTAAGTTTTTGCTTCTTCACATGATGTTTGCTATTCTTAGATGTCATTTTATTTTGCTTTGCTTGCTGTTTGAATAGAATACCAAGATCTGAAATTATTAAATGTTAGAGAGTCTTCACATAGTTGCATAATTATTCGACTACTCATTGATCTTCACTTATATCTTTCGGAGTAGTTTGTCATTTGCTCTAGTGCTTCACTTATATCTTTTAGAGCACGGTGGTAGTTTTATTTTGAAGAAATAGATGGACTCTCATGCTTCACTTATATTATTTTGAGAATCTTAAATAGCATGGTAATTTGCTTAAAATCCTAATATGCTAGGTATTCAAGAATAAGAAAATTCTCTTATGAGTGTGCTGAATACTATGAGAAGTTTGATACTTGATAATTGTTTTGAGATATGGAGATGGTGATATTAGAGTCATGCTAGTTGAGTAGTTGTGAATTTGAGAGATACTTGTTTTGAAGTTTGTGATTCCCGTAGCATGCACGTATGGTGAACCGTTATGTGATGAAGTCGGAGCATGATTGATTTATTGATTGCCTTCCTTATGAGTGGCGGTCGGGGACGAGCGATGGTCTTTTCCTACCAATCTATCCCCCTAGGAGCATGCGCGTAGTACTTTGTTTTGATAACTAATAGATTTTTGCAATAAGTATGTGAGTTCTTTATGACTAATGTTGAGTCCATGGATTATACGCACTCTCACCCTTCCACCATTGCTAGCCTCTCTAGTACCGCGGAACTTTTGCCGGTACCATAAACCCACCATATATCTTCCTAAAAACAACCACCATACCTACCTATTATGGCATTTCCATGGCCATTCCAAGATATATTGCCATGCAACTTTCCACCGTTCTGTTATTATGACACGCTTCATCATTTTTATACTGCTTTGCATGATCATATAGTCGACATCATATTTGTGGCAAAGCCACCATTCATAATTCTTTCATACATGTCACTCATGCATCATTGCACATCTCGGTACACCGCTGGAGGCATTCATATAGAGTCATATTTTGTTCTAAGTATCAAGTTGTAATTTTTGAGTTGTAAGAAAAATAAAAGTGTGATGATCATCATTATTAGAGCATTGTCCCAGTGAGGAAAGGATGATGGAGACTATGATTCCCCCGCAAGTCGGGATGAGACTCCAGATGAAAATAAATAAATAAATAAAAGAGGCCAAAGAAACCCAAATAAAATAAAGGAGAAAAAAAGAGGCCATAAAAAGGAGAAGGCCCAAATAAAAAAATAAAAAAATGAGAGAAAAAGAGAGAAGGGGCAATGCTACTATCCTTTTACCACACTTGTGCTTCAAAGTAGCACCATGATATTCATGATAGAGAGTCTCCTATGTTCTCACTTTCATATACAAGTGGGAATCTTTCATTATAGAACTTGGCTTGTATATTCCAATGATGGGCTTCCTCAAAATGCCCTAGGTCTTCATGAGCAAGCGAGTTGGATGCACACCCACTAGTTTCTTTTGTTGAGCTTTCATACATTTATAGCTCTAGTGCATCCGTTGCATGGCAATCCCTACTCACTCACATTGATATCTATTGATGGGCATCTCCATAGCCCGTTGATACGCCTAGTTGATGTGAGACTATCTTCCCCTTTTTTTCTTCTCCACAACCACCACTCTATTCCACCTATAGTGCTATATCCATGGCTCACGCTCATGTATTGCGTGAAGATTGAAAAAGTTTGAGAACATCAAAAGTATGAAACAATTGCTTGGCTTGTCATCGGGGTTGTGCATGATTTAAATATTTTGTGTGGTGAAGATAGAGCATAGCCAGAATATATGATTTTGTAGGGATAGCTTTCTTTGGCCATGTTATTTTGAGAAGACATGATTGCTTAGTTAGTATGCTTGAAGTATTATTATTTTTATGTCAATATGAACTTTTGTCTTGAATCTTTCGGATCCGAATATTCATATCACAAGTAAGAAGAATTACATTGAAATTATGCCAACTAGCATTCCACATGAAAAATTATCTTTTTTATCATTTACCTACTCGAGAACGAGCAGGAATTAAGCTTGGGGATGCTTGATATGTATCCAACATATCTATAATTTTTGATTGCTCCATGCTATACTATCTACTGTTTTGGGAAATATTGGGCTTTATTTTCCACTTTTATATTATTTTTGGGACTAACCTATTAACCGGAGGCCCAGCCCGGATTTGTTGTTTTATGCCTATTTCAGTGTTTCGAAGAAAAGGAATATCAAACAGAGTCGAAACGGAACGAAATCAACTGGAGAAGTTATTTTTGGAAGGAAACCTACCGGATAGACTTGGACCCTACGTCAGAAGATGAAGGAGGAGCTCACGAGGGTAGGGGACGCGCCCACCCCCCTGGGGCGCGCCCCTGCCTCATGGCCCCCCCTTCGGTCTACCGACGTACTCCTTTCACCCATATATACCCACGTATCCTAAAACTTCCAGAGAGCACAATAGATCGGGAGTTCCGTCGCCAGAAGCCTCCGTAGCCACCGAAAGCCAATCTAGACCCGTTCCGGCACCCTGCCGGAGGGGGAAATCCTTCTCCGGTGGCCATCTTCATCATCCCGGTGCTCTCCATGACGAGGAGGGAGTAGTTCTCCCTCGGGGCTGAGGGTATGTACCAGTAGCTATGTGTTTGATCTCTCTCTCTCTCTCGTGTTCTTGATTTGGCACGATCTTGATGTATCGCAAACTTTGCTATTATATTTGGATCCTATGATGTTTCTTCCCCCCTCTACTCTCTTGTAATGGATTGAGTTTCCCCTTTGAAGTTATCTTATCGGATTGAGTCTTTAAAGATTTGAGAACACTTGATGTATGTCCTGCCGTGGATATCTGTGGTGACAATGGGATATCACGTGATTCACTTGATGTATGTTTTGGTGACCAACTTGCGGGTTCCGCCCATGAACCTATGCATAGGGGTTGGCACACGTTTTCGTCGTGATTCTCTGGTAGAAACTTTGGGGCACTCTTTGAGGTTCTATGTGTTAGTTGAATAGATGAATCTGAGATTGTATGATGCATATCGTATAATCATACCCACGGATACTTGAGGTGACATTGGAGTATCTAGGTGACATTAGGGTTTTGGTTGATTTGTGTCTTAAGGTGTTATTCTAGTACAAACTCTAGGGCTGTTTGTGACACTTATAGGAATAGCCCAACGGATTGATTGGAAAGAATAACTTTGAGGTGGTTTCGTACCCTACCATAATCTCTTCGTTCGTTCTCCACTATTAGTGACTTTGGAGTGACTCTTTGTTGCATGTTGAGGGATAGTTATATGATCCAATTATGTTATTGTCGTTGAGAGGACTTACACTAGTGAAAGTATGAACCCTAGGCCTTGTTTCAACGCATTACAATACCGTTTACGCTCACTTTTATCATTAGTTACCTTGCTGTTTTTATAATTTCAGATTACAAATACCTTTATCTACCATCCATATTGCACTTGTATCACCATCTCTTCGCCGAACTAGTGCACCTATACAATTTACCATTGTATTGGGTGTGTTGGGGACACAAGAGACTCTTTGTTATTTGGTTGCAGGGTTGCTTGAGAGAGACCATCTTCATCCTACGCCTCCTACGGATTGATAAACCTTAGGTCATCCACTTGAGGGAAATTTGCTACTGTCCTACAAACCTCTGCACTTGGTGGCCCAACAACGTCTACAAGAAGAAGGTTGTGTAGTAGACATCATCACTCGACCATGAAACCACTCGACATTTAAGAAGACCTAAAGCCGCTCTACGCAGCAACGGTCGGGTATTTACTCATATATTTAATGATCATTTGTAGCACTTCAATACAGGCGTTACCTGTAACGCCACCCTTTTATGTACATTGAATCCTATGTAACGGAGGGGAGCTGGGGTCCTGGCGCACTCTATATAAGCCACCCCCTCCTCTGGGACAGGGGTTCGCACCCCCTGTAACACACACGCTCATAATCCAGTTGACCGCCTCCGGGCTCCGAGACGTAGGGCTATTACTTCCTCTGAGAAGGGCCTGAACTCGTTAAACCTGCGTGTACAACTCCTCCATAGCTAGGATCTTGCCTCTACATTCCTACCCCCCATTCTACTGTCAGACTTAGAACCACGACAGTTGGCGCCCACCGTGGGGCAGGTGTCTTAGCGATTTGTTGGAGAAGTTGCAATTTTTCCGATCCCCTTCATCATGGTTTCAGGCGGAGGTTTGGCTGAGGGCCGCGAGATCCGTCTCGGCGCGCTCATGTTTGTCGCCGACGACTCCGCTTGGCTTCAGGAGGCTCGACTCGACGTCGAGGCACTCCCTGTCTGTGGGGCAACGCACTTCCGCGCATGCGTCCGCGGCGTCCTCCTGCGGCAGCCGTCGACCCAGTATCGGTCGGCTCCTGTAGGTTCCCCCCTCCCTGCAGCCCGCCGGAGCAAATGTTCCGGTCGGTCGAGGCTTCAGCGGTGGGTGAGACATGCGGTGGCTCACCAATCGGCCACCCCCAGGTCGCGGCGATCGAGCCCGACGAAACTCTCTATGGCATGTTCGACCTGTCGACTGGCTCCGTAGAGACTGCATGCGAGTGCGACAGCAGCGACCCCGCGGCGGAAGTTTTGATGGTCAATGGACCACGTAGTCCTCCTGGCTTCACCCGTGAAGACGGAGGTGATGGTGGTGGCGATCCATCACGTGTCTATGAAGAGTACCGACCCGAACCCCTCTCTTCACAGAGGAGGGAAGAACTTCGCCGTTGGAACATGGATGCACTTCACACTCCTATCGTTGGAGAAACCCCTAAGGCCCAGGCCTTGGAGGAGGCGCGCCTGGCCAACTTGGCTGAGCGCACTCGACTAGAGAACCTCCAGTGTGCACTCGACGAGCGTGCTTGGCAGCGTGCTCCCGAATCGAGTCGACGTCAACTTTTTCCACCTCCGACTCGGGTATACCGAACTCCAATCCAGAATCTTGCAGCTGCGGCCCGAATAGCGGAGTCAATTCAACCTTCCTAGTCAGAAGCTGGTCGAGGTTTGGTGCAGATCCAGGCTTTGCTCCGAGCCGCGGGAGAGCAGAATATAGTAGTATCTCATTCGCGGAATAGGATTCACAGCAAATCCGTAGTTGCAGACATAGTCCAGTCGGCTCACAGCCCGAGATCGCCCCCGAGGCGTGAGGGACATGGAGACCGACGAGATCAGTACAGAAACCGTGAGCAGTATGATCACCGACTCGATCACGATGATCGTCGTCGAGGGCCCACGCCTCCCCCAAGGAGTGGATCATACGTGCCTCGGCAGCAGGATGACAGACGCCCTCACACTAGTGGGCGAAGGATTCCAGTCGACCCCAGGGAACCAAGCTTTGGTGCGAGATCTATTCTCGTTCAGGGTCTGGTCAACAGAAACAGAGCTCACAGAGAAGGCCCTGACAAAGATTTTCCAACCAGTAGTAGAATGCATGTCTCAGGCCCAGAGTGCTTCAGCAGAACCATCAGGTGTGCGGTGATTCCTCCCAACTTCAGATTGGCGACTGGAGTCCGTAAGTTCACTGATGAGTCCAAGCCAGACACTTGGCTCGAGGATTACCGAGTGGCTATACAGATCGGTGGCGGCAATGATGAACTGGCCATGAAGCATCTTCCTTTGATGCTAGAGGGCTCGGCCAGGGCGTGGCTGAATCAATTAGCTCCTGGTAGTATTTATACTTGGGAAGATCTTGCTTGAGTATTTGTCAAAACATTTGAAGGTACTTGCAAGCGGCCAGCAAGGTTAACAGAATTACAGTGTTGCGTTCAGAAACCGAATGAAACTTTGAGGGATTATATCCAGAGATGGATCACGTTGCACCACACAGTGGAGAATGTGTCAGATCACCAAGAAATTTGTGCCTTCAAAGAAGGCGTTAAGTATCGGGAGTTGAATCTGAAATTCGGTCGGACAGGAGATATGACTCTGACTCAGATGATGGAGATTGCCACCAAGTACGCCAATGGTGAAGAAGAAGACCGACTCTGGAGTGGTAAGCACAAAGCAGTCGCCCACGAAACCGGAGGAGGAAGCTCCAGTCGAAAGCAGAAGCGCAAAGCCGAGCCAGTCGCTCCTGGTGAAGCCTTAGCCGTGACTCAGGGGAAGTTCAAGGGGAAACCTAAAGGACCGTGGAACCCCAAGAAGGTAAAAGATCAAGATGGAAATGATGTGCTGGATTTACCATGCCACATTCACACCAAGAAAGATGAGGAGGGTAATTTCCAAAGCATACCACTCGACAGTGTCGACTCCTAATCCAGCAATTCCGGGAGAAACAACCCAAGGAAAAGGAGAAGGAAGCAGACAAAGTTGAGGATGAGGAGGAGGACGATGATGGTTACCCCCACATCAATTCCACTCTGATGATTTTCGCTGATGTTGAGAGTAAGAGTCGATTGAAAGTCATCAACAGAGAAGTAAACATGGTCGCCCCGGTGACACCCAGTTATTTGAAGTGGTCTCAGACTGCCATTACATTCAACCAGTACGATCACCCAGCGCACATAGCCACCCCTGGGAGGCAAGCGTTGGTGGTCGACCCAGTGGTCGAAGGCACCCGATTGACTAAGGTTCTGATGGATGGTGGCAGTGGCCTGAATATACTGTATGCGGAGACGTTGAAAGGAATGGGCATTCCGATGTCCAGACTCAGTGAAAGCAATATGAGTTTCCATGGAGTCATTCCAGGCAAGAAGGCTGCATCACTCGGCCAGATTGCTCTCGACGTGGTTTTCGGTGATTCCAAGAATTACCGCAAAGAAAAGTTGACATTTCAAGTTGTGGATTTCCAGAGTGCTTATCACGCTATTCTGGGCAAGCCAGCTTATGCTCATTTTATGGCTCGACCATGCTATGTGTACCTGAAACTGAAGATGCCTGGTCCTAAGGGCGTGATCACTATCACTGGCAATAGAAAGAAGGCAGAAGAATGCTTCCATAAGGGATCGAAGATCGCCGATGCGCAGATGGCAGTAGTGGAATTGCATGAATATCAGAAAAATGCAGATCCGGGTGATTTGCTGCGAGCTAAGAAGCCTGCCATAAATTCAGCATTTCAGTCGTCCGGTGAAACGAAACCGATTCATGTTCACCCAACTGATCCCAATGCTGCTCCGACCCACATTTCAACAACACTCGACTCCAAATAGGAAGAAGCGCTCATCCAGTTCCTCCATGAGAACTGGGACATCTTTGCATGGAAACCTTCTGATATGCCAGGTGTTCCCAGGGGACTGGCTGAGCATCGTTTGCGAGTCGACCAAAAAGTGAAACCAGTCAAAGAACATCTTCGACAGTCCGCCGTACAGAAGAGGAAGGCAATCGGTGAAGAAGTGGCTCGGCTTCTGGCAGCTGAGTTTATCCGAGAGATTTACCACTCCGAGTGGTTAGCTAATGTTGTCATGGTCCCAAAGAAGGACGATTCACTTCGCATGTGCATCGACTTCAAACATATCAATCGGGCCTGCCCGAAAGATCACTTTCCTCTCCCTCGCATCGACCAAATAGTCGACTCGACTGCGGGGTGCGAGCGTTTGTCCTTTTTGGACGCTTATTCCGGGTACCATCAGATCCGTCTGTACGGACCCGATGAGATAAAAACAGATTTCATCACCCCATTTGGATGCTTCTATTATGTCACTATGCCATTCGGTTTGAAGAACGCTGGAGCCACATTCATGCGGATGATTCAGAAGTGCCTGCTCACTCAGATCAGTCGGAATGTGGAAGCATACATGGATGACATTATGGTCAAGTCACGTAAAGGTTCCGACCTGCTGGCTGACCTTGCTGAAACCTTTGCCAACCTCAGAAGGTATTATATCAAGCTTAATCCATCAAAGTGCACATTTGGAGTTCCAAGCGGAAAATTACTTGGTTTTCTCGTTTCCAAACAAGGGATCGACGCTAACCCAGAGAAAGTGGGTGCCATACTCCGGATGAAATGCCCTGTGCGTGTGCATGATGTCCAGAAGCTTACTGGTTGTTTGGCCACCCTATGTCGATTCATTTCTCGCCTCGGTGAAAAGGCACTGCCTCTTTACCGACTGATGAAGAAGTCAGATAAGTTCGAGTGGACTCCTGAAGCTGATGCAACATTTGCAGAGCTTAAAGCCCTACTTTCCACCCAGCCTGTGCTTGCTGCCCCAATCAGCAAAGAGCCTTTACTGCTTTACATCGCAGCCACTGGACAAGTCGTCAGTACAGTACTTACGGTCGAGCGGGAAGAAGAAGGAAAAGCTTACAAAATTCAGCGCCCAGTATACTATGTTTCTGAAGTTTTGACTCCATCAAAGCAAAGATATCCACATTATCATAAGCTTGTTTATGGGATCTATATGACCATGAAGAAGGTTGCACATTACTACTCTGATCACTCCATTATAGTCGTCAGCGACGCTCCATTATTAGAGATTCTGAACAATAGAGATGCAACCGGTCGAGTGGCAAAGTGGGCGATTGAACTCCTTCCCTTAGATATCAAGTTCGAGGCAAAGAAAGCTATCAAGTACCAAGCAATAGCAGATTTCCTCACCGAGTGGATAGAACAACAACTGCCGACTCAAGTACACTCGGAGCATTGGACCATGTTCTTTGATGGTTCCAAGATGCTGAATGGTTCCAATGCTGGGGTAGTACTGATATCCCCCCAAGGAGACAAGCTCAGATATGTCCTCCGGATTCACTTTGATTCTTCCAATAACGAAGCAGAATATGAAGCACTCTTGTATGGGTTGCGTATGGCCATTTCACTTGGCGTCCGCTGCCTCATGGTCTATGGCGACTCAGATTTGGTAGTCAATCAAGTGATGAAGGAGTGGGACGTCAGAAGCCCAGCCATGACTGGTTACTGCAATGCAGTGAGAAAGTTGGAAAAGAAGTTTGAGGGGTTAGAGCTCCATCATATCCCCCGACTGAAAAACCAAGCAGCAGATGATTTAGCAAAGATAGGCTCCAAGAGAGAAGCCATTCCCAGTAATGTGTTCCTGGAGCATATTCATGCACCTTCAGTTCAAGAAGATCCCTTCAATGAAGAACCCCCATAGCCTAAGAGTGCCACAGATTCGACTGAAGTCGAGGTCCCAGCCGTGGTCGACTTGATCATGGAGGTGTTGGTCATCACCCCCGACTGGACAGTACCATACATTGCATATATCCTTAGGAAAGAGCTCCCAGAAGACGAAGAAGAGGCTCGACAGATCGTCCATCGATCCAAGGCCTTTACTGTAATAAGAGGACAACTGTTCAGAGAAAGTGCAACTGGGGTTAGCCAGAAATGCATAACACCAGAAGAAGGCCGAGTGATCCTCCACGACATCCATTCGGGGACCTGTGGTCACCATGCGTCCTCTCAGACCATTGTGGCTAAAGCATACCAAGCTGGATTTTATTGGCCACCAGCAAATGAAATGGCGAAAGACATAGTCGACAGATGTGAAGGTTGCCAGTTCTACTCCAATATGTCGCACAAACCTGCATCAACCCTGAAGACCATCCCACTCGTCTGGCCCTTTGCTGTTTGGGGATTGGACATGGTTGGTCCACTGAGGACTGGTAGGAGCGGCTTCACTCATGTGCTTGTAGCAGTCGACGAGTTTACCAAATGGATCAAAGCCAAGCCTATTAAGAATCTTGAAGCTAGTACTGCTGTCAGCTTCATGAGAGAGTTGATTTTCAGATATGGGTTTCCTCACAGCATCATCACTGACAACGGATCAAACTTCGATTCTGATGAGCTCAGAACCTTCTGCGCCTCACAAGGCACACAAGTCGACTATGCTTCAGTCGCCCATCCCCAGTCGAATGGACAAGCAGAAAGAGAAAATGGCCTGATTCTCAAAGAACTGAAACCCCGACTGATGCGACATCTCAAGCACGCAGCGGGCGCCTGGGTTGATGAACTTCTATCAGTTCTCTGGGGATTGAGGACAACTCCTAATCGGTCGACTGGTCGAACTCCATTCTTCTTGGTCTATGGAGCTGAAGCTGTTCTACCAAGTGACTTGCTTCATAATGCTCCACGAGTTGAGCTCTTCTATGAAGATGAAGCAGAACAAGCTTGGCAAGACGCAGTCGACCTCTTAGAGGAGGAAAGAGAGATGGCCTTGATCCGGTCGACCATTTATCAACAAGACTTGCGTCGATTCCACGCTAGACACGTGAAGGGTCGAGCCTTTCAAGAGGGAGACTTGGTTCTTCGAGTGGATCAGCAGAAACCACACAAGCTCGCCCCAGCTTGGGAAGGCCCCTTCATTGTCACCAGAGTGCTCCACAATGAAGCATACCACCTTTACAGTGTCGAGCACAAGAAGGACGAGCCACGGGCTTGGAACGCAGAGCTGCTCCGCCCCTTTTATACTTAAGTATTCATTCGAATAAAATGTAGTAAGAAATACCGTTGTAATTTGTTTACCAAAGACAAGAGCTTTACAGTCCTCTGGCACGATTGTTGTTGCTTTTGTTTATGTCTGAAAACCCCCAGTGGGTGACTTAGCCGCGAATCCGTTTTGCCTAAGTTCAAAATAAAATCCTATCGAGTAGTGAGCCAGCCTCCCACTCGGGGGCTTAGCTGCGAACCCGTTTCGTCTAAGTTTTCAAAATCCTACCGAGTGATGAGCCAGTCTCCCACTCGGAGGCTTAGCTGCAGTCCAGTACTCGCCTAAGTTTGAAAAAAATCCTACCGAGTGGTGAGCCAGTCTCCCACTCAGAGGCTTAGCTGCAGTCCAGTACTCGCCTAAGTTTGAAAAAATCCTACCGAGTGGTGAGCCAGTCTCCCACTCGGAGGCTTAGCTGCAGTCCAGTACTCGCCTAAGTTTGAAAAAATCATACCGAGTGGTGAACCAGTCTCCCACTCGGAGGCTTAGCTGCAGTCCAGTACTCGCCTAAGTTTGAAAAAATCCTACCGAGTGGAGGACCAGTCTCCCACTCGGAGGCTTAGCTGCAGTCCAGTACTCGCCTAAGTTTGAAAAAATCCTACCGAGTGGAGAGCAACTCTCCCACTCGGAGACTTAGCTGCAGTACAGTACTCGCCTAAGTTTGAAAAAATCCTACCGAGTGGTGAGCCAGTCTCCCACTCGGAAGCTTAGTTGCAGTCCAGTACTCGCCTAAGTTTGAAAAAATCCTACCGAGTGGTGAGCAATCCTCCCACTCGGGGGCTTAGCTGCAGTCCAGTACTCGCCTAAGTTTGAAAAATCCTACCGAGTGGAGAGCAACCCTCCCACTCGGGGGCTTAGCTGCAGTCGAGTACTCGCCTAAGTTTGAAAAAATCCTACCGAGTGGAGAGCAACCCTCCCACTCGGAGGCTTAGCTGCAGTCCAGTACTCGCCTAAGTTTGAAAAAATCCTACCGAGTGGTGAGCAATCCTCCCACTCGAGGGCTTAGCTGCAGTCTAGTACTCGCCTAAGTTTGAAAAAATCCTATCGAGTGGAGAGCAACCCTCCCACTCGGGGGCTTAGCTGTAGTCTAGTACTCGCCTAAGTTTGAAAAATCCTACCGAGTGGTGAGCAATCCTCCCACTTGGGGGCTTAGCTGTAGTCTAGTACTCACCTAAGTTTGAAAAATCCTACTGAGTGGAGAGCAACCCCCCACTCGGGGGCTTAGCTGTAGTCCAGTACTCGCCTAAGTTCGAAACACATCCCTATCCGCAAGGACGGCGAGGTGCAGGTCGACTGCAACCTTCTCCTTCGGAGCTACGCCACAAGTACAATGTGCGCTCCATCCCTATCCGCAAGGACGATGAGGTGCAGGTTGACTGCAACCTTCTCCTTCGGAGCTACGCCACAAGCACAATGTGCGCTCCATCCCTATCCGCAAGGACGACGAGGTGCTGGTCGACTGCACCGCGTGCTCCGTCCCTATCCGCAAGGACGATGAAGTGTAGGTCGACTGGAGTCACCACCTCAGAACTGCATCTCAAGCACAAAGATTATTCCGAGCAAAGAACAAAGTCCACTTGAAGGCAAACGCAAGCATATTCGGAAATAAACCAAGTTCGAATAAATCCTAAAGTACTGGACGACGGATCAAAAGTATTCGAGCATCAAGCCCGAAGGAGTTTAACGGTTACATAATCACTCGGCATTCCGAGGCAAATAAAAGTGAGGCATAATGTTTTTTGGTCACGCATCAGGAGAAGGACTGGCTGGGTCGCAGAAACTGTCAAGGTCAATGTTGTTTGCAATGCGAGTGGCGGCCTCAAGGAAGGTATCCATGAAAGACTGGAAAGTGTGCCTCTTCGTGTTAGCAACCTTGAGTTCCGCCAACTTGTCTTCTCTAACGTCCTTGCAGTGCACTCGCACCAAAGACAATGCGACATCAGCACCACGGTGAGCAGATGACTTCTTCCATTCTTGCACACGCTCGGGGATTTGATTCAGTCGAGTCATCAAGGACTCCAGGTTTTGAGACAGTACCGCCTGAGGCCAGAGTTCAGCATCAACCCGAGTCATCGCAGCTTTCAGGCGGGCAAGTTAAGCAATCGCACTGTCCATACGAGATTCCAACCGCAACACGTTCATCGCAACATCATCCTTGACTGGACAGTTTATGGGATCAAGACCCGTCTCGACCCGCCCAGTTTCTACTTCAAAGTCTTGGCAAAATTCTGCACAGTCGAGTGAATGGTGAGTCGACGGTATAATTAGACTTGGCAGTTGACAGAAATAAGACAGATTAATCAGTACCTTCAAGTTTCAAAACCAGCTTTGCAGCAAGCTGGCCCAGATAATACTCCAGTTCGCCATTCTTGGCCTTGAGACCCCCAAGATCGTCGGTCAGTTTTTCCTTGTCCTTCTTTAGTTGCTCGACCTCCCGATTGGCGTCAGAAACAACAGTCTTCAGCTTCGAGTTTTCTTCTTCTAACTTGCCGACTGAAGCAAGCTTCTTGTCAGCAAGTGTTGTTTTATCGCGCGCCTCCTTCTGTGCTGAAGAAAGATCTAGATCCTTCTTCTCCAAAGCCTGCTTCATTTTCTCTAAAGAAACAACACTCTTCAGACGGGCTTGGAGTTGGCGATTTTCACTACGTACATCTGCTCGAGTGGAGTCACTCGGTTCAAAAAATGGAAAGGAAAAGTGCTAGCAGTGGGATATACAGTTAGCGATTGGTTACCTCCCATGGCAGCTACTTCGTCATGAGCGGTCTTGAGGTTCTTCTTGGCCAATTCCAGATCAAGGTTGAGGATGATTTGCTGTTTGTTCATTGCAGAAAGCTGAGCCCCAAGATCACAAGATTTCTGCAGTTAAAGCCATATCAGTCGACAGAGATAAAAGACATCACAATGATAACTACTCTAAGACTACCACCGAATCAAACATTCAATGGCAGTCTCGGGGACTACACCCAGTGGGTGCACTTAGCGTGCCCTCACTGATTTTGTAAAAAAAAGAGAGAGAGAGGTTCAGATTCTCAGACCACAGTCGACTGCCCGCAGTCAACTATGGTCTCGGGGACTACACCCAGTGGGTGCACTCAGCGTGCCCCCACTAGTGCAAAGATTCAGCTTGAATCGACACAAATAGACATACAATTTCAAAACAGTCACACCCCAATAGGTACACCCACTGGGTGATCAGACAAGAAATATGGTCGATCGGAAAATCAACTAACCTGGACATTGGCCTGCAGAGCAGCTCCGATGATGAAGGCTATCTAACTAGCCTCATGCAGCACTTTCATTTGCCCCATCACAAGATTCAACTGAAGAAGAGCTTCCTTGGCAGCAACCGGTGGATCGTCCGGAGTTTGATATGCAGTAAAAAGTGATGAAGGCAGAACAATCAAAGCAGCCGCCGGATCTGAGGCAAAGAGTTGTATCAGTGCAGCAGAAGTCTGAGCAGCTGATCCTGAGGGGAAATCAGTCGACAGAGGAATGGAGAAGGTGACGCTGGTTCGAGACGGATCCGTCGATCGCTCGACCGTTGTCCCAGGCTTCACAGTCGACCGAAGAACCTGGACTTCAGGCGCCTTCCCGCCCAGTTCCTTATCCTTCCTCCTCCTCCCTCTCAGCGGTACTTCTTCTTCATCGTCTGGGAGCACAACAACATCTCGTGGAACTGCAATAAACAGAGAAATCCATAAGGATAATTGACAAACCGATCTGTCGACCTAATGAATTCGAACCAGGCAGACTTACTGGCTTTGGAGGTGACGGTGTCGTCAACTTCCTCGTCGGCTGGAGTCTTGTCAATATCCATATCAGTCGCAGCAGAGGTCGGGCTATACAGGTTCATCATCCACTCGGTCAGAACAAGAAAAACTAGTCGGAACAAGTAAATACGAGAAGAACGTTTACCCAGAGGCAACCGAGACGTCCATCTTGATTCTAGGCAAGGTCTTCTGAGCCTTCAAAGGATTAATTTTGGGCTGCTTGGTGACCTTCTCAGTCAATTCTGGAGTCGAGGACCGGGCGCGCTTGTGAGATGGATCATTCGACGCCACAGCTTTGCCGCGCTTGCTCGCGGGATCATGGCGCAACTTTGATCGACGTTTAGAACGAGGCGGTGAGTTGGCCACTTCCTCATCGTCCGACTCGTCGCTCTCGTCTTCATCATCGTCAACAGAGAACTCCCACTCGCCGCTCTCCTCGGCACTGTCCTCGCCCTCGTGGTCTTGCTCCATAGCTTGTTCACCATTGGGCATTGAATACATCTCCGTGTAGATCTGCGAAACAAGGGACCGATCATAAGTCAGTCGGATCAACAGTCAGTCGGAAAATACGTTCAAAAACTCAGTTATGATGACCAGACCTTATCTGGCAGGTTGTTGTTGCTGAAGGGGTCGACTCTCCTAGCACCTCTGGGGTTGTCCTTGTTTCCGGTGATACCCATCAACCACTCGGCCACTGTTTTGGCCTCCACCTCCTCCGGATGAACCCGAGCAGTGTCGCCAGCCCCGGAGTACATCCACATGGAGTGGTCGCGAGCTTGGAGAGGTTGGATCCGCCGACTAAGGAACACCTCGAGCAGATCCATACCGGTGACACCTTGGTTGATCAGTTGGACTACTCTCTCGACTAGCATGCTTGTCTCTGCCTTCTCCGTAGCGGTCACTTTCAATGAAGATGGAGTTTGAACGCGGTTAAAAGAGAAAGGGAGGAGCCCGGTCGACTGGCCTGGGGTCACGATATCCTGGCAGTAGAACCAGATCGACTGCCAGCCCCTGACCGACTCTGGAAGTGTCATCGAGGGAGAAGAACTCCTTTTCCTCTTCTGAATGCCCAGACCCCCACACATCTGAATAACGTGGGTATTCTCATCGTTCGACTTCGCTTTCTTCACAGTTTGGGATCAGATGGTAAAAATGTGCTTGAAAATACCCCAGTGCGGTCGGCACCCCAGGAAATTCTCACACATGGAGACAAATGCAGCAAGATATGTGATGGTATTGGGAGTAAAATGGTGGAGTTGGGCACCAGAGAAATTCAGGAAACCTCGAAAGAAGGGGTGTGGTGGAAGCGATAAGCCGCGGTCGACATGGGTGGCAAGCAGAACACACTCACCCGGTCGCGGCTGCGGCTCCGCCTCCCCCCTCGGCAGATGCGCAGATTTATGGATGATCAACCCTAACTCTGCCATATCATCCAAGTCCTCCTGCCGTAGCGAAGATCGGATCCAATCTCCTTGGATCCAACCCAACGGCAGCCCCGAGCGCGATGAAGACCCTCGACTCATCTTCTTGTTCTTCGCCGCCCCCGTCGCCTTCTTCGCACGCTCTAGCGCCGCTGTTTTGTCCTTCCCCATAGCGGCGGAGCTGCAGCGTGAGAGCGGTTGGGCTAGACGGAGTGGAGATGCGAGGGGAAGAAGAAGGGAAATGGACGCGCACAGTGCAAATGCCTCGGCCTCGCCGCTTTTAAAGGCCTGCTTCCGAGTGGCTGACACGTGGGCCCGAGCGATCCTGTCAAATCCCCCCAATAGTCACACACGAGATACGTGGCGAAAAAGGTGGCGTGGAAATCGAAACATCCTATTTATCTACCCCACTTACCACGGAGCGCTCCGCCTGGCGCACTTCCACCAAAATTTCAAATCCCGTGAAATCCGGGATCCTCTACAACCGATTACGCCAAAGATTTCATATCAAAGATGTCACTCGACAGATGTCATTGTATAAGCTAGTCGGCAATTTCTGAATCGATCAAGGCGACTAAAACGAAGCCGAAGTTCTGACAACTAGCCTCCACCGTGAGATGAAGACAAGGCAAAGCCAGAGCAGAAGCAAGGTCAACTCATCCTTCTTTTTTTGCTCAAACCTCGATCCATTCGGGGGCTAATGATGAGGACACGAACCTGGGGTAGGGTAATAGGCCTGACCTATACGTCCTACCTAAGGTCCTTGTCCTAAGAACAAAAGAAGTTCAAGAATCAGAAGAAGGGATCCAGCAAAGGTGTCGAGTGAAGTCCACTCAACCTACCATTCACTCGGAGATATCTCTTTATCCAGGTCACTCGACCATGAAACCACTCGACATATAAGAAGACCTAAAGCCGCTCTACGCAGCAACGGTCGGGTATTTACTCATATATTTAATGATCATTTGTAGCACTTCAATACAGGAGTTACCTGTAACACCACCCCTTTATGTACATTGAATCCTATGTAACGGAGGGGAGCTGGGGTCCTGGCGCACTCTATATAAGCCACCCCCCTCCTCTGGGACAAGGGTTCGCACCCCCTGTAACACACACGCTCATAATCCAGTCAACCTCCTCTGGGCTCCGAGACGTAGGGCTATTACTTCCTCTAAGAAGGGCCTGAACTCGTTAAACCTGCGTGTACAACTCCTCCATAGCTAGGATCTTGCCTCTACATTCCTACCCCCCATTCTACTGTCAGACTTAGAACCACGACACAAGCCATAGAGAATAAATGGATCTTCAAGAAGAAGACTGACGCTGACGATAACATTACTGTCTACGAAGCTTGACTTGTTGCAAAAGGTTTTCGACAAGTTCAAGGAGTTGACTACGATGAGACCTTCTCACCCGTAGTGATGCTTAAGTCTGTCCGAATCATGTTAGCAATTGCCACATTTTGTGATTATGAAATTTGGCAAATGGATATAAAAATTGTATTCCTTAATGGATATCTTAAAGAAGAGTTGTATATGATGCAACCAGAAGGTTTTGTTGATCCAAAAAGTGCTAACAAAATGTGCAAGCTCCAGCGATCCATTTATGGACTGGTGCAAGCCTCTCGGAGTTGGAATATACGCTTTGATAGTGTGATCAAAGCATATGGTTTTACACAGACTTTTGGAGAAGCCTGTATTTACAAGAAAGCGAGTAGTAGCTCTGTAGCATTTCTGATATTATATGTGGATGACATATTGTTGGTCGGAAATGATACTGAATTTCTGAATAGCATAAAAGGATACTTGAATAAGAATTTTTCAATGAAAGACCTCGGTGAAGCTGCTTATATATTGGGCATCAAGATCTATAGAGACGCTAAATTGGACTTTCACAAATCACATACCTTGATTAAGTTTTGAAGAAGTTCAAAATGGATCAAGCAAAGAAAGGGTTCTTGCCTGTGTTACAAGGTGTGAAGTTGAGTCAGACTCAATACCCGACCACTGCAGAAGATAGAGAGAAAATGAAAGTCATTCCCTATGCTTCAGCCATAGGTTCTATCATGTATGCAATGCTGTGTACCAGACCTGATGTGTGCCTTGCTATTAGTTTAGTAGGGAGGTATCAAAGTAATCCAGGAGTGGATCACTGGGCAACGGTCAAGAACATCTTGAAATACCTGAAAAGGACTAAGGATATGTTTCTCGTTTATGGAGGTGACAAAGAGCTCGTCGTAAACGGTTACGTCGATGCAAGCTTTGACACTGATCCGGATGACTCTAAGTCACAAACCGGATACGTATTTTTATTGAATGGTGGATCTGTCAGTTGGTGTAGTTCCAAGCAGAGCGTCGTGGCGGGATCTACGTGTGAAGCGGAATACATAGCTGCTTCGGAAGCAGCAAATGAAGGAGTCTGGATGAAGGAGTTCATATCCGATCTAGGTGTCATACCTAGTGCATCGGGTCCAATGAAAATCTTTTGTGACAATACTGGTGCAATTGCCTTGGCAAAGGAATCCATATTTCACAAGAGAACCAAGCACATCAAGAGACACTTCAATTCCATCTGCGATCAAGTCAAGGAGGGAGACATAGAGATTTGCAAGATACATATGGATCTGAATGTTGCAGACCCATTGACTAAGCTTCTCGCACGAGCAAAACATGATCAACACCAAGACTCCATGGGTGTTAGAATCATTACAATGTAATCTAGATTATTGACTCTAGTGCAAGTGGGAGACTGAAGGAAATATGCCACAGAGGCAATAATAAAGTTGTTATTTATATTTCCTTATATCATGATAAATGTTTATTATTCATGCTAGAATTGTATTAACCGGAAACTTAGTACATGTGTGAATACATAGACAACCAGAGTGTCACTAGTATGCCTCTACTTGACTAGCTCGTTAATCAAAGATGGTTAAGTTTCCTAGCCATGGACAAGAGTTGTCATTTGATGAACAGGATCACATCATTAGAGAATGATGTGATTGACTTGACCCATCCGTTATCTTAGCACTATCATCATTTAGTTTGTTGATATTGCTTTCTTCATAACTTATACATGTTCCTATAACTATGAGATTATACAACTCCCGAATACCGGAGGAACACTTAGTGTGCTATCAAACGTCACAACGTAACTGGGTGATTATAGAGATACTCTACAAGTGTCTCCGATGGTGTTTGTTGAGTTGGCATAGACCGAGATTAGGATTTTTCACTCCAATTGTTGGAGAGGTATCTCTGGGCCCTCTCGGTAATGCACATCACTATAAGCCTTGCAAGCAGTGTGACTAATGAGTTAGTTACGAGATGATGCATTACGGAACGAGTAAAGAGACTTGCCGGTAACGAGATCGAACTAGGTATGATGATACCGACGATCGAATCTCGGGCAAGTAACACACCGATGACAAAGGGAACAACGTATGTTGTTTGCGATTTGACCGATAAAGATCTTCGTAGAATATGTAGGAACCAATATGAGCATCTAGGTTCCGCTATAGGTTATTGACCGGAGATGAGTCTCGGTCATATCTACATAGTTCTTGAACTCGTAGGGTCTGCACACTTAACGTTCGATGATGATCGGTATTATGAGTTTATGTGTTTTGATGTACCAAAGGTAGTTCGGAGTCCCGGATGTGATCACGGACATGACGAGGAGTCTCAAAATGGTCGAGACATAAATATTGATATATTGGAAGGCTATGTTTGGACACCGGAATGGTTTCAGATAAGTTCGGGCAATTACCGGAGTACCGGGGGGTTACCGGAACCCCCCGGGGAGTCAATGGGCCTTAATGGGCCATAGTGGGAGAGAGGAGGAGGCGGCCAAGTGCCCCCCCAAGCCCAATCCAAATTGGGGAGGGGGTCGGCCCCCCTTTCCTTCTCTCTTTCTCCCTTTTCCTTCTTCTCCTACTCCAACTAGGGAAAAGGGGGAAACCTACTCCTACTAGGAGTAGGAATCCCCCTTGGGGTGTGCCATAGAGAGGGTCGTCCCTCCCCTCCTCCACTCCTTTATATACGAGGGAGGGGGCACCCCATAGACACACAAGTTGACAGCTGTCTTAGCCGTGTGCGGTGCCCCCCTCCACAGATTTCCACCTCAGTCATATCATTGTAGTGCTTAGGAGAAGCCCTACGTCGGTAACTTCATCATCACCGTGATCACACCGTCGTGCTGACAAAACTCTCCCTCGGCTTCAACTGGGTCAAGAGTACGAGGGACGTCACCGAGCTGAACGTGTGCAGATCGCGGAGGTGCCGTGCGTTCAGTACTTGATCGGTTGGATCGCGAAGACGTTCGATTACATCAACCGCATTACTTAACGCTTCTGCTTTCGGTCTATGAGGGTACGTAGACATACTCTCCCCCTCTCGTTGCTATGCATCTCCTAGATAGATCTTGCGTGATCGTAGGAATTTTTTTGAAATACGGCGTTCCCCAACACACCCACCATATTATTTTCCTTCAAGAGAGAAGTCTCTAGTGAAACCTATGGCCCCCGGGTCTATTTTCCATCATATATTGTCAGATCTATAAACCAAAAGAATACCTCGCTGCAATTTATTTACCTTTACTTTGTTTTACATTTTATTAATCTTTTATATCTATCTCTATCATATCTCACCTTTGCAAGTGACTGTGAAGGGATTGACAACCCTTTTATCGTGTTGGGTGCAAGTGTTTGATTGTTTGTGCAGGTACATAGATTGGAGACTTGCATGTATCTCCTATTGGATTGATACATTGGTTCTTAACTGAGGGAAATACTTATCTCTACTTTGCTGCATCACTCTTTCCTCTTCGAGGGAAAATCCAACGCAAGCTCAAGAAGTAGCAGTAGCCAACTCGTACTCCCTCCGTAAACAAATATAAGATGTTTTAAGTCACTAAGGGCATCTCAAACGGTAACCCGCAAAAAACATCCCACCTTCGTACATGGACACAGATGCGGGAGGACAACATCCAACGCTAGCCGCATACATTTTGACAACAACTCAAACTAACCGGACGAAATTCGATCGGATTTCATATAAACATGACGGATTTCATTTAAACTTGACGGATTTCATTACATTTACATCAACTAAGCGGAGCTCGTCCGGCTAGGTCAAAATGGTCGCTGGCGCCCATTCCCCTTGTGCAGCCATGAACCAAGAGAACCGGAGCTTCGCCTTTTCCAGCTCCGCCTCGGTGCTCTCCAATTCTGCCTCCATAACTCTACCTCCGGACCTGGGAAGCTGTCCGCCTCCACATTGCCGCCAAGCGACTAATCGGCCGAAGATGCTCAGTCCACCAACCTTGGCGTCTACGGGAGGGGAGGAGCGGTGGCCTTCCTGGGAAAAGAGTGGCGGCGACCTACCGTGCACTACTCTTCCTCGCTGCCAGCGACGTCTGCGGACGTGTTGGCTTCTTCGTGGTCGTGGCGTCGGGGCGCGACCTTGATGATGTCCTCCTTGTCGATCTCGCCGAACAACGCCTCGCCCGCCTCGTTGTCGCACTCCTTGCCGGCGGCCGCTACCCACTACTGATATCGCCAGCAGGTGAGGCGGATCTCGCAAGCGGAGCGGTATGACTCGAGCATCGCCTCTTGCTCTGCCAGGTCCGCTTCCAGGGCGAATGCTCTACCAGCGGCGACCAGCTCCTCCGCTTGCAGATGCTCTTGGAGGAGGTTGTGGCTGTAGTTGGCGTCGGCCTGCGCCTCCCGAAACTGCTCCTCCCTCTCTCCCGCACTATGTCCATATAATGGGCACGAGCCTCGCCAATGGTAATGGTGCAATGCATCGGCGAGGGTGGAGAGTAGGAGGAGGGTGCCATGGAGGAAGAGGAGGGTGGCGTTGGCTCGTCATCGGAAGCATCCTCCGTTTGCACGTCGCCGTCGGAGGCGTCCTCCGGCCTCCTACTGGCCTGCCAGTTGGCAGCAATGGTGTCCATCTCCTTCTTCTGCTCCGACATCAGCCCGTCCCAGAGATCTTTGGCGGCGGAGGGATCCATGGTGTGGAGAGGGATGACTGTGGCTATGGCCAGGGCATCAGGGCAGCAGTTTATATTGCACCGGTGGGCGGCAGAGGGACGGACGGGTGGCGTCGGAGGAGACGCCTTGGCAACCGCGTGCCATCAATGCGCACGGCAGACAAACGTGCGGCCGTCGTGATGTTTGAACATGCGGCAGTCGCCTGCATCAGGAGGCAGCGCGTGCGGCGCTCTCTCGGCTGGCACGCCGCATCAATGTCAGCGCCAGCAAGCGATCGCATCTACTCTGGTTGGGCATGAATACGGGCGCTGGCCGAAAATGCGCGGGAGGGGGAGGGGTTTTTGGTGGGGAAGGCGCTCAGAAGCGGACATGGGATCGGTGCGGACTCCCTCAAACTTTCCCACGTTTGTCTCCGGTTTGCGGAAGAAAACGCGTCCGGACAATGTCGTGGAGCAATACAGGACCACGTTGGATAACTTCCATGGTCCGGACAACACGGTCCGAATGGTTGCGGGGGGGTTTGAGGATCGGAGTTGGAGATGCCCTAATACTTTAGTTTGCCATTGTTAGCTGCAGCTGTCTGCAGGTTTACTGGCCAGTTAACCTTGCAGCTGAGTGCTTGACTAAGATGGTACTTGCTGCTCAAAAAAATGATCTCATCAAAGGATTGGCCTCTGATCTGATTGAGGAAGGGGTGGGTATCCTCCAATACGCTAATGACACAGTTCTATGTTTCGAGCATGACATAGAGAAGGCCGTCAATGTCAAATTGTTGCTATATCTGTTCGAGCTTATGTCAGGGTTGAAAATTAACTTGAAAAAAGTGAAGTATTTGTTATTGGAGGGGATAATAAAACTGTAAAACTGACTTTCTATATGCAGAGATGTTTGGTTATCGGGTGGGCACTTTACGTATGAGATACCTGGGGGTGCCAGCCACATATTCCACTCTTAAGAACATTGAGTTGGACTTCATGGATGTTAAGATGATCAAAAAGATGGATGCATGGGTGGCCTATGCAGCATCCTCCGGGGCTAGACTAACATTATTGGACTCTAGTCTTGATGGAGTTCCATCATACTTGATGTCCATGTTTCTCTTTAACAAAACCTTTATTGAAAAAATGAATAAACATCATAGGCGCTTCTTTTGGAGGAGGAAGAATAAGAAACATGCTTACCATATGGTCAGATGGGCCAGGATTTGTCGATCTAAAGAAATGGAGGTTTGGGTATAAAGGATCTGCATAAGCAGAACATCAGTCTCCTTGTGAAATGGTGGTGGAAGCTCGAAACTAGTGATGAGCTATGGCAACGTATTATCCGTGCAAGATACTTCAGGAACAAAACTTTTGCGAATATCTGCAGTCGTTTCTCTGATTCCCCTTGCTGGAAAGCCATCATGAAAGTCAAGGAAACTTATATGGCTGGGAGGAGAATTAACATCAATAGTGGGGATTTGGCTAGGGTCTGGCATGACCCATGGTTAGATGATAGTATTTTACGAGATCGCTTCCCTGTTCTATTTGACATTTGTCAGAACCAAGATTGCACTATCGCCTCTTCTGTAGCAAATAACTATGAACTTACCTTTAGGCGTAGGCTTTTTGGTGAGTTGGAGGAACAATGGAAGTGGGTAGTATGCGAGGCAAGAAAAAGACCTCTAAATGATGAGCCCGACTCGGTATCCTGGTCTTTGACTAGTAAGGGGAAATTTACCACTAAGTCTGTATACGAATGGTTGGAGAGAAATCTATCTGGTCCCAATTACAAATGGGTGTCGAAAGCTGCAATCCCCTTGAAAATTAAAATTTTCTTGTAGCAGCTATTCCAAAATGTTGTGCTTACACGTGACAACGTGCGCCGAAGGAATTGGCCGGGGAATCCTGTGTGTTCTTTTTGCACAAACATGGAAACTGCTAACCATCTTTTTTTTACTTGCCCGCTCGCTCGTACGGTCTGGGGTGTGCTGGGATTGACAGCAGGGGTCTCCTACTGCCCTCGATCTCTATGACAAAGCTTGTCTTGGCTTCACAAGCTCTTCCCGGGAGGGGATAAATTTGATATGGTGATAATTGCAGGCATTTGCTAGGGGATTTGGTGCCTTCGTAACAAAGTTACTTTTGAAAAGTATGATGCTCGCACTCCTTTGGAGTTGCCTTCACCACTTACTCGTTTATGCTATATTGGGTTGGGTTACTTAAGGAGGAAGATAAGACGAAGTTTCAGACTGGTGTGAAGAGGCTGGCTCATGTGGCGGCTGCTTTGGCGGACAGGTCATACTCGCGCGGCAGGCTTCTTCTGGGAGATGGTGACGGTGTTCAGATCGGCTAGCTTCTTCTTCCTATTTTAGCATAGCCTTCGTCCATAGGGGTTTGATGCCCGCTGGATCATTGTTGTTATCTTTTTGCCCTCTTTTGCGGAGTCTTATTTCCTAGACGGTCTTATATCTGAGCGCTGGTTTGATGTGTCATCAGGTTTTCGCCCCATAGTTGATGGTCCGTTTCAGGGTCATCATGCGGTGGGTTTTCTGATGATGCACCAACTCGCTCCCCCTTCAGTCCCCTTTTGCTGGTAGTTGCTCTATATGGCTCGGTGCCTAATTAGTGTCTACTATTGAATCGATGCTCCAGACAGACTGATGTATTTTCATTGATTGCAAAATTAATGAAAAGCGGTGTGAGCCCACTTGGAAAAAAAAGGTTTACTGGCCAGCCTTGCGCGCCAAAGCCGACCTCGAGATACAGCTAACAGTTTCTTTTGGACACTCGATCGTTGAATTAAGTGGGTTCCTGGGGTATGCATCACGCAAGAATCTAACCACGGTTTCAGCTCCCCAAGGAAACCTGAATAAATGCCTTGCATGCTAGCATGGTCCAAAGATCATGGCGAACATGATTACTCAAAAATATTGTGAAGTGAGAAAATAGGATAAGGTTGCAAGTTGTGTGTCCTTGCGATGCTAGCTTAGTATGGGCATATCATATGATCATGGAAGAATAGATGGACTAGAATGAAAAGATACGGAAAAAACGGCTAAGGTGTCTCCTTCATGCCCAAATTTGCCTTCATACGTAGCTGCGTGTTGGACAAGACACGCCACAAATCCTCGTTCCACACTCAATGCAACCTGCATGTGTTCGTCCAATTGTTTACTTCAACTCTATCGATTGAACTCTTTGTAGCCAACGGTATTGATAGTTGCAAGGCGTGAGCAACATCAATCATCCTCTAAATGCACCGCATCAAGACCAACCCATTCAAAATACAGCTCGCAACTCTCATGATTGCAGTAATGGAGTGGCCATTTGTGCTCTAAGTTCTATCAACATTTTCCTAGATCCAAACATCTATATATAATTCAGGCAGGTAGCTTTGGGGAGTTGAATCCATTGCTAGATTAGGGCAGCAACCGCAAAAAACCTCCCGCATCCGTCCGCAAACGCGGATACGGGAGGACGCCATCCAATGCTAGCCCATACAATTTCACTCCAACTCAAACCAATCGGGTGATATTCGATCAAACCGGACGAATTTTGATATAAACACGACGGATTTCATTGAAAGTAGGACAATTTGTACACAGAACCGGAGGATATTTTGTCCGGTGAACTAAAAACCAAAAACTAATACTCTAAACTATCATATACTTCACGGTGACCTCGTAGGTCATGTAGGGCTGGCCGGCGGCTCCTCCTCCGTCATCATTGCCCGATCCGATGTCAGAGTTATCGTCGTCGGGCTTGGGGCGGCGGAAGGTGGAGACGTCGCGGCAGGGCTTCCCGGCGACTGCCTGACGCTCGCGGATGATCCTCTCCGCCTTCTCCTGTGCCACGGAGGAAGGTGGGCGGGGATCGGAGAGGGGGAGGAAGAGGATGTGATGTGGACGGCGTCGGAGCGCGACTTAAATAGCCGTGGCCAGGCCATGTGAAGGGCCGGTCAACCGCTTCGATGCGTAGCGGCCGGAGTTGGTTCCTCGGGAACCTCCATCCGCATTGAAGCGGCGGCTGCCGAGAGGTCGCATGGGTCTGTGCCACCCTCCCTCCTTCCGGTCATCTCGCGGCATCAATGGCGACCTCCACATGTTCTGGTCCGGCATGAATGCGGCACGCTAAGCGGCACGTGTATCGGAAGGAAAGCATGGGAGCGGCGGGTGATGGGTGTTTGGTGGGCTAGAGCGGTAAGAATCGGGCTTGAGAGTGGTCCGGACTTCAGCAAACCTCCCCCACTTTTGTCTTCGGTTTGCGAAAGAAATCACGTTCGAACCGTCCCGCGGACCGGTACAAGTTGGCGTTGGATGATTTCCGCGGTCGGATAGCGCGATTTGGACGGTTGCAGGAGGTTCACGGATCCGCCTTGGAGATGCCCTTGGCAGTACCAACAGTCGTACTATGTCCTGGTGAATTGATGACCAATTAAGGGCCCACTTGATATAGCTTAGTCGTGTACTACCTTCGTCCTGATTTATTGGTCTTCATTGTATTCTATGTCAAATTGTGACCAGAAATTTAACTAGCAAAATCTTCATGCATGTTATAAAAAATTATATCATTAGAAATTATATTCAGATACGAATCCAATGATATAATTTTTGTTAACATGCATTAGCATTTTGTTAATTAAATATTTGGTCAAATTTCCTGTCAACAAGTTGCTCCGATCGCGAAAAGAAAAGCAACTTTCGAAGCGACTTATTTCTAGCCGATTGACCCTTCATCTTCTTGGACCATGACCAGAGTGGATGTTTCCTGGTAAACAGAATGTAATGCAAAGACATGTATTCTGCTACAAGCACAACAACCAAGGACTCCTCGTAACCTCATATGTCCCTTTGCTTGTTTTCCTTTCTGTATAAAAATCGAAATGCATTTACATAGAGCCACTCAGAGTTGTCCGTTGGAATCGACCGAGAACAATCGAAGCTCGAGCTCGGGCGGTGCGCCTCCGCGCGCGGCAAGTCACACGTCGACCAGTCCATGCATCGCTCCGTTCTACGATGACGGACGTGGACGTGCCGCCCAATCAATCTCGGGTGCGCTTTTTACCCGTCGTGGTCGTCGTGGAAAGAACGCATGCACCTAGCTAGCTACGTGGTGCACCGGCCTACTCACGCACGGGTCGAGCGAAAGCGTACCCGCGAGCGAGACGTCGGCCATTGTTCAATGAACCGGCCGCATGCACTTTTCAGACTGGCTTTGACGTGCGCGTTTTCTCTGTTCAACCGATGACCGCTGGCCAATCAATGCAAATGCGGGTGCATGCAGGCCGGGTGCAGATTTCGGTCGTTATCGGTGCCTGCTGCGTACGAGACAGCTCCGTGGATTACCGATCGCAACACTCTCTTGGTGGTGGCTTTTTCAACAGAAAGCTTCCAATTGATCACCAAGGAGTATGTATGTGGTTGTCGAGCTATACTTGGAACCGTGCGTGGCCATGCACGACTAGGAAACTTCTCTAAACCTATCGCGTGCAAGAAGAAAATTCTTAGCCTGTGTGGTGGATGTGCGTTTCTGAAAACTGCGGAAACCAAGAGAATATACGAGTGATCAGTATTGGTGGACCATGTCGAGGTGCTGCCGTGCTAGGGATGTTCGTCCGAGGAGTACTCTGAGTACGTAATAAAGCTCCTTTTTTAATCACAGTGAAAAAATCGTCTGTGAAGGGAAGGAGAAGGAACCTGAGGACGTGTTTCGACAAGCGAAAGTTCATCGGAGGCGGCATGCATGCATCTTGGCGCGCGGCCGGCCGGCAGGCAACTGCCAAGGGCGGTACCTAACCATCCCTCCACGCAAGCAGCACGTAGGCAGTGACGTGACCACCGCGCAACCCAGGCCAGGTTTAATTCCGACGTGGCGAAAGCAACGCACCGCGCGCCGGACGTGGACCGCAACAGCAACACAACACGGCCTTACATGCACCTGTACCTGTACGTACACGCCGCTCCATGACGCCACTTGCGTGCTCGCGCGCGTGGGATCGGCGCGCGCGATTCGGACGGGTCGAGCGAACGGGCGATAGGGGTCCTCGTCGCGCTGTTCGGGACGGGCGGGCCGGGTGCGCTGCATTTGGCAGCAGATGGAGAACGTGAGGTCCACGATGAAAGTAGAGGGGCCGATGCTCTCGTCGTCTCATCGGCGCGGCCGAAAAGTATTTGGCGGCGCCTAGCTAGGACACGCAGCTCGCAACGTTCTCGTTCACGATCGTCTGGGCAACCAGCAGTCCAGCGCCGCCACTCGTCTGTGCGTTTGCACCGTCTGTGCATTGTGAGCGGCGGCTTGAACGCGTGCTGCCTCGTAGAGCGCCTGGTGCTCAGCGATAAAGTTGGATTAATGGCGGCCATGACCACCAGGGCTTCCTCGCTGGCGCACTCATCGGAGATCTGATCCTTCACCAGCCGGTGCTGCTTGAGGAGGAATAGATTGTTTCGCTGCTTTTTTTGCGCCTGCCGGAACGTTGACATAGGCGTCGGCGTCGGGCAGCCTCCTCCTCCGTCATGATGGCATTGAAGTGAGGCTGCGCCTGCTCGAAGGTCAAGCTGGCATTGAACGGTGCAGGCGCCATCACGGAGTCGTCACACGCTAGCCTGCCGTACAGGCCGCATCCATGTGCTCCTCCTGGACTACACACTCTACCTTTGCAGCTGCCATGACTTGCGAGTACCGCCACATGCAGTGCAATCCCGCCGAGATCACCAACTCGACTCTGGCCATCAAGGGGCGCTTCCAATCAACTAGCCAGCCCTTTTCGATTGCTTCTTCCAAACACGACGTCGTCCTTTTCGAATCTTCAACTCGAGCAACCTTGATCCACCGACATGACAACTTCGCTGTCATGTCTTCAATCACACACATTGCATCTTGCTAGATATTGTTGACAGCTTCCACGCGTTCTGCTCTTGATCAACTCCACCGCGGCCTCGAACACGCTGATACCACTTGTTATAATATACCGAGACGCGTAGTCAATCATCGAGGACCAAGCAATCACATGAGGCACGACACCGAGATTTGTTAACGAGGTTTACCGAACTCGGCAAAATCCCCGGGGCATGACTACGAGCGCTCATAACCCGTGACACTGTCACAATACTGCACAACAGCCACCCGAGCACCACCACACGTCGCCGGCTCCACCTGCATGCCTGTGCTAGTATGCTAGCCTAGGTTACATCGTGTGTCTACCCCTCATTATATAAGAGGTCTAGGATACAAGTGTCCTTTTAGGACACGACTTCATATCCTGTCTAAAGGCAATACTACTTAGGGTGCAACTGTAACCTACATTTTACACTATATTCGACACAATTCCAACAACTTTGATGAAATCCACCATATTTGCATGAATTTCATCGGTTTAGTTCAAACAATGATTGAAATGTATGCGGACGGCGTTGGATGCCTGGTTCACGCATCCGTATCCGTGGACGGATGCCGGAGCAAATTTGTGGGTCAAAGTTGGAGATACCTTAAGTTGATGAATTCATGAAATGTAACACGGAGAGGCCACCCAACCTGCCCCACACTACGTCGCGCTCCGAGTCAGTGCTCGGGCGTGTCGTTCTCTGCTTAACAAACCAGTAAATGCGTTTCTACCTTGGTTATTGTACTTGTAAGAGAATACATGTCCCGATGAATATGTCCATTTGTGCGTTCAGTTCACCAGGGAACAAACACCGTGGACATGGTCCAAGAAGATGAAGCGTCAATTTGCTAGAGATAATGTCGCTTCAAGTTGCCTTTCTGATTAACTTGTAGATACCAATAAGATTGACAATGCCATTAAAATTGTCTAGTAGAGGACCAAACTGCATCAAAGTGGCTTTTTTAATGTTTGTCATCAGTTCATCATGCATGACACAACACGTACGACCGTAGGTACCGCTATTCTAGTACTTGATTCAACTCCCTAGCGCTACCTAAATCATAAAATTCTTGGTCAAGGAAGATGATGAGAGAAAATAATGCCCAAGTGGACAATGGGGTGTGCTCCACAACTACAACCCATGATAATGAGTTGTGAACTGTGTTTTGAATGGAGTGGTTATGGTGTGTGGTGCCTTTGGAGGATGATTAATTGATGTCGTTCAAGCCGTGCAACTATCAGCAGCGTGGGCTACAAAGAGTTCTATTGACAGACTTGATGTAAACAATGGGAGGAACATAAGTTGCACTGCGTTTGGAATGTGCTTTAGTTGTGGGTCTTTGTCCAAGACAACTACATATGAAGGAAAAGTTGTGCACCAAAGGCGACAACTTAGTCGTTTTTTCATATATCTTCGTCCTAGCTAGCTCATCTACTCACTAGTAGAAAACGGAGCTTTAAAACCGGTTTGTAAGGCCCTTTAGTGCCGGTTATGGAACCGGCACTAAAGTGTGGGCACTAAAGGCCCCCCCCTTTTAGTACCGGTTCGGCACGAACCGGCGCTAAAGTGCCACCACGTGGCGTGAGCTCACGCCCTGGTATGGGGGACCTTTAGTACCGGTTGGTGTTACTAAAGGTTTTTTTTTGAATTTTTTTTTAAAATTTTGATTTTTTTTATTTTTAATTTTTCTGAATTATTTGATGATTTAGTCTCTAATCACCTCTCTTAACTGCTCAAGTGTGGATCACTCATTCCAAATCATCTAACTTCCCGACCGGTCACCCATCCCTCTCACTACTTCAGCCCGAGCACGCTTAACTTTCGGGTTGTATTCTCCTTCGTTTCCAAGTCTGCACTTGTTGTTTTCCTGACAATAGTAAGATGTTAATCCTATTAACCCTCAGGAGTTTAGCTTGAGCATGAAGTCACACATTTCACCGTTTGAGTTTGAAACTATTATTCTAAAAAAATAGTAATTATTTAGTAACGCTAATATTTCTTGAATAAGTTTGACCAGATTTGACCAAAATTCAAAAATTTGAAATAATTATTTAGTAACACTAATATTCTTGAATAATTATGTAGTAACATTAATACTTCTTGAATAAGTAGTTTGACCAGATTTAACCAAACTTTTTTAAAAAAACTGAAATTTGACCATATCTTTTTTTCCTTTTGGAATTTGAGGATTCTAAAAAATTCCAAACAAGCCATAGGCAGTCTCCATCGGATGCGAATTTTCGTGCTGAATTTTTTGATATATTATACGTTTTTTTCCGACATCGTATGCAAAAGTTATAGCCGTTTTACATTTTCCCTACACTTTTTGCAAAACATGTCCAAATTTAAGTTTTCAAATTTTCCATCTAGTAGATGTAGTAATATAACTAGCTCTCGAAGGATTTTATTATTTGATGTTTTTATCATTTTCTTTTGATTTTTTTAAAACTGAAATGGCGATACACCAGGGGGAGGGGGGGTAGAGTTTGAAAATTGCCCTATAGTGCCGGTTTGTGTCTTTAACCGGGACTATAGGTTAAGACTCTGTAGTGCCGGTTGGTGACGCAAACCGGTACTATAGGTTAGACCTTTAGTACCGGTTTGTGTCACAAACCGTCACTAAAGGGGCTCGTGGGGCCCTGGCCTGACGCCAGCCTGCCACCACCCCTTTAGTACCAGTTCGTGGCACGAACCGGTACTAAAGGTTCATTACGAACCGGCACTAATGCATAGCCATTCGAACCGGCACTATTGATCACATTAGTGCCGGTTTTTTTACAAACCGGCACTAATGTGCTTCACGTTTGACCTTTTTCTACTAGTGACTCTTCCATGATCAAGATACGTGGCTCTAGATCATATGTTTTGCATGGTAATAACTTGAAAGAAATGCTTGTTGATTCAAGTCATTCTGACAAAAGTTGCAGTTACTCCTTCGCATCAGGAGATATTAGCCCAGATGTACCGATCCACGGATTGAGCTCACCAGGACGTCCCAGCTAAAGGTCATATGTATGTTCATGTGGTCCGAGGGGATGATAAGAATCAAGAGATATGTGTATACCCAGTGTAGCTGCAATTTGAATTTTTTTAGAAAAGAAGGAATACCCCTGGCATCTGCATCTGGACGATGTATACGATCAATTTATTAATTATTAACACAAGACCTTACGAAGTTGTACAACAGTAAGACCAAAGCCACCATCTTCGCAACCTCTGTCGCTACTCCTATCTAACTGATGAAGGGGCGCTGATGGTGTGGGCCTAATACCAAACAGACATCGCAGCCAAACCTAACATCTAAGACCTGAGGTCCCAATCAGGACGCCTGCCGGGTATGGGCACCCACCAGTCCGGCGTGCTCCTCAACCAGGACGCCTGCCGGGTATGAGACCGCCACAGCCACCTGCCACATATCCATCTTCAGAGCTGTACTGTTGCATTGGCCTTGCCCGGTCTCGCTGCCGCCGACGCCACCACGACTCCAGACAGCGTTGACCTCCTGCGCGTGTCCGTCACCATACATCTGACGCTAAGCCTTCGCTGCTCCATGCCGCCAAGAATATGTAGAACGAAACACGGCTCCACCGAAAGGGAGGCAGCACACCCCCACCCCTCACCTGCAGACCCTTTCATCCGATCCTAATGTCCTTGGCGTCGCCTCCAGGAAGGTTACGGTGCACGGGGCGCCGCCGACGCCCGATCCGCATCGGATCTTGGGCTTTCACCCGGACATGGGTCGGAATGGAGAGATGGTGCCCTCGGCAGCGCCCCCAAGGAGGAAAGCGGCGCCAAAAAGCAGTGTCGCCGCTGCCGGCCAGCCAAGGCGGCCAAGGTTTCCCTTGGACACCAATCTGCTCCACCAGAACACACCGGAGTTGGATCCGGCAAGATCCAAACCGAATCGAGGACTGAGAAAGGATGCATGGAAGGGAAGGGGGGCAATACCTCAAGATCTGGTACGCCTGCGGCTCGCCGTCCTCACGGCCGAACCTTCAGGCAGGCCGCACGCCACGCCAGCAGGGGCCGCCGCCCCTGGATCCGATGGCCTCCGCAAAGAAGCGCTGAAGACCCCGCCGCCACCTTCCCCGGCGCCCGCGCGGGCTTTCCCGGCGTTCGTCTCCGGTGGCGGCGAGGGGGGTGGGGGAAAATCCTAGACTCCGCCGAGTCGCCCTAGCTGCAACTTGATAGAGATATTGGTACTTTATCTTGCCTTTGTTAGATGCAACTGTCGACGGGTTTTCTGGCCAGCTTGCACGCCAGAGCCAGCCATGCATCACGCAAGAATCTAACCACGGATTCAGCTCCCCAAGGAAACCTGAATAAAGGTCGTGCATGCATGCATGGTCCAACGATGAGAGGAGAGAAATCGACAAGCTGCAACTTGTGTGTACTTGGGATGCTTATACCCCTCCATCTCGAATTAGTTATCTTACATTTGTCTACATACGATATACCTAGACACTAAAACCTGTCTAGATAGACAACTAATTTGGGATGGAGGTAATACTATGGTGGCACATCAAACGATCTTTTTTCAGATAATGGAGGAGAACATATGACCAAGCTGCCTGGTTCTCCTTGGTCATGACTATATTGTGCTAGTACTCACTAGCCATTCCATTCGGTGATGAGCTCCCAACTGCAAAGCAGGGTCCGTAGATTGAGAGGTTCTTGGTCCAAGGATGTCCAGTTCAACAACAACAACAAAATGTAGAGAGTTCAAAAATATTCAGGCCTTTCATTCATCGGTTGCTGGCCTGGCCAGGAGGTGCATGCATCTCCGAAAATTCAAATGGCGGATCAACGTGTAGGCACAGCGAGGAGGAAATTAAATTACCCCAGTGCCAAATCCGTCTTCCGACGACCCAATAAAGCTCGGCGCGGACGGAAGAGTACGCAAAGTTGTCTCGTACGTCGCCGGCAGCGATAGCGAGCGAACTAGACCAGCTATTTCCATTTCTATGAGTGGAAAGAAAGAAAGATAAAAAGTCCGGTGGAGTACGTCGCCGGCGGGGCGGGCCGCTGAACGGAAACAACGGCTGCTTGCACTCAAAAGCGCAGCAGATTCTCTGAACGTACGCCGCCAGGGCAAGAGAGTGGAGACGTGGTCGCATACGTACGTACATTGCGCGGGCATGGATGCATGCATGCACCGAGATTAACCCAAGGACTAGGTCAGGCGATGGTTTTTCCTGGATCGTCGTCACATGTATCCATCTATGGATTCAGCTCATCGGGACAGCCCCACACGGAGGTCGTGTGTGCAGATATTGTCCAAGAAGAGATGAGTATGGCGCTAGCAAGTATTCTTACGACCATATAGCTATCACAGGAATACTTCAAGCTTAGTGCCATGTTAGTGTTCTTATAATTAAAAAAAAAAGGCAAGCAGGCAAAAGAACAGATGAAGAGTCGTCATCGGCTGTTGTACTTGTCGTCTTTACCAAGGGGTGTTTGTTTTCAGGGACTTTCTTGTGTAGGGATTAGAAAAAGTCCCTCTTAGAGACTTTTTTACCAAACGGGAGGAACTTTTTAGGGACTAAACTAGGCATTTGGGACTAAATGGAGAAGACTCTCAAGGAGAGTCTTTTTGGGACTTTTTGAGACTTTTTCAACAATGCCCCTCTATGCACCCATTGGCCCGCCACCCCATGGTGTTGTTTGATTGTTATTTTTCTATATACTAGGGGCAACATGGTCATTTAATAGCCTCTAGGAAGGGATTAGAGACTTTTTAGTCTCTGAAAACAAATAGGGAGGGATTTTTTAGGGACTAGGGACTTTTTAGTTGGGATTAGAAAAAGTTCCAAGACTAGAGAACCAAACACCACCCAAGAATACATGGTCCCTGAACATATATCCATGGTAGACAGGTTCAGTTCACCAGGACACGGCCACGCTGTGGTCATGGTCTCGAGCCTAGAAATTCGCCCAAAATAAGCCGCTTCGAGTTGCCTTTATGAGCAACTTGCAGACAGGAATAGGATTGATGATGCCTTTAATTTTCCTGTATAGGACTAAGCTACATCAACTGGCCCCTTAACCAGTCATCAACTCATCATGACACAGTAGGACGACAGTAAGGTATACTGCTAATCTAGCACTGGATTCAGCTCCCCGGAAGATGATGACAAAACAAATTAAAGACCAAGTGGACGACAATGGGGTGTACTCCACTACAAGGCCTGAGAGTTGCGACTTGCGACCTGTGTGTCTTTGAATGGAGTGGTTATGGACTTATGGTGCGCAATGTGGTGGTGCATTTAGAGGATGATTAGTTGATGTCGTTCAGCGTGGGCTACAAAGAGTTGGATCCACCGAGTTGACGTAAACAGTAGGAGGAACACTTGCAAGTTGCATTTAGGACTAGTTTGGAAATTGGAACACACAGCTGCATGCAAACATGAAGGCCGAACTGCGTATGAATGGGACAGGTTGATTAGCTGATTTCCCATGCATGCTTCCGTGATCAAAAGCTTTCTCGCAAGATATGCACATCCGATGTTGCCAATTCAAACCATTTTTTTTTACCGAAGTCGTAAATTACTCCATGCATTACCAGCTTCGGCTTTGAAACGCTCAACGCAGAATAGTAAGCCAAGTTGTCTCGTACGTCGCCGGCAACGACGGGTCGATCGATGGCGACCTGTTTGTACTTGGATGAAGAAAAGGTCCAGCAAAATGGACACACCCCTGTCCTGGAGAACTCCACCGGAGCAAGAAGAAGAGAAACACACACGGCAGAAACCGCCGAAAAGCGAGCAGAGCAGGTTCATCGCACGTACGCCTTCGTGCAGTGCATGCATGAATGGATAGCTACTCGCAGTCGCAGCACCACGAAAACAGCTGTTTTCTGAGTTGAGTGCAGGGCATCTTAGAGGTTACGTGCATGCATCATCACGCAAGAATCCACTATGACAACCCTATCCTACTACAACACAACAACTCATGGATTCATCTATGCACTGCTACGAGTAGTAGATTAGTAATTCAGATGTATCGATCCATGGATTCAGCTAAAGGTCATATGTATGTTCATGTGGTCCGAGGAGACGAAGAATCTAAAGATCAGTGCACGCAGGGTCGCAGCAACCTGATAGATAGCGAGATTATATTTGGCACTTTGTTTATTTTGCCTTTGTTAGCTGCAAGTGCCTGCAGGTTTTCTGGCCGGCCAGCTTGCGCGCCAGAGCCAGCCGACCTCGAGATACAGCTAATGTTTCCTTGTGTTGGGGACACTCCAAGGATGATGAATCAAGTGGGTTCCTAGGCCATGCATCAGGAATCTAACCACGAACCGCGCGCTCCCTGAAAAAGGGCCCAAGATTGTGAAGAGAGAAAATGGGATAGAGCTGCAAGTTGGGTGCGCTTGCGATGCTATAGCTTGCTTTGTATGGTGGGCATGTCATATGATTTGTCTTAGATAATGGAAGGGAACCTATCTCTCTGCATATCGTACCTATATGATTGATAATCATGGTCGGTAGTACTGTCCAAAATCCCACTAGAGATATTTTTGACATGAAAAGCTTCTTGGCATATTTCTGAGACAGGGGCTTGGCATTCAAGAAAATCAAATACCCGGCATTTTTTAGTCCACATGGCGCTATATTCACGTAACTTGTTAGAATAAATCTGAGGCATACCGTCGATTTACTGAGAACCAAGCAATCACACCAGTACGACACCAAAATTTGTTAACGAGGTTCATCATCATGGCTACATCCCCGAAACCTGACTACAGGCGCTCCTCCCCGTGACACCGTCACAATACCGCATCCCGGCCGCCCGGACACCGGCACGCGCTGCCGGCTCCCCCGCGTGCCCGTGCTATTATGTTGGCATAGGTTACATCATGTGTCTAGTCTCGCTATATATGAGAGGCCTCGGATACAAGTGTCCTACTAGGACACGACTTCATATCCTATCTAAACACAATACAACTCAGAGTCCAATTGTAACCTAACTTGTACACAATATTCGACACAACTTTAACAAATTCCACCTTGGCGAATATTCTCCACCACCCTGAATTTGTCAATGCGTCAAACTTCCATATACATTGGACTTGAGCTTATCCCATGAGCACCGCTGCTACTCCAAAGACTCCATATGACTCCACCTGCAACTTGTAATCCCTTCTTTTTTTGACCACAGTCAACACTCGAGCAAAATTAAGTTTCTCTTTACTCTAGTGTATGCTCCCAACTTCCAGAGCTTCGTTCAATGCATCACACACTGATCACTGACCTGCGTGAAAATGAACAACTCACATATTGGGTGTCATACATAAGAGTTACCTGAACTCAACATCACCGCTCTTCCTTGACCACCTTTCTGAAACTTGAATGAATTTCACCGTTGCCCTGTGTCACCCTGAGTCAAATTCATAGCTGTCTCATCCTTCTTTTTCCTGTTAGTCTTTGACATGTCCCACAGCTATAGCACTCCGCCTCTTTCTGTCTTGTCATCCGCACTTTGCCATGTGCACCGAGCACCACAGAATATACGGCCATGTACTCTCTCTGTTTTGACAATTTCAGACTTTCCGCCATTTTCTTAGATTCTTCATGGTCAACTCTTGTCCATCAACCGGCACCGATAGACCCAGTCACCAACTCGAATCTAGTACTCGTCAACACTGCTTCAGCACCCCTGCACACTTTGTCTGACCATATGTCTGACCACCAGTGCCTTGGCCGGTCGCTGTGTCCCGTGCTTACCGCACGCCTCGCCGCTATCACCGCGTCGAGTCTCTGCTGTCCTGGTCGAGTCTCCCGGGTAGCTAGCCCATACTGCCTCAACCCCCACTGTAGAGTACCACCGATCATCACCGACCGATGACGAGTTTCACGCTTCCATCAGACCACTGGGCTCCAATCCGAACTATGTGTCCCTCGCTTTTTCCCAGCTGAATAGGCTTCGACTCTCTGTGCACTTACGCCGTAGCCCCTCAATCCAGCTCCACCTTCAACATGAATCCATGGTAGATGATCAGTCCACCCTCGCGCCCCGTTGTCTTCAAGCTCCGTGTGTACACCACCTTGAATCAACCACGCGTCATAGTCTTGTCGAAGCCACACAAACCCTCGGGCCTGCATCACGTGTTTCCACGCCCCAGAAGTTGGCCACAATCAACATCACGCTCCTATGTCGTCGTCGCTGAAATCACCGCCGTCTTCTACTTTGACCGACATCCCCATTGATCCGTCAGACAGTCCAGTCCGACCCAGCCGAAATTATCCAACTGCAAACATCCTGCACCCTACGTCGTGTCCGCCTCGCACATCTGTGCATTGCCTTGACGCCCTATGTTTGCATGATCCTGTCACGACGCGCTCTAGACTCCTCCGAGCCTTATACGCACGTCGCCAACCTCGCCACCTGCACCATAGACTCTCGCTACCATTCACATACACAACCTGTGTACAAAGAAATAAAGCCAAAAAATCACCACATGAGCCTTCCTGTATACACTTATCCGCGAAGATCATTGGAATAAACTCCCAACTCCACATCTGTTCCTGTAGGCTGTAGGTCTAGCTTTTCTCTTCTTCCGATGGGTAGCACCAGTCTCCGTTGCGTAGCTCTTTTTTTTTAACAAATCACCAATGCATTAGCAGATTTTCCTTCGATTTTGCACCAGACACGCAGCCCCTCAACAATCACACGCCCGCACCCAGCCTCGAGCTCCGCACCTCGACCACGCCCTTCGTTGGGCCTTGAACAGCCAGCCGCTGTTCCTGGGCTGCACCAGGCTACACGCCTTGCTATCCCTCCTAGCGCTGCTCTGCTGCTGGTCCTTCTGCATGCTTGGGCCTTGGGCCGTGCGGTACGCGCTGCTGTTGTACGCTGCATCGTGTTCCCTACTGCGTTTCGTCGATCGCCTGCGCCAGCCAGCCTCCACGCCCGTGACCTATCTCGCCGAGAATTGGCGCTGCAAACCGATCCGATCTGTCGTTGCCGCTGAAATCCGATTGCTTCTCGAGCAAATATCCATCGAATCTTTCTATCGCCGCATGCGACCAACTCGATTCTTCCGCTCCTTCCTTCAGATCAAACACAACAGCGACCTCCTCGTAACCTTGCTCATAATACCACTTGTTAAAATAAATTCGAGACATACCGTCGATCTATCGAGAACCAAGCAATCACACCAGCACGACACCGAGATTTGTTAACGAGGTTCACCATCATGGCTACATCCCCGGGACCTGACTACGGGCGCTCCTCCCCGTGACACCGTCACAATACCGCACCCCGGCCACCGTGACACCGTCACAATACCGCACCCCGGCCACCCGGGCGCCGGCACACGCCGCCGGCTCCCCCGCATGCCTGTGCTATTATGTTGGCATAGGTTACATCGTGTGTCTAGCCCCGCTATATATGAAAGGCCTCGGATACAAATGTCCTACTAGGACACGACTCCATATCCTATCTAAACACAATACAACTCAGAATCGAACTGTAATCTAACTTATACATAATATTCGACACAACTCTAACACAACTTAATACTCCCACGTCGTACTAGTATCATGTGCAACAGCTCCCTCGTCGTAGTAAAATATATACTACTACTAGTGGAGTAGTAAAATGTACTAGGTCGATCCATCTGGCCTGGGTTCAGTTCACCCGGACAACGCAAATAAAAGGCTACGTACATCCGGTCAAAAAAAAAAGGCTACGTACAGACCAAGAAGACGAAACTTCCAGCACTATGCCAGTACACCTTTTTCTAAAACAGATTTTACTGTAACTTGCCTCTTGTTTTGCCTAGCAAGTTGCGTGAGCTGAGCTCGAGAAACAGCTCATCACAATTCATTGTTTACGACCAAGACCAAGTGTCCAAGTTGCCTCTTCTTCATTTGTCGTGATTGTACTGCACCGATTCCACTTGGGATGTTCGTGGTCTGCTCCCGGATAAAAAGGAGGGTCTGTAGATTGAGAGGTCGTGGTCCACAGCTGCTCAGTTTCAAAAAATAAAAAAGTTGAAAGTTGTTCAGGTTTCCAAGTGGTTGCTAGGTAATCGGTGCGTGCATCTGGTAAATTGATGCATGTTCGCCGCTTCACTGTGTTTCTTCCTTTTGGAGATCAGATGATCTACATGTACACATTACCACATTGGCCCCTAGAGCTGGACGTGTTTGCCTTTCAAAAACAATGAAGGAGTTGGACCGGAAGTTACTACGTACGTCTTCGGCTGTTTTTTTTTTCTGGAGGAAGCACAGTACACAATGTCTCGCCCACGGTAATGACGACGCCTGATCAATCAGAACCAGGGGCAATTCGTCAAACCAGGCACCAGCAGTGCTGTTAAGTTATTCAGGAGATGTGCGCAAATACAATGGATCTAGCTTCCATGTCGTCAAACGACAACGCATCGACATTCGACAAACTAAAACCAGCTGATTTCCTGTCCATTAATCAGCAGCGTATTATGTCCGGCCGGCCAGCATCGTCTCGTCGTTTGAGTTTTGCGGTCCAAAGATGGGGCGTATCTCTATAGATTATGTTTTACGTAGACCTCATCGAAATGAAGAAAACTGCTCCAAGCAGCGGCTTCGGAATCGTCGAAGAAGATGGCTCATATGGCGTACTACTTTTTCTTCTTCTTTTGCTTGTTTGTTTCAGATGTGTGTTTGTTTATGTAGAAGGGCAAGCGGTGCAGATGCATGCATGCACCTCAGCGCCATGGCCGGCTTAGCTCTGAGTCTGAATAGACGCAGGAGGAGCCAGGCCGGTTTCGATCCCTGTCACCGAAAAGGGAAACGTACTGGCTGTGCATAGTTTTTGGAGAACCGAAATCGTGAGTGAGCGGTGCAGCTTATCTGGACCTGAACGACACGCGCAAGATTTAATTTGTACCATCACCGAACGCGATTCAGTGTTCCGGACGACAGCTACGTAACACATGCCACGCCGCCGTGATGTATACACCTCATTTTTTAGCGAAATGGCACGGCATATATTGCATGTTTATTCGTTGGCGTCTTCTTAACCACACGAATAATTTTGATCATTAGGTATCAAAGAGGCCGTGTAGATTAATTCTCAGCAGTTTTTGAGGGGCGCTTGATGTTTTTAGCAGATTTGCTATGCCTATTGGTTTTTAAAAGCCTCAGATAACCGAGCTTAGTCTAGATAAAACTTTCCTCCGATTGTTATGGTGCAACAAAGATGAAATGATTCATCACCCAACACTCGACTCCGTGTAGATTAATTCTCAGCAGTTTTTGAGGGGCGCTTGATGTTTTTAGCAGATTTGCTATGCCGATTGGTTTTTAAAAGCCTCAGATAACCGAGCTTAGTCTAGATAAAACTTTCCTCCGATTGTTATGGTGCAACAAAGATGAAATGATTCATCACTCAACACTTGACTAATTTCACCCAATTTAGCTGTGACCAAAACTTATATTGATAGGTTTTTTTTAGACAAGTCATCGAAAAAGCATCTTAATCTAATGTTTACAAGGAGAACAGAAGCCAGTACATATGAATGACAATTCGACACAAAAGTGACCATGAAAAGAAAGAGAAATAGACCTGCATTGAACATCATGTCTTGTTTCTTTGATTGCTGGCCACTCGCGGGAGCTTAAAATTGTACTGAACATGCAGTAAAAGAAAGGTGCACCTGCAAATATCCAGGTCACCTAAGGCTTTGAAGACAGCAATAGTCATCCATTGATAGAAATGAGATCTAGTAACCATTGGAGGAACATTGGCTGGACAACCACCCCAAGTAGGGTGCGGCCTTGCAATTCTTCATCACCAGCGAGGGTTGGAGAATAGGACTTTGCCGCAACAGAATAAACTGAAAGAAGAGGCCGAATTAGTTGCACTAAAAGCTAGCCAGCCAACTGTTACTTGTCGTTGACACACGACTTGTCAAGATCTTAAAAGATTCAACAGATTTGACCGTCTCCACCCTCGTATGCCTTTCACTAGCGCCTGATCAAACATCATGGAGGTAGGATAAGGCCGGAGAGACCTTATTCGAAGGCATCATCGTCGCCACCAGCTCTGCAATAGCGCTAGGGAAACAAAATTTAATGAAAAAAAAGGACCTATTGGAACTAAGAAAAACAAATGAGGTCCCCTGCTCCTCTGCTTGTTGATGAAGCTGCCAGATGGGAGAGGGAAGGGGACAGAGGCAACAACGTGGATGAGACCTTGGTGCTGGCTAGGGTTGAGGCTGTGTGCATTTTATCATTTCCCCAAAACCTTATTCAGAGCTTAGGGTCACTGCCTCCTCGTTTCCCAAAATGAAGAAAAGATATATTCTTTCAGGGATGCCAAACCAAAAACTCCTTCTTAATCAACTGTCGCAGATATTTTTTTGAATTTTATGTAGTTTAGGGTTGAGGCTGTGTGCATTTTATCATTTCCCCAAAACCTTATTCAGAGCTTAGGGTCACTGCCTCCTCGTTTCCCAAAATGAAGAAAAAATATATTCTTTCAGGGATGCCAAACCAAAAACTCCTTCTTAATCAACTGTCGCAGATATTTTTTTGAATTTTATGTAGTTTTGTTAATGAAAAATAAAATAGCCAAAAATGAAAAATACATAAAAGTAATTCAATCAAATGAGATTATATTAATTTGACCACAATAAGTGGGCCATTTTGGAGCTGGGCCTCCATGGAGGCCGAATTTTTTGAAAAAAAGAAAGATGTAGTTTGAACTTCTTAGTTTCCAAAAAATATATACAAGCAAACAAGGACGAAATACCTTGAAATACCTTGAAATGCGACCCGTGCAAAGAAAAAAAACATAGACTTTGAGGATGATTAATACATCTACGAAAAAGCCTCCGATTTATTTTGTAGCACTCATTTTTAACGTATTTCGTCCTGAAAATCTACACACTTGTGCATTATGTCTCTAAGTGTGTGTGCGCGTGTGCGCGCGTGTGTGTTTTTGAAACATGCAAAATTTAATTTTGATCATTTCAAATTTGGCCTCCATGAAGGGTGAGCTCCATTGAGCATTTTCGGACTAAGATGCCATATAAAACCATGATGATTAGATAGGCACAATTACAGTCTTATCACAAGAAAAACATGATGTGAGACCTTTTTTTTTGCCAAAAGGCCTATAAGCCATATATTAACGATCATATGTCCTTACAAACACACTCTTACAAAAAATAGAAATATATTCAATATCTTGGGAGTGTCGAAGTCTTTTTCCTCATGCATCCACCGGCAGCACATTGTGAATATAGCTAGATGCCGCCTCTGGGCCTCCGCGCCCGTGAAGCAAACTTTTGAAAATCCGAGAGTTTGTAAAAGGACCGGCTGAGAAATCATTGATGTAGATCAGAAGATGTCGGCCTGGAAGTCATCCTAGCACATATACAGTGTCCGTTCTAAAGATCGGCATTGATGATGCCCTCACTACCCATTCCTTTCGGGGATGAACTCCCAAATGCAAAGTCGGGTCCGTAGATTGAGAGATTCTTGGTCCAAAGCTGTTCAGTCCAGCAACAACAAAAAATGCAAAGAGTTGAAAGTTATCCAGGCCTTTCATTGTTTGCTACTGCTAGCTAGGAGGTGCATGCATCTCCGGAAATTCACATGGTGGATCAACCGTATGTAACAGTGAAGAAACTACCTTAATGGCAAATCCGTCTTCCAACGACCCAATCAAGCTCGGGGCCGGCGCGGGAGAGTAAGGAGTTGTTCGGTGGTCCTCCATCTCCCTGAAATACGACCCAATCTGTGGAGCTTCCTTTTCGCCGCTTCGTCATTTTTATCTGCAGCTCCATCAACTCCTGAAGCGGACTTGGGGAGCGGGAGAGTTTTCAAACATGTCCTAAACAATGTTTTCACGTAAGTCGCCAACACCGATAGCGTACTAGACCGGCCATTTCCATTTCCGTGAGCCGAAAGAAAGATAAAAAGTCGGGTAGAAAGGGGGCGCTCCTGTGCGTCACCCCCGGGGCAGCTGAACGGACACAACGGCTGCTTCACGGCATCTATGTGCTGGAATTTTGTCTATTTTGGGCCTAGCCCAATAGCACTTTCAGAAATTCTTAATAAATTCTAGAGGCCCACGCAGCCCATTTGTGCAAGGCAAAAGGTGGAACAAAAGTTTAGTCCCACATTGCTAGTTTAGAGGGAGTTGGACCTCTTTATAAGGGAGGTTCTTTCCCTCCATGTATGAGCATGAGAACAAGAGGGACATCCACGCGCGCTCCTCCTCCGCCGCCCGCCTCGCCTCGCCTCGCCTCGCCTCGCCTCGGGTTGCGGAAATGAGCCGATGTCTAAATTTTTGCCACGCACGACGGGTATACGAAAGGTCACGTGGGAGTTGAAACGTTTTTCTGTAGTGGACACTGAATTCGAATGGCGCGCCTCTTCGGCCGCTGCCTGTTCGCTTCGTCTCCCTTCGTTGCTTCACCTCCCGCCGCAGCCTCTTCGCGTCCTTCTCCTGTGCCTATATAAGAGAGATCGCTCCTCTCCAGAGAGACACACCAGAAGATCCCCTTCCTCTCGCCACAAAGTTCCTGAGCACTGCGCTGCTGCTACGATCTTCCCCATCCCGGCTTGCGGCGTGCACCGCAGGTCGGGACAGTAGGCCTCTGAAACTGCACCTTTTGAGTCCTGTACGGGAGAAGGGTGATAAGGTTTTTGGGGAGCGCTCAGCGCGACTACTGGCTGCTTCATCACGGACGATCCGGTCCCCGACGACGACTTCTTCCCCGATGTCCACGACCTCCTCGACGACATGGCAGGCGAGGACACCGACCCCAAGTCCAGCGCTTCTGCTGCTGCTGTCCCATACGTGTTCTTGTCTTTCCTGTTAAAGGTTCTGCCGCAGTTCCTTGTTCTAGTCCTTGTCCTACACATGTTAGGTTCTACTTCATATATGCTACTTGCTATTCTGTCTGCTTTAGATATGATAGGCTACGGTTCATATATGCAGAAGCTATTTTCCTTCTCTCTGTCAGAACGCATGACTTGTTTTATCTCTACTATATTAGTCATGCTTTATCTAGTATTTCTGTTAATAAAATCATTCGGTAAATTGCTCATATTTCCAACACAAAAACCTTATCATAGGCAATTTACCCCAAGTGGTTTTGCTGCTTCCATGAGACCTCCTATGTTTGAGGGTATCCACTATAAGAGGTGGCGCGTGAGAGCAGTCTTATGGTTTCAAACCATGAGTTGCTATGACACCACTCTCGGCAAACCTGAAGGAGAGCTTGATGCTCAACAGGCACAAGCTTTTCAGAAAATGGATACTCTGTTTAAGGCTGCTCTCTTGAGTGTTCTTGGTGAGAACATAGTTGATGCTTATGCGTCAATTGATAATGGAAAAAGATATGTGGAATGCACTCGAGGCCAAGTTTGGGGTCTCGGATGCTGGCACTGAGCTGTACATCATGGAGCAATTCTATGATTATAGGATGACTGAAGAGCGCTCCGTGGTTGAGCAAGCTCATGAGATACAGTCATTTGCTAGAGAACTTGAGCACTTCAGTTGTATGCTACCGGACAAGTTTGTTGCCGGAGGTATCATCACTAAGCTTCCTCCTTCATGGAGGAACTTTGCTACCTTACTAAAGCATAAGAGGCAGGAGTTTTCTGTTCCGGATCTCATTGGCACTCTTGATATGGAAGAAAAGGCGAGAGTAAAGGACACACGTGCTCGAGGTATTGAGGGAGAATCTAGTGCCAATGTGGTACAGAAGCAGAACTTCCAGCCCCACAAGTTCAAGAACAAGGGCAAGTTTGATGGTAAAGCAAAGTTTGATGGGAAGAACAAGGCTGTGCAACACACGAACTTCAAGAAGAAGAATGGCAAGAAGAAAGGTGCTTGTCATGTGTGTGGGGATCCTGATCATTGGGCTCCTAGTTGCCCTAATCGCTATGACAAGCGTCATCCTGGGAAAGGCGGCAAGACCGCTAATGTTGTCATTGGAGACACTGACATGAAGGATGCTGGGTATGGTATATTTCCCACTATTCTTTCAGTATGTCATTCTCCTGACTGGTTGATTGACAAGGGTGCTAATGTGCATGTATGCGGTGATATTTCCATGTTTTCGTCTTATCAGACCGCAGGGACTTCAACCGTGCTGATGGGCAACGGTTCAAGTGCTTCTGTTCGTGGTGTTGGCACGGTCGATCTGAAGTTTACTTTGGGGAAGATCGTGTGGCTGAAGAACGTGCATTATGTCCCCTCCGTCAATAAAAATCTTGTTAGCGGATCTCTTCTGTGTAGAGATGGTTACAAGCTTGTCTTTGAGTCGAATAAATTTGTAATATCCAAGTATGGAACCTTTGTTGGTAAAGGCTATGAGTCAGGAGGCTTGTTTCGTTTATCCTTATCAGACGTTTGCAATAAAGTTGTTAATCATATTTGCAACAATAGTGAATCCGATGTGTGGCATTCACGTCTTTGTCATGTTAACTTTGGTTGCATGTCGCGACTAGCGAAGTTGAACTTAATCCCTAGTTTCACCACCGTCAAGGGATCTAAGTGTCAAGTGTGTGTGCAAGCTAAGCAACCTCGTAAGTCTCACACGACTGCGGAAATAAGAAATCTTGCACCACTAGAGCTCATACATTCAGATCTATGTGAAATGAATGGTGTGTTGACAAAAGGCGGAAAGAAATATTTCATGACGTTAATTGATGACTCCACTAGATACTGTCGTGTGTATCTTCTGAAATCTAAGGATGGGGCTTTGAACTTTTTCAAGATCTACAAAGCTGAAGTGGAAAACCAACTTGATCGAAAAATCAAGAGGCTTAGGTCCGACCGTGGTGGAGAGTATTTTTCCAATGAGGTTGATGCTTTTTGTGCGGAACATGGTATAATCCATGAGAGGACTCCTCCCTACTCACCTCAGTCAAATGGGGTGGCCGAAAGAAAGAATCGTACTCTAACTGATTTGGTTAACGCCATGTTAGATACATCGGGTCTCTCCAAGGCATGGCGGGGGGAGGCGATATTGACAGCATGTCATGTCCTGAACTGAGTCCCCACAAAGAACAAAGAGATAACTCCATTCGAGGAATGGGAGAAGAAAAGGTTAAAACTCTCTTATCTGCGAACATGGGGCTGTTTGGCGAAAGTCAATGCTCCAATTTCAAAGAAGCGGAAGCTTGGACCAAAGACTGTGGATTGTGTTTTCCTGGGATATGCTTTTCATAGCATTGGCTATAGATTCTTGGTTGTAAAATCTGAGGTACCTGACATGCATGTCGGTACGATCATGGAGTCGAATGATGCGACTTTCTTTGAAGATATCTTTCCCATGAAGGATATGGCTACCTCATCTAATCAGGAGATACCTAATTCATCGAATCAGGAACCAGTTACAATTACCGAACCCACAATTTCGATGGAACACTTTGAAAGTCCCGTGGAGGAGAACAATGAAGTTCCTATTAGGAGCAAGAGACAGAGGACTGCAAAGTCCTTTGGTGATGATTTTCTTGTGTACCTCATAGATGACACTCCCAGTTCTATTTCAGAGGCCTATGCATCTGAAGATGCTGACTACTGAAAGGAAGCGGTTCGTAGCGAGTTGGATTCCATCTTGGCAAATGAAACTTGGGAGATAACTGATCGTCCTTATGGGTGCAAACCTATAGGATGCAAATGGGTATTCAAGAAGAAGCTTAGGCCTTATGGTACTATTGAAAAGTACAAGGCTCGGCTCGTGGCTAAGGGTTATACCCAAAAGGAAGGTGAAGACTTCTTTGATACTTACTCACCTGTGGCTCGACTGACCACTATTCGAGTTCTACTTTCGCTAGCTGCCTCGCATGGTCTTCTCGTTCATCAAATGGATGTTAAGACTGCTTTCCTAAATGGAGAGTTGGACGAGGAAATTTATATGGAACAACCAGATGGGTTTGTACTAGATGGTCAAGAAGGGAAAGTGTGCAAGTTGCTGAAGTCTTTGTACGGACTTAAGCAAGCACCCAAACAGCGGCGTGAGAAGTTTGAAAGAACTTTAACGGCTGCAGGCTTTGTTGTGAACGAAGCTGACAAATGTGTGTACTATCGCCATGGTGGGGGCGAGGGAGTTATCCTGTGCTTGTATGTTGATGACATACTGATTTTCGGAACCAATCTGAATGTTATTAAGGAGGTCAAGGATTTCCTATCTCGTTGTTTTGAGATGAAGGATTTAGGAGTGGCTGATGTCATTCTGAACATCAAGTTGTTGAGAGACGATGATGGTGGAATTACATTGCTTCAATCTCACTATGTGGAAAAGATCTTGAGTCGCTTTGGCTATAGTGACTGCAAGCCCTCTCCAACACCATATGATGCTAGTGTGTTGCTTCGAAAGAATCGAAGAATTGCTAGAGACCAATTGAAGTATTCTCAGATTATTGGCTCGCTTATGTACTTAGCCAGTGCTACAAGACCCGACATCTCTTTTGCTGTTAGCAAACTGAGTCGGTTTGTTTCAAAACTAGGATATGTGCATTGAAAAGCTCTAGAAAGAGTTTTGCGTTATTTGAAAGGCACTGCAAATTATGGAATTCACTACACCGGGCATCCAAAGGTGCTTGAAGGGTATAGTGACTTAAACTGGATCTCAGATGCTGATGAGATAAAGGCCACGAGCGGTTATGTATTCACTCATGGAGGTGGCACTGTTTCTTGGAAGTCTTGCAAGCAGACCATCTTAACGAGGTCAACAATGGAAGCAGAACTCACAGCACTAGATACAGCTACGGTCGAAGCATATTGGCTTCGTCGGCTCTTGAATGACTTACCGGTTGTTGAGAAACCTTTACCGGGTATCCTTATGAACTACGACAATTAAACTGTGATCACGAAAGTGAGCAGCTCAAAGGATAACATGAAGTCATCAAGACACGTTCAGAAGGTTAAAGTCTGTCAGAAAAATAAAAAACTCCGGAGTTATTGCATTGGATTATATCCAAACGTCTAAAAATCTGGCAGATCCTTTTACTAAAGGTCTATCACGTAATGTGATAGATAATGCATCGAAGGAGATGGGTATGAGACCCACAATATGAGTTGTTCATAGTGGTAACCTATTCTTTGTGATCGGAGATCCCGTGAATTAGATGTGGAAGACAAGCTGTTGGTCAACTGAGAGGAGAGTATCCTTACTATTCACAATACCATTCCATGAAGATGCAATACTCTCCTTATCTGCATGGCAGGTTGATGTATATCTTAATGTGTTCTAAGTGGCTTATTTAAGCAGAGATGTTATCCTGCAGAACATTTTTTAAAGAACACACCTATATGAGTCTGATTGTCAAACGTCGCAATCTATGAGAGTAGGGTTCTCTCTAGTAAACTCATGAAAGGTCACGGAGTATGACGCATAAGCTCCACCCGCGGGGAAGACTCACGGTAGCCACGTATCGGTCAAGGCTTTATGTGAAGCTAGATTCGCAGAAAACTTGCAGTTCAAGGCCCAGTCCACTATTCAAGTTGCTTAGTAGTGTAGCATAAAGTTCTAGGTGGAAGTTCAACTTAACAGTCTCCACTGCACGGTATATAAAACAGTGTTTTGGAACCAAAGGCAAATTTTTGTGTGCCTCTGGGATCTAGTGGGGGATTGCTGGAATTTTGTCTATTTTGGGCCTAGCCCAATAGCAGTTTTAGAAATTCCTAATAAATCCTAGAGGTCCACGCAGCCCATTTGTGCAAGGCAAGAGGTGGAACAAAAGTTTAGTCCCACATTGCTAGTTTAGAGGGAGTTGGACCTCTTTATAAGGGAGGTTCTTTCCCCCCATGTATGAGCATGAGAACAAGAGGGACATCCACGCACGCTCCTCCTCCCCACGCCACGCCTCGTCACGACGCGCCGCGGGTTGCGGGAATGAGCCGAGCCGATGTCTAAATTTTTGCCACGCACGACGGGTATACGAAAGGTCACGTGGGAGTTGAAACGTTTTTCTATAGTGGACACTGAATTCGAACGACGCGCCTCTTTGGCCGCTGCCTGTTCGCTTCGTCTCCCTTCGTTGCTTCACCTCCCGCCGTAGCCTCTTCGCGTCCTTCTCCTGTGCCTATATAAGAGAGGTCGCTCCTCTCCAGAGAGACACACCAGAAGATCCCCTTCCTCTCGCCACAAAGTTCTTGAGCACTACGCTGCTGCTACGATCTTCCTCATCCCGGCTTGCGGCGTGCACCACAGGTCGGGACAGTAGGCCTCCGAAACCGCACCTTTTGAGTCCTGTACGGGAGAAGGGTGATAAGGTTTTTGGGGAGCGCTCAGCGTGACTACTGGCTGCTTCATCACGAACGATCCGGTCGCCGACGGCGACTTCCCCGACGACGACTTCTTCCCCGACGTCCACGACCTCCTCGACGACATGGCAGGCGAGGACACCGACCCCAAGTCCAGCGCTTCTGCTGCTGTTGTCCCGTACGTGTTCTTGTCTTTCCTATTAAAGGTTCTGCCGCAGTTCCTTGTTCTAGTCCTTGTCCTACACATGTTAGGTTCTACTTCATATATGCTACTTGCTATTCTGTCTGCTTTAGATATGATAGGCTACGGTTCATATATGCAGAAGCTATTTTCCTTCTCTCTGTCAGAACACATGACTTGTTTTATCTCTACTATATTAGTCATGCTTTATCTAGTATTTCTGTTAATAAAATCATTCGGTAAATTGCTCATATTTCCAACACTATGCACTTTAAGACCGTCTCAAATGTTCGAGCGGATAAACCGGTCACTGACTGGTCAAAAAACACTGACTCATTCGGACACCTCAAACCGGGCTCAAACACCTGGGCTATTCGGCGCCGCTCATATTCAGCCCAAATGTAGGACGTATATGGGACGGTCCGGGAACGCACATGCACATTCGTCATATCAACCTGTCCCACCACCGACCCCAGGTCGTCCCCATAAAAAAACACTTTGTCCCCTCTCCGAACACTAGCTCACTCCAGTTTCCTCTCTCGCTCTGTCCCCTCCTCTCCCCTCTTCGATTCCGATCGAATCCGACAAGATGTCGAGCTCCGGCAGCCACTTGGGCTCTGACCTCGACGTCGAGGAGGAACTAGCCCTCCGCATTGCGCTAAAGCGATCAAAGGTGGACACCGGGAGGGGGGAGGGGGCAGCTCCAAATCTGCATTGTTGTTGATCTTGCGCCGGCGCAGTGCGAACGCTAGAGCTCGCCCCTCCCAAGCTGCGTGCAACTACATGGGGGTTGTGTCGTCCGCTCCGTCCCCACGCCATCTCCTTCCCTTGTCGGCTGCTACTCCGCGCGCGCAGCGGTGGGTGCTAGTGCCCGCTTGAAAGGGCATTTCCCTACTTTATGTTTTGGATGATGATGACAACCCTTTGTTGGTCTAATCATGTGCTATATTTTTCAGGTTCTCGATGCTTAGATTTACATCGGATTGCTATTGCCTCTCGTAGGAAAAGATCGAAGACGTGTCCTCTACGCTTTTATTTTCTGTGGTCGTAGGGAACCCGTACTATCAAGAGGGAATCCTCATTAGAAAGTAATGTGGGAATCTTTTCACGTACACGTTCATCACCCCTCCTTTGTCTTCCTCAGGTGTGTGTGTGTGTGTGTGAGAGAGAGAGAGAGAGAGAGAGTTTTCCTGGTCTCTTCCCCTATCTTTCCTGCTCACTGTTTCTGCCCAGCGGTTGTACCGCTCTCTGGAGCGGTTGTACCGCTGGGTCTTGTCGCTCACCAGCTTTGCTCGAGCGGTTGTACTGCTGCCTCCGTGCGGTGGTACCGCCACCATGCTCTGCAAATGCTAGGGCGGTGGTTCCGTCCATGCACCGCTCAAGTATCGCTCGCGCTTCTGTTTTGATGCGGTTCTTGGGCGGTAGTGGCCCGGTTGGTCCGGTCGTTCCACGATGACCGGTACCACCGGTGGTCTGAGCGGTTCTTCCGCTCTGAACTTAGCCACCCAAGAGATCAAGGCCATGTGGTTGTTCCGGCCAGGCACCGCCCAAGTACCGGTTATGCTCCTATTTTGATGCGGTGGTTGTGCGATGGCCAGGCGGTTAGTCCGGTTATTTTTCTTAGCCGGTACTACCACCCGCTTGTCCGGTTGTACCGCTTGGTAGGGTTCTGCAGATACACCGTGAGTCTCGGTTGTACCGGGACGAGGACCGGTTGTACCGCTGCAGTGCAAAAAAACGCAGTAACGGTTGGAATCGAGGGTTACTATATAAGTGAGCTTCTCCCACCTACCTCTCTCACCTTTGACCTCTCTCACTCCACCATTAATGCACTTCAAGCTCTCTTGCCCGATCTCTCTCTCTAGCCACTCAAACTTGTTGATTTGCTAGGGATTGAAGGAGGAGACCTAGATCTACACTTCCACCAAATGATATTTGCTTCCCCCATACTTTCTTGTGTGGATTTTGTTACTCTTAGGTGTTTGAGCACCCTAGACGGTTGAGGTCACCTCGGAGCCATATTCCATTGTGGTGAAGCTTCGTGGTTTCGTTGGGAGCCTCCAATTAAGTTGTGGAGAGAGCCCCAACCTTATTTGTAAAGGTTCGGTCGCCGCCTTCAAGGGCACCAATAGTGGAATCACGGCATCTCGCATTGTGTGAGGGCGTGAGGAGAATACGGTGGCCCTAGTGGCTTCTTGGGGAGCATTGTGCCTCCACACCGCTCCAACGGAGACGTACTTCCTCTCAAAGGGAAGGAACTTCGGCAACACATCCTCGTCTCCACCGTCTCCACTCTTGGTTATCTCGTGCCTTTACTTGTGCAAGCTTATTCGTTTCATATCACTTGCTTGCTTGTGTTCCTATCCTTGTTGCATCATATAGGTTGCTCACCTAGTTGCATATCTAGACAACCTACTTTGATGCAAAGTTTAAATTGTTAAAGAAAAGCTAAAATTGTTAGTTGCCTATTCACCCCCCCTCTAGTCAACCATATCAATCCTTTCAATTGGTATCAGAGCCTCGTCTCTTTATTAAGGACTTTACCGTCCAAAGAGTATGGTTGATACCGTAGACGGTGTGGAGGAACACTCCGGTGTGAATCCGATCTCGTCTACGGGTGATGGGGGAACCTCGGTCTCTCGTGAGGAGTTCAATGTGGCCTTAGAGACATTGAAGACCTCCATGACGACCGAGGTTGAAAGCATGTTTACTAAATTTCTTGAGGGGCTTAAACTTTCCACCACACCGTTGAAAGTGGGTGACCCCACCGACAAGGTGACGGATGCTATCCCCGACAAGGGGGAAGCTAGTAGTGAAAAGGCTCCTTCTTCTAGTGGTAAAAATGGCACCGGCATCTTTGCTCATGTGGAACCACCACTTGTTTATGGTGGACCGGTTCCTTCTAGTCATTTGAATCATGCCGGTCCTCCCCCTAAGATTGTGAAAAATGAGGACTTTGATTCTTGGGTTTACCGCTTTAAATGTCATTTAAATCATGTGAACACTAACCTTTGGAGAATCATTGAAGAAGGTTTCTATCCGCATGATCCAAGCAACTTCACTCCTCGAGAAGCCGCGGATAATCAGTTCAATGAGAATGCTCTCTTCATCATTCAATATGCAATTCCACCTGAAGACCTACCTCATCTTCGTCCCTTCGCCTTGGCCAAAGATGCATGGCATTGTGTTGTCTCTCTCTACCGGGGAAGCGCAAGCATCCAACACTCCAACTATGAAGTGGTGCAAGATGAGGCCGATAAGTTTGCAATGAAAGAAGATGAAGAACCTCGTGAGCTTTATCGGAGAGTAACCAAACTCGCGGTCTCACTACGAGATCACGGGAGCAAGGACACGGATGACAATTGGATCAAGTGCAAATTCCTCAAGGCAATGATGCCCTATCACAAGGCCATGTCCTCCGTCATTCGTCAAAGACCGGACTTCCACACTTTGACCTCAAGCGAAGTGTTGGATGAGTTTGTGGCCATGAACATTTTGGAAAAGACCGCCGACAATGCGGTGCTTCATTCTCAAAGGGCAAAGAAGCCTAACCTTGCATTGAAGGCCAAGCTCACCGTTGAAGAGGAAGAAGAGGAAGAAGAGGAGAGCAACCCCGAAGATACGAAGTATGCGTATCATGAACACATGGCACTTGCTTCAAGGCAATTTTGGAGTAAGAAAAACTCAAGGCCAAACTTTAGCAAAAACAACTCAAGTGGCACGAAGAGCAAGCAACATGTAAGGACTTGCTACAATTGTGGCAACGTGAGTCATTTTGTTGCGGAGTGTCCGTATGAGAAGAGGGAAGACAATGGTGGCAAGCTCATCCGAAAGGATAAGGCCAAGTCATTCCCCAACAAGAGCAACTTCATCAAGAAGACTCCTCCCAAGGCATTGGTGGTACAAGAAGAGTACAATGAGGATGATGATGATGATGAAATTGATGAGTCGGTTGCCATGGCCTCCGTTGCCATTGCGACGACTCCACGGGTGTCTCTCTTCGACTCACCCAATGAGAGTATCACCGCCAAGTACCTCATGGCTAAAGCCACCAACAAGGTAACCTCCAACATCAAAACTACCATCATTAATCATCCTTCTCCGATGGATAGCATTAATGAACTTGAGGAAGCTAATGTGGAGGCTAATGAGTTTGAGGCCTTTATGGGCAAACTCAAGGGAAAATCCAAGAAGCACTTTGTTGCTCTCTTGGAACAACTTGGTGAAGCCAATGACATGATCGAGGCTCACGAAGACACCATCACTAAGATGGAAGGGCATAGTCGTGACTATGCCGATGAGATTTCGAATCTTTCCAATGCTCTTGAGGAAGAGTGTGGTCTTCGTTTGGCTCTTGAGGAGTCACACAACGTTGATCATGCTAAGTTAAAGAAATATTATGATCATGTCCTTATTGTTTCTCATGTGCTAAACTCCGAGAAGGCCGAACTTGAGGTTGATCTTGCTAGACTCAAAGAGGAGTTTGATCTACTTGACAAGGCTCACAAGATCTTGAAGGGTACTCATGCTAGCCTCAGAGAGTCTCATGATCAACTTCAAGTAAAGCTAACCAAGGAAAAAGCCACTTTCCCTCGTATGATGTTAATTGATAATGCAAATGCTACTAACCCGTGTTGTGAGCACGTGCATCTCGTTGAGGAGAACGCTAAGCTAAAGGGGCAACCTGAGAGAGGTCTTGCGACTTGCATACAAGGCAAGAAGAACCTCAACGATCTCTTGATCAACCAAAAGGGGGTTGTGGCCAAGGAAGGGGTTGGGTACGTGCCCGACTCCAAGAACAAGAAGAAGAATGACAAGACCAAACAACCTCCTCCTCTCATGCAAACCTTTGTGAAGGAGGGAGAGAGTGCCTCCGAGGAGAAGAAGAAGAACAATGCAAAGGGTGGCAATGTCAAGAAGGGCAATGCCACCCCTCCCAACAAAGCCAGCGATTTTAATCCTTCTTATGTGTTATGCCGTGCGAGTGATGGGCATGTTTATGCCAAATTTGTTGGTTCTCTTCATGAATACATTGAATGGTCTATTTGGGTTCCAAAGACCCTTGTCACTAACATCAAAGGACCCATTACAAAATGGGTACCTAAAACTAAGCATTGATCTCTTGCAGGTGTTTGCTTCCGGTGGGGGATCATGGTTGCTCGATAGCGGAGCTACAAATCATATGACCGGAAGCAAGGACTTGGTGGTGGACGTGCACAAGGTTCCATCTATGCCCACCAATGTCGAGTGGGGTGACGCCTCATCTTCTAAGGTATTGGGACTTAGCAAGGTGGTCATCTCTCATGATCTCATGATCGAGAAGGTCATGCTTGTTGAGTCCCTTGCATACAATTTACTTTCCGTTTGTCATCTTGCAATCATGGGCTTTGCCACTTTCTTTGATATCGATACCGTGACCCTCTTGTGGAGCAGGACTCTTAAAGTAGCCTTTGTTGGGCATGTCGAGAACGGTCTATATGTGATTAACTTTTCGGAGCGACCCACTAAGACCGCGACGTGCCTAATGGCTAAATTTGATGTGGGATGGCTTTGGCATCGCCGTTTAGCCCATGTCAATATGAGATCTTTGCAAAGTCTCCTCAAGGGGGACCATGTCCATGGACTAACGAATGTTAGTTTTGCTAAAGATCGTGCTTGCAGTGCTTGTATCGAAGGAAAGCTACATGAGAAGGCTCACCCTCCCACGACTATCATTTATTCAAAGAGGCCTTTGGAGCTCCTTCACATGGATCTCTTTGGGCCTCCATCCTTCGATAGTCTTGGAGGTAGGAAGTATTGCTTGGTGATTATGGATGACTACTCAAGGTACACATGGGTGTATTTCTTCAAGAGGAAGAGCGAGACCCAACAAACTGTCATTGACTTTGCAAATGAAGCACAACGTCAACACAATGCAAAGATCTTGACAATAAGAAGTGACAACGGCACCGAGTTCAAGAACTACACCTTGGATGAGTTTCTTAGTGATGAGGGAATCAAGCATCAATATTCCGCACCCTACACCCCTCAACAAAACGGTGTTGCGGAGAGGAAGAACCGGACGTTGATGGATGCGGCAAGGACCATGATGGCGGAGTTCAAGTCTCCGTACAACTTTTGGGCCGAAGCCATCAACACCGCGTGTCATGCATCCAATCGGCTCTACCTCCGCAAGGGCTTGAACAAGACTCCATATGAGATACTCACCGGTAACAAGCCCAACCTCAAGTACTTCCGGATATTCGGGTGTAAGTGTTTCATTCTCAAGAAAGGTGTTCGGTTGTCTAAATTTGAGGCTAGAGCTTATGAGGGCATATTTGTTGGTTATGCTACAAACTCTCATGCTTACCGTGTCCTCAATAAATCCACGAGACTTATTGAGGAGACGTGTAACGTAGATTTTGATGAGAATAACGGCTCCCAAGTGGAGCAAAGTGGCACTTGTGATGTAGGTGATGAAATTCCTTCCCAAGCCATAAGAAGAATGGGTGTTGGCTTTATCCTACCCATTGAGGAACCCCTTGTGGCCGAAGGAGAAGAACAAAGCTCCACTCAAGTGGAGCCATCACCAACCCAAGGCCCACACGCTTCCGAAGAACAACATGAAGGCTCTCATCCTCAAGAACATGACCAAGGGCAAGATCACGCTCAAGACGGTGTTGACCCATCAAGTGATACCCAAGGTCAAGTTCTCTCCTCCGAGCAAGTTCAAGAACAAGAACAAGCCCAAGACGACGCTCACGATGATCAAGTGACCACTTCTCGTCTCACCCTCGAGGAGGAATTAGAGCGTCGTGCCACCAAGGTTGCTTCCAAGCTCTCCACCAAGGATCATCTCATGACGAATGTGCTTGGAAGCTTAAGAAAGGGGGTAAGCACTCGTAGACAATTAGCAAATTATTGTGAGCATCACGCATTTGTCTCTTGTGTGGAACCCCACAAGGTCTATGAGGCGCTAAAAGATCCGGATTGGCACAATGCCATGCATGAAGAACTCAACAAGTTCGAGCGCAACAAAGTGTGGAGATTGGTGCCAAGACCGACCGGGGATCACAACGTCATAGGAACCAAGTGGATATTTAAGAACAAGCAAGATGCCCATGGGATTATCATTCGCAACAAGGCTCGTTTGGTAGCACAAGGCTACTCCCAAGTCGAGGGTATCGACTACGGTGAAACCTTTGCTCTCGTTGCTCGTCTTGAATCCATTCGCATGTTGATTGCATATGCTTCTCATCATAACTTTAAGTTACAACAAATGGATGTGAAGAGTGCTTTTCTTAATGGTCCTATTAATGAATTGGTTTACATCAAGCAACCCCCCGGGTTCGAGGATCCCTACCTTCCCGATCATGTGTATCAACTCGATAAGGCACTCTATGGCCTTAAACAAGCCCCACGTGCGTGGTATGACCACCTTACCGAGTTGTTACAAGACCGTGGTTTTGAAGTTGGGCTAATCGACCCCACTCTTTTTACTAAGAATGTCAAAGGGGAGTTGTTTGTGTGCCAATTATATGTTGATGATATTATCTTTGGTTCACCTAACAAAGCTTTCAATGAGGAATTTGCCGCTCTCATGACCTCAAAGTTCGAGATGTCCTCCATGGGAGAGTTGAAGTTCTTTCTAGGGTTCAAAGTGAAGCAAAGAAGAGAAGGAACCTTCATCAATCAATCCAAATACACTCAAGACATGCTCAAGAGATTCAAGCTAAGTGACGTCAAGCCGACTTCCACTCCAATGCCCACCAAGTGCCAACTTGACTTAGATCCCAATGGTAAAGTGGTGGATCAAAAGGTATATCGCTTCATGATTGGATCCTTGCTTTACCTTTGTGCATCTAGACCGGATATCATGTTGAGTGTGGGAATTTGTGCACGGTTTCAAGCCGCACCTAAGGAAAGTCACTATGTGGCGGTCAAATGAATCTTTCGATATTTGGCTCATACCCCAAACTTTGGCTTATGGTATCCAAGAGGATCAAACTTCAAGCTTGTAGGGTACTCGGATTTTGATTGGGCGGGAGACAAAGTGGATAGGAAGTCCACTTCCGGAGGGTGCCAATTCCTTGGTTGCTCTTTGGTAAGTTGGTCTTCCAAAAAGCAAAGTTGTGTGTCTCTCTCGTCCACCGAGGCGGAGTATGTTGCAGTCGGTAGTTGTTGTGCACAACTCTTATGGATGAGGCAAACTTTAAAGGATTACGGTGTCATTTGCGACAAAGTGCCTCTTTGGTGTGAGAATGAAAGTGCCATCAAGATCTCCCTCAACCCGGTGCAACACTTCAAGATGAAGCATATTGAGATCCGGTATCACTTCATCCGGGATCACATTAGGCGAGGAGAGATCGAGCTCAACTATGTCAACACTCATGATAACCTTGCAGATATCTTCACGAAGCCCTTGGATGAAGCAAGATTTCGCGAGTTAAGGCATGAGCTAAATATCATTGATTCGAGCAATGTTGCTTGAACCCTTGCACACCTCACCGTACTCAACATGTTGTCTTGTTTAGATGTAGGCATGGACATAGGGGGAGTGATGTTCTCTCAATGAACTCTCCCTCCCCCCATTATGCATAAATCGATCAAGTATTTCACATTAGCCATGTTTGATGGTACTTGTGCTTCAAAGACGAGTTTTGGTCATGGACCCAAGGATAATTCTTCGTGGTGCCATACCAATTGACTCAAACATAGGTGGCTTCGACCACCGTCCTCTCTTGGGGAGGTTGGAGTTAGCCTTTTGTTCTCGTGTTGTTTTCTCTCGTTCTTTCTTTGCTCTTTGCGTTGGGTTCTCCTAGGGTGTTGCTTCTCTCCTGTTTCATGCTCTTTCTTCCCCCCTTCGGATTGCACTCATTTAATCTTGGCTTGGGCATAGGTGGTCGGGCGGTACAACCGGGATCACGGGAGGTTCCACCGCTGGTACCTAGTTGTGCCGTCCCAATTGGTCTCCATTTGGTGTTTGGGCGGTTCCATCGCTCAAACCCACGGTAACCTACGTCCAGTACTACCGGTGGACACTGGGCGGTACTACCACTGCCTTCCAAGAACCGGAAGTACTGTCTCCAACCACCGGTCTGTACCATACGTGCGGTACAACCGCTCCCCGGAGCGGTTCTACCGGGGCGTGTCTACGGGACTATATATACTCAACGGGGCTGAAGGGTTTTCTTTTTCCATTCGCCCTCGTTCCTCTTCTCCGCGCCCTAGCCGCCGGCCCTCTTTGCCCCTGCCCTGGAGTGCGTCTCGCACTTCGGATCCTTGGGCTCTCCGTGGATTCTCTCCGTGGAAGCCTCCCGATCTCTTCCCATGGATGGTGGTAATGCCTCGTGTTCTTTGCTCCTAGATCTTTCTAGGGTTCTTCCTTTGTCTAGGGCATTACTTAACTTTCCACGATTAGTGTTTGAACTATGGAGTAGAAGAGATCTTTGTTTGCCTCCTGTCTTGTTTGTATCACTTAGAATTCGGAATATTACTTGTGTGATTAGTATGCCTCGGTTCGACCTATCTCCCCTGGTAGTGCCACCGTCAGCGGTTCTACCGCCCCTACAGGCGGTACAACCGCTGGAGCGGTACTACCGGCGGAGGAACCGGTACAACCGGAGTATATCAACCACCCAGCACTGTTCTATCTTCTCTGTTGCCGCAACATGTTCCTTTTCTGCTTGTGTGTGCAATTCTCTCATCATTGCTGGGTTTTGTGTGCTTTTTCGTGTGTGTGTGTTCAGGGGGCTCTAGTTCTCGCTCTGCTCCTCGCAAGACCAAGAAGAGGGCATGAAGGACCTTGCGCCCGGTTGTGTCTGATGATGAAGAAGTTGTGATTCCTACCAAGCCCACTCGCCGTGAAAAGTCTGCAGCTGCTAAGCAACGTGTGGTTATGCCATTGCATCATTGGAAAGCCAAGGATTGGGAAGCCTTCCAATCAAAGAATCCATATGAGGTTCCCATTGCTCCTCATTGGACCACCGTTCAGTTCCGGAATGATATGCAAGTGCGGATTGTTCATGAACTCTTTGAGCACATCAAGAACAGATATGCCAAGCAGTGGACAATTGATCTTGACCATTGGAGGAACAACATGGAGTATTTTGGTGAGGCGCTGGCTCTCTGCGAGGAGTTTGATCTTGTCAAGCTCATGTCAGTCAACTGTCACTTTGATGTTCAACTCATCCATCACTTCTATGCCACGATTCATTTTGGGGAAGATGATGCGCACACTCTCACCTTCATGTGTCGTGATGAATTGTTTCACGTTCCCTGGAGGGCATTCTGCAATGCTATTGGGTACGAGGATACCGGTCTGGAAGGAAGGGGTGGCATTCGTCCGCATGACTTTCCTGAGTCCATGCTTAAGGAGAAGCTTGCCCCTTTGTACATTCGGGGCCGTGGGATTATTGGAGAATCCAAGGATTTGGAGAAGGTCTATGACATCATGCACCGAGTGTTCCGCAATGTGCTCTTGCCCAAGGTGGGCAATCAAGATGAGATTCATGGCTATCTGGTTGATTTGATGGTTGCTATGAAGACCATGGTAGGGACAGGGGCAACGTTTGATGTGTCCAATTGGATGTGGCATGAGATGTACAACATGGTCATCTACCGTAAAGTCCAATCTATGCTCCGTTTGTCATGTGCTTTCGGAACTCTGTGTGGGCTGTTCGTCGTCCTGGAGAGCTCCTCACTTCTCCAGACAACCTCACTGTTCATGAGGTCAAGCTCCTTAAGAAGAAGAAGCATGTTGAGCCTCGCTTCCCTGCAAATGCTCCTGAGGATGTCTATGCTACTTCTGACGATGAGGACTTTGAGCTGGAGCCAGGGGCCAAGCCTTCGTGGGTGGCCAAACTCACTGCCAAGGTGAAGAAGACCTTTTGTCTCCAGGCTGACATCCAGAAGAGGATGTATGAGGCACATGTCAATGAGAAGCTTGCACGACATCGCCAAATTGCAATGATGAAGCACCTCAACATGCCGGTTCAGAGTGGCTCTGAGAAGAGCATCACCCCAGAGGAGCGTTGGATATCTACCCATAGCACCTGGACTGATGATGAAGCCCCTCCCCAGCCATCCTCCTCGTTTGCAGCAGCTGACAATGCCATGGAAGAATGTGATCACGACGACGATGACGACTATGATGATGAGGATCCAGATGCGACCGAGGAGTCAGAGGAGGACGTCTGAGCTTTGGGACGCTAGCTTCGCTCTTTTCCTTTTTGGTGTCTTGATGCCAAAGGGGGAGAGAGTTCTATAGGTCTCGGGGATTTGCATGGGTTTTTCTTTTTCTCGTTTTCTCGTGTTGGTCTTTGCTCGTGGACGTGTTTCGTTCCTTGCTGTGTGTGAGACATGTTACTCCTGTTACCTTTCCGTTCATCGGTCATTATCGTTATTATTGCACTCTAAGCATTATATTGTCAGAGTGGTGAGTCTATAAAATCTAGGGGGAGTCTAGTCTTGAAAGTGTGCCCATGCTTTCTAACAGCTAGTTCCTATTGGGGCACATATTCAGGGGGAGTTCCGTCTAGATTTCATTGACTTATCTCTTGCAAATCGTGTTGTTGTCATCATCCACCAAAAAGGGGGAGATTGATAGGGCATTTCCCTACTTTATGTTTTGGATGATGATGACAACCCTTTGTTGGTCTAATCGTGTGCTATATGTTTCAGGTTCTCGATGCTTAGGTTTACATCGGATTGCTATTGCCTCTCATGGGAAAAGATCGAAGACGTGTCCTCTACGCTTTTATTTTCTTTGGTCGTAGGGAACCCGTACTATCAAGAGGGAATCCTCATTAGAAAGTACCGTGGGAATCTTTTCACGTACATGTTCATCACCCCTCCTTTGTCTTCCTCGGGTGTGAGAGAGAGAGAGAGAGTTTTCCTGGTCTCTTCCCCTATCTTTCCTGCTCACTGTTTCTGCCCAGCGGTTGTACCGCTCTCTGGAGCGGTTGTACCGCTGGGTCTTGTCGCTCACCAGCTTTGCTCGAGTGGTTGTACCGCTGCCTCCGGGCGGTGGTACCGCCACCATGCTCTGCAAATGCTGGGGCGGTGGTTCCGTCCATGCACCGCTCAAGTACCGCTCGCGCTTTTGTTTTGATGCGGTTCTTGGGCGGTAGTGGCCCGGTTGGTCCGGTCGTTCCACGATGACCGATACCACCGGTGGTCCGAGCGGTTCTTCCACTCTGAACTTAGCCACCCAAGAGATCAAGGCCATGCGGTTGTTCCGGCCAGGCACCGCCAAAGTACCGGTCAAGCTCCTGTTTTGATGCGGTGGTTGTGCGGTGGCCAGGCAGTTAGTCCGGTTATTTTTCTTAGCCGGTACTACCGCCTGCTTGTCCGGTTGTACCGCTTGGTAGGGTTCTGCAGATACACCGTGAGTCCATGTTGTAGCGGGACGAGGACCGGTTGTACCGCTGCAGTGCAAAAAAACGCAGTAACGGTTGGAATCGAGGGTTACTATATAAGTGAGCTTCTCCCACCTACCTCTCTCACCTTTGACCTCTCTCACTCCATCATTAATGCACTTCAAGCTCTCTTGCCTGATCTCTCTCTCTCTAGCCACTCAAACTTGTTTATTTGCTAGGGATTGAAGGAGGAGACCTAGATCTACACTTCCACCAAAGGATATTTGCTTCCCCCATACTTTCTTGTGTGGATTTTGTTACTCTTGGGTGTTTGAGCACCCTAGACGGTTGAGGTCACCTCGGAGCCATATTCCATTATGGTGAAACTTCGTGGTTTCGTTGAAAGCCTCCAATTAAGTTGTGGAGAGAGCCCCAATCTTGTTTGTAAAGGTTTGGTCGCCGCCTTCAAGGGCACCAATAGTGGAATCACGGCATCTCGCATTGTGTAAGGGCACGAGGAGAATACGGTGGCCCTAGTGGCTTCTTGGGGAGCATTGTGCCTTCACACCGCTCCAACGGAGACGTACTTCCTCTCAAAGGGAAGGAACTTCGGCAACACATCCTCGTCTCCACCGTCTCCACTCTTGGTTATCTCGTGCCTTTACTTGTGCAAGCTTATTCGTTTCATATCACTTGCTTGCTTGTGTTCCTATCCTTGTTGCATCATATAGATTGCTCACCTAGTTGCATATCTAGACAACCTACTTTGATGCAAAGTTTAAATTATTAAAGAAAAGCTAAAATTGTTAGTTGCCTATTCACCCCCCCTCTAGTCAACCATATCGATCCTTTCACCGCTCCGCCGGCCCGCACGCACATGTCGGAATCGAAGGCTCCATGATTGGGTCTACTACCAATCACTGACGACGGCGGAGACGGACGCTCGCCGCCTACGGATGAAAAACGCAAAGGCGCTCCGGCTTGCCATTGAGCAGTCGGATCGCGAGGCAGCGGACGAAGCTCGGGTGGCCTAGCTGAAGCGGTAGCAGGACAGGGCCATCCGCCGGATGAAGGGGCTCATTTTCCTCTCTGACTCCTCGTCCAACGACCACCACCACCACAGCTCCACCTTCTCCGATAAGGACCAAGATCCACCACCAGCCGCAGACGCATACAGCTATGCGATGACCGGAAGGGCAAAGGCCTCACGAGGAAGTGATGATCCCATTCCTCCTTCGCTTATATTATTGGTTTTTGGTTGTTTAAGTTAAGAACTTGTCTCGCGATGAATTTTGGTGATCTTTTCGACGATGTAATGGATTTATATATGTGCATTTCTTTGTTCGTTTGATGTTGATTTCTTTATTCACTATTTCATTATGTTTAATGTATAGTATAAATATAGAATGTCGTATATGAGATACGCGAACGTGGAATTGATTGTTTGAGACGTGACCGGTCAGTCCGCATACGCGCCCGACCTCTCATGCTTGCACTGAAAAGCGAAGCAGATTCTCCGAATGTACGCCGCTCCGCCCGGGCAAGGGAGTGGAGACGTCGTCGCATACGTACGTTGCGTGGACATGCATGCACCGAGATAACTCATGGACTATAGGTCAGGCAATGGCTTTATCTCGACCGTCGTCATATGTGACCATGCATGGATTCAGCTCATCAGGACAGCCCCAGGCAGAAGGTCGCATGTGCAGATATTGTCCAAGAAGAGATGAGTACAGCGCTAGTAACTTTGGCAAAGAAAATGGCTCTCTGTGACTGTGTGGTGTGCACCGTGCACGCCGGCATATCACGTACTTCCTTTGTTCGAAAAAACTTGTCTCAAACTTGTTTCTTAAATGGATGTACTACCTATCACTAACTTGATGCTAGATACATCCGTTTAGGGATAAGTTTTTTCGGACAGAGGGAGTAAGTAGATAGACCAGTAGTTGACGTGCCCGGCCATGGTGTGTACGTCGTGCTCCGAGTCCTAGCTCTCGATCGAGCTCGTCGTTCTGTCTCTGCTTCGAATGGAGAAGTGTTCTTACGGAAAATGTATGGAAAATCCAGAGTATTTCGTGCGGAATACTACAAGCTTAGTGTTCCGTTTCTTTAAGTAAAAAGAGAGAGAGGCAAACAAGCAAAAGAAGTGATGAAGAGTCATCCTTGGCTGTTGTACTTGTCTTGACAAATTACGTATACATATTCTCCGCACATATATCCATGGGTACGTTCAGTTCACCAGGACACGGCCATGCTGTGATCATGGCCTCGACTCTAGAAATTCGCCAGAAACAGGCCGCTTCAAAAGTTGCCTTTCTGAGCAACTTGCAGAGAGAAATAATACTGATGATGCCATGAAAAATTGTCTTGTACTATAGGACTAAGCAGCTACAGCCTACATAAAGTTGCCCCTTAATTGGTCACCAATTCATCACGACAAAGTACGATGACTGTAGGTGCTGCTAATCTAGCGCCGGATTCAGCCCCCCCGGAAGATGATGAGGAAGAAAAATTAAGGACCAAGTGGAGGGTGGGGTGTACTCCAATTCTCCTACAACCGTGAGAGTTGCGACCTGTGACCAGCGTGTTTTGAATGGAGCTGGTGGTTATGGATGATTAGATGATGTCGTTAACGCCTTGCAGCTACCAGCAGTGGCGTGGGCTACAAAGAGTTGGATCGACCGAATTGACGTAAACAGTTGGAGTAACACTTGCAAGCTGCATTTAGTTTGGAAATTAGAACACACAGCTGCGCATATGAAGGCCAAGTTGCGTATGAATGGGACAGCTGAATTAGCTGTTTTCTCCTATAATCTTCGGCTCGTTCCAGTTCATCCATTCTTCCGTGATCAACAGCAAAGATAGATATGCACCTCCAATATGGCCAATTCAAACCATTTTCTTACCGAAGTCGTAAATAAATTACTCAATGCATTGCCAGCTTCGTCCTTCAACCGCCCAACGCGGAAGAGTAAGCCAAGTTGTCTGGTACTTCGCCGGCAACGACCGATCGATCGATGGCGACCTGTTTGTACTTGGACGATCGAAGAAAAGGTCTAGCTTGATTACCAGCGAAACGGACACGCTCCTGTCCACCGGAGCCAGAAGAAGAGAACCACCGAAAAGCGCAGCAGGTTCATTGAACATACGCCGGCTGGGCGTGGGCGGTCGCATAGGAACGCACGTCGGAGTGCAGTGCAGTACTCGCAGCGCAACGAAAACAGCTTTTTTCTGAGTTGAGGAGGCTACGTGCATGCATCATCACGCATGCATGCATGGCATGGACGGATGCGTGAACTGCAATGCCTCTATGACAGCCCACGCTAGGTTTTTCCTCTATCGTCCGATCCTGAAAGTCTGAAACAACTCATGGATTCATGTAAGTAGATTAACCTAGATGTGAAGAACATGAAAGACGAGAGGCCTCCCGCGTCGCCCCCGCTCAGGCGACTCGAGCGGGATCTAAAACCCTAGCCGCCGGGGGTCCCCATCCGTCCTCCCTCCCCTCGCCGCCGCCGAAGGACGCCGCCGGCTATAGCCCGGGGCTGATGGCGGTGGCGGGGGTCTTCCCTCTTGCCTGCGCCGTGCGGGTGGTGCGGAGCCCCGCGGTGTGGGTGGCACGGCCGATCTGGCCTGGCGGCGCGGCTGGCCTGCCTTCCGACGGCGGCGCGGCGGCTGCCTCGGCCAAGGGCGGCGATGGTGGGGTGCGGCAGCCGGCCCTCCGGACAGATCTGATCTGGCCGGCGCGGCCTGCTCCATGTGCGGCGGCTCAGATCGGCGGCGACCCGTGCACACAGTACGTGATGAAGGTTCTTCGAGCGGATCCGGATGAAAACCTTGTGCTCGGCTTGATGCCAAGACCGGTGTTGGTGGCACCCTGTGGTGTCATTACCTTCTTGAAGGCATCGCCGTGGAGAGGCTCTAGACCTCTATCCGCTACCTCCGGGGGAAACTCTAGATCAGTTGATCGGATGACGGCGGCGCATTGGTGTCGTTTCCTCCTTGGGGGCGTCATTCTTGGAGGCGTACACGGGTTCGAGGGACCAGCGGGCGCCTTTTTTGGTGGAGCGGTACTTCATCCTTCACATTGATGACGGCGGATCTCGGCAGCGTGGTGCAGTGGAGACTCGGCGCCCGATGCGCGGTGATGGACTCGCGCAGGTGGAGGTAGTTGTCTGGCGTCAAGATGGCGTCGATGGCGGCGTGGCCTGACAAGGTAGAAGCCTCAATATCTGCTCTGAAGACGGACCTGTGGAAGATGGCGGCGACGACACATGTGAGTGCGTCAGACCAGTTTATGCCCCAGACCCGGTATGTGGCTCGGCTGGGGCTTCTGGCTTTTGATGATAGGCTTAGGCGAGTAGACTGGGTATTTGGCCTAGGTAGCACCCCTTTATCATATGGATAGGAGTAGTGGCATATGTTGCCAAGATGGCGGATTCATGCATTTTGTTGTAATACTTTGTAAGGTCTTCGTGAATAATCAATAAAATGGCCGTATGCATCTTTCATATATAGAGGCCGAGGGTCATCCTTCTTTTCTTAAAAAAAAAATTTAACCTAGATGTACCGATCCATGGATTCAGCTCACCAGGATGTCTCCAACTGAAGGCCATATGTATGTTCATGCATGTGGTCCGAGGAGATGAAGAATCTAGAGATCAGTGAGCGCAGGGCACTAGCAGCAACCAGACTGACAGCGAGATTATAATTGGTACTTTTATTTATTTTTCCTTTGTTAGCCGCCACTGTCTGCAGGTTTTTTGGCCGGCCAGCTTGCACGCCAGAGCCGACCTCGACATACATCTAACATTTCCTTGTGTTGGGACACTCGATCGTTGAATCAAGTGGGTTGCTGGGGTATGCATCACGCAAGAATCTAGCCACGGATTCAGCTCCCCAAGGAAACCTGAATAAAGGTCTTGCATGCATGCACGCAGGGTCCTAGATCATCGTGAAGAGAGAAAACGAGATAGAGCTGCAAGTTGTGTGCCCTTTTGCGATGCCATAGCTTGCTTTGTATGGTGGCATATCCTATGATTTGTTTTAGACGATGGAAAGGAACCTATCTCTGCATTCAAAGATAAAACACTGACGACATAGTAGCATATCGTACGTATATGATTGATCATAATGGTTGGTAGAACGTATTGTCCAAAATTCCACTAGAGATATTTTTGACACGAACAGCTTCTTGGCATATTTCTGAGACCGAAAATCCTACATCCACGTGATTTTACGAAGCATCTACGTAATCTTCCTAATAAACTTTCTCTCCTCCCTGAATTTAACGGGTGTGGGGCCCGGGGTGGGCCCAATTTCCTCCCTCCATCTCCCATCAAAACGCTCCATCTTGCTCATTTCGTAGGTCAGATGTCCGAACGTAGTTCTTGTATTACTCCGTCGTGGTTGTAATTCTTCTAGTCGTGTTTTGGTAATCTTTGGGAGAACTAAAGGCCGAACTATTGTATGGCTTGGGTCGGGACCACAGATCGTTTTAGACGTTGTTAAGCGTGATTGTACTTTGATTGAGTAATACAACCGCAAAAAAATCCATTGCATAGACGTAGCATTGCTCTTCTGACTTCTGAGACAGAAGGTTTGGCATTCAAAAAAATCAAATACCCGGCATTGTGTAGTCCATATGGCGCTAGATTCATGCAACTTAATAATTACTGCTATCATGTACAACAGCTCCCTCGTCGTACTAAAATATTGTAGTGCTAGTGGAGTAGTAGTAAAATTACTACGTAGATCGATCCATCTGGCTGGCCTGGCCTGGGTTCAGATCACCCGGACAGCCCAAATAAAGGACTACGTACAGACCAAGAAGATGAAGCTTCCAGCATTATGCCAGTACACCATTTTTAAAGGCAGATTCTACTGCAATTTGCCTTTTTATTGGCGACTACGGCAGCAAGCATAGTCGTAGTCCCTATTATTTTGCGTAGCAAGTTGCGAGAGCTCGAGCTGAGCTCGAGAAACAGGTCATCACATCTCATTGTTTACGACGATGACCAAGTTGCCTGTCCTTTGGTCATGATGGTACTCTCATCGCCGCTTCCATTTGGGATGAGCTCCCAAGACAGATCGAGCAGGGGTCGGCCCGTAGATTGAGAGGTCTTGGTTCCATAACACACTGCACAAGTATGCAAGGTGTCGCCCACGGTAATGACGACGCCTGATCAATCAGAATCAGGGGTGATCCGTCAAACCAAGGCATCAACATTCAGCAGCGCTGTTAGGTTATTCAGGAGATGTGCGCAGATGCAATGGATCTTCCATGTCAAACGACAACGCATCGACAAACTAAAACCCAGCTGTTCTTGGCCGTTTATCACTAGCGTGGCATGTCCGGCCGTCTAATAGCATTGTCATATGATGGAGTTTTGGGGTCCAAAGATGCGGCGTGTGTATAGATTATGTTCTACGTAGACCTCATCGAATAATAATAATGCTCTCCGCGGAATGGATCCGAACGAAGAAAACAGCTCGAATGAGCGCTTCGGAATCGTCGAGGAAGATGGCTCATATGCTGTACTCACTCAAACCATATTACTTGATGCTAGATACATTCGTTTGAGCGACAAGTAATATAAATCGAAGGATGTGTTTGTTTGTGTAGAACGGCAAGAGATGCAGATGCATGCACCTCGGCGCCATGGCCGGCTAGCTCTGGCCTGGGTGTGAATAAACGCAGGAGGGGCCGGGCCGGTTTCGATCCCTGTCACAGAAAAGGGAAACGTACTACTACCTGTGCATGCATAGTTTCTGGAGAACCGAAATTGTTACTGGTGCAGCTTACCTGGACCTGAACGACACGCGCAAGATTTAATTTGTAGGAGTACTACCATTATCACTGAACACGATTCAGTGTTCCGGACGACAGCTACGTAACGCATGCCACCACGCTGTGATGCATACGCCTCACTTTGAGCAGAAAGGCATCGCATATGTTGCGCATGTTTATTCGTTGGCATCTTCTGAACCACACGAATATAATGATGTACTATCTTCTCACTTCTCAGCAGTTTTTTGAGGAGTGCTTTGATCTTTTTAGCAGATTTGCTATGTCGTCTGGGTTCACATTTATGATGATGATACCAGAAGACCTTCTTTTCTATAACTATGCATTATTTCAAATAGTACGATCAGTACAAACACATGTGAAGTCCGCTAGACAAATTGAACGAAGACATATGTCACAAAGATTATGCAGCAAGGATCCCCAAAAAATAAAATTTACAAAGGGTTCCCAAGAGATCTCTGGACACATCAAGACCAACAGCTGCCTCCATACTCCATCGTTGCCGAAGCGCTCACTGGAAGAGAACCGGCAGCTTCCAACGTCTCAAGATCCAGGGCAGCATCATCGCCGAATTGGCTTTCAAAACCGATGAACAGACCCGCTGCATGCAGCAAGGCACTTGTCGTTGTGGCATGTCGGTCGCAGAACATCCCCATGCTGCCTGGACTCGGATCCATCGCTTCCCACCGTTGAAGTCAAGGGAGAAACGCTAGCACCGCCGCCGTCGGACCACAAAACCCGCTTCTGGACCATCATCTTGTCCTAACCGATGGCACCGCTGCGAAAGACGGAAGCCACGAACGACACAAAAGAATAATAAATCTCACTGTCTCAAATAGTCGGCAAGAAGATGAGTCTACCGGCTTCTCGACGTCGTCATGAAGATCTTCGTTGTGGAGAGGAAGAAGCCGAATCGGTTTTATTCGACGCGGCGCCGTCCTAATCACTCCAGCACCACCAAACGAAACATAGACCTTGCCTACAGAACACCACAGAAGAGGAACGTATTGGGGAACGCAGTATTTCAAAAAAAAAATCTACGATCACGCAAGATCTATCTAGAAGATGCATAGCAACGAGACAGGAGAGTGTGTCCACGTACCCTCGTAGACCGAAAGCGTAAGTGTTATATTAACGCGGTTGATGTACTCGTACTCTTTGCGATCCAATCACGATCCAACCGATCAAGTACCGAATGCACGACACCTCCGACTTCTGCACACGTTCAACGCGATGACGTCCCTCGACCTCTTGGTCCAGCAGAGGTTCAGGGATGTAGATGAGTTCTGTCGTGGATTTGTCACGACAGATGTCCTCGTGAAAGGACTTAGTCGTGGAGTCATCGCTACAGGTTAGCTCAAAGGGGTTAAACCGGACAAGGGACACGAGAGATTTTATACTAGTTCGGCCCCTTCGATGAAGGTAAAAGCCTATGTCTAGTTGTGATTGGAATTGCTAAGGTTTCGATGACCAGTGAGCGAATCCGCTTTGCCTGATTCTCGACTTGTTATCTTTTGTCCCTAAACCGCTGTCGGGTCGTCCCTTTGTATACATAGATTGACGCCCGCCGGTTTACAGAGTTCCGAGGCCGGATCATACACGTGTCCGGCTCGGTCTCTATTCCTTACAATACAAGTTACATGAAAGAGTCGGTTTACGTCTACAGGCCTTAACTCGCCTTTGGGCCTTGGGCCTTCGTAAAGCGCCACCATCCTCACGTCTTCATGGGCTTCTATATTCATGGAGTTAACCCGGCCACTCTTATCCAGTTTACCTCCAGTAGTCATATCCCCAAGATTAGGCTCTAGATTGATTTGAACTTGTTCATGTCAATCTTCAATACTTAGAAAAATTCTTGCCCTGGCACCATCATATGGATCTGGCAAACCGTCGTGACATCATCCTTTAGATCCGTAGTAAATCTCCATGACGTCATCTATTCGTTGAAGCCGAAAATACCCTTCATTAATGAATATCCAACCATCGAGGCGACATCTTTATTAACTATCTATTTTAAGCTCCTCGGTCCACGCACTTATCGCTTATCGGTTTGCCTTATAAATAGGACCAAGGGCCATTCCCTTTTCCCCCTTTGTCTCCTTCGCTTCTTCCTCCTTGCGACACCTCTGCAACCGAGCGCCGCCGCTGTCGTCGAACTTCGCCTCCGCCTCTCCGTTGGCCGCTGCATCAACCGGGTTGCACCAGAGATCCGCGGTGTACCTCCGCTGCTTCAACAGTCGTTGTAAGTCCCTACCTTTCTCCTTTGTAGATCTGTTTAGGGTTTCCTTGTTCATCGAAGTTCATCGAAGCTCCGGCACTGTTCTTCCCTGTTTCTCCTTAGTCTATGGATAAAAACCTCAAACTTGATATATTCCATGTAATCGCTTATCTTCTGTTACCACAACAAACCCTTATGCGCATAAAAACTGATTTGATCCTTTGTGAACTGCTTCGGGACCAATCTTTTTTAGGTCTAAATCTTTTTGCTTTCCCGTCTTACGGTAGATCCAAAATTTCCATGCAACCTTGTGAAACCTGTTTTACCTTACTTAGTCATTCTTGCCATAGATCTGTATCCTCTTTATCCCATAGGCGATTTACCTTTGTAAAAGCAATCTATCACATACCATTAGTCCCCTGGTGAACCGGCAAGCCCTTTAGCTCCGTTGTCATACTCCGGTTTAACAGCATGCGTATACCTTTGTTCCGATATTGTTCTGTCATTCATTATTGTATCAGCCTCCGGTTTACGAAATTTACATACTTGTATATCTTTATTCCATTATACCTCATGCACCACCATGAATGAATTGTAAACCGGTATTTCTTTTTCAGCTTTTCACTTGCAATGGCCAAACAGTTTTATGCCTGTAACTGGGCTCCTTCCCGGGTTACCGAGGAGCAGCTTAATGGAACGGTCAGAATTGGTACCTTACCAAAAAAGAATGAGATCCGGTGGCGAGTTCCTGGACCGGAGAATCCTCCCACCCCTAAACAGGGTGAGGTAGTGGTATTTGTTGATCACATAGGCCGTGGTTTGAAACCGCCCGGGTCAAAGTTTTTCCGGGATGTGCTTGCCAGTTTCCAGCTCACCCTCAAGATATTGGACCTAACTCGGCATCCAATATATGCAATTTCCAAGTCTTCTGTGAAGTGTACTTACAAGAAGAACCAACTGCTGAGTTGTTCCGTTTTTTTTTCATCTAAACCGACGTACTGAATTTGTAGACGGACCCAACACTGAACTTGGTGGCGTCTCCATTCAAAAAAGGAAAGAGGTTGAATTTCCTCATGCCAAGCTGCACAGTCACCCCAAAGAGTGGAACCAAACTTGGTTCTACTATAAAGACACCTCACCTGAAGTCGAGAACCCTCTGCCGGGTTACCGTGCCCACCGGCTTTCCAACACTCACCCACTGCCGCAACGTCTAAGTGCCCAGGAACGGGCCTCATATGCCCCTCAACTCGCCAAGCTCCGAGCCTTTATGGCCAACGGTTTATCAGGCGTCGACTTTGTGCGTTGCTGGATATCCTAGAGCATCTTACCATTAAGTCACCGCTCCGGTTTAATGTGTGAGTACACTGGTGAAGTAAAAGACTCCCAACGTCACATCAACATTCAGCTAGCCGATGAAGAAGTCACTGAGGGTGTCAAGAAGATTTTGAATGAATCAGAATCTGTCTGCCGCCAAACCGGCTTGAACCCCTTCTACGCAAAAAACAAACCGCCTGCTGTAAGTACTGTCCTTCCACTTCACACTTGATATCTTGTAGACTGTACAACCTGTGAATACCCTTCCACTTGTTTATAAACAGGGTGATGATCCGTCCTGGAAGAAGAAACCTCAAGAAAAAGCGGCAAAGCCTTCCCGTCCTAAGACAAAAGCCGTCAAGAAAACCTCAAAGTGGAAGGGAGATGAACGTATCAGCATAGAACTGGATGACGACCTGGATGAACCAGAAGTTGAGGTAGAACTTGATTCACTTGGTTCCCTTTTTATGCATCTCATTAACAATGATATTTATCAGGAGGGTGTGGAGGGCAGCCAAGCTGATGATGTAGAGGTAATTATCCTTTCCTCCGGTTCAGACTCTCTGCCAACACAAAAAATCCGTCAAGCAATCCGGAAAGTAAGCTTTTCACATCCTCTTGCTCACTTGGATCCAACATTTATTTTGAAGAAGCAGCAGCACGAGGCTCGCCGCACAACCCGGCACAGCGGCCAAAAGGTCACTTTGGCCGGTTTACCTGACACCCCGGTTCAAAAGCGCTGATATGAGGTCTCACCTCCTTCTGACAATTCTTATCCAAAGGCAGGTTATTTTCGACAACCTATTAATCCGTCCAATTCAAATTATCAGGTGACACCTCCCTCATCTTCTAGCGAGTCAACAACGACCCAACTTCCTCCTCTCAAAACTGTAGCTGGGTAAGTACTTAAACCCCTTCTTTGAATGTTTCCATACTTTGTATACTATGCTTAACTTTCGCATCTTTTCCTATTTTTAGAGCCAAAGCCAGACCCAGCAAAAAGGCTCGGGTGAACAATCCGCCCGAAGACCAGGTGGTTCATGAACCGGAGCAAACGGTTGAACCGGAACAAACTATGGAACCGGAGGGTCCCAATCCTGAAGCTACTTTTGATGAGCCACCCCCTCAATATCACAATCTCGATGAACAACCAGAATTTGACATTGCTGCGCCTGATGCTGAATCGGCCGATCCAATCCGAGCTGATGACAGGCATTCTAGTCCGGTGAGAGCTACTGAAACTCCATCAACTCCAGAAAAAGCTACTGGAGACAAAGAGGGCGAAGTTATCATTACTGGTATTGGTCACACCTCTCCTGGCCATCCTGTAATCTTGGTCAAACATAGTGCCAAGGAAGAGTGTGCTGCCATGGAAAAAGGCAAATGGAGCACTGACTTGTCAAGCTACGCCCATCTCAGTGCTCAAGAACTCCACTCCGGTTTTCTAAACCGTCTGCACTCAAACCGGGATTATGAAGCCGGTTTGGTGAACCTGATGAAAGAGCGCTGAGGGAGTCCTGGATTAGGGGGTGTCCGGATGGCCGGACTATACCTTCAGCCGGACTCCTGGACTATGAAGATACAAGATTGAACACTTCGTCCCGTGTCCGGAAGGGACTTTCCTTGGTGTGGAAGGCAAGGTTGGCGATACGGATATGCAGATCTCCTACCATTATAACCGATTTTGTGTAACCCTAACCCTCTCCGGTGTCTATATAAACCGGAGGGTTTTAGTCTGTAGGACAACATACAGAACAACAATCATACCATAGGCTAGCTTCTAGGGTTTAGCCTCTCTGATCTCGTGGTAGATCTACTCTTGTACTACCCATATCATCAATATTAATCAAGCAGGACGTAGGGTTTTACCTCCATCGAGAGGGCCCGAACCTGGGTAAAACTTGGTGTCCCTTGCCTCTTGTTACCATCCGGCCTAGACGCACAGTTCGGGACCGCCTACCCGAGATCCGCCGGTTTTGACACCGACATTGTGCTTTCATTGAGAGTTCCTCTGTGTCATCGCCGTCAGGCTCGATGGCTCCTACGATCATCGATAGTGATGCAGTCCAGGGTGAGACCTTCCTCCCCGGACAGATCTTCGTCTTTGGTGGCTTCGCACTGCGGGCCAATTCACTTGGCCGTCTGGAGCAGATCGAAAGCTACGCCCCTGGCCGTCAGGTCAGATTTGGAAGTTTAAACTACACGACTGACATCCGCGGGGACTTGATCTTCGATGGATTCGAGCCACTGCCGAGCGCGCCGCACTGTCCCAACGAGCATGATCTAGCTCTGCCGCCAAAAAGTGCCCTGGAGGCCGCACCCGGATCGGCTTCGCCTCTTAATTCAGAGCTAACTGCGCCGATCGAGGATGGGCGGTTGGACGTCGCCTCGGGGGCTGCGATCCCAACGGCGATCGAGCCGAACACCAGCCCTGCACTCCGCGAGATTCGTGACTCCAAGGAGCCGGACTCCTCTCCGGACTCCGAACCCTCCGCGCCCCTGCCGATCGAATCCGATTGGGCGCCGATCATGGAGTTTACTGCCGCGGACATCTTTCAGCACTCGCCTTTCGGCGATATTCTGAAGACACTGGAGTCTCTCTCTTTATCAGGAGAGCCCTGGCCGGACTACGGTCAGCAAGGTTGGGGTACGGACGATGAAGAAATTTAAAGCCCACCCACCACCCACTTTGTAGCCACTGTCGACGATTTAACCGACATGCTCGACTTCGACTCCGAAGACATCAATGGTATGGACACCGATGAAGGAGACGATGAAGAACCAGCGCCTATTGGGCCCTGGAATGCCACCTCGTCATATGACGTATACATGGTGGACGCACCAAAAGATGACGACGAGGAGCGGAAGGACGCACCGAAAGCTTGTTCCCTCGAAAAGCAGTCAAAGCGGCGACGCAAGCGCCGCCCCAAATCCTGCCTCCACAAAAATAGCGATCACACAGACCCAGCGCTGGAGCAGGGCGAACCGCTGCCGGACAACGGCAATCCGGACAATCAAACCGAACAAACAAATTCTATGAAGGATAATGGTCCGGACGACATAACGCCGGACAGGCACCCGGAGCAGTAGAATGCCCGTAAAAGGCTTGTTGCCACCGCGAGGAGTCTTAAAAAGCAGAAGCAAAGGCTCAAGGCCGCGCAAGACACACTCCAAATCAGATGGAGTAAAATGCTCAACACTGCAGCGAGGTACGGCGACAATCGCCCCTCCAAGAGCTACCCAAAGCGGAAGCTGCTACCCGAATTTGATGAGGAGGCCTCAGACCCCCCACAACCAAATATCAAAGCATCCACCTGGTCGGATAGACGACCCCTCTACCAACACAGAGCGGCATACAACACCGCTCAGAATACAACACGCGACCCATGCGAGGGCTCGCACCCAGAGGACGACGCAACAAGATCCATCTATGGACCACGCAAGCGCGCCCCAGCATACAATGCAACACAACAAACATCCGAACAACGCGGCACACCCAGCTACAGGGGTGCCGCACACCCCCTATGTTTCACCGATGAGGTGCTGGACCATGAATTTCCAGAGGGATTCAAGCCCGTAAACATAGAGGCATACGACGGAACAACAGACCCTGGGGTCTGGATTGAGGACTACATCCTTCATATCCATATGGCTCGAGGAGACGATCTCCACGCCATCAAGTACTTACCCCTCAAGCTCAAAGGGCCAGCTCGTCACTGGCTCAAAGGCCTCCCCGAAAGCTCCATTGGAAGTTGGGAAGAGCTCGAAGACGCCTTTCGGGCAAATTTTCAAGGGACTTATGTCCGACCTCCGGATGCGGACGATTTGAGTCACATAACTCAACAGCCCGGAGAGTCACCCCGAAAGTTTTGGAACAGGTTTCTTACTAAAAAGAACCAGATTGTCGACTGTCCGGACGCCGAAGCCTTGGCAGCTTTCAAGCATAGCGTCCGTGACGAATGGCTCGCCAGACACCTCGGCCAAAATAAGCCGAGAACGATGGCCGCATTAACAAACCTCATGACCCGCTTTTACGCGGGTGAGGACAGCTGGCTAGCCAGATGCAGCACCAGCGACCCCAGTACATCTGAAGTTAGAGATGGAAAAGGGAAATCACGGTGCAACAGCAATAACAAATGCCGGAATAAAGAAGACAACACGAAGGGCACGACAGTAAATGCCGGATTCAAAAGCTCTCGGCCAGGTCAAAAGCCGCCCCCTAAAGGCACCAGGGATGAACTATCCAGCCTCAACAAAATTCTGGACCAAGTATGTCAGATCCATAGTACCCCTGGTAAACCTGCTAATCATACCCACAGAGTTGGGTCTTCAAGCAGTCCGGCAAGCTCAACGCCGTACACAAGGGGGAGGATACACCGAGTGAAGACAAGGACGAGCCCCCCAAGCAAGACACGGGGGAACAAAAGAAATTTCCACCAGAAGTCAAAATAGTAAACGTGTTACACGTGATCAAGGGAAAAAACAACGCGGCACTCCCAAAAAAATATACCCAAGTGCCTGTCACCGCGAAGTCCTGCCACTGGTCGTCTCAACCGATCACTTTCGACCTCGCGATTACTCAGCAAGTATCCGGCACGCAGGATGGGCTGCCCTGGTATTAGACCCAGTAATTGGCAGATATCACTTCACACGAGTCTTGATGGATGGCGGCAGTAGCCTAAACCTAATATATCAGGATACAATCCGCGGGATGGGGTTAGACCCAACACAAATTCGCCATAGCAATACTACCTTTAAAGGAGTAACGCCAGGCCCAGGGGCTCGTTGTACGGGCTCCCTCCTACTACAAGTTATATTCGGCTCCCCCGATAACTTCCGTCGCGATCATTTAACTTTCCACATCGCTTCGTTTCATAGTGGCTATCAAGCACTGCTCAGACGCGAAGCTTTTGCTCGCTTTAATGAAATACCACACTACGCCTCCCTCACACTCAAGATGCCCAGTCCACGTGGCATCATTACAGTGCACGGAAATATCAAACGATCTCTGCGCGCCGAAGAGAGTGAGGCTGCCTTGGCAGCCGCACACTAAAGGCGCCCGGACCAGCGAAAGCATCCAATAGGTCCTCAAGACCTCAGACACAACTAATCGAGTCCGGCGCCGCTACTTATACCGAATAAATGGTCACACCCCTATTTGTCAATACAAGGGGCTCAACGCGCGCAGACAAGTGGCAATTTCTTCTCATCTTGAATTATGCATGGTTTCTTTAAAAAACTATCTTTTTGCATGACAACTTTTTCACCTAAATTCCTCTCTTTTACAGACGATCATCGTGCTAAACCCGTCCAGGATACGACACAACGGAGACACAGGCGCAGACGTGCAACAGGGACCCATTCCAAGGATTCTTTTTAGATTAAGACCCTGCGTAAACCTTTTTTACTGTCTCTTGTTGATACATATCCACCGAAGGATGCTGACGTCTTGGCATGTGGCCACGTAAGAACAATGCACGTACCTGGACAGAAGGGGCTTCTTACAAAGGCCATTATTTAGGCCCGGTTTATACCACTAAGACCAAATACCTTAGGGAGTGTTCGGCGTCGCGAGTTCGGCCTTATATGCATCAGCTCCGAATCATTGTCTTTGGTCAAATGTTGGGTTTGCTTGGCTCCTGTGTTTTGGTGCCTTACGTTCCGCTTTACCGGCTAAGGTAGCACCAGGAGAACTACTGCGATTGTGCCCTGGTTCATCCGGACGAGCACCTCAGTAGAGAAAGCCGAAAACTGACTGTCATGATATAGCGTGAGACTGGTCAACCACTCGATGACCTGTCAGAATGTTAGAATTCCTCCGCCTTAACGAAGGGCCGTTTTCCGGCCAGGCATGTACGCACCCCGGGATCGGGAGAGTGTGGAGCCACCAGGGGCTATCTAGTAGCCCCACTGTCAAACTCCTATGGCTAAGTGAAAGTGCTAAAGCATTATAGTCCGGTTGCCTCGCTCGCTCCGCTATCACCTCCTTAATAGGACCAAGACGTTGGGTTAAGTGTGAACGCGTGTTTTTGCGAGCACCTCCGTATTATATGCGTGAGGGTTGAAGCCGACGGCTACAATCTTTCAGGTTATACACATGTATACATAAACGGCCGCCCAGGAGGCATCATATTACTTTCAGGCAAACATATAAAAATAGCCTTATAAAAATTTATAAAAGCATTTCGCTTACAATGAGATTACATATCACTCAAACATAATATTTTTTGAGCACTGGGTCTCTATCAAACGAGCACCCTCAAGAACTTCTTCAAAGTAGTCTCAGCAGCCCTTCGACCTATGGCCGAATCCCGCGCTGCAACAGTGGTAGCATCCATCTCTGCCCAGTATGCTATAACACGGGCAAAGGCCATCCGTGCGCCCTCTATGCACGCCGACCTCTTCATCGCATTAATGCGTGGCACCACGTCAAGGAACTGCTGCACCAAGCCGAAATAGCTGTTCGGTTTTGACCTTTCCGGCCATAGCTGATCCACAACAGACCTCATGGAGAGTCCGGACAACCTATTTAGTTCGGCCCATTCGGCTAATTGGTCACTCAATGACAGCGGACGCTCGGGAGAATGGAATTATCTCCAAAACTGCCGGTCTACTTCACAGTCCGTCTGACCCTGAAAATACTTGGCCACATCGGCAGCGCTCGCCGCCAAATCCATATATACATCCTCCGAACTCCATAGCCGATCCAGAGGGGCATATCGTGGATCTCCGAACTTCTTCCGCAACATAAAGGATTTCCCAGCTACAATATCCCCAGCTTCCCGCAGCTCCTCCTTCTTTGCCCTCATAGCAGAGCGGAGGTCCTTTCTCGTCGCAACAGCCTTCTCAAGGTCCGATACCTTCGCTTGGTTTTCCTTTTCGAGAACCCGGCAACGGTCGGTGGCGGCTTTTAATTCTATGGCCATCTTGTTCGGCTCTCGCCATGCGCGGCCTTCTCGGCTTGCAATTCTTCGGCCGCCTTTAAAGCAGCCACATTACCCAACCTCACTTGTTCCTTGGCTCGGGCAAGTTCTACCCGCAAGGCTTCAACAGTGGCAGCTCCATCTGCAGTCACAACATGTTAAAGATACTAGCATCATGCTGCTCTTCCTATGTGGTGTTTACCAGATAAGGACACTTACCCTATGCCTCGTCAAGCCTTTTGTTAACAAGCTCGATGTCGCCGTCTGCCGCATCCAACTGCCGTTCTAAATGGGCAAACTCGCTAGTCTGGCTAGCCACTGGAGCTTCCATCACCTGCACATAGAGGCAGTATGGTTATTACCTGGGAATATGATCCTCTGTTCATCATCGTTTCCGGCGACAACTAGAGTCTCTGGGCTACTATCTACACAGGGCACACCTAGCATGTGCAGGACTATCATACATTCTTTTACGTACCTCAAAGCCTGTCAGTAGACTCATAAAAGCTTCATGCAATCCACTTTCGGCGGACGATATCCTCTCCATCATCGTATTTGTCAGCACACGGTGTTCATCTGAGATGGCCGCTCGCCGCACCAACTCCCTCAGAACATCTGATCGCACACTAGATGGTGCCGGACTCTTTTGTCTGCTCTCTTCGGGAGTCGGACACTGGGAGCTTCGGGGGTCAATGGGATTATCTTCTGGCCTCACCGGATTCGGAGAGGCCCTCCGCGACGACACTTTAGGGTCGCCCGCTTCTGGAGCGGAGGAGTCCGGAGGAGGCGTTTCACTCTCCATCATCTCTGGAAGAAGATCCCCCGAAGACAAGCTCATTTGAGAGGGGCTAAGGCCCGAACTGCAAAGATATATGCGGTGGTTATTTTCTCAGAAGAAAAAGATGGCATATCTGTACTATTAAAGTATTTCGGGTCACTTACGACTCGCGGGAGAATTGATCCCCCCGCGGACTTTGTGCGGCAACATCGCCCCCCAGGGTAGGACCCTCTGTGGGAGACTTCTTCTCCCGTTTGGAAGCTTCGGCTTCCGAATCCCCGGGCGCAATCCTTTTCTTCTTCTGGTCGTCTTCCTTCATGGAGATGCTCACTCCCTCGGTTAGAATGGGCAGCGTTGGGGACCCGCGTCCGACTGTATTATCCTCCACAGTGTCTTCCTTCAAGGGCTCCAGGCAAGGTGTGGTCTGGAGCATCTTTTCCAATACCGGATTTTCCAAACCCTCAGGGAGGGGGGCCGAACACCGAATCAACTTCGCCTTTGTTAGCCAGTCCTGGTCAAAAAGCGAACTCTCAGAGTTAACTTCGTAACAAATGAGAGATGTATATTCGGCCGGAAGATTCCTTACCTGTTCGGCGGCGCGGTTACTGCTCAGGCCCACGTCCTCGGTGATTTCCGGACACTCTACCTGAGGTCCGAAGAATGACTTGTACATCTCCTCGTGCGTCAGGCCGAGGAAATTTTGAATGGCACGCGGTCCCTCGGGATTGAACTCCCACAAGCGAAGGGGCCGGCGTTTGCAGGGCTGGACTTGACGGACCAGCATAACTTGCATTACCGCAACCAAACTGAAATCTCCATTAAAGAGATCTCGAATGCGGCTTTGCAGTATAGGCACATCCCTGGCTGGACCCCAGCTCAGTCCTCTGCTAATCCATGACATCAGTTGTGGTGGAGGGACCAGCGGAAAACGGGGGCGGCCGCCCACTTGGCACTTCTAGGAGCCGTGATGTAGAACCACTCCTGTTGCCACAATTCAGGCACCTCTGGAATGGAACCTTTGGGCCATGAAGCTCCCGTCATCTTGCGTGTTGAGGCACCTCCACACGCCGCCTGTTGCCCCTCGATCATCTTCGGCTTTACTTCAAAGGTCTTGAGCCATAGGCCAAAGTGAGGGGTAACCCGGAGGAAGGCCTCGCACACGACGATAAATGTCGTGATATGAAGAAAGGAGTCCGGAGCTAGATCATGGAAATCTAGCCCGTAGTAAAACATCAAGCCCCTGACGAAAGGATCCAGAGCAAGGCCTAGACCACGGAGGAAGTGGGAGACAAACACGACGCTCTCGTTGGGTTCGGGGGAGGGGACGGCCTGCCCCCGGGGAGACAGCCGATGCAAAATCTCGGCGGTCAGATATCTGGCCTCCCTCAACTTTTTGATGTCTTCTTCCGTGATGGAGGAAGGCACCCATCGACCTTGAAGGCTAGATCCGGACATGACTGAAGGTTCGGAGCACCTGGCCTAAACTTTGGGCGTTTGAGCTTGAGGCGGGGGAAGGATTCGATTGAGCACGGGAGGGAAAAATAAAAGCCTTGTCCCTTTATAAAGAGGGTGGATATCAAGCGTCCTCTCCGTGTCCGTTTGGAATTGCCTATAATCTAGGTGTCCTAGAAGCGGTTGGGTTACCCACGCCCGTATTGATGAGAATCCCGGAATAAGGGGGACACGATCTCTGCTTTAACAAGACGTGCCAAGGAAACCGCCTCGCATGACGCACTGAGGTGGGATAATGAAACGACTCGGATAAAGGCTTGGCCGTGGGGTGTCACGCTACAGAATACGTCAGCAGATTAGATTGGTGTAAATATTATTCTCTCTATGGCAATATGTGGAAACTTATTTTGCAGAGCCGGACACTATCTTTGTGTTCAAAATCTTCTATGAAGTACTTGGAGGAGGAACCCGCCTTGCAATGCCGAAGACAATCTGCGTGCCGGACTCATCGTCATTGAAGCCTGGTTCAGGGGCTACTGAGGGAGTCCTGGATTAGGGGGTGTCTGGATGGCCGGACTATACCTTCAGCCGGACTCCTGGACTATGAAGATACAAGATTGAAGACTTCGTCCCATGTCCGGAAGGGACTTTCCTTGGCGTGGAAGGCAAGGTTGGCGATACGGATATGCAGATCTCCTACCATTGTAACCGACTTTGTGTAACCCTAACCCTCTCCAGTGTCTATATAAACCAGAGGGTTTTAGTCCGTAGGACAACATACAGAACAACAATCATACCATAGGCTAGCTTCTAGGGTTTAGCCTCTCTGATCTCGTGGTAGATCTACTCTTGTACTACCCATATCATCAATATTAATCAAGCAGGACGTAGGGTTTTACCTCCGTCGAGAGGGCCCGAGCCTGGGTAAAACTTCGTGTCCCTTGCCTCTTGTTACCATCCGGCCTAGACGCACAGTTCGGGACCCCCTACCCGAGATTTGCCGGTTTTGACACCGACAAGCGCTATGAGGTATTTTCATCACTTTCCTTTCTTGAATCCAAAGTACAAACATCAACCCAAGTAGCCCCCAAGGGCCGGTTTATGATGACAATAATAAACCGGGACTGCAAAATACATTTAACTTTTACAAACTTGTCTTCCATATACCAACTGATCGTGTGAAGTAAATCAGACGTGATCATTATATTCCTGTAGTGTTTCGCCTGTGTAGCCCCCAAGGGTCAGTTTAGCTTTGCGAGGTAAACCGGGTCTTGAATCAATGCGTCAGCTTTGAACAGATGTACATTAGCCCCCAAGTGTTAGGGATAATGCTTGCATTGTACTTGAGACTTGTAAAAAATATGTTGATGATAGAACAAATAGGCATTAGCCCCCAAGTACAAAATGCATAACTTGTTATACGCTTGGTACTTCATAACCTGTTTTGATGATATATCTCACCTTTGTAGGCTGAGCTGAATAAGAAGGATGCTCAAACCGCATTGCTCATCTGGGCTCTGACATGCGGATGAAACTTAAAGCGGTGTACACCTTGATAGAATAGCTATTCTATGGATCCCAGCGTGCCATTTGCACTACAGCGTATAACAAGCTGGCGCCATCGTTGATAAAGGAAACAATTGAGAAGCTAGCCATGCTACCTGCCCAGATCAATGAACTGAAGAGATCAGCCGCAAGATAAGGAGCACTGACCGTGCTAATCCAGACCAAGGCATGGATTCCGGATCTTGAACCAGCAGATATCATCAAAGGGTATCCTGGCGTGAAAGAAGACGGCTCAGACTTCAATAATGACGATCTGCGAAGGCTGATAAAGGAGATGCGGCCAATAGCAAGCAAACTGGCGGAGGACACAGATTTATCTCATTTCCAACCGGTTTACGATGCTGAGGGAAAGAGACAGCCCACGGTGATCCATGATGTTGAAGAGCTTGTGCCTCCAATCCGTAAGCATACTTACACTCCTGACATTGACCCCTCCAGCCTTATCCATGAAGAGGCCGTGTTTCAAGCTTTAACCAGAATCGATTGGTCAACGGTTGATTTCCAGCGTCTGGGGAGGGATGAAGAGGATGTGACCGCGCAAGATGACCCTCAATCGCTGAGCCATCCAGATGAGGAATCCTAAACCGGTGGCTGGTTTAGCAGTTACAGTCTGATACTTTGTGAAAACAATTATGCAATTTGGGCCGTTTAAAGCGCCTTGTAATAGGATAGCAGGAACACCTTTATCTGCCATGCCATCGAGCATGTTTGTGTTGCTTGATACCTTGAAAACTTGTTCCGCTTTTGTGATCTATTTATGCATAGTCCAGTATGATTTGTGTTCCTGCATATAAGAACTTGAAAGTGTCCTAGTGGTTTAGCACTGGACGGGTCATGATGCCCAAAAATATATACATAACTTGGATGGATAACCAAGATTTATATTAACCAGATACAATAGATGATATCTGTGACATACCTCGTTGGCTGACCAACTGCTTGTATGGTAACGGTGAAAAATACCAATTCGGAGTGTTGATGACTCCTTGCCTTCTTGCTGGTTCACATAAAAACCGTAGTGGGCCATAACAGCCGCTGATTTGTTCATATAGTGCTGGTGACATATAGTCAAAACCAGACCGGAGCAATATGCCACCGGTTTAAAATTGATCATGTACTGACAACTAAACGTTGAAAGTCACGCCGGGTTGTAATGAACACCGGTTTATCAGAAAAATATTCATAAATCCCTTAACAAAAGATATATAAAAAACAGCAAATCAAAAAGAAAATAGATAAGGCTTTTCATGGGTTGCCAGGCCCTAAATTGAGGCTTTTCATGGGCTGCCAGGCCGCTGAGTTAAACCATTTTGCAAAGTCTTTTAAGATGGACCTCAATCTTTAACCAATCACCGTTTTTACTTTGACAAGTTCAGGGTCCATGGGATTAACTTGTCAAACGTCCGATGGGTCATACCAGGTTTACCTGGATGGAGTGGCTTACTTAAAAAGGCAGGATAACCCGGGGTTTTAGGTGAATACACCTGGCTTCCAAGCCTGGCTTGATAGCCTATTACAAGGGTGCAAACTCGTTGTTCTTTGAGAAGCAAGGAGCCCCCAGGTAATATTTGAGCTATGCTTAGTGGTTACCTATGTTTGAGTTGTGTTTGATGCTACAGACTCTCTTTGGTTCCACATAATTTCCTTTTGGCTTTGAAGCCTATCAAGAGGTGTAGCTATGGTGTGAAGACAACCAAGCCCCCTAGTGATATCCCTTTTTGGTTTTTCAACCGATCAAGAGGTGTAGCTATGGTTTGGATACGACCAAGCCCCCTAGTAACTTGCTTGATATCTGTGTGGCCTTATAGGTCGGGTTAATAAAACTCTGCTTTGTCAGTAGAAACCCTTGTGAAACCACACATGATGTAAAGAAAACAGAGACCCCGCTTTAGCCGAGGCTCCGGTTTATTATATAATATATACATTGTCATAAGTATGTACATAAGAAGAGCCTGTGGCTCAAGTATAGTAAGGCCGAAGAAGGGCTATATTCCACAGCCGCTTGGTCTCCTCCTCCGATTTACATGAGTCTTTGTGCTCTCGAACATCAATGAGGTAGTATGACCTGTTGTGTAGATTTTTGCTGACCACAAAAGGTCCTTCACAAGGTGGGGATAACTTGTGCATATCAGTCTGATCCTGGATGAGCCGGAGCACCAGATCGCCTTCTTGAAAAGTTCTGGTCTTAACCCGGCGGCTGTGATAACGTCGGGGATCTTGTTGATAAATCGCCGAAGGTGCTGCTACTAAATCATGCTCCTCATCTAGCAGGTCCAGTGAGTCCTGGCATGCTATCTCATTCTCAGCTTCAACATAAGCCGTCACACGGGGTGAGTCATGACGGATGTCACTAGGGAGAACCGCCTCTGCTCCGTAAACCATGAAGAAAGGTGTGTAACACGTAGATCTGTTAGGTGTGGTGTTGATACTCCATAACACAGAAGGTAACTCCTCCACCCAACAACCCGGTGTCCGCTTTAATGGAACCATAAGCCGGGGTTTAATACCTGATACGTCTTCATCGTATCTACTTTTCCAAACACTTTTGCCCTTGTTTTGGACTCTAACTTTCATGATTTGAATGGAACTAACCCGGATTGACGTTGTTTTCAGTAGAATTACCATGGTGTTATTTATGTGCAGAAACAAACGTTCTCGAAATGACCTGAAACTTCACGGAGCAACTTTTTGGAAAATATAAAAAATACCTGCAAAAGATGAAGGCCAGGGGGCCCACCACCTCTCCACGCAGGTGGGGCGTGCCTGCCCCCCTAGGGCGCGCCCCCCTACCTCGTGGGCCCCCTGGAGCTCCTCTGACTCAAACTCCAACTCTATATATTGTGTTTCGGGGAGAAAAAAATCAGAGAGAAGAATTCATCGTGTTTTACGATACGGAGCCGCCGCCAAGCCCTAAAACCTCTTGGGAGGGCTGATCTGGAGTCCGTTCGGGGCTCCGGAAAGGGGAATCCATCGCCATCGTCATCATCAACCATCCTCCATCACCAATTTCATGATGCTCACCACCGTGCATGAGTAATTCCATCGTAGGATTGCTGGACGGTGATGGGTTGGATGGGATCTATCATGTAATCGAGTTAGTTTTGTTAGGGTTTGATCCCTAGTATCCACTATGTTCTGAGATTGATGTTGTTATGACTTTGCTATGCTTAAAGCTTGTCACTAGGGCCCGAGTGCCATGATTTCAGATCTGAACCTATTATGTTTTCATCAATATATGAGAGTTCTTGCTCCTATCTTGCAAGTCTATAGTCACCTATTATGTGTTATGATCCGTTAACCCCAAAGTGACAATAATCGGTATACTTACCGGTGATGACCGTAGTTTGAAGAGTTCATGTATTCACTATGTGTTAATGCTTTGTTCCGGCACTCTATTAAAAGGAGGCATTAATATCCCTTAGTTTCCGTAAGGACCCCGCGGCCACGGGAGGGTAGGACAAAAGATGTCATGCAAGTTCTTTTCCATAAGCACGCATGACTATATTCGGAATACATGCCTACATTACATTGATGAACTGGAGCTAGTTCTGTGTCACCCTAGGTTATGACTGTTACATGATGAACCGCATCCGGCATAATTCTCCATCACTGATCCATTGCCTACGAGCTTTCCATATATTGATCTTCGCTTATTTACTTTCCCGTTGTTATTACTATCATCACTACAAAATATCAAAAACATTACTTTTACTACTGTTACCTTTTTTACCGTTACCACTACTATCATATTACTTTGCTACTAAATGCTTTGCTGCAGATATTAAGTTTCCAGGTGTGGTTGAATTGACAACTCAGCTGCTAATACTTGAGAGTATTCTTTGGCTCCCCTTGTATCGAATCAATAAATTTGGGTTGAATACTTTACTCTCGAAAACTGTTGCGATCCCCTATACTTGTTGGTTATCAAGACTATTTTCTGGCGCCGTTGCCGGGGAGCATAGCTCTATTCTTTGAGTCACTTGGGATTTATATCTGCTTATCATTATGAAGAACTTGAAAGATCCAAGAACCAAGATTTATGCCTCAACTACGAGGGGAGGTAAGGAACTGCCATCTAGCTCTGCACTTGATTCACCTTCTGTTTTGAGTAAGCTTGCGACACCTAAACCTGCTTCTGCTATTTGTTCTGATATGTCGCATGTTATTGATGATGCCACTTCAGCTATACATGATACTTATGATGAAACTACTTCTATGCTTGATACTACTGTGCCACTTGGTGAATTTCTTGATGAACAACTTGCTAGGGCTAGAGAGCTTGAAAATATTGAATCTGATAATACTGATGAAATTGATGATGAAGACTTGCCTGTTATTCCTGAGGGTCATGTTTTTGATAAAGAAGCTTCTTTAGCTATTTTAACTTGCAAAGATAGATACGAACTCAAGAGGTTATTAGCTAAATGGAACAAGCAATCTATAAATGCTAGAATGAAACCTGACCCTGCTTTTGCTACTTCACCTATCTGTGTTACCGATAAGGATTATGAATTCTCTATTGATCCTGATCTAATTACTTTGGTTGAATCTGATCCTTTTCATGGCTATGAATTTGAAACTGTTGTGGCACATCTTACTAAATTAAATGAATAGCCACCCTGTTCACTACTGATGAGAGAACTCGTTACTTTTATATCCTTAAAATATTTCCGTTCTCATTAAAGGGTGATGCTAAGATTTGGTTTAATTCTCTTGATCCTGGTTGTGTGCGTAGTCCCCAGGATATGATTTATTACTTCTCTGCTAAATATTTCCCTTCTCATAAGAAACAAGCTGCTTTAAGGGATATATAAAATTTTGTGCAAATTGAAGAAGAGAGTCTCCCACAAGCTTGGGGGAGGCTTCTCCAATTACTTAATGCTTTGCCTAATCATCCTCTTAAGAAAAATGAAATACTTGATATCTTTTATAATGGACTAACCGATGCCTCCAGAGATTACCTGGATAGTTGTGCTGGTTCTGTTTTCAGGGAAAGAACACCAGATGAAGCTGAAATTCTGTTGAATAATATGTTGACAAATGAAAATAATTGGACACCTCCAGAGCCAATTCCTGAGCCTATTCCTAAACCCACTCCGAAGAAGAGGGGTATTCTATTTCTCAGTCCTAAAGATATGCAAGAGGCAAAGAAATCTATGAAAGAAAAAGGTATTAAAGCTGAAGATGTTAAGAATTTACCTCCTATTGAAGCTTAGTGCTTGCTGCAGCTCCACCTCACTACCCTTTCCTACCCATAAGCTTAAATAGTCTTGATCTCGTGGGTGTGAGATTACTGAGTCCTCGTGGCTCACAGATACTTCCAAACAGTTGCAGGTGCCGATGATACCAGTGCAGGTGACGCAACCCAGCTCAAGTGGGAGCTCGATGAAGATCTTGATCATTGTTTTGTTTCGTTCCTATTGATCAGTAGTGGAGCCCAGTTGGGACAATCGGGGATCTAGCATTTGGGGCTGTCTTCTTTTATTTTGGTTTCGTAGTCGGACCTTGATTGTATTCTGGATGTTGTATGTTTAACTTGTATTGTGTGAAGTGGCGATTGTAAGCCAACTCTTTATCCCTTTCTATTCAGTACATGGGATTGTGTGAAGATTACCCCTCTTGCGACAAACCTACCATGTGGCTATGCCTCTAAGTCATGCCCCGACACGTGGGAGATATAGCCGCATTGTGGGTGTTACACTGTGCCCCTAAGTAATGACAAATTAAAAACTGCCAAGTCAGCCTTTACGTAGGGAACTTAGGAATATTTACATAGGTGTACCTTTACTCTTATTTTACTTTAGGTAGGAAGGATGGGATGGAGCAAATCTCAGGCCTCCAATTTCTCTGGCCCGACTTAGGCACCCTTGGATGGGCAGGTTTCTCAGATGAAAATCTCTGTGTAGGAACCAAAACCTCAGGCAGGTGACAGACAGGTGCTCAGTCCAGGCAATTTATGCCAAGATAGAAACCAAACAACCCCTAAGTTCATTGACACGATAACTTATAGAATCTTGTTAAAAAATTCTTCTTCTTTTGCAAATATTGTTAGAAGTTTTTGCCTACTCATAGAACTAAGAAAAGCCCATATCGAAACGTTTTCCTTTTGTTGGCTAACTCTATTTTTCCCCACAACTTCATATCACGTACTAATGGGAAGCTGAAAGGATCGATATAGTTTACTAGAGGGGGGTGAATAGGCAACTAACAATTTTTAGCTTTTCTTTATTAAATTAAACTTTGCATCAAAGTAGGTTGTCTAGATATGCAACTAGGTGAGCAACATATATGATGCAACAACAACAAGCACACAAGCAAGCAAGGGAAGTAACACAAATAAGCTTGCATAATGATACGTCTCCGTCGTATCTACTTTTCCAAACACTTTTGCCCTTGTTTTGGACTCTAACTTGCATGATTTGAATGGAACTAACCCGGACTGACGTTGTTTTCAGCAGAATTACCATGGTGTTATTTATGTGCAGAAACAAACGTTCTCGGAATAACCTGAAACTTCACGGAGCAACTTTTTCAGAAAATATGAAAAATACCTGCAAAAGATGAAGGCCAGGGGGCCCACCACCTCTCCAGGAGGGTGGGGGCGCGCCTGCCCCCCTAGGGCGCGCCCCCTACCTCGTGAGCCCCCTGTTGCCTCTCCGACTTCAACTCCAACTCCATATATTGTGTTTCGGGGAGAAAAAAATCAGAAAGAAGAAATCATCGCGTTTTACGATACGGAGCCGCCGCCCAGCCCTAAAACCTCTCGGGAGGGCTGATCTGGAGACCGTTCGGGGCTCCGGAGAGGGGAATCCGTCGCCATCGTCATCATCAACCATCCTCCATCACCAATTTCATGATGCTCACCGTCGTGCGTGAGTAATTCCATCGTAGGCTTGCTGGACGGTGATGGGTTGGATGGGATCTATCATGTAATCGATTTAGTTTTGTTAGGGTTTGATCCCTAGTGTCCACTATGTTCTGAGATTGATGCTGCTATGACTTTGCTATGCTTAATGCTTGTCACTAGGGCCCGAGTGCCATGATTTCAGATCTGAACCTATTATGTTTTCATCAATATATGAGTGTTCTTGATCCTATCTTGCAAGTCTATAGTCACCTAGTATGTGTTATGACCGTTAACCCCGAAGTGACAATAATCGAGATACTTACTGGTGATGAACGTAGTTTGAGGAGTTCATGTATTCACTATGTGTTAATGCTTTGTTCCGGTTCTCTATTAAAAGGAGGCCTTAATATCCCTTAGTTTCCGTAAGGACCCCACTGCCACGGGAGGGTAGGACAAAAGATGCCATGCAAGTTCTTTTCCATAAGCACGTATGACTATATTCGGAATACATGCCTACATTATATCAATGAACTGGAGCTATATCTGTGTCACCCTAGGTTATGACTGTTACATGATGAACCGCATCCGGCATTATTCTCCATCGCCGATCCATTGCCTACGAGCTTTTCATATATTGTTCTCCGCTTATTTACATTTCCGTTGCTATTGCTATCATCATTACAAAATACCAAAAACATTACTTTTACTACTGTTACCTTTTGTTACCATTATCACTACTATCATATTACTTTGCTACTAAATACTTTGCTGCAGATATTAAGTTTCCAGGTGTGGTTGAATTGACAACTCAGCTGCTAATACTTGAGAGTATTCTTTGGCTCCCCTTGTGTCGAATCAATAAATTCGGGTTGAATACTTTACCCTCGAAAACTGTTGCGACCCCCTATACTTGTGGGTTATCAAGACTATTTTCTGGCGCCGTTGCCGGGGAGCATAGCTCTATTCTTTGAGTCACTTGGGATATATATCTGCTTATCATTATGAAGAACTTGAGAGATCCAAAAACCAAGATCTATCCCTCAACTACGTGGGGAGGTAAGGAACTGCCATCTAGCTCTGCACTTGATTCACCTTCTGTTTTGAGTAAGCTTGCGACACCTACACCTGCTTCTGCTATTCGTTCTGATATGTCGCATGTTATTGATGATGCCACTTCTGCTATGCATGATACTTATGATGAAACTACCTCTATGCATGATACTACTGTGCCACTTAGTGATTTTCTTGATGAACAACTTGCTAGAGCTAAAGAAATTGAAAATATTGAATCTGATGATACTGATGAAAGTGATGATGAAGAATCACTTGTTATTCCTAAGGGTTATGTTTTAGATCAAGAAGCTTCTTTAGCTATTTTAGCTTGCAAAAATAGAAATGAAATCAAAAGGTTATTAACTAAATGGAGTAAGCAATCTCTAAATGCTAGAATGAAACCTGACCCTGCTTTTGCTACTTCACCTATCTTTGTTACTGATAAGGATTATGAATTCTCTATTGATCCTGATATAATTACTTTGGTTGAATCTGATCCTTTTCATGGTTATGAATCTGAAACTATTGTGGCACATCTTACTAAATTGAATGATATAGCCACCCTGTTCACTAAAGATGAGAGAACTCGTTACTTTTATATCCTTAAAATATTTCCGTTCTCATTAAAAGGTGATGCTAAGATATGGTTTAATTCTCTTGATCCTGGTTGTGTGCGTAGTCCCCAGGATATGATTTATTACTTCTCTGCTAAATATTTCCCTGCTCATAAGAAACAAGCTGCTTTAAGGGATATATATAATTTTGTGCAAATTGAAGAAGAGAGTCTCCCACAAGCTTGGGGGAGGCTTCTCCAATTACTTAATGCTTTGCCTGATCATCCTCTTAAGAAAAATGAAATACTTGATATCTTTTATAATGGACTAACCGATGCCTCCAGAGATTACCTGGATAGTTGTGCTGGTTCTGTTTTCAGGGAAAGAACACCAGATGAAGCTGAAATTCTGTTGAATAATATGTTGACAAATGAAAATAATTGGACACCTCCAGAGCCAATTCCTGAGCCTATTCCTAAACCCACTCCGAAGAAGAGGGGTATTCTATTTCTCAGTCCTGAAGATATGCAAGAGGCAAAGAAATCTATGAAAGAAAAAGGTATTAAAGCTGAAGATGTTAAGAATTTACCTCCTGGTCTTAATAACCCGACACAGGTAGTAAAGGTAAATTCTCTCTATAGATATGATAAAGCTGAAATCCCATTTACTAAGTTTGCTAGCCCATGCTTAGATGAGTTTGATAAATTTATGGCTAAGCAAGAAGATTTTAATGCTTATTTTGGTAGACAATTGAAATACAATTAAAATATGCTTGAACACTTGGGTGATTATCTGGCTAATGTCAAAGGTGAACTTAAACTCATTAGTAAAGATGCTTCTATAGTTACCACTCAAGTAGAACAAGTACTTAAAGCTCAAAATGATTTGCTCAATGAATTTAATAGTAAGGATAATGATAATGCTGTTAGAGTTATGACTAGAGGTGGCAGAATGACTCAGGAACCTTTGTATCCTGACGGCCACCCTAAGAGAATTGATCAAGATTCTCAGAGAAATAATATAGATGCGCCTAGTCCTTCTAAAAGGAAGAAAAGGAAAAATGATAAGACTTTGCATGCTTCTAGTAAACCTATTACTGAAACACCTGAGAATCCAAATGATATTTCTATTTCTGATGCTGAAACTCAATATGGTAATGAACCTGAAACTAGTGATAATGCTAATAATAATGTTCATGATGATGCTCAACCTAGTAATGATAATGATATAGAAATTGAACCTGATGTTGATCTTGATAACCCACAATCAAAGAATCAGTGTTATGATAAGAAAGACTTTGTTGCTAGGAAACACGGTAAAGAAAGAGAACCATGGGTTCAGAAACCCATGCCTTTTCCTCCCAAACCATCCAAGAAAAAGGATGATGAGGATTTTGAGCGCTTTGCTGAAATGATTAGACCTATCTTTTTGCGTATGCGATTAACTGATATGCTCAAAATGAATCCTTATGCTAAGTATATGAAAGATATTGTTACAAATAAAAGAAAGATACCAGAAGCTGAAATTTCCACCATGCTTGCTAATTATACTTTTAAGGGTGGAATACCAAAGAAACTTGGAGATCCCGGTGTACCAACTATACCATGCTCCATTAAAAGAAACTATGTTAAAACTGCTTTATGTGATCTTGGAGCCGGTGTTAGTGTTATGCCTCTCTCTTTATATCATAGACTTGATTTGAATAAGTTGACACCTACTGAAATATCTTTGCAAATGGCTGATAAATCAACTGCTATACCCGTCGGTATTTGTGAGGATGTGCCTGTTGTAGTTGCAAACGTTACTATTTTAACGGACTTTGTTATTCTTGATATTCCCGAGGACGATAGTATGTCTATTATTCTTGGAAGACCCTTTTTGAATACTGCAGGGGCTGTTATTGATTGCACTAAAGGCAATGTCACTTTTCACGTTAATGGTAATGAGCATACGGTACCCTTTCCGAGGAACACTACAAAAAAAGACACATCCGTGACATTTTGGGCCGAACAAATTTTTTTTCTATCATACATATGGCACTTCTATGACGATAATTCTGACAAAACCCGGTATCATCATAGATGTGGTGGGCTCCTACTTCTATGACAAAAAATGGGCTTTTCATCCTGGGCGGGCCGGAGACTCAGCTGCATGACATTCTTTGGGCCGTCCATGACGGAAAAAACGTGGTAGAAGCGAGGGGGAGGAAAATTTCGGGGAGTTCCCGGTTACGGTGGGAGGTCGGGGGCCGAGCGATGCGCGTTTCTCTCGTACATGTATGCGCGTGTGTGCGAGGCGTTGGCTCTAACTGAACCCGAGCGAGGCGTTGGGCTCTAACTGAACCCGAGAGATTGCACTGCAGGCTACGTGTTACTGAACCCGAGCGATCGATCGATGGCTGTTAACTGAACCCGATCGAGCGATTCCTTCGCTACTGCTGCTAACTGAAACCGGTCGATGGGATGAACAGTGAGTGTTGCGGGGGGGGGGGGGGATGAACAGTGAGCGGTGGCGTTGCCTCCGGATGAACAGGACCCCGTGGTGTGGTGGAGGGCTGGATAAATAGTAGACGGTAGAGGGGTGCCCGTGGAGGGGTGGATGAACAGGACCCCATGGTGTGGAGGGCTGGATGAACAGTAGATGGTGGAGGGGTGGTTGAACAGGACCCCGTGGTGTGGAGGGCTGGATGAACAGTAGACGGTGGAGGGGTGCCCATGGAGGGGTGGTTGAACAGGATCCCGTTGTCGGATTTCGGGTTCCGGCAGACCCTTGAGGTTCGAACACTGGGGTGCACGTGGAGATTTCGCCTCCTACCTACCTGCACCCCACCGCCTCGCTAAGGTTTAAGCTATGGAAAGAATAACACGAGGGACACGAGGTTTATACTGGTTCGGGCCACCGTTGTGGTGTAATACCCTACTCCAGTGTGTGGTGTGGTGGATTGCCTCTTGGGCTGATGATGATGAACAATACAAGGAAGAACAGCCTCGCGAGGGTCTGTTCTTGGCTGGGGGGATGAACCGCTGGGAGGAGTTCAGTCACCCTTCTCTCTCTCTCTCTCTCTCTGATCCCTTGATCCTTTGATTGATCGATCGATCGATCTCCCTCCTTTTGGGTGGCTGGTCCTATTTATAGAGGCCCTGGTCCTCTTCCCAAATATCGAGCGAGAAGGGAGCCAACAATGGCGGGCTAATTTGAAAGGGGACAGCTAGTACCAGCTATCCTGACAAAAGTAGTCTTCGCCTGCACAAAGCTCTGGTGATGACGCCGTCTTGGGCTCCACGATGACCTCCGTCTTGCAGTCCTCCCGGTCTTGGTCTTGTTGCACCGAAATGGCAACCTTTGCCTGATGCCTCGATACTCCGTGGCTGCGCTTGCCCCCTTTGCACCAAAGAGGAAAGGAGGACACTGCGCGGGCTGGCACCCGCCTGGCGCCCTTGGTCGTCATGGCTTGCGTCACGGGCACCTCGTGAGGTACCCCGCCTTGGTCTCTCCGCCTCCTTGTGAGCCAGCCTGATGAGGCCGTGCCTGAGGAAGCTCTGCGTCGTCCGCCCCGCGAGGCTTGGCCCCTCGCGAGGGTCTTGGGTTTGTGTTGGTGAAGATGGGCCGTGCTAGGCCCCCCTTTGAGCCACGCCGCAGGCCGCAGGCAGGAAAGTCTGGGGACCCCCGTTCTCAGAACGCCGACAGTAGCCCCCGGGCCCAAGGCGCGCCCGGACTTGGCCGTGCAGGGAGGCGGAAGGGCAAGAGCGAAGCGCCACGGGCCCTAACAGCCTACGGCCTTGGGCACCGCGTGGCGGTTGATTGGACGTGAGCGCCTTAGCAACCGCGTGAGTTGATAAAGGAGCGGCATCCACCTAGGCTTTGCTTCCTGCTTTCCCCGGTTGCTGCTCACATCCCCTTTCTTGCGCCTCTCCTTCCTTCCTCCAAAATTTCCAGATCTACTCCGACCATGTGACCTAGGAAGCCATGGCGCCTCGTCAGCCCCCGGCCGTAGCTTGGTACTCGTCTGCCCTGGACCCGCCGAACGTGTCGGAGGCGAGCCTTGCCCGGTTGCGCCGGATGGCGACGGCGCGGGGCATCAACGGGGCGAAGGTGTTCAAAGTCGGCTCCGCCACCCCTGAGGGTCAAGGGAGAACCTTCTATCCGTTCTTCGTAAGTGCCATTGCTGCTGGCCTGGTGCCTCCCTTCTCCGAGTTCTTCTTCTCTGTCCTCCGCCATTATAAGCTACAGGCTCTGCATCTCCACCCCAACTCCGTCCTTCTCCTGGCAATCTTCGCCTATTACTGCGAGGCTCGCGTAGGGGTGCAGCCCTCAGTGGCCTTGCTGCGCAATTACTTCTACCTCCGGACCTCTCGCGGTACTGCTTCCGCGTGCGCGAGCTTCGTCGCGTACGGTGGCTCCATTGCCATTTCGAACCCCGGGAAAAGGATTGAGGGCTTTAGGAGCAAGTGGGTCTTCGTGGATGCTGGGCGCATCCACCCTCGGCTGATCTTGCCCACGGAGCAGCCCATGAGCTCCAGCGATTGCGGTCGAGCGGAGCTCGCGGACCCCCGCACGAAGCTGGTGTTGGAGAAGATGGACGCAGATCTGAGGCCGGTCAACATGGCGGCTGCGAAGCTGACCGGCGCGTCGCTGCTGAGGGAATTCCTGGAGCACCAGCTGGCTCCGCTTCGGCAGTACTCACTTCCGATGTGGAGGCCTCGTCCGACCCCCGCGGCCTTAGCCGACGGAGATCTGGCTGCGGTCCTCCAATCTCTGGTCGGGGGCGATGTGGTGAGGTTGGTGGGCGCTCCTACGCCCTTGTTCCTCCGCGACGACTGGGAGCAGGTAGTGGAGTCCATGCCCATCTTCAACGGGGATGGACCCGTGCCCATGGAAACTCCCGAGGAACTGGTGGACGTGCCCTCCGACGACTCCAGCAAAGAAGAGGAAGGAGGGGAGCGGGAAAAGGGGCCTGACTCCGAGGCAACTGACGGAGAGTCGAGGGCTCCCCTCCCTCGGCGCAGGTCCCGCGTTCTCCGCCTCTCTCCGAGCGATGACGACGAGGATGACAACGAGGAGGACGGCGAGGATAACGACGAGCAGGACGGCGGGAGCTCGCCCCTGATCCCGAAGAAGGACAGGACCGGGCTGATCTCCCGCGGGTGTGCCCCGGCCCCGAGGCGGACCGCAGACGCACCTTCCGCCTCCAAGCTTTCCAAGGTTGACCCTTCCAGCCGGCTTTCAGGCTTCAAATTTGGCTGGAGGCCGCTTGAGCTCACTGGCGACGACCCGTAAGCATTCGGTTCTTGTCTTTATTTCTTGCTCTGCTTTTGAGGCTTGACATTCGCATCTCTTGGATAGGCTGGCGCCCGCAGCAAAGAAGCCGAAGGGAGCTCCTGAGGTTCCATCCGTGGTAGCGCCTCTGCCCGCAAAGGAGGGTGACCGTGACGCACAGGCTTCTCCTACCTGGTCGTCCTCGCGAGGCCTGGCTGAGCTGGCTGGGGCGAGCTCGGCCCCCTTGGCCCAAGTGACTCCCGAGGTGTCCTTGCCTGCCGCCACCACTTCAGCCGTTGGGGCGCGGCAGACGCCGCCTCAGGATGCTGTGGCCGTGCTGCCGCCTTCTCCTCCTACTCCACCAGCTGCTGTCTCTCTGACTCCTTCTGCCGTCCTGGATCGTGCTGTTGCTGAGCTGGACCGACTGCGGCAGGATCTTCTTGGCGCCGACCCCCGCTTGGTGGCCGGGCGCTTGGAGCTGGATTCAGGATGGGTTCGCTCCGACGCTCCGATTCGGGCGGCGCTGGTCCAGGCCTCGACGGCTTGCGACGAGGAGAAGCAGGCCGTCCTTGAGGCGAAGGCTGCTCGTGACGCAACCCTGGGGGAGGTGGTCGACGTCCGTGGACGTTGCAAGGCGCTGGAGGACGAACTGCAAGACTTGCGGGGCCAGCTCACGAACGAGGTCCGCCTTCGCCAAGAGCAGGAAGAAGGCGTGAAGGCTCGCGAGGCGGCCGTCAAGGAGAGGGAGGTCAAGCTCAGGAAACGCCGCGACCGCCTAGGCGCGCTAGAGCAGGAGTTGGGGGCGAGGAAGGCCAAGCTGGACGACGAGGCCCTGGTTCTTGCCGAGGACCGCGTGGCCTTCACGGAGATGGAGGCGAAGGCTCGCTCCTCGCTGAGGATGCTTTACGACAGCGGCCTGGAGAGCCCGCTGGCTGGCGCCGAGGACGGCCCCGCCAAGCTGCTTCCCTTTCTGGTTCGCACTCTTGAAGATGTTGCCCTTGGCCTTGGCCCCACGGCCAAGGCCGAGGCGCGTGTCCTGTCTTCTGCAGCACTGACGCGGGTCCTCACCCACATCTACCTTCGTGATCCCGGCGTCGACCTCGACAGCCTGCTAGAGCCAGTAAGCGGCGAGCGTGCCGCTGCCGCTGCCGAGGCCGTGAAGGGTCGCGCGGAGGCTCTGCTGGGGAAGTTCCGGGCCTTCAGCACCAAGCTGAAGCAAGGCGCTGCCGACCCCACTGCTCCATGAGGCAAACCCACTCCGCGCTGCTCCACCGCCGACAAGTGACTCCGTCGTGGCTCCTGTCCTGCCTTTAATTCCTGCACATGTATCATGCCTCGGGGAGGCGTTTAAACTTGCGTTTGGCATTGAGATAACAGTGTGGACTGTAATATTTGCTTTTGAATTCCTTGAAATTTGCGCTTTTCCTTCCTACTTGCTTATGTTCTACGCCGGCAGAACCCGGCCCCGCGCATGCCTCACCCAGCGTTGGTCCCGACCGGAAACCAGGACGGGGCCAAGGAGTGAGGGGCTACGTGACAAGTTAGGCTCTTGAGTCGCGATGCTCAGGAGTCCCCCTTGGCGCACGAACAACAAGTAGGGAGGTGTGATGCGGGTGGATCTACCGTTCTACGTCTGCAGAACCCGGCCGCGCGCATGCCTCACCCAGCGTTAGCCTTTCGGAACTAAGGAGTTAGGGGCTACGTGACTAGTTAGGCTCCTGAGTCGCGATGCTCAGGAGTCCCCCTTGACGCTCAAACGGCCTTCGTACCTTGGCTCCGCTCGGTGAGAGACGCGCGACGAACCAGGCCCGGGGGGACTTGGCTGGGCGGCGTGCGTCTGGGTGTGACCCAGGCGCAGCCCCCGTGCCCAGCCCCCTCGCGCGGCACTCCCGAGGGGAGGCGTTACGATGAGGCTAGACACTGAGCTCTGGGCTCCCTGAGGTTGATGCGGCCCGGGGGCCACCCTCAGTTGTTTATCACCAGCACGGAGCATAGCGCTTCCGTATGTGTACGGGCATAGCCCCTCCTCCGCAGTGTCGTCAGCCAGCGCGGAGCATGGTGCTTCCACTGGTACGTGGGAGGGGGCCCCCTCCGGGAGGAGCCCCCGGGGCGTGTACAGCCCCGCCCTGACACGTGGCTGGCATGGTAGGGCCTGGCAAGGTGTATCTGGGCACCCGTGAGCCAGCGCGGGACTCACGGGGCCCTACCTCTAGGCGGGTTGCGCCTGGCACTGGGCCTTATCTTGTGATGTGTCCCTGCAAATTTGGTTAGATGTCGGCACTCTACGTCCTCGGGTCCCGACCCTCGAGCTGGTCTCAGTCGTCGCTGGTATGCCAGGTCGTGAGGGCTGGAGAGCCAGTAAGAGCCCTGAGTCGCGATGCTCAGGTACCCCCCCCCCCTTTAACATGCAAGTGGTCGGCATGGAGAAGAAGAGGTGCCATGGACCGGCATCAAATAATCAAGAATGGTGGGTCTAACGCATAACCAGAAATAAACGCAAATGGGATACATGCCGCTGGGCCTGGCCCGAGCGGCTTGGGGATCATGCAGCCCAAGGGGCGCCCCCAACAAGGTGAGCTAACAACATGAAATAAAAAGGGATACACGCCGCAGGGACAGACCCACGCGGCCTGGGAATAATGCAGCCCTGGGGGGGCGCTCCCAGCTGGAAATGAAACTCGAAAGATGTCACCTGATGCCGTTGAGGATGAAGGAGCGTTGGTGTAGCAGACTCGGTGGGCTGCGGGAGCCGATCCTCACGAGCTCCCAGGCCCAGGGGGCGCGGGAAGCTCCGGAGGCGCTGGCGGCTCCTCACGGACCAGCTCCATCCCCGCCAGGGCTGTAGAACGCCTGGCCTCTCGTGCCTCCGTGATGCCCCTCATGAGGCGCTGGTACGTGGCAGCCGCGTTCGGCAAGCCGTAAGGCATGCGAACGTAGCTGTGGGGTGGGCCTCCGCAGCGCCCCACTCGCAAGGGCCAGAGGCGCTCCAGAGAGGCGACTCGGTTGAGCCCTGGTATGTCGATGCAGACGCGCAGCCCACCATCCTCGCCTGGATGGGGAGCCACTGCTGGTAGGCGGCGGCCGCCTTTCATGACTCTTGACTCCTGTAGCTCCTGAATGGCCTTGCTGACGAACTCCTGAGGGTCTGGATCTCCTTGCCTTGCTCCTTCTTGAGGGAAACGTGCTTCGAAACACGCCTCCATGTGGTGCCCAAGTGCCTCCCTCATGACCCTAGATAGGTCGGTGGCCCTCTAGGGGAGAGCCCCCGAGCCCTGCCTGAGGAGGGCGCCGGGCGCGCTTTCCTATGCGATGGAAGGAGGTTCCCCCTGGGCAGGCGCGGGCCCAGAGGGGCTGCCTCCTGAGTGGTCGGGCCGGATGATGTCTTCTTCTTCTTAGGGGCGGTCTCGGGAGGCCTCCTGCTTCCGCGATCCGGGTCTTCCAGTGACGTGGCCTGAAAGGCTCGTTCCAGGGAATACACCGTGTCCTTCTCTTCACAGGGCACCGTGATGACTCCACCGCTTCCTGGCATCTTGAGGACGTTGTAGTCGTGGTGAGTTACGGCCATGAACTTGGCCAGCGCTGGGTACCCAAGGATGGCATTGTACGGCAGGCGAATGTGAGCGACGTCGAAGTCGATGAGCTCGGTGCGGTAGTTGTCGCGTGCCTCGAAGGTGACAGGGAGGCAGACCTGCCCTATCGGGACCGTGGAGCCATCGGTCATACCGGAGAAAGGCTTGGTTGGCTGAAGCTGCCTGTAGGGCACTTGGAGATTGTTGAATGTTTCCACGGACAGGACGTTGAGCCCTGCCCCGCCATCGATGAGGGTCTTGGTGACCACCACTGTCGGAGTAAATAGCCATGGGTAGCCTAGCCGGCTTCCCCTGGCCCTTCTGAAAAAATTACGAGCCCGTCCGGCTCTCAAGAATCCAAGACACGGAGCCGCCTTCCCCTTGCTGGCTGCCATCCAGGCCGGCTTTCAGAAGGCGGCCCGACTTTAGCCCTCATGAAGAAAGTCACGGGAGGGCCGACTTCGGAAAGCCGGCCATGAGAAGGCCGACTCCAAGAAGCCGGCTCCCATGAAGCGGTCGAGACCGTACCCTCAAAGTTTGCACCCACCTAATGGCGGTGCGACGGGGCGTGCCTACAGTGAAGCCTGCCACCCGCGAATCCCGGAGCACGCCTGGCACAGTGCGCCGTACGGAATAGGCATGACCCGTCCAGCGCGGCACTGTTGCCATGTTGACCTTGGTGTCACCCACGACGGGCCGCCAGCGTGGCCCACGGATGGTGGGCCCCTTCGGGCAGAGAGACGCCCGAAGGCGGCCACGCCTCCAACCAGTCGGCCTAAGACAGAGCCGGCTCCCCGCAGCCGGCTTGCCGCCTCCCTCGAAGGAGACGCCCCATTAAGGAGACAAGACGCGGTGAGGCTACAGCGATCGCCCGACGGGCGGCGGCATTGTAGCCGCGCCTACCACGACGAAGCCCACGTCACCAAGATGGAGCCACAGTAACCAGCCGCCGACCAGGCCCTGGACAGTGGGGCCTGCCTGTCGACCAAGGGGCCGGCAGCCGATGGGACCCACCAGTCGGCGGGCCCCAGTAGCCGGCGCAGGAGCCGGCGAGCGCAGTCACAGATGGCTGGGCCCCGCGCCCAGTCGAATTACCATTGTACCCCCGGGGGTGGGCCTATATAAACCCCCCGGGGCACCCATGCAAAGGGTTGGACCCCCTGCTAGTCCTAGACACCACACAAGGAGAAGAAGCAGGCTAGCCGTGCCCTTCTTCCTCCTCCCACCAAACAGCTCAAGGAGCATTGTGTAGCTACTTGTTCATCTAGTGATCATGCGGAGACCCCGCAGAGCAGCAGTAGGGGTGTTATCTCCATGGAGAGCCCCGAAGCTGGGTAAGATCCGCCGGCGTGCATGTCTTCGCCTTATCCCGTTTCCAGCCACCGGCGATGTCTTACTGGCTCCCACAATGATAAGCCACCCGTTGGCATATGTCGCACCTACCACCCGACATTTGGCGCCCACCGTGGGGCCAGGTGCACCGTCGTCCGGAGACCTGTTCTGGACGGGAACCTTCTTCCTCCCCCGCGAGCGTAGCCAGCCCGGCACGCCCGATGGCGCTTGCCACGACGCGCTGCAAGGCGTCACCAGCGTCTGCGCGGCGAGCAGCCTCGCCGATCTCCTCGACGAAACCCTCGTCTCCGACGAGCTCGCCTCCGATGCGGGCACCGACCGCCTCGCCAACCTTCTTGGCCAGCTCCATGTCTCCAGCGAGCCCGCTGTGGACCTGGAGTCGGTTGGCTCCACCAACCCGATGCATGTCGACTCCTACACGGCATCGTTCGACACCTTCCCCACCAACGTCACGATCTACAACGACCCGCTTCCCCGAGCCGGTGGCTGCGACGCTGTCACCACCGAAGTGATGGTTGTCGGCCACGGCGGCCCGGCCGACGAGAGCGCCCACGACGCCCCGCACGCGGCAGCCCACGACTTGTTCACCCCCCTCCCGGCTAATGCCGATGACGAAGCACTGGAGGCACGCGGCCTCGCCCTCCTCGCTGAGGGCCGGAGGCTGGCTTCCGTAAGACGCCTCACTGAGGCCTACCAGCGCGAAGCTGACCGCGTCGCCTTCGGCACGCCGGCCACGGGCGGGCCAAGACGGGCCGGCCTTGTCAAGCAACGCGGCGCCGTCATCGCCGACACGCTGGGAGTTGACCGCCTGGTCTATGCCACTCCGCTCGAGAACTTGCGTGCCGTCCAGGCGGCCGTAGACGAGTTGGACGGCTTGGAGGCCGAAGACCTCCCCCACATGACCCGGCGCATCCAGCAACTGATTGACGTAGCCGCGCAGCGACATGAAGCCGACGCCCGCGCGGAAAGCCCTCCCCGGCGCCGAGATCACGACGCGACGTCCCGAACACCAACTACGAGGAACACCCGCGCGCGGCTTGAGAAAGAGCCGGCTGCCAGCCGCAGCCGGACCCGAATCTCCATCGAGCGAGACGCGGACGGCCATCCCCGAGCCAATGAATGGCGGGGCAACCCGCCTCCGCCTCCACCCCGTGGAGAGAGATATCCCGCCCCGCCGCCAGTGGCGCACCCGACTCTCAGCGGCCGGCTAGGCCGCCGCGAAGGAGTCGGCGAGAACGACGCCCGCCATCGGATCGACCGCCTGGCGCGATCCCTGGCATTGGAAGAAGAAGACGATGTTGGCCCGCCTTGTTTCGGCCCCCGCATCCGCGACGAGCCCTTCCCCAAAGGGTTCTCACTCCCAAGAGACACGCCCAAGTACAACGGCTCCGTGAAGCCGGAAGATTGGTTGATCGACTACTCCACGGCGGTTAGCATAGCCAACGGCAACCGGCGCGTTGCCCTGAAGTACGTGCCGCTCATGCTGCAAGGCACGGTGCGGACTTGGCTCAACAGCCTCAAGCCGCGCAGCATCAACAGCTGGCTGGACTTCACAGAAGCCTTCATCCGCAACTTCACCAGCACCTACAAGCGGGCTCCCAAGCCCAGACAGCTCTCCTTGTGCGTACAAGGCCCCGCCGAGTCCACTCGCGACTACCTCACGCGTTGGGCCGAGCTCCACAACTCTTGCGAAGGGGTGCACGAGGTGCAAGCCATAGAATACTTCACAGCCGGATGCCGAGAAGGCACCCTCCTCAAGCACAAGCTCCTCTACGATGAGCCGACTACCCTCGACGAGCTTCTAGACATAGCGGGCAAGTACGCCACCGCTGACTCCTCGATGAAGACCAAGCTTCGGGTAGACGCCTCAGGGAAAGTACTTAACCCGGCGCCCAAGACGCCGGCTGGGGATTCCGGCCGACGCCCACACTCGAACGACCACAAGCGCAAGGGCCCCGCGCCGCCTCCCGCTAGTCGGCAGGTGGCCACAGTTGAAGACGCGCCGCCTGAAGGGCGACCCGCGCCCAAGAAGCCCAAGGGCGGCAGGCCGGCTTGGCAGCCGGCCTTCTCCTACGAGCAAACTCTCGACGCCCCGTGCAAGTTCCACAGCGGCGCGAAGCCGTCCAACCACACAACCCGGAAGTGCCATTGGCTTACCCGAATCTCTAAAGGCGAGGGGCTCGTGCCGCCTCCGCCTGCCGGCCCACCGCCTCCGGCCCCGCCGCCTCCGGCCGCTCGGCCCGCAGTCGGAGCCGTGCACGACGAGTTCCCCGACGAGCAAGCAACCTACATCGTCTTTACAAGCCAGCCCGAAGACCGGCGCAGCAAACGCCGAGAGCACCAGGAAGTCAGCATGGTCGCTGCCAACCCCGCCGGATACATGCATTGGTCAGAAAAGCCCATCAGCTGGAGCCGGGCCGACCATCCAGAGGTGATGCCGTCTCCCGGCTCTTATGCCTTGGTCCTGGAAGCCACCCTTGCAACGGACAGACGCGCCGCCCGCTTCTCCCGTGTGTTGATAGACGGCGGGAGCAGCATCAACATCCTGTACCGTGACACCCTGGAGAAGCTAAACGTCAAGACGAAGCAGCTCACGCCTACTCGGACAGTGTTTCATGGCATCGTACCCGGCCTGTCCTGCGCCCCCATTGGCAAGATCATGATTGATGTACTTTTTGGGGACAAGGAGCATTTCCACCGGGAAGCGATCTGGTTTGAAGTGGTGGACCTGGAGAGCCCTTACCATGCATTACTTGGCCGACCTGCCTTGGCCATATTCATGGCAGTTCCCCACTATGCATACCTCAAGATGAAAATACCAAGCACCAAAGGCGTCATCACCGTAGCCGGCGATTACAAGAAGTCCTCTGAGTGCGCAGCAGCCAGCAGCCGGCTGGCCGAGTCCCTTGTGATTGCCGAAGAAAAGAAGATGCTGGACCGAGTCGTGGCCATAGCCGGCAAGCAGTCGGCCGTGTCCCCCGACCCTAAGGAGCATGATGCTCAAGGATCTTTCCAGCCGGCCAAGGAGACGAAGAAGATACCTCTTGACCCCGAGCATCCAGAGAGGTTTGCCGTCATCGGGGCAAACCTGAACAGCAAATAGGAAGGCAAGCTCGCCGATTTCCTCCGTGAGAATCGGGACATCTTTGCATGGTCCCCCAAGGACATGCCGGGTGTTCCGAGGAAATTCGCCGAGCACAAACCACATTCGAGAAGACGCGAAGCCGGTCAAACAACCCCTTCGCCGACTGTTGGAGGAGAAACGCATGATTGTGGGAGAGGAGATAGCCCGGCTTCTGGCAGCCGGCTTTATTATGGAAGTTTTCTTTCCAGAGTGGCTCGCCAACCCGGTCCTCGTGCTAAAGAAGAACAACAAGTGGCGCATGTGCATAGACTACACAAGCCTCAACAAGGCCTGCCCCAAAGATCCCTTTGCCCTGCCAAGGATTGACCAAGTGATAGACTCCACAGTTGGATGCGAGCTGTTGAGCTTCTTGGATGCTTACTCAGGATATCACCAGATAAAGTTGGATCCGGACGACCGCCTGAAAACCGCCTTCATCATGCCATTTGGAGCCTTCTGCTACCTGACTATGACATTCGGCTTGAGAAATGCCGGTGCCACTTCAGCGTTGCATGCAGAAGTGCCTCCTCAAGCAGCTCGGCAGAAACGCTCATGTTTACGTGGACGACATCATGGTGAAGACGGAGAAGCGCGGCACCTTGCTGGGAGACCTCAAGGAAACGTTTGAGAACCTACGCCGGTTCCAAATCAAGCTCAACCTCGAGAAATGCGTGTTCGGAGTGCCAGCCGGCCAGCTCCTAGGCTTCCTGGTCTCCGAACGCGGCATCGAATGCAACCCGGTGAAGATCAAGGCCATCGAGAGAATGGCGATCCCCACCAAGCTTCGAGACATTCAAAAGTTCACCGGGTGCTTGGCCTCCTTGAACCGCTTCATCAGCCGGCTCGGAGAGAAAGCTCTCCCCCTCTACCGCCTCATGAAGAAGAGCACTCACTTTGAGTGGAACGACCAGGCCGACCAAGCTTTTCACGAGCTGAAGAAGATGCTGGCCACGCCGCCCGTTCTGGCGGCGCCGACTGAGAAAGAGCCCATGCTCCTCTACATCGCCGCAACCAACCGGGTGGTCAGCACCGTCATCGTAGTCCAACGCCCAGAAGAAGGCCGAGCCCAACCGGTCCAGAGGCCAGTGTATTATTTGAGCGAGGTGCTGTCCGCCTCAAAGCAGAACTACCCGCACTACCAGAAGATGTGTTACGGCGTGTACTTCACCGCCAAGAAGCTGAATCCCTACTTTCAAGAGCATCCCGTCACGGTCGTATGCACCGCCCCGCTGGCCGAGATCATAGGCAGCCGGGACGCATCCGGCCGGGTGGCGAAATGGGCCATCGAGCTGGCCCCCTACACGATCTTCTACCAGCCCCGCACCGCCATCAAGTCCCAAGCACTGGCCGACTTCCTCGTCGACTGGGCCGAGACCCAGTACCTGCCGCCGGCTCCCGACTCCACTCATTGGCGCATGCACTTCGACGGGTCCAAGATGCGCACCGGCTTGGGAGCCGGCGTCGTCCTTACCTCTCCCAAAGGCGACAAGCTCAGATACACGCTACAGATCCACTTTGCCGCCTCCAACAACGTGGCCGAGTACGAGGCGCTCATACACGGGCTCCGGCTTGCCAAAGAACTTGGCATTCGCCGGATCCTATGTTATGGCGACTCGGACCTGGTGGTCCAGCAATCATCCGGCGATTGGGACGCCAAGGACACAAATATGGCGAGCTACCACTTCCTGGTCCAAAAACTCAGCGGATACTTTGAAGGATGCGAGTTCCTCCACGTACCACGAGCCGACAACGAGCCAGCCGATGCCCTGGCTCGAATAGGCTCTACTCGGCAAGCAATACCAACCGGCGTCGCTCTACAACGCCTCCTCAAGCCATCTATCAAGCCGTCTCCAGAGTCCGATTCCATCTTCGTGCCGCCTAACCCCGACGCGGTCGGGTCCGGCTCGAAGAGCCAAGCAGACGACCCCGAGACTCCCGTAGCCGGCCCGGGGACTTCGACAACCGGCTCGGGGACTGCCACACCCGGCTCGGGGACTGCGGTAGCCGGCCCACGGACTGCACCAGCACAACAGCCGGCGGCCGACTCCAGCATTTCACCACCCAGCCCGCCCACCCTGGTGGTAGTAGCCACATTGGCAGTAGGAGAAGTCGCGGCTCCGTCATGGGCTCAGTCCATCCTCAACTTCCTAGTAAACCAAGATCTGTCGGCTGACGAAACAGCAGCAAGACAAGTCCAACGTCGAGCCAGAGCATACACAATCGTCAACAGAGAACTAGTCAAGCGCAGTGTCACTGGAATCCTCCAACGGTGCATCGAGCAAGAGAAGGGCATTGCAATCCTCAGAGACATTCACCAAGGAGAATGCGGCCACCATGCGGCCTCAAGATCACTTGTCGCCAAAGCCTTCCGCCATGGTTTCTTCTGGCCGACTGCTTTGGATGACGCCAAAGAATTAGTTAAACATTGCAAGGGATGCCAACTCTTCAGCTCCAAGCAACACATGCCGGCTTCGGCACTCAAGACCATTCCCCTCACTTGGCCCTTTGCCGTTTGGGGACTGGACATGGTGGGCCCATTCAAGACGGCGCGCGGCGGCATGACGCATTTGCTCGTCGCCGTGGACAAAGTCACCAAGTGGATTGAGGCAAAGCCGATCAAGAAGCTGAATGGGCCGACTGCTGTGACGTTCATCGCAGACATAACAACTCGGTACAGTGTGCCACACAGCATCATCACCGACAATGGCAAGAATTTTGCCAAAGGAGCCTTGGCACATTTCAGCCCGCCACATTCAGCCCGCCAGTCCCTCCGCTGGGAGTCCACTCGGACGTGGCAGTGCTGGCCGCCTCCGGATCTTCCGCCGACTGGCCTGGGCCCGCGACTCGGCGCAACTCCGGCGGAGCGGCGCCTCCCCCTGCGCGCCGGCCCGTCACCGGCTGCATCTCAAGGCCGGCTTTGTCCTCTGGCTCACCCCCGGTCGGCCCCTCCGGCGTCGCTGATGATTGGCCGCCTTGGCCCGCTCCGGTTGGCGCTGCTGGCGGCGCTCTCCGCGCAAAGGCCACGGGGTCCTCGCCCCTCTCCATCAGCGGCGGGTCTTGGACGATCTCCTCCGCCAAGGGCAAAGGGGTGTTGGGGGCCACGGCTCGGAGGGGAATGGCAAGCAGCGGAGGCTGGTTGCGCGAACCCTCCGCCTCCGGCTCCGCGGTCGCCGCCTCCGTCTGGGCCTTGGCTGCCGCGTCGGCCTACTCCCTCGCCGCCTGGGCGGCCGCTTTCTCCGCCGCCTCGCGCTCCTCCCGCGCTTCACGGGCGTTTCGCAATGTGGCCTCCCTGAGGTCGGCGCAGGGGTCCACGCGGCGGGAGCTTGAAGAACCTCCAGTGGGCCCAACTACGGAGCCGCCCGGACCACGCTCAAGGGAAAGCGGCGCCCTGTCCAGCAAACGGAAGAAATTAAGAAGAATGCTTGAACAAGAAGAGAATGATGAAGAGCATGCGATAAGGCAATTGATGACTTACGCTGAGACCGCCTGAGGCTGCTTCACCGCCTTGCGGAAGCGGGCCGCTTTCGCAGCCGCCTCATCGCGCTTGGTCGCCACGGTGGAGGCTTTAGACTTCTTCGGCCGGCTGCCGAAGAGGCCTGAAGCGGCCCGGCGCTTCTGTGCGCCACCACCGGCAGCCAGCGCGATGGACGAGCCCATGCCCTGATGGTCGGCCGCCGGCTGGCGACGCGGGGCGACTTCGGCTTCAGCATCGTCCGGCCAGTCCTCGAAGCTCGCGGTGAGCCTTGAGCCCCCGGGCTCGGTGTCGTCCCCCACGACGGCGTCTTCCATGGCGGCCGCCCCCAAGTCCGGGTCATCGACGTCGTCTGCCATGCGGTCGGGGGCATACTGGCGTTCTATCCCCGCTGCTCCGGTCGTCAGCGGGAGAAGGGGGTTCTGCTAAGAAGAACCGACTGATCAGAAGCCGGCCATCATAAAGCCGGCTACCAACGAGAAGAAGAAAGAAAAGAAAGCTTACCACGGGCGGAGGGTTGGCGCGAGAATACGGCGCCTTGCCGTATCGCCAGTCCTCGGCGAGCTTGCAGTTGGAGATATAGTTTACCATATACGATACCTCCGCGTGAGGCATCTCCCTGGTGCTCAGCCGGCTTGGGTCGAAGCGGCCGCTCATCTGGCACATCATGTGGGGCCGGCTTTGGAGAGGAGATACCCGGCGCTCCACGAAGGCGGCCACCAAGTCGGCCCCGCTTAGGCCTTCCGACTGGATCATCACCCGAAGCCGGGAGACGGCGGCGTTCCCGGCCTGAGACAGTGACCGGGACCGGAAACTCCATGAGGGCTGCCTCCCAGCCGGCGGGCCGGCTACGTAAGCCGGCAGTTTGACGTGGTCCCCTTGCTCGGCGACGTTCTTCACGTAGAAGTATGACTTCTGCCAGATCTTCACCGACTGGATCAGGGGGATGGGCGGGAACGGGTTGTTCTCGCCTGCCCTCATCATGGCGATGAAGGCCCCGCAGGGGGCGGGCACGCCTGCAACGACGGTGCCGAGTTTCCTCTGGAAGAACTCCCCCCAGAGCTCCAGCGTGGGGAGCAGCCCCAAGAAACCTTCGCAGAGGGAGACGAAGGCCGACAGTAGCATTACCGCATTGGGCGTGAGGTGATGCGGCTGAAGGTTGTAGAACTTGAGGAAGGAGCGCAGAAATCCGCTTGCCGGAAGGCCGAAGCCGCGCAGGAAGTGCGAGCGGAAGACGACCCGCTCGCCCTCCTCCGGCGCCGGCGAGACCTCCGTCTCTGGCGCCAGGCGGACCCGCACGAGGTTGGCGTCGGGCAGGCGCCGAGTCTGGCGGAGTAATTCAATGTGGTCCTCATGGACGTTGGAGCCGTCCCACGAGCTTGACAGCGCCATGGGAGCGAGACGATGTGGAGGCGCGGCAGCGCTGAGACGGGAGGCTGCGGCGGCAACGAGAGGAAGAAGCGAGGACGAGAAGGGGCGGAGCGAGAGAGAGCGTGCGACCCGCTGTCGCTCCCCCTCCCCCCCCTACTTATAGGCTCGCGTGGCGGAGCCGAGGAGGCGCGGCGTGGGGAAACATGGGGATCGATCGTGCCCACTCCCCCACGTCCCGCGCTTATTGTGCCTTAACGGCGAAATAAAACCGCCGCGGGAAGGCGAGCGGCCCATGTGGGCCACGGAAGATCCGCGCTCGGACCAAGGCCTGCGAGTGGTGGGCCCGGGCCTGCGGCGGCGTCCCATCGCACGCGTGCACTGGCAGGATCTCGCCGCCACGTGGCCGCGGGAGGGCCCGCGGTCAGCACGCAGGTCGCCCCCCTTTCCCGCCTACAAGACGCGGAGCTCTCTGATGTCGGCATACACCCGCAAAGCCGGCTCTTCAGGATGGGAAGCTGACCAAGCTTCTCGTCCCTTTGTCCGCCTCGGAGCTCGGTCAGCTTCGGGGACTACTGTCGGAGTAAATAGCCATGGGTAGCCTAGCCGGCTTCCCCTGGCCCTTCTGAAAAAATTACGAGCCCATCCGGCTCTCAAGAATCCAAGACACGGAGCTGCCTTCCCCTTGCTGGCTGCCATCCAGGCCGGCTTTCGGAAGGCGGCCCAACTTTAGCCCTCATGAAGAAAGCCACGGGAGGGCCGACTTCGGGAAGCCGGCCATGAGAAGGCCGACTCCAAGAAGCCGGCTCCCATGAAGCGGTCAAGACCGTACCCTCAAAGTTTGCACCCACCTAACGGCGGTGCGACGGGGCGTGGCTACAGTGAAGCCTGCCACCCCCGAATCCCGGAGCACGCCTCGCACAGTGCGCCGTACGGAATAGGCATGACCCGTCCGGCGCGGCACTGTTGCCATGTTGACCTTGGTGTCACCCACGATGGGCCGCCAGCGTGGCCCACGGATGGTGGGCCCCTTCGGGCAGAGAGACGCCCGAAGGCGGCCACGCCTCCAACCTGTCGGCCTAAGACAGAGCCGGCTCCCCGTAGCCGGCTTGCTGCCTCCCTCGAAGGAGACGCCCCATTAAGGAGACAAGACGCGGTGAGGCTACAGCGATCGCCCGACGGGCGGCGGCACTATAGCCGCGCCTACCACGACGAAGCCCACGTCACCAAGATGGAGCCACAGTAACCAGCCGCCGACCAGGCCCTGGACAGTGGGGCCTGCCTGTCGACCAAGGGGCCGGCAGCCGGCGGGACCCACCAGTCGGCGGGCCTCAGCAGCCAGCGCAGGAGCCGGCGAGCGCAGTCACAGACGGCTGGGCCTCGCGCCCAGTCGGATTACCATTGTACCCCCGGGGGGTGGGCCTATATAAACCCCCCGGGGCACCCATGCAAAGGGTTGGACCCCCTGCTAGTCCTAGACACCACACAAGGAGAAGAAGCAGGCTAGCCATGCCCTTCTTCCTCCTCCCACCAAACAGCTCAAGGAGCATTGTGTAGCTACTTGTTCATCTAGTGATCATGCGGAGACCCCGCAGAGCAGCAGTAGGGGTGTTATCTCCACGGAGAGCCCCAAAGCTGGGTAAGATCCGCCGGCGTGCATGTCTTCGCCTTATCCCGTTTCCAGGCACCGGCGATGTCTTACTGGCTCCCACAATGATAAGCCACCCGTTGGCATATGTCGCACCTACCACCCGACAACCACGTTGCTGACGATTGGGGAACAGAGCATCGGGAGGACTCCGGCTGTAGCCGCACACTTGAGCTGATCTGCTGAGCTGAACGTGATGGCGCATGCTGACCACCTGAGAGGGCGCGTGGCTTCGAGCATGGGGAGGACTGCGTTCACTTCGTGGGCGAACTGCTTGAAGATGCGCTGAGAGGCTGGGGCTTGTGCCCCGCCCAGGATGCAGGCGATCGCGCGCGGCTCCTGGAAGCCCCCAGCCTCCTCGTCCCTGTGGCGGTCCTCGTTTCTCCTTGGCTGTGGCGGCAGCGGTGGGGGGCCTGCGTTGCCTTTTGGGCGATCCTCACGAGGCTGATCCCTCCAGTCTCCCTCGTGAGGCGGGTCTTGCCAGCGATCCTCGCGAGGTTGATCGCGCCACCCTTGGCGCGGGCCACGGTCTTCCCAGCGTCCTGCGTTCCTTCCTCCTCCTCGCCCGTAGCCCCGGTCACCGCGGTCAGGGCGACGGCCGATCCTTCCTTCTCACACGTCTCGGAGCTCTTGACATTCGTTGGTGTTGTGGGTGTGGAGGTCGTGGTACACACAGTACCGGCTACCCTTGGAAGGTTCGGGCTGATCTCTGCCCCGCTTGGTGTCTGGTTCTGCCGCGAGCACGGCAGCCCCCTTGCGCTTCACATCCTTAGCCTTGGGCTTCTTCTCTTCTGGGTCTGCGGCAGGAAGCTCGAGGAGGGAGAGACGCCCTTCCTTGGCCCTGGCACACTTGGTTGCCAGGTTGAACAGCTCCAAGGAAGTGCACAGGTCTTCATGCATCGCCAGCTCCTCCTTCATCTTGACGTCGCGCACGCCATAGGAGAAGGCTGAGATGATGGCCTCCTCAGTCACCTTGGGAATCTTGAGGCGCGCGTTTTTGAAGCGCTGGATGTACTTCTGCAGGGTCTCCCCGGGCTGTTGCTTGATGCGGCGCATGTCGCTCACGGCAGGTGGCCGGTCGCGAGTGCCTTCGAAGTTGGCGATGAAGCTGGTGCGCATCTCGTCCCAGGAGGAGATTGTGCCTGGAGCCAGGTTCAGGAGCCAGGTGCGGGCCCCATCCTTGAGCGCCATGGGGAACCAGTTCACCATGACCTTCTCGTCTCCGTTGGCAGCTTCGATGCCCAACTCATAGAGCTGGAGGAACTCCGCAGGGTCAGCCGTGCCGTCGTAGCGAGGAGGCAGGTCTGACTTGAACTTGCCGGGCCACGCGACGCTGCGTAGCTCGGCGGTGAAGGCGCGGCAGCCTGCTGTGGCCACGGGAGGCCTTGGGTGACGGGGAGCTTGGTCTTGCATGTCCCCACGCGCTGCAGCTGGGAGCAGCGCGGGGTCTTGACGCGCGGGAGCAGGAGCATGGTCGCGATGTGCTGGAGCAGGGAGCGCCCGGGCAGCTTCTTGCGGGTGAGGGACTTCTTGACAGCTCTGCTCTTGCCGCGCTGGCACCTGACGGAGCGGGTTCCGCCCAGGGGCCACGCGCCTTGGAGCCATGGCGCCTTCCTGAGGAGGAGGCGGCCGGGGCGCCGCTGGAGCTTCATCGCCCGCGCGGGGCGGGGTGCGGTGCAGCGGAACGGACGGCGCAGGAGAGCCCCCTACGGCGCGGACAAGCTCGGCGACGCGGTCGAGCCATTCTTCGTAGACGTCGTCAACGGGACGGTAGCGCAGGAGCTCGTTTGCCGCGATGAGTGCAGCCCAAGCCACCATGGGCGCGGGGAGCGCGCAGGACGAAGAACCAGCTGGGGTGAGCGAGGGAGTTGCGGTGCGGCCGTCTTGCCGCACGAACAGATGCTGAGACGATGCTTGCTGCTCGTCCCCCGCCGGGCCGGTGGCGGCGCTGACGACAGCTGACGAGGAACGGCGAGGACGCCCGCCGACAGAGGCCGTCTGGGCGACGCGGGAAGCGAGAGCGGCCCGGCGCTCGGCGCGGGCCCGACGAGCATCAGACATGGGCGTGATGGTCGGAGGAGAACAGGGTGGTGGAAGACGAATCCCAGCGCACCCCTACCTGGCGCGCCAAATGTCGGATTTCGGGTTCCGGTAGACCCTTGAGGTTCGAACACTGGGGTGCGCGCGGAGATTTCACCTCCTACCTACCTGCACCCTTCCGCCTTGCTAAGGTCTAAGCTATGGAAAGAATAACACGAGGGACACGAGGTTTATACTGGTTCGGGCCACCGTTGTGGTGTAATACCCTACTCCTGTGTGTGGTGTGGTGGATTGCCTCTTGGGATGATGATGATGAACAATACAAGGAAGAACAGCCTCGCGAGGGTCTGTTCTTGGCTGGGGGGATGAACCGCTGGGAGGAGTTCAGTCACCCTTCTCTCTCTATCTCTCTCTCTCTCTCTGATCCCTTGATCCTTCGATTGATCGATCGATCGATCTCCCTCCTTTTGGGTGGCTGGTCCTATTTATAGAGGCCCTGGACCTCTTCCCAAATATCGAGCGGGAAGGGAGCCAACAATGGCGGGCTAATTTGAAAGGGGACAGCTAGTACCAGCTATCCTGATAGAAGTAGTCTTCGCCTGCACAAAGCTCTGGTGATGACGCCGTCTTGGGCTCCACGATGACCTCCGTCTTGCAGTCCTCCCGGTCTTGATCTTGTTGCACCGAAATGGCAACCTTTGCCTGATGCCTCGGTACTCCGCGGCTGCGCTTGCCCCCTTTGCACCAAAGAGGAAAGGAGGACACTGCGCGGGCTGGCACCCGCCTGGCACCCTTGGTCGTCATGGCTTGCGTCACGGGCACCTCGTGAGGTACCCTGCCTTGGTCTCTCTGCCTCCTCGTGAGCCAGCCTGATGAGGCTGTTGGAAATATGCCCTAGAGGCAATAATAAATTGGTTATTATTATATTTCCTTGTTCATGATAATCGTTTATTATCCATGCTAGAATTGTATTGATAGGAAACTCAGATACATGTGTGGATACATAGACAACACCATGTCCCTAGCAAGCCTCTAGTTGACTAGCTCGTTGATCAATAGATGGTTACGGTTTCCTGGCCATAGACATTGGATGTCGTTGATAACGGGATCACATCATTAGGAGAATGATGTGATGGACAAGACCCAATCCTAAGCCTAGCACAAGATCATGTAGTTTGTATGCTAAAGCTTTTCTAATGTCAAGTATCATTTCCTTAGACCATGAGATTGTGCAACTCCTGGATACCGTAGGAGTGTTTTGGGTGTGCCAAACGTCACAACGTAACTGGGTGGCTATAAAGGTACACTACAGGTATCTCCGAAAGTGTCTGTTGGGTTGGCACGAATCGAGACTGGGATTTGTCACTCCGTGTAAACGGAGAGGTATCTCTGGGCCCACTCGGTAGGACATCATCATAATGTGCACAATGTGATCAAGGAGTTGATCACGGGATGATGTGTTACGGAACGAGTAAAGAGACTTGCCGGTAACGAGATTGAACAAGGTATCGGGATACCGACGATCGAATCTCGGGCAAGTATCGTACCGCTAGACAAAGGGAATTGTATACGGGATTGATTAAGTCCTTGACATCGTGGTTCATCCGATGAGATCATCGTGGATCATGTGGGAGCCACATGGGTATCCATATCCCGCTGTTGGTTATTGACCGGAGAGTTGTCTCGGCCATGTCTGCATGACTTCCAAACCCGTAGGGTCTACACAGTTAAGGTTCGATGACGCTAGGGTTATAGGGAATGTATGTACGCGGTTACCGAATGTTGTTCGGAGTCCCGGATGAGATCCCGGACGTCACTAGGAGTTCTGGAATGGTCCGGAGGTAAAGATTGATATATAGGAAGTATGGTTTTGGGCACCGGAAGTGTTCCGGGCATCATCGGTAGTGTACCGGGACCACCGGAGGGGTCCGGGGGTCCACCAGGTGGGGCCACCAGCCTCGGAGGCCTAGATGGGCCAATAGTGGGAAGGGACCAGCCCCTAGGTGGGCTGGGGCGCCTCCCACCAAGGCCCAAGGCGCCTCCAAGAGGGGAGGGGGCAAACCCTAGGGCAGATGGGCCCTAAGGCCCACCCCAGGTGCGCCTCCCCCTCTCCCCCTTGTGGCCGCCACCCAGATGGGATCTGGGGGCTGCCGCCACCCCTAGGGAGGGAACCCTAGGTGGGGGCGCATCCCCTCCCCTTCCCCTATATATACTTGAGGTATTGGAGGCTGCAAGACACATGAGATCCTTTCCCTCTTGGCGCAGCCCTACCTCTCTTCCTCGTCTCTCGTAGTGCTTGGCGAAGCCCTGCTGGAGTCCCGCGCTCCTCCACCACCACCACGCCGTCGTGCTGCTGCTGGATGGAGTCTTCCCAACCTCTCCTTCTCCCCTTGCTGGATCAAGGCGTAGGAGACGTCACCGGGTTGTACGCGTGTTGAACGCGGAGGTGCCGTCCGTTCGGCACTAGGATCATCGGTGATTTGGATCACGACGAGTACGACTCCATCAACCCCGTTAACTTGAATGCTTCCGCTTAGCGATCTACAAGGGTATGTAGATGCACTCTCCTTCCCTCATTGCTAGATTACTCCATAGATTGATCTTGGTGATGCATAGAAAATTTTGAATTTCTGCTACGTTCCCCAATAGTGGCATCATGAGCTAGGTCTATGCGTAGTTACTATGCACGAGTAGAACACAAAGTAGTTGTGGGCGTCGATATTGTCAATTATCTTGCCGTTACTAGTCTTATCTTGATTCGGCAGCATTGTGGGATGAAGCGGCCCGGACCAACCTTACACGTACGCTTATGTGAGACCGGTTCCACCGACTGACATGCACTAGTTGCATAAGGTGGCTGGCGGGTGTCTATCTCTCCCACTTTAGTTGGATCGGATTCGATGAACAGGGTCCTTATGAAGGGTAAATAGAAATTGTTGAGCTTGTGCTCAGATTGTCTGAGTACAACAATCATTTGAATTGAGTGGGAGTTAATCTTCCAAATGAGATAGTGATGTTTCTCCGAAGTCATTACCACCAAGCTGCTAGAGCTTCGTGATGAACTATAATATATATCAGGGACATATATGATGATCCTTGAGATATTCGCGATGTTTGACACCACAAAAGTAGAAATCAAGAAGGAGCATCAATTGGTGATGGTTGGTGAAACCACTAGTTTCAAGAAGGGCAAGGGCAAAAAGGGATACTTCATGAAATGGCAAATCAGCTGCTGCTCTAGTGAAGAAACCCAAGGATGAACCCAAACCCGAGACTAAGTGCTTCTGTAATAAGGGGAACAGCCACTGGAGCAGAATTACCCTAGATACTTGGTAGATGAGAAGGCTGGCAAGGTCGATAGAAGTATATTGGATATACATTGTGTTAATGTGTACTTTACTAGTACTCCTGGTAGCACCATGGTATTAGATACCGGTTCGGTTGCTAAATGTTAGTAAACTCGAAATAAAAGGCTGCGGAGTAAACGGAGACTAGCTAAAGGTGAGCTGGCAATATGTGTTGGAAGTTTTTCCAAGCTTGATGTGATCAAGCATCGCACGCTCCCTCTACCATCGAGATTGGAGTTTGCGTTGAGCATAGACATGATTGGATTATGTCAATCGCAATACAGTTATTCATTTAAGGAGAATAATGGTTACTCTGTTTATTTGAATAATACCTTCAATGGTATTGCACCTAAAATGAATGGTTTATTGAATCTCGATCGTAGTGATACACATGTTCATGCCAAAAGATATAAGATAGTAATGATAGTACCAGCTACTTGTGGCACTGCCACGTAAGTCATATCTGTATAAAATGCATGAAGAAGCTCCATGTTGATGGATCTTTGGGCTCACTCGTTTTGAAAAGTTTGAGACATGCGAACCATGTCTATTGGTGTATATGCATGAAGAAACTCCATGCAAATGGACCGTTTGGACTCACTTGATTTTGAATCACTTGAGACATGCAAATCATACCACATGGGCAAGATGACTGAAAGCCTCGTTTTCAGTAAAATGGAACTAGAAAGCAACTTGTTGGAAGTAATACATTTTGATGTGTGCAGTCCAATGAGTGCTGAGGCGTGTAGTGGATATCGTTATGTTCTTACTTCACAGATGATTTGACTAGATGTTGAGTATATTTACTTGATGAATCACGAGTCTGAATTATTGAAAGGTTCAAGTAATTTTAGGGTGAAGTTGAAATATCGTCGTGACAAGAGGATAAAATATCTATGATATGATCATAGAGATGAATATCTGAATTACGAGTTTGGCACAGAATTAAGACATTGTGGAAATTGTTTCACAACTAATACAGCCTGAAACACCATAGTATGATGGTGTGTCCGAACATCATAACTGCACCCTATTGGATATGATGCATACCATGATGTCTCTTATCGAATTACCATGATAGTTTATGGGTTAGGCATTAGAGACAACCACATTCACTTTAAATAGGGCACCACGTAATTCCGATGAGATGACACCGTATGAACTATGGTTTAGAGAAACCTAAGCTGTCATTTCTTAAAAGTTTGGGGCTGCGACGCTTATGTGAAAAAGTTTCAGGCTGATAAGCTCGAACCCAAAGCGGATAAATGCATCTTCATAGGACATCCAAAACAGTTGGGTATACCTCCTGTCTCAGATCCGAAAGCAATAAGGGATTGTTTCTAGAATCGGGTCCTTTCTCGAGGAAAAGTTTCTCTCGAAAGAATTGAGTGGGAGGATGGTGGAGACTTGATGAGGTTATTGAACCGTCTCTTCAACTAGTGTGTGGCAGGGCACAGGGAGTTGTTCCTGTGGCACCTACACCAATTGAAGTGGAAGCTTATGATAGTGATCATGAAACTTCAGATCAAGTCACTACCAAACCTCGTGGGATGACAAGGATGCGTACTACTTCAGAATGGTACGTAATCATGTCTTGGAAGTCATGTTGCTAGACAACAATGAACCTACGAGCTATGGAGAAGCGATGGTGGGCCTGGATTCCAAAATGGCTCGAGGCCATATAATCCGAGAGAGGATCCATATATGAAAACAAAGTGTAGACTTTGGAAGAACTACTTGATGGTCGTAAGGCTGTTAGGTACATATGGATTTTAAAAGGAAGACGGACAATGATGGTAAGTATCACCATTAAGAAAGCTCGACTTGTCGTTAAGATGTTTTCCGACAAGTTCAAGGAGTTGACTACGATGAGACTTTCTCACTCGTAGCGATGCTAAGAGTCTGTTGGAATTATATTAGCGATTACTGCATTATTTATGAAATCTTGCAGATAGGATATCAAAACATTGTTTCCTCGACGTTTTTCTTGAGGAAAGGTTGTATGTGATACAACCGGAAGGTTTTGTCAATCCTGAAAGATGCTAACAAGTATGCAAAGCTCCAGCAATCCTTCTAAGGACTGGAGTAAGCATCTCGGAGTTGGAATGTATGCTTTGATGAGATGATCAAAGATTTTGGGTGTATACAAAGTTTATGAGAAACTTGTATTTCCAAAAAGGTGAGTGGGAGCACTATAGAATTTCTGATGAATATATGCTTGTTGACATATTGTTGATCAGAAATGACGTAGAATTTCTAGAAAGCATATAGGGTTATTTGGAAAGTGTTTTTCAATGGAAAGCCTGGATTAAGCTACTTGAACATTGAGCATCAAGATCTATAAGGATAGATCAAAACGCTTAATGGTACTTTCAAATGAGCACATACCTTGACATGATCTTGAAGGTGTTCAAGATGGATCAGTCAAAGAAGGAGTTCTTGCCTGAGTTGTAAGGTATGAAGTTAAGACTTAAAGCTAGACCACGGCAGAAGAAAGAGGAAGGACGAAGGTCGTCCCCTATGCTTTTGTCATAGGCTCTATACGGTATGCCATGCTGAGTACCGCACCTGATGTGTGCCTTGCCACATATCTGGCAAGAGGGTACAAAGGTAATCTAGGAGTAGATCACCAGATAGCGGTCTAAATTATCCTTAAAGGAATAAGGATATGTTTCTCGGTTATGGAGGTGATAAAGAGTTCGACGTAAAGAGTTACGTGGATGCAAGCTTAACACCTATCCGGATAGCTCTGTGTAGAGATACCAGATACGTATAATGGAGCAACAATTTAGAATAGCTCCAAGTAGAACAGTTATTTGAAATGGCTCCAAATGTAGTGTAGTAGTTGCATCTACAAGATGACATAGAAATTTGCGAAGTACATACGGATCTGAATGTTGCAGACCCGTTGACTGAAACCTCTCTCACAAGCATAACATGATCAAACCCAGAACTCTTTGGGTGTTAGTCACATGGGGATGTGACCTTGAGTGTTAATCACATATCGATGTGAACTGGATTATTGACTCTAGTGCAAGTGGGAGACTGTTGGAAATATGCCCTAGAGGCAATAATAAATTGGTTATTATTATATTTCCTTGTTCATGATAATCATTTATTATCCATGCTAGAATTGTATTGATAGGAAACTCAGATACATGTGTGGATACATAGACAACACCATGTCCCTAGTAAGCCTCTAGTTGACTAGCTCGTTGATCAATAGATGGCTATGGTTTCCTGGCCATGGACATTGGATGTCGTTGATAACGGGATCACATCATTAGGAGAATGATGTGATGGACAAGACCCAATCCTAAGCCTAGCACAAGATCATGTAGTTCGTATGCTAAAGCTTTTCTAATGTCAAGTATCATTTCCTTAGACCATGAGATTGTGCAACTCCCGGATACCGTAGGAGTGCTTTAGGTGTGCCAAACGTCACAACGTAACTAGGTGGCTATGAAGGTACACTACAGGTATCTCCGAAAGTGTCTGTTGGGTTGGCACGAATCGAGACTGGGATTTGTCACTCCATGTAAATGGAGAGGTATCTCTGGGCCCACTCAGTAGGACATCATCATAATGTGCACAATGTGATCAAGGAGTTGATCACGGGATGATGTGTTACGGAACGAGTAAAGAGACTTGCCGGTAACGAGATTGAACAAGGTATCGGGATACCGACGATCGAATCTCGGGCAAGTATCGTACCGCTAGACAAACGAAATTGTATACGGGATTGATTAAGTCCTTGACATCATGGTTCATCCGATGAGATCATCGTGGAGCATGTGGGAGCCAACATGGGTATCCAGATCCCGATGTTGGTTATTGACCGGAGAGTTGTCTCGGCCATGTCTGCATGACTTCCGAACCTGTAGGGTCTACACACTTAACGTTCGATGACGCTAGGGTTATAGGGAATGTATGTATGCGGTTACCGAATGTTGTTCGGAGTCCCGGATGAGATCCCGGACGTCACGAGGAGTTCCGGAATGGTCCGGAGGTAAAGATTGATATATAGGAAGTATGGTTTTGGCCACCGGAAGTGTTCCGGGCATCACCGGTAGTGTACCGGGACCACCGGAGGGGTCCGGGGGTCCACCAGGTGGGGCCACCAGCCCCGGAGGCCTACATGGGCCAATAGTGGGAAGGGACCAGCCTCTAGGTGGGCTGGGGTGCCTCCCACCAAGGCCCAAGGCACCTCCAAGAGGGGAGGGGGCAAACCCTAGGGCAGATGGGCCCTAAGGCCCACCCCAGGTGCGCCTCCCCCTCTCCCCCTTGTGGCCGCCACCCAGATGGGATCTGGGGGCTGCCGCCACCCCTAGGGAGGGAACCCTAGGTGGGGGCGCAGCCCCTCCCCTTCCCCTATATATATATACTTGAGGTATTGGAGGCTGCAAGACACACGAGATCCTTTCCCTCTTGGCGCAGCCCTACCTCTCTTCCTCCTCGTCTCTCGTAGTGCTTGGCGAAGCCCTGCTGGAGTCCCGCGCTCCTCCACCACCACCACGCCGTCGTGCTGCTGCTGGATGGAGTTTTCCCAACCTCTCCTTCTCCCCTTGCTGGATCAAGGCGTAGGAGACGTCACCGGGCTGTACGTGTGTTGAACGCGGAGGTGCCGTCCGTTCGGCACTAGGATCATCGGTGATTTGGATCACGACGAGTACAACTCCATCAACCCCGTTCACTTGAACGCTTCCGCTTAGCGATCTACAAGGGTATGTAGATGCACTCTCCTTCCCTCGTTGCTAGATTACTCCATAGATTGATCTTCGTGATGTGTAGAAAATTTTGAATTTCTGCTAGTTCCCCAATAGAGGCCGTGCCTGAGGAAGCTCTGCGTCGTCCGCCCCACGAGGCTTGGCCCCTCGCGAGGGTCTTGGGTTTGTGTTGGTGAAGATGGGCCGCCCTGGGCCCCCCTTTGAGCCACGCTGCAGGCCGCAGGCAGGCAAGTCTGGGGACCCCCGTTCCCAGAACACCGACACCCGTGGTGTGGAGGGCTGGATGAATAGTAGACGGCGGAGGGGTGGTTGAACAGTAGCCGGTGGAGTAGCGGGCGATGGAGGCTGGATGAACAGGAGCCCGTGGAGGCTGGATGAAGAGGAGCTCGTGGAGGCTGGATGAATAGGAGCCCATGGAGGCTGGAGGAGGTCGACGGTGGAGATGAACAGTATCCCGTGGAGTCCCGTTTTGCGGTACGCCACTCCCCTCCCGATGAACAGGACCCCCATTTCGACCGTAGCGCTCCAACACAAGTCTGTTTCCTCCGTTTTGCGGTACACCACACCCCTCCCGATCAACAGGACCCCCGTTTCGACCGTAGGAGGTCCGTTTCCTCCGTTTTGCGGTACGCCAGACCCCTCCCGATGAACGGGATCCCGTTTCGAACGTGGCCGGTCGAATACAAGGTCGTTTCCTCCGTTCTGTGGTACGCCAGGCCTCGTTTCCATCGCTTGTTCTGTCCAAGCCCTCCCGATGAACACGGCGCATTCCGTTGCCTCCCCATGAACACGACGCATTCCGTTGCCTCCCCATGAACATGACGCATTCCGTTGCCTCCCCATGAACACGACGACGACGCTGTTTCTCCGTTCCGACCCAGCCATGTACACGAGCCCTGGCCGTACGTATACGCGAGTAGGCGTTCGAGACCCCGCCCATATGTACACATACGTGGCTGTATTTTCTTTCTTGCACCCTGGCCGCTGTACATATGTGTAAATGCTACGTGCGCGCCTCTACTACGACACGTGCGCGCCTCTACTACGACACATGCGCACCTCTACATCGACCAGTATGTACGTACACGTTCGTGACTAGAATGACAATGCTACATACGCTTCGACCAGGTGGGTCCCGACTGTCAAGCACTTCCTTGCCTGCGAAGATGTAGCTGGTCGGTCCCAGCAGTCAGGGGGCAAATCGTTTTTTTTGCCCGGATGCACTTCCTTGCATGCGAAGATGTAGTTGGTGGGTCCCAGCAGTCAGGGGGAAACATTTTTTTCGCGAAATACAGTGGCCCGTCCGGTGGGTCCCAGCTGTCAGGTGGAGGAATCATTATTTTCCGTCTAATAAGGAGGCACTTCCTTGCTGCGGCCGTGGACCCAGCTGTCAGCCTCTCCACGTACAGTCCACGTCCGATGGAAGTCGTTCCTTGACCACGTTGACCACGCCGCGCCGAGAGCACCAGGCCGGTGGACGACGGCGAGGCCTAGGAAGGGGACGGCACGGAGGCAGGGAAGACTCGGCAGTTGTTTCCCACGCGGAGGGGAGTACGACTGTACGAGGGTTTACTGGTTCGTCTGCCGTCGCCGGAGAATAACAGCAGGTGTGGGTGAGTAGAGGGATGGCTAGGCCAGCGATGGGAGTACGGTCGGGCGGTGAGGCGTGCGCGGCAGCACAGCGGGCCGCGAGGAGGAGGGAGCAGGCAGTCCCGCCGGCGCTTGTTTGAGCGGCTGGAGCAGGAAGATCAGAGATTGAAGAAGCACGACGGCCGTTGGATGGACATCCAACAGTCAGTGCTTGTGCGTCAACCTTTTTTTAGGAAAGCCTCAAATCTGTGGAAAACAGCATACAGCCCATCTGCCATTATTTCTAATAATTTACAGCTCATTTGCTAATTCTTAAGGGTTTTTTTTGGAGCCCATATTCTTTTTGTTAGCATTACAGCCCATATTGTGGCAACGGTTAAAAAATTATACGAAATTTTGCATATTTCGGTGCAGTCCGAACTGTTTTTAATCCCGAAATTTCGACTCACATTCAAACTGAATTTAAAAATAAATGTATATCAATATAAAATCCAACAAATTCTCCATGCATAAAAATTAATGTAATTTAAAATCTTGAAATAAAAAAATATATTTGAAACTAATTGCCAGTTTAATGTGTTTTAAAAATGTGCAACCAATTTCTCATTACTGATGGGCCATTTTCTCGGCCGGACGAATGAAAGCTCTCCTCTTTTTAAAAGATTTGCAGCCCAACAGGCCTGACAAAGCGACTTACTTGGCAAATCACAAAAAAACTGGGCTGTGGCCATGGACCCAGCTGTCGGCCTCTCCACATACAGTACTCTTCCGATGGAAGTCGTTCCTTGACCACGTTGACCCGCCGCGCGGAGAGCACCACGGCGGTGGACGACGGCGAGGCCTAGGAAGGGGACGACGCGGCAGTGGAAGCCCGCGTGGAGAGGGCTAGAGGGTTCACTGGTTTGGCTGCGGTGTGAGGCCGCCGTCGCCGTAGGGCCTGGCCAGCGGTGGCAATAGTAAGGGGCGGTGAGGCCTCTGCGGCAGCACAGCTAGCCATGGGAGACAGGAGCATGCGGCACGACCGGCGCTGCTTTGGGCGGCTGGAGTAAGAAGACCAGAGGTTGAAGAAGCACTACGGCCGTTGGATGGACATCGTACGGTCACTGGAGCTAGAATCGTTCATATTGACTAAGTTGACAAAGCCCTTCGTCCCCGTCAACTTAGTAGGCCCACAAGTCAGCCTCCCAGCAAGGTGGGTCCCAGCTAGCCGGGGGAGTATTCATTTTTTGTGCGTAATAAGGAGGCACTTCCGGTGGGTCCGAGCTGACAGCGGGGGGAACATTTTTTTGCGAAATACGGTGGCCCGTCCGGTGGGTCCCAGCAGTTAGGGGGACACAATTTTTTTCGCAAAATACTGGTGGCCCGTCCGGTGGGTCCCTGCTGTCAGGTGGAGGAATAATTATTTTTCGCGTAATAAGGAGGCACTTCCTTGCGGCTGCCATGGACCCAGCTGTCAGCCTCTCCACGTACAGTACTCTTCCGATGGAAGTCGGTCGTTGACCACGTTGACCACGCCGCACCGAGAGCACCAGGGCGGTGGACGGCGGCGAGGACTAGGAAGGGGACGACTCGGAGCCGGGGAAGACGCAACAGTGGATGCCCACACGAAGAGGAGTACGAGGTTTCACTGGTTCAACTGCGTTGTGAGGCTACTGTCGCCGCAGAATAACAGGGGGTCTGAGTGAGTAGAGGGATGGCCTGGCCAGCGGTGGGAGTAGTAGGGGCGGTGAGGCCTCCGCGGCATCACAGCCGGCCACGGGAGGCAGGAGCACGCGGCATGACCGGCGCTGGTTTGGGCGGCTGGAGCAAGAAGACCAGAGGTTGAAGAAGCACTACGGCCGTTGGATGAACATCATACGGTAACATGAGCTAGAATCGTTCATATTGACTAAGTTGACAAAGCTCTCCGTCCCCGTCAACTTGGTAGGCCCACAAGTCAGCCTCCCACTATGATGGGTTCCAGCTGGCAGGGGGAATATTCATTTTTTGTGCGTAATAAGGAGGCACTTCCTTGCGTGCGAAGATAGCTGGTGGGTCCGACATGTCAGCGGGGGGCACTTTATTTCGCGAAATACAGAGGCCCTTCCGGTGGGTCCGAGATGTCAGTGGAGGAATCATTATTTTGCGCGTAATAAGGAGGCATTTCCTTGTGTGCGGCCGTGGACCCAGCTGTCAGCCTCTCCACGCACAGTCTACTTCCGATGGTGTCGTTCATTGACCACGTTGACCACGCCGCGCCGAGCGCATCCAAGGTGGTGGACGACGGCGAGGCCCCGGACAGCAACGAGCCGGAGATGGGAAGACGCGGGAGTAGAGTCGCAGACAGAGAGGTGTAGGAGGGTTAACTGGTTCTAGTGCGGTGTGGTTCGGCAGTTGGTGGAGAAGAACAGGAGGTGTGGAGGGGTGAAGGGATGGCCTGGCCAACGGTGGAGTAGCGCTTCATAGCGAAGCGTGCTAAGCAGAGCTGCTAGCAGCAGGAGGCGGGAGGTGGTCCCGGCGGCGCTGGAGGAAGAAGACGAGAGATTGAAAATGGATGCCGGTCGTTGGATGTAAATCCAACGGCTAACATGTCAGAATCATTTGTTGACTAAATTGACAACGACTTGCATTGGCTTCGACCTATTGGCCCACATTTCAGCCTCCAAAAATGTGGCATGTATTCAACCCATTTTTTCAGAATTTATAGTCTTTTTTTGCGCGGTAGAATTTACAGTCAATTTGATCTTTCTTTTTTTGAATTACAGCCATTAGCTGGGTTGGGTGAACAAATAATGTAGTGTCCATGCGGACCGTTTATTTTATTCCTAAAAAATTACAGGTCATTTGCACTTTCTCAAAATACATGATTTTGCTGGGCTGATTCTAGTTATACTGTTGGGTTGGGCCAACAATGTTATCAAAAAATAAAAAGGGGCTGAGCATTTTGTTAGAAATATATCTAAATAATAAATGATATTATTACATTCGTCCTTAAATCTTACCAAGCTTTTGTACACAATCACTAGGATTTTCATGCCAAAACAATCCAGGATTTTATTTGTTAAGAAATTATTTTTGTAAGTTAATAAGATGTGGGATATTGTTTTCTTACATATGTAAGTATCTGTTAAATATATGATGACAATAAAAATAATATATAATAACATATAAAATAAAAAAATTTAGAAAAACAGGGAGCTTCTCCCCGGTTCCATTGCTGAGAACGAAACCACAACATATTCTGATACAGCAGCTCAAAGAGCAGTTCGAAAGCAACGGTAGAAAAGCTACAAACTAGGGGGTGGATGAACAAGTTCTCTGAATAACACAAATCACCCGAGCGGTGCCAAAGGCAGAGCGGATAGAGCACTCAAATGACACAAGGAGGGTCCAGCGAAGCCTTCATGGTCTTCAGCCGAGGGGCCGTGTCAGCCTGCGACGATCAGTAAGCAAGCGGAGACACCGGGCTGGAAGGCGTAGCATGGTGGATGTCCCTCTTTTTCGGTGCCAGGTGCCCATCATATTCATCAGAGATCTTGAGACGAGCCCACGGGTCCAGCCCCAGAGCAGGTCGAGCCTTGTTCAGCCACAAGTGATCGCCAACGGTTTCTGGAGGGATCTTGTTAGGGTTTCCACGAAGCTCATCAACTTGTCCTTGTCCGATCCGGAGGAGAGAATCGCCTAGTTCCTCACCATGTTCCTGATCAACCTCAAGACCTGCGCAATGGAAATCCAGGAGGTGTTACTGAAAATCATAGCATTTCTGTATTTCTAGAGGCACCAAAGGACAACTGAGCTAATAGTGTTTAAAACTGAGCACTTTTTGGTAGCAATCCAGAATCTGGCGACAGATTCGAAGGATGAGCCAATCTGACTAGAGAAATATTCCTCAATGTGGGCCCAGAGATGTTTAGCAACTATACATTCAAAAAATAGGTGAGAACAAGACTCTTGTTCCAAGCAGTAAACACAATCAAGGGGTTTGATGATGTGTCTCTTTCTAAGGTTATCCCTAGTCATCAATTTGTTTTTGGAGTGAAGCCAGAGAAATACATGAATTTCAGGGGGAACTCTCAATTTCCAGACAGCAGGGATAAACACGGGTTGAACCCCTCTAAAGTTGATAACATGATAGAGGGAGCTGGAGGAATACTTCCCCTTATTGTCCAGCTGCCAAATCAGGGCATCTGGCTCAGCAGTAAAGGTAATGTTTTTGGCAATTTCCTCCAACTGGAACCATTGTTCCATGAGACTATCACTAAAGTTCCTTCTAAAAGAGAGTTTTAGGCATTAACCGTCTCAAACTTCATTGACACTTTTGTTAAGCTCATTGCGGACAGAGTAAATAGGCCAAAATTGGACTGCTAGGGGGGATGTGCCAAACCAAGTATCTTCCCAGAACCTGGTTCTGCTCCCATCCCCTATGTTCCATCTGTAGCCAAATTTCACAGCATGCATAATAGATTTTAATTCTTTCCAGAATCTAGAGGTCTTAGGGTTGGAGGAAGGGACAAAAATATTAGGTTTATTTCCTAGGTATTTATGGGCAATAAGAAGCTTCCAGGGTTTCACGTCTTCCTCATAGAATCTTTTAATCCAAGACCCTAGAAGACAGATGTTAATTTCTTGGAGGTTAGGTATGCCTAGGCCTCCAAAATCTTTTTTTTCATAGAGACTAGGGCCCAATTAGCAAGGTGTAGCTTCCTATTTCCCTCAAAATCATTCCACAAGCAATGAGACATCTGAGAATTGATGAGGTTCACTGCCCATTTAGGGAACTTGAAGAAGGAGAGAAGATACACTGGAATGCTAGCCAAACAAGCTTGTATGAGGATCAATCTATCTCTGTAAGAGAGAAGTTTGCCCCTCCACCCAACAATCCTTTTAATAATTTTATCCAGAAGGGTTGGATATCCTCTCTCCTCAGTTTATCATAGTGGAGAGGGATACCTAGGTACTTAAGGCTTTGTTTGGCACAAAGGGATTTGGGAGGATTTGGGAGGCGGGGATTTGGGAGGATTTGGTGAGTCCCTCCCTTCCACCCAATCCCCTTGATTCCCCAATTCCCCTCCACCCCCAAACCCCTTTGTATAAAAAACTCATTTGGTTGACAGGGTTTGCAGTATAGAGATGGCATGGTGCATAACAGTTAAAAATCTAATCTTTACAAGTTAAAAAAACAACATGGTAAGAAAAATTTGCTACAGAACATTTTGTTTGTAGGCATCTAGCTTGATTAATTTTGAACGTATCTTCGTCTTTTCGCTATTATGTTATTATTAGTAATTATTTGAAGTGCGGTAAACTCTGATTATTTTCCCATGAAAAAATAGAAGTTGAGGCAGAGCTATTGCATGTTGGAAAATCAGTCGGTGTCGTCTCTGTTGACTTCAGGAAGAAAAGGAGCGGCAAATTGATGGCTCAAGCGCATCATACAAAGTACCTTGCTGTATCTTGCAGGTTGTGTGGATTCCCTTCTACCGATCCCTTGTCCTAATTAAGACAGAAAGTCAGTTTTTCCATTCAAAAAAATAGAGATATGAAACAGAATAGTTGCACATATTCAAATGCCGACCTCTCCCTGGCTTATCTAGGTGATCAAAAACTAGTACAAATTCACTACTGTACCATTAACGCTAACTTGTATAAGGTCCACTGTGAGGCTAACTTTCAGCAATTTAGTAAATGGTCAGTCCCATGGCAACAACCAAGTGATCAAAAACTAGTACAAATCACTACTGTACCATTACAAATGGTCAGTCCCATGGCACAGTTTGGTTCATCAGAGCAGAAAAATAAACAATCAGATCATCACTCATCCAACAACACCATTCACAGTTCTGTTCTTTCAACCAATGTGCCAACAAACCATTGGCAGAAATTTAGTAAATCAGTTCTATCATCAAAATCTGCTCCAGACTGAAGAATTGCAGCATCTAGTAGCCAACGGCCCTTCAAAATGGAGCTGAACAAGAACAGCAGACCATGGGCTGGACAAGTTCTTCACTCCATGGGAGGAGGAAGAAGGCGTGTCCCCGGCCATAGCCCTAGGTTTGCAGGGGAGGGGACGGAGAAGTGGAGGATAGGGGAGGATCCATCTCGGGAAGAACCACAGAGGAGGACGTCGATGATCCGGCGGCGGCGCGGCTCCTCCTCCCGGTGGCGGCGAGATGATGCTTTGTCTCTGTGCGTCTCGCCCGTCTCGTTCCCTGTGGGTACCCTCGAGGCCTGGAAGATGCGTGGATAGGAGGGGATCGAAGGGGGTTCGAAGGGGTTGGGTTGTGCAAACCCCGTGAAACAAATGGGCCGACGAGGATTAGCGAGGTTTTTGGGCCCCGCGAGGTTAATCCTCTAGAAACCATGTCGACCCGCTTGTACCAAACAAGGCCTAATGGGGAAGTTACCTTTATTACAGGCTAGAATAGAGAGGAAGTCAGCTAACTCCTGATCATCCATGTTGATAGGGATGAGTTCACTTTTAGAGTAGTTGATTATCATGCCTGAGACTTGTTCAAACCAGGTTAGAATAGTTTTCAGATTGCTAGCATGTGTGGAGTCATTGTCTAAGAAAAGGATGATATCATCTGCATATTGAAGGCAGATGATGCCACCAGGGCAGACCTCAGGACAGAGCCCTTCAATCACACTATGATCAGCAGCTTTGCTCAGCATTTTAGTAAGAACGTCCACTACTAAATTAAACAAAAGCGGGGAGATGGGGTCACCTTGCCTAAGGCCTTTACCAGCAAGGAAAAAAATCACTTTCACAGTTATTTAACTTGACCCCAACAGACCCCTCATAAGTAAGTTGCTGGATCCAACTCTCCTCTATGAAAGGCTTGGAAAAGATCTAAGAGATCATTTTTCACCAAGTCCCAAAAATGCTGGTAAAACAAGAAGGGAATCCCATCAGGACCAAGAGCCCCATCAGGATAAGAGCTAAAAATGGCTTCCTTCACCTCTGTCTCTCAAAAAGGGGCTTCTAGCAGCTCATTTTCAGCAGGAGAGACTTTTTCAGAAGTAGAGAAAAAATTGTTTTGTAGAGAGAACCCAGAAGAGTTTTCTTTCTTAAACAGGTCTTTGTAGAAGTCACTAGCCACTTTCAGCATCTCATCTACCTCAGTAACAGGGCCATTAGGGCCATCAAGGGAGTGAATGAGGGTTTTCCTCCTCCTCTGGTTAGCTACTGCATGGGAGTAAGCAGTATTTCTATCACCCCCCTTAATGTTCCTATCTCTAGACCTTTGTTTGGCTTTGATTTCTTTTTGAAGCCAAATTTTATTGAGCTCTCCATGGACAAAGTTTAATCTATTAGTCTCAGCCTCAGAGAGGTCAGTGGTTTCTGCCTTAATATCTAGAGAATCAAACTCAAGGAGGAGAGCCTTTTTGTATCTTCTAAGATTAGTTTCCTCATTGGAGTTCCACCCTTTGGTAGTTCTTCTAAATCTCCTGATTTTGATTTGCCAATTTTCTAGGGGGCAGCTGCTCCCAGTAGGCTCATTCCAGATTTTCCTGACTAGCTCAGTAAAATCTTCTCTAAGCAACCACCACTTTTCAAATTTAAAACTATTGCTCTTTGGAGTTTGGTTAAGACCAGAGTCCCAGAGCAAAGGAGTGTGGTCACTACCACATCTGGGCAGAGCTCTACAACTAGAAAGGGGAAAGAAACTATCTAATTCTGTGTCACGGAAAATTCTGTCAATGGTGGACATAATCCTGGAGCGGCACTTCCAACATATCTAGCAGAACTGTGGGTTTTCCTTCTGACAGGTCAATTCTCAACTTTATGGGTAACCATTTTGCAGATAAAGCAACTCTTGGGCTTGACACATTTATCCAAATGATGCCCTGGTTCCCCATAGTTGTAGCAGATCACCTCAGAGTATGCCATAAGGCCCGAAGCAGGGGCAGGAGCAGTTTTCTGGATGTCCTATCATTTCTTTTGCTTATTCTTGCCTTGAGATTTCCCACTGATCTCAGAGTCAGAACCACCAGCAGATTGATCTTGGGAAATTACAGGAGCCTGCCCAGATTGTGCCCCCATTTGGGGCGGAGGTGGGCCGTACCACTGCCCAACCGGCGCTCCCCCCATTGTGATAGGGGAAATTCATCGGAGTTCCTGGTTCCTTCTCATCCTCCAGTGAGATGTTGTCTCTCAGGAAGCAGAAATAACCACCAGACAGCTCAATTGAAGCAGATTGCAAGCCTAATTTCAATCTTCTGCAGGTTTGGGGGAGAGGTAAGGTAGGGGATCCACCTGCTCCGGCTCCGGTGGCGTGCTGGTGGGCAGGAGTCTAGTCAAGCATTCCCATCTCGCAGCATGGCGTGGATCTCCTGAATTCACTTCTCCTCTCGCCCATCGAATGAACGCAATCGGCGGCTGACTGGGGTGGGGCATCCCGTGCTTCTTCGAGAAACCTCCTTTGTAGTAGGTCCGCAGGGCTAGATTCAGCAGCTCCCAATCCACATGATCCTTGCACATCCGAGCATACCTGCACGAGTGAGAGAACGGATTTGATCCCTCCTCGGCTTCCTCCCTCGCAGCTTCCTCCTCTGCTTCCCTCCATTCGCGCGTGCACTGGATCCAGGAGAGAGCATCGTCGCGGATCTGCATCGCCCACTCCCTCCATCTCCTCCCTCGAGTCTCCCGCAGCACCGCCGGCGCGACGGAGTCGAGCGGCTGGAGCATTTGCGGGAAGGCTTTGTAGACATGTGGGAGATGCATCTTGTACATCTGCCTGTCTTCTAGCCATTCCCCCGTGGATATGGCCGGCGACTCCATGGGGCGCGCGAGCGGACTTGCTGAGGGGGGCAGGCGCGCCCGGAGCAGGAGGCGGGGGGTGGCGGCGAGATCTATTTGCCAATTACTCCCTCCTTTTCGGTTTATAGGGCTCAATTCAAAAATCTCACCAACCAAGGTAGATGATGAATGGTGGAATACTTTTTGTAGTTTGCAATAGCACCTAATTAATGCACTTGTTTTCCTCAAAAAATTATGTTTATCAATGCATGCATGCATAAAGTACATGCATTGGTCAATTTTCTCTTAATACTTGCATGCAATGATTTAATGCACCTTAGAATCTGAACATGTGATGGAAAACAACCAAATTGAGCCTTATAAAATGGAAAAACTAAAATTTTGAGATAAGCCCTATAAACCGAAAAGGAGGGAGTATGTGAACTAAACAGTCAACATATAAAATAATTTAGATATATATAATATAGTTAGAAGGGAAACATAAGTGGGACCTGGCGTTCCTATTCTTATATAGAAAAATAGAACAGACCTCTACGTTTTCTTCAAAAAAATACATAAATTGGGCTGCCAAAAATAAAACCTCAGATGGGAGGTCCATAGGTACATGACGGCCCTAAGAAAATACAAACAGGCCTATGGACCTCCCATCCGAGGTCGTGGGCTGCGCATGTTAAAAATGAAAGCCTAGACGGGGCAGCCCAAAACCACATCCAACACTTGCCAAAACTTCGTCCCTCGTTTTCTCTGTGTTTCGCACACTCGACATTGTGTGGGCATTTTGACTGTGCATCATATGAAGATGTGCTATGCATGAATGTTGATCAGCATGATGTTAACTGGCTGGTAGTTCCATTTTCGACCATGAATAAAACTTCCAACATGATGTTAACCCTGTTTGAAAAGGTCGTGTTAATATAAATGCTCTGCCTCTGAAAGTTGCAGTTTCTTATCTGAAACTGAACTTGCAGTTTCTTATCTGAAACTGAAACTTGCAGTTTCTTCTCTGAGAATCACATTGTCTGCACTTTTATACTCCTATGAAACTACATTTTTTAAGTGCTAAAAATAGATATCTAGAATTCATAAAATACTTTATATGCTCAATACTGCAAATCTGAAATTCAAAAGACATTCATATCTGAAAGTACTCTCAAAATACACAACACAAAACACAATTCACAACCTGCAAATACTGACAACCCTAAGCTCCTCTTGACAATTCACAACCTGCCCGACTATTGGGCTAGGGGGGGCAGCCCCCTCCTATTCCTCGGCGGCAGACAGCCGCCCCGTGAGACGATGTGAACGGCGATGGAGACGATGGCGGGGAAGCGTCGTCGGGCCAACTGCTTTTCTCCTCTTGCAGATGGGTTCGGTCGACGAAGACTCCACTGGCTCGCTCTGGCAGGACACCCTTACAAACGGCACCCTGTAGATGCTCGATCCTTCAATCTCTGGTGGATGCTCCATCTAGGATCGATACTCCCACCACCGCTCCCTCACGATCGGATTGGTGAATCTGTTTGCTCCATGGCCCAGAGGAGCAGCTCTATGTACTCCGGCGCGACTCCCTTCGGGAGTATCGCCGCCTTTTCACTCTGTTGCAGATATTTGGACATGGATGTCGATGTCGCTGCTAGTTGGTCCTTGTTGTAAAACCAAGACTGTATCTCCAACATCCTAGCTAGCTTCACAGGGTCGCCGTCTGCGATCCTCACGTATCGGTTGTACTCCATCGATCTACTTCTCCACAGCACCTTCACTCGTCGGCGGTGCTTTTTGAATGGAAGAGGAGAGGAGCAGCGCTGGTTTTGGATTAGAATGGGAGAGGAGCGACACTGGTTTTGGACTGGAACAAGAGAGGAGGGGCGGTGGTTTTGAAATGGAAGAGGAGAGGAGCGGCGCTGCATTTAGATTGGAACAGGAGAGGAGCGTCGGTGGTTTAAGAGGAGAAGAGCGGAAGAGCGGCACTGGTCTTGGAAGTATTTTTTTATTGTTTCGCGTATTTTGGGTCAAAGTTTGACCACGTATTGTATTTGACAAGCAAAATGTGAATGCATGTCACCAAAAATTGTATCGTTTGGTTCGTATCTGAATGTACTTTCAAATTATACTCCCTCCATTTTTGTATACAAGGCCACAAACTCATATTACAGGTACCAAGGTAAAAATCAATGCTATGTTTAAGTCAATGTTGCAAGCTAGCTTGTCACCTTGATTCTCGTGTTAATTAATGTGGTTTTTCTTTCCCAAGCACAACAAGCCAACCCTCTTACTCCTCATTGGTTGATTAATGTTGGGAATGCAAGCTAACCTTCTCACTCCCGCATGCACACAAGGGATATTAATGTCCTCGGGTGCTAGTATGAGGCAAACGCCATTAATTGCCTCGATTAATGTTAGTGGCCTTGTATAGTTGTAAATTGTAATTTTGATAGTGGCCTTGTATACAACGTATAACATATATTTTATGTGCGAAAATCATGGTCAATTATGACCCAGAATAAAAGGGAGACTAGTTAATGTGGGGTCGCTTTCTTAATTGAAGGGTAAATTGATTTTGATTTTGACCCAGTCAGAGCGTGCCGGCCCTCTCGTCCAATCCTAAATCGCTGTCGCACGCTCCTCTCCCTCTTCTCCATTGCAAAACCACCTCCTCTCCTCTCCATCATCTCCATTCCAAAACCACCGTCTCGCCTCTCCCTCTTCTCTATTGCAAGACCACTGTCTCTCCTCCGTTTTCTAGACGCTTTGCTCCATGGCGCGGGCGCAATCCATGGATACAAAATTAGTGTACTATATACTATTTAAAAGTCGAGGGCGGGGATTTTCCTGCGCGGTAGGCGACGGGGCAGTTCCGCCTAGTCGGTTCGACAGAGACGCGAGAAGACGAGGGAGTAGGCTGCTGCAAACGTAGGGCTGTGTGATTTGACAGCGAGTTACTGCTGGACAGGTGGGGCCCCGTGATTTGACTTGCCATTATCATTTTAACTGCGGCGCTACGATCGGCGTGAGTCTCCCAGATTCCTGACCACCTCCATATAGGTGCCTCTCCCAATGCTCCACCATGTAGTAGAGGCTGGCTCTTGCATGAGAGCCCACTTCTCCACTTTTTCCTTGCCTCTCTTTCCTCCACATATGCAAAAATGCCATGTAAAGCGCACTATTGTACTTACTTTTACTTGCTCCTACAGGTGCTTAAGCTTGCCACATAGGCATAAAGTCTGATGTGGTAAGTTAATCAAGAAGAGAGAGACTAGTTTGGTGACCCAAGGAAGAAACGGTGCTAAGCACGTGTACCTAGGTGAAAAGACAATTTTGAGTCTATAGCTAATTAAATGAAGCAAACTTAGCAACAACATTTCATTGGAAGAGGTCACTCCTTGGCAACTGCAATAAATACACGCGCTTAGCACCGTTTCTTCCTTGAATACGAAGAAAGAGATAGAGAGGAGTAAAAAATACACTTATAGCCAACCTTGTTGTAGTATGGGTGACTAAGTGATGACTATGTATGACATGCCAACATCAGATCGCATAACGCACCGTGTTAAATCTCCAAGGGCGCGACCGCGCGAGCGACGCGACGGTCGTGGTAGGCGCGACCATGATACGGGTTGCTAGCAGCCCTTGGATCTGAGATCAAACGGTCGCATGCTAAGTTGCTGAAAATTTGCAGAATAACCCTCCAGGATAGGATATTCACCTATAGGTCTAGAATCACGCCATGCAACCGTTCGATCTCAGATCCAAGGGCTCTCGGAAGCCCGTATCATGGGAGAATGGAAAGCCACTACCCTGCCGTTCGCACGCTGGCAGTTCGCTCCTACTCGTCCCCACACGTCCTTCAATACTACGGCGGTTCGCTCCTAGTCGTCCCGTCCATTCACATTACGGCAGTTCCACTAATCCTAACCCTCCTCCCAAATCCATGGCGCCCCAAATCTCCACGATCGGCGGTGAGTACAAGGTTAGAACCATCACCAGCGATGAGTTCGACGTCATCTACACCCGTTCTTCCGCGACGGTGAAAGGATGCCTTTCTCGCTTCAGCCGCATGTTCGAAAACTCAGATGATGAGTGGGTCGCTGGGCTAGATGTTGAGTACACCACAGTCCTGGGACGAGAGAAGGATCTAAAGGACGAAGACAGGAAGAAGCCCGCTGTGATCCAGGTTTTCGTACATAACGTTTGCTTGGTCTACCACATATGCCATGCCGACGTTGAGTGCCATGATTTTAAGAACTTCCTCAAGGACAAAACAGTGAAATTCGTTACTGTAGACTTTGGTAACGACAAAGAAGTCCTGCGTCGGATAGGCCTCGTTGTAGGCAACACCTTCGACCTCCAGAAGAATCGGCTGGTGTCCTCTCGACAGCCTTCAATACTGACCCTGGCAGGAGCCATGGTTCATCCTTCGTACGGTAAACTGGAGAAACCTCATTACACGTTTCATCGTCATGCATGGCAGCGGAATGTACTAGATAAGACCACATCCACTACGCTGCAATGGATGGCTACCTTTGCTTCAATATCTACAAGGGTTGGATGAAGAGCAACAGCCGAGTGTGCGGTTCAAGCAAAGAAGTATCAGCCAAAAGGAAGAGGGACAAGGACGAAGTCGAGGACGTGGACGAGGACTCTGAGTAAGGTGGCAGTGTCGTTGCTCATGGTGGTTCTAATGCAGTGTCTACGGGAATAGTTGCATAGTTTAATTTCAAGTGTGCTTAATTAAATTTGAGGGGTGTGTTGTGCTGAGCCCCCAGCAGAACTATGTTATGTTTCTTCTCGTTACTTTAACTCTTCAGTACGTACATACTAGTATTTCTTACATTTCATCTTTTAGTTGGTATAGTACTACCACTCGTTTCTTCACATTATATACGTACAATATATATGGCCAACATCATATAGCCAGCAGTTTAGTTGTCAAAGAATTTCAGGGTGCTTAGTTTTGTCAAAGAATTCCAGGATGCTTAGAGGGTGCTTGGATCCGAGGGACTTATTTTAGTCTGACTAAAAATAGTCTCTAAGAGGCTAAAGTTCCAAGCACCCCTGCCTAAAGAGGGGCTAAAACTAGTCTTGAGACTAAAAAAATTTAGTCAGGGGTACCCCTACTAAAATGTGGATTAGTCCTCTCTCTACTCATTTAACTCCTCTCCTTTAACACAGGCGAGTTCTGGATTGGAGGGTTTGGAGGATAATAAATGCTCATTAACATGATTTTAGCCTTTTTAGTATTTGGATCCAAGCATGGGTGAGGCTAGCATGTTTTAGTCCCACTACTTTTAGTCATGGGACTAAAACGTATCCAAGCACCCTCTTAGTTTTATTTGACGGGTGGGTTGTGCTGGACACCATTATTGTGACTAGCCTTTTTAATAGTACTATATGCATAATTTGGCGACGAGCGTTCTCTATATGTACCACCTTTTTTTAATTTCAAGTTTTGCTCCATGGCGCAATCTATCGATACTACTGCTGTATAAAAGTATACATTTTTTAAAAGGCTAGAGGGCGGGGCAGTCTAGCTTGGTCGGTTTCACAAGAGGCGAGGGCCTTTGTGATTTTACGGCTCATTACTGCTGGCAGGCGGGGCCTTGTGATTTGACTGCTAGTATAAATGCGCCGATGACCTGATCGAGGAGGAGCAAAGAACCGTGCGGTATACTCAAGTTTTCCACTGGAGTAGTCCTGCGACGGAGGAGCACGAAACACGGCAGCCCAGTGCCATATGGCGATAAAAATGATCTAATTTGCTAGTCATCTCATTGTTACCATTGTTCTATTCATTCCCTCAAAAAAACATTGTTCTATTCATGCCTCGCAGAGAACATGCCACGTGCGGCGAAACACCCGAAGCAAAAGATGAAACACAGGAGCAAAAGAAGAAGGAAGATTATCACCCCAAATGATCTAATTCGCCGTGGAGTCGTAACTGCTTCTTCATCGCCTCCACGACCTCCATCTCCTTGCGCGTCTCCTCCGCCATCTTCATCATTGTGTCCATGACGCGGCATTTCTCGACGCGAGCCTTCATCATCTGTTCCACGGCCATATTACGTACCTTGACAGCAGCCGGGTGCTTGATGCGGAGCTTCGCCAACTCTTCCTTCTGTTCCATGGCGAGGGCCTGCAGCATCTTCATCGAGGAACTACTATTCTCGTGTAGCTTCTTCCAGCCGGCGTTCTTCTCCCTCAACAGGTCGATCTCGTGGCAGAGCTTCGCATTGTCCTACCGAAGTCGCAGGATTTCGCCGGTTGCCTTCTTCTCCAAGGCAATGCTCTTCTTCAGCAGCATCACCAAGACGGCGGTCAACTCCCCCTGCTGATTGAGCTCAATGGGCATGTCGTCGAGGCTCTCCTTCAGCAACTCCATCAAGCCTTGGGTGAACTCCTTCTGCTTATTGAGCTCATCGGGCATGCCGTCGAGGGATAACAACTCCAACTCCACTGGCTCGGCATGTTCGCCTCTGCGGCTAGGCGCTCCTGGGAGCCATCACCTGCCCATGAGAGATCTTTCGAGGTCTCTGCGTGGCGGCGAGCCCTCTCTTTTTTTCCGCAGCCTTGGTTGTTGCTCCCTTGTTACGAGTAGTTCTCGACCTAGAGCACTGCTCACCGGCCATGGCAACGATGGACGAAGAAGAAGCACTTATGAGGAGGAAAGGTAGAGTGACTTTCGGTTAGGTAGTTCCCCTTTTTATAACCTAAGTACTAGCACTAGTACTTGTTGGATTATGGATGGGCTTAGGCCCATATAAGACACTAATACCTGCATAGTGGGAACACGTTCAGGTTTGGTACGTACTACTAGTAGATGTGAGCAGGCTTTCGAATGTGATGGGAACAAGGTAAAGATTAATTGATGGTTTTGGTTTCGAGGCCCGAAACGGCTCCCGGTGAGTTTAGAGGAACATAAATTTCAAGTACTACACTGCTCAAATGCGTAAATATTATGTTACTGTCAAAAATTGGCACAAAATATGAAGGAGACCAATGGAAGTACTACTAGCAACCCACGATTTAACTACTCGCATGTGCGCAGTGGAGTAATAATGTCTTTCTTCCGCCCTCATGTCCACTCAATTTGCATGCGCTGTATTAATTGACCATCAATGAAGTGAACGACTTTACACGCGTCAAATTATCACATGGGGTGGATATTGGTACAAAATTGCGTCCGCCCATGTACCCACGTGTGCGTGCGAGGAATGAGTGTGTGCATGGTGTGCGTGCACATCTTCGCTTCGTGCATGTACCGCCAGTATGGCTCGGGGAGGACGAGTACATTCTTATGGAACCAGCAGCACGTCACTGTGATCAATCCACGCAAGGAGGTCGCGACAACGCCTACACATGTGCCACGTGGCTTCATGAACTGTAAGAGAGACACTGTGTAGCGTGCCATTGGCATTCTAATTTACGTATTTTGCACATACTCGAAGTACTAGTAAGGTACACGTGCATTGCACGCATCAGATTTTGCAACCAAATTATGAATAAATACCACACTATAGCATGTAAGCTCTGTGTCATATATGCCTGATGTAGCCCTCCGTTTAATTCTTATAGTTCATATCATTCAAAATCAATTAGTTTTTATAAAAAAAGCTAAGAACGCGGGAATAGGAAAAACCTGGGATTATAGTGGAATGTCGTCTTGAATCCTACAGGATTGTACGAGTGTTTGATTGTGCATAGAAAAACGCATAATTCTTTCAAATAGGTTTGAGTGGATGGGATGTTTCCTATGAAATCTAGTGCAAATGAATCATATAGAAAAATTCTTATGGTTTACAATCCTACGAATCAAACAACCAAGATAGGAAAAATTCCTAATGATTAGAATCCTCCAAAATTCCTTTGAGAATCCTTTGAATCAAAGAAGCCCTTAATCTATTTTATGATTCATGGAATTGTGCGTTGTAAAGCATAAAGTAAAAACAAATAATGGCAATTCAACTAGAAAAAAGTTTGGGCAGTTATGATACAGAAGATTCTAGAACAAAAGAGAACCATTGTTGTTTTGAGGTTTGTGCATTATGCTTAAGTTCAACCATGGAGTCTGCTAGATTGTACATGTGGCAAAATCCGGTGGGGGGCTAGAAGATGGTGCGAGGGGCCGAGTGGAGGGAGACTATGAAGGAATGCACAAGTGGGAGATCGATATTTAGAGAGAGGGGGCGAACACGTGCGCCGATGCGCGCAGTGGCAGAGCCATGAAAAATAAATGAGCTAGGGGGCCAAGCATTGCTAATCCTTTATGAGGAGGGTCAATTCATGAACTTAAACCATTTTTGGCAGCAATTGTCTAATGATCACATTCATGTTAGCCTTGATATATAGTGATGTTAGGGGGGGAGGGGGGCAAGGCCCTTACTGCCCCCTGTCTTCGCCATTGTGCACGCGTCTGAGAGATGAAGCGGAAGGCATGGATGATGAGCGGAGGACGTTGGATACATAATTAATGTGGGTGTATTAGCCATATATGTTAATCCTATATAGAGAGGCATAGATTGATCGATGTGGATGTGGGAAAGAGGGTGATACCTCACTGGATATATCGATTGATCGGTTTGTGTGGAAAACTATGAAAGACCTAGCTATATACACACATACATAGAGGAACATCGATCGTTGCGCATGCACGTGTGAGAGATAAAGAATGCCCGATATGATCGAGAGGGGGATGTGTGTTGGTGTGTGCCTTCATGGGAGACCGACCTGAAGAAAAAGATTGCATGCATGCGATGGATAATGCCGACTGGTAGTGTGTATGCATGCATGCATGAGAGAAAGTTAGTGGTACAATTATAAAGAAAAGACTACTGTGTGGGTGTAAAAGAATAGCTGAATAGGTGAGGTCACAATCAATGTAAAGTTGAATTCAAATATTTGAATAAGAGATCCTGATGTTTGAAACCCATGCATGCATGAATATAACGGAGATCTGCGCGGTGTGGTTTGGAAACGAGCATGTTGTAATGTATACACATTGAACAAGGTCAGACTGATTTGAATTTGAGATACCGATGGCAGACATCATTTGGCCACGTCGCATCCGTGCATGGACACACTATTCTAATTGGAGATGATGGGCGGCTTTTGCATCACATATCTATATCTATACCCATATATATATATATATATATTATATATTTTTTTATATTTGTGCGGGTAACTTTAACTTTGAAAGATGGTCGTTGGATGAGGCGAATCCGATGGTCCAAAGATGGAAAATTTGAGCACTACTGGCCGTTGGATATCATCTAGATTCCACCAGATTTCGCCACATGTATAATCTAGAAGACTCCATGGTTGAACTTAAGCATAATGCACAAACATCAAAACACAAGCACTTCTTATTTGTTCTAGAATCTTCTGTATCAGAATTGCCCAAATGTTTTTCTACATGATTTGCCATTATTTATTTTTACTTTATGTCTTACGACGCACAATTCCATGAATCTTAAAATAGATTAGCTTTCTTATAAAAACTAGATGATTTTGAATGAAATGAACTATAAGAATTAAACGAACATCTACATCATGCATATATGACTCAAAGCTTGCACGCTATAATGTGGTATTTATTCATAATTTGGTTGCCAAATCTCATGCGTGCAATGCACGTGTACCTTACTCTAGTCTAAATGGTGTTTGTGTGTGTGTTGTGCGTGTTGAGGTGCAAATTGTCTTTTTTTTGGTACACGTTAAGCTTGTTCTTCCGAATTTTCAAGCCGCGCCTTGTTATGCCGAAAATTCAAGCTAGCTTCTCTGTCTATCGTGCTGCGTAACTCCCGCCTCTTCAACCCGCGCCTTGTTAGCCCGAAATATTTAAGATATATCTTTGTCTCATTGTGCTCCGACAACTCCCTCCATCTCAACCCGCGCCTTGCTATTCCGAAATTACAACGCGTGCAAAAACTCCCACCTCCTGTGAAATCCCGACACGCGAAATGCCCGTGGTACCCCTGAACCGAAAGAACCGCCTCAAATCTGTGGGGGTACTTTCGTAACTTACCCCACATTTCGGACAAGCGCGTCTCTAAGCCATGGTTCCCCACTGCCATCCCATCCGCCCACCCATTCGTACACCGAGGCCACGAAAACCCGCGACGAAACCCCACACCCTGCTCCGTCCGCCACCCAGCCAGAGCTTCTTCCCCGACGACGTCGTCCACAGCTACACATCAACGTCCCTCATCCACTGTATCGGATGAGGATCCGTCGTCGATCTCATCGTCCCACCGGTTCAGCCACCCCGTCCTCCACCTCCAAGGAGCTGCCCCGACATTCCCCTCGTCTTTCGCGCCACCTCCATTCCCACACCGCCGTCTTCACCTGCACCACCGAAAGAGCATCATCATCACCGTTTCCTCGGATAAAGCTGCGGCCTAATCGGCGCCACCAAAGAGGTTGTACACTAATCGCCGCATTTTCTTCTTGATTCGATCTCACGGTGCTGCCGGCGCTCGGTCCCGAGCCGACACGGCGCGGCTCCATCCACGGCGGCGTCGCCGGCCACTTCCTCCACGGCGTTGCTCCCTCGGGGGCGACGTCCACATCAGTAGGACCTGCTGCTGCTTTAGCTCTCGCTTGCGATGCTGCTCTGCTCTTGCTCTCTGTCCCCTGCCTGGTCTGCTCTTGCTATTGCTCTTGCTCGCGTTGCTGCTCTCGCTCTTTCTCTTGCTTGCGATGCTGCTCCGATTTATCTACACTTCACTCCGATGCCGCCAGGGTGAAGGAAGAACCAGCCACAGCGGGGAGGGGGGATCACCGGAGAGGTACCCCACTATCTATCTTAGGGTTCAGGATGGGGGCGGTGGTCACCGGCGGTGGTGGGGCGTTGGCGGGGCGGTGGCGTGGGGATCGCCGGAGAAAAATCTCGGCACGGGGGGGCTAGAGGGATGGCCGGGGCGGCGGCGGGCCGGTGGTGGGGAGTGTTTTCGGGGCGGGCAGGTCGGCGCACCACCGGTCGCGGGCGGCGGGGGGCTGCTGTTTGGCCGGCTCAGGGGGGTGGAGGTTGAAGATGAACCGCATGCCCTTGATTTCGTATCCAACGGCTGCAAAATCGACTGACCAGAGATGAAAAAGTCAGTCGACCGACGTGTAGCCTCACCTTGCTAGTGCGTTCAGTTTCGACAGCAAAATTCAGTTTCGACAGCAAAATTCAGTTTTGACAGTTAAGTTCAGTTTCGACAGTTAAGTTCAGTTTCGACAGTTAAATTCGGTTTCGACAGTTAAGTTCAGTTTCGACAGTTAAATTCGGTTTCGACAGTTAAGTTCAGTTTCGACAGTTAAATTCGGTTTCGACAGTTAAGTTCAGAGATGAGCGGCTGATGTATTTTACATCTAGCACTTTGTGGTTATGTATTTTACGTCATGTATTGGAGATGCTATTAGAATTCCACTCAGGTTAATGTTGTTCGTTGTCTCTCTTGTCCTGCTTCAGCCTCGGTGTCGTACAACTCACCGGAGCTGCTCCAACGACGAAACCCTCCATCACAGCGGAGCAGTACCTCGGGCTCCATCTCCAGACACCTAAGATCTTCTTCCCCTCCTTCGACAGCCAAGTCAGCCGGAGCATCCTCACCGGCCAACCCAATCACACTGAAATCGACATGGCTTCGCCAAAGAGATTGTACACTTGTTACATCTCTTTTTTATTCTACATGTTATATATATTGTCCACTGAGCACTCGTAGTAACGGGAAATATGATTATTTTATCCTACTATATGACAAGTAGTGAGGTACCAGGCAACTTAGCTATCCGTGATGGACTCTCTTGAACGCCATCATTATTTATCTCTGCGCGTTTGAGCTGTGCATTTGTCGATGGGCCTGGGAGTTGAGCTAGTATGGCAGTGGCCTGGGTCCAAAGTAATAGAAGTAGCACAAAAACATTTTTTTAGTGTAGGATTTTCCTTGCACAAGCCTGCCTACTAGAATCGCCAGTGCTTGAAAGGAAAAGTGAATGAAAAACATCGAAATTGGAAAGTTTCCTATGGTACTACTTTTCGTGAATTTGGTGCAAAGGAATGGAGCAAAGGAAAACTGTAGGATTTGTTCCTTTAGTGTCTCCTTGAAAGAAAAACCGTAGGAATTCTAATTTCCACTTCTCCTCCTTTTCATATTCCTATTCATCAAGCACAAGACTAAGAGATAGTAGCATAATAGCATTATAACCGTACATTTTCTTGTGGTTTGACTTAATCTCACCATGCTTTTTTGCATCCTGTGATCTTCCAATTGTTGTGAATCAAACACCCAGATTGGCAGAAATCCTGTGTTTTTAAATTCTCTGTTTTGCATGTGCATTCCTATCCTATTCCTGTCTATTTCCTATCCCTGCATTGTTAGAATCCTCAAATTCAAACAAGCCCTTACTCAATTACTTCTGTTACAGATATGTGTCAAAGAAAACCTTGTGTGGTTTGTCCTGCTCCTGCGGCGCTATGTTCCACCCCAGCTCAGCTGCTCCAACGACGGAAGGGTTCACCACAGGAGGGATCCGCTCTCCAGACTGTCTTTCGCCGCCTCAGATCTTCTTCCCCGCCGCCGGCAGCCACGGCAACTGTATTACCATCATCAACTGAGCAGATGACCTTGAGGACTACACGGGTCCGCAAGAGAGGTCGCACTCTTCCGTGTCTACTTACGTTATGCGTCGCTTAATATGATGACATGCTACATTATCGTCGTGTTCACCTATTAGACTTCGAGTCAGGTCCAAACTAATGCTGAAACTTGAGTTTTTAAATGGTTGTGGGGTACATATTGGGGCAGCAATCAGTACTATATGTCTACTATCTAGTTAATCTCCGGTGTCTACTATGAGTTTCATGTTGGGTGCAAACAAACATTAAAGGAGCCATTATCTGTATTTTTTAACTAAACCTATTATCTGCCTGCTATAACTGGTTTTGGGTCTATCCACAGTTTGCTACCATCACTCTGGATTTGTGCATGCACTCCTTACATAATCTCACTATGTTTTATTCCTATGCATGACAGTTATTGTACACAATGGAACTGATCATGTAGAGGAAAAGAGAAGAGCCTTGTGTGGCAATAAAATTTCATGCAGACGTCGTTCCATGGTGGGCGCAAAGGCAGCCCCCCTCCACCCATTTCGGATCGTAATCAAGAGGAAGATAACTGTTATGAGGGGGATTCAGAAGGAGAAGACCACTCCTATTTACCCCATGAGGTCTTCGCTCTAACTTGGCATGCTGATGTTGGTAATATCATGCATATGGTGCCTTGCATTGCTTACTGTATACATTAAAGATGTCATCTGCTTAGTTTAGACATGCTTTGTGTCAATGCCATCTGTTTAGTTTCTTTATCGTATATGTGAATCATGCAATGCCATCTTGTCTAGCCACGCATCATATATGTGAATTGTGCAATGCCACCCTGGTTAGCTAGTCATCTTATATGTGAATTATATCATGCCATCATTTTTTTATTACGTGTTAAATTTGTCAACAATTTTAGTACATTCAATTACTCTTCCTGTGCATCAGCCATTTGGCACAGTCATGGAAAAATCTAGAGTGGAAACAAGGTCTTCAGAGAAGACAATGCTATCTGACAAAGCGCATGTCTTGCTGGTTACCGATAGCTCCTCAGAGGAGGATTCAGAGACAGATGACCAGTCATATCCCCCCACCCCCCCGAGGTGCATGCCCTAACTTGGCAGGGTTATGTTGCTCATATCATGCGTATGGTATCTTGCATTGCTATGTCATTTGCTTAGTTTAGACATGCTTTGTGTCAATGCCACCTGTTTAGTGTCTAATTACCATATATGTGAATTATGCAATGCCATCTTGTTGCAAGACATTATATATGTGAATTATGCAATGTTATCTTGTTGCAAGGCATTATGTATGTGAATTATGCAATGCTATGCTGTTTAGGCAAGCGTCATATATGTGAATTATATCATGCCGTCCTTTTTTTGTATTTCTCATTGCTTTTGTCGACAATGTTTGTATATTCAACTGCTCTTCCTGTGCATCAGCCATTTGAATTGGTGATGGAGAAATCTAGAGTGAAAACAAGGTCTTTAGAGCAGACAATGCTACCTGCTGAAGCAGATATCTTGCTGGTTACAGATAGCTCTTCAGAGGAGGATTCAGAGGCAGATGACCAGTCCTATTATCCCCCTGAGGTGTATGCTCAAACTTGGCAGGGTTATATTACTCATATAATGCATATGTTGTATTGCAATGCTTAGTTTTTACATCATATACACAATATTGAATGCCATCTCCTTAGTTGACACATCATATATGTGATTGCCCTCTGCTCACTTCCTTAGTATATAAATCATATATTTGAATTATGTCATGCCATGATGTTTACATAGACAGCATGTATCTGAATTATGGCATGCCAACCCATTTTCTAAAGACATATTATAGTTATATCATCTCATCCTGTTTACATAGTCATCATATTTAAATTATGTCATTCTATCCATGAATTATATCATGCCATCATGTTTCCATCGACGGCATGTTTGTGATTTATGGCATGCCAACCACTTTAATAGACACATCGTATAGTTATATCATGTCATCCTGTTTACATAGTCATCATATTTTGAAGTATGTCATTTTATCCTGTTTAGTTAGCCATCATACATGTGAAATTGTGTCATGCTATCCTGTTTAATTAGCCATCATATATGTGAAATTATGTCCTGCTATTCTGTTTGCTTAGACAACATAAATGTGAATTATTTCATGCCCTGTTTTCTTCCCTACTATCCATTGCACCTGTCTATCTTACAATGTCTGTACATTCAATTACTTTTCTTGTTTATCAGCCATTTCAATTGGAGGGAGTGATGGCAGTATCTGTGGGAGTAAAAACACGGTCTCCAGAAAAGATCGTGCTACCTGTCGATGCAGATAGAACCACGGTTGTACTTGCCCAAGAACCAGCCCCACCACACATAACCCACACTCATGCAGATTGTACCCCTACCCAGTTGGACAGAGAACCAGCTACACCCCTTCTAACCCCAACCCCAGCAGATAGACACCCAGTTCCCGTTGACACAGCACTGTCTCCACCACAGAGCACCCAAACACGGGCAGTTAATAAGGCAACTGCAGTGCCCAAATCACAAGGCCCACCACTCCGAACCCGAAGTCAACGCTTAAAGCAGAAGAAGAATTGTTCTCAGGTCAGGTTCCATAGCTATGGTTCATACTACTTTGCTCTTGCATCACTGTATTTACTGATACCAACTAATTTCAAATTTAAAGGATGCAATTGAAACTCCAATGGCGCAACAGGTATGTTTTAAACCTGTTTCTTCAACGTGTTTGGCTGTTTGCTGTTGTAACTTGCTCTATGTTGATTTCAGTTTCAATTGAATAAACAGTTATGTTCTCATGCCATGCACATTACAAGTGTTGTTATTGCTGTGCAATTTCCCACACTTATATTCTGTCTATGCTGCTTTGTCTTAAATAGATATGATTCGAACTGTATCTATCTTGATTTGGCAACATAAACTAGAATGATATAGACCATACAGTGACCATACTACATAGATATATGTTTGTTTCATGCTATTATCCTATCCACCTTACTACTGAACTGGTTTACCAAAATGAGTTTCATATACTACATTGTAAACCTGAGATGTGTTTGTTTGTTTATCTTTTAGAACGCGGATAAAATATTGGAGAAGAGTACCCTGTTATGCAATGGTAAAGGAAGTAATGGAGATAAGGTTCAAGATAGTGAGACATCCCTGTTGGTCTCCAAGAAAGCTGATAAAAACTATATTCAAGACACTGAGACAACCCCAAAGTCCTATCTTGATGTAGTGTTCGAGTTACTGGCTACCACTGCTGGCACCAGCTCTTCGAACTCATTGCCTGAATCAGTTCGGCTTCTTGACTCTCAACTTCAAGTTGAAAGACATTGATCAGATGTTGTGCGACAGGAAGCCGAAGGACTGAGGAAGTCCCTGCAGAATTCAGATGCATACTTTCTGGTGCAACAGCAAGCGCTGGAGGACTTAAGCGCCAAACAAGAGAAAGTTAATAAGCTTGCTAAGCATCTTGCCAGCATTATGGGTACCCAGGATATTGTTTCTTGAGCTCTTCTGAAGTGGTTTCAGTTCTGGACTTGTTTTGCTGCAGCGTTTATATGCTGTTGTGTTCCCTATATTTGCACTGGTGGCGAACTTTGATGCCTAGTGGATGTAATATGTGTAATAGCCGTGATAGCCTAGTGTAAGTTGCTTGCTTATTTATTTCCTTGTTGTCCTGTTTATTTGTTTGCTTGTAGTCAGTGCAGTTCTTTTTCTGCGGTTTGCTAGTGGCTACAATAACCTATTTTTTAAAACTAGGCCACAATAACCATGGGCTAATATTTACTGTAGTGACACTGGGCCTCCTACGGGCCGTAGAAACAGTGGGCCTTCTATGGGCCGTATAAACAGTGGGCCTTCTACGGGCCGTAGAAACAGTGGGCCTTCTACGGGCCGTAGAAACAATGGGCCTTCTACGGGTCATATCATCAATGGGCCTTCTACGGGCCGTATCATCAATGGGCCTTATATGGGCCAAACAGACCGCATTCTGGCCGTAAATGGGCTAGAGTTGGAATCATCCGTTCATGGGCCGACCATAACGGGCCATCGTTAATAGGCCATATTTGATGACACTATGAAAACGGCCCAACGTATTAACGGACCACAAACGGGCCGACTGTAACCACGGGCTGAATTTGGCCCACAAGCAGAAAATGACAGTAACGGGCCGTAAGTAAACGAATGCTGGAAATGAGCCCAAGAATAAATGGGCTCTGAGAAGGCCGAAAGATAACATGGGCTGGAGACGGCCCAACGGAATAACGGGCCATTAATGGGTTTAAAGTGATACACTGTTCATTACGGGCCAGCTTCACCACGGGCCGTTAATGGGTGTAAAGTGATACACTGTTCATCACGAGCCAGTTTCACCACGGGCCGTTAATAGGCCAAGAGTTACATAGGGCCTCATATGGGCCGAAAGACGTCATGGGCCATACATGGGCCAGAAGTGAAAACGGGCTGGAATCATATTGGATGGCCCAGATGACGCTACTGGGCCTAATTCGGATAGGGCGTAACGAGCCTTGGGTTAGCGGGCTGTAAATGGGCTATACGCGAACACGCCATCAACAGGCTTTCCATGGGCCGGCCCGCCACCTTTTGACCAAGTCAAACGGGCCGGCCTTTTCACAAGAATGGGCCTCTGTTGGGACGTGCCACGTGTCAATGTATCATATGCGCCTTCTGTCCAATGAGTGGATGACATCTGTCCCGACGATGAGCCGACACGTGTTTCCTCCAGCCAATGATGATTTTACATGTGGAAAATCCCCATTGGTCGGGGCTGTTAACAGGTTATCGGATCCAAAACCCGACCCGATAGCTTAACGGCGTTCCGTTACGGTGGATGCCACGTGTCGGTCACCCTTGACGAAAGCAGTTCTGTGACGCGCGATTTATCGTCACGGAAGTGGGCACTTCCATGATGATAATTTTGGTAATGTCATGGAACACTTCTACGACAGCACAGGTATGACTATCTTGATTCTGTCACAAATTTGTCATGGATGTACATGCATGACAAAAAAAGGACCTACTGTGACAAACACGTATCATCACGGAAGTGTATTTTTTTTGTAGTGGAAACAACCTCAAGTTCATAGTATCAACTCTATTGGAAAAATTCCATCGATTATATTTGGAGATTTTGAATTTCCTCTTCCTACTGTCAAGAAGAAATATGATATTCTTAGTATTGGGGATGTGCATATCCCTGTTGAGGTAACATAGTGTTATTCGAAATTTCTCCGGTTCCATATTATTCAGAATGAGTTCGTTAACAAGACTTGATCAACCTTGTTAGTGGATTCCTTTTGATGATCATGAGATGGATGAAACTCGAAGGCACAACCTTCTGTACCCTCCTTTTACTTTATGTTATTTATATTAAGTAAAATAAAAATAGTATTTTTTTTGTCTGTTATCTGATTATCCATGCAATATAAAAATACCCCGAAAATAAAAGTTCTCCAAATGCCCTGAAATTTAAATATGTTTTTTTCTGAAATATTTGAGAATATTTGACACTAAGAACACAGCAGGGGGGTCAACCACCTGCCCACGAGGGTGGAGGGCGCCCTATCCCCCAGGGCACGCCCCCTGCCTCGTGGGCCCATGGTGGCCCTCCTCCACTTATCCTTTCACCCACACACTCCTTCTTCCTCCCCCAAACATGAATAACCAGCTCAAACCCGAGTCCAAGCTCGTTTTGCTGCCATTTTCGATCCCCTTGCTCAAAGCACCTCTCACAAAACTCCTCCACTTATCCTTTCACCCACACACTCCTTCTTCCTCCCCCAAACATGAATAACCAGCTCAAACCCGAGTCCAAGCTCGTTTTGCTGCCATTTTCGATCCCCTTGCTCAAAGCACCTCTCACAAAACTGCTTGGGAAGATTGTTCCTTGGTATGTGACTCCTCCATTGGTCCAATTAGTTTTTGTTCTAGTGCTTTATTCATTACAAATTTTTGCTGCCTAGGTGACCATGTTCTTGAGCTTGCATGTCAAATTTGTATGGTTCCAAGTAGTTTTGATGCATGATATAGGCCCTAGGCGCTTGTAGGAGTAGTTGCTATCAATATTATTGAGTTTGGTTTACTTTTATTTTGAAGTTACTAAAAATTTTCAGAATTTTTCAGAGGAAGAAAAATGCTTAGGAAAATGTTCCAAGGTGGTTCCTCAAGGAAGCAAGGACCCAAGCTTGCAATGCGTGATGTTGATGAAGAGCCACCAAGAGACGCTCCAGTGCGTCCTGGTGAGTGGCCTTCTGAAAATTTTATGGATCGAGCAGGAATTAAGGAAGAATTCAACGCATATTTGTGTAACGCCGACCTTGTGAGCTTCGAGGAAAAGAAGTACAGCCAGTATCACAATCTCACTAGTACCTTTGTGAGGAGGTTTGAATTTTCATCTTCACGTAATTCTCCAACTGTCATGTTTGATCTTTATGAAAATTCTTATACTATGGACTTAGAGGATTTTACACTGCTTGCAAACTTCCACAATGGGGTAGTATAAGGGATCCTCGCAAATCTGAATTTAGAGATTTTCTTGCTAGCATAACTGTGGGAGAATCTAGATATATAACACAAGCTACCATAGGGAGCATTCACTGCCCTACTATACATTATTTTGCTCTCTTCATAGGTAGATGCATTAATGGTAAAGAAGAGGCATGTCACATGTGTGCCCCTGACCTCAGTATTCTTAGGAGTGCTGTGTTAGGAGACAAATCTTATAATTTGGGAGCCATTGCTGCATGTAGGTTGCATCTTAATAGATTTAATGGAGATTTCTTTAGAGGAATTTATGCAACCCGCATAGCTAATTTTCTTGGTGTATCCATACGCGAAGATGATATTGAATTACCACCTGCTTACCTAGACTTTAATGCTATGGTTCACCACCAGTTTGTCGAGAGGAATGAATCACCTCTCCAGTATCGACTAATCTTTGACAGACGTCGTGATGTCCATATTACTCTCCCTACTCCTGCCTTCTTTGATCATCAGGCAAAAGGAAGATAAGTTATTACCAAAGAGGAGGCAGATGAGTACGAGAGGAGAGCGGAGGCCGCTCGTCGCCACGCTACAGCTCAGGAGGCGATAGCCGCTGTATCTCAGTACGACCCTAACTATTATTATGGATATCCGCCAGGCCAGCCGTGGCCATAGACCAACTTAGGCCAAAATCCTAAGCTTGGGGGAGTACGTATTTCTCACCGACATTACATTTATGTTCACACACTTATTGCTAGATGTCGGTGCTCATACTTTTTCATTGTATCATCCATGCTAGTTTAATTTCCTTTTTATGCTTTCTTCTTGTGTGTTTGATAAACCTTAAGAAAAATAAAAAAAATAGTTGTAGCTTTTAATTAGTTTACTTTCCATGCCTGTAGTAGTAATTAAAAAGAAAACCCAAAAAGATTTCATGTTCTTCTTTTACTTGTTGGGAGCTCTCCCGTGTAAATAGTTTTATTTCTTTTCTTTTCTTTGGGGGTCGATAGGAGAAGACCATAATTAAATTGTTGAAGTGGCTCTTGTATGCATACTTGTTGATCTGACAAAAGAGCCCATATAGCCTTGTCTTCTCCTATTATTTGAATGCTTGCAGATTCCAGCTTAGTCCAATGCACGTGCACTATTATTATTATTCACATCGTTCGGTCGTGCAAGTGAAAGGCAATTATGACGATATATGATGGACTGACTGAGATAAGAAAGGCTGGTATGAACTCGACCTCTTTTGTTTTCGTAAATATGATTAGTTCATCGTTCCTGATTCAGCCTATTATGAATAAACATGTTTGCAATGACAACTAGAGATCATAGTTTCTTGTGCCATGATTGATTAGCTATGAGTTATAATGGTTTACCTTGCGTGCCAGCATGCTATTAAAATGTTTATGATGTGGTATGATAGGGTGGTATCCTCCTCTGAATCATTTAAGTGACTTGACTTGGCGCATGTTCACGCATGTAGTTGAAACAAAATCAACATAGCCTTCACGATATTTATGTTCATGGTGGATTATATCCTACTCATGCTTGAATTCGGTGTTGATTAATTTTAATACATGTTCATGACTGTTGTCGCTCTCTAGCTGGTCGCTTCCCAGTCTTTTGCTAGCCTTCACCTGTACTAAGCGGGAATACTGCCTGTGCATCCAAACTCCATAAACCCCAAAGTTATTCCACATGAGTCCACTATACCTACCTATATACGGTATCTACCTGCCGTTCCAAGTAAATTTGTAAGTGCCAAAATCTAAACCTTCAAATAAATATCTTCCGTGTTAGGCGGGTTATTCTCAAGAGGAGTGGACTCCGCTCCTCACTCATGAGAAAGTGGTTGGTCACCGGGATGCCCAGTCCCATGCTTTATGCAAACTAAATCAAAATAATTGCAAACAAAACTCCCCCTGGGACTCTTGTTAGTTGGAGGCACTCGTTGTTTCGACCAAGCCATGGATTGATGCTTGTTGGTGGAAGGGGGGTTATAAACTTTACCATTCTGTTTGGGAACCGCCTATAATGTGTGTAGCATGGAAGATATTGCCATCTCTTGGTTGTTATGTTGACAATGAAAGTATACCGCTCAAAATATTATTCATCTCTATTTCAAAACCGAGCTCTGGCACCTCTACAAATCCCTGCTTCCCTCTGCAAAGGGACTATCTATTTACTTTTATGCTGAGTCATCATCCTCTTATTAAAAAGCACCAGTTGGAGAGCAATGTTGTCATTTGCATTCATTACTATTAGTTTACATTGAGTATGACTTGACTGGATCTCTTTTACCATGAATTACAATGTCTAGTCAGTCCTTGGTCTTTAAAGGTGCTCTGCAGTTATGTTTTGTGGTCTCAGAAAGGGCTAGCGAGATACCATCTTGCTATATCATATTATGATTGTTTTGAGAAAGTGTTGTCATCCAAGATTTATTATTATTGCTCGCTAGTTGATTATGCTATTGATATGAGTAAACTTGAGACCTAAGCGTTATTGCGAATGTGGTTAGTTATAATCTTTGATGAAAACTTGAATGCTGGCTTTACATATTTACAACAACAAGAACAAACAGAGTTTGTAAAAGTTTTTCTTTATCACTTTCAGTTTGTCAACTGAATTGCTTGAGGACAAGCAAAGGTTTAAGCTTGGGGGAGTTGATACGTCTTCGTCGTATCTACTTTTCCAAACACTTTTGCCCTTGTTTTGGACTCTAACTTGCATGATTTGAATGGAACTAACCCGGATTGACGCTGTTTTCAGCAGAATTACCATGGTGTTATTTATGTGCAGAAACAAACGTTCTCGGAATGACCTGAAACTTCACGGAGCAACTGTTTGGAAAATATAAAAAATACCTGCAAAAGATGAAGGCCAGGGGGCCCACCACCTATCCACGAGGGTGGGGGTGCGCCTGCCCCCTAGGGCGCGCCCCCCTACCTCGTGGGCCCCCTGGAGCTCCTCCGACTCCAACTTCAACTCTATATATTGTGTTTCGGGGAGAGAAAAATCAGAGAGAAGAATTCATCGCGTTTTACGATACGGAGCCGCCGCCAAGCCCTAAAACCTCTCGGGAGGGTTGATCTGGAGTCCGTTCGGGACTCCGGAGAGGGGGATTCGTCGCCGTCGTCATCATCAACCATCCTCCATCACCAATTTCATGATGCTCACCGCCGTGCGTGAGTAATTGCATCGTAGGCTTGCTGGACGGTGATGGGTTGGATGAGATTTATCATGTAATCGAGTTAGTTTTGTTAGGGTTTGATCCCTAGTATCCATTATGTTCTGAGATTGATGTTGCTATGACTTTGCTATGCTTAATGCTTGTCACTAGGGCCCGAGTGCCATGATTTCAGATCTGAACCTATTATGTTTTCATGAATATATGTGAGTTCTTGATCCTATCTTGCAAGTCTATAGTCACCTACTATGTGTTATGATTCGGCAACCCCGAAGTGACAATAATCGGGACCACTCCCGGTGATGACCATAGTTTGAGGAGTTCATGTATTCACTATGTGCTAATGCTTTGTTCCGGTACTCTATTAAAAGGAGGCCTTAATATCCCTTAGTTTCTGTAAGGACCCCGCTGCCACGGGAGGGTAGGACAAAAGATGTCATGCAAGTTCTTTTCCATAAGCACGTATGACTATATTCGGAATACATGCCTACATTATATTGATGAACTGGAGCTAGTTCTGTGTCACCCTAGGTTATGACTGTTACATGATGAACCGCATCCGGCATAATTCTACATCACTGATCCATTGCCTACAAGCTTTCCATATATTGTTCTTCGCTTATTTACTTTCCCGTTGTTATTACTATCATCACTACAAAAATATCAAAAACATTACTTTTACTACTGTTACCTTTTTCTACCGTTACCACTACTATCATATTACTTTGCTACTAAATACTTTGCTGCAGATATTAAGTTTCCAGGTGTGGTTGAATTGACAACTCAGCTACTAATACTTGAGAGTATTCTTTGGCTCCCCTTGTGTCGAATCAATAAATTTGGGTTGAATACTTTACCCTCGAAAACTGTTGCGATCCCCTATACTTGTGGGTTATCAATACCTCTCAAAATTTCTTGATTTGCCCTCTCTGCTTGACCATTAGACTGGGGGTGAGCCACTGATGCTACATCAAGCCGGATGTGCTCACGTTGGCAAAATTCCTCCATCTCACCCTTTGACAGATTAGTGCCATTATCAGTTATAATACTATGTGGAAAACCAAACCGGAATATCACCTTTTTGATTAATTGAACCGTCGTGGCTACATCACACTTACTGACTGGCTCTACTTCTACCCATTTGGTAAATTTGTCAACTGCCACTAACAGGTGGGTCTTTTTGTCCTTGGATCTCTTAAAGGGTCCAACCATATCGAGCCCCCAAGTTGCAAACGGCCAAGTGATTGGAATCATTCTCAACTCTTGAGCCGGAACATGAGCGCGGCGTGCAAATTTTTGACAACCGTCACACCTTTTGACTAAATCCTCAGCATGAGCTGTCAACCAATAGAAACCGTGACAAAAAGCCTTAGCCACCAAGGATTTTGAACCGGCGTGGTGACCACAATCTCCTTCGTGGATTTCTCGCAAAATCTCACAACCCTCTTGAGGAGACACACAACGCTGAATTGCTCCTGTGACGCTATAACGATGTAACTCCCCATTGATTATGGTCATTGACTTGGAATGCCGGATTATCTATCGGGCCAAGGTTTCGTCCTCCGATAACTCGCCCTGATTCATGTAAGCCAAGTACGGGACTGTCCAATCCGGTATAACATCCAAAGCTGCCACCAATTGGGCCTCCGGGTCAGGAATAGCCAACTCCTCCTCTATGGGTATCTTGACCGACGGATTATGCAGTACGTCAAGGAAGACATTAGGTGGCACCGGTTTACGCTGAGAGCCTAGGCGACTTAAAGCGTCCGTCGCTTCATTTTTTCGCCGGTCTATATGGTCAACTTGATAACCCTTGAAATCACCAGCCACTATGTCCACCTCTCGTCGATATGCAGCCATGAGCGGGTCCTTAGAATCCCAAGTGCCAGATACCTGTTGGGCCACCAGGTCCGAGTCACCGAAGCAATTAACCCGGCTTAAGTTCATCTCCTTAGCCATCCGAAGACCGTGAAGTAAGGCCTCGTACGCAGCTGCATTGTTAGTACAAGGGAACATTAAGTGAAGAACATGACAGAACTTATCACCTAGTGGGGAAGTTAATATGACTCCAGCCCCCGAGCCCTCCAATTGCCTGGACCCATCAAAGTGAATAGTCCAATAAGTATTGTCTGGTTTTTCCTCTGGTGCCTGCAACTCTGTCCAATCATTGATGAAGTCCACGAGTGCCTGAGATTTAATTGCTGTGCGAGGTGTATACTTCAGCCCGTGAGGTCCAAGCTCAATAGCCCACTTGGCAATCCGGCCAATTGCTTCCCTGTTTAGAATGATATCTCCCAGAGGGGCTGAATTGACCACTGTGATAGGATGTCCCTGAAAATAATGTTTGAGCTTCCGGCTTGCCATAAACACCCCATACACCAGCTTCTGCCAATGTGGATAATCTGCTTTGATTCGATAAGCACCTCACTGATATAATAAACCGGCCGTTGAACCGGATATTCCTTTCCGGCCTCCTTGCGCTCCACAACAATAGCCACACTAACAGCCCTGGCATTAGCAGCCACATATAGTAGTAAAGGCTCTTTATCGATCGGAGCTGCAAGCACGGGTGGTTCAGCTAACTGCCTCTTCAGATTCTCAAACGCTTTATCAGCCACATCGCTCCAGACAAAGTCATCCGTTTTCTTTAGCATATGATATAAAGGGATAGCTTTCTCCCCGAGACGACTGATAAACTGGCTCAAAGCCGCAATCCGGCCGGCTAAACGTTGAACGTCATTGATACACGCCGGTTTAGCCAAAGACGTAATTGCTGAATTTTTTTCCGGATTAGCCTCAATGCCCCTGTTAGACACCAGAAAACCCAAGAGCTTGCCTGCCGGAACACCAAAGACACATTTGTCCGGATTAAGCATCATCTTATAAACCTGGAGGTTATCAAAGGTTTCTCTCAAGTCATCTAGCAATGTTTCCTCCTTCCTGGACTTTACCACAGTATCATCCACATATGCGTGAACATTGCGCCCAATCTACTTATGAAGACAATTCTGAACACAGGTTGATAAGTCGCCTGGGCACTCTTGAGCCCAAAGGGCATGGAGACATAGCAGAAGGATCCAAAGTGGGTTATAAAAGTTGTCTTCTCCTGGTCTTTAACTCCCATTTTGATCTGATGATAACCAGAATAAGCATCCAAAAAACAAAAACGGTCACAACCCGCCGTAGCATCAATAATCTGATCAATACGAGGGAGGGCAAAGGGATCTGCTGGGCAAGCCTTGTTCAAATCTGTGTAGTCCACACACATACGCCAAGTGTTGTTCTTCTTAAGAACCAGCACCGTATTAGCCAACCACTCCGGGTGAAAGACCTCCACGATAAACCCTGCGGCCAACAGCCGAGCTACCTCCTCGCCGATGGCATTGTGCCTTTCTTCGTTGAAGCGGCGGAGAAACTTTCTGACCGGTTTAAACTTAGGATCTATATTAAGTGTGTGCTCAGCGAGTTCCCTCGGTACACCTGGCATGTCAGAAGGCTTCCATGCAAAGATGTCCCGATTCTCATGGATGAACTCGATGAGCGCGCCTTCCTCTTTGGGATCCAGGTTAGCGATGATGTTGAACTGCTTGGATGAATCGCCAGGAACAGAATCAACCATCTTCGTGTCTGTGGCCGATTTAAACTTCAATGCCGGATCGTGCTCCGTAGTTGGGTTTTTCAAAGAAGTCATGTCTGCCGGATCAACCTAGTCTTTATAAAACTTTAGCTCTTCCATGGCACAAACCGACTCAGCGTAAGCCGCATCACCTTCCTCACATTCCAAAGCAATTTTCCTGCTCCCATGTACTGTGATGGTCCCCTTATGACCTGGCATCTTAAGCTGCAGATAAACATAACACGGCCTCGTCATGAACTTGGCATAAGCCGGTCGCCCAAACAGGGCGTGATACGGACTCTTGATTTTCACCACCTCAAAAGTCAATATTTCTGACCTTGAATCATGATCATCTCCAAAGGCCACCTCTAGGGCTATCTTGCCCACTGGATATGCAGACTTACCGGGCACCCACCATGAAAAACGGTGTTCGACGGTTTAAGATTCTTATCTGTCAACCCCATACGGCGGAAGGTGTCATAGTAGAGAATATTGATACTGCTTCCCCCATCCATGAGCACCTTGGTGAACTTATACCCCCCAACTTGAGGTGCCACCACTAAAGCCATATGACCCGGATTATCAACCCGGGGTGGGTGATCCTCTCTACTCCATAAAATGGGTTGCTTCGACCAGCACAAATACTGAGGCACTTCTGGTTCAACAGAGTTCACGGCCCTCTTGTGAAGCTTCTGATCATGCTTACACAAGCTAGTGATGAAGACATGATACTGCCCACTATTCAACTGCTTCGGATTGCTCTGATAACCCGACTGCTGCTGCTGCTGATTCCCCTGATGGTTATAACCTCCCTGGTTGCCCTGGTTCCCTTGATTGCTATGTCCGGTTTGATTGCCTTGAAATCCTGAACCGAAGCTACCACCTCCATAACCCGGCCCATGAAAACCACCTCCTGAACCGCCGGGCGGGCCATTGCCATATTGAAACATATTGGAGTTCTTGAACTCTCGCATGATATAACAATCCTTCCAAAGATGTGAAGTTGGCCTCTCCTTCGATCCATGCTTTAGACAAGGTTGATTTAACAGGCGCTCCAGATTGGGGCCTGAACCTCCACCCCTCTGGGGTTGTTTTCCCTTACGATGCTGACCGTTATCCTGAGCATTGGTGATAGCCACAAAGTCCAAACTATTGTCTGCCTTGCGCTTACCATTGTTCCCATGACCTGCCGGGTTATGCTGCTGCCCCTTGGTGTTGTCGTTCTTCTTCCCTTTACCTGGTTTGTCCTCCTCTGAGTCAGGGTCTTTGGTATTATCTGAATCGACATATTTAACCAAATCGGGCATAAGCGTTGACATATCATTGCAGTGACGTTTCGGCCTTCCTAACTTCTGGTTTAGCGGTAGAAACCGGCAATTGCCCTCAAATGTTAACACTGCTGTATCTACATTGATGCTATCCGACGAATGCAGAATAGCTAAGACCCGCTTCACCCAATGGGTTGTAGACTCCCCGTCCTTTTGAACACAAGCGGCCAGGTCCACGATCGACATAGGCTGCTTACTAGTATCCTTAAAATTCTAGATAAACCGGTGTTTTAATTCGGCCCATGATCCAACAGAGTTAGCTGGTAAGCTCTTTAACCAAGTACGAGTTGTCCCCTCCAACATCATGGTGAAGTATTTAGCACACACCGCTTCATCCACATCCAACATCTCCATTGTCATCTCATAACTTTCAACCCATGACTCTGGTTGCAAATCGGTGGTGTAATTGGGTACCTTACGAGGGCCCTTAAAATCCTTGGGCAGTCGTACATCGCGCAACGCGGGGGTAAGACATGGCACCCCTAAAGAACTGAAGACCATGCTTGGCTCCACTGAAGCGGTAGGGCGAACCGGAGTAGGTTGACGAGCTGCATGCAGTGCTGCTAACTCGGCCTCTCGACGTGCACGACCATGATCCACCACATCATGCGCATTAGCACCTCCACCTGTCGGGTTGTGCCCTCGCGGCGAGTTACGGTGACGTGCACTGCTTGATACAGCCGGTTCATCCTCAACGTGCCTGCTGTAGCTCCGGCTCGGACAGGGGGTGGAATGAATCCTATCGCGACTATGCGAATAAGCCTGCTGCTGGTTTAAAGCTGTTTGAAGGAGCTCTCTGGCCTGTTGTGTCTCAATCGCAACTGGTGACTCGCCGTCAGCTAGGAGGGCTGCCAATCGTGAAGCGGCGGCCACAATGTTGTCTAACGGGTTGGAGTAGTGCACCGGGGGTGTTGGGACATACTGCGGTACAATGTTGTTCTGACGAGGCGGGTCCATCGTGCGCGGCTGAACCGGCGCTCCTGTTCCCGGCGCCTCCGTCCGGTTTACCACTGGTTGGTTGCAGGTTCCGGCTCCTGGCGTGTTGAAGAGATTTCTTGGCTCATAACTCGGCAAGAGGTGCGACCGGTATCTTCTTCTCATGGCCTCATTTGAGGCATTCTGGTCCAACCTAAGCCGGTAGGCCTGAGCTTCCAACTCAGCCTGTTCTATAGCCATCCTGGTGTTCTCTGCTACCAGGTCCGCTTTAGCCTGAGTTATCTGATCTTTCACCTTTGCAATCTCCGCATTGTGCTAATCTCGGGCTGCTGCGTCCACCTCTGCAGCCATCAATGTTGCCAAAGCATCGAACAAATCAGACAAAACTTGAGAGGGAGGCGGCGCAGAGCCCCCTGCTCCCGCTGGCGTTGCTGTTGCTAAACCGGAGAGCATTGCCACGACAGTGGATGAGTGATGCGCTGGCTGTGTACCAACCATGAAGATAGCGACCCGGTTTGGCAGATCGTGGGGGTCCAGAATACTGTTTCCATCGAAACCTCCACTAATCCGTCCGTCCTGCAACTGATACAATGATTCGGTCTCTCTGGTTGAAGACTCGTCATCAGAATAGACAACGGTTTCTCCATCAGATGTCGATCGATCCTCATATTCCGCCCCATGGATGACACCTACGAAAGCATGCCTTGCTGCGGGCTGAACCGGGGAAGGGCTTGCACGCTGGGCCGTCTCGATGATGTCGGTGCAGGTGTCCGGCTCAGGGCCCGGTTCGCCGATCTTGCCGATGAAGACGTGAATCCCACCAAAGGGGACCCGGTACCCGTATTCGATTGAACCGGCCTCGGGACCCCATCCTGCGTCGTCGATGTAAAGCTTGCCGCGACGACTCTTCGTCATCCGGCCCACAGCGTATCCCTTGAGTCCATCAAAGCTGCCCTTCAAGAACTCAAAACCAACATGCGATAGCCCCACGGTGGGCGCCAACTGTCGTGGGTTTGTCACGGCAGATGTCCTCGTGAAAGGACTTAGTCGTGGAGCCATCACTACAGGTTAGCTCAAAGGGGTTAAACCGAACAAGGGACACAAGGGATTTTATACTAGTTCGGCCCCTTCGATGAAGGTAAAAGCCTACGTCTAGTTGTGATTGGTATTGCTAGGGTTTCGATGACCAGGGAGCGAATCCGCTTTGCCTGATTCTCGAGTTGTTATCTGTTGTCCCTAAACCGCTGCTGGGTCGTCCCTTTATATACATAGGTTGATGCCCGCCGGTTTACAGAGTCCCGAGGCCGGATCATACACGTGTCTGGCTTGGTCACTATTCCTTACAATACAAGTTACATGGAAGAGTCGGTTTACGTCTACAGGCCTTAACTTGCCTTTGGGCCTTGGGCCTTCGTAAAGCGCCACCATCCTCACGTCTTCATGGGCTTCTATATTCATGGAGTTAACCCGGCCACTCTTATCCAGTTTACCTCCAGTAGTCATATCCCCAACAAGTTCCGTCAGCACGACAGCGTGATGACGGTGTTGATAATGTAATCCGCGCAGGGCTTCGCCTAAGCACTACGACAATATGATCCGAGGTGTAATCTGTGGAGGGGGGCACCGCACACGGCTAGGACAATTGATCTTGTGTGTTCTAGGGTGCCCCCTGCCTCCGTATATAAAGGAGGAGAGGGGGAGGCTAGCCGGCCCCTATAGGGCGCGCCAAGAGAGAGGAGTCCTACTAGGACTCCAAGTCCTAGTAGGATTCCACTTGGTGGAAGGGGGAGAAGGAAAGGAGAGGGAAAGGGGTGTCGCGCCCCCTCCCCTAGTCCTATTTGGACTCCCCATGGGGGGCCACCTCCTCATGGCCTGCCCTCTCTCTCCCCTAAGGACCATGTTGGCCAATTACTTCGGGGGGGGTTCCGGTAACCCCCGGTACTCCGAAACTTATCCGAAACAATCCGAACCATTCCGGTGTCCGGATGTAACCTTTCAATATATGAATCTTTATGTCTCTACCATTTCGAGACTCCTCGTCATGTCTGTGATCACATCCAGGACTTCGAACAAACTTTGGTACATCAAATCACATAAATCACATAACTCATAATACAAATCGTCATCGAACGTTAAGTGTGCGGACCCTACGGGTTCGAGAACTATGTAGACATGACCGAGACACATCTCAGGTCAATAACCAATAGCAGAACCTGGATGCTCATATTGGCTCCTACATATTCTATGAAGATCTTTATCAGTCAAACCGCATAACAACATGGGTATCCAGATCCCGCTGTTGGTTATTGACCGGAGAGTCATCTCGGTCATGTCTGCATGTCTCCCGAACCCGTAGGGCCTACACACTTAAGGTTCGGTGACGCTAGGGTTTTAGAGATATTAGTATGCGGTAACCCGAAAGTTGTTTGGAGTCCCGGATGAGATCCCGGACGTCACGAGGAGTTCCGGAATGGTCCGGAGGTAAAGATTTATATATGGGAAGTCTTGTTTTGGTCGCCGGAAAAGTTTCGCGCATTATCGGTATTGTACCGGGAGTGCCGAAAGGGGTCCGGGGGTCCACCAAGGGGGTCCACCTGCCCCGGGGGGGCACATGGGCTGTAGGGGTGTGCGCCTTGGCCTATATGGGCCAAGGACACCAGCCCCAAGAGGCCCATGCGCCAAGAGATAAGGGAAAGGAAGAGTCCTAAAGGGGGAAGGCACCTCCTAGGTGCCTTGGGGAGGATGGACTCCTCCCTGGCCGCACCCTTCCTTGGAGGAAGGGCCAAGGCTGCGCCCCCCCCCCTCTCCCTTGGCTCTATATATAGTGGGGGGAAGGGAGGGCAGCAACACCTAAGCCCTGGCGCCTCCCTCTCCCTCCCATGACACATCTCCCTCCTCCCGCAGCGCTTGGCGAAGCCCTGTTGGAATCCCGCTACTTCCACCACCACGCCGTCGTGCTGCTGGATCTCCATCAACCTCTCCTTCCCCCTTGCTGGATCAAGAAGGAGGAGACGTCGCTGCTCCGTACGTGTGTTGAACGCGGAGGTGCCGTCCGTTCGGCGCTAGGATCATCGGTGATTTGGATCACGACGAGTACGACTCCATCAACCCCGTTCTCTTGAACGCTTCCGCGCGCGATCTACAAGGGTATGTAGATCCACTCCTCCCTCGTTTCTAGATGACTCCATAGATAGATCTTGTTGACACGTAGGAAAATTTTGAATTTATGCTACGTTCCACAACAGTGGCATCATGAGCTAGGTCTATGCGTAGTTTCTATGCACGAGTAGAACACAAAGTAGTTGTGGGCGTTGATTTTGTTCAATATGATTACCGTTACTAGTCCAATCTTGATTCGGTGGCATTGTGGGATGAAGCGGCCCGGACCGACCTTACACGTACTCTTACGTGAGACTGTTTCCACCGACTGACATGCACTAGTTGCATAAGGTGGCTAGCGGGTGTCTGTCTCTCCCACTTTAGTCGGATCGGATTCGATGAAAAGGGTCCTTATGAAGGGTAAATAGCAATTGGCATATCACGTTGTGGTTTTTGCGTAGGTAAGAAACGTTCTTGCTAGAAACCCATAGCAGCCACGTAAAACATGCAAACAACAATTAGAGGACGTCTAACTTGTTTTTGCAGGGTATGCTATGTGATGTGATATGGCCAAAAGGATGTGATGAATGATATATGTGATGTATGAGATTGATCATGTTCTTGTAATAGGAATCACGACTTGCATGTCGATGAGTATGACAACCGGCAGGAGCCATAGGAGTTGTCTTAATTTATTTATGACCTGCGTGTCAACATAAACATCATGTAATTACTTTACTTTATTGCTAACCGTTAGCTGTAGTAGTAGAAGTAATAATTGGCGAGACAACTTCATGAAGACACGATGATGGAGATCATGATGATGGAGATCATGGTGTCATGCCGGTGACGATGATGATCATGGAGCCCCGAAGATGGAGATCAAAAGGAGCAATATGATATTGGCCATATCATGTCACTATTTGATTGCATGTGATGTTTATCATGTTTATACATCTTATTTGCTTAGAACGACGGTAGTAAATAATATGATCCCTCATTAAAATTTCAAGAAAGTGTTCCCCCTAACTGTGCACCGTTGCGACAGTTCGTTTTTTCGAAGCACCACGTGACTATCAGGTGTGATAGATTCTAACGTTCACATACAACGGGTGTAAGACAGATTTACACGCGCGAAACACTTAGGTTGACTTGACGAGCCTAGCATGTACAGACATGGCCTCGGAACACAAGAGACCGAAAGGTCGAGCATGAGTCGTATGGTAGATACGATCAACATGAAGATGTTCACCGATGATGACTAGTCCATCTCACGTGATGATCGGACACGGTCTAGTTGACTCGGATCATGTAATCACTTAGATGACTAGAGGGATGTCTATCTGAGTGGGAGTTCATAAGATGAACTTAATTATCCTGAACATAGTCAAAAGATCTTCGCAAATTATGTCGTAGCTCGCGCTTCAGTTCTACTGTTTAGATATGTTCCTAGAGAAAATTTAGTTGAAAGATGATAGTAGCAATTATGCGGACTAGGTCCGTAAACTGAGGATTGTCCTCATTGCTTCATAGAAGGCTTATGTCCTTAATGCACCGCTCAGTGTGCTGAACCTCAAACGTTGTCTATGGATGTTGCGAACATCTGACATACACATTTTGATAACTACGTGATAGTTCAGTTAAACGGTTTAGAGTTGAGGCACCGAAGACGTTTTGAAACGTCGCGAAACATATGAGATGTTTCGAGGGCTGAAATTGGGATTTCAGGCTCGTGCCCACGTCAAGAGGTATAAGACCTCCGACAATTTTCTTAGCCTGCAAACTAAGGGAGAAAAGCTCAATTGTTGAGCTTGTGCTCAGATTGTCTGAGTACAACAATCGCTTGAATCAAGTGGGAGTTGATATTCCAAATGAAATAGTTATAGTTCTCCGAAGTCATTACCACCAAGCCGCTAGAGCTTCGTGATGAACTATAATGTATCGGGGACATATATGATGATCCTTGAGATATTCGCGATGTTTGACACCACAAAAGTAGAAATCAAGAAGGAGCATCAATTGTTGATGGTTTGTGAAACCACTAGTTTCAAGGAGGGCAAGGGCAAAAAGGGATGCTTCATGAAACGGCAAATCAGCTGCTGCTCTAGTGAAGAAACCCAAGGTTGAACCCAAACCCGAGACTAAGTGCTTCTGTAATAAGGGGAACAGCCACTGGAGCAGAATTACCCTAGATACTTGGTAGATGAGAAGGCTGTCGATAGAAGTATATTGGATATACATTATGTTAATGTGTACTTTACTAGTACTCCTAGTAGCACCAGGGTATTAGATACCGGTTCGGTTGCTAAGTGTTAGTAACTCGAAATAAAAGCTACGGAATAAACGGAGACTAGCCAAAAGGTGAGATGACGATATGTGTTGGAAGTATTTCCATGGTTGATCAAATATCGTACGCTCCCTCTACCATCAAGATTGGTGTTTGCGTTGAGCATAGACATGATTGGATTATGTCTATCACAATACGGTTATTCATTTAAGGAGAGAGTAATGGTTACTCTGTTTATTTGAATAATACCTTCAATGGTCTTACACCTAAAATGAATGGTTTATTGAATCTCGATCGTAGTGATACACATGTTCATGCCAAAAGATAGTAATGATAGTACCACCTACTTGTGGCACTGCCACGTAAGTCATATCGGTATAAAACGCATGAAGAAGCTCCATGTTGATGGATCTTTGGGCTCACTCGTTTTTGAAAAGTTTGAGGCATGCGAACCATGTCTTTTGGTGTATATGCATGAAGAAACTCCATGCAAATGGACCGTTTGGACTCACTTGATTTTGAATCACTTGAGACATGCAAATCATACCACATGGGCAAGATGACTGAAAGCCTCGTTTTCAGTAAAATGGAACTAAGAAAGCAACTTGTTGGAAGTAATACATTTTGATGTGTGCAGTCCAATGAGTGCTGAGGCATGTAGTGGATATCGTTATGTTCTTACTTCACATATGATTTGAGTAGATGTTGAGTGTATTTACTTGATGAATCACGAGTCTGAATTATTGAAAGGTTCAAGTAATTTCAGGGTGAAGTTGAAAGATCGTCGTGACAAGAGGATAAAATATCTATGATATGATCATAGAGATGAATATCTGAATTACGAGTTTGGCATAGAATTAAGACATTGTGGAAATTGTTTCACAACTAATACAGCCTGGAACACCATAGTGTGATGGTGTGTCCGAACATCATAACTGCACCCTATTGGATATGATGCATACCATGATGTCTCTTATCGAATTACCACTACAGTTTATGGGTTAGGCATTAGAGACAACCACATTCACTTTAAATAGGGCACCACGTAATTCCGATGAGATGACACCGTATGAACTATGGTTTAGAGAAACCTAAGCTGTCATTTCTTAGTTTGGGGCTGCGACGCTTATGCGAAAAAGTTTCAGGCTGATAAGCTCGAACCCAAAGCGGATAAATGCATCTTCATAGGAGACCCAAAACAGTTGGGTATACCTCCTGTCTCAGAACCGAAAGCAATAAGGGATTGTTTCTAGAATTGGGTCCTTTCTCGAGGAAAAGTTTCTCTCGAAAGAATTGAGTGGGAGGATGGTGGAGACTTGATGAGGTTATTGAACCGTCTCTTCAATTAGTGTGTGGCAGGGCACAGGAAGTTGTTCCTGTGGCACCTACAACAATTGAAGTGGAAGCTTATGATAGTGATCATGAAACTTCAGATCAAGTCACTACCAAACCTCGTGGGATGACAAGGATGCGTACTACTTCAGAGTGGTACGTGATCCTGTCTTGGAAGTCATGTTGCTAGACAACAATGAACCTACGAGCTATGGAGAAGCGATGGTGGGCCTGGATTCCAAAATGGCTCGAGGCCATATGATCCGAGAGAGGATCCATATATGAAAACAAAGTGTAGACTTTGGAAGAACTACTTGATGGTCGTAAGGCTGTTAGGTACATATGGATTTTAAAAGAAAGACGGACAATGATGGTAAGTATCACCATTAAGAAAGCTCGACTTGTCGTTAAGATGTTTTCCGACAAGTTCAAGGAGTTGACTACGATGAGACTTTCTCACTCATAGCGATGCTAAGAGTCTGTTGGAATTATATTAGCGATTACTGCATTATTTATGAAATCTTGTAGATAGGATGTCAAAACATTGTTTCCTCGACGATTTTCTTGAGGAAAGGTTGTATGTGATATAACCGGAAGGTTTTGTCAATCCTAAAAGATGCTAATAAGTATGCAAAGCTCCAGCAATCCTTCTAAGGACTGGAGTAAGCATCTCGGAGTTGGAATGTACGCTTTGATGAGATGATCAAAGATTTTGGGTTTATACAAAGTTTATGAGAAACTTGTATTTCCAAAGAAGTGAGTGGGAGCACTATAGAATTTCTGATAAGTATATGTTGTTGACATATTATGGATCAGAAATGATGTAGAATTTCTGGAAAGCATATAGGGTTATTTGGAAAGTGTTTTTCAATGGAAAGCCTGGATTAAGCTACTTGAACATTGAGCATCAAGATCTATAAGGATAGATCAAAACGCTTAATGGTACTTTCAAATGAGCACATACCTTGACATGATCTTGAAGGGGTTCAAGATGGATCAGTCAAAGAAGGAGTACTTGCCTGAGTTGTAAGGTATGAAGTTAAGACTTAAAGCTCGACCACGGCAGAAGAAAGAGAAAGGACGAATGTCGTCCCCTATGCTTTTGTCATAGGCTCTATACGGTATGCCATGCTAAGTACCGCACCTGATGTGTGCCTTGCCACATGTCTGGCAAGAGGGTACAAAGATGATCCAGGAGTGGATCACTAGATAGCGGTCAAAAAAATTGTCCTTGGAGTAATAAGGACATGTTTCTCGATTATGGAGGTGATAAAGAGTTCGGCGTAAAGGGTTACATCGATTCAAGCTTTAACACCTATCCGAATGACTCTGAGTAGCAAACCGGATACGTATAGTGGAGCAACCATTTGGAATAGCTCCAAGTGGAGCGTGGAAGCAGCATTTATAATATGACCTAGAGATTTGCAAAGTACATACGGATCTGAAAGATTCAGACCCGTTGACTATAACATCTCTCACAAGCATAACATGATCAAACCCAGAACTGATCGAGTGTTAATCACATGGTAATCTGAACTAGATTATTGACTCTAGTAAACTCTTTGGGTGTTAGTCACATGGGGATGTGACCTTGAGTGTTAATCACATATCGATGTGAACTGGATTATTGACTCTAGTGCAAGTGGGAGACTGTTGGAAATATGCCCTAGAGGCAATAATAAATTAGTTATTATTATATTTCCTTGTTCATGATAATCGTTTATTATCCATGCTAGAATTGTATTGATAGGAAACTCAGATACATGTGTGGATACATAGACAACACCATGTCCCTAGTAAGCCTCTAGTTGACTAGCTCGTTGATCAATAGATGGTTACGGTTTCCTGACCATGGACATTGGATGTCATTGATAACGGGATCACATCATTAGGAGAATGATGTGATGGACAAAGACCCAATCCTAAGCCTAGCACAAGATCATGTAGTTCGTATGCTAAAGCTTTTCTAATGTCAAGTATCATTTCCTTAGACCATGAGATTGTGCAACTCCCGGATACCGTAGGAGTGCTTTGGGTGTGCAAACGTCACAACGTAACTGGGTGGCTATAAAGGTACACTACAGGTATCTCCGAAAGTGTCTGTTGGGTTGGCACGAATCGAGACTGGGATTTGTCACTCCGTGTAAACGGAGAGGTATCTCTGGGCCCACTCGGTAGGACATCATCATAATGTGCACAATGTGATCAAGGAGTTGATCACGGGATGATGTGTTACGAAACGAGTAAAGAGACTTGCCGGTAACGAGATTGAACAAGGTATCGGGATACCGACGATCGAATCTCGGGCAAGTATCGTACCGCTAGACAAAGGGAATTGTATACGGGATTGATTAAGTCCTTGACATCGTGGTTCATCCGATGAGATCATCGTGGAACATGTGGGAGCCAACATGGGTATCCAGATCCCGCTGTTGGTTATTGACCGGAGAGTCATCTCGGTCATGTCTGCATGTCTCCCGAACCCGTAGGGTCTACACACTTAAGGTTCGGTGACGCTAGGGTTATAGAGATATTAGTATGCGGTAACCCGAAAGTTGTTCGGAGTCCCGGATGAGATCCCGGACGTCACGAGGAGTTCCGGAATGGTCCGGAGGTAAAGATTTATATATCGAAAGTCTTGTTTTGGTCGCCGGAAAAGTTTCGCGCATTATCGGTATTGTACCGGGAGTGCCGAAAGGGGTCCGGGGGTCCACCTGCCCCGGGGGGCCACATGGGCTGTAGGGGTGTGCGCCTTGGCCTATATGGGCCAAGGACACCAGCCCCAAGAGGCCCATGCGCCAAGAGATAAGGGAAAGGAATTGTCCTAAAGGGGGAAGGCACCTCCTAGGTGCCTTGGGGAGGATGGACTCCTCCCTGGCCGCACCCTTCCTTGGAGGAAGGGCCAAGGCTGCGCCCCCCCCCCCTCTCCCTTGGCTCTATATATAGTGGGGGAAAGGGAGGGCAGCAACACCTAAGCCCTAGCGCCTCCCTCTCCCTCCCATGACACATCTCCTTCCTCCCGCAGCGCTTGGCGAAGCCCTGTTGGAATCCCGCTACTTCCACCACCACGCCGTCGTGCTACTGGATCTCCATCAACCTCTCCTTCCCCCTTGCTGGATCAAGAAGGAGGAGACGTCGCTGCTTCGTACGTGTGTTGAACGTGGAGGTGCCGTCCGTTCGGCGCTAGGATCATCGGTGATTTGGATCACGACGAGTACGACTCCATCAACCCCGTTCTCTTGAACGCTTCCGCGTGCGATCTACAAGGGTATGTAGATCCACTCCTCCCTCGTTGCTAGATGACTCCATAGATAGATCTTGGTGACACGTAGGAAAATTTTGAATTTATGCTACGTTCCCCAACATATACGTTGTTCCCTTTGTCATCGGTATGTTACTTGCCCGAGATTCGATCGTCGGTATCATCATACCTAGTTCAATCTCGTTACCGGCAAGTCTCTTTACTCGTTTCGTAATGCATCATCCCGCAACTAAATCATTAGTCACATTTCTTGCAAGGCTTATATTGATGAGCATTACCAAGAGGACCCAGAGATACCTCTCTGATACTCTGAGTGACAAATCCTAATCTCGATCTATGCCAACTCAACAAACACCATCGGAGACACCTGTAGAGCATTTTTATAATCACCCGGTTACGTTGTGACGTTTGATAGCACACTAAGTGTTGCTCTGGTATTTGGGAGTTGCATGATCTCATAGTCATAGAAATATGTATAAGTCATGAAGAAAGCAATAGCAATAAACTAAACGATCATAGTGCTAAGCTAACGGATGGGTCTTGTCCATCACATCATTCTCTAATGATGTGGTCCCGTTCATCAAGTGACAAAACATGTCTATGGTTAGGAAACTTAACCATCTTTGATTAACGAGCTAGTCTAGTAGAGGCATACTAGGGACACTCTGTTTGTCTATGTATTCACACATGTACTAAGTTTCCGGTTAATACGATTCTAGCATGAATAATAAACATTTATAATGACCCCCCCCCCCCTCCATTTGCCGCTGGAGCGGCGAACAGAGGGGTGGCTTCACCGGCGTTCTTCAGGGGAAACTGTCCTCCCCCATCGCCATTTTTCTCTTGAGCGGCTGGGACGAAGTGTTACAAAACAAGTAGAAGACCTTTTTTATACGAAGATTGATACCTATAACTGGAATTGGATAGCTTCTTACTCTTTTTCCCCTATATTTGTATACATTACTTCCTCTAGCCTTCCAAAACATCTTATAATTTGAGACTGAGGTAGTACTTTATAATTATTAATAAATGTTTTACAGTTGTGGTTACAAAAAATTAAATGAGCTTATTCTGGGTAAAATTTTGCTTCTTTGCTATCGTGCAACAAAGACGAAATGATTCATCACCCTACGAACTGAGCAACAAATGGTCTCTACTTGTTTCCATAACTTTATTTTCAGTAGACATTGTGTGAGTGTGTGTGGTGTGGTGTGAGTGTGCCTGCAATTATTATTAGGTATCTCAAAATTTAAGTTGTAAGAAAAAAGTTGTAATAAATTTATGATCCTAGATTAAATGAAAGTTATATATATTCACTTGTCAATGATTTCTCTCTCTTGTTTCAACTCATTTAGCTGCAATCAAAAAATTTATCAGCAGGTGTTTTTTCAAGAAGGACATCGAAAGAGCATCTTATATCTAATATTTATCAAGGAGAACAGAATAATGACAATTTGACACAAAAATGACCATAAAAGAAATAGAAAGGGACGCCTGCACTGAGCATGATGTGATGTTCCTTCAATTGTACGGCACTCGCGAGAGTTTAAAAATTGCATTAAACAAATAATAAGAGAAAGAGACGCCTGCAAATGTCCATTCTATCCAAGGCTTTGAAGACCACAATAGCCACCCGCTACTAGAGCCAGCCAACAATTTCCCATGGTTGACACACGATCTATCAAGATCCTAAAAGAGTCAACAGATTTGGTAGTATCTCCTGCCTCATAGGCCTTTCACCGGCGCCAAATCGAATATCATGGAGCTATGAAGAGGCCGGAGAGACCTTATTCTAAGGCGTCATCGTCGCCACCACCTCTCTAATACCACTAGGGAAACGATACCTAAGGAAAAGATAGACCTATTAAAACTAAGAAAAACAAAAGGGATGGGTTTCTTGCTCCGCTGTCTACTGATAAGGCCATCGGAAGGGAGAGGGAGGAGGGAACCGAGACAACGGCTAGGGTTGAGGTTGGGTGAATTTTATCAATTCCCAAAACCATACTTATTTAGGGCAAGATTCAGAACATAGGATCATTGCTTCTTTGTTTCACAAATGTAAAAAAAAAAACTTGTACTCCTATATTCTTTCCGGGACCCTAAACCAAATACAGACTTGCTAAGTCTCAGTCGATGTTATATATCCATATGATCTTAATTGAGATCCGTGCAAATTTTGTTTTCAGTTTTTTTTTTCTCTTTAGAATGGTTGTCACTTGACTGAGATTTGGTTAAATCTCAGTAGACTGAGACCTAGCCACATCCAACCAAATATTCTTTCCGACTGCGGTCATCGTGTTTTTTTTTTGCGTATAGCGGTCATCGTGTATTGAAATGTCAAAGTAGAATCGACCTCATGTCATGTACTCTACTACTAGGAGTGCATCAATAATTTTGATTCAAACCTTACGCGTTACGTGCATTATTGCACCGAACCTCACTAATTAAACGCTCGTCATCATAGAATAGAACAAACCATAGTGACTAACCTTCTTCTGCATAGAAAACACTAAACACCCTATTCGATCAACTTGCGGGGTCAAAGAAATCGCAACATGCATGCATGAACATCATGACCGGCCCACGCTGGATGTTCAGTTTCGTTAATCATCCAGCTTTGTACATTTCATTAATCATCCAGCTCTGTATTGGTACTAAGGAACCCTTATACACCCACTAAAGTTAGTACTCCCTTCGTAAAGAAATATAAGAGCGTTTAGATCACTATTTTAGTGATGTAAATAGTGATCTAAATATTTGTTTAGAGAGTGAGTACAAAGCTGAGTCATTTATTTAGGGATGGAGAAAGTACTAATCAAGGGAACACCAAAATTAAGTTAAGATTGTGGCAAAACCGCGTGGATGAGTACTGTACTCGTATTAATCAAGATAATACGTCTCCGTTATCAGCAGTCCGCACGTAGGCCGCTTATGACGAGAAAAGTAATCAGGGGCCGGGGGCCAGCAGGTTAGCAGAGAAGAGACGAAAAGAAAAGCCACTAGCTGAGCTAGATGCATGGACCGATCGGGAGGATTAGATAAGATCCGTAGGAATGACTAGCTATTAGTAGCTTAATCAACTACTCAACTACTAGTAGTAGTAGTATATAATCCAAGAGAAGAGAAGAGAAGAGAAGAGATCAGTGGGTGGACGGAGCCCGTTGGGAACGTGAACGTGAGCGAGGTGCATGCACCTGGTCCGTAATCAATCCCATTAGTTTGTTCCGTTTTGGTTAATCTAAACGGAAAGGGCGGCCCCTGGGGGTCCAAGTTCACGCGGGCCGCGGGGCGTGTTACACACACAGGTGGGTGGGTGCACGAATCTCTCTGGCGCGCGTTTCCATGTGGGCGTGGGCGTACTACACGCGCGGTCGGTCGCGTTCTCCTTTCGGTGGCCGGCGGCCGGGCACGCGTAGATGGCTTGACAGACGTGAGGAAACGGCTGGACCGGACCTGCGCTACGTGGCCGGGCTCGGCGTGCGGCCTGGTGGAGCACGCTTCCGCTCTCCGGAATCATCCCACCCGGTGCGCTGCATCGGGAGCGCGGCCACGAACGGGTTGCCGCTCCACGCCCGTCTGTATGGTCGTCTCTTGTGGATCGGCCAGATTGCACCGTAAATGTGTCGAACGTGTGATCGGCCACGAGGAGAGTCCCGGCCGGTGCGTTGCATCGGGAATTCGGGATGTGATGTGATGTGATGCATGCATTTGGGCACGAGGATTGCGCCAGTTGGCCGGATTACGCGGCAACTAACAGGCCTTCGTGTTGTCTTGGTACGGCGCTTCAGCTCAAGGTTTGAGCGCATCTCTCGCTCTGAACCGCAAATTTGCTTCGGCACTGTCCGCGGATAGGGGTGAAATCCGCAAACACTGATGCCGGAGCTGGCCATACAACGCTGTCAATATACATTTCAATCCACGTTTAAACTAATCGGGTAAAATTCATGCAAACACGATGAATTTTGACATAAACCAAACAAAATTCATTACATTTTGAACATTTAGAAGAAAAAAGGCCTGACCCTAAACTTATCCTACGACGGCGGTGACCACATCCTCCATCTGTCGTCTTGATGAACAGCGGCGGGGTTCAAGACTCGTGAAGTAGAGGCGCGGATTTCGGCGAGGAAGAGTAGTAACATGACAGACGGACCGGTCCACGTGGGACACAAATGCCCTGCCGCCTCCTATGCCACACTCGTTGGGGGAGGAGTCTGCGACCTGTCCATCACCAACGCCAGTGGCCGCGAGGTCGATGATGAATTTGGACGGTCCGGCACCGTCCACCTGCCACACGCGCCCTCAAAAGTTGGACGGCGGTGCGTAGGAGGCACAACTGGTGTTCTCGTCCTTGACCGCCTGTGTTGCCCGACGCTTGTGCGATCTTGTTTGCGTCTGGCTACGCCGGCACTGCATTGAGGGCGACGCGTTGAGCACGCGCGGCCATGTAGAGCGCCCGCTACTCCGCAATGAAGTTTGGTTTCGCCGCGGCCACAGCCTACTCGCTTGCGCGCTCGCCATAGATTTGGACGTTCGGCAGCCAATGCTGCTTGAGGAGGAGCGGGTTGGTTGTACCTCTGCTCCTCCTGCGCCTGTCAGAACGCCGACATAGGAGCCGACGGAGGCTGCTCCTCATCCGCTATGGTGGCGTCGTAGTGCGCTTGCTTCATGGTCATGTCGGCAAGCATCGGCTTTTGTCTCCGGTGCGGTGTCATTGTTGAACCCCGTCTTCATTGTGGGGTCGTTGTTGGAGACCTTTGGGGAGCTGTCCGGCAAGCCGGCCTTGCTCGTGTTGTCACGACGGCTCTGCCAAGTAGCCGCAAGGACGGCGATCTCGTGCTTCCTCTTCGTCGATAGGCTCTCTTGCAGAGCGTTCCCGCTCGCGGTCTTGGTGGTTGTGATGCAAGGGAGGAGGATGTGGAGCGGATGTGTTGTGGTGTGGAGTTTAGCCGGGTGAGGCCGCCTTTAACTAGCGGTTTTCGTTGAGGCCAAGCATCCGAACGCGTTAATCTCTTTCACTGGTTCTTTTAGATCTGTTTCATAAGTTGCGGCAGGGTAATCGAGTAAGCATAGTAGTTTATGCCAAAAATATAGGGAGATTCTAGGAAACAAAATTTTACTATGAGGACATTATCCATGCGTTTGACTTAAAGAAATGGACCATAACAAAAAAGTTTATTTTTTCGGATTGAGTTCCAAAAGGAAAAAACAAGTGAATTTTACAATCCACTCCAAACCTCATTTTTAGGGCCTCTTTGGTTCAGAAAATTGTAATAACGTGGGAATAGAAAAAAAATAGGGGATTGAAATGTCACGCCTCATATGAATTCTACAACATTTTGTGTTTTTTATTGCTTCACAAGAAAAAATAAAGGATTATTTTCAGAAGGTTAGGGTTTCTTTAATTCAAAGGATTTTCATAAGAATTTTGGAGGATTATAATCCTTAGAAAATTTTCCTATGTTGGTTGTTTGATCCATATAATTGGATCATATAAGAATTTTTCTTATGGATTTCTTTGTACTATTTCTCATTGGATTTTTAGCATCCGCTCAAACCTCTTTGAAAGAATTCTTTGTTTTTCCTATAGTGCCATCAAACAATCAAAAATCCTTTAGGATTAAGATGAGCAGGGCATTTCAAACCTATGTTTTTTCTATAACCGTGTTTTAGGAATCCTACAAATCAAAAACGCCCTTAGAATTTCCTATGAAATGTAGTACAGACGATTCCTAGGAAAAATATCCCTATAAGATTAAATCCTACGAATCAAACGGTCAAATGTAGGAAAAATTCCTATGGATTCTGATCATCCAAAAGTCCTATGGAGTTAATTAAATCAAAGGAGCCCTTATATTCCTATGCACAAATAACAAGACAAACACCATAAGTAGCATAATATCAGCCCCATCTTATATTTGCATATGATTTAACCCTAAGTTGCTTGTGTATTTTAGGATTATTGTGTTTTTTCCTACTTTTGCGAATCAAACACGTAATTCTATACACTCTTGTGTTTTTTAACCTTTTTTTTGCACGTGCAATCCTATCATATTCCTGTTCGTTTTTTGAATTTTTTGTGAATCAAAGAGTCCCTTAAACAGACACAAATGTATATATAACGAGCCTCAAGTGGCATCGTATGTCATCAAGATGTGTTCACCCGTGGTTCGTCTATAATCATGTCTTTGTGAGGTTGTTTTATTAGTTTGAAGAATGAACGCCTTAAGTTTTAAGAAGTGCCTCATGAGTTGGTTAGGGTTGGGGGCATTTTGAAACAATCAATACCTTGTAACCAATTTGTTGCAATATCTTCAGTATTGACCTGTGCTTCATCATGGTTTATTTCACCGGACCTCACAGTAAAAGAATCCTAAAGCCTTCGACATGCCGTCGTGACCTATTTCAATCCGACCTTGATCTAAAGATTTCAAAGGAATTATAAGAGCTCACATCTAATGAGCTAAATATATGAAAACCCAATTTACAAGTTTAAAACATCTGAATTTATTTCAAAACATTTCCGGGCCGATTGAACGTGCCATACGAAACCAAACAGCCACCCACGTACTCGTTATGGAAGGTATACAATTATGCACAAAAGTATCCAATTTCTTGATCTTTTTTAAAGGCGAAGGCAAAAGTTTTGGCTCATCGATCAATTGAGAATCCACATGCAAGATAAAAACCTTCTATTTATTTTTTGCGGGGATTGTTGGTCATAAATTGCATGCTTGCTTCCCCATATATTCTTTCGAATCGCCGAAACCGCAACTCCATCTAGACCACCAACCCGGTTCAATTTTCAAAAGCAAGCATTTGAAATTTGAAACGAAAATGCCCTAAAAACAAAAGCAAGCATTTGAAATTTGAAATTTGAAAATGCCCCCAAAACTCCAAATCAGCATCTTCCTCAGCCTGAGAGGGAGAGAGAGAGGGAGGGAAGGAAAAAAGCAGCAACCGCTGTGCGGACGCGCCAGCGGAGTAAAGAAAGAGGTGCATGCATGCAGGCGCATCCCAGCACATCACAGCGGCGGTACAGTGTACACCCCCCCTTGACCCTCCCCTCCCCGACCCCGATGATGAGATTCATTGAATCCCGGCAAATCTTCATCGCAAGTTGGGCGAGCAACTGGACCGGATTCCCCGCCGCACCATCCACATAAGAAGAACCACCACCGCCCCCCAAACCCACCACCGCACCCCACCCCACCCCCACCCCATTCCTCCCCCCGCTCCTCCCCCTCCCCCGATTTTTTCCCTTCGCCAGGGTTCGTTCGCTCGTTCGCAGCGCCGCCCGATTGATTGATTGATTGATTCTCGTCGCAGCAGCTCCTCGATCTCCTCCTCGCCATGCCTCCCTTCCACGATTGCCGCGGTAAGCAAGGGCCCCGAATTGAGATTGAGATTGAGTCTTTGTGCGGTGTTTCGCCGGAGATCTGGGGGATTTTGTTGGTTTGGTGTGCTGATTTCGTGTGTGATTGTTTGTGTAGATGGCGGTCTGCTTGTTCTGGACCCGGCTGCGGCGATGTTCGGCGGCGTGAGGCAGCGGAAGCGCGCGCGCGTGACGGCCGTGCCCCCCTGCGTCTTCGCCGCCGCGGCTGCGGAGGAGGAGGCGCTCAGGGCGGCGCCGGCGGCCAAGAGGCAGAGGCAGAGGGAGGCGCCGACCCTCGACGCGCTCCCGGACGGGTGCCTCTTCGAGATCCTGCGCCGCGTGCAGGGCGCCCGCGCGCGGGGCGCCTCCTCCTGCGTCTCCCGCCGCTGGCTCGCGCTGCTCGGCGGCATCCGCGCCTCCGAGATCAAGCGGGCCCCGGCCGTTCCGGACCTCAACCAGGTCTTCGTCTGCGAGGACGAGGACGAGGCCGCGGACGCGCGCCCGGGCCGCTCCGAGAGGACCCTCGAGGGCGAGGGCGCCACGGACGTCGCGCTCACCGCGGCGGCCGTCGCCGACGGCCTCCGCGGCAGCCTGGAGAGCGTCGTTGTCCGGGGGAGCCACCCCACGCGCGGCGTCACCGACAGCGGCCTCTCCGCGGTCGCCCGCGGGTGCCCGTCGCTGCGCTCGCTCGCCATGTGGGACGTGCCGCAGGTGACGGACGCGGGGCTCGCCGAGATCGCCGCCGGGTGCCCCTCGCTAGAGAAGCTCGACATCACCGGCTGCCCGCTGGTCACCGACAAGGGCCTCGTCGCCATCGCTCAGGGATGCCCGGATTTGAAGACGCTGACCATCGAGGCATGCTCTGGCGTTGCCAATGAGGGCCTCAAGGCTATCGGAAGGTCCTGCTCCAAGCTGCAGGCGGTGAACATCAAGAACTGTGCATATGTTGGTGACCAGGGAGTGTCTGGCCTCATCTGTTCCGCGTCAGCCTCGCTTGCCAAGGTCTGCCTTCAGGGTTTGAGCATCACTGATGCTTCTCTTGCTGTGATTGGGTACTATGGAAAGGCGATCACAAACCTCACCCTCACTCGCCTGTCCGCGGTTGGCGAGAGGGGTTTTTGGGTCATGGCAAATGCCCTTGGCCTGCAGAAGCTCAGATGTATGAGCATCACCTCATGCCCAGGAGTCACCGAGCTGGCACTTGTTTCCATTGCCAAGTTCTGCCCGAGCTTGAAGCAGCTTTACCTCAGGAAGTGCAGCCAAATCTCAGATGGTCTTCTCAAGGATTTCGCAGAAGCAGCCAAGGTTTTGGAGAACTTGCAGATTGAGGAATGCAACAGGATTACTCTCATGGGCATCCTTTCTTTCCTCCTGAACTGCAGCCCCAAGTTCAAGACTCTCTCTTTGGTGAAGTGTACTGGTATCAAGGACATCTGCTCTGCACCTGCACAGCTCCCTGTTTGCAAATCACTTCGGTCCCTTACCATCAAGCAGTGCCCGGGATTCACCGATGCGAGCTTGGCTGTGGTTGGCATGATCTGCCCTCATTTGGAGAATCTTGACCTGAGCGGTCTTGGTGCAGTCACCGACGATGGCCTCCTTCCCTTGATCAGGAGTTCTGAAAGTGGTCTGATTCATGTTGACTTGAATGGTTGCGAGAATCTCACAGATGCAGCTATTTCTGCCCTGGTGAAGGCGCACGGCACTTCTCTTGCACATCTGAGCCTTGAGGGTTGCAGCAAGATAACTGATGCGAGTCTGTTTGCCATTTCCGAGAGCTGCTCTGAGCTCGCCGAGCTTGATCTTTCAAACTGCATGGTCAGCGACTATGGTGTTGCGGTGTTGTCATCCGCGGAGCGGCTCAAGCTCCGTGTCCTCTCACTGTCTGGCTGTCTCAAGGTCACACCCAAGAGCGTGCCCTTCCTGGGAAGCATGCCTGCGTCGTTGGAGGGCCTCAATCTCCAGTTCAACTTCATCGGCAACCACAACATTGCATCACTGGAGAAGCAGCTCTGGTGGTGCGACATCCTTGCTTAAGAGGATCTCCAGATGCAAATATACGACCGTAGGTAGTACTTCTTCAGTCAAGCCTCATAGCAGAGTCGGTCCGGTTCGTCGGTTGCGCGTTTGAGTCATGGTGGGCTTCCTTTGTCTTAGGGTCGGTTGTTTTCCGGGGGACGCTTTAGCCAAGCGCTCGTTTTTTGCAGGCCTCCTCTCGCGAGGTTGCCTGTTCCTTGAGCCTTCGGCTGCCATTTGCGTGGCACCCTGTCCCTCTACCCCCAACCTATGCCCTTGTGATTACAGTCCCTACACCATGCTTCTTTTTTTCTCTCCTTATCAAGTCCTGTGTGGGAGCTCAAATATTGTCAGTTGTGTCTTCTTTTCCAGTACAATCTGGTTCCAGAGTTTGTGGGACATCAGTACTTCTGGTTTCAATTCCATAGCAAGTTCTATTTGTCGGATTTGTCGGTGTGTGCCTGTCGTAGAAGCTTGACTCCGGTTCTTTGATCCGTGTCTAGGTGTCTGCTACGATCTCTTTCAGTGTGTGGTTGTTCCAGTTCCAGTCTCTTCACGGTCTGTAGTGTGTGTGTGCTGTGCGTGTGTGTCGTCGGCGGTGGATGGTCGCTTTTCTGCAGCATCTGTAGGGGTTGCCTGATGTCCCCGGGGATCTGGCCTTGGCAAGGTGCAACATATCAAAGGGCCCTTGCCATGACAACCTTGTGTGGTTGTTTTTTGTCTCCAGATCCCCGGTTTTTGCAGGCGTGTGGTTGAGTGCTGTAACCTTTGCAATCATCCTGGGATAAATAAAATTTGTTTCCGTCCAATTTCTATGCTTTTACTTACCTGCAACCTTGTGATTTTATGAATTGCTACTTCCTTGTACTGTGTCTAAATGTCTGTGATATGGCCGGAGCTGCTGTGCTTGATGCCACCACTGAGATGAACATCTCGCAGCCACCCTTGACAACTGCATGAAATATATTTTTGGCTCTGAATTTTGCTGAATCGTATTGCTGATTGAAACAACATCCGGTATATGCTGTATGCTTGGGGAACTGTGAAATTCTTTTCCAAATGTTCTCAAACAGGTTCTGGTGTACGTAAAATTGTGCTAAGACCACCTGTTTCGCTTCTTGATCTTCATCAGCAGGACCGTGGATTTGCATCTCCGAATCCTGGTTCCTCGGCTTCGGCTACTAGATAGGATAGCTTAAGAGTTTTAGTCCTTATAAGGGCAACGCTTCGACAGAGTTTTAGTCCTTATAAGAACAATACTTACATTCATTTTTGTATTTCGGACTTCGATCCTCCTTAAGTTTGTTCGTTAGGTCGGATTAGATAGAGCTCCGATATAGATTCCTGTCAGCTCCGTGGACTGGTTAATTTTTTTTCTCCGGGGTGTTGGTCCTTAAGAGCATGGGCATGAAGACCTAGTACGGAAGCGGCAACAATGGCGCGTCGACGGCTCACTTTGGCAGCGACGGTGTTGTTTGGTAATACAAAGACCTCGATATAATTTCAATTATGTTCTTGACGCTTCGTGCTAACAAATCTGGGTTTTCTGAAAAAGAAAAAGAAATGTGCCAGATCAACAGGCAGCCCCTGAAGGTCTTTGCCGTCCGACGTTGCCAAGTAGTACCAGCATGAAGTTTGGCCCAGCCTTGTAGCTACCGGCTCCTCCTCCTTTTCGTTCGGGTGAGTAGGCAGGTCCATGTGCGTCCCCTCGCCGCCGTCCCTCTCATCCCATTCTTCGTCTTGCTTCCGTCCTCCCCCACCTCCTGCCCCGGTTCATGCACCTCTTCCGTTTGCTGCCTCGCTAATCGCCCTACGTCACCGGGGTGACGAGATTACCGGTCGAGTGTTGGCAATAATAAAGGCCGTTGCTTTGCTTTCGTGAGCCTTCTGGTTTTGGTGCGAGAGGCGGCCAGGTTCGTCGCCCAATGGCATGAAGGGTAGTTGCACTAGCGGTAGAGTATTATGAGTATGATCACGGCGTGCACGCCGTGGCCAAATGGGGACGTTGCAACGCACATTTGACTATGCCAGCGTCGCCGTCGGACGACCCTTTCTACTCCTCGATCATGGTAGCACCCAGATTTTTTATCCTGGCAGCACCCAGATATTGGCGTACAGGTGTAGTGTGCATCCACGGTTGTTCAACGCCCCTCTCCTCGTGTAAAGGAGCGTCGTCGCGTCCACTGCTTTTGGCGAGATAGGTGGACACAAACGGTGGATGTGAAATACTATGTCGCGATCGAACAATCTTGACGGGATCCAGGGCGAAATTGTGCATAGTGGTAGCATGAAGTTTCCCTGGCCGGTTCCTCCTCTCCAGCGAGCAAGCTTTTCTTGCTGTTGTTCTTCCCCTGCTCCGGTACGTGCACCTGTGGACGTCATTACTCATTAGGGTGGCGAGCGAAATTACCGGTCGATTGCTTTGCATCAAAGGCCCGCTGCTCTGGTTATTATACTTTTCCTTCCTGGGAGGAGGCCAGGTTCGTCTGGATTTTGTTGGGATATGACATGAAAAGTTCACGATTGGAGTGTGATGGTTATTTATCAAGGGTATTGATTACCGCACCAGCGACGCTTTCTTTTAAAGCAGGGTGCATGGACGCCGTGCCAAATGAAGGATACCACTGTACCAGTCGTTAATTGACATGACTTTCTACTCTTTTCAAGCGGTTGATCAACATAGAGGTGCTTGATACATTTTAGTCCCATGACTAAAAGTAGTGGGACTAAAACTGCTTGGATCTAAATATTAAAGAGACTAAAATCAAGTTAATGAACATTTATTATCCTCTAAACCCTTCAATCTAGAACTCGATTGTGTTACAGGTGAGGACTTAAATAAGGAGAGAGAGGACTAATCCACATTTTAGTAGGGGTACCATTGACTAAATTTTTTTAGTCTCAAGACTAGTTTTAGCCCCTCTTTAGTCAGGGTGAGGAGTACTTGAAACTTTAGCCTCTTAAAGAGACTATTTTTAGTCAGACTAAAATAAATCCTTTAGATCCAAACACCCTCATAATTTAATTAAGGACCTTCTTCAAATTCTAGGATCTGCGGAGCACCTGTTTGCTTGCTTCAAGAATTTTAACTGCAGCTCCGTCCGCTCCAGAGCGGAGCCATTGACCGGAGGGACACCAAACGGGCCCTAAAGTGCCACCCTGCAACTATGAAGTTCCTGGAATGCTGCTCAGTTGGGACTGTACGAAACCAGAATATGCCTTATAAGATGGAAGTTAGCCGAACTATTTATTATTATTTCCATAGTAAAACTATTTATTATTACTTTTGCTGTCCATAAATATGATTGTATGACGAAATGTCAACCATCCTACCCGGTTTTTGATTAAGGTGTGCCGAGCATACTCGAACGGATCAATACATACATCAAGTTTGGCACATTGTTTGACACCGAGGTCGTTGCTCTCGTGAACTTAAAGCCTCCTTCGGGCTTGAGGGCGAGAAATTTCCTCACTGGACGATCCCAAGGAGTCGGCGCTTTACCCTCTCCTTCATCCACATCCAAATCGCACTCCTGCCCTACCCTAACAGGGAAAATGCCTTTTACACTAAAACTACCGACACGTAAAATTGACAGGCATGGCTAAATGCCAACACAGCATTTCTAAATGTTTGCCAGGTGCGAAGCATAGGCGTGCAGATCAAGAAACAAACATAACGAGTAGAATATCATTCCACATGAGACATGGATGCCAGACTCGAGGGACCAATAATCACGAGGCAAAATTAAAGGAAGCTCGCCCATGACTTCACTCTACAGTAAAGAAATTCCTTCGTTGCTTTGCGGATCATTCAAAAACATCTTGTTCATAGGTTGCTTAGCTTTTTAGCTGCAATTGGTCTTTACGAGCAATGGGTCATCTAGTACTATGCGAAAGCAAAAGGCGTTGAAGCCAAATCCAACAACCGAGTTAGGAGGTGAATCTAAAATTAATATTTACATCTGCTTCAGTACAACCCCCTTAAATACATCAACGTAGGACATCTCTCCATACCCCTTTATAATAAAGGAAAGGATGGTCTTTTTTTTTTAAATGCGTCACCCGGAACGTCTACATACGCGAAGCCCCCTATGTGCTGGGCCGGCCCATTTTTTCTTTCCTTTTTCTGTTAACCTGCAAAAAAGTGTGCACGACGTGATTCAAACCTGTAACCTCCTTGTTATGTGCACAACGCAGTAGCCAACCACACAACTCACATGCCTTTTTCTCCTTTTCTTCTTTCTTCTGTTTGTGTCCCACTGAGCGAGGAACTCGTCGGTTTACCTTTTTATTTTTACTTTTTACTTTTTTTCCTAGTTTCATTTTCCCGAGGTCGCGGGTTTACTTTATATTTTCTCCTTTTCTCATTTTGTTTGGCTGGTTTTACTTCTTTTTTTCTTGTTCCTTTTCTCTTTCTCTTCCTCTTTCTTTTTTCATTTTCTTTTACTTTTATTAAAATTCATAAAGATTTTTTGAATTGATGAACTTTTTCAAATCCGCGAAAAAATCGAATCAGCGAACTTTTTTTCAAATCCACGAACTCCTTTCAATTTTCACAAACTTTTCTACCAAAATCTTTGATCTTTTTTAAATTCATGAACTTTTTTCTCCAAAATAGATGACAACGACGGGTTTACTATAGCGAATATATCTTTTCACACTATTTCTTTCTCTCTTTATTCTATTCATTTTTTGTTTCTTTTTCATTTTTCAAAAAATGCTCGTGCTTGTGTAAATTAATTTAAAAAATTAAAATGGTCACCTTTTCAAATTTTGTTCAAAACATACAAATACTCGCATTTTCTAAAATTGTAAAGCAAAATTAAAGAATGTCCATGTCTTTCAAAATTGCATAGAATGCCAAAAGATGGATATTTTCTAAAAAGAGCAAGCAAATTTTGAACATGAACATTTTTCTGGAAACACTACAAATTTAGAATTTAGAAAAAATAAGAACAAAACATTGAAACAATTTTTTTATATTTGAAGGTGCTACATGTGTCGGGCCAACAGGCGCCCGATAGGAGCAATGCCGTCACCTAGTTGGGCCAAGGCCTAAGCGTTTTTTTTTTCAAATTTCTTCTTCTTTTTCTTAATTCATTTTCACCTTTTTGGACTTTATTCTTTTTGAAACATGTTCAGAAAATTGAAAAATTGTTTGGAATACAAAAAAAATTCTTGTTTTCAAATATTGTCTATATGTTTGTGTTCCAAAAGAAGTTGATGAATTTTAAAAACAACACTTGGTTTGCAATTTGTGTTCAGAATTTTAATAAATTGTTGGGAATTTGTTAACAATTTTTTTAAAAATTGTTCATATTTGTAAAAATTTCGTATAGTTTGAAATTTTAAAATTCTGGACAAATATCAAGAAATGATATGGAGATAAGAAAATGCTCATATTCATTGATAACAATGGAATTTGCAAATGGCATAAGCATTAAAATTAGGAAAATCTACATGGTCATGAATGCACTCGTCTGGCCATCTGGCGGATGTCAAAAAACAACGTGCTTTCAAACGGACCCTTTTGGCCTACCTGAACACCTCCGTTGAATATGATCTATTTTGGACATCCTTGAAACAACCCAACGTTTGCAAACAGGTGGGCATGTCCATAGTAGGCATCCATTTATTGGCCCTTTTAACCGAGAAAACTCTAGAAAATATAGAATTTATTGGAAAACCAAATAACTTGGCATGGAACCTTGAACTGATCATACAAGGTCATGGAAAAAAATTTGGGGCCATTTCAAAGATGTCAAGGAACAATGTGCTCTCAGACGGACCCTTCCGGCCTATCCGAACACTCTCCATTGAACATGATATTTGAAATCTCAGGACTGACCCCAACTTTTTGCAATCAAGTGGACATGGCCATGTTAGCCATCCATGCCTTGTTTGAACTAGTTCCGATATCGTATGCACATGGTGACACGTCGCACGATTTATCGGTCTTTTTCATCAAGAAAACTTTTGAAAATGCAAAACTTGTCAAAAACCCAAACAACTTGTCAAGGTGCCTTGAATTGGTTATACGAAGCTGTAGAAAAAACTGAGGCCATTTCAAGGATGTTGGAAAACAATGTGTTCTCATCAGGACCCTTCTGCCCGAACACCCTCTGTTGAACATGGTCTATTTTTGAACATCCCTGAAATGACCCCAACTATTAAAAGCAAGTGGACATGCCCATGATAGGCATCCATGCCAGGTTTGTATGAATCCCGACACCGTTTGCATGTGGCGACATGTCCAACAATTTATCAGCCTTTTTCCATTGAGAAAACCACAAAAAAGCAAAACTTTGTCAAAAACCAAACAACTTTTTCATGATGCCTTTAATTGGTCATAAAAGGCCACGAAAAAAATTGGGGTCATTTCAAGGATGTCGACAAACAACGTGCTCTCACACAAAGCTTTCTAGGTACCATAACACTAATACGTCTCCAACGTATCTATAATTTTTGAATGTTTCGTGCTATTATATTGCCATCTTAGATACTCTATATGCAATTTTATTTTCATTTTTGGGGACTAACCTATTAACTCAGTACCCACTACCAGTTGCTGTTTTTTTTACTTATTTTTAACTCTTCAGAAAATCAGTACCAAATAAAGTCCAAACACGATGAAACTTTACAGTGATTTTTTCCGGACCAGAAGGGACCCTAGAACGTTTGGGAGGAGGCCATAAGATCTATGGGAGAGCCGCGAGCTCACACGCGCGCCCCAGGGGGTCGCCATCTAAGCTCATGGGTCCCACGCGGCTTCGTTTGATCTAATTCCAACTCCATAAATTACCATAAATCTCCAAACCAACAGAGAGCCACCCCAAACACTTTTTTCGCCACCGCAAACTTCTGTTCTTCCGCGATCTCATCTGGAGGCCTTTTCCGGTACTCCACCAGAGGGGGAATCAATCACGAAGAGCTTCAACATCATCCTTGCTGCACCTCCAATGATGTGTGAGTAGTTTACACGGACCTACGGGTCCATACCTAGTAGGTAGTGTTGGGGAACGCAATATTTCAAAAAAATTCATATGATCACGCAAGATCTATCGAGGGATGCATAGCAACGAGAGGGAGAGTGTGTCTACGTACCCTCGTAGACGGAAAGCGAAAGCGTTAAGTAACGCGGTTGATGTAGTCGAACGTCTTCATGATCCAACCGATCAAGTACCGAACACACGACACCTCTGCAATCTACACACGTTCAGCTCGATGACGTCCCTCAAACTATAGATCTAGCTGAAGCCGAGGAAGAGTTTCGTTAGCACGACGGCGTGTTGACGGTGATGATGAAGTTACCGACGCAGGGCTTCGCCTAAGCACTATGACAATATGACCGAGGTGGAAATCTGTGGAGGGGGGAACCAGACACGACTAAGAGATCAACTTGTGTGTCTATGGGGTGCCCCCTCCCCCGTATATAAAGGAGGGGAGGAGGGGGCCGGCTGGCCTAATGGTGCGCTCCCAAGGGGGGATTCCTATTCCTATTAGGAGTAGGTTTCCCCCCTTTCCTAGTCCAACTAGGAGGGGAAAGGAAGGGGAAGAGGAGAAGAAGGAAAGGGGGGCCGGTCCCCTTCCCAATTAGGATTGGGCTAGGGGGGCGCCCCCACCTCTTGGCCGCCTTCTGTCTCTTCCACTAAAGCCCATGTAAGCCCATTAAGCCCCCGGGGGGTTCCGGTAGGGGAAAACTTTGTTTTTGCCACTCTAGCTTTTGCCTACTTTGCTTATGTCACTCTAGATTTTGACAAATCACTTTTGCCACTCTTAGTTTTTGACAATACATCACAAATGCCATTCAGCGGCAAAAGCAATAACTTTTCATTTCACTTTTGCCACTCTAGATTTTGACAATGTATCACAATTGCCACTCTAAAATTATTGCTTTTGCCACGGAATGACAATTGTGATGTATTGTCAAAAACTAAGAGTGGCAAAAGTGAAATGTCAAATTCTAGAGTGGCATAAACAAAGTGGTCAAAAGCTAGAGTGGCAAAAACAAAGTTTTCCCTTCCAGTAACCCCTCGGTACTCCGGTATATGCCCGAACTCATCCGAAACCATTCTGGTGTCCAAACATAACCTTCTAATATACCAATCTTCATGTCTCGACCATTTCGAGACTCCTCATCATGTCCGTGATCACATCCCGGACTCCGAACTACCTTCGTTACATCAAAACACATAAACTCATAATACCGATCGTCATCGAACATTAAGCGTGCGGACCCTATGGGTTCGAGAACTATGTAGACATGACCGAGACTCATCTCCGGTCAATAACCAATAGCGGAACCTGGATGCTCATATTGGTTCCTACATATTCTACGAAGATCTTTATCAGTCAAACCGCATAACAACATACGTTGTTCCCTTTGTCATCGGTATGTTACTTGCCCGAGATCGATCGCCGGTATCATCATACCTAGTTCAATCTCATTACCAACAAGTCTCTTTACTCGTTCCGTAATGCAACATCCCGTAACTAACTCATTAGTCACATTGCTTGCAAGGCTTATAGTGATGTGCATTACTGAGAGGGCCCAGAGATGCTTGCATATGCTTTGATCACACTATCAAAGCGTATATTCCAACTCCGAGAGCTTGCACAAGTCCATAAATGGATCCCTAGAGCTTACACACTTTGTTAGCACCTTTTGGATCGACAAAACCTTCTGGTTGCATCATATACAACTCTTCTTTAAGAAATCCATTAAGGAATGCAATTTTGACATCCATTTGCCAAATTTCATAATCATAAAATGCGACAATTGCTAACATGATTCAGACGGACTTAAGCATCACTACGGGTGAGAAGGTCTCATCGTAGTCAACTCCTTGAACTTGTCGAAAACCTTTCGCAACAAGTCGAGCTTTGTAGATAGTACCATTACGTCAGCGTCAGTCTTCTTCTTGAAGATCCATTTATTCTCTATGGCTTGCTGATCATCGGGCAAGTCAACCAAAGTCCACACTTTGTTCTCATACATGGATCCCATCTCAGATTTCATGGCCTCAAGCCATTTTGTGGAATCTGGGCTCATCATCGCTTCCTCATAGTTCGTAGGTTCGTCATGGTCAAGTAACATGATCTCCAGAACAAGATTACCATACCACTCTGGTGCGGATCTTACTCTAGTTGACCTACGATGTTTGGTAGTAACTTGATCAGAAGTTTCATGATCATCATCATTAGCTTCCTCACTAATTGGTGTAGGAATCACTGAAACTGATTTCTTTGATGAACTACTTTCCAATAAGGGAGCAGGTATAGTTACCTCATCAAGTTCTACTTTCCTCCCACTCACTTCTTTTGAGAGAAACTCCTTCTCTAGAAAGGATCCATTCTTAGAAACGAATATCTTGCCTTCAGATCTATGATAGAAGGTGTACCCAACAGTCTCCTATGGGATCCTATGAAAACACATTTCTCCGATTTGGGTTTGAGCTTATCAAGTTGAAGCTTTTTCACATAAGCATGGCAGCCCCAAACTTTAAGAAACGACAACTTGGATTTCTTGCCAAACCACAGTTCATAAGGTGTCGTCTCAAAGGATTTCGATGGTGCCCTATTTAACGTGAATGCAGTCGTCTCTAAAGCATAACCCCAAAACGATAGCGGTAAATCAGTAAGAGACATCATAGATCGCACCATATCTAATAAAGTGCGGTTACGATGTTCGGACACACCATTACGCTGTGGTGTTCCAGGTGGCGTGAGTTGCGAAACTATTCCACATTGTTTCAAATGAAGACCAAAATTGTAACTCAAATATTCTCCTCCATGATCAGATCATAGAAACTTTATTTTCTTGTTACGATGATTTTCCACTTCACTCTGAATTTTTTTGAACTTTTCAAATGTTTCAGACTTAAGTTTCATCTAGTAGATATACCCATATCTGCTCAAATCATCTGTGAAGGTCAGAAAATAATGATACTCGCCACAAGCATCAACACTCATCGGACCGCATACATCAGTATGTATTATTTCCAATAAGTCTGTTGCTCGTTCCATTGTTCTGGAGAATGGAGTCTTAGTCATCTTGCCCATGAGGCATGGTTCGCAAGCATCAAGTGATTCATAATCAAGTGATTCCAAAAGTACATCATCATGGAGTTTCTTCATGCGCTTTACACCAATATGACCCAAACGGCAGTGCCACAAATAAGTTGCACTATCATTATTAAACTTATATCTTTTGGCATCAATACTATTGAGGGAGTCCTGGACTAAGGGGTCCTCGGGCATCCGGCCTGTTATCCGTGGGCCGGACCGATGGGCTGTGAAGACCGAAGAATGCACCGTGTACGGATTGGAGTCTACTTGGCGTGGAAAGCAAGCTTGGTGACCGAAGATTCCTTCTTATGTAACCGACTCCATGTAAACCCTAGATCCCCTCCGTGTCTATATAAACCGAAGGGGATAGTCCGGAGAGGACAACGTATATACTCATTACCATATTCATAGGCTAGACTTCTAGGGTTTAGCCATTACGATCTCGTGGTAGATCCACTCTTGTAACACTCATATTCATCAATATCAATCAAGCAGGACGTAGGGTTTTACCTCCATAGAGAGGGCCCGAACCCGGGTAAACATTGTGTCCCCCGTCTCCTGTTACCATCGATCCTAGATGCACAGTTCGGGACCCCCTACCCGAGATCCACCGGTTTTGATACCGACATTGGTGCTTTCATTGAGAGTTCCACTGTATCATCGACAGAAGGCTCGATGGCCCCCTCTATCATCAGTAACGACGTTGTCCAGGGAGAAACTTTCCTCCCTGGACAGATCTTCGTATTCGGTGGTTTCGTACTGCGGGCCAACTCGTTTGGCCATCTGGAGCAGATCGAAAGCTACGTCCCTGGACATCAGGTCAGATTCGGAAGCTTGAATTACGTCGCGAACATCCGAGAAGATTTGATCTTCGACGGATTCGAGACCGCGGCAATGGCTCCCCATTACCTCGATGAACATGGCCTAAACCTGTCATCGGGCCGCATCCAGGAGATAGCTCCTGTAGAAGCTCTGGCCTTAAATCCGGAGCAGATCAAGTCGCCCGAAGATGGGAAGCTCGACCCCATCACGGGGGCTACCGATTCAGTGGCGCTGGAGCCACACGTAGATCCCACTTCATACGGTATCCGCATCAACGGAACCTCGGACTCGCCTCTGACTCCGAACTCCAAACCCTGCGAGCCCGCGTATACCGAACTCAATCGGTTGTCGATCTTCAAGTTCAACACCGCAGATGTCTTCCAACACTCGCCCATGGGTGGCATGCTGAACTCGCTAAAAAACCTATCCCTGGCAGACGACCCGTCGCCGAACTATATTCGGTTCGAACTTTCGGCAGATGATAGATAATTTTGTTTCCCACCCGCCACCCACTTCGTAGCCACTGTTGAAAACCCAACCAACACACCCGACCCCCGCTCCAAAGACATCGACGGTGTGGATGACGATGAGGGGCAGGGCCAGAGCTTACTACCCGCTCGACACGGGACGACTACTTCCTAGTATGACGTGTGTATGTTGGACACACCTTACGGCACTCTCGACGACGATAAGGAGGATCCGGTCTAGAATAAATCCCCTGGTACACAGCCCGGACACCGGCACCCTAGGTCACATCGCCCAAGAGAAAACACTGCCATCACCAGAGAAGACGACACTTCGGACAACAAAGACACTGTTGAGGTAGAATCCGAGCAGGATGAATAGGAAGGCGGGCAAGATAACTCTGAGGAACAGACCACATACGGGGACTCGGAGGACATCAATTATCTCCCACCCTCCGAGGAAGAGGAGATCTTCAGCAACGAGGATTTTACCATGCCCTAGGAACCTCTCGAACAGGAGCGCTTTAAACGCCGGCTTATAGCCACTTCAAGGGGCCTACGAAAGAAGAAGCTGCAGCTTCAAGCAAGCGAAGATTATCTTAATGACAGATGGACCGAGGTCTTGGCCGCCGAAGAATACGGCCTTAGCAGCCCAGTCAAAAGCCACCCCAAGAACAGGTGGTTCCCTCAACACGAGGGCAGAGTGATGTAACCCATACCACCATTGAACAATGCGGCAGGCCGACCACAATCCAGTCCAGACAAAGCAGCAGCCCAGGCAGAGCACCACACCAACCCATCCGGCCATCAAAACAAAACAGCTCGGGGGAACACCAATGATATCAACCAAGACACGGAGGGTAGAGCAAGACGCAGAAGATCGATGTACAGATCACAAAAGATATACCCGACCGACGACGATGGTTGCCTATTCGGACCCTACAGAGCTGACCACGCCCGGTCCGAGCACCGTAAACGGAGCCCGCCGGAGGTACTTCATAGTGTGGCCCAACATAGAGGAGCCGCACAACCCCTCTACTTCACGGATGAAGTAATGGAACACAAATTTCCAGACGGGTTTAAACCCATTAACATCGAATCATACGATGGGACAACAGACCCTGCGGTATGGATCGAGGATTACCTCCTCCATATTCACATGGCCCGCGGAGACGACCTCCACGCCATTAAATACCTACCTCTCAAGCTTATAGGGCCAACTCGGTACTGGCTAAACAGTTTGCCAGAAAATTCTATTGGCAACTGGGAAGATTTGGAAGACGCCTTTCGAGACAACTTCCAGGGAACATATGTCCGGCCATTACGCGCCGATGACTTAAGTCACATTGTCCAGGAGCCCGGCGAGTCAGCTAGAGAGCTCTGGACCAGGTTCTTAGTCAAAAAGAACCAAATTGTCGACTGTCCGGACGCAGAAGCCCTCGCGGCCTTCAAACATAGCGTCCGGGATGAATGGCTCGCGCGTCACCTCGGCCAGGAAGGACCTAAATCCATGAAAACCCTCACCGCTCTAATGAACCGCTTCTGCGCGGGAGAAGACAACCAGCTTGCTCGTAAAAGCAACGACACCAGCGGCACGGGAACTTCCGATATCCGAGATGGCAACGGCAAGCCACGACGAACCGAACATAACAACATACGCGACACATCGGTGAATGCCGAATTTCACAATCCGAAGCCCAGTCAATGGAAGAAGCCACTAAAGGCAAACCAGGATGGACCATCCACCCTTGATAGGATATTGGACCGACCTTGTTAGATTCATGGTCTCCCGGATAGGCCAGCTAATCATACCAACCGTAACTGTTGGGTCTTCTAGCAGGCAGGCAAGCTTAACGCTGATCACAAGGGGAGGATGCCACCGGGTGACAAAGATGACGGATCGGCTCGCCAGCAGAACACCAGGGGCCAGAAAAAGTTCCCCTCTGGCGTTCGACCACTCCCGGAACGCAAATAGCAGTTCGGCTTCCACCACCTACCTATTGTACTGGCGAAATTTGCACCACGCGCACATCACTACGCACTCAAGATACCATGGGCATCGACGGAAGCACAATTGGGACAACCCTACAAGCATTCCCGTAACGTTTTTATATGTTTTTCTCATTTTTTCTGTATCATGTTTAAAGAACAGGTGACAAACTGGAAAGCATCTATAGCGGACTCTATCGGAGTTCGGATCCATGCACTCACCTAAGGGATTACTTCCGTTAAGGATCCCACTCCCCGAGGATGGGCTACGCAGACGTGCGACAGGAGGTCCAAAATTACCTTTGGTAGACCGCACTCTTTACTCTGAGCCTGTACTATGCCCCTTCTCCTCTGATCCCGACCACGAGCATGTCAAATAGCCGGGTCCGTGGTTTCTCTTATACACACACACACATAAATTTATCATTGGCACATCGCTCCATTCTTAGTAAGCCTCACCCAAACCAATCTCTCATATCCTTTCAACAATAAAGTATGGCCTTATCGGCCGCTTTGCAGATGCACCTCGGCACACCCTGCCAGGGGCTCGGCATGGGAACGAATGAGTTGCCAGTAAAAGTCCGAACAACTCTATAGCATACTTCGGCGTCGCAAGTTTGGCCTTATATGCATCAGCTCCGAATCATTGTCTTAGGTCAATAGTTGGGTTGCCCAGCTCCCGTGTTTGCTACCCTACGTTCCGCTCTATCGCTAGGGTAGTAAAGGGAGAACTACTGCGATTGTGCCCTGGCCTAGACCGGATGAGCACCTCAGTAGAGAAAGCCGAAAACTGACTGTCATGATGCGGCGAGAGCTGGTCAACCACTTGATGACTTATTGGAATCTTTAGTGATTCTCCGTGTAATACGAGGGATCTTTTTCAGATCGGATATGTAAGGCACCACACGCCGCATACACACCAGGGGCTATGTCGTGGCCCCACCATAAAACTCCTATGGTCAAGTGAAAGTGTTAACGCCTCATAGTCCGATTGCCTGGTTCGCCACATTATCACCTCCTTCATGGACCAAGACGTTGGATAAAGAGTGATTAAATGCTTTTCCGAACACCCCCGTACTTCCTACGAGGGGGCTGAAGCCGATGACTAGAAAACTTTCAGATTATATTAAAACGACCGCACAGGAGGAATTCAAGCTTTTCAAGCAAAACATAAATAGATTAACTATAAAGTTGTCCTTTACAATCATCATACACCTCACTCGAACATTATGTTCTTCGAACATTGACCCTCAATCGAGCGGGCGGCCTCCAGGACATCTTCAAAATAATGCTCTGGTTTCGGACGGTCCTCGCCCTTGGGTGGACCCTTCATTGCGACATCGATAGCCTTCATCTTCCCCCAGAATGTCTTGACTCGGGCAAGGGCCATCCGTGCACCCTCAATGCACACCGATCGCTTCACAGCATCGATTCGCGGCACTGTATCGACAAGCTTCTGCACCAAACCGAAATAGCTATTCGGACAGGCTCGGTCGACCATAGCGGGACTATGACATCCTTCATGGCAGCGCCAGATACCCTATGAAGTTCGGCCCATTGGGACATCTATTCATTAAGCAGCAGCGGGCGTTTTGACACACCAAACTGTGACCAAAAAAGCTTCTCCATTCCATATCCAGCTTGCGCTTGGTAATACCGCGCCGCATCGGAAGAACTCTTTGGCAAGTTAAAATACTCGTCCGGAGAACTCTACAGTTGGTTCAACTGAACATAGTCCGGGTCACCGAACTTAGTCTACAACAGAAAAGGCTTTCCAGCCAATATCTCTTTCGCATGCCGAACCTCCTCACCGAGTGCTCTGGATTCTGATCGCGCTTCTCTTGCCTCCTGTTGGGCCTTGTCCAGTTCAGCCGTTAAGGCTTTATCCTCCTTCTAAAGAAATTCGCAGCGGCCAGTAGCATCCTCCAAAGCGAGTGTCATCGTGGATATCTTCTCCTCGCCCTGGCATCGCGCAGCTTGTTTGGCCTTTAGTTCAACCGATGCTCCTTCAGCAGCAGCATCACTAAGCTGGGCCCGCTCCTTGGCCCGGATTAGCTCCGACCGAAGAGCCTCCACGGTGGCAGCACCATCTGCATTTTACGCGCATCTCATATAAAGCTCTTTCCCGCGTCAAGCACACTGATGTAAAGAATTCTTGAAATACATACCTTGCGAGTCGTCAAGACGCCTGTTGATCAATGCAACGTCATGCTCCGCAATATCCAGCTTTCGCTGCAGTTCGGCCACTTCCGTATTCCGGGCAGCCGCAGAAGGGGAAGCAGCCTGTATTTCATATTAAACCGAGGTTAATACCTGAGCATATCCCTTTGATCCTCCGATCGCTCCCTTCGGAAGACAATCCGAGTCTCAGGGGCTACTGCATATACAACAGGTGCATTCTGTCAATGAATTTCAATTGACAAAGCTACATCACAAACCTCAAAACCTCTTAGAAGGCTTGTGAAGGCCTCGTTCAGTCCAATTTTTGTGGTAGAACCCTTTCGCCAACCGTAACCATCAAGGAACGGTGCTCTTCTGAAATAGACGCTCGTCATAGCATGTCCGTCAGCATTTCTGGCGCTCTTGGGTCTTCGGAAACTACCGCTGGAGTATGACATTCCAGTGAAGGAACCCACTTGCTTGCCTCCAGAACCGTCTCCGGCTGTAAACCGAATGGTTCGGGGACGCCGGTCTCGATCCTGGAACCTCGGGTGACAGAGGCACCGCCTTCGGGTGCCCTTCGGGACGATACCTCGGTATCATCTCCTCTGTTGGGCGACGGGGCCGGAGGAGGCGTGTCACTCTCCATCATCTCTGGAAGAAGATCTCCCGAGGAGGAGGACGATTGAGAAGCACCAGGCGTTAACCTGCATGGACGAACATATATCGGATGATTACTTCACTAAAAAAAGAATGAGGTGCGCTGAAAGTACCCCAGCCTCGCTTACGGCCTGCCTCGAGGTTCGTCTTCGTCATCAAACTCTACGGAAGCCTCGCTCGCCTGGCCCAAGCCGCTCGACGACGGTGTTTTTCCTCTCTTGGAAGGCTTCCCCTCCCGATCTTTGGAGGCGACCCTCTTCTTGCCCTGGAAGGCTCCCTTTGCACTCTTGCCCTTGGGTAGAAGGATTTTGGTTTCCCCGGATGCAGCCACCTGGTACGGTGTTGGAATCAGCATTCTCGTCAGCAGGTCGGTCACAGGGCCTTCGGCAAGAGGCATCGGAACCAGATTAACACCGCTTTCTTTATCCAGTCCTGTACAGGGGCGGATCGTTCAGTATCTTGTTAAGAGATGCCTGAAGGGAAGGTGCTCGGTTATCGAGTACTTACCGAAGTGTCCGAATGATTACAGTCTAGGCCAACGTCTTCGGTGGTGTCCGGCCATTGCTCTCGTTCCCCGAAATATAATTTCCACATTCCTTCGTGCGTAGTGCCGAAGAAGTGCTGTAAAGTCCGTCACCCTTCTGGGTTAAACTCCCACATACGAAGAGGCACCGCTGGCATGGCAGGATCCGGTGGACTAGCATTATTTGAACGACGCTCACAAGATCGATGCCCTTCTCGGTAAGGCATCGGATGCGGCTTTGTAGAGTCTGCACTTCATTGATGGATCCCCAGTCTAATCCCTTATGGACCCATGAAGCGAGCTGAGTTGGAGGACCTGGTCGGAACGTAGGTGTAGCCACCCACTTGGAGCCCCGCGCTCGTTGATATAAAACCACCCCTGCTGCCATAGGTCGGAAGATTTGGCGAAAGATCCTCCGGGCCAAACCGCGCCGGACAGCTTGCCTATTATAACGCTGCCGCACTCTGCCTGCTCCTCCTCTGCCACCTGCGGCCTCACGTCGAAGGTCTTGAGCCACAAACCGAAGTGCGGAGGAGTCCGGAGTAAGGCCTCACACGTGACGATAAATGTCGAGATGAGGAGAATAGAGTCCAGGGCCAGATCGTGAAAGTCTAGTCCATAGTAGAACATGAGCCCCCGGACGAAGGGGTTAAGCGTGAACCCTGGCCCATGAAGAAAGTGGGATACAAATACTACCCTCTCGCTAGGTCTGGGGGACGGTATGACTTGCCCTTGCGCCGGAAGCCGATGAAAGATTTCCGAGGTCAGATACCTCGCTGCGCGGAGCCTCGCAATATCCTCCTTTGTGATAGAAGAAGCCACCCACCGGTCCTGATGGTTGGATCCGGACATGACTAGGGTTGGTGGCGATTGGAACCCGAGGGTTGGAACTTGGGGTGGCTAGGGTTGAGGAAGGAGCAAGTGCAAAGGAAGAAAACGAGACTGGGTCTCTATATAAAGGCCCCAAGTGTTGGGCATCTCCCCGGGGGTCTCTAAGCTTGCCTATTACCAAGGAGTTGTACCCAGGGGACGGTTGGGTTACCCACGCTTGCATTAATGAAAATCCCGTAAATAAAGGGGCACGATCTCTGCCTTGACAAGACGTGCCAGTAAAACCGCACCCCGAGACGTGGGGTGGCTCGCTAGCCGACGGTTGGAAATAGCAACCGGGCAGGCATGATATGATGTCATGAACAGTTATCAACAAGTTGGGCTCATGGGGTATTATATTCTCTGCCATTATATACACAGGTCCGGATATACTCGCTTCGTCCGAAGACTATTCTGGAGTTCGGAAGGAGGGAACCCGCCTTGCAATGCCGAAGACAAATCTGTGCGCCGGACTCCTCGTCATTGAAGCCAGGTTCAGGGGCTACTGAGGGAGTCCTGGACTAAGGGGTCCTCGGGTGTCTGACCTGTTATCCGTGGGCCGGACTGATGGGCTGTGAAGACCGAAGAATGCACCGTGTCCGGATTGGACTCTACTTGGCGTGGAAGGCAAGCTTGGCGACCGAAGATTCCTTCTTATGTAACTGACTCCATGTAAATCCTAGATCCCCTCGGTGTCTATATAAACTGAAGGGGATAGTCCGCAGAGGACAACGTATATACTCATTACCATATTCATAGGCTAGACTTCTAGGGTTTAGCCATTACGATCTCGTGGTAGATCCACTCTTGTAACACTCATATTCACCAATATCAATCAAGCAGGACATAGGGTTTTACCTCCATAGAGAGGGCCCGAACCTAGGTAAACATTGTGTCCCCCGTCTCCTGTTACCATCGATCCTAGACGCATAGTTCGGGACACCCTACCCGAGATCCGCCGGTTTTGACACCCGACAACTATGAATATGTGTATCACTACTATCATGATTTAGTAAAAATAGACCATTCATCAAGGGTGCATGACCATAAAAGATATTACTCATATAAATAGAACAACCATTATTCTCTGGTTTAAATGAATAACCGTCTCGCATCAAACAAGATCCAGATATAATGTTCATGCTTAACGCTGGCACCAAATAACAATCAAGTTTAAAACTAATCGCGAAGGTAGATGTAGAGGTAGCATGCTGACAGTCGATCACATAGACTTTGGAACCATTTCCCACGTGCATCGTCACCTCGTCCTTAGCCAATCTTCGCTTAATCCGTAGCCCCTATTTTGAGTTGCAAATATTAGCAACAGAAACAGTATCCAATACCCAGGCGCTACTGCGAGCATTAATAAGGTACACATTAATAACATGTATATTAAATATACCTTTCACTTTGCCATCCTTCTTATCCGCCAAATACTTGGGGCAGTTCCGCTTCCAGTGACCAGTCCCTTTGTAGTAGAAGCACTCAGTCTCAGGCTTAGGTCTAGACTTGGGCTTCTTCACTTGAGCAGCAACTTGCTTTCCGTTCTTCTTGAAGTTCCCCTTCTTCCTTTTGCACTTCTTCTTGAAACTGGTGGTCTTCTTGACCATCAACACTTGATCTCCTTCTTGATTTCTACCTCCGCAGCCTTTAGCATCGCGAAGAGATCAGGAATTGTCTTATCCATCCCTTGCATATTATAGTTCATCACGAAGCTTTTGTAGCTTGGTGGCAGTGATTGAAGAACTCTGTCAATGACACTATCAACCGGAAAATTAACTCCCAGCTGAGTCAAGTGATTGTGGTACCCAGACATTCTGAGTATATGTTCACTGACAGAACTATTCTCCATTTTGCAGCTATAGAACTTATTAGAGACTTCATATCTCTCAATCCGGGCATTTTCTTGAAATATTAACTTCAACTCCTGGAACATCTCATATGCTCCATGACGTTCAAAACATCGTTGAAGTCCTGGTTCTAAGCCGTGAAGCATGGCACAGGGAACTATCGAGTAGCCATCAGCTTTGCTCTGCCAGGTGTTCATGACATCTGGAGTTGCTCCTGCAACGGGTTTGGCACCTAGTGGTGCTTCCATGACGTAATTCTTCTATGCATCAATGAGGATAATCCTCAAGTTACGGACCGACTCCGTGTAGTTTCTACCATCATCTTTCAACTTAGCTTTCTCTAGGAATGCATTAAAATTCAACGGAACAACAGCACGGGCCATTTATCTACAACAACATAGACATGCAAAATACTATCAGGTACTAAGTTCATGATAAATTAAAGTTCAATTAATCATATTACTTAAGAACTCCCACTTAGATAGACATCCCTCTAATCATCTAAGTGATCACGTGATCCATATCAACTAAACCATGTCCGATCATCATGTGAGATGGAGTAGTTTTCAATGGTGAACATCACTATGTTGATCATATCTACTATATGATTCATGCTCGACCTTTCGGTCTCAATGTTCTGAGGCCATATCTGCATATGTTAGGCTCGTCAAGTTTAACCCGAGTATTATGCTTGTGCAAAACTGGCTTGCACCCGTTGTATGTGAACGTAGAGCTTATCACACCCGATCATCACGTGGTGTCTCAGCACGATGAACTGTAGCAACGATGCATACTCAGGGAGAACACTTATACCTTGAAATTTAGTGAGAGATCATCTTATAATGCTACCGCCATACTAAGAAAAATAAGATGCATAAAGGATAAACATCACATGCAATCAATATAAGTGATATGATATGGCCATTATCATCTTGTGCCTTTGATCTCCATCGCCAAAGCACCGTCATGATCACCATCGTCACCAGCTTGACACCTTGATCTCCATCGTAGCATCGTTGTTGTCTCGCAAACTATTGCTTCTACAGCTATCACTACGACTTAGTGATAAAGTAAAGCAATTACATGGCGATTGCATTTCATACAATAAAGCGACAACCATATGGCTCCTGCCAGTTGTCGATAACTGTGTTACAAAACATGATCATCTCATACAACAATTTATATAATCACGTCTTGACCATATCACATCACAACATGCCCTGGAAAAAAAGTTAGACGTCCTGTACTTTGTTGTTGCAAGTTTTACGTGGCTGCTACGGGCTTAGAAAGAACCATTCTTACCTATGCATCAAAAACCACAACGCGGAATAGTGATTGCTTTTTAATCTTCAGAAAGAACCCTGTTCATTGAATCCGATTCAACTAAAGTTGAAGAAACTGACACCCGCCAGCCACCTGTGTGCAAAGCACGTCGGTAGAACCAGTCTCGTGAACGCAGTCATGTAATGCCGGCCCGGGCCACTTCATCCAACAATACCGCCGAATCAAGAAACAACTAGTGACGACAAGCAATATGTATATACCCATGCCCACAACTCCTTTGTGTTCTACTCGTGCATATAACATCTATGCATAGACCTGGCTCGGATGCCACTGTTGGGGAACGCTGTATTTCAAAAAAATTCCTATGATCATGCAAGATCTATCTAGGGATGCATAGCAACGAGAGGGGAGAGTGTGTCTACGTACCCTCGTAGACCGAAAGCGGAAGCGTTAAGTAACGCGGTTGATGTAGTCGAACGTCTTCACAATCCAACCGATCAAGTACCGAACGCACAACACCTCCGCGATCGGCACATGTTCAGCTCGGTGATGTCCCTCGAACTCTAGATCCAGCTGAGGCCGAGGGAGAGTTTCGTCAGCACGACGGCGTGTTGACGGTGATGATGAAGTTACCGACGCAGGGCTTCGCCTAAGCACTATGGCAATATGACCGAGGTGGAAATCTGTGGAGGGGGCACCGCACATGGCTAAGAGATCAACTTGTGTGTCTATGGGGTGCCCCCTCCCCCGTATATAAAGGAGGGGAGGAGGGGGCCGGCCGGCCTGATGGTGCGCCCCCAAGGGGGGATTCCTATTCCTACTAGGAGTAGGTTTCCCCCCTTTCCTAGTCCAACTAGGAGGGGAAAGGAAGGGGAAGAGGAGAAGAAGGAAAGTGGGGCCGGCCCCCTTCCCAATTTGGATTGGGCTAGGGGGGCGCGCCCCTACCTCTTGGCTGCCTCCTCTCTCTTCCACTAAAGCCCATGTAGGCCCATTAAGCCCCCAAGGGGTTCCGGTAACCCCCCCGGTACTCCGGTATATGCACCAACTGATTCGAAACCAGTTTGGTGTCCAAACATAACCTTCCAATATATCAATCTTCATGTCTCGACCATTTCGAGACTCCTCATCATGCCCGTGATCACATCCTGGACTCCGAACTACCTTAGGTACATCAAAACACATAAGCTCATAACACCGATCGTCATCAAACGTTAAGCGTGCGGACCCTACGGGTTCGAGAACTATGTAGACATGACCGAGACTCATATCTGGTCAATAACCAATAGCGGAACCTCGATGCTCATATTGGTTCCTACATATTCTACGAAGATCTTTATCGGTCAAACCACATAACAACATACGTTGTTCCCTTTGTCATCGATATGTTACTTCCCCAAGATTCGATCGTCGGTATCATCATACCTAGTTCAATCTCGTTACCGGCAAGTCTCTTTACTCGTTCTGTAATGCAACATCCCGCAACTAACTCATTAGTCACATTTCTTGCAAGGCTCATAGTGATGTGCATTACCGAGAGGGTCCAGAGATACCTTTTCGACAATCGAAGTGACAAATCCTAATCTCAATCTATGCCAACTCAACAAACACCATCGGAGACACATGTAGAGCATCTTTATAATCACCCAGTTATGTTGTGACATTTCATAGCACACTAAGTGTTCCTCTGGTATTAGGGAGTTTCATAATCTCATAGTCATAGGAACATGCATAAGTTATGGAGAAAGCAATAGCAATAAACTAAACGATCATAGTGCTAAGCTAACGGATGGGTCAAGTCAATCACATCATTCTCTAATAATGTGATCCCGTTCATCAAATGACAACTCATGTCTATGGCCAGGAAACTTAACCATCTTTGATTAACGAGCTAGTCAAGTAGAGGCATACTGCCGACACTCTGTTTGTCTATGTATTCACACATGTACTAAGTTTCCGGTTAATACAATTCTAGCATGAATAATAAACATTTATCATGATATAAGGAAATGTAAATAACAACTTTATTATTGCCTCTAGGGCATATTTCCTTTAGGTAGATGGCTTCTTCTTTCTCTTCGATCTTCAATAGAATGTTCTCCATGATCTCCATGTAGTTCTATCCGATGTAATATTCTTTTATAGTTTGTTTGTTGGGATCCGATAAATTGTGGGTTTGTGATCAGATTTTTCATTGAAAGTAATTGGGTCTTTATAGAACTTTATTATGCATGATTACTATAGCTTTGTATTTCTTTCTAATCTATCCATTTGGTTTGGCCAACTAGATTGATTTATCTTCAGCAGGAGAGGTGCTTTGTAGTGGGTTCAATCTTGCGGTGTTCTCACCTCGTGATAGAAGGGGTAGTGAGGCACATATTTGTATTGTTGCCATTAAGGGTAAAACGGCGGGGTTCAATCATATTTCTTGGGTTTATCCTGTCTACATTATGTCATCGTACTTCATGCATTACTCTGTTTTTATGAACTTAATACGTAGAGCGGCAAGCATATAAGTGCTCTCAGAGCGGAGTAATAGTAGTAGATGCAGAATCGTGTCGGTCTATTTGTCACGAACATAATGCCTATATACATGATCATTCCAATGAATAACATCATAACTATACACTTTTCTATCAATTGCCGAATAGTAATTCATCTACCCACTGTATGCTATCTTTATGAGAGAGAAGCCTCTAGTGAAAACTATGACCCCCGTGTCTACTTTATCATATTACAATAAATAAAAAATACTTTGTTGCATTTTACTATCTTTTCTTTACTTTTCAATTTATCTACCTACCATTATCAGATTTAATCCTTGCAAGTAACGAGTCCAAGGGGATTGACAACCCTCTTGCTCGTGGGTGCAAGTATTTGCTCTTGTGTGTACAAATGTTGTTTGACTAGGCTTTGCGTGGTTCTTCAATTGGTTCAATAACCTTGGTTCTCACTGAGGGAAATACTTATCCGCTACTATATTGCTTCACCCTTCTTTGGGTAAAATTCCAATGCGGCTCACAATTAGCAAACACTCTTCGTTCAACATAATTATTTTTGGGCATCCTTAAAATGACGCAAACTTTTGCAAGCAGGTGCGCATGCCCATGTTAGGCATCCATGTCAGGTCTGAACGATTTTCGACACCGTATGCAAGTTGTGACACATCCAACTATTTATCGGCCTTCCTTGACCGAGAAAACTCCAGAAAATGTATAATTTGTCAAAAACCAAAACAACTTGGCATGATGTCTTGAATTTTTCATACAAGGCCATGAAATAAATTAGTGCCATTTCAAGGATGTCGAAAAACAATGTGTTCCCAGATAGACCCTTCTTGCCTACCCAAACACCCTCGTTGGGCATGGTGTTTTGTGAAAATCCTTGAAATGACCACATTTTTTCACTAGGTGGTGAAAGACGTGGATGTCGCCTAGTGTCACACCCTAGCTAGTTCAAGCATTAGAGTGTGCATCATGTTTAAATTTCTCTTAAATTTGAAATGGGGATGACAGAACCCCCAGCACCCCCCTGGAACAACTAGGGTTTACTAAAAACTTTTTCAATGAACCTGAAATGCCCTTCTAAAAAGCCCACCCTTTTTGTTTTGGGTTGAAACCTTTGAAAAAAATGGTGCACATTTTTCTAGGACATCTTAAGGTCATTGGATTAATTCTTATAGTATTTGCATTTGGGCATTTAAATGCTATAAAATATTTTAAATGCTCAAATAATCATAAACTAAAATGTTTGCTGTTGGATATATTCTAAGCAGTAGCCATGATTAATTTTATGATTTTTGGAAATGCCCTGGCATTTTTAATAAAGCCCTGAAGTTACAGAAATAATAGAATAAATGAAAAACAAAAAAGGAGAGAGAGAACAGAGACTTACCTGGCGCAGCCCACCTAGCCCACCAGCTCGGCCCAGTCCACTGGCTCCTGCCAGTCGTCCTCCTCCTCTCGCCAGGAGGACGAGAAGCGCGTGGCCGGCGCCCGCGGCCACACGCCGGCCACCTCCTGCATCCGCCGACGCCCTGGACGCGTCTACGAGTGCCACGCCGACCCCCTGGACCCCTCGACCGCTCCACTCTCCCCCTGTCTCGCCTCTCTCGCTCTCTCCCCTGAAGCAGGGCACAACCATCGCTGCCGACAAGCTCCACCGCAGCCACCGCCGTCCACTCGTTGCCTCCCGTGCCAAGAAGTTCGGCCGTCGTCCACTGCTTCGCCTCGACCCATCCCCGAGCGCTCGCTCGCCCCGGAGACGCTGCACTGAGCTCGTCTTCAACCTCGGTTGCCGGAGATCCCCCTCCCCGCCCCGCTCGCTCCAGCTCTTCCCCGAGCTCGCCGTTCGCTCCCCTGCAACCGCAGTGAGCTACTGACCCTTCTCCCCCTCTCCGTTCTAGCTCTAGTGCAACGTACGCGCCGCCTCGAGTTCGCCCGCACGCACCGCCGCCTGTGCTCGCCGCCAACGAGTCTCCGGCCATCTAATGGTCCGGCCGTCGTGCCCAGCTTCCTCCCCGCGCCGCGTAGAGCACGTACGTGCCCTGCTTGAGCCTCCACGACCGTCACAAGGACGACCCCGACCTCACCCGAGCCCCGGTGACTGCCAAGGTCGACGCCGGCGACGACTCCGGCCACCCCAGGCCCAACCACCCATACCACTCGACGAGGACGAGTGCCCGCGTCACTTAGATGCCCTCCGCCGGCCATTTGGTCACCGGAGGAAGAAACCCGCACCCCTCCGCCGTCCTTGTCCTTGCCGGCGACGAGCCCCGGGTCAACTCCAGCGAGTTTGACCTGGGTTGACCCCAGTTCGAATTCCCCTGACTCACTGACGTGTGGGCCCGAGGCCACTAATTAAACTAGATTAGTATTAGTTTAACACTAACTAAATTTAGTTAGTTAGTTGACACTGACAAATGGGACCCACAGGTCAGGGTTGACCTGGACCGTCTCAGTTGACCGCTGACGTCACACTAACGTCAGGCTGACGCAGTAAATCCTTTTCTGGATTTATTCTTTAATAGGAAATTCCAGAAAATAGCCAAAACTTCTAAAAATCATAGAAAATCAACCATAGCTCCAAATCAAACAATTTATATATGAAAAATGATCAGAAAAATTCAATCCATCCATCTGTAATGGTTTCAGGCATGACAAAACAAGTTAACCTTGCTGTTTAAGAAAAATAAGATAATGCACTAATAAGGCTATGTTAAATGAGCTAACATTTGAATCTTTGATTCAATTGAGTTCATTCCTTTCTGTTTTAGCTTGCATTAGGCCAAGACACTTTCATTTTGCCATGTCATAGCATGCATCATATTGTTGCATATTGTCATGTGTTGATTATGTTCGGTATGTCTTTCGTGGTAGGTTCTGCCTCCGAGGATAACCCCGAGTATCCGTCTGAAGGGCAGTAGCCTACTACCACTACATCAGACAAGCAACCCATTGATCATTCCGATACAAACCATGTTCTCGCTTCTCCTCTTGTTTACTGCATTAAGACAACGCGATTCAAACTGCTATGTGCTACGGTAGTTGAACCCTTATCCTCTGCATGACCTGTCATTGCCATAGTAACTAGATGAAACCCACTAGCATGTGTAGGAGTTGATTGAGCCATGTATATGTTTCCTACCTTGCTATGCCTGCTATGCTTAGAGTTGTGTCAAGTCTGGTTCATCTGGGTGATGGGCTAGAGTGAAATGTTTATGCCCGTAATGTGAGGATGTGTTGAACATGATTTGGTAAAGGTATCGATGAGAGGCCATGTAGGAGTACATGGTGGGTTGTTTCATTGAGGCCGTCCATAAGAACTGAGATCTGTATGTGTGATTTAAGATTCAGTTACTACCATACATTGGGCCCGAAACCAATGGACCCTCTCGGCTTCTTATTCACCCTAGTACTCTGTCCAGGAGTTGCAATTAGTTTATGGTGTATGTAGGTTATGTGTTGGCGGCCGTGCGTAGCGCTGACCCTAGGGGTGGGCTATGTTGCGGTAGATACACCGTGGCACGGTGTACTGAGTCACCCGTTTGGTGTCTCGGGAACCCTGTTCACATCGTTCGGGGCCGTATGTGGAAACCTCGGCCGGACTCCCTGCGGATGGAACCTGGATAGGCGATAAACCTGGACTAGAGGCTTGAGTGTTTAGGTAGGCCGTGGCCGACACCCTCGTTGGGCTTCCGCTTGAAGGTTGCCGAGTACATGTCGTGTAAACGGCGGTAAGTGGTGAAAGCGTGTGTGAAGAAGTACACCCCTGCAGGGTATAAAACTATTCAAATAGACGCGTCTGCGGTAAATGACTACTTGGTTGCCTATACAGTTCATAGACAAGCTAATGGATACTACTAGAAGACTCAACATAAGTGTGAGTACCGAGGATGGCCCTCTCGTAGGATGACGAGGGAGGATCCCCGGTGGAGTATTGTGTTGGTGAGTAGTGGACTCGTGTGCGAAAACTATTTTTTCTAGTGGAGTTCCGTAGGATAGCTTAGCCAAGAGTCAAAGCTGGCTTGCTGCAATAACCCCACCACCTTCTTGAGAATGAGCATGTATAGTAGGTTCTGATGTAAGACTTGCTGAGTACCTTTGTACTCATGTTTGCTTAATTACTATTTTCAGACGACAACACCGCCCCTCCGATGGGTTTTATGTAGACCTCGACGTCGATGAGTAACTCGCCACCCAGGTGGTGACCCTGGCCATGGAGGGCCCTATGTAGATAGATAAGCTTCGAGAAGCCTTCTTGCTTTCTAGTGTCTGTACTCAGACTATTTGCTTCCGTATGTGCTTCTATGCTTGTTGACTTGAGTGTCGGGTCATGTGACCCCTACCTGTATGAACATGTTATGTATGGCTCTATGGAGCCTTTAAATAAAGTACTTGAGTTGTAGAGTTTTGTTGTGATGCCATGTTGTATGTACTCATATCGGGCATATTGTGTGTATGATTGAAATGCTTGGTATGAGTGGGATCCGACAATCTAGTTGTTTATCCTTGCCAGCCTTTCTTATGGGGAAATGTAGTCTGGTGTTGCTCGAGCCATTGTAGTCCGCTACAGCCCGGTTCACCGGAGTCCTGCTAGCCCAGCACTACTGCTCAGGACACTTGACTGGCCGGCATGTGTTTCACTTCGTTCCTATGTCTGTCCCTTCGGGGAAATGTCACACGGTGACATCCGGAGTCCTGCCTAGCCTGCTACAGCCCGGGTTCCCCGGAGTCCTGTTAGCCCAGTGCTACAGCCCGGATTCACTCGCTGATGACCGACATGCTCGATGTGATTCATGTATGTCTGTCTCCATAGGTCTGCGCCGCTTTGGGTTCATGACTAGCCATGTCGGCCGGGTTCTCTGTCATATGGATGCTAGCGACACTATCATATACGTGAGCCAAAAGGCGCAAACAGTCCCGGGACATGGTAAGGCGACACCCATGGGAATACCGTGCGTGAGGCCGCAATGTGATATGAGGTGTTACCGGCTAGATCGATGTGACTTGGAATCAGGGTCCTGACAGTGTTGGCATCAGAGCCGGACTGCCTATAGGTTCGTTGAGCCAAACTGGTCGATGTCGAGTCTAGAAATGCTTTAGCTATATGTAGGGGAATTGATTGTGGGAGGGAACGTAAGGCTCTTTTACTCCTTTACCTTATGCCCTCTGATCTGAGTCATTCTCTTCTCATTCAACGTGGGTTAAGGACTAGGCTCTCTTCTTCTATCAGGTTCACATGTTACTAATCCGTACTAGCTTATAGGATTGTTGTTACAAGCCTCAGTACAGTTTCTACTACTTTTAGTATGTTGTCAGTTGAATCATAACCTTGATATGATGTTGTTGAGTGGTATTGCAAACTGTTGTGGATGTCTCAAATCCTTTTCTGAGCATTTACAACTGTTATGCTGTCCAATTTTCCCTAGAAATTCTAATGCCTTTGCATTGTGGTTGTGCTTTCAGATGGTCACTCGTGCTCAAAACCAAGTGGTTCGCCTGACCCGGTGCCTCGATGTGCCCGGTCATACTGCTATGTTAGTCCGGGTAATGATCGAGACGGGTTACCGTTGGTATCCCGAATACACTATCGAAGAGCAGTTCAGAGACTTCAACCAGAGCCAGTACCTCTGTACCGTCAGGATATATCCCTCTTATCCTGGAGCCACTGAGCCCCTTCACTATTCTTATGGACTCGGGGTTACTGTTGAGATGGCTGTGCAGGATGCTGCCTATTCCATGATGACCATCATGCGAGTCCGGACTGGCCTGCTTCGGAACACCAACTTCCGTTATATGCCAGCTTCACTTTCGGGAGCGCAAGGGTATCTCCAGGCTATCTATGCTGACCCCACACATGAGGAGTCACTACTCCACATCACTGCCGAGATGCTCGAGGATAAGGACCGCGAAAATCGGGCCTTGCGTATGGAGCTTTTTAACTCTCGTGCTGATCACTGGGACACTTTGACTCGGTTTGCACCGGCGGTACAGGCAGGATACATGGATCTGAGGGATCTGTACCCTGTACGGTCTGGATTGCCAGATTGTATGGAGTGGCGCGATGTGGGAGGCATCACCTCTCCTCGTGGTCCCCGTCTGCCACCACCTGTGGGACCAAGGCCACATCCGAGTCCCTTTGGTCCGCAGGCTCCGCAGGACCGTCTGTTCCCAGATGATCATGTTCCACTTCCAGGTTTTGGTGGAGACTTCTATGAGGATTACTACGGAGCCGTCTGTGCTAGTAGTAGTTTCACTAGTATTGTAGTAGTTGTATTCTCCACAGTCCTGCGTGACCGTGGGATACGACTTGGTGTGTATCACGCTCTGGAGGTGTAGGAAAATAATTTATAGGAGCTTGGAATGCCTCCGATGAGATGTAATGTCTTTCACCGTATTTGTACTCTAGCCTGGGCTTGTACTAAACTATGTACGGTGTGTATGACCAATGGTATATATATGGCAGTTTCTATATTACCATGTCGTGCAATGAACATCTCTGCATTCCGTGTTATCCATTACATTCTGCACTTCCTTGCTAAGTTTGTGCCATCCTTATCTAAACCGTTGTCTTGTTTTCTCCTAGGATGGTCAACACCCACAGCAACCCTGCTGCCCCGGAGCAGGGGGAAGCCAGTGCAGCTAGGGGTGAAAATCTGCCTCACCCGCCTTCTCTGGCCGAAGTGATGCTGGAGGCGGAAAGAAACAAGCGTGAGACTAACCGCTTGCTGGAGCGGATTGAGCAGAACACTGCACGCCATCAGCGAAATGACTTGGTGTCAATCAATGACTTCATCAAGCTGTACCCACCAAAGTTTAACCATTCCGTCGAGCCCCTCGACGCGGATGACTGGCTTCGCAGCATCACCCACAAGCTACGTTCTGCCAACGTAGCCGAAGCTGATAAGGTTACTTATGCTGCCTATCACCTCGAAGGCCCTGCTAGCCTTTGGTGGGAAAACTTTGAAGCTATGCGCCCGGTTGGCCAAATCACTAATTGGGCTGAATTCAATGAGGATTTCCGTGAGCATCACATTCCAGAAGGTCTCATAGATCACAAGAGGGAAGAGTTCTGCAATTTCACCCAAGGAAGACTGACTGTGGATGCATATAGTCGTGAATTTGGGAATCTGGCATGATATGCTCCTGAAGAAGTATCTACCGACGCTAAGAAGCAGGCAAGGTTCCGCAAGGGACTTAGCCCTGAGCTTCGCCGCGATCTTGGTCTGCACGAGTGCACCTCCTTTCAGAAGTTGGTCAAGAAAGCCATCAGTGCTGAGTCAGGCCAGTCTAACTATGACGCTTCACGCAAGCACTCACGTGATTTTGGCTCTTCATCCGGCTCTGTAGCTCAGAAGCGCCGGGTGTGGATTCCAAGCACGGCACTGCCACCCAGGTTCATTCCGAGGCCATCCTTTGAGGCGCCTCGTCCCAACCAGCAGTTTGCACCGCCCAAGCCCTATGGTGGCCCCGCTGCTAATGCTGCTCCACGTCCCAATGTTGTGTCGTGTTTCAAGTGTGGAGAGCCGGGTCACTATAGCCGAGAGTGTCCCCAGAACAACAACCCCAATTAGTCTGGAAAGTCCGTTGGCTATGGTAAGCCAGCGGGAAAGACATTCTACACCAAGCCGGTCACCACTGCACGTGGCCATGTCAACTATGTCTCAGCCGAGGAGGCTCATGAGGATCCTAACGTCGTCCTTGGTACGCTCCTTGTTAACTGCCATCCGGCATCTGTTCTTTTCGATACTGGAGCATCTCATTCATTCATATCCGATAACTATGCTCGATTGCATAACACGACATTCTGTGACATGCCCATTTCCATGGTAATTCAAACTCCGGGTTCCAAATGGCAAACTTCTAGAGTAAGCCATGGGAACAAAATTCTTGTCGATAGACTTGTCTTCCTTGCATCCTTAATAGCTCTCAAGTCCTCGGACATTAACATCATCTTGGGTATGGACTGGATGTCAGCTCATTATGCTAAGATTGATTGTGCCACTAGAACTGTTCAACTTACTCACCCATCGGGCAAGACAGTCAATGTCTTAACTAGAGTGGCCAAGCGCCAGCTTTACACCCTAAATGCCAACCCCCTTCCAGACCTTGAGGATGTTCCGGTAGTCCGAGACTTTCCAGATGTCTTTCCAGAAGAACTGCCAGGTGTTCCATATGACAGGGATGTCAAGTTTGTGATAGACCTTGTTCCAGGAACCGTTCCAATTTCTAGAAGACCCTATAAGATGGCACCCTTAGAACTAGCCGAGCTTAAGAACCAACTCGATGAGTCCTTGAAAAAGGGTTTCATCCGTCCTAGTTCCTCTCCTTGGGCTTGCCCCGTCCTCTTCTTCAAAAAGAAGGATGGAACGGATCGGATGGTTGTAGATTACCGACCTGTCAACTTGGTCACTATCAAGAACAAGTATCCGCTTCCCAGGATCAACGATCTGTATGATCAGCTCGCTGGATCCTCAGTCTTTTCCAAGATGGATTTGAGGTTGGGCTACCATCAAATCAAAATCAGAAACGGGGACATTCCCAAAATGACCTTTGTTACTCGTTATGGCCAATACGAGTACACCGTTATGTCCTTCGGTTTAACCAATGCCCTAGCCACCTTCTCTCGGTTAATGAACTCGGTCTTCATGGAGTATTTGGATAAATTCGTCGTAGTTTACCTCGATGACATACTCATCTACTCCAAGAATGAAGAGGAACATGTCGAACATCTAAGGCTGGTATTGACGAAACTTTGAGAGCATCGCCTTTATTCCAAATTCTCCAAGTGTGAATTTTGGTTGCCAGAAGTGACCTATCTAGGCCATGTAATCTCTGGTAAGGGTATTGCTGTCAATCTCGAGCGAGTTCAAGCCGTCCTTGATTGGACTCCACCTGAGACGGTCAAGCAAGTTCGGAGCTTCCTTGGCTTAGCGAGCTATTGCCGCCGCTTCGTCGAGAATTTCTCCAAGGTTGCTAAACCTCTAACTGAACTCCTCAAGAAAGATAAAAAGTTCGAGTGGACCCCACAGTGCGAGTTCAGCTTTTAGGAACTGAAAAGACGCCTGACATCTGCTCCCGTACTGGTACCACCAAATTTCTCCAAGGACTTTATTATCTATTGCGACGCCTCGCGACAAGGACTAGGTTGCATACTCATGCAAGATCGTCAGGTAATTGCCTATGCTTCACGACAATTACACCCACATGAGGAAAACTATCCCACACATGATCTAGAGCTTGCAGCTATAGTCCATGCACTCAAAACTTGGCGACATTACCTCCTCGGTAATCGTTGCGAGATCTTCACCGATCACCAAAGTTTGAAATATATCTTCACCCAACCGGATTTGAATCTCAGGCAACGACGTTGGGTCGAGTTGATCTCGGATTACGACTTAGGAATAACTTACACCCCGGGCAAAGCCAATGTCATGGCTGATGCGCTAAGTCATAAATCTTATTGTAACAACCTGATGTTACAACAAAGTCAACCACTTCTCCACGAGGAATTTCGTAAGCTCAATCTTCACATTGTTCCTCGAGGATTCCTATCCACCCTGGTGGCGAAACCTACCCTTACGGATCAGATCATCAAGGCACAGAAGGTAGATCCGGGAATCTCCCGTATTAAGAGAAACATTAAGAAAGGAGTCGCGAATTGTTTCTCCGTTGATGATCAAGGTGTCGTATACTTTGGAAACCGCTTAGTGGTCCCCAAGGCACGAAACCTGAGGCGGCTGATCCTTAAGGAAGCTCATGAATCCCCTCTCACCATTCATCCCGGTAGTACTAAAATGTATCAAGACCTACGCCAGAGGTTTTGGTGGACTAGGATGAAGAGATAAATCGCTCAATACATTGCTAATTGCGACGTTTGTCGTCGTGTTAAAGTAGAGCATCAACGACCTGCTGGCACCCTTCAACCTTTGGCTATTCCTGAGTGGAAATGGGATAAAATCAGTATGGATTTCATCACTGGGTTTCCCAGGACCAAGAGAGGGAATAATGCCATCTTCGTCGTGATCGACCGTCTTTCCAAAGTATCCCATTTCCTACCTGTTCGTGAGAGTATCACCGCTAGCCAGCTAGTTGACTTATACATCTCCCGAATAGTGTCTCTTCATGGTGTCCCATTGGAAATTAACTCAGACCGTGGGAGTCTCTTCACCTCTCGATTTTGGGAAAGTTTCCAAAATGCTATGGGAACTCGTCTCTCTTTTAGCACTGCCTTCCATCCTCAATCAAGTGGTCAAGTAGAGCGAGTCAATCAAATTCTGGAAGATATGCTCCGAGCTTCTGTCATCTCATTCGGAATGGGTTGGGAGAAATGCCTTCCATTCGCGGAGTTTTCTTATAACAATAGTTATCAAGCTAGCTTGGGCAAAGCTCCTTTTGAAGTTCTCTATGGACGAAAATGTCAAACGCCTCTTAACTGGTCAGAAACCGGGGAAAGACAACTCTTTGGCCCGGATATGATTCAGGAAGCAGAAGAGCAGGTTCTCGTTATTCGTGAGAAATTGAAAACAGCCCAATCTCGTCAAAAGAGCCAATATGATCGTAAACATAAGCTCATGACTTATGAAGTCGGCGAGAAGGCTTACCTTCGGGTTACTCCGTTAAAGGGAACCCATCGTTTAGGTATCAAAGGCAAATTGGCTCCTCGTTACATCGGACCCTTTCGCATTCTTGCCAAACAAGGAGAAGTTGCCTACCAATTGGAACTACCTTTGCATCTTTCCAGAGTTCACGATGTCTTCCACGTTTCTCAACTCAGGCGTTGCTTCGCGGATCCTATCCGTGGAGTGGACCATGAAACGCTTGATCTACAAGATAACCTCTCATATCGGGAATAACCCGTTCGTATCCTTGATCAAGCCGAGCGTACCACTCGACGCCATAATATCAAGTTTCTCAAGGTTCAATGGTCACACCATTCCGAGAAAGAAGCCACTTGGGAAAGGGAGGATCGTCTTCGACTCGAGTACCCCACCTTCTTCCCGGAGGATCCTAAATCTCGGGACGAGATTCTTTTGAGTGGGGGTGAGTTGTCACACCCTAGCTAGTTCAAGCATTAGAGTGTGCATCATGTTTAAATTTCTCTTAAATTTGAAATGGGGATGACAGAACCCCCAGCACCCCCATGGAACAACTAGGGTTTACTAAAAACTTTTTCAATGAACCTGAAATGCCCTTCTAAAAAGCCCACCCTTTTTGTTTTGGGTTGAAACCTTTGACAAAAATGGTGCACATTTTTCTAGGACATCTTAAGGTCATTGGATTAATTCTTATAGTATTTGCATTTGGGAATTTAAATGCTATAAAATATTTTAAATGCTCAAATAATCATAAACTAAAATGTTTGCTGTTGGATATATTCTAAGCAGTAGCCATGATTAATTTTATGATTTTTGGAAATGCCCTGGCATTTTTAATAAAGCCCTGAAGTTACAGAAATAACAGAATAAATGAAAAACAGAAAAGGAGAGAGAGAACAGAGACTTACCTGGCGCATCCCACCTAGCCCACCAGCTCGGCCCAGTCCACTGGCTCCTGCCAGTCGTCCTCCTCCTCTCGCCAGGATGACGAGAAGCGCGTGGCCGGCGCCCGCGGCCACACGCCGGCCACCTCCTGCTTCCGCCGACGCCTTGGACGTGTCTATGAGTGCCACGCCGACCCCCTGGACCCCTCGACCGCTCCACTCTCCCCCTGTCTCGCCTCTCTCACTCTCTCCCCCGAAGCAGGGCGCAGCCGTCGCCGCCGACAAGCACCACCGCAGCCACCGCCGTCCACTCGTTGCCTCGCCGTGCCAAGAAGTTCCGCCGTCGTCCACTGCTTCGCCTCAACCCATCCCCGAGCGCTCGCTCTCCCCGGAGACGCTGCACCGAGCTCGTCTTCAACCTCGGTCGCCGGAGATCCCCCTCGCTGCCCCGCTCGCTCCAGCTCTTCCCCGAGCTCGCCGTTCGCTCCCCTGCAACCGCAGTGAGCTACTGACCCTTCTCCCCCTCTCTGTTCTAGCTCTCGTGCACCGTACGCGCCGCCTCGAGTTCGCCCGCATGCACCGCCGCCTGTGCTCGCCGCCGACGAGTCTCCGGCCATCTAATGGTCCGGCCGTCGTGCCCAGCTTCCTCCCCGCACTGTGTAGAGCACGTACGTGCCCCGCTTGAGCCTCCACGACCGTCACAAGGACGACCCCGACCGCACCCGAGCCCCGGCGACCACCAAGGTCGACGCCGGCGACGACTCCGGCCACCCCAGGCCCAACCACCCATATCACTCGACGAGGACGAGTGCCCGCGTCACTTAGATGCCCTCTGCCGGCCATTTGGTCGCCGGAGGAAGAAACCCGCACCCCTTCGCCGTCCCTGTCCTTGCCGGCGACGAGCCCCGGGTCAACTCCGGTGAGTTTGACCCGGGTTGACCCTAGTTTGAATTCCCCTGACTCACTGACATGTGGGCCCGAGGCCACTAATTAAACTAGATTAGTATTAGTTTAACACTAACTAAATTTAGTTAGTTAGTTGACACTGACAGATGGGACCCACAGGTCAGGGTTGACCTGGACCGTCTCAGTTGACCGCTGACATCACACTGACGCAGTAAATCCTTTTCTGGATTTATTCTTTAATAGGAAATTCCGAAAAATAGCCAAAACTTCTAAAAATCATAGAAAATCAACCATAGCTCCAAATCAAACAATTTATATATGAAAAATGATCAGAAAAATTCAATCTGTCCATCTGTAATTGTTTCATGCATGACAAAACAAGTTAACCTTGCTGTTTAAGCAAAATAAGATAATGCACTAATAAGGCTATGTTAAATGAGCTAACATTTGAATCTTTGATTCAAATGAGTTCATTCCTTTCTGTTTTAGCTTGCATTAGGCCAAGACACTTTCATTTTGCCATGTCATAGCATGCATCATATTGTTGCATATTGTCATGTGATTATGTTCGGTGTGTCTTTCGTGGTAGGTTCTGCCTCCGAGGATAACCCCGAGTATCCGTCTGAAGGGCAGTACCCTACTACCACTACATCAGGCAAGCAACCCATTGATCATTCCGATACAAACCCATGTTCTCGCTTCTGCTCTTGTTTACTACATTAAGACAACGTGATTCAAACTGCTGTGTGCTACGGTAGTTGAACCCTTATCCTCTGCATGACCTGTCATTGCCACAGTAACTAGATGAAACCCACTAGCATGTGTAGGAGTTGATTGAGCCATGTATGTGTTTCCTACCTTGCTATGCCTGCTATGCTTAGAGTTGTGTCAGGTCTGGTTCATCTGGGTGATGGGCTAGAGTGAAATGTTTATATCGGTAATGTGAGGGATGTGTTGAACATGATTTGGTAAAGGTATCGATGAGAGGCCATGTAGGAGTACATGGTGGGTTGTTTCATTGAGGCCGTCCATAAGAACTGAGATCTGTATGTGTGATTTAAGATTCAGTTACTACCATACATTGGGCCCGAAACCAATGGACCCTCTCGGCTTCTTATTCACCCTAGTACTCTGTCCAGGAGTTGCAATTAGTTTCTGGTGTTTGTAGGTTATGTGTTGGCGGCCGTGCGTAGCGCTGACCCTAGGGGTGGGCTATGTTGCGGTAGATACACCGTGGCACGGTGTACCGAGTCACCCATTTGGTGTCTCGGGAACCCTGTTCACATCGTTCGAGGCCGTATGTGGAAACCTCGGCCGGACTCCCTGCAGATGGAACCTGGATAGGCGATAAACCTGGACTAGAGGCTTGAGTGTTTAGGTAGGCCGTGGCCGACACCCTCGTTGGGCTTCCGCTTGAAGGTTGCCGAGTACATGTCGTGTAAACGGCGGTAAGTGGTGAAAGCGTGTGTGAAGAAGTACACCCCTACAGGGTATAAAACTATTCGAATAGCCGCGTCCGCGGTAAAGGACTACTTGGTTGCCTATACAGTTCATAGACAAGCTAATGGATACTACTAAAAGACTCAAGATAAGTGTGAGTACCGAGGATGGCCCTCTCGTAGGATGATGAGGGAGGATCCTCGGTAGAATATTGTGTTAGTGAGTAGTGGACTCGTGTGCGAAAACTATTTTTACTAGTGGAGTTCTGTAGGATAGCTTAGCCAAGAGTCAAAGCTGGCTTGCTACAATAACCCCACCACCTTCTTGAAAATGAGCATGTATAGTAGGTTCTGATGTAAGACTTGCTGAGTACCTTTGTACTCATGTTTGCTTAATTACTGTTTTCAGACGACAACACCGCCCCCTCCGATGGGTTTTATGTAGACCTCGACGTCAATGGGTAACTCGCCACCCAGGTGGTGACCCTGGCCATGGAGGGCCCTATGTAGATAGACAAGCTTCGAGAAGCCTTCTTGCTTTCTAGTGTCTGTACTCAGACTATTTGCTTCCGCATGTGCTTGTATGCTTGTATGACTTGAGTGTCGGGTCATGTGACCCCTACCTGTATGAACATGTTATGTATGGCTCTATGGAGCCTTTAAATAAAGTACTTGAGTTGTAGAGTTTTGTTGTGATGCCATGTTGTATGTACTCATATCGGGCATATTGTGTGTATGATTGAAATGCTTGGTATGAGTGGGATCCGACAATCTAGTTGTTTATCCTTGCCAGCCTTTCTTATGGGGAAATGTAGTCTGGTGTTCCTCGAGCCATAGTAGTCCGCTACAGCCTGGTTCACCGGAGTCCTGCTAGTCCAGCACTACTGCTCAGGACACTTGACTGGCCGGCATGTGTTTCACTTCGTTCCTATGTCTGTCCCTTCGGGGAAATGTCACGCGGTGACATCTGGAGTCCTGCCTAGCCTGCTACAGCCCGGGTTCCCCGGACTCCTGTTAGCCCAGTGCTACAGCCCGGATTCACTCGCTGATGACCGACATGCTCGATGTGATTCATGCATGCCTGTCTCCATAGGTCTGCGCCGCTTTGGGTTCACGACTAGCCATGTTGGCCTGGGTTCTCTGTTATATGGATGCTAGCGACACTATCATATACATGAGCCAAAAGGCGCAAACGGTCCCGCGCCATGGTAAGGCGACACCCGTGGGAATACCGTGCGTGAGGCCGCAATGTGATATGAGGTGTTACCGGCTAGATCGATGTGACTTGGAATCGGGGTCCTGACACCTAGGGGGGAGGTGAATAGGCGATTTAAAATAATTACGTTTTAGGCTTGAACAAATGCGGAATAAAACTAGCGTTTAATTTGTCAAACACAAAACCTAATACAACTAGGCTAACATATATGCACCAACAACGTATGCTAAGAAATATAAACAACTACGTGATAGCAAGATATATAACATGAAACACGATGGCTATCACAAAGTAAAGTTCATAAGTAAAGAGCTCGGGCAAGAGATAACCGAGGCACGCGAAGACGATGGTGTATTCCGAAGTTCACACCCTTGCGGATGCTAATCTCCATTTGGAGCGGTGTGGAGGCACAATGCTCCCCAAGAAGCCACTAGGTCCACCGTAATCTCCTCACGCCCTCGCACAATGCAAGATGCCGTGATTCCACTAAGGGACCCTTGAAGGCGGTCACCGAACCCGTACAAATGGAGACCCTCGGGGGCAGTCACCAAACCCGTACACTTTGGCAACCCTTGGGAGCGGTCATCGGAACCCGTATAAATTGCTCGGGGCGATCTGCACAACCTAATTGGACACCCGGACGCCTGCCCCGAGCTTTACACCACAATGATTGAGCTTTGAACACACTAACCATCTAGGGCACCAAAGCACCCAAGAGGAACAAACTCTAGGGTTCCCAAACACCCAAGAGTAATAAGCTTCTCACCTTTCACTTCCACGTATCATCGTGAAGAACTCAAACCGATGCAACTAATGCAATGGCAAGGGCACACAGAGTACCAAAGTCCCTAACTCTCAAATCCCACCACAACAAGTAATGCTATTGGAGGAAAATGAGAGGAAGAATGAAGAAGAGAACATGAAGGACTCCAAGATCTAGATCCAAGGGGTTTCCCTCACGTAGAGGAGAAAGTGATTGGTAGAAATGTGGATCTAGATCTCCTAACTATTTTCCCTCAAGAATCAACAAGAATCATTGGAGGGATTTAGAGATAACAAGCTCGAAGAAGGTCAACAATGGGGGAAGAACACGAGCTCAAGTTACAAGAATCATTTGGGAAGAAGACCCCCTTTTACAGGAGGGGAAAAATCAAACCGTTATGCACTCAGTCCGCGCACAAGCGGTAGTACCGCTCGGGCGAGCGCTACTTCCACTGGCATGGTAGTTTTAGCCGTAACGTGCAACTGAGAAACTCAAGGAGGCGGTACTGCCGCTGGAGCGGTAGTATAGCTCCCACCAGTGGTACTACTGCTAGGTGTTGCGTGTACATGTGAAACCGTGGTAGTAGAGTAGGGCAGCGCGATACTACTACACGGAGCGGTACTACCGCCTACTACTGCCGCTCTACTTCTGTGCAGAGGTAAAATGTATCCAGAGGCTAAAATATAAGTGGAGGTTCCTATAGTAGTAGAAGGCCGGAAGTACCGTGCAAGCGGTACTACCGTGCTCTACTACCGGCCGACTACCACTGAGGTGACAAAGTATCCAGAAGCCCAATAATAAGCGGAAGTGCCCATGACACTAGAACCACGGAAGTACCACGCGTGGTACTACCGCAGACCAGAGTGGTACTACCACTAGAGTGCAACAAAAAGGCCCAAGTAAACCAGATGGATGCAGGAAAGCCTGAACCGCCATAACTTCTGCAAATGAGCTCTGAATTGAGCAAACTCAAGCTTATTGGATAGATGATGACAAATACTATCCAATAACGTCCGGTTATAGTAAGAAGTGGCAGGGGGTATGCCTAAGATTTAGAGATGTGAAACCTTTATGAGAGAAGAACCGGCAAAAAACTCCAACATCAAAAACATCATAGAAGATGCATATATGAACTCCGTTTTCGATGAACACGAGATTGTCATGAAGATGACCATAAGCTCCAGAACTTACAAAGAGAAACACCAAACAAGAACCAAGAAATATGATGCAAGGATGCAATGGTTTGAGCTCTCTAAGAACGATATGATCAAGTTACTTACTTGAGAGCCCCCCTTGATAGTACGGAAATCAATCCTATAGCCCAGTCTCCCAACTACCACCATGAGACCATAAAATAGAAAACCTATCAAGATCAAACCTTTGCCTTGCACATAGTCCACTTGAGTTAAATGATGAAGATCCTCAAGCTGGACCACCTTTCTTGATTGCGTTGGCTCGATAAAGACTAGTTGATTGCTTCCCCATACTCGACTATGGGTGAGCCACTTTTTGGCACATCTTCACAAGTCCATTGTCACCACAATGGATGGCAAGCTTCAAGCATGATCTCTTTGTGATGCTCCACTTGAACTTGCACACCGCAATCTTGATGACAATCACCACTTGATGTCATCCTCCATGGGATATATGATATCTTCCTTTTGATGCACGACCATGTAAACATACCTAACTCCGTAAACAACTCTCACCTAGACCACGGGTTAGTACACAAAGCGTAATGGACAATGCTTACCATACTAAGAGATTAGTTGATCCTGCTTGGTACATCTTCTATGCTTTCTGTGTTAATCAACTTGAGTCTCTCTTTGTACTTAGTCCTGATTAACCTTGAATCTTTCTGACTCTCTTCATTAAGATGATGTCTTGAAGGTAAACATGAATGTCCGCACAATCTTCTTCTTCAAGACATGCTTGCAATAGGCTCAACTCTCATGTGATCAATCTTCGGATAAATCCTTGAATAGCGCTTGGTCAACACATATACTCCTTTAAACCAACAAATGGACTTCAAGAAATGTCTATGAATAGATCCTACGAATATAACTCAAGGCAACCATTAGTCCATAGAGATTGTCATCAATTACCAAAACCAAATAGGGACACCACATGTTCTTTTAGGTGGGAATTCCCATGGTAGGCATCTATGCTAGCTTTGAATGACTCCCGACACCGTGTGCAAGTTGTGACACGTCCGATCATTTATCTACATTTTTTACCGAGAAAACCCCAGAAAATGCAAAAAATTGTCGAAAAGACAAGCAACTTGGCATTGTTTCTTGAATTGGTCATACAAGGCCACTGGAAAAATGGGGCCATTCGATGGATGTCGGAGAAAAAATGTTCTCGAACTGAGTCTTCTGACCTACCCAGACAGCTTATGTTCAACATGGTGTTTTTTGTGCATCCTTGACCCCAACTTTTTAAGCAGGTGGGCATGCGAGTTGCGACACGTCCACCTATTTAGAGTCATTTTTTACCGACACCTTATGCAAGTTGCGACACGTCCAACCATTTATCATCCTTTTTTACCAACAAAACTCCAGAAAATACAAAATTCATAAACAACCAAAACGACTTGGCATGGTGACTTCAATTGGTCATACAAGCCAATGCAAAAAATTGGGGTTATTTGACAAATGTCAAGAACCAACATGCTCTCAAACGGAGACTTCTGACCCACTCAAACACCCTACATTGAATATGGTGGTTTTTGCTACACATATACAAAAAATGTTCGGCGAAGTTTTTTTAAATGGTTTCAAATTGTTGTTCATATTTTATGATTTTTTTAAAGTTCCAAATTTGTTAGTGTGTTTCAAATCTTTTTGAAATTCCAACTTAGTTCATGTTTTAAAAAAAGTTCACCGTATTAAAAAATGTTCAACATACATTGAGAAAATGTTCATCATGTATAGAAAATTTGTTCAGCGTGCATTTGAAAAATGATGTTCACCGTATATTTTCAAATTTTTTTATCATGTGTTATATAAATGCTCATCATATATTATCAATTTATTCAATATGTAAGGCGTATTTTTGATCCTATATTATAAAAATGTTCATTATGTTTTTGAAAAGAATTCATCATGTATTTTGAAAAAAATCATCGGCTATTTCATTGTTTTCAAATTTTTGCTCAGGTATTCAATAATTGCTCAAGTCTCAAAAATAGTTCACCGTACTTAAGAAAAATGTTCAATGTACAAAAACATGTTCATCGTGTATAGAAAAATTGTTCGGTATGCATTTGAAAAAAGAAAGTTCACTGCATATTTTTAAAAATGTTCAGTATGCCCCCTGCTTGATCGAATCGTTGGCGTTGTTGAGTCTAGAAAAATGTTTTGAGTCATTTAGGAATTATATATATCGGAGAGTAGGATTCTTTTTACTCCTCAGTCCCTTCGTCGCCCTGGTGAGGCATCCTGTCGTAGAGTTTTGACTCTTCTCTTCTCAAATTTCACTAAATTTTTTTAGGATCACGCGGGTATCTTGGAATCGTTCCGATGGTTTTGTGACAAGAACATTGTTCTTGGTTCCTCCTGACATTTAGGGGTTGTGGCAGTGTCCCGGGGAGTTGATCTCCGAGGTGTTGTCGTCACAATTTTATCGTTGCAATTCTGGAATACCCGAGTTTCGCCGACATCGAAAATCTCTTTTATGCAGTTGTTGGTGAGATAACCTCGACGCCACCTAGTACTGGGGCGGGAGTTCGGGAGTATTGCCATAACTCGTATAACGGATGCTTTTCGAAGGTTGAGGTAGATGATTTCCGAAGGTTTCTTGGTTATGTGTTGAAAGATGGATACAGCTGGATGTAGGATTTGCTAGCTTTGGGTGAGATATTATGCTTCCCCTGTATCCCCAACAACTGATTGCATAACCGGAAAGGTTTGGGAGTTTCATAGGTGGGAATTCTTGTAGCTCTAGCATTTCTTTCGCGGATATTTGGTTTGTGATTGGGTAATCCTCACCAAGTATTTGTTCATGTCCGTACCTTGTTGTTTTATTTCTTCTACCTCTATCTAAGTGGCTTCTCAATTTATGGAAATGTGACCATTTCGATTGGAATTCATTCGTTCATTTTGTTCGGATGTGAAGACTATATGTTGCAATTTCGATCCGTTTGATTCAGCTTGAATATATGTCTGTCAAGATGCTAACGGATGTCACCCTCTCCAGGATGGCTCCTCCAACGCGCACGACTCCGAATCCGAATCCGCCACCGCCACCTCCACCTCCGGAGGCATGGCAAGCTGTGATGGCTGCTACCAATGCAAACACGCAGCTGATCATGCAAATATTGCAAGAGCGCAACGAAGGGAATCATCGCCATGGCAACAATCAGAATCAGTTTGCTACACTCAACCAGTTCCTCGCTAACCAGCCAAAGACCTTCAGCAACTGTGTTGAGGCAACAGACGCTGATGATTGGCTCATGGATATCGGCAAGCATTTCGAGTGCAGTAATGTCAGGCCTGAGGACTTTGTCAAGTTTGCTTCCTTCCAACTCAAAGACCAAGCTGTTGAGTGGTTTCAGCAATACAAAGATTCCAGAGGAGGTCGTGTGATTACCTAGGATGAATTCCGTCAAGACTTCAAAGCTCACCACATTCCTGAGAGTGTTGAGAGCAAGTGTGAGGAATTCCGCAACCTGAAGCAAGGCAGCTTGTCTGTTTACCAGTATAACATCATGTTCCAGAAGCTCGCTCGTTTAGCCAAGCAGGACGTCCCCGACGAGAAGAGCATGATTTACCAGTTCAGAGGTGGCCTCAAAGAAGATCTTCAACTAGCTCTTGTGCTCTTTGAGCCGAAGAAGTATGATGAGTTTTACAACATGGCACAAAAACAAGAGACTGCTTAGCTGAAGTGCGATGCTTCCAAGAAGCGAGTCAGAGATGCGACTCCTTCTTCCTCAACTCAAGTGGCAACTAAGCAGCAAAAGTATTGGCTGCCTCCTCCTCCGTTCCGTTAGCCTTATCAGTAGAAGAGCAAAGGTGGCAGTGGATCTTCCCACCCACCCAACCCAGGCTTTCAGAACAAGACTTCGTCTCATGCTCCAAGATCAAGTGCTCCGTATCACCGTCCGCTCTCGGAGGTCACGTGCAACAAGTGTCAGCAGAAGGGTCACTATGCCAACAAATGCTTCAATCAGAGGCGTCTTCCTCCTCCTCCTCCTCCTCCTGTGAGATCTGCTAGCACTACAGTGGTCAAGCATAACCCCAAGTCTGCAAAGGTCAACTTGATGAACGCAGCTCAGGCAAAGGACTCGTCAGATGTGATAATGGGTAACCTTCCTGTTAACGATATTCCTGCAAAAGTCCTTTTTGATACTGGTGCATCGCATTGTTTCATTTCAAGACCATTTGTATCTAAGCATGAGTTGCCTTTACAAGATTTGCCTAGGCAGTTATCAGTTGTTTCTCCGGGTAAATTCATGAATGCAAGCGCTATGATCCCGAATGTTACTATCACGTTAGGCGACTATAAGTTTCTATCCTCTCCAGTGGTCCTTGGTAACTCGGATATTGATCTTATTCTTGGAATGGACTGGCTTTCTAAGCACAAGGCTCAGCTTGATTGTGCTGCCAGGCAGATTCAATTGACACATTCGTCTGAGGGTGTAATCGTCTTTGCTGCTCATGATGATACCATCCGACTGTTTTCTCTCAATGAGAAGGGCGAGCTGGATGCCATCTCTCAGATTCCAGTCGTTTGCGAATATCAAGACGTCTTTCCAGAGGAGCTTCCAGGAATGCCTCCGCACTGGCCATTTGAATTCGTCATCGATCTTGAGCCTGTTACGGAACCTGTTTGCAAATGTCCTTACAAGCTTGGACCTGAAGAGTTGAAGGAGCTGAAGAAACAACTCGATATTCAAGAGCGTATGGGTCTAATCCGACCAAGTTCTTCTCCATGGGGTTGTGGCGTTCTTTTCGTCAAGAAGAAGGATGGAACGGACCGACTTTGTGTCGACTACCGTCCATTGAACAAGAAGACCATAAAGAACAAGTACCCACTTCCCAACATCAATGAGCTTTTCGAACAACTCAAAGGTGCTCAAGTATTCTCCAAGCTTGACCTCGATATGGGCTATCATCAGATTCGCATTCATGAACAAGATATCCCCAAGACAGCATTCAGAACAAGCTATGGTTCATATGAATACACTGTCATGTCTTTCGGCCTTGTCAATGCCCGCCAACGTTCTCTCGCATGATGAACTTCATCTTCAACGCCTACACAAATGACTTCATCTTGGTCTACCTCGATGACATTTTGGTCTTTTCCAAGAACAAGGAGGATCATGCCAAGCATTTGAGATTGGTGATGGATAAACTCAGAGAACATCAGTTCTATGCAAAGTTTTCAAAGTGTGAGTTTTGGCTCGATGAGGTTCTCTACCTTGGGCATATCATCTCCTGGGCATAGCGGTGAATCCTGAGAAGGTGTCTGCAATTGTGAATTGGGAACCACCTCAGAATGTGAAGCAACTCCGCAGCTTCCTTGGGCTCGCAAGCTATTGTCGAAGGTTCGTTGAGAACTTCTCAAAGATCGCGAAGCCTCTTTCCAACCTTCTTCAGAAGCATGTGAAGTACGTCTGGTTGCCTGAATGTGACATCGCTTTCAACACCCTGAAAGAGAAGTTAGTCACTGCTCCAGTTCTGACTCCTCCTGATGAATCCAAACCGTTCGAGGTCTTCTGTGATGCTTCCCTTTAAGGTCTTGGTGCAGTGTTGATGCAAGAGAAGAAAGTTGTGGCCTATACCTCTCGCCATTTGAAGACCAACGAGAAGAACTACCCCACTCATGACCTCGAGTTGGCGGCAGTTGTCCATGCTCTTTTAACTTGGAGACATCTCTTGTTGGGAAGAAAAGTGGACATCTTCACTGATCACAAGAGTCTCAAGTACATCTTCACTCAGCCAAATCTCAACCTCAGGCAGACTCGTTGGGTCGAAATGATTCAAGAGTATAATCCGAGTATTGAATATACTCTAGGCAAGGCCAATGTAATTGCTGACACATTGAGCAGGAAGGCTTACTGCAACAGTCTGATTCTCAAGCCTTACCAACCCGAGCTTTGTGAAGCGTTCTGCAAACTCAACCTTCAAGTTGTTCCTCAAGGTTTCCTCGCCAACCTCCAAGTCTCTCCTACTCTGGAAGATCAGATTCGCGAGGCTCAACTTCTTGATGCTATGGTGAAGAAGGTGAAGATTGGGATTGCCAAGAGTCAACCCAAGTACAAGTGCTATCGTCTTGATGACAAGGATACTCTATTCTTCGAGGATCGCATTGTTGTGCCTAAAGGTGACCTTCATAAAGTCATTATGAATGAGGCTCACAATTCACTCCTCTCTATTCACCCTGGGAGTACAAAGATGTACCAGGACCTCAAGCAGTCGTTTTGGTGGACTCAAATGAAGCGCGAGATTGCTCAGTTCGTGAACGAATGTGATGTCTGCAGAAGAGTGAAAGCAGAACACCAACGACCAGTTGGTCTCCTACAACCTCTTGCCATTCCAGAATGGAAGTTTGACCATATTGAGATGGACTTCGTGACTGGATTTCCAAAGTGCAAGCGTGGCAATGATGCTATCTTTGTTGTCATCGACAAGCTCACTAAAGTGGCTCATTTCCTTCCTATCAAAGAATCTATCATAGCATCTCAGTTGGCAAAGCTATATACCTCCAGGATTGTCTCTCTGCACGGCATTCCGCAGTTGATATCTTCAGACATGGCAGCATGTTCACTTCTAAGTTCTGGGATTCTTTTCAGAAGGCCATGGGCACCAACATTCGCTTCAACACAGCTTTTCATCCTCAAACTAGTGGCCAAGTCGAGCGAGTAAATCAGATTCTTGAAGATATGCTCAGGGCTTGTGTCATCTCTTTTGGTATGAAGTGGGAAGATTGTCTTCCATATGCCGAGTTCTCCTAGAACAACAGCTTCCAAGCGAGTTCGGGCAAGGCCCCTTTCGAGATTCTTTATGGCAGGAAGTGCCGTACTCCTCTTAATTGGTCAGAGACTGGTGAACGTCAACTCCTTGGCAATGACTTGATCACAGAGGCTGAAGAAATGTGCAAAGTCATTCATGAAAATCTCAAAGCCACGCAATCACGCCAGAAGAGTTATTATGATAGCAAGCATCGTGACTTGGCTTTCGAGATCGGAGACCATGTCTCCTCCGCGTCTCTCCAATGAAAGGTACTCGTCGCTTTCGTATCAAAGGGAAGCTTGCCCCTAGATACGTGGGTCCTTTCAAGATCATCAGCAAAAGAGGCGATCTCGCCTATCAACTTGAGCTTCCCTCCAACTTTGCAAATGTGCACGACGTGTTTCATGTCTCTCAGCTCCGCAAGTGTTTCAAGACTCCTGACCGCACCGTCAACTTCGAAGAGATTGATCTCCAGGAAGACCTTTCTTATCGTGAGCACCCAGTCGCTATTCTTGAAGAAACTGAGCGCAAGACTCACAACAAGTCTATCAAATTCCTCAAAGTCAAGTGGTCACATCATTCCGACTGTGAAGCCACCTGGGAACGCGAGGATCACCTCCGTTCTGAGTACCCGGAGTTTTTCTAGTCCTAGATCTCGGGACGAGATCCTTTCGTAGTGGTGGAGTGTTGTAACACCCCGGATGTAACCTACCTTATTTGTATTCCAACTCTTGCTGTTTCCGGCACTAAGTTATGATATTTCCTCGTTGTCGGGTTTTGTCTTCGTGTAGTTTTGTCTTTTTCTTGCATCTCATATCATGTTATCATGTGCATTGCATTTGCATACGTGTTCGTCTCATGCATCCGAGCATTTTCCCCGTTGTCCGTTTTGCATTCCGGTGCTCCTATGTCCTCCGGTGTCCCTTTCTACCTCTTTTCATGTGCGGGTATTAAAAGTTCTTGGATTGGACCGAGACTTGTCATGCGACCTTGGTTTACTACCGGTAGACCGCCTGTCAAGTTTCGTGCCATTTGGACTTCGTTTGATACTCCAACGGTTAACCGAGGGACCGAAAAGGCCTCGTGTGTGTTGCAGCCCAACACCCCTCCAAAGTGGCCCAAAACCCACCTAAACCTCCTCCATCACCTAGGCCATTCGATCACGATCGCGTGGCCGCAAACCGTGCTCAATTTGGAGCCTCCTAGCTCCCTCTACCTCTATTTAAAGAACTCACATTCCAAATCCCGGGTCTCCTTCCCCGAAACCCTAAAAATGCCCTCTCTGCGCGCCGGACATTGTCCGCCCGCGCCGGACACCTCTCCGCCGACGCCCGCGACCAACCAGACGACGACAGGTGGCGTCCGCCGCCCCACATCGCCGCTAGCCGCGCCGGCCCGCGAAGCCCGTGGGGAGCCCCCGCGACCCATCTCCACCGACCCGCGCCCGAGGCGCCAGGGGCTCGCTGCGCCGCCCGCCTACCTCAGCGCGCCGCCGCCTCCATCCATCTCCGGCACCGCCGCACGCCATTGCCGGAGGCCACCAGCCGCCGAAGCTCGCCGTCGCCTCCACAGGGCGCCACCCGGACCCGAAGCTCGCCGCGCCCGGAGTCCCTGCCGTTTGTCGCCGCCCCGACGAGCTCCCCGGGCCGGACCCCTCGTCTCTGCGCCTCCCCGCGTCCCCGCCGGCCGCTGCCTCTTCTTCCCCGACGTCTCCAGCGATCCTCGTCCTCGCGCGCTACAGTGCCGGCCCAATCTGGATCTAGATCCGTTTTCGGTTGACCCTAACCCTAAATCCCAGATATTTTATGCATAATTTGACGCATCATAACTTCATCACCGTGGCTCCGATTCGTGCATGTAGCATATCAAAATGTTCGTCTCGATGAGTACTTCATTTCATCTCATTGCATCATTTTCATTTGAGCTCATCTTGATGCCCTAAATGCTGTTGGAAGAGGGCTATGTGATGTTAGTTTCAGATTATTATCAGCAAATGCACTTTTGTCATTTTTGCCATGATTAATGTGTGCATGCTATGAACTTGAGCCCTACATGAGTTTTGAAGTATGCCATGTTATCTTTGCAGGGGTGTATGCCATGTATTTTTGTGATCTCTGTGGTGACTAGCACAAGCATGCAAAGTAGCTTACTTATTGTTGCTGATTTCAGGGACTTAGAAATATTCTAAGTGTCTGCCCTGTCATTATTTTTATGACATATGTTCATGTTGCTACCGAGTGATGCGTGCCTCTTTTGAGCATGATCAGTAAGGAGGTTTTGTATATTGTGGTGCTCTATCCATCCATGTCTTTGTTTGCATTTATGGAGCACCCTAGCTTGAGTCAATCGAGCTCTACTTTTGCTATAAAATGTTCCTGGCAGATTGTTAACATATTTAGCAATTTTGCCGAGCTTGTTGTAGTTGATCCGTGCATACTATGTTGTTGTTCTTGCCATGTTTAGCTTCTATGACATGTCTACTTGCTGGGTGTATGCTTAGTTTGTCATGCAATGCTTTGTAGTGAGTGTATCGAGCTCGTAAACATGCCTACTTGATATCTGTTTTGCCATGTTCCAGTTTTTCACTAAGTCTCAATCTGTTAACGATAATTGCTATGTTCACATGGTTGCCATTGTATTTTCTGATCCCTTTTGGCTTATGGTCAGTAAGGGACTTTTGTTGTATGCTTTGAGTAGCTTCATGCCATGCCTTGATTTACCATGATATGTTCCTATAGCATGTAGTTATCGTGCTCTCAACATTGCTTCCTGATGTTAAATTCCTGACTTGTTGTTATTTTCACTAAGTCTGTAACCTGTTATCTTTTGCACTTTTTCCATGCTTGTTTGAACCTGCTATTGATTGAATTAGCCGTAGCTCAGTGTTCATCTTTTGTCAAGCATCTTGAGTGGATCCCTGCCATGTATTTTGTTGCTATTTTTGAGTGCAGTAGCTTATTTATCTTGATGCATTTAGATGGTCTCTTGCTATCAATCGCAGATCGGTGTCATATTTGTTTTGCTTGCCATTTGCAAACCGTGCATCCGATTCCGGTGATCTTTATATCGATTTCGACCGAAATCAACTCCTATTTCCAGTGGCACTCTTGGTTTTCCAAGTTGAGGCCAGGTTCAACCATTCCTTTCTGAATCATGCATATGCATCACATATCGCATCCCGCATATCATGACATGTTTTGCATCATGTTGTTTGTGCATTGCACGTGGTTGATTGTTATCCCTTTTGGCTTGTGTTCTAGCTTTGGGTAGAGCCGGGAGACGAGTACATGATCGAGGAGCCCGTTGAGTATGCTTACGAGGATCAAGTCAACTCAGAGAACTTTGCAGGCAAGATGACCATACCCTCGAAATCACTTCTATCTTTGCTTGCTAGATGCTCGCTCTTTTGCTATGCCTATGCTACGATACCTACCAATTGCTTATCATGCCTCCCATGTTGCCATGTCAACCTCTAACCCACCTTGTCCAAGCAAACCGTTGATTGGCTATGTTACCGCTTTGCTCAGCCCCTCTTATAGCATTGCTAGTTGCAGGTGAAGATTGGATTTGTTCCTTGTTGGAACATGTTTATTGTTGGGATATCATCATATTATCTTGTTTATCTCAATGCACCTATATACTTGGTAAAGGGTGGAAGGCTCGGCCTTATGCCTGGTGTTTTGTTCCACTCTTGCCGCCTTAGTTTCCGTCTTACCGGTGTTATGTTCCTTGATTTTGCGTTCCTTACACGGTTGGGTTATAATGGGAACCCCTTGACAGTTTGCCTTGAATAAAACTCCTCCAGCATGGCCCAACATTGGTTTTACCTTTTGCCACCAAGCCTTTTTCCCTTGGGTTTCGCGGACTCAAGGGTCATCTTTATTTTAAACCCCCGGGCCAGTGCTTCTCTAAGTGTTGGTCCAACAGAGCGATGTCCAGGGCTACCAGGGGCAACTCTGGGCTGGCCTACTCGACGTCTGGCTCATCTGGTGTGCCCTGAGAACGAGATATGTGCAGCTCCTATCGGGATTTGTCGGCACATCTGGGTGGCTTTGCTGGTTTAGTTTTACCATTGTCGAGATGTCTTGTAACCGGGATGCCGAGTCTGATCGTATTGTCTTGGGAGAAGGAATATCCTTCGTTGGCCGTGAGAGCTTGTGATGGGCTAAGTTGGGACACCCCTGCAGGGTTATGATCTTTCGAAAGCCGTGCCCGCGGTTAGGGGCAGATGGGAATTTGTTAATGTCCGGTTGTAGAAAACCTGAAAACTTAACTTAATTAAAATGCATCAACCGCGTATGTAACCGTGATGGTCTCTTCTCGGCGGGGTCCAGGAAGTGAACACGGTGTTGGATTTATGTTTGACGTAGGTTGTTCTAGGATCACTTCTTGATCATAGTTGTTCGACCGTGCCTTTGCCTTCTCTTCTCACTCTCATTTGCGTATGTTAGCCACCAAATATGCTAGTCGCTAGCTGCAGCTCCACCTCATACTTTTACCCTTCCTATACGCTTAAATAGTCTTGATCGCGAGGGTGTGAGATTGCTGAGTCCCCATGACTCACAGATTACTTCCAAAACCAGATGCAGGGACCGATGATACCATTCCAGGTGATTCAACTGAGCTCAACTGGGAGTTCGATGAGGACTCAGGACGATACTACGTGTTTTTCCCAGATGATCAGTAGTGGTGCCCAGTTGGGGCGATCGGGGACTATGTTGCATTTGGGGTTTATCTTCTTTTTGGTTCCGTAGTCGGACCTTGAGTGTATTTGGATGAATGTAATGACTTATTCATGCTATTTGTGTTACGTGGCGAGTGTAAGCCAACTATGTATCCTTTTCCCTTAATGTATTACATGGGTTGTTGTGAAGATTACCTCACTTGCGACATTGCTTTCAATGCGGTTATGCCTCTAAGTCGTGCTTCGACACGTGGGAGATATAGCCGCATCGAGGGCGTTATAGTGGCCTTCACCGTGCCGTTGGACTACGGGTAGCCGAACCCACCTACAGCGACGGAGTCGATGGCCGCCCTGCACGAGGCATCCCCATCACCGTCGCTGCTACTACTAGTCGTCGAGCCGCCGCCGCCAATCCTGCCTGCCAGATGTGGGGTGTCCTTGGAAAGACGACGACCCCGTCCTGCAGCGGGACGTGGACGATGGTCTCCGAGGTTCGCACCGTCGCCATCATGGTGGCCGGAGACACGGTGTGCAACGCTGCCACCGCCAACCCTAGGCAAGCCACACGCGCGCCGCGGTCCAGCCAGCCCCACGGAGCACCGTGCATCAAAGGAATCGAAGCACGCACCGGCAAGCAAGCCAGCCGTAGTCGCTGGGGGCGACACCTCTCTCTCTCCAGTGAGATGTGGTCGATCTGAATCGAGTTAGGGGAGGACGGTGGTCGATCTGAATCGGGGGAGAGGATGAGAGGTGATCGATGGGAGTTAGGGTAGGGAGAGATGGTAAGGGGAGGGAGAGTTGAGGTTGGCATTGGTGGGTGAGGAGGACGGCGAGGTCAGCGGTGGGTGGGAGAGGACTGGATCAGGAGGGGGGCGGGGACGAGGAGGAGGTGGCTGCGGCGGTGCGGAGATTGGGAGCAGGGAGGAGGGGTGCAATGGGGGGATATGATTGTAATGCCCTCGATGCGGCTATATCTCCCACGTGTCGAAGCACGATTTAGAGGCATAACCGCATTGAAAGCAATGTCGCAAGTGAGGTAATCTTCACACAACCCATGTAATACATAAGGGAAAAAGATACATAGTTGGCTTACAATCGCCACTTCACACAAAACATGAATAAAGCATTACATCATTCAAATACAATCAAGGTCCGACTACGGAACCAAAATAAAAGAAGAACCCCAAATGCGACAAAGGTCCCGGATCGACCCCAACCGGGCTTCACTACTGAACAACTAGAACGAAACAACACGAAGGACAAGATCTTCAATGAGCTCCTCCTGAGCTGGGTTGCGTCATCTGCACAGACTCATCGGCACCTGCAAGCTGGTTTTGGAAGTATCTGTGAGCCACGGGGACTCAGCAATCTCGCACCCTCGCGATCAAGACTATTTAAGCTTATCGGTAAGGTAAAGGTATGAGATGGAGCTGCAGCAAGCGACTAGCATATATGGTGGCTAAACATACGCAAAAGAGAGCGAGAAGAGAAGGCAAAGCACGATTGAGAAACTATGATCAAGAAGTGATCCTAGAACAACCTACGTCAAGCATAACTCCAACACCGTGTTCACTTCCTGGACTCCGCCGGAAAGAGACCATCACGGTTACACATGTGGTTGATGCATTTTAATTGAGTTAAGGTTCACGTTATCTACAACCGGACATTAACAAATTCCCATTTGCCCATAACTGCGGGCACGGCTTTCGAAAGTTCAAATCCCTGCAGGGGTGTCCCAACTTAGCCCATCACAAGCTCTCACGGTCAACGAAGGAATAGACCTCCTCTCGAGACATTCCGATCAGACTCGGTATCCCGGTTCTACAAGACATCCTCGACAATGGTAAAACAAGTCCAGCAAGACCACCTGATGCGCCGACATCCCGATAGGAGCTGCACATATCTCGTTCTCAGGGCAACACCGGATAAGCAATCCGTACAACTAAAACCAGCCCTCGAGTTTCCCCGAGGTGGCGCTGCAAGGGGATCTAGTTTGGACCAACACTTAGACAAGCACTGGCCCGGGGGGTTTAAAATAAAGATGACCCTTGGGCTGGCCTAACCCAAGGGATAAAAAGGCTAGGTGGCAAATGGTAAAACCAATGTTGGGCCTTGCTGGAGGAGTTTTATTCAAGGCGAACTGTCAAGGGGTTCCCATTATAACCCAACCGCGTAAGGAACACAAAATCCAGGAACATAACACCGATATGACGGAAACTAGGGCGGCAAGAGTGGAACAAAACACCAGGCATAAGGCCGAGCCTTCCACCCTTTACCAAGTATATAGATGCATTAATTAAATAAGAGATATTGTGATATCCCAACAAGTAAACAATGTTCCAACAAGGAATGATCTCCATGTTCCAACAAGGAACAAACTTCAATCTTCACCTGCTACTAACAACGCTATAAGAGGGGCTGAGCAAAGCGGTAACATAGCCAAACAACGGTTTGCTAGGACAAGGTGGGTTAGAGGCTTGGTTCAACAATATGGGAGGCATGATAAGCAAGTGGTAGGTATCGCAGCATAGGCATAGCAAAAGAGCGAGCAACTAAGCAAGCAAAGATAGAAGTGATTTCGAGGGTATGATCATCTTGCCTGAAATCTCGCAAGGAAGAAGAACGAGTCCATGAAGAAGACAAACGGACGTAGACGAACGGTCCTCACAAACGCAACGTTACCGGAACCAACCCGAAGAAGCAAACACCGGAAAGAAGCACACAACATAGTAAACAACCAACACATAAACATGGCATGATGCACAACCAAGTATGATGCATGTCCGGATTAAAGAGGCATGGCATGGCAAAGAGCACAAGCAACCCTACAAATTAAGTGGAGCTCAATATGCAACAAGTTGCATATTGACGGAACACCACATCAATTATTTAGGTCTCTCTCGGTTAGGTACTCAACAATAAATGTTGGTTAACATGGCAAGAGGTGAGGCATGAGTAAACTAAACATTTAGGCAAGTTAAAATGAGGCCGGAACAACAAACAACAATTCCGGTAAAACCCAAATGCATTTAGCAAATTAATGCAAACAACAAATTAAACATTTTAATTGTTGTTATCATGATGCGGATGACATGAACAAGTTTATGCAATTTTTTATTAAAAGTTGACAAGAGCATTATGAAGCATTAGTCATCGTGACGGAAACGAAAGGGGTGCCACGGCAACGAATCCGAAAATGGTGCCACGGCAACATATCGGTTCTCGGTAACTCGATTGAGATACCGATGCAAAAGGAAAAGCGACGGGAGCGTGTCATGCAAGAAGATGGGGTGCTCCCGGATACCGGGTGTCCCACGAGTTGGCGACAAGGAAACGAGTGACAAAATGGACACAGTGCAAACATGAGCATCTCAAACATCGCAAGCATTCGTTCACGGACGTCGTCTCAAGGTTATACCTTCGAAGCGTGCAAACGGGAAGGTTCGAGTTCATCAAGGGAAATAGAGGAAGTAGTCGTTCATGGGTCGTCAAGGGAAGTAGTGGTACTTTTCCGAAGAGGAACTTGATGAACCCAACATCTCCAAGGCGACGGTAGTGGTACACATTCACGGAGTAGGTCGTACACGTCGACGGTCTTATCGGAACCTCGTCAACGTTCGTGATCCACCTTGGTGATCCGAAGGGGTACTTGGCGTCATGGTACTTGGGTCTTCGGACTTGCCGGTCCCGTTCTTGCGACGGCGGTAGTGGTACTTGGCAAAATGCACGTCGACGGTAGTTGTTCTCGGTTCGTCGTGGTACTTGGCGATTTCGGAGACGGCGGAAGACAAACTTGGTGGTTCTCGTTGACCTAGTACTTGGCGTTATTTCCGGTTCGGTGATCGTCATGTAGATGTTCACGTGTCTTCGGCGACATCAGGATGCATCTTGGCGGTCTCATCTCGGTCCTCAATCCAAAACTAAGCAAGGCAAAAGATTCGGGGCGGTGGCGATGGGCTTGGGTTGCAGGGGCGCCGAGGCACTGAGCGATGAGCTGCTACTGCTCGATGCAGATAGAGGCATCCAAGGGACGTAGAGGGGGCCGGGAAGACGGGGATGAGTGCCCGGGTGCAGAGGCCGTTGGAGCTTGGCGTGATCCGAACGGCGAGGCCAGCGCGGGACTTGGATCCGCCAGTGAAAGCGATGAACGGCATGGCGGGGCTCGGGAATACCACGGCGCTCAGGGAGAGCATGGAGCTCCTGTTGGTGGCGACGTAGAGAGGCGGCGGCGCTCCTGGTAGATGGGGCGGCGCGGAGCAGCAACCTGCTGCTGGTCGCAGGCGTGGACGAGGCAAGGGGCGGCGGAGCATCATGGCTGAGGGAGCAGAGGGGGAGGCCGAGCAGGGCAAGCTGGTGGCCACCGTGGGCGCGACGGTGGCGAGGAGGCCGACAGGGCTCTGGCCTGGATCCCTGGATCGAAGGAGGAGGGAGGCTGAGCAGAGGCGATCGGGGATCGGGCTGCGAGGGAGATGGCGCTGAATGGGCATAGAGGGAGAGGGTCGATGCCGCGAGGGAGAGAAGGGGTGCCGCGCGTGCGTTCTGTTCTCCTCTGGCGGCGCTGCGGGACGAGGAGGGAGCGAGGGGAAGGAAACAAGGAGGCTAGGGTTTAGAGCTGGTTAGGTGGGCTGTAGGGGAAGGATGGGCCGGCCTGCGGGGCGGGATGGCCTTAGGTGGGCCGGCGCGGAAGTTGGCCTAGGGAGGCCCAGTCCAGGAAAACCCTTTTTCTTTTTCATTACTCTCTGTTTATATAAATAAACAGTTTCAATAAAAGAAAAAGGCCAGGGAGCTAGAAGAGAAGTTTTTCAGATATAAAAATATCCTCAATCTCCTGGAACTATACTCTATTTGATAAAATTGCCTTGGATATTTTTAGAGGTAGAAAAATAAAACAAGTTTAAATATGATTCAAACTTGAGGCATTTTTGAACCTAACCAAAACAACTCCAAAGGATCTGAAATTTGACAGAGAGGTTGAAGGCATGGTCGAGAATTTATAGGAAAATAATGAACATTAATAGAGAAGGGGAAAGTGGCACTTGCAAAAGAAAGGAACTAGAAGGAAAAGAGAAGGAGATGATGCATGGGACAAAGGCATTGGGATATTTTGCAAGTGTGTTTGCGGTAAATCCAAATTAATGGAATATTTATAATAGCTCCCTAAATATTAGGAGGATAATGTTATAAAGAGAATCACCACGTGAATTCCCTCGGTTTAAATGGACCGAAGATACATGCAATTTATTTAGTGAGTTGCAAAAGATTTATGAGATGATGGCATGATGACATGATGCAATGCACATGATGCAACGAACCAAACAAATTACACGACGAAACCCGGAAACTACGGAAGGCATCTGAAGCTCCGGTCTTGGGGCGTTACAATGATCTAGGGTTTGGGCTGCGGGGGTATCTCTTTTTCTTTTTTTTTTCTTTTTTCTGTAGATAGATGGATGGATGTGGGATGGAGATAGGGATGGATGGATGGATGGGCACCATGTCATCGATCCGTGGAAAGAGTTTTGATTGGTTCGGAAAATCAGTGATTTAAAATAGTTTCCAAGTACTAAAAATAGTTTCCAGGAACGGTCAAGCCCGCCGTTTTGACCGCATTTTGAAATGGGCATAAAAAATTAAAAAAAATTAAAAAAGTGGAAAACCTTCGCATTATGTCATTATATGTGACCAAGTTTTCAGGAAAAATAATAAATTTGTAATACGACAATTATTTTAAAAAAATGTTCTCAGAAATGAGCTATCATGGGTGAAGATTCATGGCTTTCATGCCAAATGATCAATCTTATGGCCACATTCATGGCATAGTTTGTTCAAATGATCTCATATTGTGCACAAGGGTGCATCTTGGAATTCCAAACAATGTTGCCTAAGGGAGTTTTCATTTTCTTTGCACGGAAAATTCATTTTCCATTTTTTGAGTGCCCGAAATGAGTTTTTTTGTGAAGGACCTACCATATATTTGTTGCAAAATTGGACCAAATCAATTTTTTAAAATACTAGGCCATATTTAATTCAAAATTGACCAAATGGTTGGGTGTCAAAAGCTTTGATCCATCTCTGGTGAGAAAGACAAATTTCCGCCGATTCAGTAGGCAGCGGGTCAAATTTGAACTGTAGCTGGCTCATAGTTTGCTCTATATTTTTTTTGCAAAAATCATTTCTAGGTACATAAGTATCTACTTAATCATAGAAACATAAAAAGTTTTCCAAGATTCAACCACTAGCTAAGAACGGTCAAGCCCGCCGTTTTGACCGCATTTTGAAACAAACATAAAAAATTCAAAAAAAACAAAAAATTGGAAAACCTTCGCATTGTGTCATTATATGTGAACAAGTTTCTAGGACAAATAATAAACTTGTAATACGATAATTATTTTAAAAAGTGTTATCAGAAATGAGCTATCATGCGTGAAGATTCATGGCTTTCAAGCCAAATGATCAATCTTATGGCCACATTCATGTCATAGTTTGTTCAAATGATCTCATATTGTGCACTGAGGCACCGAACTGGGCACTGGAACAAGTAGATAAGGGCTGCCGCGCTTTTTTCTGGGCTGGCACGGAAGCTGTAAATGGTGGCAAATGTGTGGTTTCCTGGAGGAGAGTATGTCGCCCCAAGCAGCTCGGAGGGTTGGGCATCATTGATCTACACAAGCACGGCATCGCTCTGAGACTGAGATGGGAATGGCTTAGGAGGACGGATCCATCTAGGCCCTGGCAGGGTTTAAACCTCACTGCGGATAAGCAGGTGGCGCTCGCTTTCCAGAGTCTAGTCCAATGGCGTGTTTGGAATGGAGAGCACGCTCTTTTCTGGAGAGACAGATGGCTCAATGGAGGCACTGTTGCTGAGATTGCACCCTTGGTGGCTGCCAGAGTCAGGACGCAGGTGGCAAATAAACGGCTCGTCAGCGAGGGGCTTTTCTCGCACACCTGGACAGATGACATCACCGGGATCCTCGACGCTGACGCTCTTGCATAGTTCATCCGGCTATGGGAACTTCTTATGGAGGTACACTTGGATTCGAAGCTAGAAGATGCTGGGCGTATGGGTGGGATCCGGTGTCTACTCAGCAGCATCAGCATACATGATGCTTTGTATGGGTGGGATTCGGTTCCACTATTCCACGGCCATCTGGAAATGCTGGGCGCCGCTATGCTGTCGGATCTTCATTTGGCTCGCGGTGCAATATCGCCTTTGGACTTCGGATAGGAGAGCTAGACATGGGCTACAAGACCAAACCTCCCCATGCTACCTCTATGACCAGGACGTGGATAAGGTGGACCATATCTTGCTTCAGTGCGTGTATGCCAGGTGTCGGTGTCAAAACCGGCGGATCTCGGGTAGGGGGTCCCGAGCTGTGCGTCTAGACCGGATGGTAACAGGAGGCAAGGAACACGATGTTTTACCCAGGTTCGGGCCCTCTTGATGGAGGTAAAACCCTACGTCTTGCTTGATTAATATTGATGATATGGGTAGTACAAGAGTAGATCTACCACGAGATCAAGGAGGCTAAACCCTAAAAGCTAGCCTATGGTATGATTGTTGTATGATGAAGTTGTCCTATGGACTAAAACCCTCCGGTTTATATAGACACCGGAGAGGGTTAGGGTTACACAAAGTCGGTTACAATGGTAGGAGATCTTGAATATCCGCATCGCCAAGCTTGCCTTCCACGCCAAGGAAAGTCCCATCCGGACACGGGACGAAGTCTTCAATCTTGTATTTTCATAGTCCTGGAGTCCGGCTGAAGGTATAGTCCGGCCACCCGAACACCCGCTAATCCAGGACTCCCTCAGTAGCCCCTGAACCAGGCTTCAATGAGGACGAGTCCGGCGCGTAGATTGTCTCCGGCATTGCAAGGTGGGTTCCTCCTCCAAATTCTTCATAAAAGTTTGTAAACACCAAGAGTAGTGTCCGGCTCTGCAAAATAAGTTTCCACGTATTGCCACAGAGAGAAAATAATATTAACACAAATCTAATCCGCTGACGTATTCCGCAGCGTGACATCACACTACGGCCAAGCCTTTATTCGAATCGTTTTCACTTTTCCACCTCAGCGTGTTTTGCGAGGCGGTTTCCTTGGCACGTCTTGTCAAAGCAGAGATCGTGTCCCCTTTATTTACGGGATTCTCATCAATACAGACATGGGTAACCCAATCGTGCCCATTAGCATGTCTTATCGATTAAAGGCGAGTCCCAAACGGTCACGGGGAGGGCTCCTGGTATTCAACCTCTTATAAAGAGACCAAGGCCTTACTCCTTTTCTCCAATCTCAAAACAAGTTCGCCCGTCGCCTCGAGTTCCAACACCCTAGGCTCCAGATTCCAGGCGCTTCGGACCTTCGACAATGTCTGGTTCCGACCTTCAAGGCCGATGGATGCCCTCCTCCGTCACGGAGGAGGACGTACTAAAGTTGAGAGAGGCTAAGTTCTTGACCGCCGAAATTTTGCATAGGTTGCCCGCTCAAAGGCAGGCCATTCCCAGTCCCCAGCCCGGTGAGAGCGTAGTGTTCAAGTCTCACTTCCTTCGGGGGTTAGGCTTCCCGATGGATCCCTTCGTGAGGGGGCTGATGTTCTATTATGGGCTGGAATTTCATGACTTAGCTCTGGAGTCCATCCTCCACATTTCCTCATTCATCGTTGTGTGCGAAGCATTCCTCCGTGTTACTCCTCACTTTGGATTATGGCTCAAGACTTTTGGAGTGGAGCCGAAGATGATCGAGGGACGGCACGCAGAGTGCGGAGGCGCTGTCATAAGTAAGAATGCTGATGCTCCATGGCCCGAGGGCTCCTTTCAAGAGGAGCTCGGCTTGTGGCAACGAGAGTGGTTCTATATCACCGCTCCCAGGAGCGCCAAGTGGGTGGCGCCTCCTGCCTTTCGCTCGGGTCCCCCACCATGGCTAGCGTCATGGGTCAACAAAGGATTAGATTGGGGGTTATCCAAAGATGCGCCCTTGTTGCAGGGCTGCATTAGGGATCTCTTAGAAAGAGACCTCAACCTAGTCAAGGTGACGCAGGTCATGCTGATTCGCCGAACGCTGCCCGGCAAACGTCGCTCCCTTCATCTGTGGGAGTTTAATCTGGAGGGACCACGAGCTCTCTAGCATTTTATGGGCGCAACGCCCGTGGAGATGCATAAAATGTTCTTCGGATCACAAGCAATGTGTCCGGATTTGACCGAGGACGCAGGTTTAAGCTGCAATCGCCCGGATACTCAAGTAAGTAACCTTGTTCCTGGACTCGCTATCCATAAAATTGTCATAAATTCGCCCCTAAAAGAGCTGTCCTTTTAAACAGGAGTGGATAGCGAAGGCAAAGCTGATCAGGTGTCCGGCTCCCCTTCCTGAGACCAGGCCGGATCCCGTGCTAGTCAGGATGTTGAAGATCGTGCCTTTGGAGGGAAGTGAGGGGGAGGACAAGGAAACTATGGCCTCCTCGAAGGAGGCTGCTCCGAAGGGAAGAACCGACAATTCTTCTCCTAAGGGGAAGAAGAGGGCCGCCTCTGACGACCCGGAGACCATGGCCTCAAAGCGGGGGAAAAAGTCCTCGTCAGAGGGTCCGACGCCGGGGAGATCCTCGGCCGAACTACGTCCTCAAAGGGATCAGCCCTCCAGCGAGCCGTAAGTAGAGAAAGATTTTCCTTTAGAGGGACGAGAGAAATCCTTGCCTTTTATCTGAGAGGACTAACCGAAATTTTACTTTGCAGCTCGGACCTCAGCCCTTCTCAGCAGAGCTCGTCTTCGGGGGATCTTCTTCCGGAGATGATGGAGAGTGGAACGCCTCCCCCTGCCGTACCGTCCGGCGAGGCGGGCGACCCTGAGGTGTCATCGCGGAGGGTTTCTCCGAATCCGGCAGGGGTGGAAGGTAGCCATATGTCCCCCCAAGGTTCTCCGCGTCCGGCCTTTGATGGAGGTCATAGGACGAGTCCGGCACCGTCCGATGCGCGGTCGGAGGAGCTGATGATTCTGCTGGGGCGAGCTTCTATCTCAGAGGAGCACCGTGCATTGATGGGTACGGTGATTGGAAGGATTTCGTCCGCGGAAAGCGGATTGCATGAGGCCGTCAGAAGTTTGCTGACGGGTTTTGAGGTACGTTTGATAATGTACTTCTTTGTCAGTTGCGCATAAACAAGATGCGCCCTGTGTAGATAGTAGCCCCTGAGACTCTGTGCATTGTCAAAATTGACGGCGCGCAGAGGATCATAATCCCAGGTCTAAAATGTCGCCTTTGTATACAGGTGGCGAAGTGTCCGGAATCGAGCTGAACTGATGATTTTGCCGAACTAAAGCGGCAACTTGATGTAGCGGATGCCGACATCGCGCTCGTCAACGAGCGGCTTGATGACGCTCAAGGTATGCAATTCCTCGGGCGGCATCTGGTAAGAGGAGCTTTATGCCAGTATCTTACAATGTGTGTGCTTGACGCAGATGGTGCGGCCGCCGTGGAGAGTCTTCGGGCGGAACTTGCCCGAGCTAAGGAACAAGCCAGGAAAAGTGATGCGGCTGCCGAGAAGGCCCTTGAAGAGCTGAGAGCCGAACAGGCTGCTCACTGCCGAAGCAAGAAGGAGATGGCCGTGATGGCCGTGAAGTTAAAAAGTGCTGCTGACCGTTGCAAGTTTCTTGAGAAAGAAGACCGGGCGAGACAGACGGACTTAGAGAAGGCCGTTGCTGATGCCAAGGACGCTCGCTCTGCAATGAGAGCTGCGAAGGAGGAGCTGCGTCAGGCCGGACAGATTGCGGCTGGAAAGCCCTTTATGCTGTGGAGGAAGTTTTGTGATCCGAAGTTTGCTCCGTTGGACCAGATGTGGAGTGTGGAGGACACCTATCTGGATTTGGCAGCGAGTGCTGCTGATGCGACCGAATACTTTCGAGATCAAGAAGATCGCGAAGTGGAAAGGCTTTTCTGGTCACAGTTCCAGAATCCAGAGCGTCCACTGGCAGTGGACGATCGTCTGGCTCAATGGGCCGAACTGAATAGATTGTCCAGACTCGCCATGAAGTACGTCATGGGTCATCTGTGGCCGGGGAGATCGGAGCCGAAGAGTTATTTCAGCTTGGTGCAGCAATTCCTTGACGCGGTGCCACGTATCAATGCGATGAAGAGGTCAGCATGCATAGAGGGCACACGGATGGCTCTTGCCCGTGTCAAGACATACTGGGCAGAGATGGAGACCACCGTTGTTGCATCCTGAGATTCGGACAAAAGCCGAGTACCCTCCGAGCACTATTTTCAGGAAGTCCTTGAAGGCGCTCGTGTAATAGAGACGCAGTGCTCGAAGGATGCTATGTTCTGATAGCATATGTAATTATAAAGCAATATTTTGATGAATTGTAGTAGCCTTTTATACTTGTGCCTTCAAGTATTTGGAACACCTCCTGTGCGGCCGTTTTAAGATATATATACAAAATCTGAAAGATTGCAGTCGTTTGCTTCAGCCCCCACGCACATAGTGCGGGGGTGCTCGCAGAAGGCGCATTTTCACACTTAATCCAACGTCTTGGTCCTACAAAGGAGGTGATAGCGCAGCGAGCTAGGCAACCGGACTATAATGCTTTAACACTTTCACTTAGCCATAGGAGCTTGACAATGGGACTATTTAGGTAGCCCCTGGTGGCGACTGTGCTCGCCCGAATTCGGGGCGCGTATGTGCCTGGCCGGGAAACGGCCCTTCGTTAATGCGGAGGAATCCTACAGATTCCGAAGAGTCATCGAGTGGTTGACCAGTCTCACACCATATCATGACAGTCGGTTTTCGGCTTTCTCTACTGAGGTGCTCGCCTAGCCGAACCAGGGCACAATCGCAGTAGTTCTCCTGGTGCCGCCTTAGCCGATAGAGCGGAACGTAAGGCGGCCGAACAGAGGAGCCGGGCAACCCAACATTTGACCAAAATCATGACTCGGAGCTGATGCATATAAGGCCAAACTCGCGACGCCGAACACTCCCTAAGGTATTCGGTCTTTATGAGAGCAGGCGAGGTAACGCTCTGAGGTATAAGCCCCTAGTGTCCAGGTACGCGCAAGAATTCTGACGTGGTCACATGCCAAGACGCCAGCCTCCTCCTTGGTCATAGAACCAGGGGATGTGTATCAACAAGAGACAGTAAAAAAGGTTTACGCAGGGTCTTAATCTGAAAAGAATCCTTGGAATGGGTCCCTACTGCACGTCTGCGCCTGTGTCTCCGTTGTGCCGTATCCTGGACGGGCGCAGCACGACGTTCATCTGTAAAAAGAGAGCAACTAAGTTGAAAAAGGGGCGTGCCGAACAAAAGTTATATGAAATAAACAAAGTGTAAAGTAAAATATGAAAAATTGAGCTTTATTGTCTCTTATTTTATACGTGTGAAGCCCCTAGTGCAGGGGTATATGGCCACTAAGCCTTTATCAACGATACTTTTGTGCCGGACTCGTCTATCCGTGTCCGTGGTCTTAATGACCTGTTCCGATGTTCTGGCTGGTGAAGCCATTGTATTGTGGGGCTGTTAAAGCGGCCGCACAATCCTCCGCTTGGGGGAGGTGTTCTCACTGCTTCCCCTTTAAAGAGATGATGCCGCGTGGGCCGGGCATCTTAAGCGTAAGAGATGCATAATGCGGTATTGCGTTAAAGCGGGCGAAAGCTTCGCGTCCCAGTAGTGCTTGATAGCGACTTGAGAATGGGACGATGTGGAAAGTCAGCTTTTCGCGACGGAAGTTATCGGCAGAGCCGAAAATAACCTCGATCGGGAGAAAACCCATGCAATGGGTGTCCGGACCTGGCATTACTCCTTGAAAGGAGGTTTTGCTGTGGCGAATTCTTTTTGGGTCGATCCCCATGTGGCGGAATGAGTCCTGATATATCTGGTTGAGTCCGCTGCCACCGTCCATAAGGACATTTGAAAACTGGAGTCCGCCAATTATTGGATCGAGTACCAGGGCAGTCCAGCCTGGGTTCCTGACACTTCTAGAATAATCCAGATGATCGAAGATGATTGGTTTTGACAACCAGTGGCGGGATTCCTTTGGGATAGGCCGTGGGGCGCGTACCTTTATGGGCGCCGCACGTTTTTTTATGTGGAGTAAGTTTACTGTTTTTACTTTTTGTGGGAAATTCTTTTGCTTCCTGGTACTTTACTTTTGGGGTTCGTCCTCGTCTTCGCTTGGTGTGTCGAGCCCCTTGTGTTCGGCGTTGAGTCTGCCGGATTGTTTGAAAACCCAACAATCTCTGTGGGTATGGTTAGCAGGCTTTCCGGGAGTGCTGTGTATTTGACATATCCTATCCAAGATTTTGTTTAGGTTGGATAGGTCGTCCCTGTTATCTTGGAGGGGCGGCTTTTTCTGATTCTGTCATGAGCTTTTGAATCCGGCGTTGACTGCCGTGCTCTTCGGACTTTTTTCCTTAGTCCGGCGACGGTCCTTATTGCGTCGCGGTTTTCCGTTTCCATCCCTAGTTTCGGATGTACTTGGGTCACTGGCGCTGCATCTTGCCAACCAGCTATCCTCTCCTGCGCAAAAGTGGGTCATGAGGCTTGTTAGTGCAGCCATTGTTTTTGGCTTTTCTTGGCCGAGGTGTCTGGCGAGCCATTCGTCTCGGACATTATGCCTGAAAGTCGCTAAGGCTTCAGTGTCCGGACAGTCGACTATCTGATTCTTTTTAGTAAGAAATCTATTCCAGAATTGCCGAGCTGACTCTCCGAGCTGTTGAGTTATGTGACTAAGATCGTCTACATCCGGAGGGCAGACATAGGTCCCTTGAAAATTTGCTCGGAAAGCGTCCTCGAGCTCTTCCCAACTTCCGATTGTGTTTTCAGGAAGGCTTTTGAGCTAATGCCGGGCTGGCCCTTTAAGCTTGAGGGGTAAGTATTTTATGGCGTGGAGGTCATCTCCTCTAGCCATATGTATGTGGAGGATATAATCCTCGATCCAGACTCCAGGGTCTGTTGTTCCATCATATGCCTCTATGTTTACGGGTTTGAATCCCGCTGGAAATTCATAATCCAGGACCTCATCGGTGAAACATAGGGGGTGGGCGGCACCCCTGTATTGGGGTGTGCCAGATTCTGATAATGGCTTTACTGCATTGCTTACGAGAGGTTGCTTTCTTGGCCCATAAATGGACCTGGCTGGGCCATGATGCGAATCCTTAAGTGGGTCGCATGCCGGCTTAATTGCGGCGCTGCTTGCCGCTTTATGCTGGCCATGGGGTCGTCTATCCGACCGTGTGGCTTTCTCAGTTTTGGAATGAGAGGGCTCTAAGGCCTCCTCGTCGAATTCAGGCAGTAGCTTTCTCTTCGGATAGCTTTTAGTGCTACGACTGTCGCCGTATTTGTCTGTGGTATTGATTACTTTACTCCATCTGATCCTGAGTGCATCTTCCGCAGTTTGTAGCTTCCGCTTCTGCTTTTTCAGGCTGCGTGCGGTTGCAACGAGCCGTTTGTGGAGGTTCTTCTGCTTCGTGGGCTTGTCTGGCGTAGGGTCGTACGGAATGCCATTTTCGCCGGGGGAGGGATGTTCGGTTTCTCTATCCGGGTTGTCCTGTTGGGATGGTTGCTCTAAGGCATGCTCGTCGTCTACCGGCTCATCCTGCTCTGTGGCTGGGTCTTTATCAAGGAGGGGCTTGGGTCGGCATTTACACCGACGCTTTGATTGTTTTTCGAGAGATCGATCACTCTTTCCATCCCCATTTTCCTCATTGTTGCTTCCTTTAGGGGTATCCACCATATACACATCGTGAGAGGAGGTGGCTGTCCAATGCCCTATAGGCGTTGGTTCTTGGTTGTCTCCTGCATCGTCGTCCATACCGTTGATGTCTTCGGAGTCAAAGTCGAGCATGCCGGTTAAGTCGTCGACAGTGGCTACGAAGTGGGTGGTGGGTGGGTTTTGAATTTCTTCATCATCTGAATCCCATCCTTGCTGACCGTAGTCCGGCCAGGGCTCTCCTGATAAAGAGAGAGACTTTAGCGAATTCAGGATGTCGCCGAAGGGCGAGTGCTGAAAGATGTCTGCGGCGGTCAACTCCATTATCGGCGCCCAATCGGATTCAATCTGCAGGGGCGCGGGGGGCTCGGAGTTCGAAAAGGAATCCGGCTCCTCGGAGTCGCGGGCCATGCGGAGTGCGGGGCTGGAGTTCGGCTCGATCGCCTCTGAGATCGTAGCCCCTGAGGCAGTGTCCAACGCTGATCCTCGATCGGCACAGTAGGCTTCGAATCAATGGTCGGAACTGATGCGTGTGCGGCCTCCAAGGCGCTGTTCGGCGGCAGAGCTATATCATGCCCATCGAGACAGTGAGGCGCGCTTGGCTGTGGCTCGAATCCGTCGAAGATCAAGTCCCCGCGGACGTCAGTCGTGTAGTTTAGGCTTCCAAACCCGACCTGATGGCCAGGGGCGTAGCTTTCGATCTGCTTAAGGTGGCCAAGCGAATTGGCCCGCAGTGCGAAGCCGCCGAAGACAAAGATCTGTCCGGGGCGAAAAGTCTCACCCTGGACTGCGTCATTGTTGATGATCGAAGGAGCCATCGGTCCTAAAAGCGACGACACAGAGGAACTCTCAATGAAAGCACCAATGTCGGTGTCAAAACCGGCGGATCTCGGGTAGGGGGTCCCGAACTGTGCGTCTAGGCCGGATGGTAACAGGAGGCAAGGAACATGATGTTTTACCCAGGTTCGGGCCCTCTTGATGGAGGTAAAACCCTACGTCCTGCTTGATTAATATTGATGATATGGGTAGTACAAGAGTAGATCTACCACGAGATCAAGGAGGCTAAACCCTAAAAGCTAGCCTATGGTATGATTGTTGTATGATGAAGTTGTCCTACGGACTAAAACCCTCCGGTTTATATAGACACCAGAGAGGGTTAGGGTTACACAAAGTCGGTTACAATGGTAGGAGATCTTGAATATCCGCATCGCCAAGCTTGCCTTCCACGCCAAGGAAAGTCCCATCCGGACACGGGACGAAGTCTTCAATCTTGTATTTTCATAGTCCTGGAGTCCGGCTGAAGGTATAGTCCGGCCACCTGAACACCCCCTAATCCAGGACTCCCTCACCAGGTATGTGTGGTTTCTTTGCTTCACCAGGATCGGAGTGGACCGAAATCTTTGCCCCATGACGCAGTCCCAGATGGCGGATTGGTGGTGCGAGGCGAGAAAGCGGATTGCCAAGACAAGCAGGAAAGGCTTTGACACGGTGGTTTTGTTGATCTGCTGGTCTTTGTGGAAGCAGAGGAATGCGAGAGTCTTTGGTAGGAGTGGCACGTTAGATGTGTTCGGCGTGACGGAGGCCATATTCCAGGAATTGTTTACCTGGAAGTAGGCCAGAGCGACTGGAGTGGAGCATGTAGTTGAGTTGCACATAGAGTGTTGAGTCTGGAGTGGAGGCGATGTCCTAGTCGACTTGTGACCACGTGACTAGCTACAAATTTCTCTTGTACATATTTTTCTCCCCTTCTATAAAGCTATGGTACGCCTTTGGCGTACCCTCGAAAAAAAGATCTCATATTGTGCACAAGGGTGCATCTTGGAATTCCAAACAATGTTGCCTAAGGGAGTTTGAATTTTCTTTGCACGGAAAATTCATTTCCATTTTTTGAGTGCCCGAAATGAGTGTTTTTGTGAAGGACCTACCATATATTTGTTGCAAAATTGGACCAAATCAATTTTCTAAAATACTCGGCCATATTTAAAGCACAATTGACAAAATGGTTGGGTGTCAAATTTTTTGACCCACCTCTGGTGAAAAAGACAAATTTCCGCCGATTCAGTTGGAAGCGGGTCAAATTTGAACTGCAGCTGCCTTATAGTTTGCTCTTTATTTTTTTCAAAAATCATTTCTAGATACATAAGTATATATTTAATCATAAATACATGGTTTGGTGGCGATACGTCGAGGTTTGGATGGTGGCCGAGGGCCCCAACTCCAGAGCGCGTAAACTCGCATGACCGCCGCGTGGTCACCATGTGACCGTGGCATTACCCTGCATTCTGGACAGCATAGGCATGTCTAGTGGGTTGGGAACTCCCCAGGTAGGTGCTAGGAAGAAAATTACAATAGAAGAATCCAACGAGGAGACCGAACTATGCTCAAACATGAATTAGCAGCCAAGTGTTTGATTAGCGGTACGGGAAATGCACATGGCCAATGGGCGTGAGTTTTGGCTGAGGATGATTATCTACTAAGAAGACCGTCTTCACAAATTTTCAGCTCAAATGGAGGAGCTTAGGTGGCATTTTCTTTGCAACGTACCACACTGGACAAAAATATGAATGTTGAAGCTAGACTCAAATGAATGAATGGATTGATCTGAAATTTGGAGGACGATGATAATTTGGGCATGTGAAGCCACTTTAAAAATTTCATACCATTTGGATACATAAAAATGGTACTTCCTTCACAGTGCTCTCCACTGAACAGAAAATTGGGAAAAATGCTAAGGGAAATTGGCTAGAATAAATGTGCTAAAATTTGGTGGAGGGAGGTTCTATGGGCAGGGTCATGTCATGGTAAATTTTCAGCAATTATAAATTAACATAAAATATAGTTGCTTCACAAACTGAAAGTATCACTAGAAACAAAGATTGGATGCTGAGCTCACATGTATTGTTAGACGGGGCTCAAATTTCATGGAGAGCTATGATTTGGGAATATACAAGATGTGGCAAAAATTCAGCTCATTAGGATATGCCTAGCCAGTACTTCCTTCACAACAGTTCGAGCTGAACAAAAACTTTGGAAATTTGCTGAGGAAGATTTACCAGGCAAATGGAGTTGAATATTGTCATGAGGTAATGATTTGGATAGTAAAGAATGCCCAATTTTTTTTGGGAATTTTGGGAATGACAGAAATATAGGTTGCTTCACAACCTAAGGAAAAATTGACACATGGACATGACACATAGGCAAAACTGATGAGGTGGCGCCTAGTCATAGCAATCCACCACAATTTACAAGGTTATGACCATGTATATTGGTCGTGATCAGCTAGAAATAAGGCAGCGGACCAGTGTTGTCCGCTTCATGACCATTTCGTGTAAGGAAACTACGACTTTTTTGACCAAAAAGGTCATTATAGTTTAGGGTTTGGAGCCCCTCGAATAGCTTTTGACCAATTGGTCTAAAATGGTCGTAGACTTATGACCCAATCTTCCAGCGTCACTTACAGAAGGTCACAAGTTGACATATTTCTTGTAGTGTAGGGTTTTGTTTTGTGTTCGTTTCAATTTTGGGTAGTTATATTGGTGGTAGGGTTCTTCGTAGATTTTGTAAGTACTATACTCATATTTCAAAGCACTAATCACATTTGATGTAGTAGTATTCTTATACCGGTAGATTTTGTACTACATCACATTGTATGTTATTTGTATGTAATTAGTGCTCACATTGCAATTGGCATTCATACTCTACTTGTATGTGATCTCTAATTTCATTCAAGTATAATTTCATATGCATGGTTGGAATATTTTAGTACTTGTTGTATTCATTTTGATCTGATTTGTATTTTGTATTTTGTATGCAGGTTGCAATGTTGTGTGTTGTTTGCCATGTTGTAGGTTGTGATGGTGTTGATGTTGGTATCTAGCTGCTTCTTTTACTGTTGCTTTGCCAGTATGTTTTGTGTGTCGACTGGTATGTTATTAGTGCTCTCATTTAATACTTTTGTACTATATGTCAGTACATTTCACATTACTGCTTATTTGGTTTTGCTGTTATTCTAGTCGTGCAATTAATGCTTTAATCAGTGTAATTTCATTTTTACCTTTCCAGTTTGGGTGATTGTGCTCTTGAGTTTGGTGAATTTCGTGTTCTCGGTATGAAAAAAGTAGTATTTATTTAGGAATATTTGATCCTCAAGTTATTTAGCAATTGTTAATTAGAAGTTTATGTTCATCTTTGTATTTCCATAGGTATTTTTTCATTTAGTATCTGTCCATATTCCCCAAATGTTTTACCAAGGTTTACAAGTCAATAAGTTGATCATTTAGTTATGAGGTTGAGAATGAGACTTAGTGTGTGTAATAGGCATTAGTTGTTAATGAAGTTGTGACTCAAAGAGTAGTCAACAGTGACGTTTAGGTTTTGTACAATGTTAGGTGCTTATGGTGGTGATTAGTAAAATAAACCGGGTTTTGTTGAAGCACCAGTGCCTATTTCTAGAGGTGAGACGCCTAATTAAGCATCTACCGTCTACAAATAAGAACCAGTGCTTATATAATTACTAGTTTATTTTCTAAGCACCTCCCCTTAGCGCCTTGCATTGTTCAATGTCTTAGTAATATAGAGTAGTATTCAGTATTCAGTAATCCTTATACTCTTAATTCATTGTTGCAGTTGTGTTAGTGGTGCAACGTTTGTTAGAGTTGTATGTAATTTGTTTGGTATTTATATTATTTTTTGGTTATTTAAGTTTTTTTCTTGGTACAGTATGTGGCATGCTGCTGCAGGCAGCAAGTGGTTGATACCTTTGAAGCTTACAGGCTTGCTGCTATTGAAGATGATGAGAAAGAGTCCAATCCCCTGTTTGTTGCTAATGAGGCTCTGTCTTATGAAATGAAGTTTACTAATGAGGTAAATAGGTCTAAGCTTCATGGACCTGGGTGGAGGAAGTTGATTGATGACCATGATCTTTGTTTTTGGGATTTTATAACTATTGACTTGCCTGGTGAATATCTTCATCATATTGAAGTTAGTTTTAATTAGGTGGAGACAATCTCGTGGTGGTCATGTTCCACTTCCAAATCCTTGTGTTGGTTAGTTTTTGTTTTCACTATGACTTTGTTTTTTCTTATAAAATCTAATTGTGTGATCATTTATTTCACCACAAAAAAAGACACATCCGTGACATTATGGGTCGAACGAAACAAAATCGGTCATGGTTACGACACTTCTATGATGATAATTCTGACAAAACACGTATCATCATAAATGTGGTGGACTCCTACTTCTATGACAAGAAATCATGACAGAAATTGGGCTTTTCGTTCTGGGCGGGCTGGAGATGCACCTGCTAACATTCTTTGGGCTGTCCATGATGGAAAAAATCATGGTAGAAGCGAGGGCGAGGAAATTTTTTGGGAGTTCCCGGTTACGGTGGGTGGTCGGGGTCGAGCGATGCATGGAGGTTTGCGTGTTTGTCTCGTATACATACGCGCGTGTGTGCGAGACGTTGGGCTCTTACTGAACCCGAGCGAGGCATTCGCTTAACTGAACCCGAGCGGTTGCACTAGCTACGTTCTGAAGAGAAGCCGGCATGGGCGAATGGGCGAGCCCTTCGTATGTTTATTAGCAAGTGTAACCGGCATGGGAGTGTTCCATGAAGCATACTCCATATAAATTATTTAAATTTTGCTGGACAAGCTAATTTTCATATCTTACTCCAAATAGGGTTAACTATGGTTCATCCCATCCCATTAGAGTGTCATAATTTGCTTCCATACTGGTGATCCCACTTGACAGAATAAGCTGACCGAACCAAGAACATACCATTTTTGTATAACTCCAAGCAATGAAGTCTGGTATATCATGTTGTTAGAGTGGAATTGAAAGAATCCGTTGTACATCGATGGGCCACATAGTTTGTCTAATCAGGTCTTCATCCCAATTATTGGAAACATGATCAATGAGGTCACCTACCTTAGGTAACAGTTGTCCCGCCTTACGTGTTACAACTTTCCTAGTGGCACAATTTGGGATCCAGGCATCTTCCCAAATATTGATGTTTTGTCCATTCCCCACTCGCCAAATATAACCACATTTTAGGGAATTTGTGCCTGCCATAATGATTTTGCATGTAAAAGAAGATCCTTTCCTTAGCTTGGAGTTCAACAAATCACCATCTTGCCTAGTACTTGCATATCCTTAATATCTAGAAGTTCTATTATTCTCAGGGGCAATTATGTCATGATTTGTCATGTGACAAGGTGGATTAGCGGGTTTATGGGGTTTGTTTGTGCCCGGCCCGGTGAACCGACCCGGTTTTCTGTTGCCGATCCGAATTTGACTTAAACTAAATCTAATTTTAGTCATATTTTCTGTGCGCTTTCTTTTTTTATCGTTGATTCTCCATGCAGCGGCTCAGAATCAAAGTGACTGAAACAGAAAATAATTTCAGGCACCTGATGCATAGGTGCTCCCTAGGCCACCCCCACACACATACGTAATATCTTATCCACAAACGAACGAAACACACACACAGACACACTCTACCCCTTATCTCCACCGAACCCTCAATGCTCAACCCAACCTAAAAAAATCCACACGACTGATACGTCTCCAACGTATCTATAATTTTTGATTGTTCCATGCTATTATATTATCAACTTTGGATGTTTTATATGCTATTTTATATGATTTTTGGGACTAACCTATTAACCCAGAGCCCAGTGCCAGTTTTTGTTTTTTCCCTTGTTTCAGTGTTTCGCAGAAAAGGAATATCAAATGGAGTCCAAACGGAATGAAACCTTCGGGAGAGTTATTTTTGGAACGGAAGCAACCCAGAAGACTTGGGGTGTACGTAAGGGAAGCAACGAGGAAGGCACGAGGCAGGGGGGCGCGCCCACCCCTGGGCACGCCCTCCACCCTCGTGGCTTCCCTGGCGTATTTCTTCCTCCTATATATACCAATATACCCTAAAAAAATCGGGGAGTAAAATAGATCAGGAGTTCCGGCGCTAGAAGCCTACGTAGCCACCGAAAACCAATCTAGACCCATTCTGGCACCCTACCAGAGGGGGGAACCCTCACCGGTGGCCATCTTCATCATCCCGGTGCTTTCCATGACGAGGAGGGAGTAGTTCATCCTCGGGGCTGACGGTATGTACCAGTAGCTATGTATTTGATCTCTCTCTCTCTCTCTCGTGTTCTTGAGGTGATACGATCTTGATGTATCGCAAGCTTTGCTATTATAGTTGAATCTTATGATGTTTCTCCCCCTCTACTCTCTCGTAATGGATTTAGTTTTGAAGTTATCTTATCGGATTGAGTCTTTAAAGATTTGAGAACACTTGATGTATGTCTTGTGTGGGATACCGTGGTGACAATGGGGTATTCTATTGATCCACTCGATGTATGTTTTGGTGATCAACTTGCGGGTTCCGCCCATGAACCTATGCATAGGGGTTGGCACACGTTTTCGTCTTGACTCTCCGGTAGAAACTTTGGGGTACTCTTTGAAGTACTTTGTGTTGGTTTGAATAGATGAATCTGAGATTGTGTGATGCATATCATATAATCATACCCACGGATACTTGAGGTGACATTGGAGTATCTAGGTGACATTAGGGTTTTGGTTGATTTGTGTCTTAAGGTGTTATTCTAGTACGAACTCTATGATAGATTGAACGGAAAGAATAGCTTCATGTTATTTTACTATAGACTCTTGAATAGATCGATCAGAAAGGATAACTTTGAGGTGGTTTCGTACCCTACCATAATCTCTTCGTTTGTTCTCCGCTATTAGTGACTTTGGAGTGACTCTTTGTTGCATGTTGAGGGATAGTTATATGATCCAATTATGTTATTATTGTTGAGAGAACTTGCACTAGTGAAAGTATGAACCCCGGGCCTTGTTTCAACGCATTGCAATACCGTTTACGCTCACTTTTATCATTATTTACCTTGCTGTTTTTATATTTTAAGATTAGAAAAACCTATATCTACCATCCATATTGCACTTGTATCACCATCTCTTCGCTGAACTAGTGCACCCATACAATTTACCATTGTATTGGGTGTGCTGGGGACACAAGAGACTCTTTGTTATTTGGTTGCAGGGTTGCTTGAGAGAGACCATCTTCATCCTACGCCTCCCACGGATTGATAAACCTTAGGTCATCCACTTGAGGGAAATTTGCTACTGTCCTACAAACCTCTGCACTTGGAGACCCAACAACGTCTACAAGAAGAAGGTTGTGTAGTAGACATCAAGCTCTTTTCTGGCGCCATTGCCGGGGAGGTTAGCGCTTGAAGGTATATCTTTAGATCTTGCAACCGAATCTTTTTGTTTCTTGTTTTATCACTAGTTTAGTCTATAAAAGAAAACTACAAATAAAATGGAATTAAGGGTATCTCATATGCTTCATCTTTTTAATGTATTTCATGAAAATAAGGATTCCGATAATTGTGCCAAAGTGTTAGAAGAAGAATGCATTAGAATGTTTGGCACTAAATCTTTGTATGATGAGCATGATTGCAATGTTGTTAGTATGAATTCCTTGAATATATATGATGCTAATGATATGCAAAGCCACAAGCTTGGGGATGCTATGTTTGATGAAGATGATATTTTTTGTCCCCCAAGTTTTGATGAGAAAATTTATTATGATGATAGCATGCCTCCTATTTATGATGAGTATATTGATGAAAGTGGATTTGGAGAGGTCATGACTTTATTTAGTGATGAATCCACTATTTCAGAAGAGGTTCCAATTGATTATGAGAACAAAGTTGCTATCTATGATGATTATTGTGATGACATGTATTCTATAAATAATAATGATAACCATGAAACTTGTCATCACGATTTTAGTTTTCAATTGTATTATGCCTCACATGATAGTTATTTTGTTGAGTTTGCTCCCACTACTATTTCGAATGAGAAGAATTTTGCATATGTGGAGAGTAGTAAATTTTCTATGCTTGTAGATCATGAAAGCAATGCTTTATGTGCTGGTTATATTGTTGAATTCATTCATGATGCTACTAAAAATTATTATGAGGGAGGAATATATGCTTGTAGGAATTGCAATAATATCAAGTTTCCTCTCTATGTGCTTAAGGTATTGAAGTTATGCTTGTTTTGCCCTCCTATGCTAGTTGATTATTGTTCCCATAAGTTGTTTTCTCACAAAATCCCTATGCATAGGAAGAGGGTTAGACTTAAATGTGCTAGTCATATTCTTCATGATGCTCTCTTTATGTTACAATTCTTATCTTTTATGTGAGCATCATTGAAATCATCATGCCTAGCTAGGGGCGTTAAACGATAGCGCTTGTTTGGAGGCAATCCAACTTCATTTTTATTAATTGATTTTTTCTCATGTTTAGTAATAAATAATTTATATACCCTCTGTTTTGGTTGTGTTTTTTGTGTTTAATTAGTGTTTGTGCCAAGTAAAGCCTTTAGGACCTTCTTGGGCGATTGTTATTTGATCTTGCAGTAAAAAACAGAAAGTATGCGCTCACGAGAATAATTTTTATTTCTTACCAGTGAGCGATAAAATACCAATTCCAAGTGCGGTAGATCACTAAAAAAATCTCCTAGGATTTTCTAATTTCTCAGGATTTTTGGAGTTACAGAAGTATTCGGAACCTACATATTACTACCGCCTGTTCTGTTTTTGACAGATTCTGTTTTCTATGTGTTGTTTGCTTATTTTGATGAATCTGTGAGTAGTATCGGAGGGTATGAACCATAGATAAGTTGGAATACAGTAGATATTACACCAATATGAATTTAGAATGAGTTCACAACAGTATCTAAGTGGTGATTTATTTTCTTATACTAACGGAGCTTACGAGTTTTCTGTTAAGTTTTGTGTTGTGAAGTTTTCAAGTTTTGGGTAAAGATTCGATGGACTATGGAACAAGGAGTGGCAAGAGCCTAATCTTGGGGATACCCAAGGCACCCCAAGGTAATATTCAAGGACACCAAAAAGCCTAAGCTTGGGGATGCCCCAGAAGGCATCCCCTCTTTCGTCTTTGTTCATCGGTAACTTTACTTGGAGCTATATTTTTATTTACCACATGATATGTGTTTTGCTTGGAGCATCATTTTATTTTATTTAGTTTTGCTTGCTGATTGAATAAAATACCAAGATCGGAAATTCTTAAATGTTAGAGAGTCTTCATATAGTTGCATAATTATTCGACTACTCATTGATCTTCACTTATATCTTTCGGAGTAGTTTGTTGTTGCTCTAATGCTTCACTTATATCTTTTTAGAGCATGGTGGTTGTTTTATTTTATAGAATTTAATGAACTCTCATGATTCACTTATATTATTTTGAGAGTCTTTAGAACAGCATGGTAGTTTTCTTTGGTTATGAAACTACTCCTAATATGATGGGCATCCAAGAGGAATATAATAAAAACTTTCATATAAAGTGCATTGAATACTATGAGACGTTTGATACTTGATGATTGTTTTGAGATATGGAGATGGTAATATTAGAGTCATGCTAGTGAGTAGTTGTGAATTTGAGAGATACTTGTGTTAAAGTTTGTGATTCCCGTAGCATGCAGTATGGTGAACCGTTATGTGATGAAGTGGGAGCATGATTTATTTATTGATTGTCTTCCTTATGAGTGGCGGTCGGGGATGAGCGATGGTCTTTTCCTACCAATCTATCCCCCTAGGAGCATGCGCGTAGTACTTTGTTTCGATAACTAATAGATTTTTGCAATAAGTATGTGAGTTCTTTATGACTAATGTTGAGTCCATGGATTATACGCACTCTCACCCTTCCACCATTGCTATCCTCTCTTGTGCCATGCAATTTTCGCCGGTACCATATCACCCACCATTACCTTCCTGAAAACAGCCACCATATCTACCTATTATGGCATTTCCATAGCCATTTAGAGATATATTGCCATGCAACTTTCCACCGTTCCATTTATTATGACACGCTCCATCATTGTCATATTGCTATGCATGATCATGTAGTTGACATCGTATTTGTGGCAAAGACACCATTCATAATTCTTTCATACATGTCACTCATGAGTCATTGCACATCCTGGTACACCGCCGGAGGCATTCATATAGAGTCATATCTTGTTCTAAGTATCGAGTTGTAATTCTTGAGTTGTAAGTAAATAAACGTGTGATGATCATCATTATTAGAGCATTGTCCCAGTGAGGAAAGGATGATGGAGACTATGATTCCCCCACAAGTCGGGATGAGACTCCGGACGAAAGAAAAAAAAGGAAAGGAAAGGCCAAAAAAGGAGAAGGCCCAAAAAAATATGAGAGAAAAAGAGAGAAGGGACAATGTTACTATCCTTTTACCACACTTGTGCTTCAAAGTAGCACCAAGATCTTCATGATAGAGAGTCTCTTATGTTGTCACTTTCATATACTAGTGGGAAATTTTCATTATAGAACTTGGCTTGTATATTCCAATGATGGGCTTCCTCAAAATGCCCTAGGTCTTCGTGAGCAAGTGAGTTGGATGCACACCCACTTAGTTTCTTTTTGACCTTTCATACACTTATAGCTCTAGTGCATCCGTTGCATGGCAATCCCTACTCACTCACATTGATATCTATTGATGGGCATCTCCATAGCCTGTTGATGCGCCTAGTTGATGTGAGACTATCTTCTCCTTTTTGTCTTCTCCACAACCACCATTCAATCTAGACCCGTTCCGGCACCCTGTCGGAGGGGGGAACCCTCACCAGTGGCCATCTTCATCATCCCGGCGCTCTCCATGACGAGGAGGGAGTAGTTCACCCTCGGGGCTGAGGGTATGTACCAGTAGCTATGTGTTTGATGTCTCTCTCTCTCTCTCGTGTTCTTGAGGTGATACAATCTTGATGTATCGCGAGCTTTGCTATTATAGTTGGATCTTATGATGTTCTCCCCCTCTACTCTCTTGTAATGGATTGAGTTTTCCCTTTGAAGTTATCTTATCGGATTGAGTCTTTAAGGATTTGAGAACACTTGATGTATGTTTTGCGTGGGATACCCGTGGTGACATTGGGGTATTCTATTGATCCACTTGATGTATATTTTGGTGATCAACAATGGGGTTGGCACACGTTTTCGTATTGACTCTCCGGTAGAAACTTTGGGGCACTCTTTGAAGTACTTTGTGTTGGTTTGAATAGATGAATCTGAGATTGTGTGATGCATATCGTATAATCATACCCACGGATACTTGAGGTGACATTGGAGTATCTAGGTGACATTAGGGTTTTGGTTGATTTGTGTCTTAAGGTGTTATTCTAGTATGAACTCTATGATAGATTGAATGGAAAGAATAGCTTCATGTTATTTTACTACGGACTCTTGAATAGATCGATCAGAAAGGATAACTTTGAGGTGGTTTCGTACCCTACCATAATCTCTTCGTTTGTTCTCCGCTATTAGTGACTTTGGAGTGACTCTTTGGTGCATGTTGAGGGATAGTTATATGATCCAATTATGTTATTATTGTTGAGAGAACTTGCACTAGTGAAAGTATGAACCCTGGGCCTTGTTTCAACGCATTGCAATACCGTTTACGCTCACTTTTATCATTAGTTACCTTGCTGTTTTTATATTTTCAGATTAGAAAAACCTATATCTACCATCCATATTGCACTTGTATCACCATCTCTTCGCCGAACTAGTGCACCTATACAATTTACCATTGTATTGGGTGTGTTGGGGACACAAGAGACTCTTTGTTATTTGGTTGCAGGGTTGCTTGAGAGAGACCATCTTCATCCCGCGCCTCCCATGGATTGATAAACCTTAGGTCATCCACTTGAGGGAAATTTGCTACTGTCCTACAAACCTCTTCACTTGGAGGCCCAACAACGTCTACAAGAAGAAGGAAACATTAGATTTCAATTTCTGTTAAGGAAGGGCATAGAACACTTTCCAAGAAAGAAAATTATATTGTCATACGAATCTATTTTGAGAGCTACTTATGGATTGCACACCAAAGATGACAATACCTAGATCTATTTGTGCTTTATGCCTAGCTAGGGGCATTAAACAATAGCGCTTGTTGGGAGGCAACCCAATTTTATTTTTGTTTTTTTGCTTCTGTTTTGCAATAAATAATTTGTCTAGCCTTTGGTTAGATGTGGTTTTATGTTTTAATTAGTGTTTGTGCCAAGTAAGACCTTTGGGATGGCTTACGGTGATAGTTGATTTGATCTTGCTGAAAAACAGAAACTTCTGCGCTCAGGAAAACAATTCTCATTTTTAACAGAAGCATGATAAAATACTTATTCTTTTTGCAGAAGATTAATAAACAAATTGCTTAGGTTGTCCTAATTTTTCAGAATTTTTGGAGTCAAAAAAGTATTAGAGAGTTACAGATTACTACAGACTGTTCTGTTGTTGATAGATTCTGTTTTCTATGTGTTGTTTGCTTATTTTGATGATTCTATGGGTAGTATCGGGGAGTTTGAATGATATGTCTCCAACGCATCTATAATTTTTGATTGTTCCATGCTATTATATTATCTGTTTTGGATGTTTTATATGCATTAATGTGTTATTTTATATTAATTTTGGGACTAACCTATTAACCTAGATCCCAGTGCCAGTTCCTGTTTTCCCCTGTTTTTGAGTTTCATAGAAAAGGAATACCAAACAGAGTCCAAATGGAATAAAACCTTCGCGGTGATTTTTCTTGGACCAGAAGACAACCAGGAGACTTGGAGATGAAGTCGGAGGAGCCACAAGGCGGCCACAAGGACAGGGGCGCGCTCCCACCCTTGTGGGGCCCTCGTACACCTCCTGACCTAATTCTTTCGCCTATATATTCCCATATATCCCCAAACCAACAGAGGCATCCATGACAATACTTTTCCATCGTTGCAACCTTCTGTACCCGTGAGATCCCATCTAGGGACCTTTTCTGGCACCCTGCCGGGGGGGATTCGATCACGGAGGGCTTCTACATCAACTCCATTGCCCTTCCGATGAAGCATGAGTAGTTTACCACAGAACTACGGGTCCATAGCTAGTAGCTAGATGGCTTCTTCTCTCTCTTTCATTCTCAATACCATGTTCTCCTCGATGTTCTTGGAGATCTATTCGATGTAATACTTTTTTGCAGTGTGTTTGCCGAGATCCGATGAATTGTGGATTTATGATCAGTTATCTATGAATATTATTTGAATCTCCTCTGAATTCTTATATGCATGATTCGATATCTTTGTAATTCTCTTTCAGGTATCGGTCTGGTTTGGCCAACTAGATTGTTTTTTCTTGCAATTGGAGAAGTGCTTAGCTTTGGGTTCAATCTTGTGGTGTCCTTTCCTAGTGACAGTAGGGGCAGCAAGGCACATATTTTATTGTTGCCATGGAGGACAAAAAGATGGGGTTTTCATCATATTGCTTGAGTTAATTCCTCTACATCATGTCAACTTGCTCAATGCGACACTCCGTTCTTTATGAACTTAATACTCTAGATGCACGCTGGATAGCGGTCGATTTGTGGAGTAATAGTAGTAGATGCAGAATTGTTTCGGTCTACTTGACACGGACGTGATGCCTATATTCATGATCATTGCCTTAGATATCGTCATAACTTTGTTCTTTTCTATCAATTTCTCGACAATAATTTGTTCACCCACCGTTTTATTTGCTATCATGATAGAAGCCTCTAGTGAAACCTATGGCCCCCGGGTCTATTTTCCATCATATAAGTTTCCAATTTACTCTTTTTGCAATCTTTTACTTTCCGATCTATAAACCAAAAATACCAAAAATATTTAATTTATCGTTTATCTATCTCTATCAGATCTCACATTTGCAAGTAACTGTGAAGGGATTGACAACCCCTTTATCGTGTTGGGTGCAAGTTGTTTGATTGTTTGTGCAGTTATCCGGTGAGTTGCGCGTTGTCTCCTACTGGATTGATACCTTGGTTCTCAAATTGAGGGAAATACTTATCTCTTCTTTGTTGCATCACCCTTTCCTCTTCAAGGGAGAAACCAATGTAAGCTCAAGAAGTAGCAGGAAGAATTTCTGGCGCCGTTGCCGGGGAGATCTACGCCAAGTCAAGCAATACCAAGTACCCATCATAAACTCTCATCTATTGCATTACATTATTCACCATTCACCTCTCGTTTTCCTCTCCCCCACTTCTAAAATGATTTTTGAAAGGATTTGCCTTTTCTTCGCCCCTCTTCTGTTCATCTTCTTAATTCGCTTTCGGGTTTGCACGTTTGCTAGATTTGTTAGCTGCCACCATGTCTGAAAATTGGGAGGTTATCGCTGAAAAAGATAGTAGTAATGCTGAGGTAAACTTTGATGCTTTTGCTAATACTAATCCTCATGAAGAACCTACTATTTTGCACACTAAAAACTTCGCATAGGTAGTAGCAATATTATTGGAAGAGTTATTCAAGATTTCTTTACTTGTGCCGATGTGTTACCCACGTTAGGTTGATCTATTCTCCATAAAACTAGTAGTCTTGCGAATGCTATATCTGTCGGATTTCGGGTTCCGGCAGACCCTTGAGGTTCGAACACTGGAGTGTGCGCGGAGATCTCTCCCCTACCGATCTACGTCCAATCTCCTCGCGTGATCTAAGCTGGAAACAACGAACAACACAAGGGACACGAGGTTTATACTGGTTCGGGCCACCGTTGTGGTGTAATACCCTACTCCAGTGTGTGGTGTGGTGCATTGCCTCAGGGGCTGATGATGAACAGTACAAGGGGAGAACAACCTCGCGAGAGGTGTTCTTGAGCTGGTGCGATGAACTGCTAGGGTGAGTTCAGTCGCCTCTCTCTCTCTCTCTCTGCTGGGGTTCTACCAGATCTCTAGCCGTCTCCCTCCTAGATCGCTCTCTGGATCCTTCTATATTGTTCTCTCTCCATCCCCCTACTCTGTGGTGGCTAGCTCTATTTATAGAGGCCCTGGGCCTCTTCCCAAAATAATGAGCGGGAAGGGCGCCAACAATTGGCCATTTTGAAGGGGAACATCTAGTACAAGTTATCCTGACCAAAGGTCGTCTTCGGCTGCCAAAAGTACTGGTGATGACGCCGTCTTAGGCTCCACAGTGACCTTCATCCTGCCGCTCTGCTGGTCTTGGTCTCATTGCACCGGAATGGTAACCTTTGCCTGATGCCTTGGCCTGTGCTTGCCCCCTTTGCACCAAAGGGGAAACAAGGACACTGCACAGGCCGGCGCCCGCCTGGCGCCCGCCTCGTCTCGAACGTCATGGCTTGCGTCACGGGTTCCTCGCGAGGTACCCCCGCCTTGATCTCTCCGCCTCCTCGCGAGCCCGCCTGATGAGGCTGCCTCTGAGGAAGCTCTCTGTCGTCTGCCCCGCAAGGCTTGGACCCTCGCGAGGGTCTTGAGCTTGAGCTAATGAAGATCGGCCGCGCTGGGCCCCCACTTGAGCCACGCCGCAGGCCGCAGGCAGGCAAGTCTGGGGACCTACGTTCCCAAAACACCGACAGTAGCCCCCGGGCCCAAGGCACGCCCGGGCTTGGCCTAGCAGGGAAGCGAAGGGGCAAGTGCGAAGCGCCGCAGGCCCTAACAGCCTGCGGCCTTGGGCGCCGCGTGGCGATTGATTGGACGTGGGCATCTGCGCTTCCCCACGACGCCTCGGCAACGGTCCATCTGACAAAAGAGGTGCCCGGGCCACACTCACTTGCTTTGTTCTTGTTCGCCTCGCTCCAGATCCCCTTTCTCGCTCTCCTCCTTCTTGCTTCCGAAATCCTCCAGATCTGTCTCAATCCTTCTCGTTCGGCACGGCATGGCGCCTCGCAAGTCCTCGACCGAGGCCTAGTACTCACCGGCTCTGGATTCCCCGAACCTGCCAGAGAAGAACCTCGCCCTCACGCGCCTGATGACGATGGCGCAGGGCAGCAAGGGAGCGACTGTGCTCAAGGCCGGCTCCGACCAACCTGAAGGCAGGGGGAGCACCTTCTATCTGCTCTTTGTGAGCGCCATCGTCGCCGGTCTGGTGCCTCCTTTCTCTGAGTTCTTCTTTGCTGTTCTCCGCCAGTACAACTTGCAGGCTCTGCATCTCCACCCCAACTCTGTTCTTCTCCTGGCGATTTTTGCTTACTACTGTGAGGCTCATGTCGGGGTAAAGCCCTCGGTGGCCTTGTTGTGTCACTATTTTTCCCTCCGGGTTTCTGGTGGCCATGTCTCCGCGTGTGCGAGCTTCATCGCATACTCCAATTCCAATACCATCTCGAAGCCTGGGAAGAGAATCGAAGGCTTCCGGAGCAAGTGGGTCATGGTGGACGTCGGGCGCCTCCACCCCCGTCTGGTGTTGCCTACGGGGCAGCCCAAGGCTGTCAACGCGTGGTCCCGTGCGGATCTCGTCGACCCCCGTGTGAGGGCGGTGCTGAAAAGGATGAACGCGGACTTGAGGCCGAGCAACTTGGGGACGGCGAAGCTGACCGGGGCCACGCTCCTGAGGGAGTTCTTGGAGCACCGGGTGGCTCCACTCCAGGAGCACTCGCTCCCGTTGTGGAGGCTTGGGAAAGCGGATGTCGCCTTGCGCCTAAGCTCTGAGGCCCTGACCGACGAGAATCTGGTCACGACCCTCCATTCCTTGGTTGGGGGAGACGTGGCAAAGCCGGTGGGCGCCCCCGTCCCCCTGTTCCTTCGTGACGACTGGGAGCAGGTGGTGAATGCCATGCCCACCTTCAATGGTGAGGGGCTGGTGCCCGCGGAAGCTCCCAAGGGTCTTGCGGCACTGGCGATGGTGAACGTGTCCTCCGACAGCTCTAGCGAGAGCGAGGGGGAAGAAGAGGCGGAGGAGGAAGAGTCCGACTCTGAGGCGACTGGTGAGGAGTCGAGGGAGTCTTTCCCTCGGCGCAGGTCCCAGGCCCTCTGCTCCATGCCGGACGACGACGAGGCCGGCGCCAGGCGAGAAGGGGAGGACTCCCCCTTTGTCACAAGGAAGGGAAGGTCGAGGCTAGTGCCCCGAGGGTCCGCTCTGGTCCCTGGGCGGTCTGAGGCCAGCTCCAGCCCTCCTGACGTGCCCTCTGCTTCCGGGCCTCCTGAGGCTGACCCCAGCTGCAGGCTCTCGGGTTTCAAGTTTGGCCGGAGGTTGCTCGGGTCCGCGAGCGATGACCAGTAAGTGCTCGATTCGTGCTTCGCTTGGTTTCTGCCGCCGAGGCTTGACGTCCATATTCTTTTGTCAGGCTGGCGCCTGCGGCAAAGAGGTTGAAAGGGGCTTCTGCGGCCCCGCTTGGGGCCAGTCCACCTGCCGTGATGGCGCCTTCGTCCACTGAGGGGAAAGACGGTGCGGCTCGCGCTTCCCCTTCCCGGTCGTCCTCGCGAGTCCGACTGGGACGCCTCGGCGAGGAGTCAGCCCCCGTGGCCCCGCTGACCCTGGAGTCGACTGCGCTAGATGCTGCAGCCGAGGCAGCCAAGGCCCAGGGGGTTCCTTCCTGCCAAGCCGTGATCACGCTGTCGTCTTCTTCGCCCGCTCCGCCGGTTCCCGCTTCTTCTGTTTCCTCTGCCACCGTCTTCGACCAGGTCGCTAGCGAGCTGAGCCAGCTGCAGGAGGATCTTCTGAGCGTGGACCCTCGCCTAGTGGTCGGGCGCCTGGAGCTAGCTTCTGGCTGGGCCCGTTTCGCTGCCTTCGTCCGAGCGGTGCTGAGCCAGGCCGTGGCGGCCTCCGATGTGGAGAAGCAGGCCTCCAATCAAACCAAGGCCGCTCGCGATGCTGCCCTGGGCGACGCTGAGGCTGCCAAGGCTCGCTGCGAGGCGCTGGAGACCGAGTTACAAGGCCTGCGCGACGAGCTCGCCAAGGAGGTCCACGGCCGCCAGGAGAAGGATAAGGAGATGAAGGCTCGGGAGGCTGCCGTCAAGGACCGGGACGTCAAGCTTGATGACTGCCACAGCCGGTCGGAGACGCTGGAGCGGTCGCTGAAGGCGGAGAGGACCGAGCTAGACGCCAAGGCGAAGGTCCTAGCGGAGGATCGGGTGGCCTTCACGAAGATGGAGAAGAGGGCTCGTGCCGCACTGAAGACGCTTTACGAGAGCGGCTTGGAGGAGCCGCTGGCCGGTGCGGAGGACGGCCCCGCCAAGCTGCTTCCCTTCCTGGTCCGTGCACTTGAAGATTTTGTAGACGGCCTTGGACCCACGGCCAAGGCCGAGGCGCGTGCCCTGTCTTCTGCGGCGCTGACGCATGTCCTCAGCCACGTCTACCTGCGCGACCCCGACGTCGACTTCGATAGCCTGCTGGAACCCGTGAGCGGCGACCTTGCTGCCGCTGCCGCTGAGGCCGTGAAAGGCCGAGCCGAAGCTTTGCTGGGGAGGTTCCGCGCCTTTAACATCTTGCCCGGGCGCGGTGCCGCCAGCTCCACGGCCCCGGGAGGCGAAGTCGTCCAGTGTGACTCCACCACAGGCGGCGGCGCCACTGAAGAGTGATCCCTTCGCGTCTTCTGTCCTGTTTTTATTCCTGCAACATGCACCATGCCTCGCGGAGGCGTTTAAAACTTGTGTTTGGCGTCGTGAAACAATCTATGGCTTGTAATATTTGCTTTGAATTTCCTGGAATTTGCATTTTTCTCCTCTACTTTCTCGCGCTCTACGTCGGCAGGGCCCGGCCCCGCTCATACCTCACCCAGTGTTGGCCCCGACCAGAAACCAGGACGGGACTAAGGAGCGAGGGGCTACGTGGCAAGTTAGGCTCCTGAGTCGCGATGCTCAGGAGTCCCCCTTGACGCGCAAGCAACAAGTAGGAAAAGAGGGGAATGAGGAGTGGATTGATCGTTCTGCGTCGGCAGGGCCCGACCCCGCGCATACCTCACCCAGCGTTAGCCCCGACCGAAAACCAGGACGGGACTAAGGAGTGAGGGGCTACGGGGCAAGTTAGGCTCCTGAGTCGCGATGCTCAGGAGTCCCCCTTGACGTTCAAACGGGTTTCCGTACCTTGGCTCCGCTCGAGGAGGGGCGCGTGACGACCAGGTCCGAGGGACCTAGCTGGGTGGCGTGTGCTCGGGCGAGGCCCGAGCGTAGCCCCCGTGTCCATCCCCCTCGCGCGGCGCTCCCGAGGGGAGGCGTTGCGATGGTGCCGGACACTAAGCTCCGGGCTCCCTGAGGTTGGTACGGCCGTGGGCCGCCCTCAGTTGTTTATCACCAGCGCGAAGCATAGCGCTTCCGTATGTGTACGGGCATAGCCGCTCCTCGGCAGTGTCGTCAGCCAGCATGGAGCATGGTGCTTCCACTGGTACGTGGGAGGGGGCTCCCCTCCGGGAGGAGCCCCCGGGGCGTGTACAGCCCCGCCCTGACACGTGGCCGGCACGGTAGGGCTAGGAGAGGTGTATCTGGGCACTCGTGAGCCAGCACGGGACTCACGAGGCCCTACCTCGAGGCGGGTTGCGCCTGGCTCTAGGCCTTTATCAATGGTGTGTTCCTGCAGGGTGGTTAGAATGCAAATGTTGTACGTCCTCAGGTCCCGGCCCTCAAGCGAGCTGCCGCCGCTGGTATGACAGGTCGCGCTGCCGTGGGTCAAGGCCAGGGGGTGAGGGCTTGAAAGCCAGTAGGAGCCCATGAGTCGTGATGCTCAGGTACCCCCCTTTTAATGTGCAAGCGCTCTGCATGAAAGCGGAGAAGTCCGCGATAAGCAGCAGGTGACAATTAAGCGCGAAAGAGCAAATTCATTTTAAGTAGACGCGGGAAAAGCAAATGCCGCTGGGCCAGGCCTGAGCAGCTCGGGGATGATGCAGCCCGAGGGGCGCCCCCAACAAGGTAAGTAAAGAGCATAAGCAAAACGGATACATGCCGTAGGGACGGACCCACGCGACCTGGGAATGATGCGGCCCTGTGGGCGCTCCCAGCTAAAAACGGAACTTAGAAAGATGTCACCTGGTGCCGTTCAAGATGGAGTGGTGTTGAAGAAGCGGGCGATGCGCGATGAAGGCGTCGACCCTCACGAGCCCCCAGGCCCAGGAGCCTCGGGAGGCTCCGGGGGCACAGGCGGGTCTCCGAGGGCCATCTCCATCTCCGCCAGGACCGCACAATGCCTGACCTCCTGAGCCTCCAGAATGCTCCTCAGCAGGCGCTGATGAGCGGCGACCGCGTCCGGCAGGCTGAAAGGCATGCGAACGTAGCTGTGAGGTGGACCCTCGCAACGCCCCACGCGCGAAGGCCAGAGGCGCTCCTGAGACGCGGCTCGGTTGAGCCCTGGAACGTCGATGCAGACGCGCAGCCCACCATCCTTGTCTGGATGTGGGGCCACGGTGGGCAAGCGACGGCTGCCGCGCATGATTCTCGACTCCTGTAGCTCCTGGGTGCTCCTTGCGATGAACTCTTGTGGGTTTGGTCTTCCTTGCCTTGTACCTTCCGGAGGGAAACGTGCCTAGAAGCACCCCCTCCAAGTGGTGCCCGAGCGCCTCCCTCATGACCTTGGCAAAGTCAGTGGCTCTCCAAGAAAGAGCCCCCGAGCCCTGCCTGAGGAGGGCGTCGGGCGCGCCTTCCTATGCGAGGGAGGGTGGTGCTCCCTGATTGGGCGCAGATCCTGACGCAACACCTCCGGAGGCGCCTGCCTCCTTGTGGCTTGGGCCATGCGAAACCTTCTTCTTCTTAAGGGTCGCCTCGGGAAGTGTTCCGTTCCTGCGGTCCGGGTCTTTGATTGCTGCGGCTTGGAACGCGTGCTCAAGTGAACACACTCCGTCCCTTTCTTCACAAGGTACGGTGATGACTCGACTGCTTCCTGGCATCTTGAGGACATTGTACCCATGGTGAGTCACTGCCATGAACTTGGCCAGGGCTGGGTACCCGAGGATGGCATTGTATGGCAGACGGATGTGGGCGACGTCGAAGTCGATGAGCTCGGTGCGGTAGTTGTTGCGCTACCCGAAGATGACTGGAAGGCGAACCTACCCTATTGGAACAGTGGAACCATCAGTGACTCCTGAGAATGGCTTGGTTGGCTGAAGCTGATCGTACGACACTTGGAGATTGTCGAACGTCTCGACGGACAGGACGTTGAGTCCTGCTCCGCCGTCAATGAGGGTCCTGGTGACCTGCACGTTGCTGATGACTGGGGAGCAAAGCATCGGGAGGACCCCGGCCGTTGCCGCGCACTTGAGCTGATCCGCTGAGCTGAACGTGATAGCGCACACGGACCACCTGAGAGGGCACGTGGCCTCAAGCTTGGGGAGGACTGCATTCACCTCACGAGCAAACTGCTTGAAGATGCGCTGTGAGGTTGGGGCCTGCGCGCCACCCAAGATGCAAGCGATCACGCGCGGCTCCTAGAAGCCCCCAGCTCCCTCGTCTTGATGTTGGTCTTCGTTCCTCCTTGGCGGTGGCGGCAGAGGAGGAAGGCCTGCGTTGCCGTGCGGGCGATCCTCACGAGGCTGATCTCTCTAGCATCCCTCGCGAGGCTGGTCCTGCCAGCGATCCTCGCGAGGTCGGTCACGCCACCCTTGGCGAGGGCCACGGTCTTCCCATCATCCGCCACCCCTTCCTCCTCCTCGGCCATAGCCCCTGTCATTGCGCTCAGGGCGTCGGCCGACACGCCCATCTCTCACGGCCCTGAGCTCTTGACATTCGTTGGTGTTGTGGGTGTGGAGGTCGTGGTACACGCAGTACCGGCTGCCCTTGGATGACTCAGGCTGATCCCTGCCTCGCTTGGTGTCTGGTTCCGCTGCAAGCACGGCAGCCCCCTTGCGCTTCACGTCCTTGGCCTTGGGCTTCTTCTCTTCTGGGTCGGCAGCCGGGAGTTCGAGGAGGGAAAGGCGCCCTTCCTCAGCCCTGGCGCACTTGGTAGCCAAGTTGAACAGCTCCAGGGATGTGCACATGTCTTCATGGATTGCTAGCTCCTCCTTCATTTTGATGTCGCGTACGCCATCGGAGAAGGCCGAGATGATGGCTTCTTCAGTCACCTTGGGGATCTTGAGGCGAGCGTTGTTGAAGCGCTGGATGTATTTTTGCAGGGTTTCCCCTTGCTGCTGCTTGATGCGGCGCAGATCGCTCACGGCCGGGGGCCAATCGCGAGTGCCCTGGAAGGTGGCGATGAAGCGAGTGCGCATCTCGTCCCAGGAGGAGATCGAGCCAGGAGCCAAGTTAAGGAGCCAGGTGCGGGCCCCGTCCTTGAGCGCCATGGGGAACCAATTCGCCATGACCCTTTCATCTCCGCTGGCGGCTTCGATGCATTTCTCGTAGAGCTGTAGGAACTCCGCGGGGTCCGCCGTGCCATCGTAGCGAGGGGGCAGGTCAGGCTTGAACTTGCCTGGCCATGCGACGCCGCATAGCTCGGGGGTGAGAGCACGGCAGCCTGCTGTGGCCACCGGTGCCTTTTGCTGGTACTGGGCTTGTTCCTGGGGATTACCGCGCGCCGCCGCTTGGAGCAGCGCGGGGTCTTGGCGTGGAGGTGCAGGGACGCGATCTTGGCGCGCCGGTGCTGGGAGCGCGCGAGCACCTTCTTGTGGACAAGGAATCTCTTGGCAACTCCTTTCTTGCTGCGCAGGCGCCGGACATGGAGGGTCTCGCCCTGGGGCTGCGCGCCTTGGAGCCAGGGCGCCTTCTTGGGGAGGAGGTGGTGGAGGCACCTCCTGATCCTCGCCTCCTACGCGGAATGGAGGGCGAGGCAGCGAGAAGGACGGCAAGGGGGAGCCCCATGCGACGCTTACGAGCTCGGTGATGCGAGCGAGGCAATCCTCGTAGAGGTCGTCGACGGGGCGGTAGTGCAGGAGCTCTCTTGCCAGGAGCAGCGCGGCATGCGCGTCCGTGGGGGCGCGACGGGCATGGGATGACGAAGCGGCTGGAGTTAGCGATGGTGTGGTGGTGCGGCCTTCCCGCCATACCGAAGGATGCTGGGACGAGGCCTGCTGCTCGTTCCCCGCCGGGCCGGTGGCGGCGTTGGCGGCACGTGACGGGGAACGACGGGGGCATCCACCTACGGGCGCCGTCTGGGCGACGCGGGTGGTGAGAGCAGCCCGGCGCTCAGTGCGAGCCCGACGAGCGTCAGCCATGGACACGACGGAAGATCACACGTGAACAGCGGAAGAAAGATTCCGGCGCACCCCTACCTGGCGCGCCAAATGTCGGATTTCGGGTTCCGGCAGACCCTTGAGGTTCGAACACAGGGGTGCGCGTGGAGATCTCTCCCCTACCGACCTACGTCCAATCTCCTCGCGTGATCTAAGCTGGAAACAACAACAACACAAGGGACATGAGGTTTATACTTGTTCGGGCCACCGTTGTGGTGTAATACCCTACTCTAGTGTGTGGTGTGGTGGATTGCCTCAGGGGATGATGAACAGTACAGGGGGAGAACAGCCTCGCGAGAGGTGTTCTTGAGCTGGTGCGATGAACTGCTAGGGTGAGTTCAGCCGCCTCTCTCTCTCTCTCTCTCTCTCTCTCTCTGCTGGGGTTCTACCAGATCTCTAGCCGTCTCCCTCCTAGATCGCTCTCTGGATCCTTCTATATTGTTCTCTCTCCATCCCCCTACTCTGTGGTGGCTAGCTCTATTTATAGAGGCCCTGGGCCTCTTCCCAAAATAATGAGCGGGAAGGGCGCCAACAATTGGCCATTTTTAAGGGGAACATCTACTACAAGTTATCCTGACCAAAGGTGGTCTTCGGCTACCAAAAGTACTGGTGATGACGCCGTCTTGGGCTCCACGGTGACCTCCGTCCTGCCGCTCTACTGGTCTTGGTCTCGTTGTACCGGAATGGTAACCTTTGCCCAATGCCTTGGCCTATGCTTGCCCCCTTTGCACCAAAGGGGAAACAAGGACACTGCGCAGGCCGGCACCCGCCTGGTCTCGAACGTCATGGCTTGCGTCACGGGTTCCTCGCGAGGTACCCCCGCCTTGATCTCTCCACCTCCTCGCGAGCCCGCCTGATGAGGCTGCCTCTGAGGAAGCTCTCTGTCGTCCGCCCCGCGAGGCTTGGCCCCTCGCGAGGGTCTTGAGCTTGAGCTGATGAAGATGGGCTGCGCTGGGCCCCCACTTGAGCCACGCCGCAGGCCGCAGGCAGGCAAGTCTGGGGACCCCCGTTCCCAGAACACCGACAATATCTTTGCTCGTAGTTGAACTAGAAAGACAATTTGTTCATATGCATCCATCCATACAAAGGATTTTCCTAGAGTTTTCCAATATTGAGCATTCTTCTGTTAAGCATGCCGCCACTATATTCCTAGCACATGAGTTTAGATTTATTATGAAAGAAGCTAGTGAAATTTTCGCGCATTATAAAGTAGATGGTGGACACCCTCGCATAGAGGTAATTCTCTTTAACCAAGAGGACATAATGCGTTTACGATCTCTTGACCATGTTGCTTATAATGAAAATTTAAGAAAGAGGGTCCCTACCGATGTATTAGTTGATAAGATTTTTGAGCTTAATAATAATTTTGGTATAGAAAACAATGGATTGGTTTTCTCTCTTGGACACAAGCTCATGACTTTTTTCCAAAAGAACGCTTACAATGATGAGTTAGTTATACAATATGGAGGGCCGAAGGAGGAACCAATTCCTCCCGAGCTTGATCTTGGGGATTCTTATCCCATTAAATTTAGCCCTTTTGATTAATTTTACTTACCTCAAAGAAAACTTGTTGCTGAACGAAGGGAGTATGAGATGAGTTTTCGAGATTTGCCTTATCGTTACTACGATTATACCTAGATCAACTCGTGTTTTATGCCTAGCTAAGGGCGTTAAACAATAGCGCTTGTTGGGAGGCAACCCATTTTTATTTTATATTTTTTGATTTTTAGGTTCTGTTTTGCAATAAATAATTTATCTTTCCTCTGGTTAGATGTGGTTTCATGTTTTAATTAGTGTTTGTGCCAAATAAGACCTTTGGGATATCTTACGGTGATAGTTGATTTGATCTTGCTGAAAAACAGAAACTTTTGCGCCTAGGAAAATAATTTTAGTTTTTAACAGAAGCACGATAACATACCGATTATTTTTTCATAAGATTAATAAACAAATTGCTTAGTTTGTCCTATTTTTTCAGAATTTTTGGAGTTACAGAAGTATTCTAAATATCCAGATTGCTACAGACTATTCTTTTTTGACAGATTCTGTTTTGTATGTGTTGTTTGCTTATTTTGATGATTCTATGGGTAGTATCGGGGGGTATGAACCATGGATAAGTTGAAATAAAATAGATATTACACCAATATAAATAAAGAATGAGTTCACAACAGTACCAAAGGTGGTGATTTATTTTCTTATACTAACAAAGCTTATGAGATTTTCTGTTGAGTTTTATGTTGTGAAGTTTTCAAGTTTTGGGTAAGGATTTGATGGACTATGGAATAAGGAGTGGCAATAGCCTAAGCTTGGGGATTCCCAAGGCACCCCAAAGTAATATTCAAGTACAACCAAGATCCTAAGCTTAGGGATGCCTCGGAAAGCATCCCCTCTTTCGTGTTCGTCTACCGGTAACTTTACTTGAGGCTATATTTTTATTCACCACATGATATGTGTTTGGCTTGGAGCGTCTTGTATGATATGAGCCATTGCTTTTTATTTTTCCACAATCATCATTGTTGTACACACCTTTTGAGAGAGACATGCATGAATCATGATTTATTAGAATACTCTATGTGCTTCACTTATATCTTTTGAGCTAGGCAATTTTGCTCTAGTGCTTCACTTCTATCTTTTTAGAGCACAGCAGTGGTTTTATTTTATAGAAATTAATAAACTCTCATGCTTCACTTATATTATTTTGAGAGTCTTTAAACAACATTTTAATTTTCTTTGGTTATAAACTTAGTCCTAATATGATAGGCATCCAACAGGGATATTGTAGGGCCCAAGATGCGATTCTATCCCAATCACGTGATGAACTCATGATTGGGGCACAACCGCATTACGAGTGCATAGCAAGGTGGATATCATTACAACATACCATTTACTGAATAGATGAGAATACAAGATAAAGGCTTACACTTGCCACAAAATACAACATCAATACAACAGTTCATCAATACATAGCAGCCAACATACAGAAGAGCAGGATCCGACTATGGATGAAATCAAACAAAAAAGAAGAACGACATCCACCCTGCTAGCCCAGGCTCCATCGACCTGGAGCCTATCCCTTGATCAAAGAAGAAGCAGAAGAAATCCAAATAAGCAAACATCGCACTCACGTCAGATCATCGCATTACCTATACCTGCAACTGTTGGTGTAGCAATCTGTGAGCCACGAGGGCTCAGCAATCCCATTACCATGGGTATCAAGACTAGCAAAGCTTAAAGGGTAAGGAAAGGATAAGTGGTGAGGTTGTAGCAAGCGGCTAAGCATTGTATGGTGGCTAACTTACGAGTACAGAATAAGGTGAGAACCTACGCAAACGGTCGCAAACTACTAATTATCAATAAGTGATCCTGAACTACTTACGTTCAAACATAACCCAACCATGTTCTCCTCTCGAACTTCCCCCAAAAGAGACAATCACGGTTATGCACGCGGTTGTTGTATTTTAATGGAGTTTACTCCAAGTCCTCTACAACCGGATATTAACAAATTCCCATTTGCCACACAATAGTGGGCACGAATCTCGAAAGTTTAAACCTTGCAGGGGTGTCCCAACTTAGCCCATGACAAGATCACGATCCGTGGAGACAATCCTCCATCTCGAGGACCCTCCGACTAGACTCGAAATCCCGGTGCACAAGACATTTATTTCGACAATGGTAAAACAAGTCCAGCAAGACCTCCTGATGTACCAACCTAGCCTGATAGGAGTTGCACGATCTCGTTATCAGGGTACACTGGATGGGACAAGCTACAAGTAAAACCAGCACTCGAGTTTCCCCGAGGTGGCCCCGCAGGCTGCCCGTTTGGGACCAACACCATCAGCATTGCCCCCTGCTATGTAGAAAATCCTCAGGTTCATGACACCCTATGCCAATTAATTATTAGGTTCAAGTATTATTATGGCAAATGTTAAACCAATGTTAGGCCTTGCTGGAAGAGTTTTATTCAAAGCGAACTATCAAGAGGGCCTCATACCCCTCATCGTGTTAGGGACACAAAATCAAGAAACATAACACCGGTATGATGGAAACTAGGGCGGCAAGAGTGGAACAAAACACCATGCATAAGGCTGAGCCTTCCAACCTTTACCAAGTATATATGTGCATTAAAAAAAGAGATATTGTGATATCCCATGATATCCATGTCTCAACATGGAACAACCTGCAACTAGCAACGCTATAAGAGGGGCTGAGCAAAGCGGTAACACAGCCAAACAACGGTTTGCTAGGAAGGGAGAAAAGGTTAGAGGCTATCATGGCAAATTGGAAGGCTTGATAAACAAGTGGTAGGTAGCGCGACATAACGATAGCATCGAGACAAAACTAGCAAAGCAAATATAGTAGTGAGATCCAAGGTGATGGTCATCTTGCCTGAAATCCCGCTAGGAAGAAGACTGAATCCATGAAGTAGATGACCGGGCGTTGAGGGAGTCTTGGATTAGGGGGTCCTCGGACAGCCGGACTATATACCTTGGCCGGACTGTTGGACTATGAAGATACAAGATTGAAGACTTCGTCCCGTGTCCGGGTGGGACTCTCCTTTGCGTGGAAGGCAAGCTTGGCAATTCGGATATGTATATCTCCTCCCTTGTAACCGACTTTGTGTAACCCTAGCCCCCTCCGGTGTCTATATAAACCGAAGGGTTTAGTCCGTAGGACAATGACAATCATACCATAGGCTAGCTTCTAGGGTTTAGCCTCTCCGATCACGTGGTAGATCAACTCTTGTAATACTCATATCATAAAGATCAATCAAGCAGGAAGTAGGGTATTACCTCCATCTCGAGGGCCCGAACCTGGGTAAATATTGTGTCCCCCGCCTCCTGTTACCATCCGCCTTAGACGCACAGTTCAGGACCTCCTACCCGAGATCCGTCGGTTTTTACACCGACATTGGTGCTTTCATTGAGAGTTCCACTGTGTCGTCATCATAAGGCTTGATGGCTCCTTCGATCATCAGCAACGATGCGATCCAGGGTGAGGTTTTCCTCCCCGGACAGATCTTTGTATTCGGCGGCTTTGTACTGCGAGCCAACTCGCTTGGCCATCTGGAGCAGATCGAGAGCTACGGCCCTGGCTATCAGGTTAGGTTTGGAAGCTTGAACTATACCGCCGACATCAGCGGAAACTTGATCTTCGACGGATTCGAACCCATGTCAGGTGCGCTGCACAGTCATGATGAGCATGATTTAGCTCTGCGTCGGACAGTGTTTGGGGGATCACACCTGTAATTACTCCGGCCCTCAATCCGGAACAGATCGCGTCGTCCGAGGATGGGTGGATGGACCCCGCCACGGAGGCCGCACACTCAGTGGCGATAGAGCGAATGCCGACTTCACCTCCTATGAGACCTGTGTTTCCGGACACTCGGATTCGTCCCCGGCCACAGACTCTGAACCACTCGCGTCCGTGCCCATCCAATCTGACTGGGCACCGATCATGGAGTTCACCTTCACGGATATCTTTTAGCACTCGCCCCTAGGCAACGTGCTAAACTCATTACGGTCTCTCTCCTTGTCCGGAGACCCTTGGCCGAACTATGTCCGGCTCGAGTGGGAAGCGGACGGCAAAGAAATTTGTTCCCCACCCACCACCCACTTAGTAGCCACTATCGACGACCTAACCGGCATGCTCGACTTCGACTCCGAAGTCATCAACGGTATGGACGACGATGCGGCAGACGAACAGGAACCACCGCCCACAGGGCGCTGGACTGCCACCTCATCGTATGATATATGCATGGTGGACACCCCCAAAGAAAGCGACGAAAATAAGGCAACGGAGGATAATCCCCCCGAGAAGAAATCCAAAAACCAGCGTCATCGGCGCCGCTCTAAGCCCCGCCATAGCAAAAACAGCGATATCAGCACAGGAGACAATAACGCTGCAAATAGTGCCGAAGACGAAGACAATGCCCTCTAGCCAGGCTTCGAGCAGGAGGATGGGCAAGCCAGCCCTAAGGAACAGGCAGAAGATGGAGAATCAGAGGATGACGATTACATGCCTCCCTCCGAAGACGAGGTGAGCCTCAGCGACGAAGAATTTATCATGCCTGAGGATCCCGTCGAACAGGAGCGCTTTAAGCGCCAGCTTATTGCCACAACAAAAAGCCTGAAGAAAAAGCAACAACAGCTTCAAGCTGAGCAAGATCTGCTAGCGGATAGATGGCCTGAGGTCCTGGTAGCCGAGGAACACGAACTCGAGCGCCCAATCAAAAGTCTCCCAAAGCGCAGGCTGCTACCCCAACTTGAAGAGCAAGCATTAAAGCATGGGCTTCCAGCTTATGATGCGGCAAACTGGCCACCTCGTTGCCGGGACAAAGTGGCATATAAGCCCGAAGTCCAGCCCACACCCCGTCGCCAGTCAAACAAAAACAGCAAGGCCCGGGGTAACACGCAGGACCTGTGAGACGTATTGGAAAACAAAGCAGGACACAAAAGATCGATCTTCGGATCACAAGGGAGCGCCCCAACACATGACGACGACCGTCATGCCGGATATACCAAAAGCAAATCCGGCCAGGCCGAACACAGCAGACAAGACTCGTACGAACTGTGTCGTGACATAGCCCGGCACAGAGGCGCCGCACACCGCCTATGCTTCACTGACGAAGTAATGGATCATGAATTCCTAGAAGGGTTTAAACCTGTGAACATTGAATCATACGATGTGACTACTGACCCCGCTGTATGGATCGAGGATTTCTTCCTCCACATTCACATGGCCCGCCGGGATGATCTACACGCCATCAAGTATCTCCCATTGAAACTCAAAGGACCGGCTCGACATTGGCTGAATAGCTTGCCAGCAAACTCCATCGGAAGTTGGGAGAACCTGGCAGACGCATTCCTGGATAACTTCCAGGGCACATATGTGCGACCATCGGATGCTGATGATTTGAGTCACATGTTGGGGAACGTAGTAATTTCAAAAAAATTCCTACACACACGCAAGATCATGGTGATGCATAGCAACAAGAGGGGAGAGTGTTGTCCACATACCCTCGTAGACCGAAAGCGGAAGCGTTAGCACAATGCGGTTGATGTAGTCGTACGTCTTCACAATCCGACTGATCAAGTACCGAACGTACGGCACCTCCGAGTTCTGCACACATTCAACTCGATGACGTCCCTCGAACTCCGATCCAGCCGAGTGTTGAGGGAGAGTTTCTCAGCATGACAGCATGGTGACGATGATGATGTTCTACCGACGCAGGGCTTCGCCTAAGCACCGCTACGATATGATCGAGGTGGATTATGGTGGAGGGGGGCACCACACACGGCTAAGAGATCAAGAGATCAATTGTTGTCTTTGGGGTGCCCCTGCCCCCGTATATAAAGGAGTGGAGGAGGGGGAGGGCCGGCCCTCTCTATGGCGCGTGCTAGGGGATTCCTACTCCCATCGAGAGTAGAACTAGGAGCCCTTCCAAATAGTAGGAGTAGGAGGGAAGGAAAGGGAAGGGAAAAGGAGAAGGAAGGAAGGGGGTGCCCCCCTCCCTAGTCCAATTTGGACCAGCCCATGGGGAGGGGTGCGGACACCCATTGAGGCCTTTCTCTCCTTTCCCGTATGACCCATTAAGGCCCAATACGAATTCCCGTAACTCCCCGATACTCTCGAAAATACCCGAATCACTCGGAACCTTTCCGATGTCCGAATATAGTCGTCCGATATATCGATCTTTACATCTCGACCATTTCGAGACTCCTCGTCATGTCCCCGATCTCATCCGGGACTCCGAACTCCTTCGGTACATCAAAACACATAAACTCATAATATAACCGTCATCGAACTTTAAGCGTGCGGATCCTACGGGTTCGAGAACTATGTAGACATGACAGAGACACGTCTCCAGTCAATAACCAATAGCGGAACCTGGATGCTCATATTGGCTCCTACATATTCTACGAAGATCTTTATCGGTCAAACCGCATAACAACATACGTTGCTCCCTTTGACAACCGAGTGGGCCCAGAGTTATTCTTGAAACTAGTGATCTTGTCTACCATCAACACTTGATATTTTTCTTGATTTCTACCTTCGTTGATTTCAGCATTACAAAGAGCTTGGGAATCGTTTTTGTTATCCCTTGCATATCATAGTTCATCACGAAGTTCTACTAACTTGGTGATGGTGACTAGAGAATTCTATCAATCACTATCTTATCTGGAAGATTAATTCCCACTTGATTCAAGCGATTGTAGTACCCAGACAATCTGAGCACATGCTCACTGCTTGAGCTATTCTCCTCCATCTTTTTAGCTATAGAACTTGTTGGAGACTTCATATCTCTCAACTCGGTATTTGCTTGAAATATTAACTTCAACTCCTGGAACATCTCATATGGTCCATGACATTCAAAACGTCTTTGAAGTCCCGATTCTAAGCCGTTAAGCATGGTGTACTAAACTATCAAGTAGTCATCATATTGAGCTAGCCAAACGTTCATAACGTCTGCATCTGCTCCTGCAATAGGTCCGTCACCTAGCGGTGCATCAAGGACATAATTCTTCTATGCAGCAATGAGGATAAACCTCAGATCACGGATCCAATCCGCATCATTGCTACTAACATCTTTCAACACAATTTTCTCTGGGAACATATCAAAATAAACACAGGGAAGCAACAACGCGAGCTATTGATCTACAACATAATTTGCAAAATACTACCAGGACTAAGTTCATGATAAATTTAAGTTCAATAAATCATATTACTTAGGAACTCCCAGTTAGATAGACTTCCCTCTAATCCTCTAAGTGATCACGTGATCCATATCAACTAAACCATGTCCGATCATCACGTGAGATGGAGTAGTTTCAATGGTGAACATCACTATGTTGATCATATCTACTATATGATTCACGCTCGACCTTTCGGTCTCAGTGTTCCGAGGCCATATCTATTATACGCTAGGCTCGTCAAGATTAACCTGAGTATTCCGCGTGTGCAACTATTTTGCACCCGTTGTATTTGAACGTAGAGCCTATCACACCCGATCATCACGTGGTGTCTCAGCACGAAGAACTTTCGCAACGGTGCATACTCAGGGAGAACACTTGTACCTTGATAATTAGTGAGAGATCATCTTATAAAGCTACTGTCAAACTAAGCAAAATAAGATGTATAAAAGATAATCATCACATGCAATCAAAATATGTGACATGATATGGCCATCATCATCTTGTGCCTTTGATCTCCATCTCCAAAGCATCGTCATGATTTCCATCATCACCGGCTTGACACCATGATCTCCATCATCTTGATCTATATCTATGTGTCGTCACATGGTCGTCTCGCCAACTATTGCTCTTGCAACTATTGCTATCGCATAGCGATAAAGTAAAGCAATTATTTGGCGCTTGCATCTTATGCAATAAAGAGACAACCATAAGGCTTCTACCAGTTGTCGATAACTTCAAGAAAACATGATCATCTTATACAACAACTTATATCTCATCACGTATTGACCATATCACATCACAACATGCCCTGCAAAAACAAGTTAGACGTCCTCTACTTTGTTGTTGCAAGTTTTATGTGGCTGCTACGGGCTGAGCAAGAACCGTTCTTACCTACGCATCAAAATCATAACGATAGTTTGTCAAGTTAGTGTTGTTTTAACCTTCTCAAGGACCGGGCGTAGCCACACTCGGTTCAACTAAAGTTGGAGAAACTGACACCCGCTAGTCACCTGTGTGCATAGCACGGCGATAAAACCAGTCTCGCGTAAGCGTACGCGTAATGTCGGTCCGGGCCGCTTCATCCAACAATACCGCCGAACCAAAGTGTGACATGCTGGTAAGCAGTATGACTTATATTGCCCACAACTCACTTGTGTTCTACTCGTGCATATTATATCAACGCATAAAACCTGGCTCGGATGCCACTGTTGGGGAACATAGTAATTTAAAAAAAAATCCTAAGCACACGCAAGATCATGGTGATGCATAACAACGAGAAGGGAGAGTGTTGTCCATGTACCCTCGTAGACCGAAAGTGGAAGCGTTAGCACAACGCGGTTGATGTAGTCGTACGTCTTCACGATCCGACCGATCAAGTACCGAATGAACGGCACCTCCGAGTTCTGCACACGTTCAACTCGATGACGTCCCTCGAACTCCGATCCAGCCAAGTGTTGAGGGAGAGTTTCGTCAGCACGACAGTGTGGTAACGATGATGATGTTCTACCGACGCAGGGCTTCGCCTAAGCACCGCTACGATATGATCGAGGTGGATTATGGTGGAGGGGGGCACCGCACACGGCTAAGAGATCAAGAGATCAATTGTTGTCTTTGGGGTGCCCCCTGCCCCCGTATATAAAGGAGTGGAGGAGGGGGAGGGCCGGCCCTCTCTATGGCGCGTCCTAGGGGAGTCCTACTCCCACCGGGAGTAGGATTCCCCCTTTCCTAGTAGAACTAGGAGCCCTTCCAAGTAGTAGGAGTAGGAGGGAAGGAAAGGGAAGGGAAAAGGAGAAGGAAGGAAGGGGGCGCCCCCTCCCTAGTCCAATTCGGACCAGCCCATGGGGAGGGGTGCGACCACCCTTTGAGGCCTTTCTCTCCTTTCCCGTATGGCCCATTAAGGCCCAATACGAATTCCCGTAACTCCCCGATGTCCGAATATAGTCGTCCAATATATCGATCTTTACGTCCCGACAATTTCGAGACTCCTCGTCATGTCCCCGATCTCATCCGGGACTCCAAACTCCTTCGGTACATCAAAACACATAAACTCATAATATAACCGTCATTGAACTTTAAGTGTGCGGACCCTACGGGTTCGAGAACTATGTAGACATGACCGAGACACGTCTCCGGTCAATAACCAGTAGTGGAACCTGGATGCTCATATTGTCTCATACATATTCTACGAAGATCTTTATCGGTCAAACCGCATAACAACATACGTTGTTCCCTTTGTCATCGGTATGTTACTTGTCCGAGATTCGATCGTCGGTATCTCAATACCTAGTTCAATCTCGTTACCGGCAAGTCTCTTTACTCGTTCCGTGACACATCATCCCGCAACTAACTCATTAGTTGCAATGCTTGCAAGGCTTATAGTGATGTGCATTACCGAGTGGGCCCAGAGATACCTCTCCGACAATCGGAGTGACAAATCCTAATCTCGAAATACGCCAACCCAACAAGTACCTTCGGAGACACCTGTAGAGCACCTTTATAATCACCCAGTTACGTTGTGACGTTTGGTAGCACACAAAGTGTTCCTCCGGTAAACGGGAGTTGCATAATCTCATAGTCATAGGAACATGTATAAGTCATGAAGAAAGCAATAGCAACAAACTAAACGATCAAGTGCTATGCTAACGGAATGGGTCAAGTCAATCACATCATTCTCTAATGATGTGATCCCGTTAATCAAATGACAACTCATGTCTATGGCTAGGAAACTTAACCATATTTGATTCAACAAGCTAGTCAAGTAGAGGCATACTAGTGACATAATGTTTGTCTATGTATTCACACATGTATTATGTTTCCGGTTAATACAATTCTACCATGAATAATAAACATTTATCATGATATGAGGAAATAAATAATAACTTTATTATTGCCTCTAGGGCATATTCCCTTCATCACATAACACAACAGCCCGGAGAGTCAGCCAGGAAATTCTGGACCCGGTTCCTAACCACAAAGAACCAAATTATGGTCTGTCCGGATGCCGAAGCCCTAGCGGCCTTTAAACATAACATCCGTGAGGAGTGGCTCGCCTGACTTCTGGACAAGAGAAGCCAAAGTCCATGGCAGCCCTCATGACACTCATGACCCGCTTCTGCGCGGGCGAGGATAGCTGGTTGGCTCGTAGCAACAACACATCAAGCAATATTGGCAAATCAGAGGCCAGAGATAGCAACTACAAACCCTGGCACAACAAACACAAACGCCGCAAACATGGTGAAAGCATCAAAGACACGGCAGTCAATGCCGGATTAATAGTTCTAAGTCCGGTCAACGGACAGGGCCACTCAAAAATGACAATTCGGGTCCATCCAGTTTGGACCGCATACTCGACCGTCCATGCCAAATTCATGGCAAACCAGGAACACCAGCCAATCATACCAACAGAGAATGTTGGGTCTTCAAACAAGAGGGCAGGTTAGGCGCCAAAAACAAAGGTAAGGGGTCTCAAAGCGATGACAACGACGAGAAGCCCAGATCACCGAATAGAGGAGGGCAAAAGAAATCTCTCCAGCATATCCAAACGGTGAATATGGAAAACGCCACCCACACTCCCCAACCCGGACCGTATGCACACCCTTAGGGATGTTGACCTAACGAAACCAGTCAGCCCGCAATACAAACTAGGGCCAATCACCTTCAACTAAATGGATCATCCGGTCAACACCAGTTGCGGCAATCCAGCCACACTAGTCCTCAACCCAATAATTGACGAGTTCCACCTCACACAAGTCCTTATGGACGGAGGCATCAGTCTAAATCTGCTTTACCAGTACACAATGCACAAGATGGGAATCGATCATTCGATGATCAGACCCACTAAAGCCACCTTTAGAAGTATTATACGAGGCGTCGAGGCCAGCTGTACCGGCTCCATCGCCCTCGAGGTAGTCTTCGGATCACCAGACAATTACCATGCCGAAGAGTTAATCTTCGACATCGTCCCCTTTCACAGTGATTATCAGGCACTGCTCGGGCGAACCGCGTTCGCTCGATTCAACACGGTGCCACATTATGCCTACCATAAACTCAAGATGCCCGGTCCGCGCGGTGTCATCACGGTTAATGGCGGGGCCGAACTCTCCCTCGGTACCATAGAGTTCGCCGCCACTTTAACAGCAGAAGCAATGGAGGGCACCTTTCAGTCAAATCTTGAGTCGACGGCCAAAACCCCGGACACATCCAAAGTAGTCCGAACTACTTCACGGCAGGATAGCCCAGATCGTCCAGGGCTCAACTAAACATTCCGGCGAAGTCCAGTACATGCCACATATCGCGGCTCAACCGCTCTCCGGCACACAAATATTTCTTACATTTCCTTTGCAGGCTCACCTTTGCGCAGACCGGGACTGGTGACATGGTAACAGCTCGGACGCACAAGGGAATCTTTAGATTCCTTGCGACGTCTATCCGGCTATACTCCGGATCTGCACACATCTTCTTCCTCCCCGGTCCCAGCAGGTTCCACAGTCATATTCCCCTTTTTATCACATTACTTGTACTCATACGCTTCGACGTATTATTCAAATACAACATGTGGATTTATATGACGCTTATTTGTTGTTATTTCTTATTGAAACTCTTTTGTTAAGTGGCATCCGTACACCGCGATATGCCTTTGTCAGGGGCTTCGTTTTACCCATAATACAGCAATAAAGTCTGAACACCTTCACGGAAGTTCGGCACCCCGAACTTATAGCATTATATGCATCAACTCCGAATCATGTCTTGGGTCAAATGCTGGGTTTGCCCGGCTCCCATGTTTTGCTGCCTTATGTTTCGCTATATCGGCTAAGGCAGCACAGGGAGAACTACTACGATTGTGTCCCAGTTCTTCCGGACGAGCACCTCAGTAGAGAAAGCCGAAAACTGAATGTCATGATACGGCGAGAGCTGGTCAGCTGTTCGAGAGGGTGTAAAATCTTTAAGGATTTCTCCCGCATAATGCCATAACCAATGCAGCGTGCGATGGATCAGTTCTTCTTCCGATCATGCGCCTATAGAGCCCCTTGTGCGGTCTTCCGAACACCAGGGGCTGCGCCTACCTTCCTAATGCTCCTATGGCTAAGTGAGAAAGATAAAGCCCTATAGTCCTATTGCCTGGTTCGCTGTGCTGAACACCTCCTTCAAAGGACCCAACACTGGGGTAAAGAGTGATCAGGTTTTATCCCGAACACCCCCGTATTTCTTACGAGGGGCAGAAGCCGACGATTGGCCAATTCTCAGGTTTAATATATAAAACGGCCGCGCAGGAGGGTAAACTTTTATAACAGGCAATAAATAATAGAAATGGCCTTGTTCACACATTACAAAGGACAACATGACTATATTCATGGAAATACAATATCCTTGGTGCATTGCTCCACCGCAAGGCAGGATCCTTTCAGGACACTTTCATAATACAATTCGGGCTTGCGGTGCTCCTTTCCCTCTGGCGGTCCCTCGGTCATCAGCTTTTCAGCATCCATCTTCCCCCAGTGCACCTTTGCGCGGGCAAAGGCCACTCGTGCACCTTCTATACAGACCGACCGCTTGATGACGTCAAGTCGAGGGCAGGCACTAACAAGTCGCTTCACAAGCCCGAAGTAGCTGCCTGGAATCGGCTCGGCGGGTCATAGCCGGATAATCAAACCTTTATGGCTAGTTCGGCCGCCTTATGCAGTTTGATCAGCTGTTTCAGTTGATCGGTAAAAGGCACCGGATAATTCGGTGCCAGATACTGCGGCCAGAAGAGCTTATCCACAGTATTCCCCTCTTCGGCTCGGTAGAATTGGGCGGCATCCGATATGCTGCGAGGAAGTTCCGCAAATATCCCTGGAGAAATCTGAACTTAAAATTAGAAAGCATAATTTTCTTCTGAAATACTTGCTTTACATGGAAAAAGACCTTACCCGCCGTGATCTCCCTCGCCTCTTGGATCTCTTGTAGGGCGTCTTGGGTTTCCCCACGAGCATCGCACACGGCCTGATGAGACCTGGCGAGTTCGGATTCTTTCTCCGTTAAACTCTGCTCCAGGGTCTCGCATTTTTTCATGGTCTCTTGGAGCTCTCGCTTAGCTTCCACAACCTTGGCCTCGTGCTTCTCACGAAGAGCCTGCTCTGCGGCTGCCTTTTCCTCAGCTTGGCAACAACCTTCTTTAGAGCCTCGACTTCGGTCATCACCCCTGGCACAAACCATGACACATATTCTATCATACTGAAAATTCATTCGCACTAAACGCAAACAAGATTTGTGCAAAACTTGTTGATCTTCCAACTGCCTTTTTAACCGGCCAAGCTCCGCTTCGGCCCGCTCCAGACTTTGATTCAGTCCAGAAACCTCCGCGGTATGAGCGACAGTAGCCGCTACAGACACCTGCTTACAAAAGAATAGAGATAGATGTCATCAAATGAGAATTCCTGCGAAAAATATATTTGATCCTCTGTCCGGTTCTTTCATTCACCGGACAGTGTATCAGGGGCTACTATCCATACTATGACACTCTTCGAAACCATATAAAACGTACCTCAAAACCTGTTATAAGGTCGATACATGCTTCATTCAGTCCATTTTTAGCGGACCGAATCTTCTCAATCACCGCACCCTTAAGGGCACGGTGTTCATCGACGATGGAGGCGCTCTTCAGCGCCGCCAATAAAGCACCCGACGCCTCTGGTTGGACAGAGGTTACCGGTGGAATAGGGATGCCCTCGCCAGCCGAGGAAGGCCGCCTGCTTGATTCCGGAGCCGTATTGGTCTACAAAACTGTGTCCGGCTGGGGGCAGAATTCAAGATGGTCCCCGCCATCGACTCCTGTGGGGATCTTCACCCCCATGTATCCGGCCCCTGAGGTTTGACCTCCAGGCGCCACCTTCATGATTTTCTCCGCCCCTCCTTGGACGGAGTCCTTCTGGGACGAAGCCTCGGTGTTGATCACATGTTTGGGGGAGGGGCCTTCGGAGGCGTCCCGCTCTCCATAGCATCCGAGCTCAGCAAGTCCTCGGATGGGGATTGTTCGGAATGGGACCCCGTCGGACTACAAAAAATATGGCTCAGGTTAAAATACTATGCCATGATGGGTCTGGACACATGAATGTGTTCGGATTTTATGTACTTACGAGTTCACTAGGGGTTGGGCCCTAGGATCCCACGTCGGGCTGCTATCGGCGACGGTAGTGGACTCTTTCGGAAGAAGAATTTTCCCCTTTTAGGCGACTCGACCTCCAAGTGTACGGAGGCCGTTCTCTTCTTTCTTCCCCCTGCTGGGGATTCATCTTCCTCCTCCTCGTCCTCTTCGGAGGCGGGTCGGGCACAGTGACGAAGGCCGCCCCGGGTCTTTTTGGCCTCCTTTTCGGTCTTCTTCTCTGGCACCTTGTAAGGCGCCGGGTCCAACATCTTCGTCAGAAGTGGGCCGGCCGGTTCTTCGAGCAGCGGAGCGGGACATTGGATCCGCCCCGCCTTCTTCGTCTAGCCCTAGGAGAGTTGTGTAAAACACGTTAAGAATTTCCCTTGAGTTATGCGAATAAAATGTATGTAACTTACCGAGCTTGCAGGGCGGGACAGTTGGTACCCACAGTCCTCGGCCGAGTCCGGTCATGATTTGCCGGGCTTAAAAAGCACCTTCTAGATGTCTTCGTGCGAGGAGCCAAAGAGCTCTCGTAGGGTCTGGTGCTTGGCCAGATCGAATTCCGATAGATTGCAATTCTGGTGTTGACAAGGTAGGATCCGATGGACTAACATCACCTGGACTACATTGACAAGTTCGATATTCTTGTCGTCCATATCCTTGACGCGCGTCTGGAGCGCCAACAGTTCGTCAGATGAAGACCAGTCCAGACCCTTCTTGAGCTAGGACGTGAGCCGTAGAGGGGCTCCGGATCGGATCTCGGGAGCAGCGGCCCACTTCGCGCCGCGCGGCTCAGTAATGTAAAACCACTCCAGTGCCACTCCCTGACGGAATCATTGAAGGTATCTGTTGTCCATGTGATGTTGGGCATCTTGCTCACCATAGCGCCCCCGCGCTCAGCGTGCTCACCGCCCACTACCTTGGGCTTCACATTAAAGATCTTCAGCCATAAGCCGAAGTGTGGCGGATGTGGAGAAAAGTCTCGCACACGACAATAAATGTCAAGATGTTGAGGAATCAATTGGGGGATAGATCATGAAAATTGATCTCGTAATAATACATGATGTCACGAACAAATGGGTGGAGGGGAAACCCTAGCCCGTGGATAAAATGAGGAAGGAATACGACCCTTTCGTGGGGTTCCGGGGTAGGGACGATCTGTCCCGCCGTCGGGAGACGGTGGCCGATTTTCTAGGCTAGATACCTGCCTCCCGAAGTTTCATGATGTCCTTCTTCCGGACGGTAGAGGCCATCCACTTGCCTCCCGCTCCGGACATATTTGGAGTGGTTCTTCAAAGAAAATGCGAACTTGGGCGCTGGATCTCGAGTGCGCAAGAATGGATGGGCAGGAGAGAAGAAGGCGTGGGTAAAAAGGTGGAACCCTTACCCCTTTATAAGGGCGGAATAAACTATGCACCTCCCCATCTGCCTGGTAAATTCGCTTATTCCCCAAGCGTCGTGATTGATGGCGCGGTTGGGTTACCCACACCCGTATTGATGAGGATCCCGGGATAAGGGGACACGATCTCTGCTTTGACAAGACGTGCCAAGAAAACCGCCTCGCAATATGTGTAGTAGCTGGTTGAGAAAAACAGTTTGAATAATAACCGGGGCCATGGCGTGATGTCACATTATGAAAAGTTGTCAGCAGATTATATTTGTGGAAATATTATAATCTCTACGATGGTATGTGGAATTTGTTTTGCAGAGCCGACACTATCCTTGTGTTCAAATTCTTCTATGGAGTATTTGGAGAAGGAACCCGCCTTGTAATGCCGAAGACAATCTGCGCGTCGGACTCGTGTCATTGAAGCCTGGTTCAAGGGCTACTGAGGGAGTCCTAGATTAGAGGGTCCTCGGACAGCCGGACTATATACCTTGGCCGGACTGTTCGACTATGAAGATACAAGATTGAAGACTTCGTCCCGTGTCCGGGTGAGACTCTCCTCTGCGTGGAAGGCAAGCTTGGCAATTTGGATATGTATATCTCCTCCCTTGTAACCGACTCTGTGTAACCCTAGCCCCCTCCGGTGTCTATATAAACCGGAGGGTTTAGTCCGTAGGACAACGACAATCATACCATAGGCTAGCTTCTAGGGTTTAGCCTCTCCGATCTCGTGGTAGATCAACTCTTGTAATACTCATATCATCAAGATCAATCAAGCAGGAAGTAGGGTATTACCCACATAAGCGCGACATGATTTACAATCAAGTATGATGCATGTCCGGTTTAATGATGCATGGCATGGCAAAGTGCAACAAACAATACTATAAATTAAGTGGAGCTCAATATGCAACAAGTTGCATATTGGAGAAACACCACATTTAATTATTAAATTAACTCTCGTTTATGTACTCAAGAATATTAAGTGTTGTTAAACATGGCAAGAAGTGAAGCATAATTAAACTACCTATCTAGGCAAGTTTTAGTGAGGCCAGAAACAACAAACAACAATTCCGGAAAATCCTCATATGCATATTTCCAATTTGGTACTCCCCTGCCCTAAACACAATTTTAGAGTTGTTAAACATGCAACGTAAGCCACCATGTTAATCTATGCATTTTTCCACTCCAAATACATATAAAGTTTATTAGATTCGGAACTACGGCTATTTAGTTATGAAATAAAGCATTTTAACAAGTCATTATGAAAAATACATGCAAACAACATTTTAAACATCTTTAACATAGATGAAAGTGGCATATTATGAAACTACACAAAATTCTAAGCATTTTACATACATAAAACATTTTAATCCGATGCATGGTTATTTACTTATGAGAAATTTAATATAATGGCATCCTCCTGTAATTATGCATGCACTGGATAAATGGAAAAAATCGCACGGGCTGAAACTGTCTAGCCCAACAAGCACATGAGAGGGGCTGGGTGCTGCTCACCATGGGCCATGGCCCAGTTCGGTGGGAAGGAGGTTGGGCAGGCCGCGAAGGGGCGCGCTGGGACTTGGCGTGGAGGAGGCCGACCCACGGGTGCTCACGTGTCGTGGTTCGATGCGGTCAATGCGACTGGGACGAGCGAGCATCCTCTGCTCGACAGGGAGCAGAGCAGCGATGACAGGGACTTGGCGCTGGCGAGCAGGGGAGCTGGGCGCGGCGGTGTGAACGGAGAGGCGGCAACGACGAGGCACGATAGCGCAGGCACGGGAAGCCGAGGTCGAGCAGGGGGTCCGGCAGGGTGCGAGGGCGCGGAGGAAGCCGACAGCTTCAGGTGAGGCAGGGGAGTCCTGCCGGTGCTGCTGCTCGTCGCCGGCGGGGAGGCACGGCTGGTTGCATGATGGAGGCGCACGGGAGGAGATGAGGTGCGGCCGGCGGGCGGAGGAGACGAAGCCGAGCATGGGATCTCGTTCCTGGCGTCTTGCGGGAGCTCCTGTTGAAGAAAAGATAGAGAGGGACGAGAGAGATCGAGAGAGAAACAGAGGAAGGAGACAGGGGCGCAGGGAATCTGGAGGGCGTCGGGGCCCCCTTGGCTCCGGCGCGAGTGCGCGATGACAGCGGCTGGGCTGGTTCGGGCACCTCGGGGAAGAAGGAGAGGAGGAGCCCGACTTGTCCTTGCAGAGGAGGTCGAGGCGGTTAGCCACCAGGGAGACGGCTGGCGCGACGCCGCGAGATGCAGACGACACCGGTGCAGGGGCGACGCAGGGTCGGTCTTGAGGCGCAGGGGAGTTCCGGCCGGTTGGGATCTAGCAGGGCGAGGTGGACGGGGCAGGGCTTGGGCACCATGGTCATCTTCCTGATAAAAACGAGAGAGGGAGATGAGAGCGGGAGAGGGAAGCAGAGGAGAACGAGAGGCAGGGGAAGGAAGGGAAGGGAAGGGGCGGCGTGGTGGTGCTTGAGCACTGGGCAAGGTAGCCGGCGTGGCGAATGGCAGCGTAGGGAGACGAGTCCGAGCACTCCTACTCGGGGCCTCGGGCAATAGCTTGGTGGGATCGAGGGGAGGAGTGGAGTGGAGAAGGTGGATCTGATTGTGTGGCTGGGGAAAACAAGGAGGTGTTGGCAGGATCAATTGGGTGGATCGGGCAAGATCCCGAGAAAGGAGGAGACCAGGTGGAGCTAGTGGCGGGGCGATGGGAAAAGATGGATGTGATAGGAGACTAGGCTAGGGTTGATCTGCTTATATATCTGTGGAAATATGGTAGGGGCTATCTAGGTCTCTCCGACCGAAATCGGACGGTCGATAAATAAATAGGTAGGGAGTCCAAATAAGAAAACAGAGATGTTTTATAGATGTTTGGAGATGATCCGAATCCACCGGTGATGACTGAGCGGTTCGGGTCCGGGGTAGTTTCGGGCGCACACGCGAGGTTGCGAAGGGGGGGAGGGGGGGTCCATGGCTGTGCAGATAGGTAAGGCGATCAAACAAGAGGGAAACGAGAACCCGGTTGGTCTGAGAAAAGTCAACGGAGACAAGGGGGGAACGCGGCAACTATGAACGTATGCAAGCTTTATGAAAACAAGTTGATGCAATGCTCATGATGACATGATGAATGCAAAAAGCAAATAAAACACACGGCAACAATGAAATAACTGGAAGGCATCTGGAGCGTCGGTCTCGGGTCGTCACAACACTCCCCCACTTACAAGAGATCTCGTCCCGAGATCTAAGGATGGCACCGGAGAGAAACGGAAGAGGAAGAGGTAAAACAAAGTTGCTTCTTTGACAAACGAGTGAAACCACGAACCTTAAGAGGTTGGACAACTTGAAACAAAGAATACAATGGAGATGAACGGGATTGAAAAGCTCCATTAGAAAAGAGGAACAAGGAACATTATGAGAAACGTGTGGGTTGTAAGACATGAAACAAGAGCTTAACGAACCAAAAGAATATGAAACCACACTGGTATAATGAGATAGCCAAGGAACAAGAATGACATAATTTTGACAACCCTCAAGCTGAACATGGAATGAATAGAACAATAACTTGACAAGATAGGAAGATACTTGACAAGAGCAACAACACAATGCCTCCGGGACAAAAGAACGAATGGAATGAAAAGAACGGAGACGACAACAACATCTTCTACCTCAAATGAATTTGATATAGCATCCTTGCAAGAAGGTTAGAACGGAGTTGTTGGAAAACCAACAACGAAATTAATAAGCTTGTAGTGGGCTTATGGAAACATCTCAACATTATGAGGTGACAAACGACCACTAACGGAAACCATTGATTTGATTGGGAGCACCAAAGAGATGAAAAACTTTTTTCACCACGAGAATAGGAGAAAACTTGGATTATCAATAGACACCACAATTAGCAACATTCCTTAGGGAAGGCTTTAAGTGAAACCTATGCCAAGATAACACCAACGAAGAGATGGATGGGTTGAAAAGATCTCCTGGATGAAGAGAAAAAATGATGGGTTTACAATATCTCATTCTTGACTATCTGTGAACCATGACACACAAAGGTAAATTGTGATGAATGGCATAACACCACCTCCAAAGATAAGGCAGAAAGAATTGCACTTCGGAATGCAAGAAGAAGAATAGTTGAACTCCTCAACAGAACATGTGTTGAGCACCATGTTTATTTTAGAGTATAGCTTGGCGGATCATAACTTCGAGAGAAGACTTGAAGAACAATTGAAGAATGAAAGGTATCCTAGACGAACCACCATGTTGAGCCTTTGTGAGAACACCGGTAACAAAAGAATGATCAAACAAAAGGAAAGAGAAGTTGAAAACACAAGGTGAAGCCTTGCAATGATTTAGATGGAGCTACGAAATGAGAAAACTTTGAACTCCAGACAAGAAAGATGACTAACTTGGAACCGAGAATTTTGATGAACCTTCGGAATAAGGAATTAAATTTACTCGATGAAACAAGAATAAGAATTATGTTATGCTTATCCTCATCAAATTTGATTGATAACAAACGGATTTGGCATGCAACTTATTCTTGTTGAAAAGGATTGAGGAGAGATATAGCTCAAACTTGGTAAAATCTTGAACGACTCACCGGTAGGATTTTGGAAAGAACGGATGAGTTGATATGATAACAACGAAAGAGAAATGTTGGACGAACCACCGTAAGAATCTGAAAATCAACGAAGATAAAGAATGAATTGCTGGGAAGAATTTGAAAACGAACAAAGATACTTGGGGAAATTTTATACGGGAGAACAAAGAGATCATGAGCTGGCTAGAGAATACTTGAACGATGCACCGGTAAGATTTGGAGAACGAGAGCCGAAGCTGAGAATGAATAATTCTAAGATGATGGGCTCCGGAGAATCAAACTGAAAGGACTTCTGAATTGCTCTGGATGGGTGAAAATAATTCCTGATGATCGGAACAATTTGAGAGGACGGCATGAAGCTATAACCATGAATCTTCAAGAGAATGGACAAGATTTAACAGAAACTCTTCTTTGGTGACGACGAGAACCACCACTAAAATTGTTGAGATACTTCGAAATGGAGAATTGAATTGTTGAACCAACGATAAAAATGTTTTGAAAGCGATCTTGGAGAAGGCATTTGAATGATGAAAATTCATTCTTACATCATGCTTTTGAAAAGAAATTTCGGAATCGCTCCGGATAAATTAGAAGAGTCAGGTAAGATCCTTGGAAAAGACCTATGGGTTAGGGCCCATTCAAAAGAAAACATCGTTGAATGATTTTAAAAGAGAGATTTGCACCGGTTGAATTAAATGGCTTGAATGAGATAACAACCTCTAAATAGGTTGAACGTATCTTGAATGAAAAGATGAGCCTTCTGAGATATCTTCAGCACTCCAGAACAAATGAATAGCAAGAAGTGAACTTTTATGGGGTGCACCGGCATGAGAAATCATTTGGAAAAAGAGGAAATGGTATGATCAACGCCGAAAGCTTGAATTGAATCCACCGGAGAAGAAAAGAATGATGAATGATGAACTTGAAACTATTGAGCATCTTCATGTGGAAACACCGGATAAGAACATTGAAGGAAAAAAATGGAGAGACTTATCATGAATAAAATGGATAGTTGATTTGATACCTCTGAGTCTTTGAAGAGAAAGGGTGGGAGGGCGGGAAAACAAGGGCAACTTGGGGACGGATGAAACGAACAATGTTGGGAAAACTGAGAGGTGATCTTGCGAATGGGGAAAATGATAGGATCATCTTGACGAGAAGCGAACCGGCTGGAAAAGAATTCACATGACAATCTCGATAACAAGAAGGATTAGTATCCACATTTAAATATGAGAACACCGTTTAGAAAAGGTATGGAATCCACATTTGACTTCGAAGCAACTCGAATACCACAACTCAAAACAAAACAAAGGATTGGCTTGCGGAATAAGCCGGAAACAAACATATGATAGACCCCATATCGTATCATGTGTCTGTTGGAAAGATATCCTACGTGATACTTGAATTCCCACCTAAAAACTCCTGAAACTTTCTGGTTATGCAATCTAGTGTTGGGGATACAGGGAGGCACAATATATATCACATAACAAACAAGCCCTACACTCCAACTGTATCCATCCGTCAACACATAACCAAGAAAACTCCGGAAATCGTGTACCTCGACCTTCGAAAAGCATCCGATATACTAGCTGTGGCAATACTCCCGAACTCCCGCCCCAGTACTGGGTGGCGTCGAGGTTATCTCACCACTAACTGCATATAAGAGATTTTCGATGTCGGCGAAACTCAGGTATACCGGAACTGCAACGATAAAATTGTGATGACAACACCTCAAAGCTCAATTCTCCAGGACACTGCCACAACCCCTAAATGTCAGGAGGCACCAAGTACAATGTTTTCGTCACAAGAATATCGAAACGATCCCAAGATACCTGCGTGATCCTAATTTTTTAGTGAAAATGAGGAGAGGAAAGTCAAAACATCTACGTCAGGAGACCTCACTAGAGCGACGAAGGGGGCCAAGGAGTAAAAAGAATCCTACTCTCCGATATATATAATCCTAAGACTCAAAATAGTTTTCTTCTAGACTCAACAAGGGCAGTGGTTCGATCAATCAAGGGGGCTCCTAAGGCATGTAAGGCTTTGATACCAACATGCAGCGCCCAATATGCGATTCTATCCCAATCACGTGATGAACTCATGATTGGGGCACAACAACATTTCGAGCGCATAGCAAAGTGGATATCATTACAACATACCATGTACTGAATAGATGAGAATACAAGATAAAGGCTTACGCTCGCCACAAGATACAACATGAATACAACAGTTCATCAATACATAGCAGCCAACATACAGAAGATCAGGATCTGACTACGGCTGAAATCAAACGGAAAAGAAGAACGACATCCACCCTGCTAGCCCAGGCTCCCCCGACCCGGAACCTATCCCTTGATCGAAGAAGAAGCAGAAGAACTCCAAATAAGCAAACATCGCACTTGCGACAGATCATCGCATTACCTGTACCTGCAACTTTAGGTGTAGCAATCTGTGAGCCACGAGGGCTCAACAATCCCATTACCATGGGTATCAAGACTAGCAAAGCTTAAAGGGTAAGGGAAGGATAAGTGGTGAGGTGGTAGCAAGCGGCTAAGCATTGTATGGTGGCTAACTTACGAGTACAGAATAAGGTGAGAAACTACGCAAACGGTCGCAAACTACTAATGATCAATAAGTGATCCTGAACTACTTACATTCAAACATAACTAACCGTGTTCTCCTCTCAAACTTCCCCGAAAAGAGACAGTCACAGTTACGCACGCGGTTGGTGTATTTTAATTGAGTTTACTCCAAGTCCTCTACAATCAGATATTAACAAATTCCCATCTTCCACAAAACCACGGGCACGGCTCTTGAAAATTTAAACCCTGCAGGGGTGTCCCAACTTAGCCCATGACAAGCTCACGATCCACAGAGACAATCCTCCATCTCAGGACCCTCCGATCAGACTCGGAATCCCGGTGCACAAGACATTTTGACAATGGTAAAACAAGTCCAGGAAGACCTCCCGATGCACCGACCTAGCCTAATAGGAGTTGCACGATCTCGTTCTCAGGGTACACCGGATGGGACAAGCTACGAGTAAAACCAGCCCTGGAGTTTCCCCGAGGTGGCCCCGCAGGATGCCCGTTTGGGACCAACACCATCAGCACCGGCCCCTCCTGCTATGTAGACAATCCTCGGGTTCAATACGCCCTATGCCAATTAATTATTAGGTTCAAGTATTATTATGGCAAATTCAATGTTGGGCCTTGCTGGAAGAGTTTTATTCAAAGCGAACCGTCAAGAGGGCCCCATACCCCTCATTGTGTTAGGGATGCAAAATCAAGGAACATAACACCGATATGACGGAAACTAGGGCGGCAAGAGTGGAACAAAACACCAGGCATAAGGCCGAGCCTTCCACCCTTTACCAAGTATATATGTGCATTAAAAAATAAGAGATATTGTGATATCCCAAGATATCCATGTCCCAACATGGAACAACCTGCAACTACACCTGCAACTAGCAACTCCATAAGAGGGGCTGAGCAAAGCGGTAACATAGTCAAACAATGGTTTGCTAGGAAGGGACAAAATGTTAAAGGCTATCATGGCAAATTGGGAGGCTTGATAAACAAGTGATAGGTTGCGCGACATAACGATAGCATCGAGGCAAAACTAGCAAAGCAAAGATAGTAGTAAGATCCAAGGTGACGGTCATCTTGCCTAAAATCCCGCTAGGAAGAAGACCTCCATGAAGTAGATGAACGGGCATAGTCGAACGAATCCTCACAATAGCAACAAAACAGGAATTATCGAGAAGGAGCACAACCGGAAAGAAGCAAACAACATAGTAAACAACCATCACATAAGCGTGGCATGATGCACAATCCAGTATGATGCATGTACGGTTTAATGATGCATGGCATGTCAAAGTGCAACAAACAATACTACAAGTTAAGTGGACCTCAATATGCAACGAGTTGCATATTGGAGAAACACCACATTTAATTATTAAGTTAACTCTCGTTTATGTACTCAACAATATTAAATGTTGTTAAACATGGCAAGAGGTGAAGCATAATTAAACTACCTATTTAGGCAAGTTTAAATGAGGCCGAAAACAACAAACAACAATTCCGGAAAATCCTCATATGCGTATTTCCAATTTGGTACTGGTCTTTCCTAAACATAATTTTAGAGTTGTTAAACTTGCAACGTAAGGCCACCATGTTAATCTATGCATTTTCCACCCCAATACATATGAAGTTTATTAGATTCAGAGCTACGGTTATTTAGTTATGAAATAAAGCATTTTAACAAGTCATTATGCAAAATAAAGCAAACAACATTTTAAACATTTGTAACATATATGAAAGTGGCATATTATGAAACTAGACAAAATTCTAAGCATCTTACATATATAAACCATTTTAAGCCGATGCATAGTTATTTAATCATGAGCAATTTAAAATAATGGCATCCTCCTATAATTATGCATGCACTGGATAAATGGAAAAAATCGCACGAACTGGAAAAAAACGCTACATGGGCTGAAACTGTCTAGCCCAACAAGCACAGGAGAGGGGCTGGGCGCTGCTCACCATGGGCCATGGCCCAGTTCGGTGGGGAGGAGGCTGGGCAGGCTGCGAAGGGGTGCACTTGGCCTTGGTGCGGAGGAGGCCGACCCACGGGTGCTCACGTGTCGTGGTTCGACATGGTCAACGCGGCTGGAACGAGCGGGCATCCTCTGCTCGACAGGGAGCAGAGTAGCGATGACAGGGACTTGGCGCCGACGAGTAGGGGAGCTGGGCGCGACGGCATGAACAGAGAGGCGGCAACGACGAGGCACGACGGCGCAGGCGCGGGAAGCCGAGGTCGAGCAGGGGGTCCAGCAGGATGCGAGTGTCACAGCCCTAGAATACCTGAGTGAAATAGTTGCAACTGCACTCATGCATCATGTCTAAAATTTCTGAAAGTTGAATTGAGGTTTGTTGAAACCCTCAGAAATCAGTTCAAAAATAACCAACTTTAAAATCTTCTCAAACGAGTCCAAGAAAATGTTCCTGCTATTCTATAGAAATATTGGCAAGAGGTAAAATTCAAACCAATATTTTATGAGCTCAGAAACATTTATTTTGGCCATTTGAATTAATCCAATAATTATTCGCTTTGGATTTATATTTAATATATATTAAATATAACTCCAATAATTCTGGAAGTTTGTGAGTGGCTTTGTATATATTTTAGCAAGCCATATAAGAACATACAAAAGTTATTAAAATGATTTAGTGGTTAAACTAAATCAGAACAGAGGAAAAGAAATACAAAACAGAAAAAGGAAAGAAACTGACCTGGCGCAGCCCACCTAGCGCCCCAATTGGCCAGCACTATGACAGTCCAACCGGCCCGACTGGCCCAGTGGCCAGTCATCGTTCTCCTCTTGCCAAGAGGACGCAGCGCGCGTGGCCGCCGCTCGCGAGCACGCGCCTCGCCAGCTCCTGCTTGCCGCCGACGCCTTGGACGCCTCCAACGCTGCCAGGCACTCCCCTCGATCCTCTGCACCTTCCCCCTCCATGCAACTCTCTCCCCTCCCCTCTCTGCTCTCTTCCCGAGCGGGCCCGTCGCCGTCGTTCGCCATAGCCGCAGCACCGCCTCCCCTTCGCCCCCTCGACAGGTCCACGAGCTCCACCTCGACCACCTCTTCCTCTTCGCCGAGCAACACATCGCCGGATGCCCCGTGACGCTGCCTTGGAGCCCATCTTCAACCTCCTGCACGAGCGTTGCTATCGTCGATTCACCGCCGTCTGCGCCTCCCCGAGCCTGCTGAGACCGTCAACGACCCCTACGTGAGCCCCTGCTTCGAACCCCTCTTCTACCCCACGCGTTTGCACCCTCTAGGCTGTAGTTCCACCATGGCCGAAGCTCGCCTACGCTCGAGCTTGTCGCAGGCATCACTCCGGCGACCATTTGGTCAGTCCGTGCTGCCTAACACGTTTGACGCCCCACGCCGAGCCTCGCTAGCACCTCCCCGTGCCCGCTTGCACCCCGCAGCCCCACCCACGCACATCACCGAGCTTCGGCCGCCGCTAACCTCGTCGCCGCCGTCGCAACAGGCCATCCCCGATGGCCCCGCGGTCTCCCCTAGACGCGCATGGGCCTGGGCTTTCTCCTGGTGCCCTCACCCGCCATCCCCGTGGCCTGCCATGCGGGCTCCGCCGCGACTTGAGGTCGCCGGCGACTAATCGCTGGCAGTGCTGACATGGCAAGTCATTAGCCACTAATCATGCCCTAACTAACCCCCTAGAGCCACTGCCATGTGGGCCCCTGTACCTGTTTAGGTTAGTTTTATTTTCTGTTTAGATTAGTTCATAAACAGTGGGACCCACCCGAAAGCATTGACTCTGCTGACGTGGCCGTTGACCAGTCCCACCTATCAGCGAGCTAAACAGCCCTATGTCACTGACGTGTGGCCCCCACAGATCAGGTTTGACCTGGAGCGACCCGTTGACCTGCTGACGTCAACCAGACGTCATGCTGACGCAGTTAATAATTTTCTGGATTTAAACTAATTTAGAAAATTTCAGAAAATATCCAAAACTTCTAAAAATCATAGAAATTCAATGGTAACTCCAAATGAAATAAGTTATATATGAAAAATTATCAGAAAAATCCAATCTATCCATCTGTACCATTTCCATGCATTTTGGAACACCTTATAGTTGCTGAACAGGGCAAATCATATGTTTGGCATTTAAAGAATCACATATGGAGTTTGAATTTGAACCTTTGGTTCAAACCAACTTCATTTAACTTGCTGCTAGTTGCATTAGCCCAACACACTCATGCATCATATTGTGCATTGCATTGATTGTGTTTTCCTTCTCTGTTGCCGGTATTTGTCCCCTCTCGATAGACGTGCTTCCGACGACGAGTTCTATGACACCGATGAAGAGATATACTATCTTCAGAAGTGCCAGGCAAGCAAAACCCCTTTGTTCATTTCGATACAATCCCACTATCTCGCTCCTGCTCTCTTTTACTTCATTAGGACAACATCGATTCAACTATTACATGTTGCGGTAGCTGAACCCCTTTTCCTCTGCAGGACCTGTCATTGCCACAGTAAATAGGTGAAACCCACTAGCATTAGTAGGAGTTGTTTGAGCCCTGATGTGCCTACTCATTCATGCTTGTGTGTCATGCCTGCTACTGCTTAGAGTTGAGTCAGGTCTGATTCATCGGGGATGGATTGGAATGGTGATGAGCATGTCCTACTGTTTGTGAGCTAAGTGTGTGAACATGATTTGGTAAAGGTATCGATGAGAGGCCATGAAGGAGTACATGGTGGGTTGTTTCATTGGAACCGGCCTTAAGCACCGAGATCTGTATGCGTGATTTAAGAACCATCTACTACCATGCATTGGGCCTGAAACCAATGGACCCTCTCGGCTTCTTAACCACCCTAGTCCTCTTTCCAGGAGTTGCAACTAGTTTCTGGTGTTTATAGGATATGTGTTGGCGGCCGTGTGTAGTGCTGACCCTAGGGGTGGGCTATGATGCGGTAGATACACCATGGCCGGGTATGCCGGGCGCCCGTTTGGTGTCTCGGAACCCTGTACACATCGTTCGGGGCCGTATGTGGAAACCTCGACCGGACTCCCTGCAGATGGAACCTGGATAGACGATAATCCTGGACTAGAGACTTGAGTGTTTAGGTAGGCCGTGGACGACACTCTCGTTGGGCTTCCGCTTGAAGGTTGCCGAGTACATGTCATGTAAACGACGGTAAGTGGTGAGAGCGTGTATGAAGAATTACATCCCCTGCAGGGTTAACATCATCTATTCGAATAGCCGCGTCCGCGGTAAAGGACTACTTGGTTGCCTGTACAGTTCATAGACAAGTGGAAGTGGATACTCTAAAATGCGCAAGATAAGAGTGAGTGCTATGGATGGCGTTCTCGTAGGGAGACGGGAGCGGATCCATAGTGGTGTATTGATTGGTGAATATGTGGACTCATGTGTGCCACCTCAAAAGAGTTACTTGCAGTAGTAGTCCAGGTTAGCCACTGCGTCAAAGCTGGCTTGTTGCAGTTAAACCCCACCATCCCTTTGTTGATAATGATGCATATGTAGTTAGTTCTGATGTAAGTCTTGCTGAGTACATTTGTACTCATGTTTGCTTAATTTATGTTTTGCAGAGAGACTTCAGTCTCGCTAGTAGTTCCGCGTGGACTTCGACGTTTAGCTTGACACCTCAGCTACAATCTTGTGCCCTTGGTAGGATCTGGTAGATAGTCAGGCTTCTCAGCCTTTTTCATTTGTAGATGTCTGTACTCAGACATGTTAAGCTTCCGCATGTGCTTTGACTTGTATGCTCTGAATGTTGGGTCATGAGACCCATGTTTGTAATATATCGCTCCTTGGAGCCTATTGAATAAATACTTTGTGTCATAGAGTTATGTTGTGATGCCATGTTGTATTTGCACATATCGAGCATATTGTGTGTATGTTATTGAAATTCTTGGTATGTGTGGGATCCGACAACCTAGTTGTCTATCCTTGGTAGCCTCTCTTATGGGGAAATGTAGTCTAGTGCTTCCACTGAGCCATGGTAGTCTACTATAGCCCGGTTCACCGGAGTCCTGCTAGCCCAGTTACTACTGCTCCGGAACACTTAGACTGGCCGACATGTGATCCACTTTGTTCCTGTGTCTGTCCCTTCGGGGAAATGTCACGCGCTGACTTCCGGAGTCCTGGTAGCCTGCTACAGCCCGGGTTCCCGGAGTCTAGTTAGCCTAGTTGCTACAGCCCGGATACACACGCTGATGACCAACACGTTTGATGTTGGTTCATGTATGCTTGTCCCTGTAAGTTAGTGCCACTTTGGGTTCACGACTAGTCATGTCGGCCCGGGTTATTTGCCATATGGATGCTAGCGATACTATCATATACGTGAGCCAAAGGGCGCAAACGGTCCTGGGCCAGGTAAGGTGGCACCCGTGGGAATACCGTGCGTAAGGCCGCAAAGTGATATGATGTGTTACATGCTAGATCAGTCTGACTTAGGATCGGGGTCCTGAAAGCGAGGGCACGGAGGAAGCCGACAGCTTCAGGTGAGGTAGGGGAGTCCTGCCGGTGCTGCTGCTCATCGCCGGTGGGGAGGCATGGCTGGCTGCGCGAGATGGAGGTGCATGGGAGGAGATGAGGTGCGGCCGGCGGGCGGAGGAGACGAAGCCGAGCATGGGGTCTCGTTCCTGGCGTCTTGCGGGAGCTCCTGTTGAAGAAAAGACAGAGAAGGTTGAGAGAGATTGAGAGAGAAGCAGAGGAAGGAGACGGGGACGCGGGGAATCTGGAGGGCGTCGGGGCCCCCTTGGCTCCGGCGCGAGCGCGTGATGACGAGCGGCTGGGCTGGTTCGGGCACCTCGGGGAAGAAGCAGAGGAGGAGCCCGGCTTGTTCTTGCAGAGGAGGTTGAGGCGGTCGGCCACCAGGGAGACGGCTGGCGCGACGCCGCGAGATGCAGATGACGCTGGTGCAGGGGCGACACGGGGTCGGTCTTGAGGCACAGGGGTGTTCCGGCCGGTCGGGATCCGGCGGGGCGAGGTGGACGGGGCAGGGCTTGGGCGCCATGGTCATCTTCTTGATAAACACGAGAGAGAGAGAGAGAAATGAGAGCGGGAGAGGGAAGCAGAGGAGAACAAGAAGAAGGCAGGGGAAGGAAGGGAAGGGAAGGGGCGACGCGGTGGTGCTTGAGCACCGGGCAAGGTCGCCAGCGTGGCAAACGACAGCGCAGGGAGACGAGGCCAAGCGCTCTTGATCGGGGCCTCGGGCAACAACTTGGTGGGATCGAGGGGAGAAGTGGAGTGCTTCGTGGAGGAGAAGGTGGATCTGATTGGGTGGCTGTGGAAAACAAGGAGGTGTTGGCAGGATCGATTGGGTGGATCGGGTGATACATCTCCATCGTATCTATAATTTTTGATTGTCCCATGCCAATATTATACAACTTTCATATACTTTTGGCAAATTTTTATACTATTTTGGGGACTAACATATTGATCCAGTGCCCAGTGCCAGTTCCTGTTTGTTGCATGTTTTTTGTTTCGCAGTAAATCCATATCAAGCGGAGTCCAAACGGGATAAAAACTGCCAGAGATTTTTCTTGGAATATATGTGAATTTTGGGAAGTGAAATCAACGCGAGACGATGCTCGAGGAGCCCACGAGGCAGGGGCACGCCCCAAGGGGGTAGGCGTGCCCTTGACCCTCGTGGACACCCCGTAAGGTGCTTGTTGCCCTTCTTTCTTCTCAAGAAAGCTAATATCCGGATAAAAATCGTGTCCAAATTTCAGCCCAATCGGAGTTACGGATCTCCGGGAATATAAGAAACGGTGAAAGGGCAGAATCTGGAACGCAGAAACTGAGAGAGACAGAGAGACAGATCTAATCTCGGAGGGGCTCTCGCCCCTCCCATGCCATGGAGGCCATGGACCATAGGGTAAACCCTTCTCCCATCTAGGGAGAAGGTCAAGTAAGAATAAGAAGGGGGGCTCTCTCCCCCTCTCTTCGGTGCTGGAACGCCACCGGGGCCATCATCATCACCGCAATCTACACTAACAACTTCACCGCCATGATCACCAACTCTTCTCCCTCTATGCAGTGGTGTAACCCCTCTTTTACCCGCTGTAATCTCTACTTAAACATGGTTCTCAATGCTATGTATTATTTCCCAATGATGTATGGCTATCCTATGATGTTTGAGTAGATCTGTTTTGTCCTATGGGTTAATTGATGATCGTGATTGGTTTGAGTTGCATGTTTTATTATTGGTTCTGTCCTATGGTGCTCTCCGTGTCGCGCAAGCGTGAGGGATCCCCGCTGTAGGGTTTGCAATATGTTCATGATTTGCTTATGGTGGGTGGCGTGAGTGATAGAAACACAGGCCCGAGTAAGTAGGTTGTTTGCGAATGGGAATAAAGAGGACTTGATGCCTTATAATGCTATGGTTGGGTTTTACCTTAATGATCTTTAGTAGTTGCGGATGCTTGATAGAGTTCCATTCATAACTGCATATGATCCAAGAAGAGAAAGTATGTTAGCTTATGCCTCTCCCTCAAATAAAATTGCAATAATGATTACTGGTCTAGTTATCGATTGCCTAGGAACAAATAACTTTCTTGTTTGACAACAAGCTCTCAACTAAAACTAACTTAGTTGTGTCTTCATCTAAACAGCCCCTAGCTTTTATTACATGCTCTTTATTATCTTGCAAACCTATCCTATCACACCTACAAAGTACTTCTAGTTTCATACTTGTTCTAGGTAAAGCGAACATTAAGCGTGCATAGAGTTGTATCGGTGGTCGAAAGAACTTGAGGGAATATTTGTTCTACCTTTAGCTCCTCATTGGGTTCGACAATCTTACTTATCAAAAGAGGCTACAATTGATCCCCTATACTTGTGGGTTATCAAGACCTTTTTCTGGTGCTGTTGCCTGGGAGTTATAGCGTGGGGTGAATACTCTCGTGTGTGCTTGTTTGCTTTATCACTAAGTAATTTTTATTTGCTGTTCTAAGTTGTTCTCTATCTTTAGTTATGGATATGGAACACGAAATACCAAAAAAATAGGTTTACTTGCTACTCATGGAGATGGGGAACCTCCTAAAACCCTCGATGCTCATTATGTGAAAGATATTATGTACTACTTTGATAATCCTAAGAAAACCCCATTCAACTTTATAATGGGAGTAACGTTGGATCAACGTGAATACTTTAGGGATTATCGCTTGACTCAAAAATGGAAACTATTATGGGATCAAATTTATATGTTGCATTGGTATGCTCGACAACTATGCTTGAGATATGCTTATACTTGTTGCTCTAGGATGAAGGATCCACACCTTCCCTTTTCATGTGAATTTAATGATAATGAAACCTTAGATTCTTATGCTAATGGTATATATGATTACTATGATGTGGAACAAATAGAAGAATTCGTTGCTTTTATGGGTGCTTATGAAATTGAATCTTTGTTTAAAGAGTTTGAAGATTTTGATGATTCAGTTTATAGACCTGAAAATTTAGCTATCCTTAAATATTGCTATGAGAATTATAAATACAATTATGATATTGATGAATTTATTGAGAAAGTCTCCGCTGTCCGAGAAGAGATTAATATTTTTCAAGAGTCTATGGAAGAAGAAATTGATGAAACTGTGAGCTCATTGGATGAAAAAGATGATGAGGAGAGCGAAGAACAAAAGGAGGAAGATTGGATTAGCTACCCGTGCCCACCTTCTAATGAGAGTAACTCTTCAACTCATACATTGTTTAATTTCCCTTCGTGCTTACCAAAGGATGATTGCTATGATGATTGTTATGATCCCGTTGATTCTTTTGAAATATCCCTTTTTGATGATGCTTGCTATGCTTGTGGCCTAGACGCCAATATGAATTATGCTTATGGAGATGAACTTGCAATAGTTCTTTATGTTAAACATGAAATTGTTGCTATTGCACCCACGCATGATAGTCCCATTATCTTTTTGAATTCTCCAAACTACACTATATCGGAGAAGTTTGCACTTATTACGGATTATATTGATGGGTGGACTTTTACCATTGCACATGATAATTTTGATAGTTATAATATGCATGTGCTTTCTGCTCCTACTTGCAATTATTATGAGAGAGGAACTACATCTCCGCCTCTCTATGTTTCCAACACGATAAAATTGCAAGAAACTGTTTATACTATGCATTGGCCTTTACTATGTGTGCATGAATTGTACTTTTATGACATGCTGATGCATATGAAGAGAGTTAGACTTCGTCATTACATGATATATGTTGCTTTGTGCTCACTACTAAATCACAAATCACTGTTAATTAAAATTGGCTTTGATATACCTTGGGATCCGGGTGGATTCATTACTTGAGCACCTTATGCCAAGCTTAATGGCTTTAAAAAAAGCGCTGCCAGAGAGACAACCCGGAAGTTTTAGACAGTCATTTATTTCTGTTGAGTGCTTTTATATAGTTTAAAAAAATAAAAAATAAAGAGGGGAACCCAAAACTTTTCAAAAAAAGGAAAGTGAAAGTGAGAGAGACAAGCATTGTTGAAGTGGGGGAGCTCCTTGAACTTTGTTCATGCTCACGGAAACTTTGTGAATCTTGATTACAGAAAATTTTCAACAAAAACAATTATCTCCTTGTACAATTCCTTTGTATTATAAAAAGAATGTGCCAAGATTTTCCTTTAGGATGTTTACATTGCTTGTTGGTTTGTGCGGTGCATAATAGAAACTTTGGCTGAAGTGCACGATTTTACATTTTTTACTGGAACGTCAAACGGTTCTGAAATTTTTTGCAATGTCTTTCTATACAAATTGTTTATTTTTCCTAATTTTTTTCATAATTTTGGGAGTAGCATAAGTATGGTGAATGTTCATATTACTACAGACTGTCCTGTTTAAGACAGATTCTGTTTTTGATGCATAGTTTGCTTGTTTTGATGAAACTATCAATTTCTATCAGTGGATTAAGCCATGGAAAAGTTATATTACAGTAGCTACAATGAAAAAACAAAATATGAATTGGTTTTAAACAGTACTTAGAGTAGTGATTCACTTTATTATACTAACGGAACTTACCGAACTTTCTGTTAAGTTTTGTGCGATTGAAGTTTTCAAGTTTTGGGAGAGATCACGATGGATGAAGGAATAAGGAGTGGCAAGAGCCTAAGATTGGGGATGCCCGAGGCACCCCAAGGAAATATTGAAGGACTCCCAAGCAACCAAGCTTGGGGATGCCCCAGAAGGCATCCCCTCTTTCTTCTAACAATCATCGGTAATTTTACTTGGAGCTATATTTTTATTCGTCACATGATATGCGTAAATCTTGGAGCGACTTTTGCATTTAGTTTTCATTTTTCTTTTATGCACCATGCTGGTATGAGATAGTCCTTGGTTGATTTATAGAATTCTCATTGCACTTCACTTATATCTTTTGAGTATGGCTTTATAGAATGCTTCATGTGCTTCACTTATATCTTTTGAAGTTTTGATTGCCTGTTTCTATTCACATAGAAAACTGCCATTTGTAGAATGCTCTTTTGCTTCACTTATATTTATTTAGAGCGTGGGAATATCTTTTGTAGAAAGGATTAAACTATCTTGCTTCACTTATATCTATTTAGAGAGATGATAGGAACTGGTCATTCACATGGTTAGTCATAAAATCCTACATAAAACGTGTAGATCACTGAATATGATATGTTTGATTCCTTGCAATAGTTTTGCGATATAAAGGTGGTGATATTAGAGTCATGCTAGTGGGTAGTTGTGGATTGTAGAAATACTTGTGTCGAGGTTTGTGATTCCCGTAGCATGCACGCATGGTGAACCGTTATGTAACGAAGTTGGAGCATGAGGTATTTATTGATTGTCTTCCTTATGAGTGGCGGTCGGGGATGAGCGATGGTCTTTTCCTACCAATATATCCCCCTAGGAGCATGCACGTAGTACTTTGTTTCGATGACTAATAGATTTTTGCAATAAGTATGCGAGTTCTTTATGACTAATGTTGAGTCCATGGATTATACGCACTCTCACCCTTCCATCATTGCTAGCCTCTTCGGTACCATGCATTGCCCTTTCTCACCTCGAGAGTTGGTGCAAACTTCGCCGGTGCATCCAAACCCCGTGATATGATACGCTCTGTCACACATAAGCCTCCTTCTATCTTCCTCAAAACAGCTACCATACTTACCTATTATGGCATTTCCATAGCCATTCCGAGATATACTGCCATGCAACTTCCATCATCATCATATACATGACTTGAGCATTCATTGTCGTATTGCTTTGCATGATCGTAAGATAGCTACCATGATATTTTCATGGCTTGTCCTTTTTTGATATCTTTGCTACGCTAGATCACTGCACATCCTGGTACACCGCCGGAGGCATTCATATAGAGTCATATCTTTGTTCTAGTATCGAGTTGTAATATTATAGTTCTAAGTAAATAAAAGTGTGATGATCATAATTATTAGAGCATTGCCCCAAGAAAAAAGAGAGGCCAAAGAAGCCTAAATAAAAAAGGGGGCCAAAGAAGCCCGACAAAAAAAAGAAAAAAAAGAAAAAAAAAGAGAAGGGACAATGTTACTATCCTTTTACCACACTTGTGCTTCAGAGTAGCACCATGTTCTTCATATAAAGGGTCTCTTGAGTTATCACTTTCATATACTAGTGGGAATTTTCATTATATAAGTTGGCTTGTATATTCCAACGATGGGCTTCCTCAAATGCCCTAGGTCTTCATGAGCAAGCAAGTTGGATGCATACCCACTTAGTTTCCAGTTTGAGATTTCATACACTTATAGCTCTTAGTGCATCTGTTGCATGGCAATCCCTACTCCTTGCATTGACATCAATTGCTGGGCGTCTCCATAGCCCGTTGATTAGCCACGTCGATGTGAGACTTTCTCCCTTTTTTTTCTTCTCCACACAACCTCCACCATCATATTCTATTCCACCTATAGTGTTATGTCCATGGCTCACGCTCATGTATTGCGTGAAAGTTGAAAAGGTTTGAGAACATCAAAAGTATGAAACAATTGCTTGGCTTGTCATCGATGTTGTGCATGATTTGAATGCTTTGTGCGGTGAAGATGGAGCATAGCCAGACCATATGATTTTGTAGGGATAACTTTCTTTGGCCATGTTATTTTGAGAAGACATAATTGCTTTATTAGTATGCTTGAAGTATTATTGTTTTTATATTAATATTAAACTTTTGTTTTGAATCTTACGGCTCTGAACATTCATGCCACAATAAATAAATAACATGGATAAATATGTTAGGTAGCATTCCACATCAAAAATTCCATTTTTATCATTTACCTACTTGAGGACGAGCAGGAATTAAGCTTGGGGATGCTTGATACGTCTCCAATGTATCTATAAGTTTTGATTGTTCCATGCTATTATTTTATCTGTTTTGGATGTTCTATATGCATTTATATGCTATTTCATATTACTTTTGGGACTAACCTATTAACCTAGAGCCCAGTGCCAGTTCCTGTTTTTCCCTATTTTTGAGTTTTGCAGAAAACGAATACCAAACCGAGTCCAAACGGAATAAAACCTTTGCGATGATTTTTCTTCGACCAAAAGACAACTAGGAGACTTGGAGAAGTCGGAGGAGCCACGAGGCGGCCACACGGACGGAGGTATGACGCCCTCGATTCAATCTTACACTAATCATACACGCAAATGTGTACGATCAAGATCAACGATTCACGGGAAGATATCACAACACAACTCTAGACACAAATTAAAATAATACAAGCTTTATATTACAAGCCATGGGCCTCGAGGGCTCGAATACATAAGCTCGAATACACAAGAGTCAGTGGAAGCAACAATGTCTGAGTACAGAAATAAGTTAAACAAGTCTGCTTTAAGATGGCTAGCACAAAAGCAACACGATCGAAGAGGCAAGGCCTCCTGCCTGGGAGCCTCCTAACTACTCCTGGTCATCGGTGGCCTCCACGTAGTAGTAGGCACCCTCGGGGTAGTAGTAGTCGTCGGTGGTACCGTCTGGATCCTGGGCTCCACCATCTGGCTGCGACATCCGAGAAGTGGAAGAAGGGGGAAAAGAGGAAGCAAAGCAACTTTGAGTACTCATCCAAAGTACTCGCAAGACTTACATCAGATCTAAACTAAGTATGCATATGTATCAAAGGAAATGGGCTGTATTTGTGGACTAAACTACAGAATGCCAGAAGAGAAGGGGAAAGCCTAGTCCTATCGAAAACTAGCATCTTCAGCATCTTCAGCGGTCTTGCAACAATAGAAGAGTGCAGACTAGCATAAAGTAAAGTAGTAGGAGTGTCACCAACCTCGCCCAGAGATTCTACCAAGACCCCCTGTGAGGAAGCAGTCCTAGAGCCATACTATCCAGTTATCACCTCAAGTATCTAGTTCTAGTTGTATCGATCGGGATACAACTCCAAGTGTCCGTTACCGTAGGGCAGGCTATCGATAGATGTTTTCTTCCCTCCAGGGGTGCACCAACTTACCCACCATGCTCAATTAACTCTGACCGGACACACTTTCTTGGGTCATGCTAGGCCTCATCCAAACAATACGCTGCTACCCGACCTAGGCTTAATAGAGAGGTCAGCACGTCGGACTAAACCTATGCCACCAGGGGTCATGGGCCATCGCCCCGGGAACTCCTGCACGTAGCTAACGCGGCCGGTGAGTAGACCTAGCTACCTCCTTAAAAGGCAGGTGCTTACGCAGTCCAACCCGGTGCGCGCCGCTTAGTCGCTGACGTCTAATAAGCTCCGGCTGATGCATACGACGCAGAACACCCATACTATGCCCACGTGATGGTTAATGCTATCAGGCCAGAGGCTCCTCAGATCAAATATCCAAACCGTTAGTGTGTTGGTAGTGTGGTCACAAGCAGAGACTCACGAAAGATGTGACCCCATCGCCCCGTCTCGAGGACTTGCGGCAAGGGCTAAGAATGCCCGGCCATGCCCCGTAAGAATCTCGCGGGAACCTTCCAGGTCAACCCGACTCCACATCACTCGCAAATAAGCTCGCGCGGGTACCCCTCAGGGCGGACCCGTCTTTAGTAACATGGTTCAGTGTAAAGTCATAGTAACCATAGTAACTATGTGTCTAACACCGAGGGGAACCCTGAGGAACCACCCTCGATGGATTCCACTCGATGTAATATTCAAGGTGAACGAAAGAGGAACCAACCTCGAGGTTCACTCTTGAGGGGTTGCACGACAGAGTCATATCAGAAGTGGTTAAGGAGGAAATCATGCTTGATGACCACGACCGAATAGCTACACTACAGAGATCTCATCAGGAGTGATGTATGAGGTGTCACCCTCGGCACTCGATAGTAACTCTGCAGAGTCGTACAACTAGGGGGGGTGATGTGCGGTGTCGGGGCCTGGTCATCAATCACGTTGACCGAGTCATCGAACATAAAGTGGGGCAACAAGGACAAGGTGGGGGTCACTGATGGATCACTAACCAACCTATACTAAGCAGTTTAGGATAAGCAGGTAGGTAACAATAAGCAGGTAACAAAAACAAGCTATGCATCAGTGTAGGATCATACAGAAAGTAGTAGCAGTTCTAATGCAAGCATGAGAGGGAAATAAATGGGCGATATCGGAATGCTCAAGGGGGGCTTGCTTGCCTGGAAGCTGTGCTGAAAAGGAAGAAGTGTCATCGACGTAGTCGATTACAGGGGCGACATCGGTCTCAGGGTCTACCAGAGAGAAGAGGGGGAAGAAACAATAAATATAAAACAAACAAAGCATCACAAAGCATAACATGGCAATATGTTGTGCCGGGTGTGACCCAATGTATGTCTACACGATATAGGTAAAGGGGGAATTCAACCGGGAATGTTTTCCTGGTTCCGGACCTGTGTCAGACAGATGACCGGAGGGGAAAAGTTCCATGTTCAAATAGTTAGAGGCATCTGACAGTTATGTGGGTAGCGTATTCAGGTTCGTCTTGTTTTTCTGAGCAACTTTCATGTAGAAAACATTTTCATCCGAGTTACAGATTAATTTCTATGATTTTCTAAAGATTTAATCATTTTCTGGAATTATCTAAATTAACAAAAATGGAATTATGATGTCAGCATTGCGTCAACATTCGACTGACCTGCTGACTCATCAAACTGACAGGTGAGGCCCACCTGTCAGCCTCTCCGGGTTAAATAGTGGGTTAAACTAATCTAACACACTAATTAGAGGGGTGGGCCCCAAGTGTTAGTGACTAACTAACTACTAATTAATTAACAGATTTTAACTAGCAGTTTTATTTATTTATAAAAAACGTTTAAGCTAGTGGAGCCCGCATGTCAGTGGGTCAGAGTGCCCAGTCAGCAGTTGACCCAGTCAATAGGGTCAACTGGGGCCCGTGGGGCCCAGCGGCAGTGTCATAGGGGGCCCACTTGTGGGGCCACGTCGGCGACGACCGGAGACACGACGCCGGTGGCCAAAACAGCGGCGGGGCTCGCCGAACTTCACCAGAAATCACGGGCAGGGGGTCTTTTGGCGCGGGACTTGGCGCGTTCGAACAAGCCACGAAGGCGCGTCGACTGGGGGCGGTGGCGTCGCCGGAGTTGGCCGGAGCTGCGCCGACGAGCGGCGAGGGCGGCGGCGGTGTTCGGGCCTCTTTCAAAACATGGCAGGAGCTTCCTAGGAGTGCGGTTGGGGCTGCGACTGGGTGATGCACGCGTCCTGGAGCACGCTAGTGAATTGCGCTGGGGCTCGGGAGCGTACGGCGTGCGGGCGGCGGCCGTGGCGGGCGGCGGAGCTCACCTCCGCGGGGACGGTGATGGGACGTGCTAGAGCATGAAAGAGAGGAAAGGGAGCTACGCAGAGGCTCACCTAGCGGGCACACGGTGGCCCCATGAACGCTTAGGAGCAGCAGATCGTCGTCGGGGAAGAAGGGGATCGCCGACGACCCGAGGAAGACGATGATGTGGTCGGCGATGCAGAGCTCCTTGGTCCTTCCAGCGGCTCCAGAGGACGCGGCTGTCCACGGCGATGCCGACGAGCACGGCCAGGCCGTGTTGAAGGCACGGTGGCCGCCGAGATGATGAAGACGCTGCGGCGGTGGCGCTCGGAGGTGGATCGGGAACGAGGGGGAGAGGCAACTCACAGGCGGAGAGGGCGAGGGGATTCTGGGAGTGGGTGGAGGTAGGTGGGGAAGGACTCGAGGAGTCGGAGGGGAGGCGCGGGGCCTTATCCCCTCGCCGAAGCCGGTGAGGTGGTCCGGCGGCGACGCGCGGGTGCGCGCCCTTGGTCGATTGAACACTGGGAGGGGGAACAGGACCGGGGAGAGGTAGGTGGGCCGACCTGCTTGGATGGGCCGAAGCCTAAGGGGAGGCCAGGGGCTTTCTCTCCCTCCTCTGATTTTCCTTTTTCTTTTTTTCTTTTTCCAGCAGCTTTTGCATTTTCTTTTTGCCACTAATGACTTTGCAAAATTATGCCACTGGCTAAAACAATTCCAAATAATTATTGTGCACTGCCACAAAAATGTTGGGAATGTTTTGAATCCCTTTGGATTTATTCAAAAAGAATATGGCATTTTAAAAGGCTATTTTGGCTCTGTTAAAAAGCATTAGGCCCATTTAGAGTTGATGATGATGTTGTGTTCTTTAACAGCAAATGGTTTTGGATTATTTGCTAAAAGGTGAACATTTTTCCAACAAGTTTTAATCAACTTCATTTTGCACTTTGAAGTTGAATGGAATTCAAAGAAGGAATTTGAAATGAGATATTATCCCAACATGATTATCATTGCAAATATCAGTAGCTTAGCATCATCATGATGGATTACTGTAGCTCCATTACATAGGGGTGTTATAATTCTCCTCCTATATAAGAAATTCTCGTCCCGAGAATTAAGAGGTAGAAGGGAAAAGATCGGGGTATTCGGCACGGAGGTTATCCTCGCGTTCCCAAGTGGCTTCATCCTTAGTATGATTTGACCATTGCACCTTGAGGAACTTGGTAACCTTCTGGCGTGTTCGACATTCAGCTTCTTCAAGAATGCGGATCGGATGCTCTTTGTATGTGAGATCATCTTGAACTTCAATTATTTCCAGATCCACTTCACGTTCTAGATCCTTGAAGCATCGACGAAGTTGCGACACGTGGAAGACGTCATGGACGTGAGAGAACTGAGGTGGCAACTCCAATTGATAAGCCACCAGTCCACAACGGGAGAGAATGTGGAAAGGACCAATGTAGCGCGGAGCAAGCTTTCCCTTGACTATGAACCAATGAGTGCCTCTCAAAGGAGTGACACGCAAATAAGCTTGTTCACCAGGTTGATAAGTCGAACCCTAGTGTTTCCGGTCATAGTTGCTCTTCTGGCGGAACTGGCCCACCTTGAGATTATCCCAAACAATGCGAACCTGCTCTTCAGTTTGTTGAATAATGTCTGGACCAATGAGCATCCGTTCCCTAGTTTTTGAACAATTCAGAGGGGTTCGGCACTTACGCCCATAATGTACTTCGAAGGGTGCCATTTTTAAGCTGGCTTGATAACTGTTGTTATACGAGAACTCCGCATAAGGGAGAGATTCTTCCCACTTCTTGCCGAAAGAAATAACACACGCTCGAAGCATGTATTCAAGAATTTGATTGACTCGCTCGACTTGGCCATGGGATTGGGGATGATAAGAAGTGCTAGGTAATATGAGTTCCCATTGCCTCTTGGAAACTATCCCAAAACTTTGAAGTGAATATACTACGGCGGTCTGAACTGATCTCCTTTGGAATGCCGTGGAGTGACACAATTCTGGAGATATACAAGTTTGCTAATTGACTAGCAGTGGTAGTCTCCGTGACTGGCAGAAAGTGAGCAACCTTCAAGAATTGGTCGATGACGACAAAGATAATATCGTTACCTTTCTGAGACTTAGGAGGGCCAGTGACGAAGTCCATCTGAATCTTATCCCATTTCCATTCAGGAATAGGGAGAGGTTGTAGAAGCCCAGCCGGTTTCTGATGTTCTGCTTTGATGCGACAGCAAACATCACATTCTTCGATATATTGAGCAATGTATTGCTTCATCTTTGACCACCAATACTTCTGACGAATGTCTAAGTACATCTTGGTACTTCTCAGATGAATAGAGAGAGGGGTGTCATGTGCTTCTTTCATCACCTTCTCTATCATAAGCTCGAACCGGGGTACTACAATACGATCTCTGAAATATAAGGTTCTATCTTCACCAAGTGAGAAATCTCTGGATTTCTCTAAGGCAAGATCCTATTTCATCATATCGACATGAGCATCTTTGGCTTGAGCAGACTTGATTGCTTTCAGAAGAGTTGGTTCCAAGACAAGGTTATTCAGAGAACCCCGTGGAACTAGTTGAAGCTTCATCTTGCAAAGTTCTTCATAAAGGCGGGGTTGAGCTTTGTAAACCATGTGGTTGTTTCAATAATATTTACGGCTCAGGGCATTGGCCATTACATTAGCCTTACTAGGGGTATAGGATATACTGCAGTTGTAGTTAGCAATAGCTTCCATCCATCACTGCGGAGGTTCAGATCTGGCTGAGTAAACAAGTACTTAGACTCTCATGATCGGTGAAGATCTGGCATCGATTACTGAGAAGGTACAGTCGCCATAGCTTCAGTGCATAGATAACCGCAGCAAGCTCGAGGTCATGAACTGGGTAGTTCTCTTCATGAGGACGCACTTGACGGGTGGCATAAGCAATCACCCTGCGCTCTTGCATTAGGATACAGCCTAATCCTTGTGGTGAAGCGTCGCAATAGATGACGAAGTCCTTGCGAGAATCAGGGGGAGCACGCACTGGGGCAGATGCCAGCTTGTCCTTGAGTGCCTGGAAACTTTCCTGACATTTTTCAGTCCAATCGAACTTAATGCCTTTGTGTAGCAGATTAGTCAGGGGCTTGGCAATATTGGAGAAGTTCCCAGCGAAACGGCGGGAATAACTACCAAGGCCGAGAAAGCTTCTGACTTGCTTAACAGTCTTCGGAGGGGTCCAGTCAAGAATAGCCTAAACTCGCTCTGGGTTGACAGCAATACCATCTTTGGATATGACATGACAAATGTAGGTTACTTCGGGAAGCCAGAATTCGCACTTGGAATACTTGGCATAAAGTAGATGCTCTCGAAGCTTCTCTGGAACAAGTCGAAGATGTTCAACATGTTCTTCTTTGTTCTTTGAATATACCAGGATATCATCCAGATAGACCACGACGAACTTGTCGAGGTAATCCATGAATATGTAGTTCATCAGACGGGAGAATGTGGCAGGAGCATTGGTTAGACCGAATGACATGACGGTGTACTCGTACGAACCATAACGAGTGACGAATGCGGTCTTTGGAATATCCTCTCCACGAACATGGATCTGGTGGTAACCCAACCTCAAGTCGAGTTTAGAGAATATCGATGAACCAGCCAGTTGATCATACAGATCATTGATCCGAGGAAGGGGGTATTTGTTCTGAATTGTAGCTTGGTTGATAGGACGGTAGCTTGGACCAAACGGTTCGTTCCGTCCTTCTTCTTGACGAAGAGAGAAGGTGCTCCCCATGCAGAGGAACTTGGACGAATGAAACCCTTGTGAAGAGATTTGTCGATTTCCTCCTTAAGTTCAAGGAGCTCATGAGGCGGCATCTTGTAGGGTCTTTTGGCGATAGGAACGGTGCCTAGTTTCATGTCGATGGCAAACTCGACAGCCCGAGTAGGAGGTATTCTTGGAAGTTCTTTTGGAAAGACGTCTAGGAAGTCGTGAACAACTGGAATCTTTTCAATTCCCTCAAGAGGTGTTGCGTTCAACGCATTCAAGACATAAAATCGTGCTTCAGCATTTTGAACAAACTGAGCACGGTAGGTTACTATCTCATCGGAAGGATGTAGGAGGTGAACGACCTTGGTGGCGCAAACAATAGAGGCAGTATGTGCTTTCAACCATTCCCTTCCCAGAATGAGGTCAATATTGGAACACTTCAGAATAATGGGGGAGGCAAAAATTCCAACCCTTCTATTTCAACTGAAATGTTGTGGCTAACCATGGAGGTTTGGCATTGGCCCGCAGGGGTTTTTACCACTTGTGGAGTGTGCATCTCTTCATATTGAATGCCATGCATGAATGCAAAATCTTCTGATATGAAAGAATGTGATGCTCCTGAATCAAACAAGACAGATGCTGGTACTGAATTAACTAGAAGAGTACCCATCATAGTAGCAGGCTGGTCTTGAGCTTCATTCAGATCAATGTTGTTAGTCTGCCCACGACCATAAGTTTGGGCATTTTTGTTGCGGGGTTGATTGATACCACGAGCATTAGAAGGCAGAGCCAGCTAATTCTGATTCTGAGGGCAGTTCCTGGATGGTGACCTGGAAGGCCACACTTGAAGCACAGACCATCATTGGGATTGGCAGTAGGAGTTTGGGGTGGTACAACTCTAAGAGGCCGCCTCTGCGGTGGAGGGGGAAGACGAGGTGTAGCATAGGACTGTCTTGGTGCAGGTGTAGTTGGACGATACATGATGTGGGGGATCCATATCCGACGCTTCTGTGCTGACGGGCCTGAAGATGAGCCAGCGTCATGGCTGCGCCTGAGGGATCCCTGGTGTTCTTGAAGACCAGTCACAACCTTAATAGCCTTGTTCACTATGGTGGCGAAATCAGCAAAGTCATGCACCAGGAGTGCTAGCTTGATGTCAGGGTGAAGTCTGTGACAGAACTTTTCTTGCTTACGAGCATCAGTTGCAATGTATTCTTCAGCGTAACGGGACAAGTCCAATAATTCCTGCTGATAAGCATCTACAGACTTGTTGCCTTGGGTGAGGTTGCGGAAATATCGCTTCTTCCTATCCATGATTCCCTGAGGAATGAAGGTGGCATGGAAGGCAACTTGGAAATCTGACCAAGTAATGACTGTTCCAGTAGGCAGGGTACACATGTGGCTGTCCCACCATTGAGCAGCGGGACCCTTCAGAAAGAATGATGCAAAGGTGACATAGCTATCAAGGGCCACGCTAGCAGAATCCATTTCATACTTGATGTCGCGGAGCTAGTCATCAGCATCAAGGGGCTGAGTTGAGCTGCGGTAGATGGTTGGGTTGAGGCGCATGAAGTCCTGCAAAGTTATTGGGATTGGCTGTTGATTCATGTTCAGACGAGGAAATAGAGCCATCATTCCTTCCATGAACTGGCAATTCAGCTCAAACTGTTGCATCATTCCGGCCATGAATAATTCAGGCGGCGGTGGAGCATGGCCACCACGGCCACGACCAGCGGGTCTAACCATCCTGCTAACATGTAACAGGGGTAGTTCACCATCGAGCATTTGTAAAGACAAAGGATCATACATGACGAAACATGCATAATGAAAGAGGTACGATGGTTACCACATAGTAGTCAACACGATAGTGTGTGCACTATTCAGAATACTATTCTAAGGAATAACTATGGCTTATCCAACTTTGGAATGAATGTGGTCACAGGATCCTGATGTTAGAGTTAATAAATTCGTTTAAACCGAATGGAACAGAGATTAGAGTCCCAGAGTATAGACGAGGAGTAAAAGATCCTAATACCACCCCATGGCGACGTGGTCCTATAAGACACACTGCCAATGTTTGTAAAAAAATCAATGACTAGACTCAACTTAGGCCAAGGAGTTGGGAAGGGGGCTACCTACAGGCAGTCGGCTCTGATACCAACTTGTGACGCCCTCGATTCAATTGTACACTAATCATACATGCAAATGTGTACGATCAAGATCAAGGACTCACGGGAAGATATCACAACACAACTCTAGACACAAATTAAAATAATACAAGCTTTATATTGCAAGCCAGGGGCCTCGAGGGCTCGAATACACAAGCTCTAATACACAAGAGTCAGCGGAAGCAACAATATCTGAGTACAGACATAAGTTAAACAAGTCTGCTTTAAGAGGGCTAGCACAAAAGCAACACGATCGAAGAGGCAAGGCCTCCTGCCTGGGAGCCTCCTAACTACTCCTGGTCGTCGGCGGCCTCCACGTAGTAGTGGGCACCCTCGGGGTTGTAGTAGTCGTTGGTGGTATCATCTGGATCCTGGGCTCCACCATCTGGTTGCGACATCCGAGAAGAATGGAAAAAGAGGAAGCAAAGCAACTGTGAGTACTCATCCAAAGTACTCGCAAGACTTACATCAGATCTAAACTAAGTATGCATCTGTATCAAAGGAAATGGGCTGTATTCATGGACTAAACTGCAGAATGCCAGAAGAGAAGGCGAAAGCCTAGTCCTATCGAAGACTAGCATCTTCAGCATCTTCAACGGTCTTGCAGCATTAGAAGAGTGCAGACTAGCATAAAGTAAAGTAGTAGGAGTGTCATTAACCTCGCCCAGAGATTCTACCAAGACCCCCTGCGAGGAAGCAGTCCTAGAGCCATACTATCCAGTTATCACCTCAAGTATCTAGTTCTAGTTGTATCGATCGGGATACAACTCCAAGTGTCCGTTACCGTAGGACAGGCTATCGATAGATGTGTTCTTCCCTGCAGGGGTGCACCAACTTACCCACCACGCTCGATTAACTCCAGCCGGACATACTTTCTTGGGTCATGCCCGGCCTCGGCGAAACAATACGCTGCAACCCGACCTAGGCTTAATAGAGAGGTCAGCACGCCGGACTAAACGTATGCCACCAGGGGTCATGGGACATCATCCCGGGAACTCCTGCATGTTCCGAACGCGGCCAGTGAGTAGACCTAGCTACCTCCTTAAAAGGCAGGTGCTTACACAGTCCAACCCGATGCGCGCCGCTCAGTCGCTGACGTCTAATAAGCTTCGGCCGATGCATACAATGTAGAACGCCCATACTATGCCCACGTGATGGTTAGTGCTATCAGGCCAGAGGCCCCTCGGATCAAATATCCAAACCGTTAGTGTGTTGATAGTGCAGTCATGAGCCATCGCCCCGGGAACTCCTGCACGTAGCTAACGCGGCCGGTGAGTAGACCTAGCTACCTCCTTAAAAGGCAGGTGCTTACGCAGTCCAACCCGGTGCGCGCCGCTTAGTCGCTGACGTCTAATAAGCTCCTGCTGATGCATACGACGCAGAACGCCCATACTATGCCCACGTGATGGTTAATGCTATCAGGCCAGAGGCTCCTCAGATCAAATATCCAAACCGTTAGTGTGTTGGTAGTGTGGTCACAAGCAGAGACTCACGAAATATGTGACCCCGTCGCCCCGTCTCGAGGACTTGCGGCAAGGGCTAAGAATGCCCGGCCACGCCCTGAAAGAATCTCGCGGGCACCTTCTAGGTCAACCCGACTCCACATCACTCGCAAATAAGCTCGCGCGGGTACCCCTCAGGGCAGACCCGTCTTTAGTAACGTGGTTAATTGTAAAGTCATAGAAACCATAGTAACTGTGTGTCTAACACAAAGGGGAACCCTGAGGAACCACCCTCGATGGATTCCACTTGATGTAATCATCAAGGTGAACGTAAGAGGAACCACCTTCGAGGTTCACTCTTGACGGGTTGCACGACAGAGTCGTATTGGAAGTGGTTAAGGAGGAAATCACCCTCGATGACCACGACCGAATAGCTACACTCCAGAGATCTCATCAGGAGTGATGTATGAGGTGTCACACTCGGCAATCGATAGTAACTCTGCCGAGTCAAACAACTAGGGGTGATGTGTGGTGTCGGGGCCTAGACGTCAATCACGTTGATCGAGTCATCGAACATAAGGCGGGGCAACAAGGACAAGGTGGGGGTCACTGATGGATCACTAACTAACCTATAATAAGTAGTTTAGGATAAGCAGGTAGGTAACAATAAGCAGGTAACAAAAACAAGCTATGCATCAGAGTAGGATCATACAGAAAGCAGTAGCAGTTCTAATGCAAGCATGAGAGGGAAAGAAATGGGCGATATCGGAATGCTCAAGGGGGGTTTGATTGCCAGGAAGCTCTGCTGAAAAGGAAGAAGTGTCGTCGACGTAGTCGATCACAGGGGCAACATGGGTCTCGGGGTCTACCGGAGACAAGAGGGGGAAGAAACAATAAATATAAAACAAACAAAGCATCACAAAGCATAACATGGCAATATGCTGTGCCGGGTGTGACCTAACGTATGGCTACACGATATAGGTAAAGGGGGGATTCAACCGAGAATGTTTTCCCGGTTCCAGACCTGTGTCAGACAGATGACCGGAGGGGAAAAGTTCCATGTTCATATAGTTAGAGGCATCTGACAGGTATGTGGGTACTATATTCGGGTTTGTCTCGTTTTTCTAAGCAACTTTCATGTAGAAAACATTTTCATCCGAGTTACGGATTAATTTCTATGATTTTCTAAAGATTTAATCATTTTCTGGAATTATCTAAATTAACATAAATGGAATTATGACGTCAGCATTCGGCTGACCTGCTGACTGGTAAAACTGACAGGTGAGGCCCACCTGTGAGGCTCTCTGGGTTAAATAGTGGGCTAAACTAATCTAAGAGACTAATTAGAGGGGTGGGCCCCAAGTGTCAGTGACTAACTAACTAATAATTAATTAACAGATTTTAACTAGCAGTTTTATTAATTTATAAAAAACGTTTAAGCTAGTGGGGCCCGCATGTTAGTGGGTCAGAGTGCCCCGTTAGAAGTTGACCCAGTCAATAGGGTCAACTGGGCCCGTGGGGCCCATCTGTAGTGTCACAGGTGGCCCACTTGTGAGGCCACGTCGGCGACGACCGGAGACGTGACGCCGGCGGCCAAAACAGCGGCGGGGCTCGTCGGACTTCGCCGGAAATCGCGCACAGGGGGTCTTTTGGCGCGGGACTTGGCGCGTTCGAACGAGCGCACGAGGGCACGTCGACTGGGTGCGGTGGCGTCGCCGGAGTTGGCTGAAGCAGCGCCGGCGAGCGGCGAGGGCGGCGGCGGTGTTCGGGCCTTATTCGAAACATGGCAGGAGCGTCCTAGGGGTGTGGTTGGGGCTGCGACTGGGTGCTGCGCGCGTCCTGGAGCACACCAGTGACTTGCGCTGGGGCTTGGGAGCGCGTACGGCGCGCGGGCGGCGGAGCTCACCTCCACAGGGATGGCGACGGAGCGCGCTAGAGCGTGAAAGAGAGGAAAGGGAGCGACGCGGAGGCTGATGACCCACAAGTGTAGGAGATCTATCATAGCCTTTTCGGCAAGTAAGAGTGTCGAACCCAACGAGGAGTAGAAGGAAATGATTAGCGGTTTTCTGCAAGCACTGAAATTATCGGTAACAGATAGTTTTGTGATAAGGTAATTGGTAACGGGTAACAAATAGTGAAAGTAAATAAGGTGCAGCAAGATGGCCAATCCTTTTTGTAGCAAAGGACAAGCCTGGACAAACTCTTATATAAAGTAAAGCGCTCCCAAGGACACATGGGAATTATCGTCAAGCTAGTTTTCATCATGTTCATATGATTCGCGTTCGGTACTTTGATAATTTGATATGTGGGTGAACCGGTGCTTGGGTACTGCCCTTACTTGGACAAGCATCCCACTTATGATTAACCCTATTGCAAGCATCCACAACTACAACAGAAGTATTAAGGTAAATCTAACCATAGCATGAAACATATGGATCCAAATCAACCTCTTACGAAGCAACGCATAAACTAGGGTTTAAGCTTCTGTCACTCTAGCAACCCATCATCTACTTATTACTTCCCAATGCCTCCCTCTAGGCCCAAACAATGGTGAAGTGTCATGTAGTCGACGTTCACATGACACCACTAGAGGGATGACAACATACATCTTATCAAAATATCGAACGAATACCAAATTCACATGACTACTTATAGAAAGACTTTTCCCATGTCCTCAGGAACAAACGAAACTACTCACAAATCATATTCATGTTCATAATCATAGGGGTATTAATATGCATAATGGATCTGAACATATGATCTTCCACCAAGTAAACCAACTAGCATCAACTACAAGGAGTAATCAACACTACTAGCAACCCACATGTACCAATCTGAGGTTTGGATACAAAGATTGGATCCAAGAGATGAACTAGGGTTTGAGATGAGATGGTGCTGGTGAAGATGTTGATGGATATTGACCCCCTCCCGATAAGAGGATTGTTGGTGATGACGATGGTGATGATTTCCCCCTCCCGGAGGGAAGTTTCCCCGGCAGAACAGCTCCGCCAGAGCCCTAGATTGGTAAACCTTGTAAAATGAGAGAGAAAAGGCATAAGTATTGTGACATAATGTGTAATAACATCCCATAATGCAATAAATATCGATAAAAGCATGATGCAAAATGGACGTATCAGAGGCTCACCTAGCAGGCACACGGTGGCCCCGTGAACGCTTAGGAGCAGCAGATCGCCGTCGGGGAAGAAGGGGATCGCCGGCAACCCGAGGAAGACGATGACGTGGTCGGCGATGCAGCAGCTCCAGAGGACGCGGCAGTCCACGACGATGCCGACGAGCATGGCCAGGCCGCGTCGAAGGCACGGTGGCCGCGGAGATGACGAAGACACGACGGCGATGGCGCTCGGAGGTGGATGGGGAACGAGGGGGAGAGGCAACGCACAGGCGGGGAGGGCGAGGGGATTTTGGGAGTGGGTGGATGTAGGTGGGGGAGGACTTGAGGAGCCGGAGGGGAGGCGCGGGGCCTTATCCCCTCGTCGGAGCCGGCGAGGTGGTCTGGCGGCGACACGCGGGTGCGCGCCCTCGGTCGATTGAACAGGGGGAGGGGGAACGGGACCGGGGAGAGGTAGGTGGGCCGGCCTGCTGGGATGGGTCGAAGCCTAAGGGGAGGCCAGGGGCTTTCTCTCCCTCCTCTGATTTTCCTTTTTCTTTTTATTTTATTTCCTTTTTATTTTTCCAGCAGCTTTTGCATTTTGTTTTTGCCACTAATGACTTTGCAAAATTATGCCACTTGCTAAAACAATTCCAAAGAATTATTGTGCACTACCACAAAAATTGTGGGAATGTTTTGAATCCCTTTGGATTTATTCAAAAAGAATAGGGCATCTTAAAAGGCTATTTTGGCTCTGTTAAAAAGCATTAGGCCCATTTAGAGTTGATGATGATGTTGTGTTCCTTAACAACAAATAGTTTTGTATTATTTGCTAAAAGGTGAACATTTTTCCAACAAGTTTTGATCAACTTCATTTTGCACTTTGAAGTTGAATGGAATTCAAAGAAGGAATTTGAAATGAGAATTATCCCAACATGATTATCATTGAAAATCTCAGTAGCTTAGCATCATCATGATGGATTACTTATCACACCCACAATGCGGCTATATCTCCCACGTGTCGGGGCACGACTTAGAGGCATAGCCGCATGGTAGGCTTGTCGCAAGAGGGGTAATCTTCACACATCCCATGTACTGAATAAGAAAGGGATAAAGAGTTGGCTTACAATCGCCACTTCACACAAATACAAGTTAAACATACATCATCCAGAATACAATCAAGGTCCGACTACAGAATCAAAATAAAGGAAGACAACCCCAAATGCTAGATCCCCGATCGTCCCAACTAGGCACCACTACTGTTCATCCGGAAAAGACATAAAACAACGACTAAGATCTTCATCGAGCTCCCACTTGAGCGCGGTTACGCCACCTGCACTGGTATCATCGGCACCTGCAATTGTTTGGAAGTATCTGTGAGTCACGAGGACTCAGCAATCTCACACCCGCGAGATCAAGACTATTTAAGCTTATGGGCAGGAAAGGGGTAGTGAGGTGGAGCTGCAGCAAGCACTAAGCATATATGGTGGCTAACATACGCAAATAAGAGCGAGAAGAGAAGCAATGCAACGGTCGTGAACTAGAAGTGATCAAGAAGTGATCCTGAAACTACTTACGTTCAAACATAACACAAGAACCGTGTTCACTTCCCGGACTCCGCCGAGAAGAGACCATCACGGCTACACACGCGGTTGATTCATTTTAATTAAGTTAAGTGACAAGTTCTCTACAACCGGATATTAACAAATTCCCATATGCCACATAACCGCGGGCATGACTTTTGAAAGTTCAAACCCTGCAGGGGTTTCCCAACTTAGCCCATCACAAGCTCTCACAGTCAATGAAGGATATTCCTTCTCCCAGGAAGACCCGGTCAGTCTCAGAATCCCGGTTACAAGACATTTCGACAATGGTAAAACAAGACCAGCAAAGCCGCCCGAATGTGCCGACAAACCCCGATAGGAGCTGCACATATCTCGTTCTCAGGGCACATCGGATGTGAGACGTCGGGTTAGCATAGACCCTGGTTGCCCAAGGGGCACCAGACATCGCCCAGTTCGGACCAACACTTAGAGAAGCACTAGCCCGGGGGGGTTAAAATAAAGATGACCCTCGGGAGCACGACTCCCAAGGGAAAAGTAGGTGGTGGTGAGGCAAATGGTAAAACCAAGGTTGGGCCTTGCTAGAGGAGTTTTATTCAAAGTGAACTGTCAAGGGGTTCCCATAACACCCAACCGCGTAAGGAACGCAAAATCAAGGAACATAACACCGGTATGACGGAATCTAGGGCGGCAAGAGTGGAAAAAAACACCAGGCATAAGGCCGAGCCTTCCACCCTTGAACAAGTATATAGATGCATTAATTAAAATAATAGATATTGTGATATCCCAACAAAACCATGTCCCAACATGGAACAAACTTCATCTTCACCTGGAACTAGCAACGCTGTAAGAGGGGCTGAGCAAAAGCGATAACATAGCCAAACAACGGTTTGCTAGGAAAGGTGGGTTAGAGGCTTGACATGGCAATATGGGAGGCATTATATAACAAGTGGTAGGTAGCGCGACATAGCGAACAACCAGCAAAGCAAAGATATAAGTGATTTCGAGGGTATGGTCATCTTGCCTGCAAAGTTCTCAGAGTTGTCGAAAGCTTGATCCTCGAAAGCATACTCAACAGGTTCCTCATCACGTACTCGTCTACCGGCTCTACCCAAAGCAAGAACACAAGCAATGTAACAACAATCAATCACGGTGCAATGCACAAGCAACATGATGCAATACATGGCATGATATGCGAGATGTGATATGCAATGCATATGCGTGCTCCGGAAGGGAAAGAATGATTAAGGCATCAACTTGGCAAATCAAGTATGCTACTAGAAATTTGAGGTGATTTCGGTCGAAATCGATATAAGGATCACCGGAAACGGATGCACGGTTTGCAAATGGCAAGTGAAACAAGAATGGTGCAAAACTGTGATTAACAGCACGATGCCACTTAGAATGTAACAAGAAACTAAGCTACCGCACTCCAAAATAGCAACAAAGTATATGGCGGTGTTGTACAAGAGATGCTTGACAAAACATGAACACCGAGCTACGGCTAAATCACTAAAGAACAGGTTCAAACAAGCATGGCAAAAGTGCAAAAGATATCAGCATCACAGACTTAGTGAAAATACTAACATGTCAAAAACAACATCAGGAAGCAATGTTTAGAGCAAGCAAACAACATTCTACATGAACATATCATAGCAAACAAAGGCATGCCATGGTTCTACTGAAAGCATAGATCAAAAGTCCCTTACTGAACATGAGACAAAAAGGCACAGAAGATATGATGGCACCCATGTAAACATTGCAAGTTTTATTAACAGTTTCAGACTTAGCAGAAAAAACAGAGCATGGCATAAACAGAATTACGATAGCAACTTTGCGAGCTCATGCCACTCACCACAAAGCATTGCATGACAATATAAGCATAGCAATAGCAAGATAACATGTTTATGAAGCTAACCATGTCAAGATCAAGTTCATAGGATGCATGGATCACTAGCAACAACCATGGCAATATTGATTAACATGTTAACATTCTGCCAGGAACATTTTATAGTAAAAGTAGAGCAATAACAAGACAAGCTAGAGCACTCCATAATTGCAACCAAGGGCATGGATGGATAGAGCATAACCACATGCTCAAAACAACCTTACTGAAGTATCTCAAAATAAGCATGGATCTTACTGTAGCATCAACTTTACATGGCTTCAAAATAACAGCAGGAAAAGTACTTGGCAAAATCCTAAGTCCCTGAGAACAACAACATCACGAAGCCTAGTTTGCATGCTTGTGCTAGTCACCACATAGATCACAAAAAGTATAAGACAAGCACCTCTGTAAAGATGGCATGATGTAGTTCAAAACACATGTAGACCTCAAGCTCATACGATGCACACATCAATTGCAACAAAAATGACAAAACCTCACGATCTGATAAGTACCAACAGTTAACATTTTATAGCACTCTTGCATCAATGCTAATGGCATCATAATGAACATGAACATGCATGGAAGTGCTTCTATCATGGAGAGCTCAACGAGACGAACAATTCAACATATCATATGCATGATTTGGAGCCACAGTCATGGAGATACAGCATGTCAAAGTGGGCATAAAAATATCAGGGGAAAAGACTTAGTGAAAAATTATACCCTCCGAAAGTCAATGGGACGAGGAAGTTCTGGGACGGAGATATCCGGGATGGCGGGGAGGCGTTTGGTTCGGGGGAGTGGTGGATCTCATCCATCTTCTTCGGATCCGACCGGAGAGGAACTCCGGCGAGCTCCGGCGATGCTCCGGCGACGACGGGGAAGTGCGGGGATGCGGGATCCGGCGGAGGAGGCTGAAGGCAGCGCGGATCCAGCGCTACGGGCGCCGTGGAGGTGCACCGCGGCTCCATCGGTGGTTGGTGGCGAAGGGGCGGCGAACTCGGGGCCGGCCTGGCCACGGCGGACGGCGGCGGCGAGCAGGGCCGAGGTGGCGGAGCTCTGCGCGGGGCCGGGGTCGGTGGGGACGGACGAGGACCGGGCGGCGCGGTTCGGTCATCAGGCAGCGGCGCGGGACGTGGCGCGGTGGAGGTCGCCGGCGGGGAGCGGCACCGGCACCGGTGGAGGACGGCGGCGGGGCTGGAGCGGGCGCGCGGCGGCGGTGGAACCGTGCTTCGGCGGCGGCGGCCGCTTGGGCCCGTGCGGGCCCGCGATGGGCGCCGCGGGTCGGCGGTGCGCAGGAGAGAGAGAGAGAGGGGCCGGCGGTAGTGACTTGGCGAGGTGGGATTGGCCCGGGGCCGCGGTGCGGACATGTCCGGCCGGGGTTCGACGTGTCCAGCGACGTGAGGATGAAGATAGCTAGGGGTTGGACTGCGATTTTGGACGGGGAAGACCTTTATATAGGTAGAGGGAGTTTGGAGTGTCCCAATGAGGTGCGGTTTTCACCCACACGATCGTGATCTGACGGCAGAGGCCATGGAGATGGTTTATATGGGTTATTGGGGCGCTTTGGAGGGGTGTTGGGCTGCAGCACAAAGAGGGCTTTTGCGGTTACCCAGTTAACCGTTGGGGTATCAAACGGGCTCCAAATGGAACGAAATTTGACAGGCGGTCTACCGGTGATGTACCAAGGCCACTTGACAAATCTCGGGCCATTCCGAGAACGTTTAACTCCCGCTCACGAAAAGAGACAAGAGGGGTGCGCCGGGTGCATGTGGAAGTGTCGGATTGCGAAATGGACAACGGGGAAATGCTTGGATGCATGAGACGAACACGAATGCAAATGCGATGCACAAGATGACATGATATGAAATGCATGACATGAACAAAATGAAAAACAAAATACAAAAACCCAACCACAAAGGGAATCTCATATCGCATCTCCGAAAAAGGCAAGAGTCGGAGTTAGAAATATGGAAAGTTGTATCCTGGGCGTTACATTACTGTAGCTCCATTACATAGGGGTGTTACAGGAGGGCGCGCCCCCACCCTTGAGGGACAATCATGCACCTCCTGACCTAATTCTTGAGGCTATATTCAAGGACAACCAAGAGCCCAAGCTTGGGGATGCCCCGGAAGGCATCCCCTCTTTCGTCTTCGTCTATCGGTAACTTTACTTGAGGCTATATTTTTATTCACCACATGATATGTGTTTTGCTTGGAGCGTCTTGCATGATATGAGTCTTTGCTTTTTAGTTTTCCACAATCATCCTTTCTATACACACCTTTTGAGAGGGACATGCATGAATCGTGATTTATTAGAATACTCTATGTGCTTCACTTATATCTTTTGAGCTAGGCAATTTTGCTCAAGTGTTTAACTTATATCTTTTTATAGCACGACAATGGTTTTATTTTGTAGAAATTGTTGAACTCTCTTGATTCACTTATATTATTTTGAGAGTCTTTAAACACCATGGTAATTTTCCTTGGTTATAAAATTAGTCCTAATATGATAGGCATCCAAGAGGGATATAATAAAAACTTTCATATAAAGTGCATAGAATACTATGAGAAGTTTGATTCCTTATAATTGTTTTCAGATATAAAGATGGTGACATTAGAGTCATGCTAGTGAGTAATTGTGAATTTGAGAAATACTTGTGTTAAGGTTTGTGATTCCCGTAGCATGCACGTATGGTGAACCATTATGTAACGAAGATGGAGCATCATGTGTTTTTTGATTGTCTTCCTTATGAGTGGCGATCTAGGACGAGCGATGGTCTTTTCCTACCAATCTATCCCCCCTAGGAGCATGCACATGGTACTTCGTTTTGATAACTAATAGATTCTTGCAATAAGTATGTGAGTTCTTTATGACTAATGTTGAGTCCATGGATTATACGCACTCTCACCCTTCCACCATTGCTAGCCTCTCTAGTATCGTGCAACTTTCGCCGGTACCATACACCCACCATATATCATTCTCAAAACAGCCACCATACTGATACGTCTCCAGTGTATCTATAATTTTTTATTGTTCCATGCTGTTATATTATCATTGTTGGATGTTTTACAATCATTTTATATCATTTTTTGGGACTAACCTATTGACATAGTGCCAAGTGCTAGTTGTTGTTTTCTGCTTGTTTTTTACATCGCAGGAAATCAATATCAAACGGAGTCCAAATGCAACGGAACTTTTTGTGGATTTTTTTGGACCAGAAGACACTAGATGGGCCAGAGAAGCACCTGCACTAATAGAAAAATGGCCTAATGTGAAGCTCATTAGTCTCGGTTTGTAATTGAACCGACACTAATGTGACCATTAGTGCCGGTTCCAACGGCTAGGCGGGCGACGCTCATTAGTACCGGTTCGTGGTGAACCTTTGAGTACCGGTTCATGCCACGAACCGGTACTAAAGAGGTCGTGGCAGGCTGTTGTCAGGCTGGGGCCCCGCCAGCCCCTTTAGCACCAGTTCATGCCACAAACCGGTACTAGAGTTTTTTAGTTGATTCTTTTTGCATCGGTTTTTCAATCCCACCTTGCTCCGCTAACAGGGTGTTTACCACCTTAAATATGTTACTTCTCAAACTATCACAACAACTTGGTCTTCATTGAACTCTATGTGTAGAATTTATGGCCGCAATATGAGTCTTCTCCGGTTTCTAAACCGATGGGGACTCATATTGACAATTCAGATTGTACACAAAAAGATCATTGATGATCAATGTATTTTTGATGTATATTTTTACATGTTTACACATAGGAGTAGCGCATTTGGGCTGAAAGGCGCTACTGATCAATGTATTTTTGATGTATATTTTTACATGTTTACACAATCTATTTCGAAATATCAGGGTTTCAGACGAAAAGTCATCTGTTACAAAGGCATTTCATTTTTAAAAACTTATTACAACTCCATACTTTTTGTGCGTTCAGTATGCACCATTCAAAGCTACATCATCAACTTTCAACCATTTTTGCCTTCATTTGCTATTTTTCATGCATTTACTGATTTGTTTTGAGCTAAATGACCCTGAAATTGAAAAGCACTACAAATGAACTCTGAAAAGGTTGAAAGTTGGCATGATATCATCATTTCACCCACATAGCAAGTGCAAAAAAGTAGAGAGGGTTACGGCAAAAACTGGACGCACTTCGTGTACAAACTGGACAATCTCTTTTGAAGTACCAGGGTTTCGGATGAAAACTCATCTGTTACAAATGCACTTCATTTTTTAAACTTGTTACAACTCCAGATATTTTTTACTTTTAGTATGCACCATTCAAAGCCACGCCATCAACTTTCAAACCTTTCTGCCTTCATTTGCTATTTTTCATGAATTTACTGATTTGTTTTGAGCTAAATGACCCTGAAATTGAAAAGCACTACAACTGAACTCTGAAAAGGTTGAAAGTTGGCATGGTATAATCATTTCACCCACATAGCATGTGCACAAAAGCAGAGAAGGTTACGGCAAAAACTGGATGCACTTCGTGTACAAACTGGACAATCTCTTTCAAAGTATCAGGGTTTCAGACGAAAACTCATCTGTTACAAAGGAACTTCATTTTTAAACTTATTACAACTCCAGACTTTTTGTGCCTTCAGTATGCACCATTCAAAGCCACGTCATCAACTTTCAACCCTTTCTGCCGTCATTTGCTATTTGTCATGCATTTACTGATTTGTTTTGAGCTAAATGACCCTGAAATTGAAAAGCACTACAAATGAACTCTGAAAAGGTTGAAAGTTTGCATGGTATCATCATTTCACCCACATAGCATGTGCAAAAAAGTAGAGAGGGTTACGGCAAAAACTGGATGCACTTCATGTACAAACTAGACAATCTCTTTCGAAGTATCAGGGTTTCGGACGAAAACACATCTGTTACAAAGGCACTTCATTTTTTAAACTTATTACAACTCCAGACTTTTTGTGTGTTCAGTATGCACCATTCAAATCCACGTCGGCAACTTTCAACCCTTCCTGCCTTGATTTGCTATTTTCATGCATTTACTGATTTGTTTTGAGCTAAATGACCCTAAAATTGAAAAGCACAATGACCTCTAAAAAGGTTGAAAGTTGGCATGGTATCATCATTTCACCCACATAGCATGTGCAAAAAAGTAGAGAGGGTTATGGCAAAAACTGGATGCACTTCGTGTACAGACTGGACAATCTCTTTCGAAGTATTAGGGTTTCGGACGAAATCTCATCTGTTACAAAGGCACTTCATTTTTTAAAACTTATTACAACTCCAGACTTTTTGTGCGTTCAGTATGGACCATTCAAAGACACTTCATAAACTTTCAACCCTTTCTGCCTTCATTTGCTATTATTCATGCATTTACTGATTTATTTTGAGCTAAATGACCCTGAAATTGAGAAGCACTATAGATGAACTCTGAAAGGGTTGAAAGTAGGCATGGTATCATCATTTCACCCACATAGCATGTGTAAAAAAGGAGAGAGGTTTACGGCAAAAACTGGATGCACTTCATGTACAAACTGGACAATCTCTTTTGAAGTATCATGGTTTCGCACGAAAACTCAACTGTTACAAAGGAACTTCATTTTTTTAAACTTAATACAACTCCAGACTTTTTGTGTGTTCAGTACGCACCATTCAAAGCCATGTCATCAACTTTCAACCCTTTCTCCCTTCATTTGCTATTTTTCATGCATTTACTAATTTGTTTTGAGCTAAATGACCCTAAAATTTAAAAGCACTACAAATGAACTCTGAAAAGGTTGAAAGTTGGCATGGTATCGTCATTTCACCCACATAGCATGTGCAAAAAAGTAGAGAGGGTTTCGGCAAAAACTGGATGCACTTCGTGTACAAACTGGACAATCTCTTTCGAAGTATCAGGGCTTCGGACGAAAACTCAGTTGTTACAAAGGCACTTCATTTTTTTAAACTTATTACAACTCCAGACTTTTTGTGCGTTCAGTATGCACCATTCAAAGCCACATCATCAACTTTCAACCCTTTCTGCCTTCATTTGCTATTTTTCATGCATTTACTGATTTGTTTTGAGCTAAATGACCCTGAAATTGAAAAGCACTACATATTACCAATTTGAATATAATGATAAAACACACTAATATTAAACATAAGAAAAAAGAATCACAGGCAAATCTATTTTTAAAGTTAAGTTATTCACAAACTAGTGATTTACACAAATTTCAAATAATTCAAATTTAAACTATCCAAATTTGAAAACTACTCGCACTAACAGAAAGTTTGTAATTTTTTGTACCTAAAGCAAAAATATTCACAAAGAAACTCTAAATACAGCAAAAAAACAACTCAAAAATAAATAAATGAAAATAAATAAAGCGAAAAAGAAAAAACTACATAAAAACAACTTTGCGCACTGCCCAGTGGGCCTGCTTGGACTTAGGGTGGGATGCAGGCCCGTAAGGCCTAGCAGGCACACAGGGCAGCGCGCCAAAGTTAGGCCCAGAAGCCTGCTATAGAGAGGAGCTCGAGAAAGCTACTGCACTTGGGCTTATAAATGAGTGCGGACGCCCCTCGGCTAGCGAGGTGGGACTAAACTTGCCGCAGCACCTGCGCCAGCGCACCCCTTTAGTACCGGCTCATGGTTCCAACTCGTACTAAAGGGGGGGTCTTTAGTACTGTTTGCAGCCACAAACCGGTACTAAAGGGGGTCACTTCCCGCCGCTTGGCCTGGCTAAATTTGACCTTTAGTACCGGTTGGTGGCTCCAACCGGTACTAAAGGCCCCTCCTATATAAGCAGATTTACGGAATTTTCATTTAGTTTCTTCTTCTTCTTCTTCTTCTTCTTCTTCTTCTTCTTCTTCTGCTTCGTCGTCGTGCCCGTCCCCATCGCAGTCACGCCCGTCCCCATCGCCGCCCCCGTCGCGCGTGCCCGTCCCCGTCGCCGTCGCCGCCACTGTCGCACGCGCCCGCGTCCTCACCCTAGTTGCCGCGGGCGCCCGTCCTCGTCGTCGATCACGTGTGCGCCGCCCCCAGCCCGTCCATGTACGTCGCCGCCCCGGCCCGTCCCGGTCGCCGCCACCGTCGCCTCGCATTGCCGGCCTTCGCCCTGCTGCAATAAGAACGCCCCCTGCCGCGCAATGGCGGCCCTCACACACAGTACAAACACATAGATAGATTTTTCTTAATTATTTTCTGTTGTCTGTTTTTTAGTTTTTTATACTTTTAGTTTATATAAATGTTAGATTAATGACAATTGTTAGATGATTATATATATATATATATAGAAATGTTAGATATTAATGTCAAATGTTAGATGAATTAGATAGAAATGTTGGATATTAATGTCAAATGTTAGATGAATTACATAGAAATGTTAAATATTAATGTCAAATGTTAGATGAATTAGCTAGATATTAATGTTAGATGAGTTAGTTTTTTATATTTTTAGTTATAGATGAATTAAATATATTAATGTTACATGAATTAGATATATTAAATTTACGTATATGAGATTTGATGATCTAATTAAAATTTTACTATAGAACTAGTTTATTTTTAGTAAAAAATTTAATAGAACTAGTTTATTTTTAGTAATAAATTAATAGAACTAGTTTTTTTTAGTAAGTGCTTATTTAAATTAGTTGAATTAACAGAACTAGTTGAATTAATAGAACTACTTGAATTAATGGAACTAGTTGAATTAATTGAATTAATAGAACTAGTAAGTGTTTATCAATTAATGTTTCGACTATGAACATAGGAAATGTCTGACGATGAAAAGGATTTCGGTATCTGTGAGTAATGCGAAGACGAGCGCGACTTGTGCGACAGAAATTTCCTAGTTGATGGTAGGCGCTTAAGCATCAAGCTGGATGAGACCTTCAAAGTGGATACAGTAAGTCACAATGACAAGTCTTTTTTCATAATTAAGCATGACTTATGCTTCATTTGCTTCAACTTATAATTTACTATTCTACTAACATATCCCCTGCCATGCAAGAATGTTTGTCTTGGATAAGATTGGTTTCAGTCCTATGAAAACTATGGAGGTAAAGAGAGTTTACTTGAAGACCGAGCATGGTCATACTTTCTAAGCAAATTTATACAATGCAGACACCTACACCTATTTTGAATGAAAAACATGCAAGCATTATGCAAGGTTTATGCATTAGAGCCTGATATGGTTATCACCTTTGATATTCGTCCGGAAGATGATATTAAAGGTAATATCGACATCAGGGTTGATGTGCACACGCCTCCAGTTCTACCATTATGTGAGTTTCTCAACCATATTTATGTCTTTGATATTTTTTATTCAAAAATAGTTGACAACTAATTTCTATTAACAACTTATTTCCATTCAAGCAAACATGTCCGACGCTTGGTAGACAGGACCGTCCACTGTCCCGGGGCTGAACTAAACTATGAGGAGATAAGTCATTATGTTTCATGGTTTGAGGATCTTGATGCTGTCAAGAGAAATTATTTTCCTGGACTTGAAAATTTTAGTACTCAAAACGTGAGAACAATAGTGTTCGTATTGAACTACGGTCACATCTATTTAGGAAAGACGGTAAGATTTTTACTATTTGTCCTCATTGCATCTTTTGCATACGTTATTTTTAAGCTAAACTTCATTGCTAAGTATGTTACTATAGGATGTTCTTCAACATGGACTCTCGATGATAGTTGTGCCTCAGTGGATCGAGGGAAAAGGTTGCATGTCAATGGTTAGCTTACGAACAAGACATCCTACAATGCACATGAGTGCATTCCGGATTTCTGAAACCGAGGAATGCTTAATTGATCCAACAACACTATTGGTCGTGGATTAGTAATCAATTCCAGCCACCGTAAGTTCCAGAACCACCAGATCCAATCTAGACACCATCACGGAGGGGTTCATCATCCTCATTGGTGCCTCTCCGATGATGCGTGAGTAGTTCATTGTAGACCTACAGGTCCGTAGGCAGTAGCTAGATGGCTTTCTTTCTCTTTGTATCTCAATACAATGATCTCTTGGAGATCTATTTGATGTAATGACTCTTTGCTGTGTGTTTGTTGGGATCCGGTGAATCGTGAGTTTATGACCAGCTTTGCCTTGATTTCATATCCAATCTTGATTTTTATAGCCTCATATTTCTTCTCTGATATTTGGGTTCCGTTTGGCCAACTTCATCTATTTATCTTGCAATGTGAAGAGGTGCTTTGTAATGGGTTCGATCTTGCGGTGTCCTTTCCTAGTGACAGAAGGGGCAGCAATGCACACATGTATCGTTGCTATTAACGATAAAAAGATGGGGTCTATTCCTACATGAATAGATCTTGTCTATATCATGTCATCGTTCTTATTTCATTACTCCGTTTTCCATGAACTTAATACACTAGACGCATGCTGGATAGCGGTTGATGTGTGGAGTAATAGTAGTAGATGCAGGAAAGAGTCGGTCTGCTAATCTTGGACGTGATGCCTATATACATGATCATTGTCTTGGATATCATCATAATTATTTGCTTTTCTATCAGTTGCCCAATGGCAATTTGTCTACCCACCATTGCTATTATCTCGAGAGAAGCCACTAGTGAAATCTACAACCCCCGGGTCTATTTTCCTATCGTATACTTTCAGATCCATATTGCCAATTGCCTTTTCTTTTATTTGCTTATTTTATTTTCAGATCTATATTATCAAAACCCAAAAATATCTTGCTGCATTTTATCTACTTTTATTTGCATCTATCAATCTACTACAATTTTATCCTATCCTTACGTCACTTTTTGGCACCGCTACCCGAAACGGATTAACAACCCCTTTAACGCGTCGGGTTGCAAGTATTTTTTATTTGTGGGCAGGTACCATTTACGTAGTGCTGCGTGGTTCTCCTACTGGTTTGATAACCTTGGTCTCATCACTGTGGGAAATACCTTACCGTTGTTGTGCTACATCCTCCCTTATTCCTTGGGGAAACACCGACGCATCTCAAGTGACATCAAAGGAACTTTCTGGCGCCGTTGCCAGGGAGACATCATCAACATCTATCAGGTTCCTAATCACAAATCTCATGTCCTTGCAATTTACATTATTTGTCATTTGCCTCTCGTTTTCCTCTCCCCCACTTCACAAAAATTTGCCGTTTTTATTCGCCCTTTTTTCATTTGCCATTTTCTTGCCAGATCTATCTGCGTTCTTGCTTTCTAGTCATAATGGCTAGCATGAGTACTCCTCCTTTGTCACCAGATTCTGAAGTTTTATACTTCAAGCAATGGCAAGGTGAAAAATTGAAAGATGCTTGGTATAGGCTAATGGAATCCTATCATGTTTGCAACCTAAAGGGAGACGCAAAGATTTTGCTTCGTAATTTTTACGTAGGATTGGCTTTGCATTATATACAAATCTTAGATTTTGCCGCTAAAGGGAATTTTATTGAGCTTGATGCCAATGATGCCTATGAACTCTTAGAAGGAATTCTGGGGGTTCCACCTCAAAAGAAGGGGATTTCTTTCACCCCAGAGGGAGTTCAAATTTTCGACAAACTTGGTGATTTGCACAAACATATGGTTGAATTGCAAAAATATAATGAACCTCTCAAACATCTTAATGGTAGTATCAATCACTTGAATACTTTGTTTACCCTTTGCAATAAACGGTTGGATATCTTAGATCTCAAGATGGTTTCTTTTCCTAAAAAATTAGGGAAGCACAAAGAGCCTCCAGGATTTGAAAAAGCCCTTACTGAAGTGGCAAAGACTAAAGATGACAACACTTAGATCCTTGCATTATGCCTGCCTAGGGGCGTAAAACGATAGCGCTTATTGGGAGGCAACCCAATGAATAAATTTTACTTTTGTCTTTTTCTTTCTATTCTTGAGTGTTTGCACAATTATGCTACTGTTATGATTGTGTTTTCTGTGTTTTAATTAGTGTTTGTGCCAAGAAAAGCCTTTGGGATCATGTTCGGCGATAGTTGATTTGATCTTGCTGAAAAACAGAAACTTTTACACTAACGAAAATAATTCTCATTTTTAACGAAAGTGCAATAAAATACTGATTGTTTTCGCAGAAGATTAATATACAAATTTCCTGCATTTTCCTAATTTTTTCAGAATTTTTGAAGTTACAGAACTATTCGAAATATCCAGATTGCTACAAACTGTTATGTTTTTAACATATTCTGTTTTCTTTGTGTTGTGTGCTTGTTTTGATGATTCTATGGTTTTCTTTGAAGAGTTTTTGCCATAGAAAAGTTGGAATACAATAGATATAATGCAAAAATAAAATATGAATGGGTTTTCAATAGTACTTATAGTAGTGATTTGATTTCTTACTCTAACGGATCTCACGAAGGTTTTGTTGAGTTTTGTGTGATTGAAGTTTTCAAGTTTTGGGTGATATTACGATGGATGAAGGAATAAGGAGTAATAAGAGCCTAAGCTTGGGGATTCCCATGGCACCCCAAGATGATATTCAAGAATTATCAAGCAACTAAGCTAGGGGATACCCCCTAGTGGCATCCCCTCTTTCTTCTAACAACCATCGGCATTTGGCTTGAAACTATATTTTTATTCGTCACATATTATGAGCTTTGCTTGGAGTGTCTTGTATGATATGAGTCTTTGCTTGTTTTTATTTTGAATTTCTAATAAGCATCCTTGCTGTACACACCTATTTTGAAGAGCCAAATTATATATGCTATGCTTGCTCCTATGCTTCACTTAAATTTTTAGAGCCTTGGAATTGCTCTAGTGCTTCACTTATATATTTTTGAGCACGGTGTGCTTTGTTATATTTGAACAAATTCTCTCATGATTCACTTAGATTAATTTTAGAGAAATAAATATGATGCTCATGTTCTTCACTTATATTTGTTTGAGTTTATAAAAAGCAACAAATGAAACTAGTTCCATAGTGATAGATATCCATGAAGGATATAATAAAAATGTTCATGAAGATCATTGGAGAAAATAAACTTGATTCTTTGTAATAGTTTTGAGATATGATGATAGTGATATGTGAGTCATGTTGATGAATAATAATACTTTAGTAAGAATATTGGTGTTAAGTTTTGTGATTCCCTATGCAAGCGCAAAAGTCAATAGTTATGCAATGAAATTACATCCTACTTGTGGTGCATTATTCGGTGTTAGTTATGCTTAATGCTCGCTTACGAGATTTTTCCTGTCTTGGTTGGACGCTTCTCAATCTTTTGCTAGCGTTCATTTGCACTAAGTATGATCACTACTTGTGCATCCAAAATTCTTTAAACCAGTTTTTGCCACACAAGTCCACTATACCTACCTATATGCGGTATTCTTTTGCCGTTGTAAGCAAATTTGTATGTGCCATCTCTAATTTTCAAAATAAATTTATCTTTTCTGTGCTCATACCGCTCATGAAACGGTAGGGCGTGGCTGATATATTTCCTTGCTAGATGTGTTATTCTCAAGATGAGTGTTTATTCACTTCTCATTGCACGAGAGTACGACAAAGGTATTAGGGATGCCTAGTCCCGAAATGAAAAATGAATTTACTTCATGTTGTCAGATAATAAATTCCTTGGAAAGTGTTGGTATTGACGACACCCATGGATTCGGTTAGCCGTGGAATGTGAAAGTATGGTGGAAAAAGGAATAAACTTTATTTTTCTGTTGGGGAACCGCTTATGATATATCTAGCATGGAAAGTATTGGGAACAACTCGATCGTTTTAGTTGACAGGAAAAGCATGCCACCCAAATTTTTTCATCTGTATCTTTTCGCTTTGAGCTTTGGCACCTCTACAAATCCCTACTTCCCTCTGCGAAGGGCCTTTCTGTTTACTTTATGCAATTTTATTTTTACTTGAGTCTCCATCTTCTCTTATAAAGCACCAACTAAGGGGCACTATGATCGTACTTGATCATTGGGTGTAGCTAATATGCGAGTGTGTTTCATGAATGGATCAATGATTGAGCATAATGGGCTAGGGATAACTTGCCTTAGTGTTGATATTTTGAAAGACATGGTTGTTTGTTGATGTGCTTGAGTATTAAAGTCCTCATGTCAAAACTAGACTATTGCTTTGAACAATATAAAAGTCCAATTGTCCATGCTATAAAGGAGAGAATATGTGATGGACATGTTAGGCAGCATTCCACATCAAAAATTCTATTTTTATCATTTACCTACTCAAGGACGAGCAGGTATTAAGCTTGGGGATGCTGATACGTCTCCAACGTATCTATAAATTTTGATTGTTCCATGCTGTTATATTATGATTCTTGGATGTTCTACAATCATTTTACAATCATTTTATATCATTTTTTGGACTAACCTATTGACATAGTGCGAGTTACTGTTTTCTGCTTGTTTTTTACATTGCAGGAAATCAATATAAAATGGAGTCAAAATGCAGTGAAACTTTTTGTGGATTTTTCTTGGACCAGAAGACACCAGATGGGCCAGGGAAGCACCTGGGGGCGCCCCGAGGGGGGCACAACCCACCAGGGTGCGCCTGGGCCCCCAGGCGTGCCCAGGTGGGTTGTGCCCACCTTAGTGGCCTCCCGCACCGCCTCTTCGCTCTATAAATACCTCCTTGCTCTAGAAACCCTTGGGGAGTCAACAAAAATCAATTCTAGACGCTGCAAGTTCCAGAACCACCATATCTAATCTAGACACCCTCACGGAGGGGTTCATCGTCCTCGTTGGTGCCTCTCCGATGATGCATGAGTAGTTCATTGTAGATCTACGGGTCCGTAGGCAGTAGCTAGATGGCTTTCTCTCTCTTTGTATCTCAATACAACGGTCTCTTGGAGATCTATTTGATGTAATGACTATTTGCGGTGTGTTTGTTGGGATCCGATGAATCGTGAGTTTATGATCAGATTTTCCTTGATTTAATATCCAATCTTGATTGTTGTAGCCTCGTATTTATTCTCCGATATTTGGGCTTTGTTTGACCAGTGATCTATTTATCTTGCAATGTGAAGAGGTGCTTTGTAATTGGTTCGATCTTGCGGTGTCCTTTCCCTATGACAGAAGGGGCAGCAAGGCACACATGTATCGTTGCTATTAAGGATAAAAAGATGGGGTCTATTCCTACATGAATAGATCTTGTCTACATCATGTCATCGTTCTTATTGCATTACTCCGTTTTTGCATGAACTTAATACACTGGACGCATGCTGGATAGCGGTCGATGTGTGGAGTAATAGTAGTAGATTCAGGCAGGAGTCGGTCTACTAATCTTGGACGTGATGCCTATATACATTATCATTGTCTTGGATATCATCATAATTATTTTCTTTTCTATCAATTGCCCCATAGTAATTTGTCTACCCACCATTCACTACAGGAATCACGCACTTTGCCGTCCAGTAGTGATTGCTATTATCTTGAGAAAAGCCAGTAGTGAAATCTACAGCCCCCGGGTCTATTTTCCTATCATATACTTTCAGATCCATATTGCCAATTGCCTTTTATTTTATTTGCTTCTTTTATTTTCACATCTATATTATCAAAAACCCAAAAATACCTTGTTGTGTTTTATTTACTTTTATTTGGATCTATCAATCTACTACAATTTTATCCTATCCTTACGTCACTTTTTGGCACTGCTACCCAAAAGGGATTGACAACCCCTTTAACGCGTCGGGTTACAAGTATTTGTTATTTGTGTGCAGGTACCGTTTACGTAGTGTTGTGTGGTTCTCCTACTGTTTCAATAATCTTGTTCCCATCACTGAGGGAAATACCTTACCATTGCTGCGCTACATCCTCCCTTATTCCTTGGGGAAACACCAACGCATCTCAAGCGACATCACATACCTACCTATTATGGCATTTCCATTGCCATTCCGAGATATATTGCCATGCAACTTTCCACTATTCCGTTTATTATGACACGCTTCATCATTGTCATATTGCTTTGCATGATCATGTAGTTAACATCGTATTTGTGGCAAAGCCACCTTTTATCATTTTTTATACATGTCACTCTTGAGTCATTGCACATCCCGGTACACCACCGGAGGCATTCATATGGAGTCATATTTTGTTCTAAGTATCGAGTTGTAAGTAAATAAAGTGTGATGATCTTCTTTATTAAAGCATTGTCCCATGTGAGGAAATAAAAAAAGGAGAAAGGCCAAAGAAGCCAAGCAAAAAAAGAGAGAAAAAGAGAGAAGGGGCAATGTTACTATCCTTTTTTCCACACTTGTGCTTCAAAGCAGCACTATGATCTTCATGATAGAGAGTCTCCTATGTTGTCACTTTCATATGCTAGTGGGAATTTTTCATTATAGAACTTGGCTTGTATATTCCAATGATGGGCTTCCTCAAATTGCCCTAGGTCTGCATGAGCAAGCAAGTTGGATGCACACCCACTTAGTTTTCTTTTTGAGCTTTCATAAACTTATAGCTCTAGTGCATTCATTGCATGGCAATCCCTACTCACTCACATTGATATCTATTATGGGCATTTCCATAGCCTGTTGATATGCCTAGTTGATGTGAGACTATCTCCTTCTTTTTGTCTTCTCCACAACCAAGATATTCTATTCCGCCTATAGTGCCATGTCCATGGCTCACACTCATGTATTGCGTGAAATTTGAAACAATTTGAGAACATCAGAAGTATGAAACAATTGCTTGGCCTGTCATCAGGGTTGTGCATGATTTGGATATTTTGTGTGATGAAGATGGAGCATAGCCAGACTATATGATTTTGTAGGGATAAGCTTTCTTTGGCCATGTTATTTTGATAAGACATAATTGCCTTGTTAGTATGCTTGAAGTATTATTGTTTTTATGTCAATATTAAACTTTTGTTTTGAATCTTATGGATCTGAACATTCATGCCACAATAAAGAGAAATTACATGGATAGATATGATAGGTAGCATTCCACATCAAAAATTTTGTTTTTATCATTTACCTACTCGAGGACGAGCAGGAATTAAGCTTGGGGAAGTTCGATACGTCTCCAACGTATCTATAATTTTTTATTGTTCCATGCTATTATATTATCTGTTTTGGATGTTTTATATGCATTAATATGATATTTTATGTTATTTTTGGGACTAACCTATTAACCTAGAACCCAGTGCCAGTTTTTGTTTTTTCCTTATTTTTGAGTTTCACAGAAAAGGAATACCAAACGGAGTCCAAATGGAATAAAACCTTCACGATGATTTTTCTTGGACCAGAAGACACCCAGGAGACTTGGAGATGAAGTCGGAGGAGCCACGAGGCGGCGACAAGGGTGGAGGGCGCGCCCAGGGGGTAGGGCGTACCCCCTATCTTGTGCCCCCCCCGTGTGACTCCCTTGGCCTAATTATTTTGCCTATATATTCACATATATTCCCAAACCACCAGAGATATCCACGAAAACACTTTTCCATCGCCGCAACCTTATGTACCCGTGAGATCCCATGTAGGGACCTTTTTTGGCACCTTGCCGGAGGGGGATTCGATCATGGAGGGCTTCTACATCAACTCTATTGCCCTTCCCATGAAGCGTGAGTAGTTTACCTCAGACCTACGGTCCATAGCTAGTATCTAGATGGCTTCTCTCTCTCTCTCTCTTTGGTTTTCAATACCATGTTCTACTCGATGTTCTTGGAGATCTATCTGATGTAATACTTTTTTGCGGTGTGTTTGCCGAGATCTGATGAATTGTGGATTTATGATCAGCTTATCTATGAATATTATTTGAATCTTCTCTGAATTCTTTTATGCATGATTTGCTATCTTTGTAATTCTCTTCGAACTATTGGTTTGGTTTGGCCAACCAGATTGGTTTTTCTTGCAATGGAAGAAGTGCTTAGCTTTGGGTTCAATCTTGCGGTGTCCTTTCCCAGTGACAGTAGGGGCAGCAAGGCACATATTGTATTGTTGCCATCGAGGATAAAAAGATGGGGTTTTCATCATATTGCTTGAGTTAATTCCTCTACATCATGTCATGTTACTTAATGTGTTACTCTGTTCTTCATGAACTTAATACTCTAGATGCAGGGAGGAGTTGGTCGATGTGTGGAGTAATAGTAGTAGATGCTGAATCATTTCGGTCTACTTGACACGGACGTGATGCCTATATTTCATAATCATTGCCTTAGATATCGTCATAACTTTGCGCTTTTCTATCAATTGCTCGGCAGTAATTTGTTCACCCACCGTATTATTTGCTATCTTGAGAGAAGCCTCTAGTGAAACCTATGCCCCTGGGTTTATTTTCCATCATATAAGTTTCCGATCTATTATTTTTCAATCTTTTACTTTTTGATCTATAAACCAAAAATATTTACTTTATCGTTTGTTTAGTTTCATTTGTCTCTATCGGATCTCACTTTTGCAAGTATCCGTGAAGGGATTGACAACCCCTTTATCGCGTTGGGTGCAAGTTGTTTGATTGTTTGTGCGGGTATTGGTGATTTGTGCGTTGTCTCCTAATGGATTGATACCTTGGTTCTCAAACTGAGGGAAATACTTATCTCTACTTTGCTGCATCACCCTTTCCTCTTCAAGGGAAAACCCAACGCAAGCTCAAGAAGTAGCACCCACCAGGAATCGTCTGCCGCACCGCCATATCCGCCTATTCCTCTCCTACCTCGGCGAGTGCGAAGCGGGCGAAAACTTTGGCCGTGGGCGGCTTGAACCGGTGACATGATGTCGTCCCTTCACGCAGATGCGTTGGTGGACGTAGCGACACCCTTCTCCTTGGTCGTGACCGTGTCCATGACATGCCCAACACAACACGATCGAACAATGGTCCCGTGTGTCACATGTCCTGCTTCGACGCACTACAAGACATTGGTGTCATGTTGGCTCGACCTGACCCAGTCAATAGCCCACCTCATGAGGGGAAGACTCGGTCAACATCGACTACACAACCAAATCAATTAGGTCAATTTGGAAGAGATAATTTGACCTACTGCTTTATGGACGTGTTTGGTTACCCGCATAAGGTCCAACCAGGCTCACGCTGGAAGAAAACAAACTGATTGGTTGCCAGCATATACTATTGGGCCTGCATCACACGAAGTTTAAAGCACCTCTGGGCCTGTCTTGCGAGGCAGACTCGAATCGGTAGTTTCTCGCAAACCAGGCCCGCATGAGGCACATGGGTGGCGGCGGCTGCACACGAGGAACCACCCTCGAGAAGCCACGTCGCTTCCCGAACCGCCGACAGTTATTATCCTCACCTTCCCTCACTGCTCTCTATCCCCTCTCCCCTCTCCCCTCTTCCCACTCTCGACGAGGACGGCGGCGGCGTAGATCGGACAGCAGCAAGTCAACCTCCGACCACCTTCACCGGCATCCGCAACAGAACTTCCGCAATGGCGTTAAGCCATTTCCCCCCTTCTCACCTACTACTTTGCATTCGATTCAAGTTTAGATTCGACGCGCATTAGGGGAACGGGGAATCAGGGTAAACACCATAGGAGTGATCATAACATTGTCATGAGTACTGGAAGATATGAGTTTCCCGATCCGGATTGAGTACAATAGAAATGGGTATTAGGGTTCATCTTACATAGTACGCACAGATTTTAGCCTTGGGTACCCTAGAGGCGATTGAAGCGAAGGTGGCCTTGGTCTTGATCTTCTCCTCGACCTGCACCACTGTCTCTTCTTCGTCGTCGGAGTCCAGCTCGATTGGCATGCTTCAGTGTCCTGGCTCTAGCGCCCTCACAATCATTGCCACTGTTTGTTCTTCCACCTCCATAGGCACCGCTTCTTGATCCTCCTACACCACCACCACAGTCTTTTTGCTCAAGTAATCAGAGGCACAATGGTCATGAGGACGTCGGTACTGTCTGTACTTGGCCCACTTTGTCCTCTGTCCCGCGTCACCGGTGGATCCCTTCTACGGTTCGGCAGGAAAAGAGGCGTGCACAAAGAGCAGATCCAACGATCAACATGAAGGATTTTTACCCAGGTTCGGGCCACTGGGAAGCGTAAAACCCTAGTATTGCTTTGGTGTATTGAGAGTTCTTGAGCTCTGGCTAGCCGCTACGCATGCAAACTAGGCCAGAAAGTCCAAAATTCCCCCTCTGTATCACCTTGGGCCTCCTTTTATACTAAGGGGCTACCACAATGGCGTATAGTGCATATAGGAGGTGTAAAGTTGCTACAGTGCACATACTTATCCCAGACATTTTAGGACAAATGCATTTAATGCACTGTTTATGTGTCTCTAACTTTCTTGGGGACGGAAATAGAGCCCACCCCGTCCATTGACGCGTCACCCCATCTCAACACGCATCCAGGATGACGAGGCTCGCGGGGCCAGGCTGGCAGGTTAGTCGCTGCGCTGGAGCGGTGGCAGGGCAGTGGGATCTTTGCCATGTGCGAGTATTGCCATGGCCTCGCAAACGTCTCCGAAAAGAATCTTGCTGGGGCCTCGCAAATGTTCCTGACAAGAATCTTGCTGGGAACTTTGCCTTTTGGTCTTCACAAAGATCTGCATGCCACCACGCATATGCCCTTGGATCTAGGTCTCGCCATTGTCGATGGTGTCAGAGCTCTCAACCTCAAGGGGGATGGTCTTGCCGGGGCATAAACCATCCCGGCAAGTATCTTGCCGGGAGCCCAGCTTGTGATCTTCTTTGGTGGTCTCGTATTTGCTTCCAATTGGCCCCGTTAGGCCTTGCCGCAGGTATGGCCGCAACTGCCCGTGCACAAGTATGGGGTACTAGAGGGCCCAAACTTTAGTACACCGACATGAGCCCCCAGGCCTGAGCCACACACGGGTGCGAGGCGTTGTTGGGATAGGCCCAAACAGTGCATGGGCACGCATGGCAGGGGTTAACCGCTGTAATCATCTCGTCTGATGTGCTTCCCCATGATCCACATTGAGTGCGTGACGTGGGATACATGCGTGGAACGGCCGCAGCAGCAGCACACCCACAAAAATGCTTTCACATCGAACAGTAAAGAGGCAGCCTCGCGCCTTCCGCATAAAAATAGGAATCCGCAGAGGCACTGCTCATTTACCTCTTGCCCGTTCCAATCTAGAAACTACAATCGTCTTCTTCCTCGAGCCCAAAACAGAGCCACCTCATCCGTCCGCCGCCCCATGCTCTCACCGCCCTCGGCCTCCTGCCCCCCCGGTCGCCATGGCACCCAAAGAAGGCAAGGTAAAGAGGGGCCAAGGCGAGCAAGGGCAAAGAGGTGCAGGAGAGCGAGTTGGTGAAGATGCGGAAGAAGAACGTTGTCTTCGCCCCGATGGTCGACGTGCGCGCTCTGAAGGAGCGGTATCTGTGCATGTGGAGAAGAGCGACAATGGGGCACCCCGCTACCCGCGTAATCCCAGCTTTCTGTGCCAAGGCTGCCCCAGATAAATTCCCTTTCTTTGTTGATTACTTCTACTGCAGGCTCTGCCCTCCATTTTCTAATTTCCTCAACGACATCATGTACACATACGACTTCCATATCTTCGATTTGACGCCGAATGTTGTGGCATGTATGTCCATCTTCGCCCACCTCTGCGAGAATTTTGCCGGGGTGGTCCCCAACACAGCCCTCTTCCGCCATTACTTCATCCCCCACATCCAAGCAGGAGAGGGCCTTTCTGGCTGCATCGCCTGGATCTGAAGTGCATGGAACAAGGAGACATACCCATACGGGGTCTACCGCGAGAAGTGGGATGAATGGCGGAGCAGGTGGTGCTGGATTACGGAGGAAAATCCTCAATTATTTTGTATGCCCCGGCAAACAAGACTGGCCCGTAGCAACGGTTGGAGCGCCCTCGACCCTCGAGACGGGGAGCTCACAATCCCAATCGACAGGATCAAATGCCTTAGAGCTGTCGGCCTCAGAATAGAGATGGTCGCCGCTGATTTCCTCCGCCGCCGCATCGCCCCTCTGCAGAACTAGGGGAGACCAGCTTGGGAATATAGGAACGCAACGGATATCATGAGGCTGCGCCCAAGTCTGAACAACAACTTGACGGTCATGCAGCACGCAACTCTCTGCCACAAGCTGTTCAGGACCGAAAGCAAGTACAAGTTGCCGGCAGGTGTAATCCCCCTGTGCAACAATTCTTCCACTACAAAAAAGACACATCTGTGACATTTTGGGCCGAACGAATTTTTTTTCTGTCATACATATGACACTTCTATGACAATAATTGTGACAAAACCCGGTATCATCATAGATGTGGTGGGCTCCTACTTCTATGACAGAAAATGGGCTTTTCGTCCTGGGTGGGCCGGAGATGCAGCTGCATGACATTCTTTGGGCTGTCCATGACGGAAAAAACCATGGTAGAAGCGAGGGGGAGGAAATTTCGGGGAGTTCCCGGTTACGGTGGGAGGTCAGGGGCCGAGCGATGCGTGTTTCTCTCATACACGTACGCGCGTGTGTGTGAGGCGTTGGCTCTAACTGAACCCGAGCGAGGCGTTGGGCTCTAACTGAACCCGAGCGATTGCACTGCAGGCTACGCGTTACTAAACCCGAGCAATCGATCGATGGCTGTTAACTGAACCCGATCGAGCGATTCCTTCGCTACTGCTGCTAACTGAAGCCGATCGATGGGATGAATAGTGAGCGTTGCGGGGGGGGGGGGGGGGTTGGATGAACAGTGAGCGGTGGCGTTGCCTCTGGATGAACAGGACCCCGTGGTGTGGTGGAGGGCTGGATGAACAATAGACGGTGGAGGGGTTCCTGTGGAGGGGTGGATGAACAGGACCCCCTGCTGTGGAGGGCTGGATGGACATTAGACGGTGGAGGAGTGGTTGAACAGGACGCCGTGGTGTGGAGGGCTGGATGAACAGTAGACGGTGGAGGGGTGTCCGTGGAGGGGTGGTTGAACAGGACCCCGTGGTGTGGAGGGCTGGATGAATAGTAGATGGTGGAGGGGTGGTTGAACAGTAGCCGGTGGAGTAGCGCGCGGTGGAGGCTGGATGAACAGGAGCCCGTGGAGGCTGGAGGAGGTCGACGGTGGAGATGAACAGTATCCCGTGGAGTCTCGTTTTGCGGTACGCCACACCCCTCCCGATGAACAGGACCCCCGTTTTGACCGTAGCGCTCCAACACAAGTCCGTTTCCTCCCTTTTGCAGTACGCCACACCCCTCCCGATGAACAGGACCCCCGTTTCGACCGTAGGAGGTCCGTTTCCTCCGTTTTGCGGTACGCCAGACCCCTCCCGATGAACAGGATCCCGTTTCGAACATGGCCGGTCAAACACAAGTCCGTTTCCTCCGTTCTGCGGTACGCCAGGCCTCGTTTCCATCGCATGTTCCGTCCAACCCTCCCGATGAACACGATGCATTCCGTTGCCTCCCCATGAACACGATGCATTCCGTTTCCTCCCCATGAACACAATGCATTCCGTTGCCTCCCCATGAACATGACGACGACGCTGTTTCTCCATTCTGACCCAGCCATGTACACGAGCCCTGGCTGTACATATGCGTGAGTAGGCATTCGAGACCCCGCCCGTATGTACACATATGTGGCCGTATTTTCTTTCTTGCACCCTGGCCGCCTCTACTACGACACGTGCGTGCCTCTACATCCACCAGTATATATGTACGTACATGTTTGCGACCAGAATGACAATGCTACGTACGCTTGGACCAGGTGGGTCCCGACTGTCAGGCACTTCCTTGCGTGCGAAGATGTAGCTGGTGGGTCCCAGCAGTCAGGGGGGCGAAATACGGTGGCCTGTCCGGTGGGTCCCCGTTGTCAGGTGGAGGAATAATTATTTTGCAGGTAATAAGGAGGCACTTCCTTGCTGCGGCCGTGGACCCAGCTGTCAGCCTCTCCACGTACAGTCCACGTCCGATGGAAGCCGTTCCATGACCACGTTGACCACGCCGCGCTGAGAGCACCGGGGCGGTGGACGACGGCGAGGCCTAGGAAGGGGACGACACGGAGCCGGGGAAGACGCGGCAGTGGATGCCCATGCGTAGAGGAGTACGAGGGTTCACTGGTTCGCTGCGGTGTGAGGCTGCCGTCGCTGCAGAATAACAGGGGGTGTGGGTGAGTAGAGGGATGGCCTGGCCAGCGGTGGGAGTAGTAGGGGGCGGTGAGGCCTCCGCCGCATCGCAGCCGGCCACGGGAGGCAGGAGCACGAGGCACGACCGGCGCTGGTTTGGGCGGCTGGAGCAAGAAGACCAGAGGTTGAAGAAGCACTACCGCCGTTGGATGGACATCGTACGGTCACTGGAGCTACAATCGTGCATATTGACTAAGTTGACAAAGCCCTCCGCCCCCGTCAACTTAGTAGGCCCACAAGTCAGCCTGCCACTATACTGGGTCCCAGCTAACAGGGGGAGTATTAATTTTTTTTGTGCGTAATAAGAAGGCACTTCGTTGCGTGCGAAGATATAGCTGGTGGGTCCGAGCTGTCAGCGGCGGTAACGTTTTTTTACGAAATACAGAGGCGCTTTTGGTGGGTCCCTGATGTCAGGTGGAGGAATCATTATTTTGCGCGTAATAAGGAGGCATTTCCTTGCGTGCAGCCGTGGACCCAGTTGTCGGCCTCTCCACGTAAATTCCACTTTAGATGCATGTCGGTCATTGACCACGTTGACCAGGCCACACCGAGAGCACCAGGGCGGTGGACGACGGCGAGGCCTAGGAAGGTAACGACACGGAGGCAGGGAAGACTCGGCAGTTGTTTCCCATGCGGAGGGGAGTACGACTTTACGAGGGTTTACTAGTTCGTCTGCCGTCGTCGGAGAATAACAACAGGTGTGTGAGTAGAGGGATGGCTAGGCCAGCGATGGGAGTACGGTGGGGCGGTGAGGCCTACGCGGCAGCAGAGCTGGCCGCCGGGAGGAGGGAGCAGGTAGTCCCGCCGGCGCCTTTTTGAGCGCCTGGAGCAGGAACAGCAGAGATTGAAGAAGCCCGACGGCCGTTGGATGGCCATCCAACAGTCACTGCTTGTGCGTCAACCTTTTTTTAGGAAAGCCTCAAATATGTGGAAAACAGCATACAGCCCATCTGCCATTATTTCTAATAATTTATAGCCCATTTGCTAATTATTAAGGTTTTTTTGGAGCCCATATTCTTTTTGTTAGCATTACAGCCCATATTGTGGCCACGGTTAAAAAATTATACAAAATTTTGCATATTTCGGTGCGATCCGAACTGTTTTTAATCTCGAAATTTCGACTCACATTCAAACTGATTTTAAAAATAAATGTATATCAATATAAAATCCAACAAATTCTCGACGCATAAAAATTAATGTAATTTCAAATCTCGAAATGAAAAAAAGATATTTTAAACTAATTGCCGGTTTGATGTGTTTTAACAATGTACAACCCATTTCTCATTATTGATGGGCCATTTTCTCGGCCAGCCGAATGAAAGCTCTCCTCGTCTTGAAAGATTTGCAGCCCAACAGGCTTGACAAAGCGACTTACTTGGCAAATCACAAAAAAACTGGGCTGTGGCCGTGGACCCAGCTGTCAGCCTCTCCACGTACAGTACTCTTCTGATGGAATGTCGTTGACCACGTTGACCACGCCGCGCCGAGAGCACCAAGGCGGTGGACGACGGCGAGGCCTAGGAAGGGGACAACGCGGAGCCAGGGAAGACGCGGCAGTGGATGCCCACACGGGGAGGAGTACGAGGGCTCACTGGTTCGGCTACGGTGTGAGGCTGCCGTCGCCGCAGGGCCTGGCTAGCGGTGGGAGTAGTAGGGGGCAATGAGGCCTCATCGGCAGCACAGCCGGCCACTGGAGGCAGGAGCAGACGGTCTCCCCGGCGCTGGTTTGGGCGGCTGGTGCAAGAAGAGCAGCGATTGAAGAAGTAGCAGGACCGTTCGATTCAAATCCAACGATTACTGCTGCTAGAATCGTTTGTTGACTAAGTTGACAAGCCCTGCGTACGCGTCAACTTAGTAGGCCCACAGTTTAGCCTCCCAACCGCTGGGCCCCAGATGTCAGTGGGAGGAATCATTTTTTTCGCGTAATAAGGAGGCAGTTGATTGCGTGCGGCCAGGCCAACGGAGGGAGTAGGGTGGGCCGGGGAAGCCTGCGCGGCATCACAGCGGGCCACAAGAGGAGGGAGCAGGCAGTCCTGCCGGCGCTAGTTTAGGCGGCTGGAGCAGGAAGATCAGAGATTGAAGAAGCACATCGGCCGTTGGATGGACATCCAACAATAACTGCTGCTAGAATCGTGTGTTCACTGACAAAGCCTTGCGTAAACAAGTCAGGCTCGAAATATGTGGCGTGTACAGCCCATTTGCTATTATTTTTATAATTTTTACTCATTTTCTAATTCATATGGAATTTATTGCAGCCCGTTATCCATTTTTAGAATTGCTGGCCATTTTCTGGTCAGTACGAGGGTCAAAAAAATTAACTAAATATGTGGGAAATTTTGAAAATTCACAAATTTTTGCTAGGGAACGAAATATTCTTAATCCAAAAATTAATAGCCATACTAAAACAAATTTAAAAATAAATTAGTACTATGTCATGTTAAATCCAATGAAATACGTATAAGATATCAGTGAAGAACATAAACAAAAAAAGAAACTTATATCCCATTTGCTATAAATTTTTTGGAATTTTCAACCCTTTTGATATTACTTTTAACAGACATTGACCATACTCTTAAGCCAGGCCGGAATGCATCCCTACTCGTCTTGAAAGATTTGCAGCCCAGTAATTCGGAGAAAACAAATAGGCCTAGCTTGGGTATTCTTCAAAAAGAAATACTCGGCTACCTATTTTCCCAAAGAACTGGTGCATGAGCATTTAGCTTTATTTATTTATTTACTTATTTATGTTTAGGGGACCATGAGCATGTACCTGGGCCGGATTCATGTGAGAGCCTCCCTTCCAGTTAATTATGGGCTTCTCTATTGGGCCTTCATCAGTGGGCTGCATGTTATCAACAAGTGGAAAATGTGTTCCGAGTTTCAAAAAAAATGTGTTCCGTATGATAAATAGTATGCGCTACATACGGTACGGGGCACTAAAGGATCGAACCGTGCAATGACTTCCAAAACATTGTGTTTGTCGTTCTAACAACACATTTATTCAACCAACAGATGAACTACTGATTGTACATTGAAAACAGCAGCAGCAACCAGGGCTGGGGGTGCAACAGAAGCAGTAAGCAGGCCAGAAGAGTGAAGACGCAGCTCTCTCTTCGAAACCAAACATCAGCCATCATTACAAAAGGGCTGCCAAAAAAGAACAAGTGTATGCATCAAACTAAATAAAGATCCTACTACACCAAGTGTACGCATCTAACTAACTAGCTCAGTTAGACGTTACTATTTTTTTCTAAACGGAGGCAAAAGAATTGCCTCGTCGATTAATTAAGAAGAAGAGAATTGCCTGGTTAATCTACGGAAAACCGGGCTAAAAACCGAAGATGTTACTATTTATTAAGCTGCAGTGGAGTCGCAGATGGAGAGGAGTGGGAAACTTCACTGGTTCAGGTGCGCGGCAGCACAGCCGCGGTGCCGCCCACGAGAGACAGGAGCAAGAACAGAGGTTGAAGAAGGAGCACGGCTGTTGGATTAACCTCCAACAGTCCAGCTGCTTGAATCATTTGTTGATTAATTTGACAAAGCCGTGCGTACACGTCCGCTTAGTAGGCCCACAAGTCAGTCACCAAATCTGACGGGTCCCAGCTGTCAACGGGATGAATAATTTTTTTCGCAAAACAAGGAGGCACTTCCTTCCATGCGAAGATACAGCCGGTGGATCCCAGCTGTTAGGTGGAGGAAACATTTTTTCAGCTTAATAAGGAGGAACTTTCCTTGCGTGCGACCATGGACCTCGTGGGTCGCAGCCGTCAGGCTCTCCACGTAAAGTCCTCTTCCGATGACTCTCGTTTGTTGACCACGCCGCACCGAACGCAGTGAGGCAGTGGACGACGGCGAGGCCCCGGACGGGAACGACTCGGAGATAGGAAAACGCGGCAGTGGAGTCGCAGATTGAGAGGAGGAGAAGGGTTATAACTGGTTCTGTTGTGGCATGGGGCTGTAGTCTGTGGAGAATAACAGGAGGTGTCGAGGGGTGGAGGGATAGCCTGGCCGGCGGTGGCGTAGCGCTTCGCAGCGATGCGTGCTAAGTAGAGCCGCTAGCCGCCGGAGGCCGGACCAGGCGGTCCCGGCGACGCTGGAGGAAGAAGACGAGAGATTGAAGGTGCATGCCGGCCGTTGGATATAAATCCAATGGCTGTGGATGACACAATCATTTGTTGACCAAGTTGACAACGCCCTGAGTAGGCTTCAACCTATTGGCCCACATGTCAGCCTGTAAAAATGTGGCATATATTTAACCCATTTTTTTCTAGAATGTACAGTCCATTTGCTGGGCTGGGTGAACAAATAATTTCGCGTCAATCAGGCCCATTTATATTTTCTAAGAAATCCCAGCCCATTTGCACTTCCTTGAAATACACGTATTAGGTGGGCTCGTTATATATACTCCCTCCGTCCGGAAATACTTGTCATCAAAATGGATAAAAGGGGTGTATCTAGATGTATTTTAGTTTTAGATACATCCCTTTTTGTCCATTTTGATGACAAGTATTTTCGGACGGAGGGAGTATAATGTTATGTTAGAAGGAGCAATTAATATCAAAGAATAAACCGAAGAGGCATGTTATATATATATATATAATTAAGAAATTAGCGAGTTATTGCTCAAAATAAAAATGAGCGCGTTATCATTAAATTGGTCCTTAAAATCTTCGCAAGCTTTTGTACGCAATCACCAGGATTTTCCTTGCCTGTGAGTCAAAAACAACCAGGATTTTCCTTGCCAACTTCCATTAAACATTTACTTTTATAAGTTGGGATGTTTTTATAATGTATATATAAGTCTCTATAAAATATACGATAATAGTAATAATATAAATATATATATATAATGTGGTTAGAAGGGAAAACATAAATTGGACACATCATTACTTTTATAAGAGACCTACGTTTTATACCCCACAGTAGGCATACTAACAAGTTCACACAAAAATACAAGAGAAAAGGTAAACATTCATATCAAACTCAGGTTCACAGGACACGTTCATATCCATAGCCAACATTCACAATCCACAACTCAAAAGATTCATATATACAAAAGCTCAACATATCTATGCATCCAAATGATTGATAGATCACACGACAATATTCATACATAATTTACAAAAAGATTCAGATATACACATGTTTAGTATGTTTATGCATCCAAATGATTGAGATCACAGCCAATATGATCCATGGACGAACTTTAATTACCTAGGGTACAGACTGGTAAATGGCGTTCAATCGGAGGTACTTCTTGCTAAATTTCGTTCTTGTATGAGTAAACTTTCGAGTACATAAGAGGCACCACACACAATCAAAACTTTGCTAGTAGGTTTATCCTCAAATAATGGCCTCGTGCCGAGGGAGGTTTGAGCAACTTGGCCACTACTTTCATCCAACCAGTTTACTGGGTCATCTTGGTCCTGTATCTCGCCAAAATTCTACATTGAAGACGAGAAAGGAGGCGGTTGAGAAAATGAACCACCCAAATTTTTTGTGCTGTTCAACTGAAATGGAGCATCCTTGGCATGCAGACTGATTAAGTGCCAGATGAATATACGCATCAACCAACTTGTCTGGAATCTTTAGACTCCATGCCATATAGTTCGCTACCATATGTGCCGATAACCAAAAGGCACAAGTTGGGACCAAAGACTGGACTGCGTTTTTCTGGGCTATGCACCAAGCAATATTTTTGGCGTTCACTCTCATAACACTTGGAGCTTGACAATTGGTTGACGCCGGTTGATACTCGAATGAATATAGGCACTTCTTGTCAACATCGATGCTTGTCTGAGTGAACTTTGGAGTACATAGCAGCAGCATAAGTACCTATCCATCTGATCATTTTGTGCAGTTCTACTGAAATCACCCGATGTAATGATTTGCCTGCGAGTTAAGGCTCCAAATTACTCCTTTATGAAATCGGCAAACAGTAGCACAATACCAAATTACCAATACATATGACACGCACAATAATCAGGATAAAGACCAGTACCAACCTGTGTGAGGTAGCATATCAATTACTATTTCCTTTGACTGGAAGCCGAGATAAGCCAAGCGACTGACAGCAAAGGAAGAAAGCATGCGGAGTTTAGCGACTGACAGGAAAGGACAGAAGCTATCGAGGCAATGAAGCACCCAAAGTTTTTGTGCAGTTCCACCAAAATCGAGCATCCCTGTTGGCACATATATTGAGAGAGTGAGATTACTGTAATAGTGGGACTAGTTTATGAAACATACACTAACAAATAGAAGCACCCTCATTATCTTAATGGGTAAAGTTAGCAACATAGTAGTCTTGCTTAAAGAGAGGTATTAGTTTATTTAATCAGTGGCAATTAGCTCAACTCAACACTCAAAGCATTGCCATTTATCATAGGTTGCAAAACTTTAACATGCAAAGATAAAGGAGTTTCTCATGACAGTAGCACGATACAAATAGAGATGACAGCAAACTAATATGGATGAAGGCCTTAGGCCCGTACCAATCTAAGAAAAAAAATCTTATTCATGTAGTCCCATAAGAGATGATAAAGCACTCACTGGAATCACACAATAGTATATATTTTTGTGCACTTCAAATGTATGGTTGAAATCACTCTTGTTTACTAGTGCTGAGATTATATCGAAAGATTATCAAGAACTTCCATCAGAGTTATAGCACTTCCTGGGATACAGTTCATTGTATTGTCTTGTGTAGTTCCATTTAATGTATGATTGGCACAACACGATCCCTGTTTGCACAAGTAGGAAGGTGAAACCTTCATTAGCTTAGTGAGAAAGGATAGGAAGACATTAGCATATTAATCAACCAGTAGCATCAAATTCATGATGGACAATACACAAAACATTGCCTCATTGAACCAATGGCAATAAATTGGCATGCAAAACAATAGCACTATTATGTCATGACACTAATAATATTCCCTCCCTGCTCCACCACATGATTCACCTCCATAGACAAACATACACACGTACATGATTCAGCATAGGGTCCTACTAAAGATTTGTTTAACTCCAATAGGAAAATTAGGAAGTAATAAATTAGTGGTACTTAAGTACTCCTAATTAATTAAGTGAGACATCAGAAGTGGAAGGGCTCCCTGGAGGATCGTCTCACATGTAAGGTAGTCGTTGCCGGAGCCCTTGAATGGCCTTGACTGAGGCCTCTGGCTTCAGCAAGATCACCTTGGCACTGTTTATTCTTCTTCTTCTTCCTCTTCATGCTCTGTTTCTCTTTCTCCTCACAAGTTGGTGAAACCAAGTACATGATTGGCCTTCTAATTCAGAATTGGTTTTGTCAGTGAGGGAGTACAAGTGTACTAGTAAAAAACAGCATTATTTTCTCATGGCAGTCGGGAAATAGAGATGAACACATGCATTAAATATCATTCTTACCTAAAGGAAGGTTATGGCGCCAATATGGATGATGAGGATTGGAACACAGATCTCCCTTTGTGCAGTTCCACCAAAATGAACCAACTATTCCATTCTGACATTCCAGTTAAACAGCACAAAAGTCACTTCTTTTAAGAAGAGTTTTGTGCAGTGCACCAAAAGGTCACAACAGCAACCAGGTGAATTGGATATCCCTGTTTGCACAAAAAGGCACAAAGGAAACAGTCAGAGTCTCAAACAATTACAGGCAAAAACATTTGGTGAAACTTGTCATGGCTTATAACAGTGAGTGCACCAGCAGTCCAGCACCATGTACGTAAACAGGGGCATAAAGTGGTGATTCATAGTTTGTTGCCCCGAGAAACAAACATCCAAGAAACATATCTGGGTTGGTCCCATTTTTGTTCACTATAGCCACCTACTCCTATGTGTGGATAGCAAATCTAGTCCTGGTCATACCACTGTGTACAGCGTTACCCCTATATTTCCCTTTTCGACCAAGAGACCGGTTGGATGACCAGTCTGTACTACTTTCACCCCCTTTCATTCCTGTTTGTACCAAGTCCGATGTACATACTAAATTCCCCCACCCCCACTTTATTTCTTGTTTGAACCAAGTACTCCCTCCGTCCGGAATTACTTGTCATCAAAATGGATGTGTCTAGAACTAAAATACATCTAGATACATCCATTTCAATGACAAGTATTTTCGGACGGAGGGAGTACAAGATTCGACTCCATGAAGTAGCTTTACTTCTAACAATAGAAGAAAAAAATATGTGACGTCGGGCCATCCGATCGAGAGGGGCTGAGAGGTAGAAAATGATGCACATGCAGCGACGTAGCGAGCTGGGGAAGTAGAGCTAAGGCGGTTTTGAATGAAGATATACCTGAAGGTCGTCGGGATGTGGATAGGTGGGCGGCGGGAGGCTGGATCCGCCCACAGGCAATGACGAAGGGATCAGAGGACCTCCCGCGCCGGCGCTCGGCCAGAGATAATGGTGTGGCCGGCAGTGGGTCTCCTCCCTCGCTGTCGACGACGGCCTAAACGCTGCCCCTCCTCCCCTTCACCGGCGGAGGGGTATATGTCCGTATCTGTAACTAGCGGTGAGGATAGAAAGCCAGTATTTTTTGAAGGGAGAAAGATAGTGTTACTACCCCTATCTTGTTTAAATCTGGAGAGGATGAGAGTGTGTGAATAGAGCAACCCTAGCAAGCAAGCGCGGAGGCTCCGGCCTATATATACGTAGTGAGCAACCCTAGCAAGCAACCCTAGCAAGCAAGCAACCCCTATCTTCGTCAACTCGTACAAGACCGAGAAATTTGATTACTACAACGCCCTCTCCCTCGCGGACTGAGCTCCAGTGCCTTAACTGCACCTGCCTTTGGCTGCATGACAGGAGGGCCAACCACCTGTTGGGCCCACCTGTCATAGATGCAAAGGCAGGAGCAGTAAGTTGAAGCTTTCGCTATCCCTCCCGCACGAGGTGGACGGACATGCAGCAGTGGATTCGACACTGTAGAAGTAGGAGTAACATCATTATTGTTCGTCTTCTCCAAGAGGCGAAGAGCCAAGCGCAACCCGAACGTGGCAGTTCTGAATGCTCGTGTGGTGCGGTTCCTTGGAGTACTAGCCAGGCTCTTGTATGAGACAAAATTGCTATTGTTTAACAATTAAACTCCATTATCCATTGGTTGATACTCATTATGCATAGGTCCACGCGGTTAGCACCGTTTCCTCCTGGGGTCACCAATGTTTATTTGCTAATTAATAGCATTGCATGCAATGAACTAGCCATTGCAAGTCATTAAAAGCATGCACACCTCTCATCTCTTATTGGTTGATATGTCAAGAAACAAGAAACAAGGTAGAAGTTAATGCACCGCGCCTAAGTGTTTTGGGACTATTTGGTTTTCGTAAGATGACTTACACACCTAGACGGAGGGAGTAGTATAGCCCTGTAAACCGGAAAGGAGTATTTGCCTTTCTAGAGATTTCAACAAGTGACTAGACTACACCGTGTGCAGTACTCCCTCCCTTCCGGTTTATAGGGCTCAAATCACAAATCTCGTGAACCAAGGCATTTTGCGATTGGAGGAATGCATCCCATACTTTACAAAACTACCCTAATTAAACTCATGCATTAATTACGTAGTTCTCTCGTTTTCCTCTCTGCCTTGGTCGCGGTGCACAATATTGAGCACTCCTATATGACTAGCCGCTCTATCTACATGCGGGACATTTCAAAGCATCCGGGCCCATGTGCCATCCACCAAATCACAACAAGGTGCTACAGTCGAGACTCACCTGTAACCCCGGTGTGGCCGTCAAGACCCGTCATATCACAAAACCCACACCTTTACCAGTAGTGGTAAGGTGGCCTCCAAGTTGGACTAGACGAAGCAACCATCATTTCACTGGAACGCTTGTTCAAGCCCTTTCTTCCCTTTATTGAAGAAAACCTCACTCCAGGCTACTCACTTCTGCCATTTTTCTTCTGTACCGACGAAGGAAAGGTGGGTGAATCAGTTATGTTGCTATATTTTCATTCCAAGAATCTTCTTTTTGCGAAGCACTGACCGATTCCCACATCCTATTATTTTCCCGTTTTCATTGCAATTGTGGTTTCCTTTCGATTGCTTTTTGTTTGTTAGTTCATTGATGGATCCTGGAGCACTAGGCAAAGAGTTGCCGGCGGACAACCCACTGGAGACAGCGATCTCCAGGAAGCGAGCACCGACCAACGAGTTGACCATGTTGGCGGACCAACCCATGGAGGCGAAGAACTCCAAGAGAGAAGCATTGGCCAAAGAGTTGAGGACGTTGGCGGACGAACTCCTCAAAGGAAGTTGGAAGAACAGCAAGGGCCCCACCGTGCCCACCCCAGGAACTCTGATTGCCACCTATGTGAGGCTCAAGACCGAGTTTGAGGAGATAGTCGCCATTGAGAAGCAGTATTCCCCTGGCAAGGTGATGGCCACCATCGAGGACGAGGAGATGGCCCCGGAGGGTTGAGATCCCCCGGTGAGCTGCACAAGGTAAAAAATAATGGCTTATTACCATAGTTGTGGTTTTTGATTATTTGCAATGTGCTTGCTGGTATGTTAGGGTTGTGCAGGTGCCGGTGGACATCCTTGATGATTCCGATGTCATGGCCCGTCCTGTTGGCATCGCCCTGGAGATCGATTCCGATGCCGTTGTCATCCTATGGAGATCGCCCCAGAGATCGATTCCGATGTCGCGGTCAGTCCTGCGAACATCACCGCAGAAATCGATTCCCATGCCGCTGTCCGTGCTGTGGTCACTGCCCGAGAGATCGATGACAAGAAATAGTTGGTCGCGCTAATCCTTCAGGGTAGTTTGCATTGCCCTATGTTTAATTACCAGAACAATGCGTGTTATCAAACCATCTTAGGGCTAGTGCACTATCTTGTGTGGGCGGATCTTGCTACTTTTGTTTGATAGTGAATCATGCGATGAATCATGCGAACCCTCTCCGAGTTATGGAAATAGATGTATCCTCACCAGCTTCTGATGTAATATATGGCATGATTAGATGTAAGTTTGAACTTTTTATCATATCAGCAGGGCTTGTTTGATGATTGTTGGTATTAGTAGGCTAGCTACTGTGCGAGCTATAGTACTTGCAAAACACTCACCGAAGAGAAACGTTAGGGCTGATGAGCTCGTGGTACGCTTATACTTATCCCTCGTCGATCGACCAATAGCCCTAGCTCCTAAAATTGTAGGCTTAGCGATCGATGAACTAGGCGGGCTAGTTTGGCCTAGTGGGTTTCAGTGATATGATATGCAACACAAAATCATAGCAGTGCAGAGACGTACTCCCTCTGTTCCAAAATAGATGACCTAGGCGGGCTAGTTTGGCCTAGTGGGTTTCAGTGATATGACGTGGTATAGTACCGTCCAATCTTCGCGTGTGGTAGCAGTATTGCGGGTACAGTAAGTTTTCTTGAAGAAGAGGAATTCAATGAAGTCATGATGGTTCCTTCGTCCGAACAACTTATAGTGGGAAAGGTTGGGCCTGTGGTACGACCGGGGTAGACCAGGATAATTTTGTGCATGGCAGGTGGACCAGGATGGTCGACGTCCCACATGTCGGCGAATGAAAGTATTCTTTCCGATATAGAGGATGAGCAACGAGTATTCATTGTTTATTTTTGATGAAAGCTATTGTCTCCACTGTTACAACGAAGGAGTGTGAAACACGGCAGCCCAGTGAACTTGGCACGTGCACCACTCCCTCCTTCCTCATGTAATGCCCAGGTTACAGATTTTTCTCACTTTCTCTCTATCTATTTCCTCTCAAATGTTTTTTACCTTTATTTTCTTAAGACACAATTTTTTATGCCTTTTTTAGAATTATTTTTTTATACCTAGGAGCACGTGTAGAGACAGGCTCTTGTAGAGCCCACTCCTTGACTTTGTCAATGCCTCTCTCTCCTCCACATAAGAAGTACTACTTGCTATGCATGCATGCGGTGGGCAGCTGGCGTCTTGAGGGTCCAGGGCGGTGAGAGCGGGCTCCGGAAGCGGTCCGGACTCTAGCATAATTTTGGTTTTTATAGTATTTCTTTCTCCATTGACAGGTAGGCCCACGTAGATAGATAAAGAACACGAGCTGATGAGGCGCATGCGGACTGTTTGACTGGTCAACCAGACAAATACGGAGCTATACGCTGAGCCAGTGACCGTATAATCACCATATCTCGTATACAATGATCAAAGTGAGCTATCAAGACAAGTTCGATGACCGCCAATGCATTTTACTCGGTAATAAATGACCAGGATTGAAGGGGAATCCAAATTTGCTCCGTCTTCTGTCCTTGAGCTCTTGACAAACCAATGCACTATACGGTTGTCCGGCCACTCCACCCCAGAGCTCTCACGAAGCATCATTCATGCCACCGCGCCGCACACTAACCGGTAAGGCAGCGATGGCATCCCGCCGCGCCGAGTTCCTCGTCGCCCACGACCGCACACAAAATGGTAGGGGAGCGATGGCATCCCGCCGTGCCGAGTTCATCGCCGCTAGCGACCTCACAACTATGTGGGAGGAATTTGAAGATGCCAAGGCCGAATGGGCGGTAGAGCAAGAGGCGGCCAAAGCCGCACAGAGGGAGCGGAAAAGTCAGAAATCACTCAAGAAAAGAGAGGCCCGCCGCCGCAAGAAAGAAAAGGACGCACGCACTGCTGCGGAGAGGTCGGCAGAGATCCAAGCACGGTGGGTTGTCACCGACAAAGCCGGGAAGGAGAACGACGGCGTCTGGCCAGCATGTGAGAAGTAGTAGTACTAGTAGTTTGTGTGTGTTTGTGTGTGTCTGAGTACGAGCATGTACCAGTACTACTAGTTACTACTGTAGTTTTTAGAGCAAATTACCAGTACATTAGCCTAGACTAAATGGAAAAATTCCTATCCTAAGCATCAAATGGCATCTCTTTCTCTATAGAAATTGAGATGCATGTCATCTCACTTCCTATGATTTTCATATTCCTATCCTATGAACGAAAGGAGGCCTCTATTGGAGTAACTACTGTAGCTAGTAGTACTGCTGGTACAGTAGTTTTCTTCAAGAAGCGGAATTCAACGAAGTCATGATGGTTCCTTCATCCAAGCAACTTCAAAGTGGGAAGTGGGCCTGTGATTTGACGGCTCATTAGTCATTGTTACTGCGGCGCGATGACCTGGGTGACTCCCTTGGAGTTCTGCGTGCATGGCAAGTGGACCAGGATGGTCGACGTCCCACATGTTGGCGAACGAAAGTATTCTTTCCGATATCGAGGAGCAAGGAAACCACGTGGTATAGTATCACTGCTGATTGGTTCGCAAAAAAAAATAGTATCACTGCCGATTTATAATTATTTTTTATTTATTATGAATGCTAGCGTCTCAACTCTTACGACAAAGGGTGCCAAACACGGCACGTGCTGGATGTCCCACACGTCAGCGAAAGGAGTGGGACATGAACAGCATGGTAGAGCCCAGCGTAAAAAAACAGCATGGTAGAGCGTCTCCACTTCTTCCACTTCTGGGTCGGAGACCACACGTAGTAGTACTTAGTGGTATGAACGATACAAAGTGCGACCTGGAGACAAAGACACGTCTAGTTGGAAGGTCTCGGGGCATACACGTAAACAAATATAAAAGTTAATATGTGCCTCCAACTAATATAGTAGTAGTAGAGTACTTAGGCACGTACTCCATAACATCACCATGCATTGCACATACAACATTTAGTGGTAGTACATAGTAAGAGACAAATGCCGCCCAAGAGTTCCCTTCTCGACCTACTTTTGGGTGTTTGGTAGAGTGTATGGAGGGTGCATGAGTACACACTAGTTTAGCACAAATACACTAGAAGCATGCATGAAGAGAGCATGCATGAAGAGGGGTGTTGAGTTGAGCATGCATGAAGAGGGAACAACTATGCTGAGACGAGAACGCAACCAAACACACCCTATATGCCACGCATGTTCATACCATTTGTGCCTTTCTACTTCACTTACTGCGCTACATTACTCAGGTTCGTACGTCCACTCCTGGGTACATGTTCGTCTCGTAGTTCTAGTCCCACGTGTTCTTCATATAGATGGAACGATCCTTGCATAACACGTGCACCTTGATGCTAGATGTCTCGCGTGTTGGCAAAAGGATGAACAAAGCTCACGTAAAAAAATAGAGTGGAAGAACATAGATTCCGGACGACCGAGAAGGAGCAAGGAACCTCGTGGTGGAGCGTCTGCACTCATAATATTTAATATTATTCAGCGATATAAAATTAACCAATCATCTCCATAGTGGACTGGAAGAGTACGAAACACGGCAGCCCAGTGTAGTATCATACTAGTACATGGCTAACCCACGCTATCACCATATTTCTTGGCTTCCGTGCGACACCTATCTCTAGTAATCCAGCAGCCTGTATCACTTCTCCCTCCTCGTCTCTATCAAAGTGCGGCGGGCTGGCATTTCTGCCGTCTATTGAGGTCGGTTAACTATCATATGTTAGCGACATGCCAAGAGCATTCTAAAAAATTCCTTTCACGTTCCGTTTTCAAAAAGAAAAAATCCTTTCACGTATGAATTTGCATGTATGCTTTGAGCACTTGCATGTCCTATACTGCTCCTGTTTGATACTATAACTTAGCTAGAGGTTAGACTAACTCATGACTAACCTTGAACTAACTGTAGTCAAAGGGGTGTTTGGGTGACAGGGTTAGATTGACAATAAATGCACTTCATGGAGAGAGAAAAGTGATTTTTCAGTGGTCCCAATGAGAACTATCTCCAGTTAGCACCTCTTGGGTGGGATAGTTTTCTTTGGTGGGTTCGGTGCAACTTGCTCCAACTTAAGCCCTCATGCTTGGATAGTTTAGGGCTATTTGAGCCCCAACTAGCTCAAACTAACTCTAACCCATGGATCTAAACAGGGCCTATGGCCAGTCTCGACGCGGAGCAGTCGCGTGCACCGGGAAGCGGCGCTCTCTCGGCCGTCGCGCCACTTCAAAGCCGGCGCCAGTGAGAGGTCGCCTCCGCTCTGGCCGGGCATTAAGGGCATCTACAATGCAGGCGCTAACGCCAGGCGCCAGGGTCAGGATCCCGGCTGTTTCCTCGTAATCCCGTCCAAATCCTGAAATTTGGTTAGCATCGATGCCATAAGAGTCGTCCGGCGCTAAACGAGCTGCCCGTTCTATTTTTTATGCGTAGCGCCCATACGCTGGCTCTCACCGTTGCATGCCTGGACTCCAAGCCGAGGCGCTAGGAGAAAAATCTTTTTTATTCCTAATCAAGCGCCTGATTAGGCGCCTTGCGATGGAGTAATGCGGCACTGACGCTCCAGGGCGACGCTGACCGTTTCACGCGGGAAGCGCGCGCTGGCAAGGGAGTATAGGTTTTGAACCATTTCAGGTGCAGTACTGGTAGTTTGCAAAACTATTCAATTATTGCACTCAGTTTCCTAAGAAATTGTGGTAAAAACATTACTCCACAGCCCGCTTCCCTTCTGCTTCCTCTTCCACCTCACGCGCACGTCCGCAAGAAGCGACCGGTCAACCTTTATATAGGAGTGCTAGCACAAAAAGTTGCATGCATGACCACTAAAATTTCCATATTAAAGCGCCGCTCCGGCGGGAGTATGGCGTATGTTGTTACCTTCGACCGGCCCATGGCTACCGGGCGACGGCGACCAGAGAAGAGGCGGCGGGAGGGGAATGAATGCAGCTACTATTTGGGTTCGCCATCCAGCTTAAATAAATGCGCAGCATCACGTGTACCCGCGGGTGCACAAATTGTAACATACGTGTCTGCTTAAGTGGGCGTCACATAACTGGTGTGTGCGTGAGAGAGATTCTGAGAGACAGAGTGCATGTGTGCGACTCTACTCTTCAGACATGTGCTCAACCTTTTGCATCGGGATATAAGTATAATGGTATTTACTTTAGCTAGTGATTTACGTGGCCATGTTAACGTGTTTGTGTCAAAAAATGTCACTTCCTGCTCGTGTTTTGTGTTATATAATTACAAGCAAGATTCTCGTGCATTGCATGGAACATCAATATGCATTTTTTTATAGAACACATGTTGTGATTGACCCATGCAGGAGTAATCCCATGTGTAAAAACTAATGATATCTCAAGAATTTTATCAGAAAACTGGTATCTCGAGAATGTCATCGAAAAAATGAAAGATGAGAGATAAGCCGAGGAGGAGTGGAGCGTGGTGGTGACTGGTGGTCGGAATGGGCGGAGGCATGGGGATGGACGGCGCCGGTAGGCGGTGTAACATCCCAAATTTGCAATTTGGAATGTTATGATCTTATGATCCCTTTGAGCCTGGGTGGCGGTCCGAATAAAAACAGGCAAGTCCTGATAGACATCAGGTGCCTCAATCCACCCAGATGTGTGTTTAAGTTGCCACCTTAGATAAACCATTAAAATTATCAACTCACATCTGTCATGGATATCACTCACCCAATCCACGTCTACTAGCATAGCATGGCATAATAAGCAAACGTAGAAGTAACTCCCAAAGGTTTCATAATAATACAGGTGATAGGTACTACCTCATCTACTTCCCATCCCACAATTTAATTAGATCCTAATCATGCAATGTGAGAGGATTGATCTAATGCAATAAAACTGGGTTGTAGAAAAGGTATGATCAAAGTGTTACTTGCCTTGCTGATGATCCGCGAGACCTAGGGTTTCGAAGTAACAAGCGGCGCAATCTGGGTGATCTATCGCAGACAAACAACAAGCACACAATAAGTACTCATCTAATGCACAGGAAAAACTCGAACAAGAGAACGAACTAGAAAGTTCAACTTAAGAACTCCGGTTGCAAAGAAAGAACGAATCGAAGAAAGAAACGGAAAACAAACGGCGGAAGAAAACAACTCGGTTCTAGCAAGTTGAAACTAGGTCAAATTTTACCATGGCAAAACTTGTTTAAGTTGATTAGACGGAACGGCGGTTTCGAAACGAAACTCCAGGCGCTTGAATCACCTGATTCCGATAAACGAGCGAGAAGAAAGACTAGAACGAAGATCGGATCTGAGATCACGATCGCGGAATAAATCCGACGAAAAGAAAGAGACGAACGGTTAAACGAACGGACGTCGCTAACCGGGAATAATCGGTGATCACGTTCGTTGAGACGAACGGTCCGAAAAAAGAACGAAAACCGATCTAGGGTTTTCGGAAAAGAAACCGAAAAGAAAAAAACGGAAAGAAAACAGAAAAGAAACGGAACGGTTCTTTTAAGAAAAACCGAACCGGGGAAAAGAAGAGGCGGCGCGGCTACCTCGGGAGGCGGTGGCTTAGGGCGGCGGCGGTGGCTATAGGCGGCGGCGGCTTAGGGCTTGGGGTGGTGTGGGGAGAGGGGGGGTGTTGGGTATTTATATAGGAGGGGGGGCTAGAGACTTGGGGAAGGGGGCAAGGGGGCAAGGGCGGCGGCGGCTTGGAGTCCAAGCCGGACTCGGCTTGCGGCGGGGCTGGCGCCTGGCGCACAGGGCGGCTGGGCTGGCCGGCTGGGCCCTTGGCCCAAGCGGGCGCTGCGGTCTCTCTCTTTTTTTCAAACGGTTACGCGCGCAGAAAAACAAATAAAAGAAAAGCTAAACGAACTCCAAAATTCGTAAAGTAAATTTTCTCCGACTCCTAAAAATGAGCCGAACAAAATCAACTTTACTCCGGACCTAGAATGCAATTTTTGAAAACGCGCATTTTTCCCTATCCAAATAAAAAGCAAACAAAACTCCGGCAAAACCAAAATTTGATTTATTCATTAAATCTTCATTTTTCCTAAATTTGGGAAAGTCATATTATTCCCTCTCTTGTATTTTTTATATTGGAAAAATAATTGAAGATGAAATAAATAAATCAAATGATCCTCTTTTCCAAATTTGAGAAAACTCTCAAATATGAAAATAACGAAATCTCCAACTCTCTCCGTGGGTCCTTGAGTTGCGTGAAATTTCTAGGATCAACCAAAATGCATGAAAATATGATATGCATGATGATCTAGTGTATAACATTCCAAATTGCAAATTTGGGATGTTACAAACCTACCCCCCCTTAAGATGAATCTCGCCCTCGAGATTCGGGTTGGCTTGAAAATAGGTGAGGGTGGTCCTTGAGCAAATCTTCTTCTCTTTCCTAGGTGGCTTCATCCTCTGAGTGGTGGTTCCACTGAACTTTGCAAAACTTGATAACCTTGCTGCGAGTAACTCTCCTGGCATAATCGAGAATCTTGACTGGCTTCTCCTCATATGTTAAGTCATCCTCCAACTGAATCGCTTCGAGTGGCACGGTATCTCTTAGCGGTACCTCCGCCATCTCGGCATGAAATTTCTTCAGCTGAGAAACATGGAATACATCATGAACTCCTGACAGTCCCTCTGGTAATTCCAACTTATAAGCGACTTCTCCCATACGTTGCAAGATCTTATACGGTCCAACGAAACGCGGTGCTAACTTTCCCTTAACTCCAAAGCGCTTAACTGCTCGAAGTGGGGATACTCGGAGATAAACTCTGTCTCCGGTTTCGTAGACTGTCTCCTTGTGTTTAGAATCTGCGTGGCTCTTCTGCCTGGACTGGGCTACCTTGAGCCTATCGCGAATCAACTTAACTTTCCATTCAGACTCCTTAATCAAATCTGGTCCAAAGAATTGACCGTCTCCAACTTCGTCCCATGATAACGGTGTCCTGCACATCCTTCTGTATAAAGCTTCGAAAGGTGCCATCTTCAAACTGGTTTGGTAACTGTTGTTATAAGAAAACTCCGCATACGGCAAGTTATCGTCCCAACTAGATCCATAATCTAGTGCACAAGCTCTCAGCATATCTTCCAAAATCTGATTGACTCTCTCGGTCTGTCCATCTGTCTGCGGATGAAAAGCTATGCTGAACTCTAGTCTGGTTCCTAAAGTTTCATGCAACTGATTCCAAAACTTTGAGGTAAATTGGGTTCCTCTATCTGATACGATACTCCTCGGAACTCCATGCAAACAAATGATCCTAGTCATGTATATCTTCGCCAACTTAGCACTGGTGTAAGTGGTCTTAACTGGAATGAAATGTGCTACCTTTGTCAAACGATCAACTACTACCCATATCAAGTAATAGCCTGCTTTCGTCCTGGGTAGTCCTGTGATAAAATCCATGCCTACCTTATCCCACTTCCATTCGGGTATCGGCAATGGTTGTAACAATCCTGCTGGCTTCTGATGCTCTGCCTTTACTCTCTGACATACGTCACAAACTGCTACATATGCTGCAATATCCTTCTTCATTCCGGTCCACCAGAATGTTTCCTTCAAATCCAAATACATCTTGGTATTCCCTGGGTGAATCAAATACGGTGAATCATGTGCCTCTTGCAAAATCAACTTCCTGATCTCCGGGTCATTTGGCACATAAACACGGTCCTCAAACCATAGGGTATCGTGCTCATCCTCACGAAATCCCTTTGCTTTTCCTTCGCTCAATTTCTCTTTTATAGCAGCAATCTCCTTGTCAGATTTCTGAGCTTCTCTGATTTTATCCATCAATGTTGACTGAATCTCCAATGCTGCTACATAGCCTCTCGGAACTATTTCCAAACATAGCTCACGAAGGTTTTCTGCTAACTCCTTGGGTATTTTCCCCGTCATTAGAGTATTGACATGGCTCTTACAGCTCAATGCGTCAGCTACTACATTAGCTTTTCCGGGATGGTAATGTAATCTCATGTCATAATCCTTGATGAGCTCCAACCATCTCCTTTGTCTGAGGTTCAACTCCTTCTGCGTGAAAATGTACTTCAAACTCTTGTGATCCGTGTACACCTCACAATGATTTCCAATGAGCAAATGTCTCCACGTTTTCAATGCATGCACTACGGCTGCTAACTCCAAATCATGTGTGACATAATTCAACTCATGAGGCTTCAGTTGCCGTGAAGCATACGAAACAACTCTCCCTTCCTGCATAAGTACTGCTCCAAGTCCTCGACGTGAAGCGTCGCAATACACCTCATAATCCTTGGTCTGATCTGGCAAAATCAATACTGGTGAGGTAACCAAGCGTTTCTTCAATTCCTGGAAACTAGCCTCACACTCCTCAGTCCATTTGAACTTAGTATCCTTCTTCAACAATTCAGTCATAGACTTTGCAATCTTTGAAAAGTTCTCAATGAATCTCCGGTAGTATCCTGCGAGTCCAAGAAAACTCCGAATCTCTCCAACTGTTGTTGGTGCTTCCCATTCGGTTACGGTCTCAACCTTTGTGGGGTCAACTGCTATACCTTCTCCGGATATAATGTGTCCGAGGAATCCAACCTCCTTCAACCAAAACTCACATTTGCTGAATTTGGCGTATAACTGATGTTCCCTTAGTTTCTCCAAAACCAAACGCAAATGTTCCTTATGCTCCTCTTCATTCTTTGAATAAACCAAGATGTCATCAATGAACACTACGATGAACTTATCCAAAAACTCCATAAACACTTTGTTCGTCAGGTTCATAAAATAGGCAGGTGCGTTAGTCAATCCAAATGACATAACGGTATACTCATACAATCCATATCTCGTGGTGAATGTTGTCTTAGGTTTTTCCTGCTCCCGAATCTTCAATTGATGGTACCCTGATCGCAAATCGATCTTGGAAAACACTTTAGCTCCTTGCAACCGATCAAACAGATCATTAATCATTGGCAGTGGGTACTTATTCTTGATGGTTACTTCATTCAATCCCCGATAATCTACAACCATCCTTAATGATCCATCCTTCTTTTCCACTAGAAGTACGGGTGATCCCCAAGGCGAAGAACTTGGGCGAATGTAACCTTTATCCAATAACTCCTTAATATGATTCTTAATTTCCACCAAATCCTTTGCTGGCATCCGGTACGGTTGCTTCGATATTGGGCCTGTACCTGGCAATAACTCAATCAAAAACTCAATGTCTCTATCCGGTGGCATGCCTGGTAATTCCTCAGGAAATACATCAGGAAAATCCTTTACCACTGGTACTTCTTCTTGCACAACTCCTGTTAGGCAGTTTACTTGTGTCCTGTTTGGCACATGCCGGGATACATACTTGATCCTTCTCCCTTCTGGTGTGGTAAGCAAAATTGCCTTACTGGCGCAATCGATGTTTCCTCCATACATCGACAGCCAATCCATACCAAGAATCACATCCAGACCTTGGGACTCCAGAATAATTAAATCCGTTGGGAAAACATGCCTTCCTATACTTAATGGCACTTGGAAACATCCTTGTCTGGCCATGTACTCTGCTCCTGGCGAGCTTACTAGCATAGGTGTTTTAAGAACCCTAGTGGGCAGGCTATACTTTTCCACAAATCCCCTTGATATGTATGAATGCGATGCACCAGTATCAAAAAGAACGAGTGCGGTAAATGACTTAACCAAAAACTTACCGATTACTGCATCAGGCTGATCTTCAACCTCCTGCACATTAACGTGGTTCACCTGTCCCCTATTGAAACGGTTCGGCTTCTTCCCAGAGCTTCCATTGCCATTTCCATTCTGGCCTTCAGGACATTCATTGGCATAATGTCCGGTCTTGGAACACTTGAAACAGGTGACTTGACTCAGGTCTCTCTTGGTTGGGGTCGATGGGGTGGTCCGGTTCTGGCCGTTGCTTCCTCCATTCCCATTACCATTCTTGTGGCCATTATGGTTGTGCGAGCTACCTCCTCCATGGGTGTGCTGAAACTGAAATCCCAGTTTAGGGGCAAAACGGGGCTTCTACTGGGCTCCAGAGTTATACTTCCCCTGTCCATGCTTCCTCTTACGGTTCTCAATCTGCTGTTGCTTTCCTTCAATCATGATGGCACGATCTACCAACTCCTGGTAGTTGTTGAAACTCGCTACCATCAACTGCATGCTTAGTTCATCATTCAGTCCTTCCAGAAACTTCTCCTGCTTAGCTGCATCCGTAGCAACGTCATCTGGGGCATAACGTGCTAACTTGCTGAAATCGTCAACGTACTGGCCAATTGTCCTTCCTCCTTGGCGTAAGTTGCGAAACTCACGCTTCTTCATGGCCATAGCTCCTGCTGAAACATGGGCAGTGCGGAAAGCTTGCTGAAACTGATCCCATGTGACAGTGTCAACTGGGTAAGTGGCTGTGAAATTCTCCCACCATGCTGCCGTGGGTCCGTCAAGCTGGTGAGCGGCAAACTTCACTTTCTCACCATCCGTGCATCCTGCAGTGGTCAACTCCCTTCCTATCTTTCGGAGCCAATCGTCTGCTACTGGAAAACACCGGCGGATTCAGCCTAAGGAAACGGGCTAAGTGGTCAACAGGTGGTGGTGGTGGTGGTGGGTTGTTGTTGTTGTTGTTCTGCTGGTTCTGGACTAACATCTGCATCAATTGATTCTGCTGCTGGATCAACTGAGTGAGCTCCGGTGGGAATCCATTGTCACGTCTCGGAGGCATCTGAGGGTTTAGAAAAGACGAGAATTAAGAATAGAGTGAGGTCTAAAGGGAAAACACTACCCCAATGCACATGAGCAAATGCACACAAAATCACTTCATTCAATCAAACAAGGGCTTACAAATGGTCTAACTATCGCAAAAGTGCTCGAACTATTGTGTTTACATGGGGGAATACTACTACTATCTGGTGGTCATCTAGAAATTTGAATCGGTGGAAGACTCCATGATATCTGCTCCAGCTTCGTCTTCAAAGTCGGGTTCACTTGGATCCGAATCGGTGTCGTCGATGATGATGTAGTTGTCCGGACATGCGACGTACTCGTCTTCCTCCTTGGATGCTAACTTCCTCTTGAGTTCTTCAATCTCCTGCTTAAGATCGCCATTGTGTCTTGCTAGAGCTACAATCTCGTCCATGTAGTCCTTGCGTGTAGACTTCAGTTCTCCTTCTAGCTCGATGATCCTTGCCTTTGCATTCTTCAACTCTATCATATCATTGCACATCTGGTTCTCGTGGCGTCGAATGTGCTGGTTTAACTCCTGGATGAAAGATGCAATGGATCTATCCTTCTTGGTGCTGACTAACTCCCATTGTTCATCTCGGCGTCCGCAAATCTGGTAGATAGTGTCCTTGAGGTCTTCTTGATAAACTTCTCCAATGCATCCCATGGTGATATGAGCTGCCATGCTCCTTCCCAGACTCCAGGTTGGTGCATTGAAAACACTATCTATAGGCTTCGTGATTGGCGCGAATGTCCTTCCCGGAACGTGAGCTTGAATCTTCCAGCGCTCCTCTTCAGGCAGAGTGGCATTGAAGGTTCCCGTGAAGCTTGGTAATCCAATGTTCAGGTACTTGGTGACTTCCTTCAGGTGAAATCCAAATGGTGTGCCTTCATCCGGTTGAGCGTACTTAATCTTCGCGTTCGTCATCCTAAAAGAGTAGAAAAGATGAGGAGTTAGAAAATGAGAAGAGAATGGTGATCTATGGCTTCAACTTAGTGGCCGTGTCCTACAGTCAGCGTGTGCTCCGATACCATCTCTGTAGCGACCCGACCCGAATGGATCAAGTGCTCTATGCTCCGGTGTCATCCCTAGATCAGTAATGCTGACACCACACAGTACATCGAAGGATTTATAGCAGAGTGGCAATCACACACTTATTACATCGTTGTCTCAAAGAGAACTTATTACAACGGAAGACTCGGAAGATAAATGGGTCCATCAACTCCAACGGCATCACTGAGTATAGAACCACGACCTAAAAGCACCTTACTCGTCGTCTGAAAAGTCTGCAACATGAGAAGTTGCAGCCCGAAAATGGGTCAGCACATGGAATATGCTGGCAATGTAACACATAGAGAGTAATGGAATTAAACAGCTATACTATATGCATATATGGCTGGTGGAAAGCTCTATGGTTACAGTTTTGCGTAAAGCCAGTTTTTCCCTACTGCAAAGGAATAAATTTATTTAACTATCATGGTAGTTGTTAAACATCGAGAATGGTTGACAGCATTCCGATCCCAATTAAGTGAACAATTAAAACCCAACAACATTAATTAGAAGTAACATGTTGAGATTCACATGATATTCAAGTACTAGATACTCAAGTTGTCCATAACCGGGGACACGGCTAATCATGATTAGTTTGTACACTCTGCAGAGGTTTGCGCACTTTTCCCCACAAGACTCGATCGCCACCGTTTGGTTTCTCGCACTACATGGTGTTTGAGAAGACGGATGACCGAGACACAGTCTTTCAGAAGCGCTAGCACCTTACATGTGGGTAGACCGGTACACCTACTTTCCCCTACATCTGCTAGTCTACCCGTAAGAGTTTGCACGACTTAATCAACTATGCCAGAGCCCATAATGGCTTGTGGCTGCACACGGAAGTTACTAGCATGAATGATCTTATGATCCCTTTGAGCCTGGGTGGTGGTCCGAATAAAAACAGGCAAGTCCTGATAGACATCAGGTGCCTCAATCCACCCAGATGTGTGTTTAAGTTGCCACCTTAGATAAACCATTAAAATTATCAACTCACATCTGTCATGGATTTCACTCACCCAATCCACATCTACTAGCATAGCATGGCATAATAAGCAAACGTAGAAGTAACTCCCAAAGGTTTCATAATAATACAGGTGATAGGTACTACCTCATCTACTTCCCATCCCACAATTTAATTAGATCCTAATCATGCAATGTGAGAGGATTGATCTAATGCAATAAAACTGGGTTGTAGAAAAGGTATGATCAAAGTGTTACTTGCCTTGCTGATGATCCGCGAGACCTAGGGTTTCGAAGTAACAAGCGGCGCAATCCGGGTGATCTATCGCAGACAAACAACAAGCACACAATAAGTACTCATCTAATGCACAGGAAAAACTCGAACAAGAGAACGAACCAGAAAGTTCAACTTAAGAACTCCGGTTGCAAAGAAAGAACGAACCGAACAAAGAAACGGAAAACAAACGGCGGAAGAAAACAACTCGGTTCTAGCAAGTTGAAACTAGGTCAAATTTTACCGTGGCAAAACTTGTTTAAGTTGATTAGACGGAACGGCGGTTTCGAAACGAAATTCCAGGCGCTTGAATCACCTGATTCCGATAAACGAGCGAGAAGAAAGACTAGAACGAAGATCGGATCTGAGATCATGATCGCGGAATAAATCCGACGAAAATAAAGAGACGAACGGTTAAACGAATGGACGTCGTTAACCGGGAATAATCGGTGATCACGTTCGTTGAGACGAACGGTTCGAAAAAAGAACGAAAACCGATCTAGGGTTTTCGGAAAAGAAACCGAAAAGAAAAAAACGGAAAGAAAACGGAAAAGAAACGGAACGGTTCTTTTAAGAAAAACCGAACCGGGGAAAAGAAGAGGCGGCGCGGCTACCTCGGGAGGCGGCGGCTTAGGGCGGCGGCGGCGGCTATAGGCGGCGGCTTAGGGCTTGGGGTGGTGTGGGGAGAGGGGGGGTGTTGGGTATTTATATAGGAGGGGGGGCTAGAGACTTGGGGAAGGGGGCAAGGGGGCAAGGGCGGCGGCGGCTTGGAGTCCAAGCCGGACTCGGCTTGCGGCGGGGCTGGCGCCTGGCGCCTGGCGCACGGGGCGGCTGGGCCGGCTGGCTGGGCCCTTGGCCCAGGCGGGCGCTACGGTCTCTTTTTTTTTAAACGGTTACGCGCGCAGAAAAACAAAAGAAAGAAAAGCTAAACGAACTCCAAAATACCTAAAGTAAATTTTCTCCGACTCCTAAAAATGAGCCGAACAAAATGAACTTTACTCCGGACCTAGAATGCAATTTTTGAAAACGCGCATTTTTCCCTATCCAAATAAAAAGCAAACAAAACTCCGGCAAAACCAAAATTTGATTTATTCATTAAATTTTCATTTTTCCTAAATTTGGGAAAGTCATATTATTCCCTCTCTTGTATTTTTGATATTGGAAAAATAATTGAAGATGAAATAAATAAATCAAATGATCCTCTTTTCCAAATCTGAGAAAACTCTCAAATATGAAAATAACGAAATCTCCAACTCTCTCCGTGGGTCCTTGAGTTGCGTGAAATTTCTAGGATCAACCAAAATGCATGAAAATATGATATGCATGATGATCTAGTGTATAACATTCCAAATTGCAAATTTGGGATGTTACAGGCGGCAACGGCCACCATGCGTGCTAGATTGTTCCAGAGACTTATTCCTTTTTTAGTTGCTGAGCAATGAGGTCGCGGGAGATAATGATGTGGAGAGAGGTGCCGGTATCTTTTGTAAAATTAACATAGTTTGCTTTCTATCCTCAGATATAGATCATACGGTCTGTATTACAAGATGGCAGGCACACCATCACCACCAACTCGTTTTTTTATAAGGGTACAAATGATAAGTTTGCTGACTACTAAAGTAAAGTGGAATTTGTCCATGTTATGAAAGTAAATAAAGGTGATTGTTTATCATACGGGTAAGGTTGGATGAAGGGTGGTAGGAACAAATGCTCCGCCTAGAGCATGTGTGTGTGAGATGGAGTCTTAGTGTGTGTGTGTGGGGTGTGTGTGTGAGAGAGAGAGAGAGAGGAGAGAGAGAGATGGAGTCTTAGTGTGTGTGGGGGTGCGGGCGTGCATGCTTGCGTGTGTGTGTGTGTGAGAGAGAGAGAGAGAGAGAGAGAGATGGAGTCTTAGTGTGTGTGTGTTGGGGGGTGCGTGTGTGTGTTTGTGTGTGTGTGTCGCAGGGTCCTCTGTGGCGGATGTAATTTAAGTGTGCATGGATTTCATCATAGAGAGGTGATGTGTATGGCAGAGGCCACCAACGATGGGGTGCGAGAGAGAAAATGCCCGTAGAGAGGGAAGAGAAGGTGTGTGCGCGTGAGAGGAGTCGACTTCGAGAGAACGTGTTTGTTCGAGAGACACCAAGGAAGACTACTATATATCGATGGTGCATGTAGGCGGGAATTAAACTAAGGGATGGTATTATTGGTTTCGGGAATATAGGGGAAGAGTGAGAGGCGGGGGGTAGCTAGAAGGAGATTGTTAAGTGTGAGTGTGTGTTTTACCCATCCAGGTGGAAGTTATGTGCACAAAAGAGGAGAACGATTCGATGTGGCGTTAGGATTGAGGGTAATTAACTACGTATGGAGACATAGAGACCTTGAACGTGCATGTGTGAGAGGTATACATATATACGTGGGATGTGTGTGTGCGCGCGCGCATGATCAAGATAAAGGAAAGAAGACATAAATCATAAGATCAACGACATGGGAGAGATGGATCGGTATGACAATATGCATGCATGTGAGAATGCATGGAAGAAGTCCCAACAATTGAGCATGTGTTTTTGTCTTTAAGAGATAGTGGCGTGGGCTGGAGCATGCATCTATGGCGAGAAAAGGGAGTGAGGCGCAACGATTGTGCAAAAGAGACCAACCTATAAATGCATATGTATGGAGAGACATATATAGTGTGGGTGATAGGAAGCAAGACTCCGTGCGAGAAAGAAATGTTGACGGAGAAACTACAGATAGATACAGAGATGGAGATGCTAGCTAGAGGGACATCCGCTAGTTTGGGTGTTGGAGATGACCGTCGGGTGGTTCAAAGGGTGAAGTTATATATGTGTGTGAGAGGGCACTTGACTGCATGTAGAGAGAAACATATGTAGTGTGTGTGATAGGAATCAAGAGTGAGGGCGAGAAAGAAGGTTGATGGAGAAATAGATAAATAGAAAGATAAAGATCCTAGCTAGTGTGCGTTAGAGATAGGAGTCGAGTGGATCAGAAGGCTCGGTTATGTGTGTGGGTGTGAGAGAGATAGAGAGAGGGTGCGTGTGAGTCACATACAAACAGATATCAGAGAGAAATGAGATCCAGAGAGATGGAGTTTTGTGTCTACAAGAGAGAAAGATATTTCACAACGAGAGTGATAGCTAGAGAGACATACGAGGGAACGCAAGATATCTCTAGGGAGAGAGGGTATGTGTGAGCGACATACAAGAGAACAATGGAGAAATATGAGACCCTGGGAGACAGAGTCTGTGTTTGTGTGTGAGGAAGAGATATTGAAGAGGAAGAATCGTAGGTTCTCATATCTAAGGAGCGAAAGACATCTCTGTATGAGGGGTGTGCGAGTGGCACACATGGGAATAGTAGAGAGAAATGAGACCCCGGGAGACAAAGTTTTGTGTTTGTGTGAGAGAAAGAGATTCCACATGGAGAATCATAGTTAGAGACACATAGGAGGGAGCGAGATATACTTAGAGAGAGATAGAGTGATGAAGGTCGAGGGAGAGAGTACCGTCAGTGTGTTACGAAGATAAAAGATCATTGTCGACATACAGGTAGCACAAGAGATACCTGAGAGACGATGAACGCGTATAGGTCCAGACAGATAGTCCTATATAAGCATGAGTGATAGCTATATGAGACGAATATCTAGATTAAAGGGGTTTCAAATATTTAAACTGGAGATCACGACATCGATAATATCATAACGCAAATTGGCGTATCAAACATGCATATTCATTTGAATTTGGGCACACGTGTAATGTTATATAGTTTATCAATATTGGTGATCCATAGATTCTTCAATTACAAACAATGCATGGTTTATATGCAATTAATGTCTAAACGAGATTACACTATATGTTGCGTGTGTGAAACACATTATACATGTTTGAGAAGTAAAAAAACCCGCATGAAACACACATTAATTGGAGACAGTTAGCGAGGAATGCATACATTGGATTTCAACATAAAGTGGTTTCAAATATTTGAAATCCAAATTGATGGATACAACCTTATGAATCTGAGATCATGCCATTTGTAAACCATATTTATGTATAAATGGTGTTGTGCTTTTGAAAGTATATATAAAAAATGATGTATATAGAATGTAATTCCGATTGAAAATGGATCCCGCCCGAAAAAAATAGAATACAAACGGGATTCGAATTGACTTGGCATGGTAAACGTGCACTCTGCAAAATTCCAATGAAGCGGGGAAAGTCGCAGTAACCGCCCAAAACCAAAATCTGCGAGATGGAAATCACTACTGCCTATCTCTGCCACGCAAAGCTTATATGCTGGATTTCTATAGGTTTTGATAGGGATAGGTTTGTAATTTCACCCAAACATGACGTAACCGCCTATCACCCGGATTCATACACGGTGGGCGCCAAAACACAGTGTGTCCTCGGCCGAAATCGACTCCCTCCCCGATTCATATTCATACACGGTGGGCGCCGAAAACAAACTCTCGTCGGCAAATATTCGGTGTATGCGAGATTACCGTCCTATCCCCAACCGACTAGTGTTGCTGTGATGTAGTAGAAATTTGAAACGGGGGCTAAGTTTGTAAATTTCCTCGCATTTGAGACAAGTGCACCCTGAATACATGGTTCCCCCCTTCCTCTCTACCTCCCTTTTCCCCATTCGTACTCCGTGGGCGCCAAAACACCCTCTCCACCCCACCCTCCTTCGTCCGCCGCCGTCTGCCACCCCATCCACCGCTGTCCTCCTCCACCATGCTGGAGCTGATACCCCGACGCCGCCGTCCATTACAAGAGATCGACCTCTCTCATCCACGGCTTTGGACCGAGATCCTTGCATCCCGTCCTCTCTCCTACGACCGCCTCGTCCACCGCGCCCCGCTGCCACTGTCTACCCTCCTAGATCTTCTTCCACGCTGCCGACAGCCATCACTATCGCAGCACCATCAAATTCTCAGCAGGTGCCTACACGGCGCCACACCAGAGGCGGTACTCTTTCGTATCTGCTCAACTTATTTATCGCATCAAGAAAATAGATCGCCACTGCTTTACTCTGATTTCTTGTCTTGGTTGCAAAGTTGCCTTTGTCCGGTTTGCACATTTAGATCCTCCATGGCACGCTCAACACCATACTCGCAATGCTTATGGTTTTCCCCTTTTATATTCCACACTAGTTAAATCACAGTAGACTAAATTTCAAAATTGGGTCAGTCGATTTTTCAGAGCTCGCCGGAGTTCGCCGGTGCGATCGAAGGGGCTCGGGTGGTTGTGGGGCCTCGCCGAATGAAGAAAACTTGATGCGGGTGGGGGTGGCGGAGGAACACATGCGGTGGGGGCCGGTGGTCCGGCCGGCGGCCCGTGCGGTGTTCTGTATGGGAAGAATCAGAGACGAGGAAGAAGAAGGGTTAGGAGACGTAGGATCTTCATCCAACCGCCTGAAATGGTCGAGAGACAACTAGGAGTTGCATTCTTAATGCGCTCTGGTTCATCATGTGTGGGCACTGCGCAACCAACATTTTATTATCCAAAATCTGCTTGCTCTTCTTTACCATGTTCCTCTTTCGTTCTTATTTAATATGTACTCTCTCCGTTCCTAAATACAAGTATTTGTATAGATTCCACCATGGACTACATATGGAGCAAAATGAGTGAATCTCCACTCTAAAATGTACCTGGATACATCTGTATGTGATCCATAGTGGAAATCTCTACCAAGACTTATATTTTGGAACGAAGGGAGTATGATAGTAGTATAGTATGTTCCTTGTACTGAAGATGAGCAGGGACATTTGCAGTGTAGAGGTCTATACGGTCGGTTGTGATGGACACTTTGAGCCTCTTTGATTCGTAGGATCTTGTAAACATAGGAATAGGATTTGTAGTGGCCTGCCCACTTGAATCCTATAAGAATAGCAAGGAAATGCGGGGAGCTGTGTCGCCTTTGAGAGTTACATTGGTATTAACAGTACCGCACCTTCACTTGAAGAGAGCTGGTATCCGAAGCCTTTCTAGCCGTACCGGCAATACTAGCACATATATTCCAGCAAGTTCCACTTTGCTGATTTTACTCTGATGCTTAAGGTTTTCCCATTATATCTACACTATGATCTGTGTAGCTGCTTTGTGTCGCACTAGCAGCAGTCCACTCTTGAAGCTAAACACTATAATGACTTACAAAATTGGCACCAAGGCATTGAGTGCCATTCTGGATGCAATGAAACTCGTACGCTCCCCACCTGTTGATTCTTGTTCAGAATATCATCCTAATGACTATTCTAACCTCGAGGAGTCAAAGGCAGATGGCCTGTCCTGTTCACCCATCAAGGTGCCTGTTCTAATTTGGCAAGGTTTAATTGATTGCGTGTATCTTGCATATGTTGTCTTGCATTTCTTCTACTTTGTGGCACAGCCATCTTCTTAGTTTACTCATCATATATGTCGAGATGCCATGCCCATCCATTATCAATACATATTCCATCTGTCATCATACCATGTTTTTCCACTCAAATGTTGTTCTTGTGCATCATACATCAAAAGGTATATGACCGACTCCAACAGACTGTACCCATACTTCACTGGCCACACCACTAGCCCCACCACACAGGACCTGCATTCCAGCAAAAGGTATACCGATTTCATTTGCCATAGCACCAGCTGTACCACAGAAAAATCCCACTCCAGCAAAAAGTACAGCAAGTCCACCGGCCGAAGACCTATCCCAACCGCAGAGACGGCCAATTCCTACAGATTGGAACCCCATTCCATTTATTCCCAGTTTAAAAGACAATGCTTTCAATGTTGTTAGGGACTACGTGCATATGTTCCCATCATGGGAAGATTATTGTGAAGACAAACACCATTTTCACATCTTCCTGTCCAACTTACGTGTAAGTGCTATTATTCATGGTTATTATTTTCCTGTTTTCTGTTGATTGAACACATCAATGATTTACATTACATTGTTGTAACTAGGTGAGGGTCAATCTGGATAGTCATGACGAGCAAAGCTTGCTTGTGCTTTTCAAGGAAGCATTGCAGCAGTATCGGTGTTACCTGAGGAAATCACACTTTGATGGCAAGTCTATAAACGAATTTCCGGTGAAGTCTCATGTGCTAAATTTAGAATACATTGAATGGAAAAACCTTGTTATGCACTGGTCTCGTTCCCAGGATGAGGTACTGTCTATAAAATCACATGACAATTTGAACTTCTACTTTTCCGCATGTGCCTTATGGATCTTTTTTGTAGGAAATCTCCTCGAAGAAGAATTCTAGTTTGACAAGAACGACATGATATCGCAAATATGTTGCCCGCTGCTTTGCTCTTGTTAGTACCTGTTGTCCTGTATCATTGTACTTGCATACATACCTGGTTCATTATGTGACAGCAGTATGCATGATAGCTTGCTTATCAATTGTTCGCTCCAAATTATCTGATCTGTATGAATGGTTACATTAGTGTAGAATATATCCAATGCCAATTTTTTTTAGCTCTGCATTGTTCTTGTAAGTACATGCTGTCCTTTATCAGTGTACTTATAATGACAGGTAGTTGTTCATGTACCATCACTCTGCAGCTTATTTTCCTTTGCCTTCCATTTTCTACACATCAGATCTATATTTACTCTTACCATAAGGTTGGTACTGAAGAAGTTTAGCTGTGCATTGCTCTTGGCTGTACCTTTTGCCTGTATCGCTGCACTTACATTTATAGCTACTTGGTTATGTAGCATCACTCTTCATCTTATCTTAAATATTCTCCATTTTTTCGTATATTATCACATCTATATTTACACCTAACAAAATGTAGAATAAAGGCAATGCTTTTGAAGAAGATTCTGTGGTAAACTTCTTGAATTGCCCCCCCCCCCATCGGCATGGACAAGGCCTTTATAGAGCCTGTCTTCACCAATAATGTAAGTTTGTCCATCTCAAGCCTTCAAACTTTGTTGTATATATTTGGTTAGGCATGACTGCAACAGCTGTTTATTTTTGGTGTTTGCATCAAATTGCTTGTTTAAAGTTTATTATATGTAGTTCATAAACAAAAGTTCGTCCTTTCTCAATTTAAGTTTTCAGTTGTACAACCAAGTTCCTTCTTCATACCATGTAAATTAAACTATACAGAGCAAGTGATCTTCTTTTGCACTGCATGTATGCTTCTGTTCTTCATCTGTAATCCAGTGGTGTGGTGAACCTACCCACTACAGCACAATGTCATATTCTGCAATGTCTTAACTATGAACAATGTCATATCATTCTACTATTATTTAAACCGTCTCTTTATATGCCAATTTGAAATGGTATAAATTGACAGCACACTAACCATTGATACTTATGAGTTCTTGATCTGTAATCCAGTGGTGTCGTGAAGCTGCCAACTCCTTCACAATGTCATTTCCTGCCATGTCTTGACCTAAACAATACCATATTGTGCTAATGCAAATTTAAACTGTGTCACTTTATTCGTCAGTAAGAAATGTGATGAATTGTCAGCACTGATACTTTTATGTGCAAAACCTGTCATCTGTCTGCTTGTTTATCTTTCAGAGTGAGGAAGATATAAGTGTTGAACAAGCGTAGTCTCATCATCTTGCGCAGCTGCTTGCGCTGCAGCTCGCCAGCATCGCTAACCTTTCTTGAACTCTATTGAAGTGCTGTCGGTTTTGTATATTGTTTTGTCGACGTGTTTATTTGCACTGGTGGCGATCTTTGATGCCCAGTGTATGTAATCTGCCGTCTACTTGTGCTTTATTATCATAGTGGCGAACTTTGATGCCCAGTGGATGTAATATGCCGTAATTTCTTTATTGTATAGTATAGGTTTTTTCTTATTCACGATGCTGCAGTTATTTTATTGTATATATATATCCTGTCTTCGCAGTAAACCGGCCAAACCGTAAAATTACGGTACATAATCGGGCCGTCATGCAAGCACGATGTAGGTTGGGCCTGAAATGTGCCGATCAGCTCACGGGCCGGCAGCAGCCTGAAATGAACCCTGGACCATGATTGTGCGAATCAAATCATGGGCTTTTAACAGGCCGAAAAATTGTCTTGGTCCTTGTTTGGCCCAATCAGATATCGGCTGCGAGCAGGATGGATGCAAACCGGGCCGTAGTTAGGCCCAACTATATGACAAGCTTTTAACAGGCTGAAATTAATATAGGGCCGAAATGTTAAACGGGCCCTTAACAGGACAAAACTAATATCAGGCTGAATTACTAAGTGGGCCTTTAGCAAGTGGGCCCAAAAGCATAGTGTCCAGTTGACGGGCCGAATCTGATATGGGCCATAATTAGGCCCAAAACCTCTTAAAGGGTCAGACCTAATTTGGGCCATAATTTGGCCCAGAACGTGGTAGGCTTTTAACGGGCCGGATCTCATATGGGCCACTATTAGGCCCGGAGCGTGGCAGGCCATTAATAGACCAGATCAAATATGGGTCGGCATTTGGCCCAAAACATGGCAGCCAGTTAACGGGCCAGCCTACTAGGGTCCTCAAAATCTTGTGGGCCTACAGCTGGGCCGACCCATTAATGTCGGCGAAATCTTGTGGGCCTTTAGCTGGTCCGGCCCATTATGATCCGCAAGAATTTTGTGGGCCTTTACCTGGGCTGGCCTATTATGGCGCACAAAAATCTTGTGGGCCTTTACCTGGGCCGGCCCATTATGGCCCGTGAAATATTGTGGGCCTTTAGCTGGGCCAGCCCATTATGGTTCGCAAAATATCATGGGCCTTTAGCTGGGCCGGCCCGTTATGGTCCGCAAAATCTTGTGGGCCTTTAGTTGGGCCGGCCCATTTAAACTTGTTGGGCCGTGCCACGTGTCGACATATCATAGGCGCCTTCTATCCAGTGAGTGGATGGCATCTATCCCGACGATGAGCCGACACGTGTTTCCTCTAGCCAATGATGATTTTACACGTGGAAAATCCCCATTGGTTGGGGCTGTTAACGGGTTATCGGATCCAAAACACGACCCAATAGCTTAACGGTGTTCCGTTACGGTGGACGCCACGTGTCAGTCACCCTTGACAAAAGCACTTCTGTGACGCGCGATTTATCGTCATGGAAGTGGACACTTCCATGATGATAATTTTGGTAATGTCATGGAACACTTCTACGACAGCACAGGTATGACTATCTTGATTCTGTCATAAATTTGTCATGGATGTACATGCAAGACAAAAAGTGACTTATTGTGACAAACACGTATCATCATAGAAGTGTATTTTTTTGTAGTGTTCCCTGAACTCGATCATTGCCATGATGCCAGTGTTCAATGCTCATGGCCTTGACCCCACCTGGGTCGATCCATCCGCGAATCAGGCACAAAATTTCTTCGACAACTTGTCGGAGAGGGCCATTCGGAAAGAGAGAACCTCATCCGCCCACCACCGACAAAGAAGTGGCATATATTGCCAGCAGGACAGAAGAGGCGACTCTTGCGGCGGAGGCCGGCAGTGTTGGCTTTGTGGAAGACGAAGCCAGTGAAGAAGAGAACTTTGTCGAGCAGGGGGGAGACTGCCAGAGAGCATAGTGGCGCAGTTGCCGGGGGCTCTTTTGTCGAAGGTACAACTAAGGAGCAGCCGTATGAGGAGCCCCCAGCTCTAGAGAACAAGAAGCGTTGTCCTTCGGCGAGCCAGTCCAGTGAGCTTCCTCGCACGAAGAGGTCCCCGGCAAGGGGGCGGCCGGCAAGGCTGCGCAGCGGCAAGAAGCTCAGAAGCAACCTGTGCGCCAGACGAGGCACACGATCGTGGCAGCAAAGAAAACAGCGGGGGCGACTCACATGACGGCAACGGCAACTGGAGCAGGCTCACATCAGCCTGCCCCTCCTGCCACAGCCAAGCGGCCCAGGTCCCCTTCTCCATTCCCTCGTACAGACGCTATAGCGGATGTCTACTTTGACCTCTCTGCTTTTAGCCCGGAGAGAGAAGAGAGCCCGAAAAGAGAAGAGTAAGTGTTCTGCCGCCTTCTTTTATCCCCTGACTTTTTGATTTTTCTTATCTTATTTGTTCTTGCTTTGGCCTGTCCCCACAGAGATACAGAAACGTTGGTGCAAAGGATGGCGAAGAAGGCCAAGGATTTAATGGGCGACGAGCCCCCGGCAAGCACCGCAGGTGCGCCAGAGACTATCACCATCATCCCGGAGCCCAACCCACGACGCAAGCCCCAACCCAGCCCCTAGCGTGAGTCCACTACTCATTTCCCGCTGGCGGGCGTCCAGGTGTATATCTTCACTGCTATCATCGCCGGGTTTGCAGGAGAAGAACAGCAACAATGAGGGCCGCTGAGGGCCGCCCTCGACGCACCGCCTCTGTCAACCACACCGCCTAGGGATGGATCCCTGACAAGGGCCCCCACTGACGAGCCCACTCGCGTGGAGGACGAGCCGGCAAGCACGAGTGCCGGCAGTCCTATACCGGCAACCAATGTTGCCGGGGAGGGAACCACCTCCCAACAGCTCGTCAGGTAAGCCGCTTGCTTCCGGGCACTTGTCATTCTTCCTGTATGATCTTTCTCTTTTTCCTTTCTGGCTTGAACCTCAACCTTGGTCTCATCTAATTTCTCCTCCTTATCTTTCAGATCTCCTCTCGGCAGAGCACATGGACGTCAACGTCATCATTGAGGAGACCGCCAAGGATGCTGCTGCCGAAGCCGCCAGAGCTGCTGCCGACGAGGCTGCCAAGGACGTGCATGAAGAAACCGCCAAGGGGTCTGCTAGGGAGGCCGGCAAGGAGATCGGCGACCGTACTGACGGCATTCCTGCCGTAGGAGATCCTGGTGCTACATCGGTCCTGGAGCCCTCAGTTGTTGGGAAGGCGGTTTTCGAGGACCAACCATCAACATCCGAAGTCCCCCCCCCTCAAGTAGATACCTGTAGGTTGGACAACCTGTTTGTCAACATCCCGAGGACGACAAGCACTGGAGCATCAACCAAGGGAGAGACTTTTGATGAAGAAGTCATTGCTGCCGCCCTGGCTCAATATTGTTGATGAGTTGTGTGCCAGCAACAGTGGATCCAAAGAAAATCAGCTCCTCCAGGATATGGGCGACAACTTCCAGAAGCTCCGGGCGCTTCACCGCACCGAAAGGAGAAGTTAGACTCCAGGCTATGGGTAGCAGTTGTTGAAGCAGCAGAGGCAGACTTCTAGAAGCGCGTCGAGCAAACGCAGGTCTGCTTCACCGAGGCTTGGCAAGAGCTGAGGACTGGCCGGGAGCAGCTGAGCCAAAGTTGGGACGAGCTCCTCTTGAAGCAGTCCGACACTGAGAAGGCACATGAAGAGGTCGCTCAACAGGCTGCCGCAGAGGATGCTTGACTAACGGAACGTCATATCGGGCTTGATGCTCACGAAGAGGACCTTGCCACTCGCGAGGAGGCGCTTGCTTCCAAGCTTCGTGGCAAGGATGAAGAAATTGAGAAGCTTGTCGCACAGCGGACCCAAGAGCTGGAGTAGGAACACAAGAAAACACTTGAAGCTCTGGCCTTGGAACACACCGGCAAGATGAAGGAAGCGATCAATGACGCCGAAGCTGTAGAGGCCGCCAAGAACGAGCTGGCTGACAAGGTGAAGAAGCTGGAGGCGGATCTAGAGGATCATGGCAAGGAGATCTCGATGCTCAAAGATAAGAGAGAGAAAACTCTCTATGACTTGGCGGAGATGCAAACTACCATATTCGAAAAGACCAAGAAACTCTCCTTTGCCAATGACTCTAGCGTCGATCTGGAGCTGAAGCTGACCAGCTGAAGCAGTCCCTTTAGAGTAGCAGGGCTCACGAGAAGACCCTGACCAAAAACCTCCAGGACGAGAAGGAGCTGCTCGACAGTGCTCCCGCCACCTATAACGACTATGAGAAAGGCGTGAAACTCTGAAATGAGCGCCTTGTTGACGTCGCAGAAAGGCTCACAGCACAACTGTCCACCACGGGCCTTCCGAACTTCAGGTATTCTTCCGATGACATGGTGTCTTCGAGCGCCAGGATGACCATGTTCTTCGAGGCCCTCATCGAGGCCCTGAAGCTGCTCCACTGCAGTCGAGCAACCCAACTGGCCAGCGAATCCCGCAAACTCTGTCGGGCCGTCCTTCTCAAGGTGCTCACCAAAGTGGCACACAGGAACTCTTGCATCGACCTCACCAACGTGCTCAACCGCTTGCCGGAGGACGCGGATCACAAGGCGCTGGAAGAGCTTGTCGCGCCCATTGTCGAGAAGGTGGACCAAGTCAAGAGGGTTGAAGGCCAGTGCAGGGACTAGCCACTTCATGGTGTGTACTACACAACCTTCTTCTTGTAGACGTTGTTGGGCCTCCAAGTGCAGAGGTTTGTAGGACAGTAGCAAATTTCCCTCAAGTGGATGACCTAAGGTTCATCAATCTGTGGGAGGCGTAAGATGAAGATGGTCTCTCTCAAACAACCCTGCAACCAAATAACAAAGAGTCTCTTGTGTCCCCAACACACCCAATAAAATGGTAAATTGTATAGGTGCACTAGTTCAGCGAAGAGATGGTGATACAAGTGCAATATGGATGGTAGATATAGGTTTTTGTAATATGAAAATATAAAAACAGCAAGGTAACTAATGATAAAAGTGAGTGTAAACGGTATTGCAATGCTGGGAAACAAGGCCTAGGGTTCATACTTTCACTAGTGCAAGTTCTCTCAACAATAATAACATAATTGGATCATATAACAATCCCTCAACATGCAACAAAGAGTCACTCCAAAGTCACAAATAGCGCGGAACAAACGAATAGATTATTGTAGGGTATGAAACCACCTCAAATTTATCCTTTCTGATCGATCTATTAAAGAGTCCGTAGTAAAATAACATGAAGCTATTCTTTCCGTTCGATCTATCATAGAATTTGTACTAGAATAACACCTTAAAACACAAATCAACCAAAACCCTAATGTCACCTAGATACTCCAATGTCACCTCAAGTATCAGTGGATATGATTATACGATATGCATCACACAATCTCAGATTCATCTATTCAACCAACACAAAGAACTTCAAAGAGTGCCCAAAAGTTTCTACCGGAGAGTCAAGATGAAAATGTGTGCCAACCCCTATGCATAAGTTCACGAGGTCACGGTACTCGCAAGTTGATCACCAAAACATACATCAAGTGGATCACGTGATATCCCATTATCACCACAGATAAGCACATGCAAGACATACATCAAGTGTTCTCAAATCCTTAAAGACTCAATCCGATAAGATAACTTGAAAGGGAAAACTCAGTCCATTACAAGAGAGTAGAGGGGGAGAAACATCATAAGATCCATTATAATAGCAAAGCTCGCGATACATCAAGATCATGTTGAATCAAGAACATGAGAGAGAGATAGAGAGATCAAACACATAGCTACTGGTACATACCCTCAGCCCTGAGGGAGAACTACTCCCTCCTCGTCATGGAGAGCATCGGGATGATGAAGATGGCCACCGGAGAGGGATTCCCCCCTCCGGAAGGGTGCCGGAACGGGTCTAGATTGGTTTTCGATGGATACGGAGGCTTCTGGCGGTGGAACTTTCGATCTAGGTTATGTTCTGGAGGTTTCAGTATATATAAGAGGTTTTGGCGTCGATAACAATTCAGGGGGGGTCTCCGGGCTGTCCACGAGGTAGGGAGGCGCGCCCAGGGGGGTGGGTGCGCCCCCACCCTCGTGGGCAGCCCGGGACTCTTCTGGACCAACTCTTTTACTCCATGTCCTTCTTCTGGTCCAAAAATAAGTTTCATGAAGGTTCATGTCAATTGGACTTCGTTTGGTTTTCCTTTTTTGTAAAACTCAATAACAAGGAAAAAACAAAAACTGGCACTTGGCTCTAGGTTAATAGGTTAGTCCCAAAAATCATATAAAACAGCATATAAATGCATATAAAACATCCAAGGTTGATAATATAATAGCATGGAAAAATAAAAAATTATAGATATGTTGGAGACGTATCAAGCATCCCCAAGCTTAATTCCTACTCGTCCTCGAGTAGGTAAATGATAAAAACAGAATTTTTGATGTGGAATGCTACCTAAGATATTTATCCATGTTATTCTCTTTATTTTGGCAAGAATATTCAGATCCATAAGATTCAAGAAAAAAGTTTAATATTGACATAAAAATAATAATATTTCAAGCATACTAACTAAGCAAATATGTCTTCTCAAAATAACATGGCCAAAGAAAGTTCATCCCTACAAAATCATATAGTTTGGTCATGCTCCATTTTCGTCACACAAGAATGCTCTCATCATGCACAACTCCAATGAAAAGCCAAGCAATTGTTTCATACTTTAGTAATCTCAAACTTTTTTCAACTTTCACGCAATATATGAGCATGAGCCATGGATATAGCTCTATGGGTGGAATAGGATATAATGATAGGGTTTATGTGGAGAAGACAAAAAAGGAGAAAGTCTCACATCGATGCGGCTAATCAACAGGCTAGGGAGATGCCCATCAATTGATGCCAATGCAAGGAGTACGGATTGCCATGCAACGAATGCACTAGAGCTATAAATGTATGAAAGCTCAACAAAAGAAACTAAGTGGGTGTGCATCCAACTTGCTTGCTCACGAAGACCTAGGGCATTTGAGGAAGCCCATTGTTGTAATATACAAGCCAAGTTCTATAATGAAAAATTCCCACTAGTATATGAAAGTGACAAAACAAGAGACTCTCTATCATAAAGATCATGGTGCTACTTTGAAGCACAAGTGTGGAAAAGGAGGATAGTAGCGTTGTCCCTTTTTATTTCTTTTCCTTTATTTCTTTTCCTTTTTTGCGCCTTTCTTTTTTATTTGGCCTTTCTATTTTTTTGGGACAATTCTTTATTAATGATGATCATCACACTTCTATTTATTTACAACTCAATGATTACAACTCGATACTAGAACAAAATATGACTCTATATGAATGCCTTCGGCGGTGTACCGGGAAGGGCAATGAATCAAGAGTGACATGTATGATAAATTATGCATGGTGGCTTTGCCACAAATACGATGTCAACTACATGATCATGCAAGGCAAAATGACAATGATGATGCATGTCATGATGAATGGAACGGTGGAAAGTTGCATGGCAATATATCTTGGAATGGCTATGGAAATGCCATAATAGGTAGGTATGGTGGTTGTTTTGAGGAAGATATAAGGAGGTTTATGTGTGACAGAGTGTATCATATCACGGGGTTTGGATGCACCAGCGAAGTTTGCACCAACTCTCGAGGTGAGAAAGGGCAATGCACGGTACCGAAGAGGCTAGCAATGATGGAAGGATGAGAGTGCGTATAATCCATGGACTCAACATTAGTCATAAAGAACTCACATACTTATTGCAAAAATCTACAAGTCATAAAAAACCAAGCACTACGCACATGCTCCTAGGGGGATAGATTGGTAGGAAAAGACCATCGCTCGTCCCCGACCGCCACTCATAAGGAAGGCAATCAAAGAAACACCTCATGCTTTAAATTTGTCACACAACGGTTACCATACATGCATGCTACGGGACTTGCAAACCTCAACACAAGTATTTCTCAAATTCACAATTACTCAACTAGCACGACTCTAATATTACCATCTTCATATCTCAAAACAATTATCAAGTATCAAAACTTCTCATAGTATTCAACGCACTTATATGAAAGTTTTTATTATATCCCTCTTGGATGCCTATCATATTAGGACTAGTTTCATAACCAAAGAAAATTACCATGATATTTAGAGACTCTCAAAATGATATAAGTGAAGCATGAGAGTTCATCTATTTCTTGAAAATAAAACCACCGCCGTGCTCTAAAAGGATCTAAGTGAAGCACTAGAGCAAATGAAAAACTACTCCGAAAGATATGAGTGAAGATCAATGAGTAGTTGAATAATTATGCAACTAGGTGAAGACTCTATAACATTTAAGAATTTCAGATCTTGGTATTTTATTCACACAGCAAGCAAAACAATATAAATTAAAATGACGCTCCAAGCAAAACACATATCATGTGGTGAATAAAAATATAGCTCCAAGTAAAGTTATTAATGAATGAAGACGAAAGAGGGGATGCCATCTGGGGCATCCTCAAGCTTAAGCTCTTGGTTGTCCTTGAATTTTACCTTGGGGTGCCTTGGGCGTCCCCAAGCTTAGTCTCTTTCCACTCCTTATTCCATAGTCCATCAATCTTTACCCAAAACTTGAAAACTTCACAACACAAAACTCAACAGAAAACTCGTAAGCTCCGTTAGTATAAGAAAATAAATCACCACTTAGGTAATGTTGTAAACTCATTATAAATTCATATTGGTGTAATATCTACTGTATTCCAACTTCTCTATGGTTCATACCCTCCGATACTACTCATAGATTCATCAAAATAAGCAAACAACACATAGAAAACAGAATCTGTCAAAAACAGAACAGTCTGTAGTAATCTGTATCAAACGTATACTTATATGATCCCAAAAATTCTGAAATAAATTGGTGGACGTGAGGAATTTGTATATTAATCATCTTAAAAAATAATCAACCTAATCTCACTCTCAAGTAAAAAATGACAGCAAAACTCGTGAGCCCTAAAGTTTCTGTTTCTACAGCAAGATCGCAAAGACTTCACCCAAGTCTTCCCAAAGGTTCTACTTGGCAGAAACACTAATTAAAACATAAAACCACATCTAAACAGAGTCTAGATGAATTATTTATCACTAAACATGAGAAAAAAGCAAAGAACAAAAATAAAAATGGGTTGCCTCCCAACAAGCGCTTACGTTTAACGCCCCTAGCTAGGCATGATGATTTAAATGATGCTCACATAAAAGATAAGAATTGAAACATAAAGAGAGCATCATTAAGAATATTACTAGCACACTTAAGTCTAACCCACTTCCTATGCATAGGGATTTTGTGAGCAAACAATTTATGGGAACAATAGTCAACTAGTATAGGAAAGCAAAACAGGCATAACTTCAAGATTTTAAGCGCATAGAGAGGAAACTTGATATTATTGCAATTCCTACAAGCACACATTCCTCCCTCATAATAATTTTCAGTAGCATCATGAATGAATTCAACAATATAACCATCACATAAAGCATTCTTTTCATGATCTACAAGCATAGAATTTTTATTACTCTCCACATAAGCAAATTTCTTCTCAGGAATAGTAGTGGGAGCAAAGTCAACAATATAACTATCATGTGAGGCATAATGCAATTGAAAGTTAAAATCAAGATGACAAGTTTCATGGTTATCATTGTTATTTATAGCATACATGTCATCACAATAATCATCATATATAGCAAATTTGTCCTCATAATCAATTGGAACCTCTTCCGAAATAGTGGAATCATTACTAAATAAAGTCATGACCTCTCCAAATCCACTTTTATAATTATCACAATAAGATTCAACATCCTCCAAAATAGTGGGATCATCACTTCCTAAAGTTGACACTCTTCCAAACCCACTTTCATCAATATAATCATCATAAATAGGAGGCATGCTATCATCATAATAAATTTGCTCATCAAAACTTCGGAGACAAAAAATATCATCTTCATCAAACATAGCTTCCCCAAGCTTGTGGCTTTGCATATCATTAGCATCATGGATATCCAAGGAATTCATACTAACAACATTGCAATCATGCTCATCATTCAAAGTTTTAGTGCCAAACATTTTAATACATTCTTCTTCTAACACTTTGGCACAATTATCGGAATCCTTATTTTCATGAAAGACTTTAAAAAGATGAAGCATATGAGGTACCCTCAATTCCATTTTTTGTAGTTTTATTTTATAAACTAAACTAGTGATAAAACAAGAAACTAAAAGATTCGATTGCAAGATCTAAAGATATACCTTCAAGCGCTAACCTCCCCGGCAACGGCGCCAGAAAAGAGCTTGATGTCTACTACACAACATTCTTATTGTAGACATTGTTGGGCCTCCAAGTGCAGAGGTTTGTAGGACAGTAGCAAATTTCCCTCAAGTGGATGACCTAAGGTTTATCAATCTGTGGGAGGCGTAGGATGAAGATGGTCTCACTCAAACAACCCTGCAACCAAATAACAAAGAGTTTCTTGTGTCGCCAACACACGCAATACAATGGTAAATTGTATAGGTGCACTAGTTCAGCGAAGAGATGGTGATACAAGTGCAATATAGATGGTAGATATAGGTTTTTGTAATCTAAAAATATGTAACTAATGATAAAAGTTAGCGTAAACGGTATTGCAATGCTAGGAAACAAGGCTTAGGGTTCATACTTTCACTAGTGCAAGTTCTCTCAACAATAATAACATAATTGGATCATATAACAATCCCTCAACATGCAACAAAGAGTCACTCCAAAGTCACTAATAGCGGAGAACAAACGAAGAGATTATTGTAGGGTACGAAACCACATCTATTCAAGAGTCCGTTGTAAAATAACATGAAGCTATTATTTCCGTTCGATCTATCATAGATTTCGTACTAGAATAACACCTTAAGACACAAATCAACCAAAACCCTAATGTCACCTAGATACTCCAATGTCACCTCAAGTATCCGTGGATATGATTATACGATATGCATCACACAATCTCAGATTCATCTATTCAACCAACACAAAGAACTTCAAAGAGTGCCCAAAAGTTTCTACCGGAGAGTCAAGACGAAAACGTGTGCCAACCCCTATGCATAAGTTCACAAGGTCACGGAACTCGCAAGTTGATCACCAAAACATACATCAAGTGGATCATGTGATATCCCATTGTCACCACAGATAAGCACATGCAAGACATACATCAAGTGTTCTCAAATCCTTAAAGACTCAATCCGATAAGATAACTTCAAAGGGAAAACTCAATCCATTACAAGAGAGTAGAGAGGGGAGAAACATCATAAGATCCAACTATAATAGCAAAGCTCGCGATACATCAAGATCGTGCCAAATCAAGAACACGAGAGAGAGAGAGAGAGAGAGATCAAACACATAGCTACTGGTACATACCCTCAGCCCCAAGGGAGAACTACTCCCTCCTCGTCATGGAGAGCGCCGGGATGATGAAGATGGCCACCAAAGAGGGATTCCCCCCTCCGGCAGGGTGCCGGAACGGGTCTAGATTGGTTTTCGGTGGCTACGGAGGCTTATGGCAGCGGAACTCCCGATCTAGGTTATGTTCTGGAGGTTTCAGTATATATAAGAGGTTTTGGCATCGAGAACAATTCAGGGGGGCCTCCGGGCTGTCCATGAGGTAGTTAGGCGTGCCCAGGGGGGCCTCGTGGGCAGTCTGGGATTCTTCTGGCCCAACTATTTTACTCCATGTCCTTCTTCTGGTCCAAAAATAAGTTCCGTGAAGTTTCAGGTCAATTGGATTCCGTTTGGTTTTCCTTTTCTGTAAAACTCAAAAACAAGGAAAAAACAGAAACTGGCACTGGGCTCTAGGTTAATAGGTTAGTCCCAAAAATCATATGAAATAGCATATAAATGCATGTAAAACATCCAAGGTTGATAATATAATAACATGGAACAATAAAAAATTATAGATACGTTGGAGACGTATCACTTCACTTCTTCTTTTCGCCTCAAATCCATGCAAAAGACAGTCTATCTTACGTTAGAATTGTGGCAAGCATCGATGTAATATAACTTGTTGTGTTTTTGGATGAATGCATGATATCCCACTTGTCTGATTTCTCTCTGTATGGCATACACCCTACGCTTTGTTGGGAAAACTTGCCGGTGCACGCACCCTCACTGCGAGCGCTTTGAAGAACGGATCCTTAGCAGCCTGCTGGGGGTGTTGCTGATGGCAAGATACCTTTCCGTTCTCACCTCAGCCACTTAAACTGTTGAGCAGACTCGAAACAGAGTAAGGGCGCAACCAATCATGACAAGGTTCCTTCGCGTGCAGGTTTTCCATACAAGTGCCGAAATTGTCCAGGGAAAATAACTTCATGTTTAAAAGAAATTTAATCAAGATTTCGCAACTTAGCTTTTAGTTGATGCACTCTTTCCCGCAAGATGCCACTTCGAACATCGCATGTTGATGTCCATACTCCACACCATCATCCCCCTGGCAAACTTGCATGCGAGGGAACCTTCTATCCTTTGATAAAAAGAAAGAAGAGAAAATAGGAAGATGGAAGCTTGGCGGTTCATCAATACTTGCCGGAAACAAGAATAGTACAATATCTTGGAGAGGCATGCATATAGATAAACATGGAAATCGACAAGAACTGTAAAACACTTGAACTTATTCAACTGTGCACAGGGTCTGCACCTGGCTTTGTACATAGGGTTATATGCCTTGCCGGCAAGGCTGGTACAAAAGGGGGTTGCCGGGAGATCCGGCAACCGCTCCTTATGGATAAAACTTGCGAAGATGTTCAATATTGCAAGAGTTGCTCACTGGAATGCCATCTTCGGTCTCCATGCGGACTGCGCCAGGCCTGGTGACTCGTATTACCCGATAAGGGCCTTCCCACTTTGGTGTCAACTTGTTAGAATTCTTGACCGACTGAATGCGCCGAAGAACAAGGTTGCCTTCCTCAAGACTTCAAGCGTGAACCTTGTGGATGTGGTAGCGGCGCAAGGCTTGCTGGTAGCACGCGGCTCACACGGCAGCCTGAAGACGATCTTCCTCAAGGAGTGTAGCATCATCTTGCGGCAACTGCTCTTGCTCAAACTCATCATAAGCGAGCACTCGAGGTGACCCGTGTATGAGCTCCGTGGGGAGAACTTCTTCCACCCCGTACACCGGGGACAAGGGTGTCTGGCCGGTGGCTCGATTTGGTGTCGTCCTGATTGAGCAAAGAACTGTCAGCAACTCATCAAACCAGCGTCTTCCGCACTTGTGCAGCTTGCCGAAGGTCCTCGTCTTGAGACCTCGCAGCACTTTAGCATTTGCCCTTTCCGCCTGACCATTGCTTCTTGGATGAGCAACAGAAGCAAAACAGATTTTGCTGCCAAGGTCTTGGATATACTGCATGAAGGTGCGGCTCATGAACTGTGTGCCATTGTCGGTGATGACTCTGTTTGGCACACCAAAACGGCAAACTAGTCCTCTGAAGAACTTGACGGCTGACTGTGCTGTCACCTTTCTCACTGCTTCCACTTCCGGCCACTTTGTGAACTTGTCGATTGCGACGTACAAGTACTCAAAGCCCCCGACAACATGGGGAAAAGGGCCCAATATGTCTAGCCCCCAGACTGAAAATGGCCAGGAAAGAGGGATTGTCTGAAGAGCTTGAGCTGGCTGATGCAATTTCTTGAAATGGAACTGACACGCTTCACACTTGGTTACTAGTGCAGTTGCATCCTGGAGGGCAGTGAGCCAAAAGAAACCTTGCCGGAATGCCTTACCGGCAAGAGCCCTTGATCCTATGTGAGAGCCACATATGCCTCCATGTATCTCTGCCAACAACTCCAATTCGTCCTCCCGAGGAATACACTTCAACTTCACGTCGTTCGATCTTTTCTGTACAGGAAATCGTCCACAAACTGGTACATATTAGATCGACGGGCTACTCTCTCTGCTTCTTCCTATTCCTCGGGGAGTTCCCCTATTTGGAGGAACCGGACGATGTGTTGTGCCCATGCTGGAGCTTGAGGCTCGACAGCAAGTTCTAAAGGCATGTCTTCTGCCGCGGGAACAGTTGTCTCTACGGCAAGGGCTTGAGGCCCTGCCGGAGCCTGTCGCCCCCCGGCAAGCTTGGCATCGTCCTCGTCAACTTCCTTGTCGGTGGCTCCTGGGAGCTCAGCGGGAAAGTACTTGCCACAGCTCAACTTCCTTCGCTTATCTTGCCTTGCTGATGGTTCAACAGATGGCTGAGTCAGTTGGAACACAGAAATCCCTATTTCCATAGGTAACTTGAGGGCAACACATTTTGACAGGTCGTGAGCAATGCTATTCTCTGCACGAGAGACATGCTCTGCTTGCAGACCGTCAAAACGCTCCTCCAATTTGCTCACTTCATCTATGTAAGCTTCCATCAATGGGCTTTGATAATCTTTGTTAACTTGCTTGACGACAAGCTGTGAATCACCTCTAATGATGAGCTTCTTAATTCCAAGGTCTGCCGCGATCGTGAGACTGGAAAGCAGTCCCTCATATTATGGAGTGTTGTTTGTTGATCTGCCCTAGGAAAAGTGCATCCGGACTACGTATTTGAGGTGCTCTCAAGTGGGTGCGACAAGCAGCACACCAGCACCGGCGCCTTGGAGCGAGAAAGCCCCATCAAAATACATAACCCACTCTCGGCTTGTTTCCTTGCCAGGAAGAGTGGTTTCTTGAATCTCCTCGTCAGGCGTTGAGGTACATTCTGCAATGAACTCTGCCAAGGCTCTGCTCTGAATTGTTGAAGTGCTTTCAAACTTGAGACCGAAGCTCGACAATTCCAACGCCCACTCCACAATCCTTCCAGACGCATTTGGGTTGTGTAAGATCTGTTGCAACGGGAAGTGAGTGATGACGGTGATCTCATGTGCCTGGAAATACTGGCGCATCTTCCTCGAGGCCATAAGGAGGCCAAAGAGCAACTTCTGCACACCAGAGTACCTTGACCTAGCCCCCTGCAAAAGGGAGCTGACAAAATAAACTGGGTGCTGCACCAACTTCTTCTTATGTGCTGCTTCACTTGCCTGCGCGGATCCTGCCTTGTCGGCACCAGACTCTGCCGAGGAGATCCCTGGCTCGTCATTCGACGGTCTTGCCGTTGCCGCTGCTTCTTCGTCGACTTCTCTCTGGGCCACTAGCGTAGCACTAACCACTTGATTCGTTGCCGCTAGATATAGCAGCAATGGCTCTTGTGGTTTAGGCGTGACCAGTGTTAGTGTAGAGGAGAGGTACCTCTTCAAATCTTGTAGCGCTGCCCCCGCTTCCGGAGTCCATTTCATTGCACCTGCCTTTTTCAAGATCTTAAAAAAGGACAGGGCGTGCTCAGCAGATTTGGAGATGAACCTGCTTAGAGTAGCAATGCAGCCGGCAAGTCAACGCACATCTTTGACTTGTCTTGGTGCTTCAATCTGCTCAATCACCTTGATCTTGTCGGGGTTCGCATCGATCCCACGCTAAGACACAAAGAATCCGAGAAGCTTGCCGGATGGGACACCAAACACACACTTTTTGGAATTGAGATTTAGATTGATCTTGCGCAAATTTGCAAATGTTTCTTCTAAATCTTGTATGAGCGTTGCTTTGTCCTTGGTTTTAACCACTTTGTCATCCATATAAGCTTCCATATTTCTATGTAGCTGGGGTTCAAAACCGATCTGGGCCGCTCTTGCAAATGTTGAACCAGCGCTTTTCAACCCGAAAGGTATTCGTATAAAACAATATGTACCACATGGGGTCATAAACACGGTCTTCTCTTCATCTTCCTTTGTCATGAAGATCTGATGGTACCCTGAGTAAGCGTCAAGAAACGACAGCAAGTCACATCCGGCAGTGGAGTCCACAATCTGGTCGATGTGCGGCAAGGGGAAAGGATCCTTTGGGAAGGCTTTATTGATATCTGTATAATCAATACACATCCTCCATTTTCTATTCGCCTTGCGCACTACAACCGGATTGGCCAACCGCATTGGATGGAGCACTCCTCTGACCAAACCTGCCACTTCCAACTTCCTGATCTCTTCAGTGATAAACTCTTGCCGCTCCAAAGCTAGCTTCCTGACCTTCTACTTGACGGGCCACGCATGAGGATAGACAGCAAGATGGTGCTCAATCACCTCCCTGGGAACGTTGGGGATGTCAGATGCTTGCCATGCAAACACATCGACATTCTTCCGTAGGAAGGAAATGAGTGCGCTTTCCTATTTGTCGCTGAGGGCAGAACTTATAGTGAAAGTTCCGCCCGTGTCGTTCTCCTTGACGGGCACCTTTTTAGTTTTTGGTGGAGCTACCTTGGATTTCTTGCTCTTGCCGGTGGAGCCGTCTGGCACTTCCTCGACGGGAACGCAGCACTCCAAGGAGGCGTGCTTGCCGGAGTGGGCGTAAGAGGTCTTGCCGGTCTTCTTCCCCCTGGGAGATCCAGTGGCAGGAGCAAGCTCCTTAGCGGTAGGTGCTACAACTGCTTCTCGATAGAGTTGGTCAGCTCAGATAAGCGCATTCTTCTTGTCGGAGTTGACAGTGATGATGCTCATCGGGTCGGGCATCTTCAACGTATTATAAGCATAGTGTGATGCTGCCATAAACTTGGCCAGCACTAGACGGCTAAGGAACCCTGTTATACGGCAATGGGATCTTGGCGATATAAAAAATGATCTTCTTCGTCCTGTAGTTCGGCTCTCCACCAAATGTAACTGGTAGCATGATTTTACCCTTCGAATGGCTTCTTCCCAGATTGATCCCTTGAAACGTGCCCGTCTCTTCGAGATCTCCATAAGGAATTTGTAACCTCTTGATCACATTGGGCGAGATCAAGTTCAAACCGGCCCCACCATCAACTAACATTTTTGTCACCTTGAGGTTGCGAATTGTTGACAAAACCAACAATGGCAAACACCCGACCATTGTTGTGCGATCAGGGTGATCCTCAGCGTCAAAAATGATAGGCATGTTGGACCATCTCAACGGCTTCCGGGCGTCGACCGATGGCACAATCACATTTATCTCGTGCGCCCACTATTTAAGTTGGTGGTGAGAGGAATGCAACAAGGCACCACCATCAATGCACATGGCTTCTGTAGCTTTTTGAAACTCATGCTCGCTGGACTCGTCGTCCTCTTCGTGGTCATCATCCCCCTCTTTTTTGTCGCGGCCCAGAGCAGGCGTCTCCTGTTGCTTGTCCTTGCCACGCCGACCTCATCGGCACCACGTTTCTTGCCAGACCCCTCAGCACCATCCTGACCCTTCTCCTTGTCTCGCCTTTCATATTCAGCTTTTTGCCTCTCGACAAGCTGTTCAACTTGCCGTCAATTCTGGAGATCATGGCCCTTGGTGCGATGGATCTTCCAATACTGCTTGTCGGAGCCCTCTGGCTTGTCGGTAGCCGCCAAGGCCTGAAAGGTGGCGCACCCGGCAACCTCCTTGCCGGGGTCGTCAACCTTGGTCTTCTTGGCGGCGCCAGGGTTGCCGGATTCCTCGACGGCAAGCATGGTTTTGCCCTTCCGCTTCCTGTTACACCGTCGGCCCTCCTTTGCCAGGGCGGTGGTGTCTTCATCTCCGGAGTCAGTTCCCATGCCGGCATCTTCGCCGAGGTATCTCCTTCCTTCTTCAGCTAGAGCACATCTATCGGCTAAAACATAAAACTCGACAACATCCCTAACCTTGTTCATCGCCAGCTCATCATGCATCCTGCAATTGCGCACATTCTGATGAAACGTATTGATAACAGCGGCAGGATGAATGTGTTGTACATGGCTGAATCTCTATATGTACTTGCACAAGGTTTCACCCTCTTTCGAGGGGATGAGATGTAAATCACTTGCCTGGCCAGCAGCTTGGTGGCCTCCGGTAAAGGCCCCAACAAACTCGTGACACAGATCCAACCAAGAAGAGATGGAATTTTCTGGCAGGTGCATCAACCACGACCCGACGTTGGGCTTGAGTACCAACATGAAGTAGTTGGTGAGCACCTTGTCGTCTCGAGCTCCAGCAGCCTACACCACAATGGTGTAGATGCTCAGGAACTCTGACGGGTGAGTCTTGCAGTCGTATTTCTCCGGGACCTCTACTTTGGACGTGCGGGAAGTGGGCCGCTGGACTCGCCGCAGCTCACAGGTAAAAGCTGGACAACCCACCTCGTAAGGTAAGTCACCAGAATCCCCCGGCGCAGGCTTGTCTACAATGGACCCTGCACGCCTGTCAGATTGATGGCGCACTTCCTGCCGCCGCTCGATGGTGGTTCGAGCGTCTTCTTTGACTCATTCCCGAAGAACTTGACGTTGATCGCGGTGAGTTCGTGGGTCGGACGACGCCGTAGATCCGTCGTCGTGGGCATCGACCCGCCGAACTGGCGACCATTGTTGTCATGGTGAAGGAGAGTGCACCGTGGTCACACCACCTCCAATCTTTCCACCATCGGCACACACCGGCTCGATGGAACGCCGCTGTGAAGGCTCCGCCTGTTGCTGCCCATCCCTACTGGAAAAACCAATGAGGCTCTGAATTGCAGCTCTCCATTCTCCGAGCTTATCCGCCGCGGGAGGAAAATCCAGGGGTAGCTATGCTCGCGCCAACGCTTCTGTTGGTGTAGGCGGCAGCGACAGGAGCGAAGAACGTGAGGTGCTCTGACTCCTAACCGCATTAGAAGGAGCTCCATCACAGTCCCGCGGTCGCGCGCCGTTGCCACCAACATCTTGGTGTGCATGCTGGCCCCACGCATCTCAGGAATGATGTTGAGGGCTCTTTCCATGGGAACGCTTGGGGTCACCAACGTCGCAGCGCTGCTCATCGTGCACGACCTGGGAAGACCGCGACACATGCACCAGCGGGGGTGTCTTGGAAGTCACCTTTCCACCCTTGGAGGTTGCTGTGCCGCCTGTAGGGAGCACGGCTCTGTCCTTCGATCCAGCGATACGCGTGTCGTCGTCGCGGCCACGGACGATACCGCTCGCCTGGCTCCGGTCGCGAGAATGTCATGAAAGCTCATGGTCTCCACCTCCTCCTCCTCCACCCTCGTCCATCCCGTCGCCCGTTCATGTTGGTACGGGTGGATCAACCACAGACAAACCAATCGATGTGATACCATTCCTCTTGGGAAGCATGATGATGAAGATGTTGAAGAAACTGACGCACTGATTGCTAGATCAGGTTCACGCAACCTCTCTCCCCTGCCTGGCGCGCCAAAGATGTCGGGGAAACGACACCAGTGGGGTCCCGTGGATCCCTTCTATGGTTCGGCAAGGAAAGAGGCGTGCACAAAGAGCAGATCCAACGATCAACACGAAGGATTTTTACCCAGGTTCGGGCCGCTGGGAAGCGTAAAACCCTAGTCCTGCTTTGGTGTATTGAGTGTTCTTGAGCTCTGGCTAGCTGCTACGCATGCAAAATGGGCCAGAAAGTCCAAAAGTCCCCCTCTGTATTGCCTTGGGCCTCCTTTTATACTAAGGGGCTACCACAGTGGCGTACAATGCATACAGGAGGTGTAAAGTGAAGGAAATATGCCCTAGAGGCAATAATAAAGTTATTATTTATTTCCTTATATCATGATAAATGTTTATTATTCATGCTAGAACTGTATTAACCGGAAACATAATACATGTGTGAATACATAGACAAACAGAGTGTCACTAGTATGCCTCTACTTGACTAGCTCGTTAATCGAAGATGGTTATGTTTCCTAACCATAAACAAAAGAGTTTTAATTTGATTAACGGGATCACATCATTAGGATAATGATGTGATTGACATGACCCATTCCATCAGCTTAGCACCCGATCGTTTAGTATGTTGCTATTGCTTTCTTCATGACTTATACATGTTCCTATGACTATGAGATTATGCAACTCCCGTTTGCCGGAGGAACACTTTGTGTGCTACCAAACGTCACAACGTAACTGGGTGATTATAAAGGAGCTCTACAGGTGTATCCAAAGGTACATGTTGGGTTGGCGTATTTCGAGATTAGGATTTGTCACTCCGATTGTCGGAGAGGTATCTCTGGGCCCTCTCGGTAATGCACATCACATAAGCCTTGCAAGCATTGCAACTAATGAGTTAGTTGTGAGATAATGTATTACAGAATGAGTAAAGAGACTTGCCGGTAACGATATTGAACTAGGTATTAAGATACCGACGATCGAATCTCGGGCAAGTAACATACCGATGACAAAGGGAACAACGTATGTTGTTATGCGGTCTGACCGATAAAGATCTTCGTAGAATATGTGGGAGCCAATATGAGCATCCAGGTTCCGATATTGGTTATTGACTGGAGACGTGTCTCAGTCATGTCTACATTGTTCTCGAACCCGTAGGGTCCGCACGCTTAAGGTTTCAATGACAGTTATATTATGAGTTTATGAGTTTGATGTACCGAAGGAGTTCGGAGTCCTGGATGAGATCGGGGACATGACGAGGAGTCTCGAAATGGTCGAGAGGTAAAGATCGATATATTGGACGACTATATTCAGACATCGGAAAGGTTCCGAGTGATTCGGGTATTTTTCGGAGTACCGGAGAGTTACAGGAATACGTATTGGGCCTTATTGGGCCATACGGGAAAGAAGAAAAAGGGCCTCAAGGGTGGCCGCACCCCTCCCCTTGGTCTGGTCCGAATTGGACTAGGGAAGGGGGGCGCCCCCTTCCTTCCTTCTCATTTTCCCTTCCTCTTTTCCTATTCCATATGGGAGGTGGAATCCTACTAGGACTAGGAAGTCCTAGTAGGACTCCACACCTGGCGCGCCCCCTCCTAGGGCCGGCCTCCTCCTCCCTTGCTCCTTTATATACGGGGGCAGGGGGCTCCTCTAGACACAAGTTGATCCACGTGATCATATTCTTAGCCGTGTGCGATGCCCCTTCCACCATAATCCTCGATAATATTGTAGCGGTGCTTAGGCGAAGCCCTGCGACGGTAGTACATCAAGATCGTCACCACGCCATCGTGCTAACGGAACTCTTCCCCGACACTTTGCTGGATCGGAGTCCGGGGATCGTCATCGAGCTGAACGTGTGCTAGAACTCGGAGGTGCCGTAGTTTCGGTGCTTAATCGGTCGGGCCGTGAAGACGTACGACTACATCAACCGCGTTGTGCTAACGCTTCCGCTGTCGGTCTACAAGGGTACGTAGATCACACTCTCCCTTCTCGTTGCTATGCATCACCATGATCTTGCGTGTGCGTAGGAATTTTTTTTAAATTACTACGTTCCCCAACAGTGGCATCCGAGCCTAGGTTTTATGTGTTGATGTTATATGCACGAGTAGAACACAAGTGAGTTGTGGGCGATATAAGTCATACTGCTTACCAGCATGTCATACTTTGGTTCGGCGGTATTGTTGTACAAAGCGGCCCGGACCGACATTACGCGTACGCTTACGCGAGACCGGTTCTCCCGACGTGCTTTGCACAAAGGTGGCTAGCGGGTGACAGTTTCTCCAACTTTAGTTGAACCGAGTGTGGCTACGCCCGGTCCTTGCGAAGGTTAAAACAGCACCAACTTGACAAACTATCGTTGTGGTTTTGATGCGCAGCTAAGATTGGTTCTTGCTTAAGCCCGTAGCAGCCACGTAAAACTTGCAACAACAAAGTAGAGGACGTCTAACTTATTTTTGCAGGGCATGTTGTGATGTGATATGGTCAAGACATGATGCTAAATTTTATTGTATGAGATGATCATGTTTTGTAACCGAGTTATCAGCAACTGGCAGGAGCCATATGGTTGTCGCTTTATTGTATGCAATGCAATCGCGCTGTAATGCTTTACTTTATCACTAAGCGGTAGCGATAGTCGTGGAAGCATAAGATTGGCGAGACGACAACGATGCTACGATGGAGATCAAGGTGTCGCGCCGGTGACGATGGTGATCATGACGGTGCTTCGAAGATGGAGATCACAAGCACAAGATGATGGTGGCCATATCATATCACTTATATTGATTGCATGTGATGTTTATCTATTATGCATCTTATCTTGCTTTGATTGACGGTAGCATTATAAGATGATCTCTCACTAATTATCAAGAAGTGTTCTCCCTGAGTATGCACCATTGCGAAAGTTCTTTGTGCTGAGACACCACGTGATGATCGGGTGTGATAGGCTCTACGTTCAAATACAACGGGTGCAAAATAGTTGCACATGTAGAATACTCAGGTTATACTTGACGAGCCAAGCATATACAGATATGGCCTCGGAACACGGAGACCGAAAGGTCGAGCGTGAATCAAATAGCAGATATGATCAGCATAGCGATGTTCACCAATGAAACTACTCCATCTCACGTGATGATCGGACATGGTTTAGTTGATTTGGATCACGTAATCACTTAGAGGATTAGAGGGATGTCTATCTAAGTGGGAGTTCTTAAGTAATATGATTAATTGAACTTAAATTTATCATGAACTTAGTCCTGGTAGTATTTTGCGAATTATGTTGTAGATCAATAGCTCGCGTTGTTGCTTCCCTGTGTTTATTTTGATATGTTCCTAGAGAAAATTGTGTTGAAAGATGTTAGTAGCAATGATGCGGATTGGATCCGTGATCTGAGGTTTATCCTCATTGCTGCACAGAAGAATTATGTCCTTGATGCACCGCTAGGTGACGGACCTATTGCAGGAGCAGATGCAGACGTTATGAACGTTTGGCTAGCTCAATATGATGACTACTTGATAGTTTAGTGCACCATGCTTAATGGCTTAGAATCGGGACTTCAAAGACGTTTTGAACGTCATGGAGCATATGAGATGTTCCAGGAGTTGAAGTTAATATTTCAAGCAAATACCCGAGTTGAGAGATATGAAGTCTCCAACAAGTTCTATAGCTAAAAGATGGAGGAGAATCTCTCAACTAGTGAGCATGTGCTCAGATTGTCTGAGTACTACAATCGCTTGAATCAAGTGGGAGTTAATCTTCCAGATAAGATAGTGATTGACAGAATTCTCTAGTCACCATCACCAAGTTAGTAGAACTTCGTGATGAACTATGATATGCAAGGGATAACGGAAACGATTCCCAAGCTCTTCGTAATGCGGAAATTGACGAAGGTAGAAATCGAGAAAAACATCAAGTGTTGATGGTAGACAAGACCACTAGTTTCAAGAAAAGGGTAGAGGGAAGAAGGGGAACTTCAAGAAGAACAGCAAGCAAGTTGTTGCTCAAGTGAAGAAGCCCAAGTCTGGTCCTAAGCCTGAGACTAAGTGTTTCTACTGCAAAGGGACTGGTCACTGGAAGCGGAACTACCCCAAGTGATTGGCAGATAAGAAGGATGGCAAAGTGAACATAAGTATATTTGATATACATGTTATTGATGTGTACTTTACTAGTGTTTATAGCAACCCCTCAGTATTTGATACTAGTTCAGTTGCTAAGATTAGTAACTCGAAACGGGAGTTGCAGAATAAACAGAGACTAGTTAAGGGTGAAGTGACGATGTGTGTTGGAAGTGGTTCCAAGATTGATATGATCATCATCGCACACTCCCTATACTTTCGGGATTAGTGTTGAACCTGAATAAGTGTTATTTGGTGTTTGCGTTGAGCATGAATATGACTGGATCATGTTTATTGTAATACGGTTATTCATTTAAGTAAGAGAATAAATTGTTGTTCTGTTTACATGAATAAAACCTTATATGGTTACACACCCAATGAAAATAGTTCGTTGGATCTCGATCGTAGTGATACACATAATCATAATATTGAAACCAAAAGATGCAAAGTTAATAATGATAGTGCAACTTATTTGTGGCACTGCCGTTTAGGTCATATTGGTGTAAAGTGCATGAAGAAACTCCATGCTAATGGGTTTTTGGAATCACTTGATTATGAATCAGTTGATGCTTGCGAACCATGCCTCATGGGCAAGATGACTAAAACGCCGTTCTCCGGAACTATGGAGCGAGCAACTGACTTATTGGAAATAATACATACTGATGTATGAGATCCGATGAGTGTTAAGGCTCGTGGCGGGTATCATTATTTTCTGACCTTCACAGATGATTTGAGCAGATATGGGTATATCTACTTAATGAAACACAAGTCTGAAATATTTGAAAAGTTCAAAGAATTTCAGAGTGAAGTGGAGAATCATCGTAACAAGAAAATAAAAGTTTCTACGATATGATTGCAGAGGTAAAATATTTGAGTTACGAGTCTGGCCTTCAGTTAAAACAATGTGAAATAGTTTCACTACTCACGCCACCTGGAACACCACAGCATAATGGTGTGTCCGAACATCATAACCGTACTTTATTAGATATGGTGCGATCTATGATGTCTCTTACCGATCTACCACTATCATTTTGGGGTTATGCATTAAAGACAGCTGCATTCACGTTTAAAAGGGCACCATCTAAGTCCGTTGAGACGACACAATCTGAACTGTGGTTTGGCAAGAAACCAAAGTTGTCATTTCTTAAAGTTTGGGATTGTGATGCTTATATGAAAAAGTTTCATCCTGATAAGCTCAAACCCAAATCGGAGAAATATGTCTTCATAGGATACCCAAAGGAGACTATTGGGTACACCTTCTATCACAGATCCGAAGGCAAGACATTCGTTGCTAAGAATGGATCCTTTCTAGAGAAGGAGTTTCTCTTGAAAGAACTGAGTGGGAGGAAAGTAGAACTTGATAAGGTAATTGTACCTTCTCCCTTATTGAAAAGTAGTTCATCACAAGAAATCTGTTCCTGTGACTACTACACCAATTAGTGAGGAAGTCTAATGATGATGATCATGTAACTTCAGATCAAGTTAATACCGAATCTCGTAGGTAAACCAGAGTGAGATCCGCACCAAAGTGGTATGGTAATCCTGTTCTGGAAGTCATGTTACTAGACCATGACGAACTTGCGAACTATGAGGAAGCAATGATGAGCCTTGATTCCGCGAAATGGCTTGAGGCCATGAAATCTGAGATGAGATCCATGTATGAGAACAAAGTATGGACTTTGATTGACTTGCCCAATGATCGGCGAGCCATTGAGATTAAATGGATCTTCAAGAGGAAGACGGACGCTGATAGTAGTATTACTATCTACAAAGCTAGAATTGTCGCAAAAAGGTTTTCGACAAGTTCAAGGTGTTGACTATGATGAGAGTTTCTCACTCGTATCTATGCTTAAGTCTGTCCGAATCATGTTAGCAATTGCCGCATTTTATGAAATCCAGCAAATGGATGTCAAAACTGCATTCCTGAATGGATTTCTGGAAGAAGAGTTGTATATGATGCAGCCGGAAGGTTTTGTCGATCCAAAAGGAGCTAACAAAGTGTGCAAGCTCCAGCGATCCATTTATGGACTGGTGCAAGCCTCTCGGAGTTGGAATAAACGCTTTGATAGTATGATCAAAGCATATAGTTTTATACGGACTTGTGGTGAAGCCTGTATTTACAAGAAAGTGAGTGGGAGCACTACAGCATTTCTGATAAGTATATGTGAATGACATATTGTTGATCGGAAATAATGTAGAATTATTCTGCAAAGCATAAAGGAGTGTTTTTAAAGAAGTTTTTCAAAGAAAGACCTCGGTGAAGCTGCTTACATATTAAGCATCAAAATCTATAGAGATAGATCAAGACGCTTGATAAGTTTTTTCAATGAGTACATACCATGACAATATTTTGAAGTAGTTCAAAAATGGAACAGTCAAAGAAAGAGTTCTTGGCTGTGTTACAAGGTATGAAATTGAGTAAGACTCAAAGCCCGACCACGGCAGAAGATAGAAAGAGAATGAAAGTCATTCCCTATGCCTCAGCCATAGGTTCTATAAAGTATGCCATGATATGTACCAGATCTATTGTATACCCTACACTGTGTTAAGCAAGGGAGTACAATAGTGATCTAAGAGTAGATCACTGGACATTGGTCAAAATTATCCTTAGTGGAATAAGGAAATATTTCTCGATTATGGAGGTGACAAAAGGTTCGTCGTAAAAAGTTACGTTGATGCAAGTTTTGACACAGATCTGGATGACTCTAAGTCTCGATCTAGACACATATTGAAAGTGGGAGCAATTAGCTAGAGTAGCTCCGTGCAGAGCATTGTAGACATAGAATTCGCAAAATACTTATGGATCTGTATGTGACAGACCCGTTGACTAAAATTATCTCACAAGCAAAACATGATCACACCTTAGTACTCTTTGGGTGTTAATCACATAAATGATGTGAACTAGATTATTGACTCTAGTAGACCCTTTGGGTATAGGTCACATGATGATGTGAACTATGGGTGTTAATCACATGGTGATGTGAACTCTTAGTGTTGAATCACATGGCGATGTGAACTAGATTATTGACTCTAGTGCAAGTGGGAGACTGAAGGAAATATGCCCTAGAGGCAATAATAAAGTTATTATTTATTTCCTTATATCATGATAAATGTTTATTATTCATGCTAGAATTGTATTAACCGGAAACATAATACATGTGTGAATACATAGACAAACAGAGTGTCACTAGTATGCCTCTACTTGACTAGCTCGTTAATCGAAGATGGTTATGTTTCCTAACCATAAACAAAAGAGTTGTTATTTGATTAACGGGATCACATCATTAGGAGAATGATGTGATTGACATGACCCATTCCATTAGCTTAGCACCCGATCATTTAGTATGTTGCTATTGCTTTCTTCATGACTTATACATGTTCCTATGACTATGAGATTATGCAACTCCCGTTTGCCAGAGGAACACTTTGTGTGCTACCAAATGTCACAACGTAACTGGGTGATTATAAAGGAGCTCTACAGGTGTCTCCAAAGGTACATGTTGGGTTGGCGTATTTCGAGATTAGGATTTGTCACTCCGATTGTCGGAGAGGTATCTCTGGGCCCTCTCGGTAATGCACATCACATAAGCCTTGCAAGCATTGCAACTAATGAGTTACTTGTGAGATGATGTATTACAGAACGAGTAAAGAGACTTGCCGGTAACGAGATTGAACTAGGTATTAAGATACCGACGATCGAATCTCGGGCAAGTAACATACCGATGACAAAGGGAATAACGTATGTTGTTATGCGGTCTGACCGATAAAGATCTTCATAGAATATGTGGGAGGAAATATGAGCATCCAGGTTCCACTATTGGTTATTGACTTGAGACGTGTCTCGGTCATGTCTACATTGTTCTCGAACCCGTAGGGTCCGCACGCTTAAGGTTTCAATGACAGTTATATTATGAGTTTACGAGTTTTGATGTACCGAAGGAGTTCGGAGTCCCGGATGAGATCGGGGACATGATGAGGAGTCTCGAAATGGTCGAGACGTAAAGATCGATATATTGGACGACTATATTCGGACATCGGAAAGGTTCCGAGTGATTCGGGTATTTTTCGGAGTACCGGAGAGTTACGGAATACGTATTGGGCCTTATTGGGCCATACAGGAAAGAAGAAAAAGGGCCTCAAGGGTGGCCGCACCCCTCCCCTTGGTCTGGTCCGAATTGGACAAGGGAAGGGGGTGCCCCCTTCCTTCCTTCTCCTTTTCCCTTCCTCTTTTCCTATTCCATATGGGAGGTGGAATCCTACTAGGACTAGGGAGTCCTAGTAGGACTCCACACTTGGCGCACACCCTCCTAGGGCCGGCCTCCTCCTCCCTTGCTCCTTTATATACGGGGGCAGGGGGGCACCTCTAGACACAAGTTGATCCACGTGATCATATTCTTAGCCGTGTGCGGTGCCCCCTACCACCATAATCCTCGATAATATTGTAGCGGTGCTTAGGCGAAGCCCTGCGACGGTAGTACATCAAGATCATCACCACGCCGTCGTGCTAACGGAATTCTTCCCCGACACTTTGCTGGATCGGAATCCGGGGATCGTCATCAAGCTAAACGTGTGCTAGAACTCGGAGGTGCCGTAGTTTCGGTGCTTGATCGGTCGGGTCGTGAAGACGTACGACTACATCAACCGCGTTGTGCTAACGCTTCCTCTGTCGGTCTACAAGGGTATGTAGATCACACTCTCCCTTCTCGTTGCTATGAATCACCATGATCTTGCGTGTGCGTAGGAATTTTTTTTAAAATTACTACGTTCCCCAACATAAAGTTGCTACAGTGCACATACTTATCCCTGACGTCTTAGGACAAACGCATTTAATGCGCCATTTATGTGTCCCTAACTTCCTTGGGGACGGAAATAGGGATCGTCCCATCCGTCGCCGCCTCACCCCATCTCGACACGCATCCAGGATGACGAGGTTCGTGGGGCCAGGCTGGCAAGCTAGTCACTGCGCTGGAGCGGTGGTAGGGCGGTGGGATCTTTGTCGTGGCCTCGCAAATGTCCCCGGCAAGAATTTTGCCAGGGGCCTCGCAAACGTTCCCGACAAGAATCTAGCTGGGAACTTTGCCTTTTGGTCTTCACAAAGATCTACATGCCACCACGTAGACGCCCCTGGATCTTGGTCTTGACATTGTCAATGGTGTCATAGCTCTCAACCTCAAGGGGGATGGTCTTGCCGGGGCTTCGCTTCGCAAACCATCCCGGCAAGAATCTTGCCGGGAGCCCAGCTTGTGGTCTTCTTTGGTCGTTGAAAGTGCAACTATCCCTGGGTGGTTTTGGTAATTCCTAACAACATATAGCTCATTGAACTAATTTTATTTCAAGATGATCGTTTCAGAAAGTTCAATGATTGGCATGGCATGGATTAGGAATGTGAACCCCTCAAAATGCTAAGGAAACATATTGGCTCAAGCTCAAGACTCTACATTTTCATTTTAGTGATCCAAGATCACATTGAGTCCATAGGAAAAGCCAATACTATTAAAAGGGGATGAGGTGTTGCTTAATGGCTTGCTTGCTCAAAATGCTTAGTGATATGCTCCAAAAGCCCTCAACCACTTTTTCATATCCACATATGTCCCAAACCAAAATTCAAACTCGGCCCTACCGATTTGATCTATCCGGCACCGCCGAGTTTAGTTGACATAGCCATTGCCAGAAACCCTAGTCACTTTTGTCTCACCGATAGGGATCTCGGTCTCACCGAGATGGGATTGCAAACTCTCGGTTCCCCTTCGTAACGTTTCGGTCCAACCGAGATGAGCGATCGGTCCACCGAGTTCGTAATGCAAACTCTCTGTTTCCCTTTCATAACATTTCGGTCTCACCAAAATGAGAGAATCGGTCCCACTGAGTTTGCCTGACCAACTCTCTGTTTGGATATTACAGAAATCAGTCCTACCGAGTTTATGTGATCGGTCTCACCGAGATTACGTTATGCCCTGACCCTAATAAAATCGGTCCCACCGAGTTGACATGTCGGTCCCACCGAAAATCCTAACGTTCACATTTCGAACTAAATCGGTCTGAACGAGTTTCATGATTCGGTCCCACTGAGTTTGGCGATTTGTGTGTAACGGTTAGATTTTGTGTTGAGGCTATATATACCCCTCCACCCTTCCTTCATTAGTAAGGAGAGCCATCAGAATGTGCCTACACTTGCAACATACATTTTCTGAGAGAGAACCAACTACTCATGTGTTGACACCAAGATATTCCATTCCAACGACAAGAATCTTGATCTCTATCCTTCCCCAAATTGCTTTCCACTCAAATCATCTTTCCACCAAATCCAAATCTGTGCGAGAGAGTTGAGTGTTGGGGAGACTATCATTTGAAGCACAAGAGCAAGGAGTTCATCATCAACACACCATCTATTACCTTTTGGAGAGTGGTGTCTCCTAGACTGGTTAGGTGTCACTTGGGAGCCTCCGACAAGATGGTAGAATTGAACCAAGGAGTTTGTAAGGGCAAGGAGATCGCCTACTTCGTGAAGACCTACCCTAGTGAGGCAAGTACTTCATGGGCGATGGCCATGGTGGAATAGACAAGGTTGCTTCTTCGTGGACCCTTCGTGGGTGGAGCCCTCTATGGACTCGCGCGAGCCCTCTTTGGACTCGCGCAACCGTTACCTTTCGTGGGTTGAAGTCTCCATCAACGTGGATGTACGATAGCACCACCTATCGGAACCACGCCAAAAATCTCCGTGTCTACATTGCGTTTGCTCCCTCCAATCTCCTCCCTTTACCTTCATATGCAACATTTCACATTCCGCTGCTATACTCTTAGACTTGCATGTGTAGGTTGATTGCTTGACTTGTGCTAAGTTGTTAAAATCTGCCAAAACATAAAATTGGGAAAAGGCTAGACTTTTATTTGGTCAAGTAGTCTAATCACCCCCCCCTCTAGACATACTTTCGATCCTACAAGTGGTATCAGAGCTTTGGTCTCCATTTGCCTTGATTGCCATAGCTTTTGGTGATCATAGCCTTGGTTTCACAACCTAGGAGAGTATGGCGTCTAGCGAGGGAAATTACCACCGTAGAGGTCCTTACTTTGATGGTACTAATTTTGCTAGTTGGAAACATAAGATGAAAATGCATATTCTTGGACATAACCCCGATGTTTGGGCTATTATGTGTATTGGATTGCAAGGTGAATTCTTTGATGGGAGAGAACTGAACCATGAAGCTACCGCGGAAGAATTGAAGATGCTGCAATATAATGCTCAAGCTTGCGATATCCTCTTCAATGGATTGTGCCCCGAAGAATTCAACAAAATCAGACGTCTTGAGAATGCAAAGGAAATTTGGGATACTTTGATTGATATGCATGAGGGTACCAACTCCATCAAGGAATCCAAATTGGATGTGCTTCAAAGTCAACTTGACAAGTTCAAAATGAAGGATAGTAAAGGTGTCACTGAAATGTACTCTAGTCTTGCTCTCGTCACAAATGAGATTGCTGGCTTAGGAAGTGAGGAGATGACCGATAGATTCATCATCAAGAAGATCCTAAGAGCCTTCGATGGAAAATATGATACCGTGTGCACATTGATCCAAATGATGCCCAATTACAAAGATCTCAAGCCAACGGAAGTAATTGGAAGAATTGTTGCTTATGAGATGTCACTCAAGGATACGGAAGAGCTTCACAACAAGTCAAGTGATGCTTACAAAGCCTCGTGTGATTCTCCTACATCATCAAGTGAGAAACAAACCTTCAATGAGGAATTGAGCCTAATGGTGAAGAACTTCAACAAGTTCTACATGAGTAGAAGCAAGGAAAGAAGTTCCAAGTCAAGGTCCTACAATGACAAAAGATCTTCAAGTAGTGAGCATAATTGCTACAATTGTGGAAGACCCGGACACTACTCCAATGAGTGTACGGCCCCCTACAAAAGAAGAGAAGATTCGCCCAAAAGGAGAAGTAGAAGAGAAGAATCACCACCTAGAGAGAGGAGGAGTAGAGATGATCGTTATGAATGAAGAACCTCTCGGAGAAGCAAGGATTCTGAAAGGAAGGACAAGTCATCAAGGAGATACATAAAACGAAGACATCAAGCTCATGTTGGTGAATGGGTATCCGGCTCTGACTCCGCCCATCACTCTGAAAGAAGTTATCACTCCGACTCCGAATATACTCAAGATGAAGGTGTTGCCGGTCCAGCACTTGTGTCAACCAACTCCTACGACATATTTGACTCACCAAATGAAGGAATTGGGAGATGCTTTGTGGCTAAAGGCCCAAAGTTATCACACCCCGAGTATGTTGATTTCAATAGTGATGAAGATGACTTGCTAGGTGATGATGATTTACTTGTTGACAATTCTAGTGATGAAAATTATGATGAACTTGCTATTAATCATGCTAATCAAGATAAAACGAATGATGATGATAAGAAGGAGATTGAGCGTCTAACTAAAGAACTAAACACTCTTAAGTTAGCACATGAAACTACCTTGGAAGATCATCGAGAACTTTTAAAGACTCATGAGAAGTTACGCTTTGAAAAGATCAACCTTGAGCAAGAGCATGGGTTCTTAAAAGCAATCAATGATGATCTTCGCAAGAAAAGTTCTTCTTACATTGCCAAGCATTTACTCTTGTCTACTTATATGTCACAAGTTAAATCTAGCAACAAGAGTAAGAAAGATTCTTCTTCTAGTAGTAACAACAACAATCATGATAAATCCAATATTGTTACTTCTTGTAGTTCTCTTGATTCCACTAACGATTCTCTTAGCCAAGTTACACTTGAGCAAAAAAATAGCTTATTGAAGGGAATTATAGAGAAAAGTGTTTGCAAGAGCCTTGCCGGGAATAAGCAATTTGAGGAAATTGTACGCAAGCAAGGAAGGCACCGGAAGAATCAAGGTATTGGTTTTGAACGGAAGTTCAATGCCAATGGAGTCGAGTGGGATGAATATCAATACTCCAAGACGAAGTTTGTTCCTCAACAAGAGAAGTATGATCCAACTTCTTTCCAAGGGACACAAGCTCAAGATGATCTTCCACCACAAGACCACAAGCAAAAGGGCAAGGAGAAGCTTCAAGAGGAGATTGCTACATTTGAAGAAGCTCCTAAGGCCTTGGTCAAGTGGGTTCCCAAGACTACATCAAGTACGACTACAACTCCAAGGATTCCCATCAAGATTATGTGGATCCCGAAGAAGAAGGACTAGAGAGTTCTTGAGGGTGACTCCGCCAACATACTTCACTCATATTATTTTGGCGAGGACAAGTGCAAACAACTTCCACAACTTGCACTAGTTCAATGAGTCACAAACCCTCTTGTTGGTAAGACAAGGGACAAGGCAACCTAATGCTTTCATGGACATCATCTTGTGTGTACGTCACTCTATGTCTATGGATATCGTTGTTTGTTCCTTGTGGGACTAACTTGTGTAGGTATTGAAAGTGCAACTCACTCCAATGGATTGCTCCAAATGATCTACATCAACATTGAGCATCCACATCTTCAACATCTACATGAAGTCATCATCGACAAAACCCAAGGTTAGTTCATCCCTCATAGGGGAGATATCACATCTAGGGGGAGCTTTACTCTAATCAATTGAGCTAAAGCAACTCTAATGGTGTGAACACAACAATGCTTTATGTAAAAGTGGTAACCCCACTTGTGCTTAAACGATGAGTAGACCTATGATCAAGTGTTCTCATTTGACTCCTAAGTCAATATACTCATATATAGATGACCTAGTCATCGCCAATTGCTTGATAGATGCTAGAGTGTTTATGCATGCTTTGTCACATATTTCATTTGCCATTTTATTGTGTGAGCATGTTGATTGCATATTTTACTCATTCGAGGACATCCATTTGTTGCTTTGATTGTTTGGCTTTTTATCTTTTTCCAAATGGATGGACAAGAATGCCTAAGAACTTCTTCTAGCTATCTATGCTTTTCTCGTCTCAAACTCTATTCATGCTACATCACAAAGTTTGATCAAGTCAGATTCGAACCACTCTGTGTGAGGAGCACTCGGAGTCCCCGATTCGTCATAGACTTAAACTTCCAAAACCTCTCTATGCATTTCGGTCTGACCGATCCATCCACTTCGGTCACATCGAGCTCACTGAGTTGATCTAGGTTTTCAATCTCGGTGAAACCGATTTGAACTTTTCGGTCACACCGAGTTGCAGTAACCGATTGCGATTCTGCATCTCGATGCCACCGGGTTGTTCCACTCGGTCACACCGACAGGGTCGGGATATATAAACCTACGGGTGAGATTTTGGAAATTTCTTCAAAACTCCTCAGCCCGCGCGTGTCCTGCTCTGCCGTATCGGGTCTCCGGATTGTCTTCTCATCGTCAGCAACCTCCCGCCGCTGGTTTCCATCGCCTTCAACGGGGTTCGACCCCTCCGTTGCCGCCGTAGCAAACTCACCGCCGAACTAGGGTATGAGTTTGATATTTTGTGCTAATTCCTTACTCCCATTCTTAGCACAACGCAATGCCATGTTCTTTACCACGTATGAAATCAATCTATCCATAGAAAACATTCCTTGGATTAGGTTTGATTCGAAAATTTAGGGTTAGGTTTCCGCCGAACTCATCTCGGACCAACCGAGTTGTAGAAATCGGTCTCACCGATTTGGCTTAGGCCATTGCACTTGCACTTTTCGGTCTGAACGAAAGTTGCAAATCGGTGCGACCGAGTTCGACTCTCTGTGAAACCCTAGCAATCTCGGAGCCACCAAACTATGACTCGGTCTGACCGAGTTCACTAGTTTAGACTCCAAAAGTTTCTTCGGTGTCACCGAGTTTAACAAATCGGTTGCTCCAAAATGCTTTCTATGGAGAACTAAAACTAAGTTTTTGACTCATCTGTTTTGCAAAAACTTTGCACTTTGTGATGCTCATACACTCTACCTCATCTATATCTATTCACGCGGTCTGCTGTCAGTTTGCTTGCCAGAATGTCTGACCAGAGTGATAGCCAGAACAAATTAGAAGAGCAAGTGCACATGAGTGAGGGCACTAGTCCCTCAAGCAGCTATGATGAGGGCAGCAGGAGCACTCCAAGCAATCTGCCCAAGGCAGCCACCAGATCAAGCAAGAAGAGAACCTCAAACTCTGAGGATGAGGACTATGTGGCTGTTGAGGAAGAAGTGAGCTCCAAAAAGAAAGTGCTGAAGAAAGAATATAGTACTACTGCTACAACAAAGCCTCGATCACATAAGAAGGCCCCTGTCAAGAGGGTGCCAACCTTAAAGGCCAAGGTCTCAACCGTTGAAACGTCTAAGCCAACTAAAGAGGCTGCTGGAGAGAGTAAGAAAAGGAAAGAGAGGGTCAAGAAGACCACTGCCAGAGTCATTGGTAGATCCTCTATAATGAGAGATCAAGCTGAAGAAGATTAAGAGGAAGAGGATGCTGCACCAGCACCCAAGTCCCAAAAGCTTATGGAGGATGCTATTAAGTCAGGGGCTGCTACTTCAAAGCCCAAGACTGCCCCCAAAGCTGCTGCTCAAGCTCAAAAGACTTCTAAGCCCAAGAGAAGCACTAGGAACATTCCAGCTGAAGAGAAGAACAAGGCCCCAGTGCCTGAAATGGAAGAAGAAGATGTTGAAGTCCAAGTGCTCAGGAAACTTAAACCAAAGATTCTAGATCATAATGACAGTCATCCAGTGGCAGAGGATATGAGCATCAGGAAGGATGCAGGTCTGAGACTTTGGAGACAGTCTGATCCATATGTTGTGAGGAGGAAGACTGCTTTGGACTACAGGTTCCACACCAAAGAACAATAAGATTTCTATGAAACCATTCTGCTGGACAAGAAGCCTATAGTTTGTGACATGAAGTGGGCTAACTAGGAGTACATTGATGAGAATGAAGATCATTTTCCAGGTGTACATGAGAGCTTGAGATCATGTGGTGTTGACGAGTTTGTGGGTCAAGAACTGACAAAATGGAATGATGAACTCATCATGCAATTCTACTCCACTGCTCATTTTTATCCAGATGGTAGGATTGTATGGATGTCTGAGGGTACAAGGTACCAGTCAACTGTTGATGAGTGGGCCAAGTTGATAAATGCCCCTGAAGAGCATGAAGATGACGTGGATGTCTATGCCAAGAAGAAGAAAGACCACAACTCTATGGCCAACATGTACAAAGAGATCCCAGACAAAGCTTTGGAAACACATAAGCTTGGATTTGTACATTACTTGTTGTCTGGTCTAGTTACAATCAACACTATATTGAGGCATACATTGTTTCCCAAATCTAAAGATCACAAGATGATCAGAGGCCATTCAATCAACTTGCTGCAGATATTTGATGTTCCTCAAAAATTCAAGGTCATGAGTCTGATTGTTGTGACAATCAAGAGGACAGCTGCTGATCAAAAGAGATCTTGTGGGTATGCTCCACACATTCAGGTGCTCATCAACTCCAAGATGGGCACATGCACTTATTTGTTGGACAAGGAGCATTTACCTTTGAGACCAGAATTTGAACATAACACAGTTGTGATGAATGAGGATGATCCCACATCTATGCAAGCACACGAGAAGAGAGCAAAGGCAAAGGCTGAGAAGGCTGCAAAGATGCCAAGTGTTGAGGAGGTATCTCAAGTTTTTCTGAAGTCAAAACAAGATCAGCTTGCATATCTAATTCAAGCAACTTTGAGGATTGAGAAGGGCTTGGACAACTTTGAGGATTGAGAAGGGCTCGGCCACCCTTAACAAGAATTAGGAGAGCTTGGAGAGGATCATAGAGACCAAATTTTATGATCTTGATCTTAAAGTAACTGAGATGCAGACAACTGTTGAGCAGCTCCAAGAGGAAGCAGAGGAGAAGAAAGGGAAGGCTACTACCGATGCTTTTCAGAGAGTGCCCAAAGGTCAGAGATCTGCTACAGTGCCAGCGCCTGACACTAGAGCAACTAATTCAGCACCAGCAGCAATAGCTTCAGTGCCATCTCCAATTGCCACTCCACCAGCTCCAACAACATCTACTGATGCCTTTGTCCTTGGAGTCCTTTCTACACCACCTCCCGAAGATCAAGCCTAGAGAGACACATAGAACTATGCATTTTCAAACTTTTTGGTAACTTGTTGCCAAAGGGGGGAAAATGTATAGATCTTAGGCTTCGAGAGAGAGTGCTTTGCTTCTTTGTCTTTCTTGCTATTTGCTTGATACTTTTGTGTGTGCTCGTCTGTTACTTTATGTCTGTGTGTGAGATACTTGTATGATCATGTGTTTGATCATATCCTACCTTAATTCTTATGCTTGGATGATATTATCTTTTATATCTCATATATGATCATTCACTTTGCTTGGTGATGAGTGCATGTTTTAATTCCTATCATTTTGAGTGCTCCACCAAGATGTATGTGACATGGAAGAGTGGCCCATGATACTAATCGATTGTGCATTTGCATTCAAAAGAAAATCTTAAATAATGCACAAATTTAGGGGAAGCTCTTGCTTATCACATACTTCGCAAAGCGACGATGTACTTTAAATCTTATTATCATTTGTTGAAGGTTTGATCTATATGTTGTCATCAATTACCAAAAAGGGGGAGATTGAAAGTGCAACTATCCCTGGGTGGTTTTGGTAATTCCTAACAACATATAGCTCATTAAACTAATGCTATTTTAAGATGATCATTTCAGAAAGTTCAACGTTTGGCATGGCATGGATTAGGAATGTGGACCCCTCAAAATGCTAAGGACACATATTGGCTCAAGCTCAAGACTCTACATTTTCATTTTAGTGATCCAAGATCACATTGAGTCCATAGGAAAAGCCAATACTATTAAAAGAGGATGAGGTGTTGTTTAATGGCTTGCTTGCTCAAAATGCTTAGTGATATGCTCCAAAAGCCCTCAACCACTTTCTCATATCCACATATGTCCCAAACCAAAAGTCAAACTCGGTCCTACCGATTTGATCTATCCGGCGTCGCCGAGTTCACTTGACATAGCCACTGCCAGAAACCCTAGTCACTTCGATCTCACCGATAGGGATCGCGGTCTCACCAAGATGGGATTGCAAACTCTCTGTTTCCCTTCGTAACGTTTCAGTCCAACCGAGATGAGCGATTGGTCCCACCGAGTTCGCAATGCAAACTCTCTGTTTCCCTTTCGTAACATTTCGGTCTCACCGAAATGAGCGAATCGGTCCCACCGAGTTTGCCTAACCAACTCTCTGTTTGCCTATTACAGAAATCAGTCCTACTGAGTTTATGTGACTGGTCTCACCGAGATTACGTTATGCCCTAACCCTAATCAAATCGGTCCCACCGAGTTGACATATCGGTCCCACCGAAAATCCTAACATTAACATTTTGAACTAAATCGGTCTGACCGAGTTTCATGATTCGGTCCCACCGAGTTTGGCGATTTGTGTGTAACGATTAGATTTTGTGTGGAGGCTATATATACCCCTCTACCCTTCCTTCATTAGTAAGGAGAGCCATCAGAACGTGCCTACACTTCCAACATACATTTTCTAAGAGAGAACCACCTACTCATGTGTTGAGACCAAGAAATTCCATTCCAACCACAAGAATCTTGATCTCTAGCCTTCCCCAAATTGCTTTCCACTCAAATCATCTTTCCACCAAATCCAAATCTGTGAGAGAGAGTTGAGTGTTGAGGGACTATCATTTGAAGCACAAGAGCAAGGAGTTCATCATCAACACACCATCTATTACCTTTTGGAGAGTGGTGTCTCCTAGATTGGTTAGGTGTCACCTGGGAGCCTCCGACAAGATTGTGGAGTTGAACCAAGGAGTTTGTAAGGGCAAGGAGATCGCCTACTTTGTGAAGATCTACCCTAGTGAGGCAAGTCCTTCGTGGGCGATGGCCATGGTGGGATAGACAAGGTTGCTTCTTCGTGGACCCTTCGTGGGTGGAGCCCTCCGTGGACTCGCGCAACTGTTACCCTTCGTGGGTTGAAGTGTCCATCAACGTGGATGTACGATAGCACCACCTATCGGAACCACGCCAAAAATCTCCGTGTCTACATTGCGTTTGCTCCCTCCAATCTCCTCCCTTTACCTTCATATGCAACGTTTTACATTCCGCTGCTATACTCTTAGACTTGCATGTGTAGGTTGATTGCTTGACTTGTGCTAAGTTGTTAAAATCTGCCAAAACTTAAAATTGGGAAAAGGCTAGATTTTTATTTGGTCAAGTAGTCTAATTACCCACCCCCCCTCTAGACATACTTTCGATCCTAGAGTCGTCTCGCTTTTGCTTCTAATTGTCCCCGTCAGGCCTTGCCGCTGGTACGGCCGCAACTGCCCATGCACAAGTATGGGGTACTAGAGGGCCCAAACTTTAGTACACCTACAGCCGGAGTCAGCTTGAATGGCCCAGCGAAGTATGTCGACTGACATAGCGCCCTTCGCTGGGTTGGGAATCAGTGTCTTCAACTCCTCCGGTGTGGCCTTCTTCACCACAGCGTCTACCTCGTAGTATAGATCTTCCATGCCGCTGAAGTTTGAGCACACTTCCATGGTGTTCCCAGACTTGGTGTGGTCACCCAGTGAGCACCCTAGAATGAAAGCCCTCCATCCGATGCTCCAAGGGAAGGGGTTGGGGTTGGGGTTGCGGTTTGACTTGTTGTTGGGGTTCGTGGCGTTGGGTTGGAGGAAGAGTGGGAGATAGAGAGCTGGTGGGTAAGTGGTGACCTTCATGATGGGTAAATAAAGGGGAGCGCGAGCATAGGTTTTAATGGCGATGTTGCAAGGTTCATAATGCACTTCTTGACCCAGCCTCTGAACCTCTCCATAATGCAGACCGACACAGAGAACAAGGCAAAGGAGGCGGTGCCATCGAAGGAGCAGGACAAGGGCAAGGACGCGGTGCCGCCCTCAGAGGTGTCGCCCGTCCAAAGCCCAGCCATGGATGACAACATGCGGGAGGAGCTTCCGAGCGGCAAGGGTCGCAACTACAGCCACTACCATGATGTGGGAGGCCAACCACCTTCTGCAAGGTGATCATGGCCCCCCAGCTCGAGGCCATACCTATGTCGTGGCCTTCACGAAGTAGTTCCCGTTCGTGCCACAGGAGTTCATACTGAAGACAAACACTGGCTGCTCCTGAAGGGTCACTATCCGACTGTTGGACGACATGGTCACCCTCGATCAGGGTTGGTCCACCTTTGCTGCCGTCCATCAGATCAAGATAGGCTTCATGGTGACCTTCAAGCTGCCGACTGACATGCTGAAGGCCATCATCTTCAATGACGATGGAATTGAAGTGGTGACCAGATGCGGCAGGCGCGACAACGCCTTCGCCGTGAACGCCTAGGACAGGCTATCATATGCTCAAGCTGCTTTAGTTTAATATCGAATTTCTTAGTACTATGTTTGAACTTATGTGCTTATGTGTGGCACAATATTTATGCTTGCTACTATGTTTTGTTGTGTGTGTTCTTCCTGACACCACTGTGTGCTGGTAATCTCACCATAGTGCTGAAGAGGTTATCAGACAACAATGATTGCATGCAACCAAATAGTGTGCTTATGTGTGAGTTCAGACAATGCGGGGCAACCAAACGTGTGCGCCTATCTATCCCCTAATATAATACTCCCTCTGTCTCATAATGTAGGACATTTTTTGACAATATTGTAGTGTCAAAAAACGTCTTACATTATGAGATGGAGGGAGTACATGAGAAGTAATTTTTTTGAGACAAATACATGAGAAGTAAATGTGGGCAACCGATTGCAGATGATGCCTCATGTGAGCCAGGCTTAGCTAGCCGGGCCGGCTGCCACGGCCCGCCAAACACGCCCTATTTCAGTGGTTGAAATGGGAGTGGGTGAAACAACACTGTTGTGACGAGGGCGCCTCGCCCATTCCAGGCGGCCTCCAACGACAACCTCCCCCACTTCAAGGGTATGCTGCCCACTCCCCCGTCCCGCATTCCGACCCTGACCCAGTTTGGTTGCTCGATTGCTAACATTTTGGAGGCCCAATCCACTGCAGCTCTGGTCATGATGCTGGATATGGGCAGGGGCCGTCCCAAGGAGGCGATTGAGGAGTTGAGGGTGGAAGATGATGTGAAGCTTGAAGCTAGGTTTCAGCGCGCTGCACATCGCGGCTAGTAGATGTAGTCTGCAGGTGTGCAAGTACCTCGTCGAGGAGCTGCTGATAGATGTGGATCTGGTCGACAAGGAAGGTCCATCTATCTTCCAAACCCTATTCTTTTGGTTTGGGACCCTGCACGCACATTCAATGTAGGTTTTGTCGAATTGTATGAAGTGTTATTTCACATGCTAGATTTGTTCTTCACAAGGGTTGCTTGATCTGTAGGTTAGGTGTCATGATATCTGATTGTTTTGTGCTTTCTCTGGGTTTGGCATAGAGGTGCATTATGATAATCCAGCTTTTAGAACCAGATTTTGCCATGGCTCCAAGCTCAGCACAACACAGTCCAGCAACCATAAACAAAGCCTAAGATTATTTACGCCAGTATGAACCAATGTACCATAAGCACCAATATTTATCTTGCAAAATAAAATTATGATTTATCATATTCTGTTGTGCTAACTCATGATCATGCAGCATTATATGAAATAAGATGGTCTTTTCAAGGGAAGAAATTGTCGGCGTTCTGGGAAGGGGGGTCCCCATACTTGCCTGCCTGCGGCGTGGCTCAAGTGGGGGCCCAGCGCGGCCCATCTTCATCAGCTCAAGCTCAAGACCGTCGTGAGGGGCCAAGCCTCGCGGGGCGGACGACAGGAAACTTCCTTAGAGGCAGCCTCATCAGGCAGGCTCGCGAGGAGGCGGAGAGATCAAGGTAGGGGTACCTCACAAGGAACCTGTGACGCAAGCCATGACGATCGAGACCAGGTGGGCGCCAGGCGGGCGCCGGCCTGTGTAGTGTCCTTGTTTCCCCTTTGGTGCAAAGAGGGCAAGCACAGGCCAAGGCATCAGGCAAAGGTTGCCATTCCGGTGCAACGAGACCAAGACCAGCAGAGCGGCAGGATGGAGGTCACCGTGGAGCCCAAGACGGCGTCATCACCAGTACTTTTGGCAGCCGAAGACCACCTTTGGCCAGGATAACTTATACTACCTGTTCCCCTTCAAAATGGCCAATTGTTGGCGCCCTTCCCGCTCATTATTTGGGGAGAGGCCCAGGGCCTCTATAAATAGAGCTAGCCACCACAGAGTAGGGGGACAGCGGGAAATCTGGTAGAACCCTAGCAGAGAGAAAGTGAGGCAACTGAACCCACCCCAGCAGTTCATCGCCCCAGCTCAAGAACACCTCTCGCAAGGTTGTTCTTCCTTTGTACTGATCCTCATCAGCCCCTAAGGCAATCCACCACACCACACACTGGAGTAGGGTATTACACCACAACGGTGGCCCGAACCAGTATAAACCTTGTGTCCCTTGTGTTGTTCGTTGTTTCCAGCTCAAATCACGCGAGGAGATTGGACGCAGATCGGTAGGGGAGAGATCTCCGCGCGCACCCCACTGTTTGAACCTCAAGGGTCTGCCGGAACCCGAAATCCGACATTTGGCGCGCTAGGTAGGGGTGCGCCGGAATCCTTCTTCATCCGCATCGTGTTCCGTCGCTTCGCCGTTCAGATGTCAACCGACCCGGCAGCCAACACCGACCGCTGGGCAGCGTGGCCCGCCCACGCCGTAGCACCAGCCCAGGGCGACCTCAACCTTGCGCCTCAGGCAGCTCTGCAAGGCACTGCGGGGCACGGGCGACGCGGCCAGACGCCGCCTGCCCTCACACCACGGCAGGTGCGGGCCGCAGCAAGGGCCTCAGACCACGCCGCGGCCATGGCGCCGTACACCCGGCGGGAGCAAGCGAATTCCAAGGCCGCGCTCATGGTGGCCCGAGAGCTGCTACAGTGCCGACTGCTGGAGGGCAGCCGCGACGTGTTGTTGGAGCGAGTAGCTGAGCTCCTGGACGCCGCCGTTTCAGGAACACCTCCTTTCTGCGTCCAGCTGCCACCCCAGACCCAAGGCGGGCCGCATGGCGGTACCGTGCGCACGCACGTGACTTCTAGTGGACTCCAGGACCCGTCCGGCGCCAACACCTCCGCCGGCACCAGGCGACAAGTCACCCCAGCCCCCTCTCAGGCTGGCGAGGGGGTGCATGCCGCGGCCTTCGGCCTCGGCGGACCGCCGCGCCATCACCCTCAAGACGACGCTCCAAGCCAGGCTGCATGGCATGCGGGGCGCTACGGCGGGCGCACGGGGCGGTGACCCCGGAAGTTTATGTGCCCCGCATGGTGAATCAGGGGTGCACACTGGAGGAAGATCATGGCTCGTTCCTCGGGCCAAGCTAGGATGAGGAGACACCAGAAGCTGAGCTCTTTCGGGAACCTCAAGAGGGCCTCGACAACCGCACCGGCGGCGGCAATTATCGGGTACCACTCATCCCTCAGGAGCAAGCTTATGCTAACCATGGGTCGCAGGAGATACAGGTCACTGCAGTAGGTGGTTGCCCCAATCCTGCAGCCTCATACCCCTCAGGAGGAGGGCGCAGGGGGCTACAGGAGAGGGGCCAAGATTCGGGTTCGTCACTGCGGCGGTTGGAGCAAGGCGTTCTCAGGAGGTAGGCCCCTATCGGGGAGGTGCCCCAAGGCCTGCCCCCGGCAGGGGACCCATGGTCGTCGGGGGAACCGCTGGCGACCGCTCTGCCTCATTGGCGTTGTCCTGGTTTCCGGTCGCCGTCGATGGCGGCAGAGTGTGGTGCAAGGTGGGGCCCTCGTCTGGCGATATGAAGCAAGGACAATACCTGTGAAGAAGGCCTAGTGCCTGTGAAGCTCGCTGCCCCGTGACACTCTCACGTAATAATGAGTGGGGTTGTACATGCCCCGGAGTCTCCGGAGAGCCGCCCTCGGGCCTCAGGGGCTCCTGCCCACGCCCAGTGGCAGCACTTAGCTCCGCGCTGGTGAGAAAACGTCGAAGAGTAGACTAGGTGCCGGACGCGGCCTTTTTCTTTTGCCTTTTCTTGTTGACGAAGTTCTTCGATTTGGATTTAAGCTGGATTTGAGCTCGGTGCTTGCGTGTGTTTGGGGGAAGGGGTGTTTAGTCTCGTTCATGCAATCTCTCGCGTTCTAGTTTTGGCTTTGCATCCAAGGTTAACATCAGCTGCCCCCCCCTCGCGAGCCTCTCGCGAGCCGGGCCGGGCCAGCGGCTAATTTCACACACAACATTATGCTTACCAGAGTACTAATTGCAAACCTTTACATGAGGGGCTTCCCCTCCCAAAATGCTCTTACATCCTTCAGGGCCAAGCCCGAACTTTCTTCGTGCAGGCTAAACGGCAGTAACACGCAGTCAGTCGGACATATCACTCACCGCGTCTTGGGCATCCTCGGAGGCATCACTAGCATCGTCAGCATTGTCACCACCGCCGCCAGCATCTCCATCAGCGCCAGGCTCGTCCATAACGTCGCCTTTATTGGCGCCCACGACCACGCCATCGTCATCAGACACAAAGGCTCTGACGAGGGCGTCCACGTTGTCCTCCACCCACCGTGCCAGGTCGCCCCGGACGGAAATGGGCACGGGTGCGATGGCAGCGTCGAAGTCGAAGTGGGGGTCCCTGTCCTGCAGATGGCTGAAGACGCGGGAGAAGGCATGCCCAAGCAAGGCTCGGCTCCTCTCTTCAACAAGCCAACGGGACCTCTCGGACCAGTTCTCCAGAAGCATCACCACATCGGTGAAAAATTGGAGGTTTCCGGCGTAGTTGACCTCGTACGGCTCCCTAGTGGCAGCCTCGCAGACATAGCCCAAAGCTGTGTTGCCCCTCTCTCGGAGAGTTTGAAGCATGGGGGCATGCACATGCTCCAGAACCCGCCGCCGACAGAGCTCGTCTTCACTCCGCTGCATGACGGCCTCGGCGTCATCGACCCTCTGCTGAAGAAGAAGCTGCTCGGCCCGGGAAGAGGACAGCTCCGCCTGCGCCGTGCTAAGGGCGGCTGCGGAGGAGTCCGCACTCCGCGTCACTTTGGTCAGTTTGGCCCTGAGGGCTGCGGTCCTGCCCTCGGCCTCGACCTTGATCAGCCCCAACCTCGTCTCGTATTCGCGCTCGAAGGCCGAGCGAGCTTCCGCCACGCGGCGATCGACTTCTTCCTGGGCTCGGGCTTCGTGCTCGGCAACGTCATCCTCCGCCCGGGCCACCAGGCGCTCCCTCGTCTCCAACCGCTCAAGGCCAAGGTTGCGCTCGGTGGCCTCCAGCGTCAGCACCTCCTCGCTCTTCAGAAGTTCCGCCCGGTCAACAGAGGCCACCCCCATCGACTCAAGGGCCGCCTAGCGCAATTCCACTTGCTGCTCCAGGGAGTTGCTCCAGGCTTGGAGCTCTCGTGCGCGCTCCTCCGCATCCTTGCGCCGTCGGTCTGCCTCCCGAGCCTCCTGAACAGCCAGGGAGCAGACCTCCCGCGAAGCTGCCAGCGACGCTTCAGCCTTCGCATTGTCAAGATCACGTTGATGACACGCGAGGGCGACGGCTACCTTTAGTTTGCGCCTCTCCTCAGCAAGGCGCAAACCTTCGGCCTCGAGGCGCACGTCCTTGTCAGCAAGATCTACCCTGATCCGGCTCACCGCATCCGCCGCCCCCTGGAGGAACTCTTCGCGAAGGGCGCGCCGCTCCCGAGCGCGCCTGAGCACGTCTTCTACATCACCCTCTTCCACCGGAGCATGCGGAGGGCCCCAGGGCGGCTGGCCTCCTCTCGACGCGGGGCTGGGGGCTGGCGCCCTAGCCATCGCCGAACTGACCTCTTTGGGAATCCGGCCCGGCGTCGGCCCGCCCACGGAGGAGGAGCCGAAGACGGACTTCAACCATTCACCATCAATGATCAGAGGAGGAACACGGGGCAAGCCAGATGTGCCCCAGGAGGATTCATGAAGAAAGGACAGCGGGCGCGCAGGCTCGAGGTGCCCTATGGAACGGACCACTCCACCAACTGGTCCGGTGGTAGGGATGCCGCTCGAGCTCGGCGAGCCCAGGGCCAGTGGAGAAGGCGAAGCTTGGGGTGGCTCCCGGGCTGGCTCGGCAGGTTTCACAGGGCAGGACCTGAAATGGCCACAATCAGTCGCAGGGATAGCAAAGCGAACAGGCAAGGGAAGAAGAAGACTTACTCGTCCATGGCAAAGTACTTCCTGCGCTTCAACAAGCGGCAAGGGCGATCGTTGCTACCCAAGGCCTCCTTCCCCTTGCGGAGGGCCTCGAAGTCTACGCGGAACCGACCCAAGCGCTCGGCGCACGGGTCGGCCCCTGGTGCGGAAGAAGCGTCGAGGTGATCAGCGCTGGAGGAGTCAGCCTGGGGGGCGCCGTCAGGCGTCGCCTCCCGAGGAACGGCTGGGGGCTCGGGAGCCCCGGCCTCAGGAACCACAGGCCGCAATTCCGCACCTGCCGCCGCTCCAGGGCGGGCCTCGGGAGACGCCGCCTTCAAGACTTCTTGCGGCGTCGGCGCCTCGACATCGGACGCCTCAACTCTCGCCAGTTCTCGTCTCCCCGCCCTGTCGCCCAAGGAAGGACCGCTGTGGGCGGCAGGAGAAGCAACCACGGCGGCTGGGTTCTCGCGGGGCCCCATGAAGCCAGCATGGCGCAGTCCCCACTCGTCGAAGCTGGGAATCTACCTCACAAAATCGGCCCTGCCGGAGCAAAGATACAAGAGGATGCCATTACTCCAAAGGCTGCCTGGGGAAGGATCGCCAGTCAAGACCTTGAGCATCATCTGCAGCACTTCAGGCGCCAAGTGCTCCTCCTGAAGCCGCATGCGGTCTCTATGCCCCGCGAAGTCCCACATCCGGCGAGAGTGGCGCTGGAGAGGAGCAATGCGACATTGGAGGAACTCCTTCACTACCTTGGGCGTTGTCACATTGAGCGCCCTCAAACTCTGGAGGCGACGCCAGACGAAGGCGAGCCGGGGGCTCGCGAGCACCTCGTGGTCCCAACCCGCGTGAGGAACAGCAGGCGAGGTCGGGTGCGAGAGCAGAGGGTTGGGCACTCCAACGTCCACGTATAGCCACCGCTCTCTGAACCCGGCCTCATGAGGAGGAAGGGCGAGGTCGATCTCTGAAGCGGCCGTCTCTGGCACGGCGAAGAAGCTCACGCACCCTGAGCACAGAGTGGGGTCGCTCATGCGCAAGGAAAAGAAGTGGCGCAGCAGGGCAACGGAAGGAGGTATGCCTATCATCGCCTCGCAAACAAAAGCAAAGATAGCCAGAAGGGTAATGGACTCCTGCCCGAGGTGCATCATATGGATCTGATAATGGGAGAGCACGGCATTGTAGAAGGCGGAAAAGGGGGGAACCAGACCCGCCCATAGAGCATCGGCGAAGAATCGGACCTCCGTGAAGATCCTATCAAGGGAGAGCATGGGACGCGGGCCAGGCCGTGGTCCTGCCGCACTCATTGAAGATAGTTGCAAGGGCGGAGCGGACCTTGTCCAAAGCTTCTGGATTGAGTATGATCGACCGGGCGACGGCGGGGGTCGAGGCTGGAGGTGTGAGGGGCGAAGGCGCGGGCTTCTTTCCCCTTCCCTTCTTCGTCGGCGCCATGGCGGTGAAGGGGAGGAAGAACTTAGGCCGGATTGGCGGCGGAGGCTGGAGCTCAAAGAAGAAGGAAATATAGGAGGCGGGCGAGCAGCGGAAAGGAGGAACGACTGTGGGCAACTGCGGGTCCGCTTAGCCGGGCGCGCAACAAGGCGTCGTGGGGAAGCGCAGACGCCCATGTCCAATCAATCGCCATGCGGCGCCCAAGGCCGCAGGCTTTTGGGGCCCACGGCGCTTCGCGCTCGCCCCTTTGCTTTCCTACCAGGCCAAGCCGGGCGCGCCATGGGCCCGGGGAATACTGTCGGCGTTCTGAGAACGGGGGTCCCCATACTTGCCTGCCTGTGGCCTGCGGCGTGGCTCAAGTGGGGGCCCAGCGCGGCCCATCTTCATCAGCTCAAGCTCAAGACCCTCGCGAGGGGCCAAGCCTCGCGGGGTGGACGACAGGAAGCTTCCTCAGAGGCAGCCTCATCAGGCAGGCTCGCGAGGAGGCGGAGAGATCAAGGCAGGGGTACCTCGCGAGGAACCCGTGACGCAAGCCATGACGATCGAGACCATGCGGGTACCAGGCGGGCGCCGGCCTGCGCAGTGTCCTTGTGTCCCCTTTGGTGCAAAGGGGGCAAGCACAGGCCAAGGTATCAGGCAAAGGTTGCCATTCTGGTGCAACGAGACCAAGACCAGCAGAGCGGCAGGACGGAGGTCACCGTGGAGCCCAAGACGGCGTCATCACCAGTACTTTTGGTAGCCGAAGACCACCTTTGGTCAGGATAACTTGTACTACCTGTTCCCCTTTAAAATGGCCAATTGTTGGCGCCCTTCCCGCTCATTATTTGGGGAGAGGCCCAGGGCCTCTATAAATAGAGCTAGCCACCACAGAGTAGGGGGGCGGCGGGAAATCTAGTACAACCCTAGCAGAGAGAAAGAGAGGCGACTGAACCCACCCTAGCATTTCATCACCCCAGCTCAAGAACACCTCTCGCGAGGCTATTCTTCCTTTGTACTGATCCTCATCAGCCCCTGAGGCAATCCACCACACCACACACTGGAGTAGGGTATTACACCACAACGGTGGCCCGAACCAGTATAAACCTTGTGTCCCTTGTGTTGTTCGTTGTTTCCAGCTCAAATCACGCGAGGAGATTGGACGCAGATCGGTAGGGGAGAGATCTCCGCACGCACCCCAGTGTTCGAACCTCAAGGGTCTGCCGGAACCCGAAATCCGACAGAAATAAGTCGGGCATAATTATGATACCGAATGTGAATACCCTACATAAGCACTGTTCATATACATAATTAAATAGGCTACTCTTTGAGTGCAAATTAACCTTTATTTTAGGATAGTTTGGTTGTTTAGTTATTGCACATATGTGTGCACTCCAACTCTGAGGATGCATTTGATTCTTCTATTCAGGTAGTCTAATGTCTAATGTTTATGTGTCAGTTCCATTTAACCAATACTCTCTCGAGCATTATGAAAATCCTGCTTCATATCATACCTAATTTGATGGGTCTACTATGTGTGTCTTGGGGATCCATATCTAAATTCTATACTCCCAGAGAAGACAGAGCGGTGTTAGGAAACTTCTGTGGCGGTATGCTTTTGGAGACAAGACATGCTTTGATACAAAAAAGATCTCATTTCTTGCTATGTCGAGAAGTGCTTTGATATAATTTCATTTTTGCGTGTTTGTCTGCTTTGTAGGTAGAACACCTCCGTTGTTTGCCAAATACCACAATGGGGGTACTGCCGAGTATCTTCTTGATCATGGTGCTAATCCAGACAAAGCAAATAACGACGGGGCTTTCCTGTTACATTATGCCGCTGAATTAGGTCCACCTCTATATCTCTGTTTTGCATCTCTAAGTTGCAAATTGTTTTGTGTTATCTTATTCAGAGCTATTTGCCTTTGTTTCATACAGTAATTTACCAATATTGTTCTTTGCTAATAAATTATCTTAAAACACGATGGTTAAGTTCTTCTAATGGGTCTCTCTGTTTGGAAGTACTGTTAGGATGATCTCCATCGTGTGGGCCCAACGGCCCACCGGGCCCTTAGATCCGCTCCCTGATCGGGGGCGCTCAACCCACTATGGTTGATGGGCCCCTGTCACCTGCACTATATAAAGAGGTGGGGGCCGGCGGCTCGGATAACGAGGTTCGTCGTGATGCCGTACAGCCCACCTACATCCCCTACCGATCTAGGGTTAGTGCAGTACTGACGGGAAGCACCGCCACCACCCCGCTACTCTCTGCCATCACCGGCACCATGCCCGGCACCGGGAGCTCCTCGAGCCACAAGGAAAAGGTAATACCTATCACCACTACCGGAATCCCATGCCCACTGGATCAATAGATTCTATCAATGGTATCAGCCCAGGTTGGCGTTTGGATTTTCGGTAGCAAAAAAAATTCCCCCCTCCCCAAAGAACCCTAGAACAGGGCAGAGTAAAGAAAACAAAAGTACATCGGAGAAGGCCTTGGGCCGCCGGCAAAGAGCGCCGCCGTCATGGTTGCGCCTGTTCCTCTTGATCCCGTCGCGCATCGACAAGCCGAGGCGACAGGGACGAAGAACCACCCCACACGGGGCAAAGAGCACCGCAGCCAAACCGCTCGACGGCGGCGCGCTCACCACAAAGGGAACGCGCAACCGGCGAGGGGGATGGCAACGGCGCCGCTGCAGGACAGCACCACAACTCTGCCGTAGGCGCAGCTGGGATCTAGGGGCGCGGCGAGCTCGTGTTCTCTCCCTCTAGCTCGGGCGGTTGTTGGAGGAAAGGCAGGGGAAAGAGTGGCGCGGCGCGGTCGCGTCTCGACGCCGTCGCCGGCGACCGGCGTGGCCGGACTCGCTGTTGCGCCATCTGTGGAGAGCACAGAGGAGGGCTCGACCTCGCGTCTCTGCCACTGGAAACGGAGAAAGAGGGAGGAAACGAGGTGAAAGGGAAGGAGAAGGAGGGGGGAGGGGAACAGCCACGCGCGCCGCGGCGGTTCATCGCCGTCGCCGGCGACCGCCGAGCCCCGACACCCCATGAGGGACAGAGGCGAGCGGCGCGTGCGGGAGGGGGGGAATGAGCGCTAGGGTTTTTTTCCCCGATGCCTGGAGCCTTGTTTGGTTCGGCCGATCCGCGCGCCGGACCGTCGGATGAAATCCGACGGCCAGGCCACAAACCCTAACCCGGCTGGGCCTTTGGGCCGAAAGGGGGCGCCGCCTGGGCCCAAGCCACCAGCAGCCGCGCGCGTTGGACGAGGCCGTAGCCGCGTGCTGAGCCGAGGCCGCAGCAACGCGCGCTGGGCTCTGCTGCAGCTATTTTCTCCTCTCTTTTTTTTCAGAAAATAGAGAAGTTACTGTTGTTAACAAAAAATTTATACAGTTTTAGTTCTTTTTTCTATTCCGATTTGTCTAACGAAAAATCTGTTTAGAGAATAGAAAAGTAAAAGAAATGAATCTGAAAAGTAAAAAAATCATGAATTTTTATTTGTTCAAAGAAAAGTTTCTGTAAAGAATAAAAAGTTCATGAATTTTTTATTCATGTTTTTTCGTTACAAATAAAAATAAAAGTGCTCTTTTAAAAGTGAATAGAACTAAAGTAAAAAAAATTTGTTGCTTCTCAAATGCATTTTTGAACCAACCGATTAAAATTGCTTAGAGAGTAAAAGAGTACAGGATTGTTTCTGAATTGAATATTGTAAAATTTTCGCTGCAAAGTAAAAGTTTTATCCTCCAATTAAATTGGAACCAACGGGAAAATTTAATTGGAAGAACTATTCTTAGCAATGTTTTTCCCCTGTGGGCGAAATAAGATGCAGATAGTTTTCACTATGACAAAAGAAAGATATTTGTTTTAAAGTTAACATACGGTATTGTTATTTTCTGACCAACGTTGATGATAACAGTACTATAATTCTATGAGCCTTATGTTCAAAGATTAAATCTCTGATAAATTTTGTATCAAAGTGATCAATTTTCAGAGAACAGATAAAGTTCAAAAAATGCTCTTGAGCTAGAGAAATGTATATTTCTTGTTTCCGCTGCAATAAAGTTGATGATGATGATTATTTCTTAGAAAAGTTGTTTAATAGACATACACATTGTTTATGAGCTATATGCATTATTTCCATTTCCGCCAACCGGTGATATGGAATTAATGTAGAAGGATGATGTTTTATTCTAATTCTGCCCAACGGTGATTTAGAATATAAAAGAAATTTTTTAAAAGTTTAATGTGCATATTTTTTAACCAGACCGACATGGGGTTATTTTTTATGCTCGTTATTGTTGATTATTGGCTAAGTTTTCTCAGATTAAAAGTTTTCCATGCTTTCATTCGTGAAAGTGAATGTCTTGGTACTTGTGACCCGAAAGATGACCAAGAAAGGTCATAACGTGAGAGAGTATGTTCTCTCTAAAGAATGGCTTCAAAAGAAAAGAGATAGATCATTGAGAGTCTTGGTTGATGAATGTCTTTCATGTACTCTCTATGAAGAAGGTTTTTCAGTCAACATGATTTGAAATGAAACAAGCAACATGCGTGTTTAATTTGACCAACGTCGGATCAAGCATGTGTGTCAAAGAGCATTTGGGTTTATTTCTGAATTTGATGATTGAATATGCAGTCAAAAGAGCCAATTCTGGCATTTATGTCCCTTACAGGGAATTACCCGCATAGCGGGAAAAGATGATTATGATAAAACCCGCATGGCTGGAAAAGTCTGGGAAAATACCTGTGTAACTGGGTAAAGTTGACATAGTATTATGTCAAAAATCCTGTATGGCGGGAGAAATGTAGGCAAAGGACTTATCATGTATGGCAGAAGAAAGATATGATGACTCATGTGTGTTTAATGTATCCCACTCTCAGAGAAAAGTATGAAGTAGCTATTATGCTTTCCTAGTATCGACCGTACACCTTATGTGTAACGGTCATTAAGCACTCAATAAATCCAAAAAGAATAAAAGTTACAGACGAACCTAAAGATAAGAATGATATGCAAGTGTGACTTGCAAAAGTACTAATGATAAAGAACTATTTTGAGTTTCCAAAATGGAATGAGGAATAAGGAAAAAGTACTCCCATACCAGTTAACAGATAACTTCATTACATATGAAGTAATCAGATAAATGAGGTAGATACTCAAAGTTTCCTCAATTCACAAGAGTTGTGAATGGTTTTTCGAAATTGTGGCAGAAAAGTTCTTACCACATTTCAAGGGGGAGAAAGAAATATGAGATATCCATTAATGAAGAATGTGATCGTCTGGGGGAGTACGACGATCATAATAATACCCCTAAAGAAAAGAAATAGTTGTATTCCTGAATCTTTTACAGTTCCAAAAACAGACTAAGGAATACTAAGACGGTGCTTAAAGTGCCATAAAGAAGAAAGTTTTACCAGAATAAACACAAACAATAAAGTTTAAAGATACGCCATTTTTAGTGAAGATGGAGTAATCTGGGGGAGCATGTTGTATGATCTATACAACACCTAATGTTAACTCTATAAAGGATGAATGAGTACACATGGATCTTGTGACACAGGTCCCTGTAAAACCTATTGCCTCTTGGAAATAAAAGACTAGAATTAATTTGCCTCTTGGCAATGACAGAGCAACAACAGCCCCATATGAAAGATGTGCCAGTACCTGAGACACAGATGGTCTCAAGGAATGAGAAAATCAGATACTTCTGATTACTATAAAGTCTATGTTAGTGAAATTCAAATCGAGGTTGATCCCACCTCATTTAAAGCGCTCAATCGAGCTTAGAGAAGTGTCGGTTTGTCTAAATGATAAGAGACTATGTGAGATGAAATAAAATTGGTGAATCCCGACAATGTTTGGGACTCATAAGTAATTTCCAATGGATCATAAACAGTAGGCTGTAAAAGGTCTACAAGGTTAATGTGACTCCAAAGGAAATATGTAAAGGTGTAAAGCGTGACTTGAATTGAAATTTTTTTTTGCAAAGAGAATGAACAAATTACAATGAGTGTTAGTGGTACATCATGTCCGACATCATGATCTGAGTTACATCAGATGAATGTAAAGAACACAAGGGATACTTCTTCAAGAAGTTTTTTATGGACTAGAGCAAGTCTGTAGACAGTTGCATTTAAAGTTTAAAGAATCAGATGATATTTTGGGTTAAAGAAAATGGAAGGACAATTGTATTCATGGAAAGTTATAGAATGGGAAATTCATTTCCCAATCTTGTGCATGTGGATGACGTCCTACTTGCTAGTGGTGATGTCAATCTACTTCAGGAGGAGAAAAGAAGTTCTTGTCCTCAAAGTTCAAAATTGCATTTCTCGGAGCGTCTCTCGTTATAAATATCGAGATTCACCAAGAAAATAATAAAATGGGGTATTAGGAATGTCGCATGGACATGCTAACACAGATCTCTAAAGTATGCATGCGAGAAAACCTACGCATGTTCTTATAGTTAAGGGTAATGGAACTGGAAACTATGGTGTTCCAAAAGTTGATGAGAAAAGATTGAAAACGGATATGGTACCATATGCTTCAGCTGTTGGAAGCTCAATATATTACCCTGACACAATTCATGGAACCGGGTTGTTTTGGCAATATCCAGTTCATATATAGATCACTGGAATGGAGTCAAAGATATCGGCCTCATGCTGAAAGAAATAAGTTCTCTCAAAAGATTGTGAGTACAAAGACAGGACTTGTGAAATGTATAGCGAAATCCACAATTGTCGCTAACTTTTATACTTGGAGGTTTTATGTGGAAAAGCTCCAAAGAATGAAACAATTATCATCAATGTGATGCAAAGATATTTTATAGCTTGATATGAGGCTGAGGGACAGGCAAAATGGTTAAGGAGACCTGTACCCGGAGTTACTAATGATTGACAACAGCGATAACCATTTTAAGTTGTTCGCTCATATGACAACGAGTCAAGTGTTGATGCCAAACACACTGACACAGAGTTATGCGTTGTAAAGGAGAAAGTCCGGAATTATGTAGAAATGCTTGAAGCATAAGAGCAACAGACAAGTGTTTGCAGATCTGCTTATTAAAGGCTTACCGCTCAGTGTGTTCGGAGAACACACGGTCGACATGGGTTTTATGGTATAGTCTAAGATTTCCGGACAATAAAGGGCCCAAGGTTAAAGAATTTGTTTCAAAACAGAGAGGTACGTTGTGCCTGTCTGATTCTATCGGCAATTGAGCTGTGACGATGAAACATGTTCTATGTATTGATCTGTTATGAAACGAGTAAAGTAAAAGTATAAGGTCAAAAGTAAAAGGTGAGATCAAGGGGGAGAATGTTAGGATGATCTCCACCGTGTGGGCCCAACGGCCCACCGGGCCCTTAGATCCGCGCCATGATCGGGGGCGCTCAACCTACTATGGTTGACGGGCCCCTGTCACCTGCACTACATAAAGAGGTGGGGGCCGGCGGCTCGGATAACGAGGTTCATCGCGATGCCGTACACCCCACCTACATCCCCTACCGATCTAGGGTTAGTGCAGTGCTGACGGGAAGCACCGCCACCACCCCGCTACTCTCTGCCATCACCGGCACGATGCCCGGCACCGGGAGCTCCTCGAGCCACAAGGAAAAGGTAATACCTATCACCACTACCGGAATCCCATGCCCACTGGATCAACAGATTCTATCAAGTACATGTTGTTTTAGACTCATTAGGCTGTTTGAGAATGCGCGGCATATTAGGTTTCTAAGTAGAGGTTTGGTGGTATTTCCTGATATACTCTTAGCTGTACTAAATAATAATCTTGCACACGCTTCTAGTCAAAGTCATCTATATATTTATGTTTAGCCATTAGCCGAAGTTCTACCGTGTGCATGCATGTATTGCATCAAATCAGGGCTCTTTGTGTAGCATAATTACTACTATTTTAAATACTTCAACATGGATATAGTGGCTTAGCTGTTGTGCATGTGCAATATCCTAAAATGTCACCTCATTGGGAAGTCAAATAACCTAATACATGTCACTATCATTCCAGTCTTACATGGTTGTGGAGTGGCAATAATCTGGTAGCTGACTTAATAACCTGGTTACCAAGTGGCTCTAACCTGGCAATTACTAACGAAAAGAAGTTATCGAAACATATGTACGTGAGATCTAGTTTCGACGGTATCATCACAGCAAAGCCAACAATGAGCAGAGAACGTCAATCAGACACACGATTTCGGAGATAGAAGTTCTTGAAAATTCAAAAAAAATGTGTCTTTCTGGTTTCATCTTTGCATGCATTGGTCTTTTGGTATTGTGCATGTGGCAGCGAGTAACCATGCTGTACATCATGGTCTTATCTTATTGAATATCCCCTTTGATGGGAATTAGGCCCCATCCCTAAATACTCCTATTAAAAGTTTGGGTTTTTATCATTTATGCCACCGGTTGTGTTTCGCTACTCAGTTTAACTATGAAAATTTTGGCTTTGATTCCTTCCAATCCGAACAAATCCTCATTGGGCTTTTTTGTAGCACCTGATCAAGGCAAACACAGGTACAGGATACATCAGAAAAAAAAAATTGTCACGAAAAAATACCTATCATCTTACTTGGTTTCTCATCTTACATTCTTACATAGAGATAAAAATACGTTGCATACTAACTAGATCCATAAAACCAGAATTGTTGTGTTTGTGAACCCATCTCCTGTTACTAAATTGGAGAGGTCCATGCTGCACTTTGGGAAGTAGGACGTAGCGAACTGTGAACCTGATGAATCATGAATCGAGTAGCCATGCTGTAGATCATGGTTTATCTTACTGAATACCCCCCTTGATGGGAATTAGGCCCCATCCCTTAATACTCCTATTAAAGGTTAACTTAACTATGAAAATTTTGGCTTTGATTCCTTCCAATTCAAACAAGTCCTCATTGGGCTTTTTTGTAGCACATGATCAAGGCAAACACAGGCCCAGGATACTTTTTTTTTCTTTCGAGAAAACGCAAAAGCTTTGCGTTTCTTTGCATTGAAAAGTGAGAAGTTCAGTTACAGACGTCTGTGGACGCGTGAGTTACAGCGTGATTAGTGTACATCCCATGTTTGTGGCAGTACAAGCCGGAGGCCGGGTGCCCCAGCAGCCGCCCAAGGGGAGGCCTCGTCCTTGATCCTATCGAGTAGCGTGTTCATGGATGGTGTTGCGTTGTCGAAGACGCAGCTGTTCCTGTGTTTCCAAACCATCCAAGGCACGAGCAGCGCAACGGACTACACCAGAAACGAAAGAAATTGTCACAAAAAAATACCTACCATCATACCTTATAAGCTCATGGATTCTTTTTAGAAGAGATTACCGGAAAACCAAAGAGATCTGTAAAGACTAGAATATCACCAAAGAACTAGCCATGGACAGGGGTGCGTGGAAGCTAGCTATCCATGTGCCAGAACCATGAGTTGGTTGCGAGATCTTATGGGTTTCAGCTCTAGCCTACCCCAACTTGTTTGGGACTAAAGGCTTTGTTGTTGTTGTTGTTGTTGTTGTTGTTGTTGTTGTTGTTGTATTGCCAGAAAACACCTCTCCTGTTTGTAATAAGTTCCGTGTTTCTCCCAGGCATTTGTGAAATGATAGAGCTTTTGCTTGCAAAAGGAGCTTATGTTGACCCAGTATCTGCTCGTGGAACACCACTTCATGTTGCTGCTGCTGAAGGGCATTATGATGCTATGAAGATTTTATTGGACCACAATGCAGATGTAAGTTTAAGTACATACCATTTCTGCCTCAAGTTAACCTACATGTTTTGAACTTTAATTACTTGTGTTTTGCAATTTTTCCCTCGGCTGTCTTGTCATGTTCTGTTTAATTGATTGTGTATGGTTGCTTGATGCTGCTATGGTGTTTGTGCTGCATAGTTAACACCTTGAAATCCTCAGTACATCTTTCTTCTCTTCTGCATGCCCCTCGTTGTGTAGTAGTTGTAATGCTACATCTCATCATAGTGTCTTGGTAATAAGTATGCTTCATCCACTTCCCTTTCAAATTTATAGCACTATACTATCAAATGTACAGTGCATTTCGAATATAATTGTATTTTTGGAATGCGAGCACATAATACTGAACATCTTCTCATTTTTGGTCCCTCCAATGCCAATTTCCATGCATAAAACTACTTAATATGATTGCTTTCTTTGTACATATTGGCCACAATAGATTAGTCTCTAACTCTCTATCATGTATTGCCATTTGTTTTTGAGTGCTACCTGGAATTTTATGAAGTTTACTTGACCAATATGATAGTAAGCTACAAGGTTCCACAACATATTCACACCGTTGTTGACTTCTTGTGTATTTTGTTAATTCCATGGGAGCTGTTTAATTTCCACTGAAGAGGCTTGCTTCGGTTCACGCACCCAATTCTACCTGCATCTGCAAATTCTTCTGCGTGGCTATCCCTCACATAATCTTTCCCTGTCGGCTCATCCATCTTCCCATATAAGCTATGGGTGTGACCGTGTGAGGGTGATGTTGCCTCCCAAATCGTTCTCACTGCTGGCCTGATGCATCATCTTCTTCGTTTTCTAGTTGTGGTTCCATATTCAGGTTTTAGTACCTTCTCTTCTTGATGGCTGCATTGCTTTTGTTGGGGTTTGAGATCCTAATGACTGGCCGGTGATGATTAAAAGATCGAATCTTTCTTTAAACAAAACAGTCTGGATCTGTAAACTAGATTGGCTTATGCTCCATTAATACCGTGTGGCTGTGAAATTCACATCAGATTGATATGAGCGGAAAGGCAGTATACCATGCAATTCTGCTTGCAGATTCCATGTAAACAATCATAAATAAATGATATGCGGTGGTAATCATGGCATTATCTTTGTACTATATATAGGAGCACGTACGTCGGTTCAATGGCATTAGGGCCTGATTACCAATATAATCTTGACAAAATAACCTTCTCACTGATTTTACTGTGGGCGTACGAATCAATTTTCTTTGCTGAAAGCTTGCCTCATCAATTTAGTTCTATTTATTGACCATTGGAGCTGATATCTTAATATTTCTCCAGTACAACAAGATGGTAAATGGTGTGACACCTCTTATGGCTGCTACAGATGCCAACTCAACGGAATGTATCAAGCTCCTAGTTAAGGTGTTGTACATTCATCTGAGCTTTGTCAAGTCCATGAATTTAATTTTGTTGGGTACCCATTTTCTATGTTTATTTTCCATACTGAATTTGTTCTTTTTTACTTCCTTTTCTGGCATTTGTTTTTCGTACTGGCTGCAGTTGTGCATGCTGCAATTTGTGACCCCTTGTACCGGACACTTCCGTAACCATTTTTTTGCTGAAAAAACTAGTGGCGCGTTGAGGCTGGGGAGGACATCTGCATATGTGCCATGTTGATATTAATAGTTACCTAAACATGGTACCAGTTTATGACAATTTTGGTGGTAATTTTTATACTCCCTCCATTTTTATATACAAGGTCACTATGGGATACATATTTTGCATCTATACAAGGCCATCAACAGTAATCGAGGCAAAGTGAATGATATTTTCTGGTACTAACAACCTGTTTAATACTTGCATGCATGAAGTCATAATGACAATCAGCTACTTCCTCCACTCAGTTTCTTTGCATGCATGCGGAGTATTAATGATCCCAGTAAACAAGAAGAAAAGTTAACTTGTAAAGTAGGCATTAAATTTTACATTGGTACCTGTAATCCGAATTTGTGGCCTTGTATACAAAAATGGAGGGAGTACTTACAATACTGAGCATGGACGTTAGGAGATTATCATGAGTAGTCGAAATATTATGCTTGTGCAGTCATAGAAATTTGAGAAAAGATACGCTTATGTAATCAAATCCTTTTTCCTCCTTATATTTGCAGCAAAAATTCAGGTAGTTCGTTAAGATATCATGTATCACATGCATCCTGCATAGAATTGATTTAATTGATGTCCTGTAGGTTCAGGAGGAGCCTATGCTTAAACGGGAAATCACGGCATCAGAGCTTATATCACTAGGGAGTATCTCTTTAAAGAAAAAAGATTATGTTGTCGCAGCAAAATTGTACAGTCAGGTATATTAAAGCACCATATATTTCTTGCTTTTTTTAGCTTTCCAGCATTTCAGTTTACATTGCATGCATTATAATTTATAGTTTCTTGCATAGCTCTCAGTCTGAAAATATTTAAGGTTCCTGGTTTCGCATTAATTGTTGAATGCATAGTCTGAAGTAATATTTTTGGGCAAAAATATACCAGAATACCTGGAGCTCCACATGGACCTGGGTGTCGTTTATCAAAAACTTTAGTCATGGAAAGGTTCCTACTAAAAGGGTCCGGGGCGTAGACTCCAACTGGCTTTGTTATTTCTAATAACTTGGGATTTGTTCAGAAAAGGGTTCAGCTGACAGGTGACACTATGCTGTGTCTTTCTTTTCGTTGCTTTGGTCATGTATCCTCTAAATTTCGTGGTGCAAAGTACTCATTTTGTGATAATGGATATGGACCATGAGATATTGTTGGTACTTCTGCTCAGGTATAAACAGGAAAAAAATAGTGTTACCTTGAGACTAATGCAATATGTTTGAGGATGTGATTAGGATTTCTGTGTCTTGACCACTTTTTTGACAGGGATGACTAGAATGACCGAGTGGGCTAATGAAAAAGCAAGCTGTTTAGAGCCTGTTTGGATCCCCTCCACTCCCTTAAATTCTTTACTCCGCTCCCTGCTCCTATACTGTTGGCTCCACGTGCAAAAGCAGGAGTAGATTTCATGTTTGGCTGTTGACTGTAGAAATTATGAGATGATTGAATATTTGTGTTGTATTGATCTGACCCTCGTAGGGGTATATATAGAGTATAATATAGGATGAGACTTGGAGTACAAGACAAGTTGTAGTTTGCTTGAACTATCATATCTCTCTATGTATCTCTACACAATTATACTTCTAACATTCTCCCTCAGTCGTAGCAAGAGTGGAGCGGATAATTACGACTGAATTTGAAGTCTTGTGCTTCCGTCGTCTTCTCCGCTGCGCCATCATCACCGCATCTTTGATGGGTCGACACCTAGGCGGTGACTGCGTCCCCTTCTGGTGCCTCCCTTGTCTCTCCTCTATTCCCTCCCGCAGTCACTGCGGGAGTGGCGTGCACGCTGGTGACAACACGGACACTATTGACTAGAGTTGTTGCCGATGAGTTGTTGTAGACGTAGCCATTAATGTCAATGTCGAGGTAGCCGATCATGGACAGGTAGCCATGGTCGATGGTGTAGTCGTCGTGGATGATGAAGCCGCACAAAGCCGGAGGCGCAAAAAAATGCGCTATGTTGTAGATGACGAAGCTGCAGTCATGGACGATCCATCTTGCCAATGTCAAAGGGTGTCGTCGGTGATGAGTCCATCGGTTTTGCCGGAACCGGAGGAAACCCATCGAGCACACATCGGTTTTGCCAGAACCGTGTAGCCATGTAGGGGTAGTCACTGGAGTGACGCCGTGTCGATGCAGTCGTGTTGTCATGGATGACGCGGTCGATGCCGTCGTCGTGACATGGTCTCTGCCATCGTCGAGGTCGCGTTTTGCAGAAAAGTCTGTCAAACAACGCTAGATGTCCATTTTGTGGACGAGGTGCCGGCGATGTGTTGACGATGATGATGATGAAGACCTTGACGATGAAATGTCGGCGATACGTTGCAGCGGCGTGTTGATGATGATGAGTTGCTTGAAGACGTCCCTCCGGGCAACGAAGTATCGATGCCGTGTCTTGCTGGAGAAGTCAAGAAGGACACCGGCCTGGCGTGTCGATGGTGCAAATCGTGGTCGCTTCTTGTAGATGTGCTCGACGAAGAATTTTTTTTGTTGGACGCGATGTACCCGTAGATGTATAGCTAGCTTGGTGTCGCGGCATGAGGTTTAGTGTAGATCGCTTGACGGAGATAGCTTGGTGCAGCGGTTCATGGACGTGGCTCGAAGATTGCGTGGGCGACAGTACGGTCGGTGCAGGTCAGCCGGCTCGATGCAGAAGTAGCAGGTCAATGTCGATGTAGACGAGTTCGGCCGGTGCGTCCTAGTCACGTACGCGTACACCGTAGTCGCGTAGACGGAAAACTGACTGGAGCTGCACCATCAATCGTGGAGTCCGTGACGAGGCTGGTGAACCTGCATGGAGACTTGAACATGGATGATCGTTAATTGTATTTGCACTTGGCTCGTCTTTGCTCACGTACTGCCAACACGCATGGACGGCAGGTTCCTCTTGCTTGGGTGGATCGGGAAGCGGCCGCCCTCCCGGTGTCGGTGCATGGTCCCTCCTGATGCCCGGAGACAGCCCCTGAAGTAGCTCGGGCGTCGTCGGCGTGCAGATCGCCTGCATGCGCAAGACGCTGATCGGATCGTACGTGTGGCTGGGCAGTTTAACGATGTAGAGCCCTGAGCCTGCCCCGCCGCATGAGTGTGCCACCTCCTGGTTTATTGGCGACGGCTTCAGATCGGATAAAGAAGTCGATGAAGATGCAGCTGCCGGGAGATCCGGTATGCGAACAGGGATGGATCGCCTACGCCGGACGTACGCACACGGATTTCCTTTTCACCAAATTGCATCTAAGGATCGTCGGATTCTTTTGGTGGCTAATGAAAAAACTAATCTAATGAGAATTTCTAAAACTGAAATTGATCTAATGATGGGGAATTCGAAAATTGAATCTAAACTACGACACCGATCTAATCTTTGATTGATCGGGTGCCGCGTCCCTGGGAGAGGAGATTGATCTCCCTGGGGGCGGCGTGCTGCGGAAGTGGTGGAAGGTATCTAGGATCGGCGTCGTGAGACTAACCGCTCTAATACCATGTAGAAATTATGAGATGATTGAATATTTGTGGGGAGTGCTACACGTCCGCCGACGGATCTTTTTAAAAAATCCGCCGCCTCGCAAGCCGTCCGATATAAGTTACTCAACATACCATCCCACTTCGCAAAAAAAAAATATCCCACTTTACAACAAGAGTGTTGTTTTATAAACAACGGTGACTATTCCAACAAAGAGCTTTGTTTCATAAACATTAGTGGCTATTGAAAAAAAAGGGCTTTGTTTCAGAAACATTGATGACGTTGCTAAAAGTATCTCTGCGTATGGTATCTCTTTGCAACAAGAGTATTGTTTCAGAAACACAACTTACTATCGCAACAAGAGCTTCCTTCAGAAAACATGCTCCGTTGAAGGAGCACCGTGCGCCGCAGGAGCACCGTGAGCCGCTGCCGTCGCAGGTCCTTGCTATGATGCTCGCCGAGACGAGCCCCCGCCGCTCCCGGATGTCTCCACCTCCTGCCCCCGCGGGTATTCCTCGTCGAATCTGGCGAGATCCGGCTGGAATCCTCACCGTTGTCGCCCTCCTAATTGCACGAGTAGCCGTCCCTCATGGCTCCTGGACGTCCCCGCCTCCTGCCCGTGCCCCATCCTCGTCGGATCTGGTGAGATTCCTCGCCTCCATGGCTCCATTGCCCTCCAGCTGTAAGAGTCACTGCCGCTGCAAAAAAGGGCCAGGAAGTTGCAAATTTTCCCTTCCGAAACAATTGCTCGGTTGCAGAACGGTGTGTACACAGAGGTGGGGGTGGGGTTGCTCTCGTCCATCTGATCAGCTGACGATCTGACGGACATGGAGCCGACGGATGGACTGTGCGATCGGCCGGTTGAAGATAAGCTTTCCCCATATTTGTGTTGTATGTTGTGTTGTATTGGTCTGACCCTCGTAGGGGTATATATAGAGTACAATATAGGATGAGACTTGGAGTACAAGACAAGTGGTAGTTTGCTTGAACTATCCTATCACTCTCTCTTTATCTCTACACAATTATACTTCTAACACCACTCCATATGGTCGCGGGAGGGGTTTGCTATTCACGGGAGAAGAATTATTTTATCAGCCAACCTATCAACTGCGGGAGTCGCACGCGGAGCTCAGCTTTTGGCACTTCGCCAGATTGCACTACGACCGGCTCCGCTCCACTCCTCTGACTCCACGGAGCTGTGGCGTTCGGCGCTGCTCCGGCAGCTCCGGGAGCGGAGTTGCGGAGTGGAGCAGGTCCGAACAGGCCATTAGTATAAGTTATTTAGTTCAAAAGTTACTCTGCAGCTATGTGCAGATTTCTTGTTAGGACTAGAATAGGATGAACGAGTGTACTTTAACATTGTGCTATATATATTTAGTAAATGTATGTTAGGCTGGCTTTTGTAGACTTGCTAATTTGTATTTTATGTAGGCTAGTATGAATTTCTCTGCAGCTATGTGTAGATTTCTCTGCAGCCTAACGATCCGAGTTCAATTCTTAGAATTGACAAGTGATGCATATGGGTTTTCCCCCATTTATTGAGGATCAAGTTTGATGCGTGGTGAAACCACTCATCAAAAAATATCTTGATACTCAATTAAAAAATTCTGAAGACCATGTTTATCTTGGTACTCATACTAAAATGGTCATATGCATCCCATTTTTCATCTAGATTTCGGGGGAGAATTCCAACCGACATTGCATAAACTCTTCCAAAGCGATGGCGCGTGAGGGGGAAGGAGAGGGGGTGCCGGCCGAGCCACCGCCGCTGGAACCACCTCCGCTAATCAAGCAGGCGCGTGGGGGTGAGGTTGTGGCTGCCTTGCCATCGTCACCGGCGCCGCTGCGGCCGTCGGATTGTGCTGATTCCGAGTCAGACTCAGATCTGGATCAGAATCCGTCCGCCAGACCATTGGATTCAGTGCGTTGGAGTATCCGTTTCAAAGATGACCGGATGGTTGAGATCTGGCGGGATGGTTTCGTGTACGAGCACCCGTTGTCAAGATGGACGACGGTGAGGGATGAGGAGCACAACATTCTGGCTGGACAGTACCTGCGAGATGGCGAAAGGATTCAAACAGGTGCGCGTTTGCATATTGATTTCTTCGAAATTCTTGTGTTGGATCACTTGCAGGTTTCTTCTAGCGGGAAGGAGCAGATCAAGATCGTTGATCTAACCACTTCAAAGCATCAAATCACGAGACCGGATCCAGGGGTTGGAGGAAGGTTCTGGGTGCTTGTTGATGACGAAGAAGAGGAGTCTGACGATCGTCACTCGGCTGCAGCCAAAGAGCCAATGAAGAATGGGTTTTTGTCGTCGTTGGCGGCAGATGCTGTTGCGCCTTCACTCAAGATCCTGTCGGGAGAGAGGTTCAAGGACAAGAGGAGCTCCGCGCCAAGACCGGCGGCGGGCTGCAAACCTGCGGCGCTAGCAATCAAGCCGTGGATAGGACCCCTCCCCAAGGTAAGTTTGCCACATGCCACCTTATAGGAATTCTTTCCGGCAGATGGGTGGACGAAGGTCACCCGAAAAAAGAAAAAGAAAGTGATTCCGGCGAAGGTTCACACGCCGCCGCCGGCCATCGGTCCAGGCGAGATCCGGGCGGCGCGCTGCGTGTTGGGGAACGTAGTAATTTCAAAATTTTCCTACGCACACGCAAGATCATGGTGATGCATAGCAACAAGAGGGGAGAGTGTTGTCTACGTACCCTCGTAGACTATAAGCGGAAGCGTTATGACAACGCGGTTGATGTAGTCGTACGTCTTCATGATCGACCGATCCTAGTACCGAAAGTACGGCACCTCCGCGATCTGCACATGTTTAGCTCAGTGACGTCCCATGAACTCTCGATCCAGCTGAGTGTCGAGGGAGAGCTTCGTCAACACGACGGCGTGATGATGGTGATGCTGATGCTACCATCGCAGGGCTTCGCCTAAGCACTACGATGATATGACCGAGGTGGATTATGGTGGAGGGGGGCACCGCACATGGCTAAGGGATCAATGATCAACTTGTGTGTCTATGGGTGCCCCTGGCCACGTATATAAAGGATGGAGGAAGGAGGAGGCCGGTCCTCATAGGGCGCGCCCAAAGTGTGGAGTCCTACTAGGACTCCCTAGTCCTAGTAGGATTCCACCTCACATATCGAATAGGAAAAAAGGAAGGGGGAAGGAGAAGGGAGGAAGGGGGCGCCCCCTTTCCCTAGTCCAATTCGGACCAGTCCATGGGGAAGGGGCGCGGCCACCCTTGAGGCCTTTCTCTCCTTTCCCGTATGGCTCATTAAGGCCCAATACGAATTCATGTAACTCTCGGTACTCCGAAAAATACCTGAATCACTCAGAACCTTTCCGATGTCCGAATATAGCCTTCCAATATATCGATCTTTATGCCTCGACCATTTCAAGACTCCTCGTCATGTCCCCGATCTCATCCGGGACTCCGAACTACCTTCGGTACATCAAAACACATAAACTCATAATACCGATCATCACTGAACGTTAAGCGTGCAGACCCTACGGGTTCGAGAACTATGTATACAAAACCGAGACACGTCTCCGATCAATAACCAATAGCAGAACCTGGATGACCATATTGGCTCCCACATATTCTATGAAGATCTTTATCGGTCAAACCGCATAACGATATACGTTGTTCCCTTTGTCATCGATATGTTACTTGCCCGAGATTCGATCGTCGGTATCTCAATACCTAGTTCAATCTCGTTACCGGCAAGTCTCTTTACTCATTCCGTAATGCATCATCCTGCAACTAATTCATTAGTCACATTGCTTGCAAGGCTTATATTGATGTGCATTACCGAGAGGGCCCAGAGATACCTCTCCGACAATCGGAGTGACAAATCCTAATCTCGATCTATGCCAATTCAACAAACACCATCGGAGACACCTGTAGAGCACCTTTATAATCACCCAATTACGTTGTGATGTTTGGTAGCACACAAAGTGTTCCTCTGGTATTCGGGAGTTGCATAATCTCATAGTCTGAGGAACATGTATAAGTCATGAAGAAAGCAGTAGCAATGAAACTGTAACGATCATAATGCTAAGCTAATGAATGGGTCTTGTCCATCACATCATTCTTCTAATGTTGTGATCCCGTTCCTCAAATGACAACACATGTCTATGGTTATGAAACATAACCATCTTTGATAAACGAACTAGTCAAGTAGAGGCATACTAGGGACACTTTATTTGTCTATGTATTCACACATGTACTGAGTTTCTGGTTAATACAATTCTAGCATGAATAATAAATATTTATCATGATATAAGGAAATACAAATAACAACTTTATTATTGCCTCTAGGGCATATTTCCTTCAGTCTCCCACTTGCACTAGAGTCAATAATCTAGTTCACATATTCATGTGATTTAACACCAAGAGTTCACATCTTTATTTGATTAGTTCACATCTCCATGTGACTAACACCCAAAGGGTTTACTAGAGTCAATAATCTAGTTCACATCACTATGTGATTAACACCCAAAGAGTGATCATGTTTTGCTTGTGAGAGAAAATTTAGTCAACAGCTCTGCCACATTCAGAGCCGTATGTATTTTGCAAATTTTCTATGCCTACAATGCTTTGCACGGAGCTACTCTAGGTAATTGCTCGCACTTTCAATATGTATTTAGATCGAGACTTAGAGTCATCCAGATTGGTGTCAAAGCTTGCATCGACGTAACTCTTTACGACGAACTCTTTGTCACCTCCATAACCGAGAAACGTTTCCTTATTCCACTAAGGATATTTTTGACTGTTGTCCAGTGATCCACTCCTGGATCACTATTGTATCCTATTGCCAAACTTATGGTGAGGTACACAATAGGTCTGGTACACAGCATAGCATACTTTATAAAACCTATGACTGAGGCATAGGGAATGACTTTTCATTCTTTCTATTTTCTGTCGTGACCGGGTTTTGAGTCTTTACTCAACTTCACACCTTGCAACACAGGCAAGAACTCCTTATTTGACTATTCCATTTTGAACTACTTCAAAATCTTGTCAAGGTATGCACTCATTGAAAATATATCAAGCGTCTTGATCTATCTCTATAGATCTTGATGCTCAATATGTAAGTAGCTTCACCGAGGTCTTTCTTTGAAAAACTCCTTTCAAACACTCCTTTATACTTTTCAGAAAATTCTATATTATTTTCGATCAACAATATGTCATTCACATATACTCATTAGAAATTTTGTAGTGATCCCACTCACTTTCTTGTAAATATAGGCTTCACCGCAAGTCTGTATAAAACCATGTGCTTTGATCACTTTATCAAAGCATATATTCTAACTCTGAGATGCTTGCACCAGTCCATAGATGGTTCGATGGAGCTTGCTCACTTTGTTAGCATCTTTAGGATCGACAAAACCTTCTCGTTGCATCATATACAACTCTTCTTTAAGAAATCTATTAAGGAATGCAGTTTTGACATCCATTTACCATATTTCATAAAATGCGGCAACTGCTAACATGATTCGGACAGACTTTTAAGCATATATGAGTGAGAAAATCTCATCGTAGTCAACACCTTAAACTTGTCGAAAACATTTTGCGACAATTCAAGCTTTGTAGATAGTAACACTACTATCAGTGTCCGTCTTCCTCTTGAAGATCCATTTATTCTCAATGACTCACCAATCATCGGGCAAGTCAATCAAAGTCCATACTTTGTTCTCATACATGGATCCTATCTCAGATTTCATGGCCTCAAGCCATTTTGCGGAATCTGGGCTCATCATCGCTTCCTCATAGTTTGTAGGTTCGTCATGGTCTAGTAACATGACTTCCAGAACAGGATTATGTTGGGTTTCGTAGTAATTTCAAAAAAAATTCCTATGCACACGCAAGATCATGGTGATGCATAGCAACGAGAGGGGGGAGAGTGTGATCTACGTACCCTTGTAGATCGACAACGGAAGCGTTTGGTTGATGTAGTCGTACGTCTCCACGGCTCGACCGATCAAGCACCGAAACTACGGCACCTCCGAGTTCTAGCACACGTTCAGCTCGATGACGATCCCCGGACTCCGATCCAGCAAAGTGTCGGGGAAGAGTTCCGTCAGCGCGACGGCGTGGTGACAATCTTGATGTACTACCGTCGCAGGGCTTCGCCTGAGCACCGCTACAATATTATCGAGGACTATGGTGGAAGGGGGCACCGCACACGGCTAAGAATATGATCACGTGGATCAACTTGTGTCTCTAGGGTGCCCCCCTACCCCCATATATAAAGGAGCAAGGGAGGAGGAGGCCGGCCATAGGAGGAGGGCGCGCCAAGGGGAGTCCTACTCCCACCGGGAGTAGGACTCCTTCTTTCCTAGTCCAACTAGGAGAAGGGGGAAAGGAGGGAAGTGGAGAAGGAAGGGAGAGGGGGCCGTGCCTCAAACCCCTTGTCTAATTCGGACTGGGCTTGGGAGGGGCGCGCGCCACCTCCTGGCTCCTTCCCACTAAAGCCCAATAATGCCCAATACTCTTCCCCGTATTCCCGTAATTCCCCGGTACTCCGAAAAATACCCGAATCACTCGGAACCTTTCCGATGTCCGAATATAGTCGTCCAATATATCGATCTTTACGTCTCGACCATTTCGAGACTCCTCATCATGTCCCCGATCTCATCCGGGACTCCGAACTCCTTCGGTACATCAAAAATCATAAACTCATAATATAACTGTCATCAAAACCTTAAGCGTGCGGACCCTACGGGTTCGAGAACAATGTAGACATGACCGAGACACGTCTCTGGTCAATAACCAATAGCGGGACCTGGATGCCCATATTGGCTCCTACATATTCTACGAAGATCTTTATCGGTCAGACCGCATAACAACATACGTTGTTCCCTTTGTCATCGGTATGTTACTTGCCCGAGATTCGATCGTCGGTATCTCAATACCTAGTTCAATCTCGTTACCGGCAAGTCTCTTTACTCGTTTCGTAATACATCATCTCACAACTAACTCATTAGTTGCAATGCTTGCAAGGCTTATGTGATGTGTATTACCGAGAGGGCCCAGAGATACCTCTCCGACAATCGGAGTGACAAACCCTAATCTCGAAATACGCCAACCCAACATGTACCTTTGGAGACACCTGCAGAGCTCCTTTATAATCACCCATTTACATTGTGACGTTTGGTAGCACACAAAGTGTTCCTCCGGCAAATGGGAGTTGCATAATCTCATAGTCATAGGAACATGTATAAGTCATGAAGAAAGCAATAGCAACATACTAAACGATCGGGTGCTAAGCTAATGGAATGGGTCATGTCAATCACATCATTCTCCTAATGATGTGATCCCATTAATCAAATAACAACTCTTTTGTTTATGGTTAGGAAACATAACCATCTTCGATTAACGAGCTAGTCAAGTAGAGGCATACTAGTGACACTTTGTTTGTCTATGTATTCACACAAGTATTATGTTTCCGGTTAATACAATTCTAGCATGAATAATAAACATTTATCATGATGTAAGGAAATAAATAATAACTTTATTATTGCCTCTAGGGCATATTTCCTTCAGTCTCCCACTTGCACTAGAGTCAATAATCTCGTTCACATCGTCATGTGATTTAACAGCAATAGTTCACATCACCATGTGATTAACACCCATAGTTCACATCGATATGTGATCAACACCCAAAGGGTTTACTAGAGTCAGTAATCTAGTTCACATCGCTATGTGATTAACACCCAAAGAGTACTAAGGTGTGATCATGTTTTGCTTGTGAGATAATTTTAGTCAACGGGTCTGTCATATTCAGATCCGTAAGTATTTTGTGAATTTCTATGTCAACAATGCTCTCCACGGAGCTACTCCAGCTTATTGCTCCCACTTTCAATATGTATGTAGATCGAGACTTAGAGTCATCCAGATCTGTGTCAAAACTTGCATCGACGTAACTTTTTACAACGAACCTTTTTGTCACCTCCATAATTGAGAAATATTTCCTTATTCCACTAAGGATAATTTTGACCGTTGACTAGTGATCTACTCGTAGATCACTATTGTACTCCCTTGCTGAACACAGTGTAGGGTATACAATAGATCTGGTACACAGCATGGCATACTTTATAGAACATATGGCTGAGGCATAGGGAATGACTTTCATTCTATTTCTATCTTCTGCCGTGGTCGGGCTTTGAGTCTTACTCAATTTCACACCTTGCAACACAGGCAAGAACTCTTTCTTTGACTATTCCATTTTGAACTACTTCAAAATCTTGTCAAGATATGTACTCATTGAAAAAACTTATCAAGCGTCTTAATCTATCTCTATAGATCTTGATGCTCAATATGTAAGCAGCTTTACCGAGGTCTTTCTTTGAAAAACTCCTTTCAATTATTCCTTTATGCTTTCCAGAAAATTATACATTATTTCCGATCAACAATATGTTGTTCACATATACTTATCAGAAATGTTGTAGTGCTCCCACTCACTTTCTTGTAAATACAGACTTCACCGTAAGTCTGTATAAAACTATATGCTTTGATCAACTTATCAAAGCGTATATTCCAACTCCGAGATGCTTGCACCAGTCCATAGATGGATCGTTGGAGCTTGCATATTTTGTTAACACCTTTAGGATTGACAAAACCTTCTGGTTGCATAATATACAACTCTTCTTTAAGAAATCCATTAAGGAATGCAGTTTTGTTATCCATTTGCCTGATTTCATAAAATGTGGCAATTGCTAACATGATTCGGACAGACTTAAGCATATATACGAGTGAGAAAATCTCATCATAGTCAACACCTTGAACTTGTCGAAAACCTTTTTCACAATTCTAGCTTTGTAGATAGTAACACTACTATCAGCGTCCGTCTTCCTCTTGAAGATCCATTTATTTTCTATGGCTTGCCGATCATCGGGCAAATCCATCAAAGTCCATACTTTGTTCTCATACATAGATCATATCTCAGATTTTATGGCCTCAAACCATTTCGCGGAATCTGGGCTCATCATTGCTTCCTCATAGTTCGCAAGTTCGTCATGGTCTAGTAACATGACTTCCAGAACAGGATTTCCGTACCACTCTGGTGCGGATCTCACTCTGGTTTACCTACGAGATTCGGTAGTAACTTGATCTGAAGTTACATGATCATCATCATTAGCTTCCTCACTAATTGGTGTAGTAGTCACAGGAACAGATTTCTGTAATGAACTACTTTCCAATAAGGGAGCAGGTACAGTTACCTCATCAAGTTCTACTTTCCTCCCACTCACTTCTTTCGAGAGAAACTCCTTCTGTAGAAAAACCCCGAATTTAGCAACAAAAGTCTTGCCTTCGGATTTGTGATAGAAGGTGTACCCAACAGTCTCCTTTGGGTATCCTATGAAGACATACTTCTCCGATTTGGGTTTGAGCTTATCAGGATGAAACTTTTTCATATAAGCATCACAATCCCAAACTTTAAGAAACGACAACTTTGGTTTCTTGCCAAACCATAGTTCAGATTGTGTCGTCTCAACGGACTTAGATGGTGCCCTTTTAAACGTGAATGCAGCTATCTTTAATGCATAACCCCAAAACGATAGTGGTAGATCGGTAAGAGACATCATAGGTCGCACCATATCTAATAAAGTACGGTTATGACGTTCGGACACACCATTATGCTGTGGTGTTCCAGGTGGCGTGAGTAGTGAAACTATTTCACATTGTTTTAACTGAAGACCAAACTCATAACTCAAATACTCTTCTCCACGATCAGATCGTAGAAACTTTATTTTCTTGTTATGATGATTTTCCACTTCACTCTGAAATTCTTTGGACTTTTCAAATGTTTCAGACTTATGTTTCATCAAGTAGATATACTCATATCTGCTCAAATCATCTGTGAAGATCAGAAAATAATGATACCTGTCGCGAGTCTCAATATTCATCGGACCACATACATCAGTATGTATGATTTCCAACAAATTTGTTGCTCGCTCCATTGTTCCGATGAACGGAGTCTTAGTCATCTTGCTCATGAGGCATGGTTCGCAAGCATCAACTGATTCATAATCAAGTGATTCCAAAAGCCCATCAGCATGGAGTTTCTTCATGCGCTTTACACCAATATAACCTAAACAGCAGTGCCACAAATAAGTTGCACTATCATTATTAACTTTGCATCTTTTGGTTTCAATATTATGATTATGTGTATTACTACGATCGAGATCCAACGAACTATTTTCATTGGGTGTGTAACCATATAATGTTTTATTCATGTAAACAGAACAACAATTTATTCTCTTACTTAAATGAATAATCGTATTACAATAAACATGATCAAATCATATTCATGCTTAACGCAAACACCAAATAACACTTATTTAGGTTCAACACTAATCCCAAAAGTATAGGGAGTGTGCGATGATGATCATATCAATCTTGGAACCACTTCCAACACACATCGTCACTTCACCCTTAACTAGTCGTTGTTTATTCTGCAACTCCCGTTTCGAGTTACTAATCTTAGCAACTGAACTAGTATCTATTACTGAGGGGTTGCTATAAACACTAGTAAAGTACACATCAATAACATGTATATGAAATATACTTATGTTCACTTTGCCATCCTTCTTATCCGCCAATCACTTGGGGTAGTTCTGCTTCCAGTGACCAGTCCTTTTGCAGTAGAAGCACTTAGTCTCAGGCTTAGGATCAGACTTGGGCTTCTTCACTTGAGCAGCAACTTGCTTGCCGTTCTTCTTGAAGTTCCCCTTCTACCCTTTGCCCTTTTCTTGAAACTAGTGGTCTTGTCAACCATCAACACTTGATGTTTTTCTTGATTTCTAACTTCGTTGATTTCAGCATCACGAAGAGCTTGGGAGTTGTTTCTGTTATCCCTTGCATATTATAGTTCATCACGAAGTTCTACTAACTTGGTGATGGTGACTAGAGAATTCTGTCAATCACTATCTTATCTGGAAGATTAACTCCCACTTGATTCAAGCGATTATAGTACCCAGACAATCTGAGCACATGCTCACTAGTTGAGCGATTCTCCTCCATCTTTTAGCTATAGAACTTGTTGGAGACTTCATATCTCTCAACTCGGGTATTTGCTTGAAATATTAACTTCAACTCCTGGAACATCTCATATGGTCCATGATGTTCAAAACGACTTTGAAGTCCCGATTCTAAGCCATTTAAGTATGGTGCACTAAACTATCAAGTAGTCATCATATTGAGCTAGCCAAACGTTCATAACGTCTGCATCTGCTCCTGCAATAGGTCTGTCACCTAGTGGTGCATCAAGGACATAATTCTTCTATGCAGCAATGAGGATAAACCTCAGATCACGGATCCAATCCGCATCATTGCTACTAACATCTTTCAACACAATTTTCTCTAGGAACATATCAAAATAAACACAGGGAAGCAACAACGCGAGCTATTGATCTATAACATAATTTGCAAAATACTACCAGGACTAAGTTCATGATAAATTTAAGTTCAATTTAATCATATTACTTAAGAACTCCCACTTAGATAGACATCCCTCTAATCCTCTAAGTGATTACGTGATCCAAATCAACTAAACCATGTTCGATCACGTGAGATGGAGTAGTTTCATTGCTGAACATCGCTATGTTGATCATATCTATTATATGATTCACGCTCGACCTTTCGGTCTCCGTGTTCCGAGGCCATATCTGTATATGCTTGGCTCGTCAAGTATAACCTGAGTATTCCGCGTGTGCAACTGTTTTGCACCCATTGTATTTGAACGTAGAGCCTATCACACCCAATCACGTGGTGTCTCAGCACGAAGAACTTTCGCAACGGTGCATACTCAGGGAGAACACTTCTTGATAATTAGTGAGAGATCATCTTAAAATGCTACCGTCAATCAAAGCAAGATAAGATGCATAAAAGATAAACATCACATGCAATCAATATAAGTGATATGATATGGCCATCATCATCTTGTGCTTGTGATCTCCATCTTCGAAGCACCGTTGTGATCACCATCGTCACCGGTGCGACACCTTGATCTCCATCGTAGCATCGTTGTCGTCTCGCCAATCTTATGCTTCCACGACTATCACTACCGCTTAGTGATAAAGTAAAGCATTACAGCATGATTGCATTGCATACAATAAAGCGACAACCATATGGCTCCTGCCAGTTGCCGATAACTCGGTTACAAAACATGATCATCTCATACAATAAAATTTAGCATCATGTCTTGACCATATCACATCACAACATGCCCTGCAAAAACAAGTTAGACATCCTCTACTTTGTTGTTGCAAGTTTTATGTGGCTGCTACGGGCTTAAGCAAGAACCAATCTTACCTACGCATCAAAACCACAACGATAGTTTGTCAAGTTGGTGCTGTTTTAACCTTCGCAAGGACCGCGCGTAGCCACACTCGGTTCAACTAAAGTTGGAGAAACTGTCACCCGCTAGCCACCTTTGTGCAAAGCACGTCGGGAGAACCGGTCTCGCGTAAGCGTACGCGTAATGTCGGTCTGGGCCGCTTCGTCCAACAATACCGCCGAACCAAAGTATGACATGCTGGTAAGCAGTATGACTTATATCGCCCACAACTCACTTGTGTTCTACTCGTGCATATAACATCAACACATAAAACCTAGGCTCGGACGCCACTGTTGGGTTTCGTAGTAATTTCAAAAAAATTCCTACGCACACGCAAGATCATGGTGATGCATAGCAACGAGAGGGGGGAGAGTGTGATCTACGTACCCTTGTAGATCGACAACGGAAGCGTTTGGTTGATGTAGTCGTACGTCTCCACGGCTCGACCGATCAAGCACTGAAACTACGACACCTCTGAGTTCTAGAACACGTTCAGCTCGATGACGATCCCCGGACTCCGATCCAGCAAAGTGTCGGGGAAGAGTTCCGTCAGCACGACGGCGTGGTGACGGTCTTGATGTACTACCATCGCAGGGCTTCGCCTAAGCACTGCTACAATATTATCGAGGACTATGGTGGAAGGGGGCACCGCACACGGCTAAGAATATGATCACGTGGATCAACTTGTGTCTGTAGGGTGCCCCCCTGCCCCCGTATATAAAGGAACAAGGGAGGAGGAGGGCGCGCCAAGGGGAGTCCTACTCCCACCGGGAGTAGGACTCCTTCTTTCCTAGTCCAACTAGGAGAAGGGGGGAAAGGAGGGAAGTGGAGAAGGAAGGGAGAGGGGGGTCGCGCCCCAAACCCCTTGTCCAATTCGGACTGGGCTTGGGAGGGGTGCGCGCCATCTCCTGGCTCCTTTCCGATGTCTGAATATAGTCGTCCAATATATCAATCTTTATGTCTCGACCATTTCAAGACTCGATCTCATCCGGGACTCCGAACTCGTTCGGTACATCAAAACTCATGAACTCATAATATAACTGTCATCGAAACCTTAAGCGTGCGGACCCTACAGGTTTGAGAACAATGTAGACATGACCGAGACACGTCTCCGGTCAATAACCAATAGCGGGACCTGGATGCCCATATTGGCTCCTACATATTCTACGAAGATCTTTATCGGTCAGACCGCATAACAACATATGTTGTTCCCTTTGTCATCGGTATATTACTTGCCCGAGATTCGATCGTCGGTATCTCAATACCTAGTTCAATATCGTTACTGGCAAGTCTCTTTACTCGTTCCGTAATACATCATCTCACAACTAACTCATTAGTTGCAATGCTTGCAAGGCTTATGTGATGTGTATTACCGAGAGGGCCCAGAGATACCTCTCTGACAATCGGAGTGACAAATCCTAATCTCGAAATACGCCAACCCAACATGTACCTTTGGAGACACCTGTAGAGCTCCTTTATAATCACCCAGTTACGTTGTGACGTTTGGTAGTACACAAAGTGTTCCTCCGGCAAACGGGAGTTGCATAATCTCATAGTCATAGGAACATGTATAAGTCATGAAGAAAGCAATAGCAACATACTAAACGATTGGGTGCTAAGCTAATGGAATGGGTCATGTCAATCACATCATTCTCCTAATGATGTGATCCCGTTAATCAAATAACAACTCTTTTGTTTATGGTTAGGAAACATAACCATCTTTGATTAACGAGCTAGTCAAGTAGAGGCATACTAGTGACACTTTGTTTGTCTATGTATTCACACAAGTATTATGTTTCCGGTTAATACAATTCTAGCATGAATAATAAACATTTATCATGATATAAGGAAATAAATAATAACTTTATTATTGCCTCTAGGGCATATTTCCTTCAGATTACCGTACCACTCTGGTGCGAACCGTACTCTGGTTGACCTATGAGGTTCGGTAAGAACAGGATTACTGTATCATCATTAGCTTCCTCACTAATTGGTGTAGGAATCACTGGAACTGATTTTTGTGATGAACTACTTTTCAATTCGGGAGAAGGTACAATTACCTCATCAAGTGCTACTTCCCTCCCACTCACTTCTTTTGAGAGAAACTCCTTCTCTAGAAAGGATCCATTCTTAGTAACAAAATATCTTTCCTTCAGATCTGTGATAGAAGGTGTACCCAACAGTTTATTTTTTGGGTATCCTATGAAGACGCACTACTCCGATTAGGGTTCGAGCTTATCAGTTTGAAACTTTTTCACATAAGCATCGCAACCCCAAACTTTAAGAAACGACAGTTTTGGTTTCTTGCCAAACCATAGTTCATACGGTGTTATCTCAACGGATTTAGATGGTGCCCTATTTAACGTGAATGCAACTATCTCTAATGCATAACCCCAAAACGATAGTGGTAAATCGATAAGAGACATCATAGATCGCACCATATCCACTAAAGTACGATTACAACGTTCAAACACACCATTACATTGTGGTGTTCCAGGTGGCGTGAGTTGCGAAACTATTCCACATTGTTTCAAATGAAGACCAAACTCGTAACTCAAATATTTGCCTTCGTGATCAGATCGTAGAAACTTTATTTTTTTGTTATGATGATTTTCCACTTCACTCTGAAATTCTTTGAACTTTTCAAATGTTTCAGACTTATGTTTCATTAAGTAGATATACCCATATCTGCTCAAATCATCTGTGAAGGTTAGAAAATAACGATACCTGCCGCGAGCCTCAACACTTATCGGATCGCATACATCAGTATGTATTATTTTCAATAAGTCAGTTGCTCGCTCCATTGTTCCAGAGAACGGAGTCTTAGTCATCTTGCCCATGAGGCATGGTTCGCAAGCATCAAGTGATTCCAAAAGTCCATCAGCATGGAGTTTCTTCATGCGCTTTACACCAATATGACCTAAATGGCAGTGCCACAAATAGGTTGCGCTATCATTATTAACTTTGCATCTTTTGGCTTTAATATTATGAATATGTGTATCACTACGATCGAGATTCAATAAACCATTCACTTTGGGTGTATGACCACAAAAGGTTTTATTCATGTAAACAGAATAATAATTATTCTTTGACTTAAATGAATAATCGTATTGCAATAAACATGATCCAATCATATTATGCTCAACGCAAACACCAAATAACAATTATTTTAGGTTCAACACTAATCCCGAAGGTAAAGGGAGTGTGCAATGGTGATCTTATCAACCTTGGAATCATTTCCAACACACATCGTCAATGTAGCAATAATTCAAAAAAATTCCTACGTGTCACCAAGATCAATCTAGGAGATACTAGCAACGAGAGAGAGGGAGTGCGTCTTCATACCCTTGAAGATCTCTAAGCGGAAGCGTTACAAGAATGCGGTTGGTGGAGTCGTACACGCAGCGATTCAGACCGCGGTCGATTCCGATCTAAGCGCCGAACAACGGTGCCTCCGTGTTCAACACACGTACAGCCCGGGGATGTATCCTCCTTCTTGATCCAGCAAGGGGAGAGGAGAATTTGAGGGAGAACTCCGGCAGCACGACGGCGTGGTGGTGATGGAGCTCGTGGTTCTCAAGCAGGGCTTCACCAAGCGCTACGGAGGAGGAGGAGGTGTAGGAGAAGGGAAGGGGCTGCGCCAGGGGAAGGGTGCGGCTGTCCTCTCTCTCCCTCACTATATATAGGGGGAAGGGGTGGAGGAGGCGCCCTAGGGTTCCCTAGGGGAGGGGCGGCGGCCACAGGGGAAACCCTAGATGGGTTTGGGCGCCCCCACCCCTAGGAAACTTGCCCCCCAAGCCGGGAGGGGTGGCTGCCCTAGGGGAGGCGCCCCCACCTCTCCAAGTTACATGAGATGGGGTGGGAGGGGCGCTCGGCCCCTTAGTGGGCTGATGTGCCCCCTCCCCTTGGCCCATAAGGCCCCCCAACACTTGTCGGGGCCTCCGAAACCCCTTTCGGACACGCTGGTCGTCACCCGGTACTCCCGGAACAATTCCGGACTCCAATACCATTCATCCAATATATCGATCTTCACCTCCGGACCATTCCGGAACTCCTCGTCATGTCCGGGACTCCAAAAAACCTTCAGTAACCACATACTATTTCCCATAACAACTCTAGCGTCATCGAACCTTAAGTGTGTAGACCCTACGGGTTCGGGAACCATGCAGACATGACCGAGACATCTCTCTGGCCAATAACCAATAGCGGGATTTGGATACCCATATTGGCTCCCACATGTTCCACGATGATCTCATCGGATGAACCACGATGTCGGGGATTCAATCAATCCCGTATACAATTCCCTTTGTCTATCGGTATGTTACTTGCCCGAGATTCGATCATCGGTATCCCCATACCTCGTTCAATCTCGTTACTGGCAAGTCTCTTTACTCGTTCCATAACACATGATCCCGTGGCTAACTCCTTGGTCACATTGAGCTCATTATGATGATGCATTACCGAGTGGACCCAGAGATACCTCTCCGTCATACGGAGTGACAAATCCCAGTCTCGATTCGTGCCAACCCAACAGACACTTTCGGAGATACCTGTAGTGCACCTTCATAGCCACCCAGTTACGTTGTGACGTTTGGTACACCCAAAGCATTCCTATGGTATCCGGGAGTTGGACAATCTCATGGTCTAAGGAAATGATAACTGACATTAGGAAAGCTTTACCAAACGAACTACATGATCTTGTGATACGCTTAAGATTGGGTCTTGTCCATCACATCATTCTCCTAATGATGTGATCCCGTTATCAATGACATCCAATGTCCATGGTCAGGAAACCATGACCATCTATTGATCAACGAGCTAGTCAACTAGAGGCTTACTAGGGACATATTACGATCTATGTATTCACACATGTATTATGGTTTCCGGTTAATACAATTATAGCATGAACAATAGACAATTATCATGAATGAGGAAATATAATAATAACCATTTTATTATTGCCTCTAGGGCATATTTCCAACAGTCTCCCACTTGCACTAGAGTCAATAATCTAGTTCACATCATTATGTGATTAACACTCATAGTTCACATCGCCATGTGACTAACACCCGAAGAGTTTACTAGAGTCAATACTCTAGTTCACATCGCCATGTGATTAACACCCAAGAGTTTACTAGAGTCAATAATATAGTTCACATCACCATGTGATTAACACTCAATGAGTTCTAGGGTTTGATCATGTTATGCTTACAGAGAAGTGTCAGTCAACGGGTCTGCAACATTCAGATCCGTGTGTTCTTCGCAAATCTCGATTTCATATTGTAGATGTTGCTACTATGCTCCACTTGGAGCTATTCCAAATGATTGCTCCACTATATGTATCCGATTTGCTACTCAGAGTCATCTGGATAGGTGTTAAAGCTTGCATCGACGTAACCCTTTACGCCGAACTCTTTATCACCTCCATAACCGAGAAACATTTCCTTATTCCTAAGGACAATTTTGACCGATGTCCAATGATCGACTCCTGGATCACTCTTGTACCCCCTTGCTAGACACGTGGCAAGGCACATCGCGGTACACAACATGGCATATCGTATAGAGCCTATGGCTAAGGCATAGGGGATGACTTTCGTCCTTTTTCTTTCTTCTGCCGTGGTCGAGCTTCAAGTCTTAACTTCACACCAACTCAGGCAAGAACTCCTTCTTTGACTGATCCATCTTGAACTCCTTCAAGATCATGTCAAGGTATATGCTCTCTGAAAGTCTTATCAGGCGTCTTGATCTATCTCTATAGATCTTGATACCCAACATGTAAGCAGTTTTACACAGGTCTTCCTTTGAAAAACTCCATTCAAACAACCCTTTATGCTTTCTAGAAATTCTACATCATTTCCGATCAACAATATGTCATCCATATATACCTATCAGAAATGTTGTAGTGCTCCCACTCACTTTCTTGCAAATACAAGTTTCTTGCAAACTTTGTATAAACCCAAATGCTTTGATCGCCTCATCAAAGCGTATGTTCCAACTCCTAGATGCTTGCTCCTGTCCATAGAAGGATCGCTGGAGTTTGCATACCTTTCAGCATCCTTAGGATTGACAAAAACCTTTTGGTTGCATCACATACAACCTTTCCTCATGGAAACCATCAAGGAAACTTTGTTTTGACATACATCTGCCTAATTTCGTAAATGAAAATGCAGCAACTGCTAACATAGTTATAACAGACTTTAGCATCGCTATGATTGAGAGAGTCTCACCATAGTCAACTCCTTGAACTTGTCAGAAACTTCTTTGAGACAAGTCGAGCTTCACAAATAGTGACATTACCATCAGTGTCTGTCTTCTTCTTAAAGATCCATTTATTCTCAATGGCTTGCCATTCATCGGGCAAGTCCACCAAAGTCCATACTTTGTTCTCATACATGGATCCTATCTCGGATTTCATGGCTTCTAGACATTTGTTGGAATTCGGGCCCACCATCGCTTCTTCATAGCTCATAGGTTCATCATTGTCCAACAACATGACCTTTAAGATAGGGTTACCACTGAGAAGTTGTACACACCCTTGTCGACCTACAATGTTTGATAATAATTTGATCTGAAGCTTCATGATCATCATCATTAGCTTTAACCTCAACTGACGTAAGTGCCACAGAAACATCTTTCTGTGTTGCGCTACTCTCTAGTTGAAGTGAAGGTTCAACAACCTCATCAAGTTCTATCTTCCTCCCACTCAATTCTTTCGAGAGAAACTCTTTCTCGAGAAATAACCTGTTCTCAGCGACAAACACTTTGCCCTCAGATCTGAGATAGAAGGTATACCCAATCGTCTTGTTTGGGTATTCTATGAAGATACAATTTTCCGCTTTGGGTTCGAGCTTTTCCGACCGAAGCCTATCGACATAAGCATCGTAGCCCCAAACCTTAAGAAACAACAACTTTGGTTTCTTGCCAAACCATAGCTCATACGGTGTCGTCTCCACGGACTTAGATGTTGCCCTATTTAAAGTGAATGTAATTGTATTTAATGCATAACCCCCCAAAATAGCGGTAGATTGGTAAGAGACATCATACAATATCCAATAAGGTTCAATTACGACATTCGGACACACCATCATGCTATGGTGTTCCAGGCGGTGTCAACTGTGAAACGATTCCACCTTGTCTTTAGTGATTGCCAAACTCATAACTCAGATACTTTCCCTTTGATCAGATCGAAGGAACTTGATCTTCTTGTTACGATGATTCTCAACTTAGCTCTGAAATTGCTTGAACTTTTCAAACATTTCATACTTATGCTTCATTAAGTAAATATACCCATATCTACTCAATTCATCGGTGAAGGTGAGAAAATAACGATATCCACCACGCGCGTCAACACTCATCGGACCGCACACATTAGCATGTATGATTTCCAACAAGTCACTTGCCCGTTCCATTGTTCCAAAGAATGGGGTTTTAGTCATCTTGCCAAAGAGGCATGGATCGCATGTGTCAAGTGATTCAAAATCAAGTGACTTCAAAAGTCCATTAGCATGGAGGTTCTTTCATGCGCTTTACACCAATATGACCTAAGCGGCAGTGCCACATGAAAGTGGTACTATCATTATCAACTCTACATCTTTTGGCATCAATGTTATGAACATGTGTATAACTACGACTAGGATTCAATAAACCATTCACATTGGATGCATGACCATAGAAGGTATTATTCATGTAAACAAAATAACCATTATTCTCTGACTTAAATGAATAACCGTATTGCAATAAACATGATCTAATCATGTTCATGCTCAACGTAGACACCAATGCAAACAACATTTATCTAGGTTCAACACTAATCCCTAAGGTAGAGGGAGCGTGAGATGGTGATCACATCAACCTTGGAAACACTTCCAACACACATCGTCACCTCGCCCTTAGCTAGTCTCCGTTAATTCCGTAGCTTTTGTTTTGAGTTACCAATATTAGCAACTGAACCGGTATCTAATACCCAGGTGCTACTAGGAGTACTAGTAAGGTACACATCAATGACACACATATATCAAATATACTTTTGTTGAGGTTGACAGCCTTCTTATCTACCAAGTATTTGAGGCAGTTCCGCTACCAGTGACCGTTCCCCTAATTGAAGCACTTTGTCTCCGGTTTGGGTTCTTGGGTTTCTTCACTGGAGCGGCAACTGGCTTGCCATTCAAGAAGTTTCCCTTCTTGCCCTTGCCCTTCTTTGAAACCAGTGCTCTTGTTAACCATCAACACTTGATGCTCCTTCTTGATTTCTACCTTTACGGCCTTAAGCATGATGAACAACTCCAAAATTATCTTCCCTTGCATGTTATAGTTCATCACGAAACTCTAGTAGCTTGGTGATAGCGACTGGAGAACTTTTGTCAATCACTCTCTTATCTGGAAGATTAACAACCACTTGATTCAAGTGATTGAAGTACCCAGACATTCTGAGCACATGCTCACTGGCTGAGCTATTCTCCTCCATCTTGTAGGCAAAGGTCTTGTCAGAGGTCTCAAACCTCTCAACACGGGCATGAGCCTGAAACACCAATTTCAGCTCTTGGAACATCTTATATGTTCCATGGCGTTCAAAACACTTTTGGAGCCCTGACTCTAAGCCGTAAAGCATGGCGCACTAAACTATCAGGTAGTCATCAGAACGTGTCTGCCAGATGTTCACAACATCCACAGACGACGCCAGAGGGGTTGGCACATCGAGCGGTGCATCAAGGACAGAAGCCTTCTGTGTAGCAGTGAGGACAATCCTCAGACTACGACCCTAGTCCGCACAATTGCTTACAATATCTTTCAACTTAGTATTTCTCTAGGAACGTGTTAAAACAGGGAGCTAACACGCGAGCTATTAATCCACAACATAATTTACAAAGACAATTTAGACTATGTTCATGATAATTAAGTTCATCTAATCAAATTATTCAATGAACTCCCACTCAGATAGACATCCCCATATAAGTGATACATGATCCGAATCGACTAGTCCGTGTCCGATCATCACGTGAGACGGACTAGTCATCAACAGTGAACATCTCCATGTTGATCGCATCTACTATACGACTCATGTTCGACCTTTCGGTCTCTTGTGTTCCGAGGCCATGTCTGTACATGCTAGGCTCGTCAAGTCAACCTAAGTGTTTCGCATGTGTAAATCTGGCTTACACCCATTGTATGCGAACGTTAGAATCTATCACACCCGATCATCACGTGGTGCTTCGAAACAACGAACCTTCGCAATGGTGCATAGTTAGGGGGAACACTTTCTTGAAATTTTGTGAGGGATCATCTTATTTATGCTACCGTCGTTCTAAGCAAATAAGATGCAAACATGATAAACATCACATGCAAATTATAAAGTGACATGATATGGCCAATATCATCTTGCGCCTTTGATCTCCATCTTCAAGGCGCGGCATGAACACCATCGTCACCGGCATGACACCATGATCTCCATCATCGTGTCTTCATGAAGTTGCCTCGTCAACTATTACTTCTACTACTATGGCTAACGGTACGGTGAGCAATAAAGTAAAGTTATTACATGGCGTTTTCATTGACACGCAGGTCATAAATAAATTAAGACAACTCCTATGGCTCCTGCCGGTTGTCATACTCATCGACATGCAAGTCGTGATTCCTATTACAAGAACATGATCAATCTCATACATCACATATATCATTCATCGCATCCTTTTGGCCATATCACATCACATAGCATACCCTGCAAAAACAAGTTAGACGTCCTCTAATTGTTGTTGCATGTTTTACGTGGCTGCTATGGGTTAGCAAGAACGTTTCTTACCTACGCAAAACCACAACGGTGATATGCCAATTGCTATTTACCCTTCATAAGGACCCTCCTCATCGAATCTAATCCGACTAAAGTGGGAGAGACAGACACCCGCTAGCCACCTTATGCATCAAGTGCATGTCAGCCGGTGGAACCAGTCTCACATAAGAGTACGTGTAAGGTCGGTCCGGGCCGCTTCATCCCACAATGCCGCCGAATCAAGATAAGACTAGTAACGGTAAGCAAATTGAACAAATCATCACCCATAACTACTTGTGTTCTACTCGTGCATAGAATCTATGCATAAACCTGGCTCTGATGCCACTGTTGGGGAACGTAGGAATAATTCAAAAAAAATTCCTACATGTCACCAAGATCTATCTAGTAGATACTAGCAACGAGAGAGAGGGAGTGCATCTTCATACCCTTGAAGATCTCTAAGCGGAAGCGTTACAAGAACGCGGTTGGTGGAGTCGTACACGCAGCGATTCGGATCGCGGTTGATTCCAATCTAAGCGTCGAACAACGGTGCCTCCGTGTTCAACACACGTAGAGCCCGGGGATGTATCCTACTTCTTGATCCAGCAAGGGGAGAGGAGAAGTTGAGGGAGAACTCCGACAGCACGACGGCGTGGTGGTGATGGAGCTCGTGGTTCTCCGGCAGGGCTTCGCCAAGCGCTACGGAGGAGGAGGAGGTGTAGGAGAGGGGAAGGGGCTGCGCCAGGGGAAGGGTGCAGCTGCCCTCTCTCTCCCTCACTATATATAGGGGGAAGGGGGTGGAGGAGGCGCCCTAGGGTTCCCTAGGGGAGGGGCGGCGGCCACAGGGGAAAACCTAGATGGGTTTGGGCGCCCCCACCCCTAGGAAACTTGCCCCCCAAGCCAGGAGGGGTGGCTGCCCTAGGGGAGGCGCCCCCACCTCTCCAAGTTACATGATATGGGGTGGGAGGGGCGCTCGGCCCCTTAGTGGGCTGATGTGCCCCCTCCACTTGGCCCATAAGGCCCCCCAACACTTGTCGGGGCCTCCGAAACCCCTTTCGGACACGCTGGTCGTCACCCGGTACTCCCGGAACAATTCCGGACTCCAATACCCTTCGTCCAATATATCGATCTTCACCTCCGGACCATTCCGGAACTCCTCTTCACGTCCGGGATCTCATCCGGGACTCCGAACAACCTTCGGTAACCACATACTATTTCCCATAACAACTCTAGTGTCATCGAACCTTAAGTGTGTAGACCCTACGAGTTCGGGAACCATGCAGACATGACCGAGACATCTCTCCGGCCAATAACCAATAGCGGCATCTGGATACCCATATTGGCTCCCACATGTTCCATGATGATCTCATCGGATGAACCACGATGTCGGGGATTCAATCAATCCCGTATACAATTCCCTTTGTCTATCGGTATGTTACTTGCCTGAGATTCGATCGTCGGTATCCCCATACCTCCAATCTCGTTACTGGCAAGTCTCTTTACTCGTTCCATAACGCATGATCCCGTGGCTAACTCCTTGGTCACATTGAGCTCATTATGATGATGCATTACCGAGTGGGCCCAGAGATACCTCTCCGTCATACGGAGTGACAAATCCCAGTCTCGATTCATGCCACCCAACAGACACTTTCGGAGATACCTGTAGTGCACCTTTATAGACACCCAGTTACGTTGTGACGTTTGGTACACCCAAAGCATTCCTATGGTATCTGGGAGTTGCACAATCTCATGGTCTAAGGAAATGATAATTGACATCAGGAAAGCTTTAGCAAACGAACTGCACGATCTTGTGCTACACTTAAGATTGGGTCTTGTCCGTCACATCATTCTCCTAATGATGTGATCCCGTTATCAATGACATCCAATGTCCATGGTCAGGAAACCACGACCATCTATTGATCAACGAGCTAGTCAACTAGAGGCTTACTAGGGACATATTACGATCTATGTATTCACACATGTATTATGGTTTCCGGTTAATACAATTATAGCATGAACAATAGACAATTATCATGAATGAGGAAATATAATAATAACCATTTTATTATTGCCTCTAGGGCATATTTCCAACAGTCCTCAACTAGTCTTTGTTTATTTTGCAACTCCCGTTTCGAGTTACCACTCTTAGCAACTAAACTAGTATCAAATACCGAGGGGTTTGCTATAAACACTAGTAAAGTACACATCAATAACATGTGTATCAAATATACCTTTGTTCACTTTGCCATCCTTCTTATCCGCCAAGTATCTAGGGCAGTTCCACTTTCAGTGACCATTTCCTTTGCAGTAGAAGCACTCAGTTTCAGGCTTGGGTCTAGCTTTGGGCTTCTTCATGGGAGTGGCAACTTGCTTGCCATTCTTCTTGAAGTTCCCTTTCTTTCCCTTGCCCTTTTACTTGAAACTAGTGGTCTTGTCAACCATCAACACTTGATGCTTTTTCTTGATTTCTACCTTTGCCGATTTCAGCATCGCGAAGAGCTTGGGAATTGTTTCCGTTATCCCTTGCATATTATAGTTCATCACAAGTTCTAGTAACTTGGTGATAGTGACTAGAGAGCTTTGTCAATTACTATCTCATCTGCAAGATTAACTCCCACTTGATTCAAGCAATTGTAGTATCCAGACAATCTGAGCACATGCTGACTGGTTGAGCTATTCTCCTCCATCTTGTAGGCAAAGTACTGTCAGAGGTCTCATACCTCTTGACACGGGCATGAGTATGAAATACCAATTTCAACTCATGGAACATCTTAATGGGGAACATAGTAATTTCAAAAGAATTCCTACGCACGAGCAGGATCATGGTGATGCATAGCAACGACAGGGGAGAGTGTTGTCTACGTACCCTCGTAGACCGTTTGCGGAAGCGTTATATCAACGCGGTTGATGTAGTCGTACGTCTTCACGATCCGACCGATCCAAGTACCGAAAGCACGGCACCACCGAGTTCTGCACATGTTTGGCTCGGTGACGTCCTCGCCTTCTCGATCCAGCAAGAGGGGCGAAGTAGTAAATGATTTTCAGCAGCACGACGGCGTGGTGACGGTGTTGGTGAAGAACAATCTTCACAGGGATTCACCTAAGCACTACGAAAACTATGACGGAGGATAAACTAGAGGGGACGGGGTTGCCGGCACATGGCTTGGTGTTTCTTGATGTGTCTTTGGTGCTAGCCCTGCCCCTCTATTTATATGTTGAGCCCTGGGGTCGAAACTTGGAGCAAAAGCCTCCTCAAAGTCGGTTTTGCCCGAAAGGCAAGAGTCCCACTCGGACTCCAGGACCAAACGCCACAATCCTTGGCGTCTGGCACAGATGCCATGGGCCTCGGCGTCTGGCCCAGGGCCAGACGCCAGGGTCTCCGGCGTTTGGCCCCTGGCCTCCGTGAAACTCCTTTTGCACCGATTTATAGCCCCATGGGCCTGACCCCTTGGCCAAACCATATCATCCAATATATGAATCTTTACCTCCGGACCATTCCGGAGCTCCTCGTCATGTCCGTGATCTCATCCTGTACTCCGAACAACATTTGGTCACCAACATACATAACTCATATAATACTATATCCTCAACGAACGTTAAGCGTGCGGACCCTACAGGTTCGAGAACTATGTAGATATGACCGAGACACCTCTCTGGTTAATAACCAATAGCGGGACCTGGATGCCCATATTGGCTCCTACATATTCTACGAAGATCTTTATCGGTCAGACCGCATAACAACATACGGTGTTCCCTTTGTCATCGGTATGTTACTTGCCCGAGATTCGATCGTCGGTATCTCAATACCTAGTTCAATCTCGTTACCGGCAAATCTCTTTACTCGTTCCATAATACATCATATGCAACTAACTCATTAGTTGCAATGCTTGCAAGGATTATAGTGATGTGCATTACCGAGTGGGCCCAGAGATACCTCTCCGACAACCGGAGTGACAAATCCTAATCTCGAAATACGCCAACCCAACAAGTACCTTCGGAGACACCTGTAGAGCACCTTTATAATCACCCAGTTACGTTGTGACGTTTGGTGGCACACAAAGTGTTCCTCCGGTAAACGGGAGTTGCATAATCTCATAGTCATAGGAACATGTATAAGTAAGGAAGAAAGCAATAGCAACAAACTAAACGATCAAGTGCTAAGCTAACGGAATGGGTCGAGTCAATCACATCATTCTCCTAATGATGTGATCCCGTTAATCAAATGACAACTCATGTCTATGGTTAGGAAACATAACCATCTTTGATCAACGAGCTAGTCAAGTAGAGGCATACTAGTGACACTCTGTTTGTCTATGTATTCACACATGTATTATGTTTCTGGTTAATACAATTCTAGCATGAATAATAAAAATTTATCATGATATAAGGAAATAAATAATGACTTTATTATTGCCTCTAGGGCATATTTCCTTTAGTCTCCCACTTGCACTACAGTCAATAATCTAGATTACATCGCCATGTGATTTAACACTAATAGTTCACATTACCATGTGATTAACACCCATAGTTCACATCGCCATGTGACCAACACTCAAAGGGTTTACTAGAGTCAGTAATCTAGTTCACATCGCCATGTGATTAACACCCAAAGAGTACTAAGGTGTGATCATGTTTTGCTTGTGAGAGAAGTTTAGTCAACGGGCCTGCCACATTCAGATCCGTATGTATTTTGCAAATGTCTATGTCCACAATGCTCTGCACGGAGCTACTCTAGCTAATTGCTCCCACTATGAATATGTATCTAGATCGAGACTTAGAGTCATCCAGATCGGTGTCAAAGCTTGAATCGACGTAACTCTTTACGACGAACCTTTTCTCACCTCCATAATCGAGAAACATATCTTTATTCCACTAAGGATAATTTTGACCGATGTCCAGTGATCTACTCCTAGATCACTATTGTACTCCCTTGCCAAAAACAGTGTAGGGTATACAATAGATCTGGTACACAGCATGGCATACTTTATAGAACCTATGGCTGAGGCATAGGGAATGACTTTCATTCTCTTTCTATCTTCTGCCGTGGTCGGGCTTTGATTCTTACTCAATTTCACACCTTGTAACACAGGCAAGAACTCTTTGTTTGACTGTTCCATTTTGAACTACTTCAAAATCTTGTCAAGGTATGTACTCATTGGAAAAACTTATCAAACGTCTTGATCTATCTCTATAGATCTTGATGCTTAATATGTAAGCAGCTTCACCGAGGTCTTTCTTTGAAAAACTCGTTTCAAACACTCCTTTATGCTTTGCAGAATAATTCTACATTATTTCCGATCAACAATATGTCATTCACATATACTTATCAGAAATGTTGTAGTGCTCCCACTCACTTTCTTGTAAATGCAGGCTTCACCGCAAGTCTGTATAAAACTATATTCTTTGACCAACTTATCAAAGTGTATATTCCAACTCCGAGATGCTTGCACCAGTCCATAGATGGATCGCTGGAGCTTGCATATTTTGTTAGCACTTTTAGGATTGACAAAACCTTCTGGTTGCATCATATACAACTCTTCTTTAATAAATCCATTAAAGAATGCAGTTTTGTTTATCCATTTGCCAGATTTCATAAAATGCGGCAATTGCTAACATGATTCGGACAGACTTAAGCATAGATACGAGTGAGAAACTCTCATCGTAGTCAACACCTTGAACTTGTCGAAAACCTTTTACGACAATTCTAGCTTTGTAGATAGTAACACTACTATCAGCGCCCGTATTTCTCTTGAAGATCCATTTAATCTCAATGGCTCGCCGATCACTGGGCAAGTCAATCAAAGTCCATACTTTGTTCTCATACATGGATCTCATCTCAGATTTCATGGCCTCAAGCCATTTTGTTACGATGATTCTCCACTTCACTCTCAAATTCTTTGAACTTTTCAAATGTTTCAGACTTGTGTTTCATCAAGTAGATATACTCATATCTGCTCAAATCATCTGTGAAGATCAGAAAATAATGATACCTGCCGCGAGCCTCAATATTCATCGGACCACATACATCAGTATGTATGATTTCCAACAAATCTTTTGCTCGCTCCATTGTTCCGGAGAACGGAGTCTTAGTCATCTTGCCCATGAGGCATGGTTCGCAAGCATTAACTGATTCATAATCAAGTGATTCCAAAAGCCCATCAGCATGGATTTTCTTCATGTGCTTTACACCAATATGACCTAAATGGCAGTGCCACAAATAAGTTGCACTATCATTATTAACTTTGCATCTTTTGGCTTCAATATTATAAAAATGTGTATCACCATGATCGAGATCCAACAAACCATTTTTATTGGGTGTATGACCATAGAAGGTTTTATTCATGTAAACAGAACAACAGTTATTCTCTAACTTACATGAATAACCGTATTGCAATAAACATGATCCAATCATATTCATGCTCAATGTAAACACTAAATAACATTTATTTTAGGTTTAACACTAATCCCGAAAGTATAGGGAGTGTGCGATGATGATCATATCAATCTTGGAACCATTTCCAATACACATCGTCACTTCACCCTTAACTAGTCTCTGTTCATTCTGCAACTCCTGTTTCGAGTTACTATTCTTAGCAACTGAACTAGTATCAAATACTGAGGGGTTGCTATAAACACTAGTAAAGTACACATTAATAACATGTATATCAAATATACCTATGTTCACTTTGCCATCCTTCTTATCCGCCAATTACTTGGGGTAGTTCCGCTTCCAGTGACCAGTCCCTTTGCAGTAGAAGCACTCAATTTCAGGCTTAGGTCCAGACTTGGGTTTTTCACTTGAGCAGCAACTTGCTTGTCGTTCTTCTTGAAGTTCTCCTTTCTTCCCTTTGTCCCTTTACTTGAAACTAGTGGTTTTGTTTACCATCAACACTTGATGCTTTTCTTGATTTCTACCTTCGTCGATTTCAGCATCACAAAGAGCTTGGGAATCGTTTCCGTTATCCCTTGCATATTATAGTTCATCACGAAGTTCTACTAACTTGGTGATGGTGACTAGAGAATTCTGTCAATCACTATTTTATCTGGAAGATTAACTCCCACTTGATTCAAGCGATTGTAGTACCCAGACAATCTGAGCACATGCTCACTGCTTGAGCTATTCTCCTCCATATTTTATCTATAGAACTTGTTGGAGACTTCATATCTCTCAACTCGGGTATTTGCTTGAAATATAAACTTCAACTTCTGGAACATCTCATATGGTCCATGATGTTCAAAACGTCTTTGAAGTCCCGATTCTAAGCCGTTTAAGCATGGTGCACTAAACTATCAAGTAGTCATCATATTGAGCTAGCCAAGCGTTCATAACATCTGCATCTGCTCCTGCAATAGGTTTGTCACCTAGCGGTGCATCAAGGACATAATTCTTCTATGCAGCAATGAGGATAAACCTCAGATCACGGATCCAATCCGCATCATTGCTACTAACATCTTTCAACTTAGTTTTCTCTAGGAACATATCAAAAATAAAACATGGGAGCTAAACGCGAGCTATTGATCTACAACATAGATATGCTAATACTACCAGGACTAAGTTCATGATAAATTTAAGTTCAATTAATCATATTACTTAAGAACTCCCACTTAGATAGACATCCCTCTAATCCTCTAAGTGATCACGTGATCCATATCAACTAAACCATGTCCGATCATCACGTGAGATGGAGTAGTTTCAATGGTGAACATCACTATGTTGATCATATCTACTATATGATTCATGCTCGACCTTTCGGTCTCAGTGTTCCGAGGCCATATCTGTTATATGCTAGGCTCATCAAGTTTAACCTGAGTATTCCGCGTGTGTAACTGTTTTGCACCCGTTGTATTTGAACGTAGAGCCTATCACACCCGATCATCACGTGGTGTCTCAGCACGAAGAACTTTCGCAATAGTGCATACTCAGGGAGAACACTTGTACCTTGATAATTAGTGAGAGATCATCTTATAAAGCTACCGTCTAACTAAGCAAAATAAGATGTATAAAAGATAAACATCACATGCAATCAAAATATGTGACATGATACGGCCATCATCATCTTGTGCCTTTGATCTCCATCTCCAAAGCATCGTCATGATTTCCATCGTCACCGGCATGACACCATGATCTCCATCATCTTGATCTATATCAATGTGTTGTCACATGGTCGTCTCACCAACAATTGCTCTTGCAACTATTGCTATCGCATAGCGATAAAGTAAAGCAATTATTTGGCACTTGCATCTTATGCAATAGAGAGACAATCATAATGCTTTTGCCAGTTGCCGATAACTTCACAAAACATGATCATCTTATACAACAACTTATATCTCATCACGTCTTGACCATATCACATCACAACATGCCCTACAAAAACAAGTTAGACGTCCTCTACTTTGTTGTTGCAAGTTTTACGTGGCTGCTACGGGCTGAGCAAGAACCGTTCTTACCTACGCATCAAAACCACAACGATAGTTTGTCAAGTTGGTGTTGTTTTAACCTTCGCAAGGACCAGGCGTAGACACACTCGGTTCAACTAAAGTTGGAGAAACTGACACCCGCTAGTCACCTGTGTGCATAGCACGGCGGTAAAACCAGTCTCGCGTAAGCGTACGCGTAATGTCGGTCCGGGCCACTTCATCCAACAATACCGCGGAACCAAAGTATGACATGCTGGTAAGCAGTATGACTTATATCGCCCACAACTCACTTGTGTTCTACTCGTGCATATGACATCTACACATAAAACCAGGCACGGATGCCACTAATGGGGAACGTAGTAATTTCAAAAAAATTCCTACGCACAAGCAGGATCATGGTGATGCATAGCAACGAGAGGGGAGAGTGTTGTCTACGTACCCCCGTAGACTGTTCGCGGAAGCGTTATATCAACACGGTTGATTTAGTCGTACGTCTTCACGATCCGACCGATCCAAGTACCGAAAGCACGGCACCTCCGAGTTCTGCACACGTTCGGCTCGGTGACGTCCTCGCCTTCTCGATCCAGCAAGAGGGGCGAAGTAGTAAATGAGTTCCGGAAGCACGACGGCGTGGTGACGGTGTTGGTGAAGAACAATTTTCACAGGGCTTCGCCTAAGCACTACGAAAATTATGACGGAGGATAAACTAGAGGGGACGGGGTTTCCGGCACATGGCTTGGTGTTTCTTGATGTGTCTTTGGTGCTAGCCCTGCCCCTCTATTTATATGTTGAGCCCTGGGGTCGAAACTTGGAGCAAAAGCCTCCTCAAAGTCGATTTTGCCCGAAAGGCAAGAGTCCCACTCGGACTCCAGGACCAAACACCACAATCCTAGGCGTCTGGCACAGATGCCATGGGCCTCGGCGTCTGGCCCAGGGCCAGACGCCAGGGTCTCCGGCGTTTGGCCCCCCGGCCTCCGTGAAACTCCTTTTGCACCGACTTATAGCCCCATGGGCCTGACCCCTTGGCCAAACCATATCATCCAATATATGAATCTTTACCTCCGGACCATTCTGGAGGTCCTCGTCATGTCCGTGATCTCATCCGGTACTCCGAACAACATTCAGTCACCAACATACATAACTCATATAATACTATATCGTCAACGAACGTTAAGCGTGCGAACCCTACAGGTTCGAGAACTATGTAGACATGACCGAGACACCTCTCTGGTTAATAACCAATAGCAGGACCTGGATGCCCATATTGGATCCTACATATTCTACGAAGATCTTTATCGGTCAGACCGCATAACAACATACGTTGTTCCCTTTGTCATCGGTATGTTACTTGCCCGAGATTCGATCGTCGGTATCTCAATACCTAGTTCAATCTTGTTACCGGCAAATCTCTTTACTCGTTCCGTAATACATCATCTGCAACTAACTCATTAGTTGCAATGCTTGCAAGGCTTATAGTGATGTGCATTACCGAGTGGGCCCAGAGATACCTCTCCGACAACCGGAGTGACAAATCCTAATCTCGAAATATGCCAACCCAACAAGTACCTTCGGAGACACCTGTAGAGCACCTTTATAATCACCCAGTTACGTTGTGACGTTTGGTGGCACACAAAGTGTTCCTCCGGTAAACGGGAGTTGCATAATCTCATAGTCATAGGAACATGTATAAGTCATGAAGAAAGCAATAGCAACAAACTAAACGATCAAGTGATAAGCTAACGGAATGGGTCAAGTCAATCACATCATTCTCCTAATGATGTGATACCGTTAATCAAATGACAACTCATGTCTATGGTTAGGAAACATAACCATCTTTGATCAACGAGCTAGTCAAGTAGAGGCATACTAGTGACACTCTGTTTGTCTATGTATTCACACATGTATTATGTTTCCGGTTAATACAATTCTAGCATGAATAATAAACATTTATCATGATATAAGGAAATAAATAATAACTTTATTATTGCCTCTAGGGAATATTTCCTTCACATCTTATATGCTCCATGGCATTCAAAACGTTTTTGAAGTCCCGTTTCTAAGCGGTAAAGCATGGTGCACTAAACTATCAAGTAGTCATCATACCGAGCTTGTCAAACGTTCATAACGTCTACATCTTCTCCTGCAATAGGTCTGTCACCTAGCGATGCATCAAGGACATAATTCTTCTATGCAAGAATGAGGATAATCCTCAGATCACGGACCTAGTCCGCATCATTGCTACTATCATCTTTCAACATAGTTTTTCTCTAGGAACATATCAAAAATAGACGGGGAGCTACATCGCGAGCTGTTGATCTACAACATAGTTATGCAAATACTACCAGGACTAAGTTCATGATAAATTAAAGTTCAATTGATCATATTACTTAAGAACTCCCACTTAGATAGACATCCCTCTAGTCATCTAAATGATCGTGTGATCCAAATCAACTAAACCATGTCCGATCATCACGTGAGATGGAGTAGTTTTCAATGGTGAACATCACTATGTTGATCATATCTACTATATGATTCACGCTCGACCTCTCGGTCTCCAGTGTTCCAAGGCCATATCTGCATATGCTAGGCTCGTCAAGTTTAACCCGAGTATTCTGCGTGTGCAAAACTAGCTTGCACCTGTTGTATGTGAACGTAGAGTTTATCACACCCGATCATCACATGGTGTCTCGGCATGAAGAACTGTCGCAATGGTGCATCTCAGGGAGAACACTTATACCTTGAAATTTAGTGAGGGATCATCTTATAATGCTACCGACGTACTAAGCAAAATAAGATGAATAAAAGATAAACATCACATGCAATCAAAATATGTGACATGATATGGCCATCATCATCTTGTGCATTTGATCTTCATCTCCAAAGTACTGTCATGATCTCCATCATCACCGGCATGACACCATGATCTCCATCATCTTGATCTCTATCAACGTGTCGTCACATGGTCGTCTCGCCAACTATTTCTTTTGCAACTATTGCTATGTATAGTGATAAAGTAAAGCAATTATATCGCGCTTGCATCTTATGCAATAAAGAGACAACCATAAGGCTCCTGCCAGTTGCCGGTAACTTCAACAAAACATGATCATCTCATACAACAAATTATATCTCATCACGTCTTGACCATATCATATCACAACATGCCCTGCAAAAGCAAGTTAGACGTCCTCTACTTTGTTGTTGCAAGTTTTACGTGGCTGCTACGAGCTGAGCAAGAACCGTTCTTACCTACGCATCAGAAAACCACAACGCGGTATGGTGATTGCTTTTTGATCTTCAGAAAGAACCCTGTTCATTGAATCCGATTCAACTAAAGTTGGAGAAACTGTCACCCACCAGCCACCTGTGTGCGAAGCACGTTGGTAGAACCAGTCTCGCGTAAGCGTACGCGTAATGTCGATCTGAGCCGCTTCATCCAACAATACTGTTGAATCAAGAATCAACTAGTGATAGCAAGCAATATTTATATACCCACGCTCACAACTCCTTTGTGTTCTACTTGTGCATATAACATCTATGCATAGAACTGGCTCAGATGCCACTGTTGGGGAACGTAGTAATTTCAAAAATTTCCTACGCACACGCAAGATCATGGTGATGCATAGGTACAAGAGGGGAGAGTGTTGTCTACGAACCCTCGTAGACCGTAAGCGGAAGCATTATGACAACGCGGTTGATGTAGTCGTACGTCTTCACGATCGACCGATCCTAGTACCGAAAGTATGGCACCTCCGCGATCTGCACACGTTCGGCTCGATGACATCCCATGAACTCTCGATCCAGCTGAGTGTCGAGGGAGAGCTTTGTCAGCACGACAGTGTGATGACGGTGATGATGGTGCTACCATCACAGGGCCGTCGCCTAAGCACTACGATGATATGACTGAGGTGGATTATGGTGGAGGGGGCACCGCACACGGCTAAGGGATCAATGATCAACTTGTGTGTCTATGGGTGCCCCCTGGCCACGTATATAAATGATGGAGGGAGGAGGAGGCCGGCCCTCATAATGCACGCCCAAAGTGTGGAGTCCTACTAGGACTCCCTAGTCCTAGTAGGATTCCACCTCCCATATGGAATAGGAAAAAGGGAAGGGAGAAGGAGAGGGAAGGAAGGGGACGCCCCCTTTCCCTAGTCCAATTCGGACCAGTCCGTGGGGAAGGGGCGCGGCCACCCTTGAGGCCTTTCTCTCCTTTCCTGTATGGCCCATTAAGGCCCAATACGAATTCCCGTAACCCTCTGGTACTCCGAAAAATAACCGAATCACTCAAAACCTTTCCGATGTCCGAATATAGCCTTCCAATATATCGATCCTTATGTCTCGACCATTTCGAGACTCCTCGTTATGTCCCCGATCTCATCCGGGACTCCAAACTACCTTCGGTACATCAAAACACATAAACTCATAATACCGATCGTCATCAAACGTTAAGCGTGCGGACCCTACAGGTTCGAGAACTATGTAGACATGACCGAGACATGTCTCCGGTCAATTGCCAATAGCGGAACCTGGCTGTTTATATTGGCTCCCACATATTCTACGAAGATCTTTATCGATCAAACTGCATAACGATATACGTTGTTCCCTTTGTCATCGGTATGTTACTTGCCCAAGATTCGATCGTCTGTATCTCAATACCTAGTTCAATCTCGTTACCGGCAAGTCTCTTTACTCGTTCCGTAATGCATCATCCTGCAACTAACTCATTAATCACATTGCTTGCAAGGCTTATATTGATGTGCAATACCGAGAGGGCCCAGAGATACCTCTCCGACAATCGGAGTGACAAATCCTAATCTCGATCTATGCCAACTCAACAAACACCATCGGAGACACCTGTAGAGCACCTTTATAATCACCCAGTTACATTGTGACGTTTGGTAGCACACAAAGTGTTCCTCCGGTATTCAGGAGTTGCATAATCTCATAGTCTGAGGAACATGTATAAGTCATGAAGAAAGCAGTAGCATTGAAACTGTAACGATCATAATGCTAAGCTAACGAATGGGTCTTGTCCATCACATCATTCTCCTAATGATGTGATCCCGCTCGTCAAATGACAACACATGTCTATGGTTAGGAAACATAACCATCTTTGATAAATGAACTAGTCAAGTAGAGGCATACTAGGGACACTTTGTTTGTCTATGTATTCACACATGTACTAAGTTTCCGGTTAATACAATTCTAGCATGAATAATAAACATTTATCATGATATAAGAAAATATAAATAACAACTTTATTATTGCCTCTAGGGCATATTTCCTTCACTGCGTGCGTTTGAACCAGATGTGTGCCGACGCTGGGCTGGAGCTCGTTGCGCCGAGTTTGAGGCCGGGGCGGACTGGGTATGAGGCCCAATTCGTTACCCAGAGGCCATACGCGAGCACCATGGCCCATGGGCCTTTGCATGTGCCGGTGTTGGACTCTGTGTCCTCCCATGCACGTACTACAATCGCGATCAACAAGATCGCTAGGCCGGGGTTTCCTAAACTGCTTCAGGGTCGCGCTAAGAGGATCCCTCTGCTTTGATCGATCGCATCGGTGATCATGGCGAGTCGTGGGAGGGGATTGCCGCCGCCGCACAAACCTGCGCCCCCATCGCAAAAGCCGCCGCCTCCGACGTCGAAGCCTGCCCCGCCACCGCCGGCCAGGGCCGCGCCTCCGCCCAAGGCTGCACCGCCCCTGGCCAAGGCCGCGCCGGTCAAGGCCGCGCCACCGCCCGCTAGGACTGGCCCGTCTCCGTCCGGGCTTCCTTAGCACCGGTCGCCTCAGCCTCCGCAGCATGTCCAGCAACAGCAGCATCAAGTGCAACAGCAGCAGGTGGTGCGGGACGGCCGACCAAGGGCACCGGACGCGGCTTGTCCTATGAGAGGTCGAGGGGCCGACCCTGCCATAGTTGCTGGTGGCGGGTATGCTGGCCGGGATCCTCAGCGTGGGCGTTGGGGCGATGATGGGTACGATGTCTACGGGGAAGGCCAACATCGTGGTTCCTCGTCGACGGGAGGCGGACGTGGGTATGCTTGGCAGAGTGATGGGACCGCAGAAAAACCTTTTTACGGTCCCTCTGGAGGCTTTGTTGAGGGAGTATCTGGCCCAGATTACCGGTAGAAAGGCGGCTATAGAGGTCATCGTGGTGGTCGCGATGGTCGGAACCATTATCGCCAACCTCCACCGCCTGTCGTTGTGGAGCCGACGGTGTCCTCGGAGGTGGTTGTTTCTGGACAGACGCCAGATTTGTTTGGACAGGTTATGGAGGCGGTGACGGCACTGGCTAACGCTGACGTACTTGTGACTGAGCCTGTGCCTATAGGAGCAGCCGGTGCCGCCGACAAGTCTGATGCGGATAAAGCTTCCAAGTGGGCACAAAAAAAGGAAAAGATGTTGTGCTACCGTTGTGGAGAGGGGGCACTTTATTGCTGAGTGCGTGACTGAGTTATGTGATACATGTCTCAAGCCAGCGCATGACACGGGGGAGTGCCCAATTCTACGTGATCAGTTGCCGAGTATTACCATCTATGGAGTCTATTGTGCTGAGCTAATGTTCTTTGAGTCTTCTAGCGCGAGGGAGATACCAGAGGATCCCCTGAGCACAACCACGGGGATTGTAAAGGTCACGAAGGGTGATGTGTCTGAGGCGCAGATTATCACAGGCTCAGTGAGTTAGCTCCAGGTGATTTTCAGTGGGAGCTCTCTCCTCTCGAGGCCAACTCGTATAAGGTTGATTTCCCTACAACAGAGGACTTGGAGCGTCTTCTGAGCGTTGGGTTGTGTAGAGTTCCTGGCACACAGTGCATCCTCGGGTTCCATGAGTGGAAGAGAGTTGAGCCGCAGGGCAAGCCCCTCACTCAGGTTTGGTTGCAATTCTCAGGTGCTCCATCCAAGCCGCTTCAGGATGCTCGGGTTGCTGCTAGCTTGGGGATTCTGGTCGAGAAAACTGAGAAGGTGGACATGGCCTTCACCCGAGCTAATGGGGTGGCCTGATTGTTGGTGAGTGTTCTCGATATCGAGTTCATGCCTAACGTGGTTAAGTGGACTTATAGGGGTCAGGTATTTAACCTTGAGATCGAGTTTGAGGATACAGATCTTTTTGCTGAGGCTTTGGCTGGGACGGATGTGAATATGCATGATAGGAATGATGGATCAGGTCACACGGAAGCGCGAGGGGATGATGTTGGGCATGAGTCATCCAACGGCCCGAGTGCTACATCGCAGACGCCTGGGACTGGGGCTGCTTCTTCGGCTACGGTGCCGATGAACACTCTGAGATTCGGTTCATTCAAGCCAGCTTCTACTCCTCCTAGGTTATGGAGCGGTCGAGTGGAGTCTGATAGCATGCTAGAGTGCACGCTTCCTCCCTTGGATTTTCTTGTGGCTGATGGTCCTGTTGATGGGAGCATGGAGACGTCTGCTCCTCTGATGACGTCGGTCGAGGGGGGGAGGACCGTGGGCAGGTGGCCCCTCGCTCCCCTTCTCCATTGACATCGATCGAGGGGGGAGGATCATGGGTAGGTGGCCCCTCGTCCCCCTTCTCATTCCGATGATTTGCCACAGATGAGGACTACGTCGAAGGTGTCTATGGTGTCGATCGGCGACATGAATGCTTTGGGTGGGGGCCTGGGCAGGAGGCCTCGACCCCCTCCTCTCCTGCAGTGGTAGGGCGAGGGACGCGGCAGGAGGCCTCGGTTCCTTTCTCTCCTGCAGTTATCAGGGCGGCCGCGCCTGCGGTGTCTGCTGGGGGGCGTGGGCAGGTGGCCCAGAGCTCTCCTCCCCCGCAGTTGCTGGTGCCGGTTCCTGCGTCTCTTAGCGCCTCTCTGGGTGATATAGCCTGGCCACGCGTTGGGGGTGGGGCTGGAGGCCTCGTCCCTAACAGGGCCACTCGGGAGGAGGTCATCGTGTTGGGGAACGTTGCAGAAAACAAAAAATTTCCTACGGTTTCACCAAGATCCATCTATGAGTTCATCTATCAATGAGTGATCGGATGCATCTACATACCTTTGTAGATCGCGAGCGGAAGCGTTCAAAGAACGGGGATGAGGTAGTCGAACACGACGTGATCCAAATCACCGGAGATCCTAGCACCGAACGGACGGCACCTCCGCGTTCAACACACGTACGGTCAGCGTAACGTCTCCTTCTTGATCCAGCAAGAGGGAAGGAGAGGTTGAGGAATATGGCTCCAGCAGCAGCACGACGGCGTGGTGGTGATGGAGCTGCAGTACTCCGTCAGGGCTTCGCCAAGCACTATGGAGGAGGAGGAGGTGTTGGAGAGGGAGAGGGAGGCACCAAAGGCGTGGATGAAAAGCCCTCCTTCCCCCACTATATATAGGAGGGCCAAGGGGGGCGCCGGCCCTAGGAGATCCAATCTCCTAGGGGGCGGCGGCCAAGGGAGGTTTCCCTCCCCCCCCCAAGGCACCTAGGAGGTGCCTTCCACTAGTGGGACTCTTCCCTTTTGTGAACCCTAGGCGCATGGGCCTCTTGGGGCTGGTGCCCTTGGCCCATGTAGGCCAAGGCGCACCCCCTACAGCCATGTGGCCCCCCGGGGCAGGTGGCCCCACCCGGTGGACCCCCGGGACCCTTCCGGTGGTCCCGGTACAATATCGATGACCCCAAAACTTGTCCCGATGGCCGAAACAGGACTTCCCATATATAAATCTTTACCTCCGGACCATTCCGGAACTCCTCGTGACGTCCGGGATCTCATCCGGGACTCCGAACAACATTCGGGTTACTGCATATACATATCCCTACAACCCTAGCGTCACCGAACCTTAAGTGTGTAGACCCTACGGGTTCGGGACACATGTAGACATGACCGAGATCGCTCTCCGGTCAATAACCAACAGCGGGATCTGGATACCCATGTTGGCTCCCACATGCTCCTCGATGATCTCATCGGATGAACCACGATGTCGAGGATTCAAGCAACCCCGTATACAATTCCCTTTGTCAATCGGTATGTTACTTGCCCGAGATTCGATCGTCGGTATCCCAATACCTCGTTCAATCTCGTTACCGGCAAGTCACTTTACTCGTACCGTAATGCATGATCCCGTGACCAGACACTTGGTCACTTTGAGCTCATTGTGATGATGCATTACCGAGTGGGCCCAGTGATACCTCTCCGTCATACGGAGTGACAAATCCCAGTCTTGATCCGTGTCAAACCAACAGACACTTTCGGAGATACCCGTAGTATACCTTTATAGTCACCCAGTTACATTGTGACGTTTGGTATACCCAAAGCACTCCTACGGTATCCGGGAGTTACACGATCTCATGGTCTAAGGAAAAGATACTTGACATTGGAAAACTCTAGCAAACGAACTATACGATCTTATGCTATGTTTAGGATTGGGTCTTGTCCATCACATCATTCTCCTAATGATGTGATCCCGTTATCAATGACATCCAATGTCCATAGTCAGGAAACCATGACTATCTGTTGATCAACGAGCTAGTCAACTAGAGGCTTACTAGGGACGTGTTGGTGTCTATTATTCACACATGTATTACGATTTCCGGATAACACAATTATAGCATGAATAAAGACAATTATCATGAACAAGGAAATATAATAATAATGCTTTTATTATTGCCTCTAGGGCATATTTCCAACAGTCTCCCACTTGCACTAGAGTCAATAATCTAGTTACATTGTGATGAATCGAACACCCATGGAATTCTAGTGTTGATCATGTTTTGCTCTAGGGAGAGGTTTAGTCAACGGATCCGCTACATTCAGGTCCGTATGTACTTTACAAATCTCTATGTCTCCATCTTGAACATTTTCACAAATGGAGTTGAAGCGACGCTTGATGTGCCTTGTCTTCTTGTGAAACCTGGGCTCCTTGTCAAGAGCAATAGCTCCAGTGTTGTCACAGAAGAGCTTGATCGGCCCCGACGCATTGGGTATGACTCCTAGGTCGGTGATGAACTCCTTCACCCAAACTGCTTCATGCGCTGCCTCTGAGGCTGCCATGTACTCCGCTTCACATGTATATCCCGCCGCGACGCTCTGCTTGCAACTGCACCAGCTTACTGCCCCACCATTCAAAATATACACGTATCCGGTTTGTGACTTTGAGTCATCCAGATCTGTGTCGAAGCTAGCGTCGACGTAACCCTTTACGACGAGCTCTTCGTCACCTCCATAAACGAGAAACATTTCCTTAGTCCTTTTCAGGTACTTCAGGATATTCTTGACCGCTGTCCAGTGTTCCTTGCCGGGATTACTTTGGTACCTTCCTGCCAAACTTACGGCAAGGTTTACATCAGGTCTGGTACACAGCATGGCATACATAATAGAACCTATGGCTGAGGCATAGGGGATGACGCTCATCTCTTCTATATCTTCTGCCGTGGTCGGACATTGAGCTGAGCTCAATTTCACACCTTGCAACACAGGCAAGAACCCCTTCTTAGACTGATTCATATTGAACTTCTTCAATATCTTATCAAGGTATGTGCTTTGTGAAAGACCTATGAGGCGTCTTGATCTATCTCTATAGATCTTGATGCCTAATATATAAGCAGCTTCTCCAAGGTCCTTCATTGAAAAACTCTTATTCAAGTAGGCCTTGATGTTGTCCAAGAGTTCTATATCATTTCCCATCAAAAGTATGTCATCTACATATAGTATGAGAAATGCTACAGAGCTCCCACTCACTTTCTTGTAAACGCGGGCTTCTCCATAAGTCTGCGTAAACCCAAACGCTTTGATCATCTCATCAAAGTGAATGTTCCAACTCCGAGATGCTTGCACCAGCCCATAAATCGAGCGTTGGAGCTTGCACACCTTGTTAGCATTCTTAGGATCGACAAAACCTTCCGGCTGCATCATATACAATTCTTCCTTAAGGAAACCATTAAGGAATGCCGTTTTGACGTCCATTTGCCATATTTCATAATCGTAGAATGCGGCAATTGCTAACATGATTCGGACGGACTTTAGCTTCGCTACCGGTGAGAAAGTCTCATCGTAGTCTTGTCGATAACCCTTAGCGACAAGCCTAGCTTTATAGATGGTCACATTACCATCCGCGTCTGTCTTCTTCTTAAAGATCCATTTATTTTCTATGGCTCGCCGTTCAATGGGCAAGTCAGTCAAAGTCCATACTTCGTTTTCATACATGGATCCTATCTCGGATTTCATGGCTTCTAGCCATTTGTCGAAATCCGGTTCCGCCATCGCTTCTTCATAGTTCGAAGGTTCACCATTGTCTAACAACATGATTTCCAAGACAGGGTTGCCGTACCACTCTGGTGCGGAACGTGTCCTTGTGGACCTTCGAATTTCAGTAGGAGCTTGATCAGAAGCATCTTGATCATCATCAATAACTTCCTCTCTAATTGGTGCAGGCACCTCAGGAACATTTTCTTGAGTTGTGCCATTTTCCGGTTCAAGAGGTAACACTTCATCAAGTTCTACTTTCCTCCCACTTACTTATTTTGAGAGAAACTCCTTCTCTAGAAAGGATCCATTCTTGGCAACAAAGATCTTGCCTTCGGATCTGAGGTAGAAGGTATACCCAACAGTTTCTTTAGGGTATCCTATGAAGACGCATTTTTCCGACTTGGGTTCGAGCTTTTCAGGTTGAAGTTTCTTGACATAAGCATCGCATCCCCAAACTTTTAGAAACGACAGCTTAGGTTTCTTCCCAAACCATAATTCAAATGGTGTCGTCTCAACGGATTTCGACGGAGCCCTATTTAAAGTGAATGCGGCAATCTCTAAAGCATAGCCCCAAAAAGATAGCGGTAAATCGGTAAGAGACATCATAGCTCGTACCATATCTAATAGAGTGCGATTACGATGTTCGGACACACCATTACGCTGAGGTGTTCCAGGCGGCGTGAGTTGTGAAACTATTCCACATTTTCTTAAGTGTGTGCCAAATTCTTGACTCAAGTATTCTCCTCCACGATCTGATCGTAGAAACTTGATTTTCATGTCACGTTGATTCTCAACCTCACTCTGAAATTCCATGAACTTTTCAAAGGTTTCAGACTTGTGTTTCATTAAGTAGATATACCCATATCTACTCAAATCATCAGTGAGGGTGAGAACATAACGATAGCCACCACGAGCCTCAACACTCATTGGACCGCACACATCAGTATGTATGATTTCCAATAAGTTGGTTGCTCGCTCCATTGTTCCTGAGAACGGAGTCTTGGTCATCTTACCCATGAGGCATGGTTCGCACGTGTCAAATGATTTGTAATCAAGAGACTCTAAAAGTCCATCTGCATGGAGCTTCTTCATGCGTTTGACACCTATGTGACCAAGGCGGCAGTGCCACAAGTATGTGGGACTATCATTATCAACCTTACATCTTTTGGTACTCACACTATGAATATGTGTAGCATTACGCTCGAGATTAATTAAGAATAAACCATTCACCATAGGAGCATGACCATAAAACATATCTCTCATATAAATAGAACAACCATTATTCTCGGATTTAAATGAGTAGCCATCTCGAATTAAACGAGATCCCGATACAATGTTCATGCTCAAAGCTGGCACTAAATAACAATTATTAAGGTTTAAAACTAATCCCGAAGGTAAATGTAGAGGTAGCGTACCGACGACGATCACATTGACCTTGGAACCATTCCCGACGCGCATCGTCACCTCGTCCTTTGCCAGTCTCCGCTTATTCCGCAGCCCCTGCTTTGAGTTACAAATGTGAGCAACTGCACCGGTATCAAATACCCAGGAGCTACTACGGGTACTAGTAAGGTACACATCAATTACATGTATATCATATATACCTTTTGTTTTGCCGGCCTTCTTGTCCGCTAAGTATTTGGGGCAGTTCCGCTTCCAGTGGCCACTTCCCTTGCAATAAAAGCACTCAGTCTCGGGCTTGGGTCCATTCTTTGGCTTCTTCCCGGCAGCTTGCTTGCCGGGCGCGGCAACTCCCTTGCCGTCCTTCTTGAAGGCTTTCTTACCCTTGCCCTTCTTGAACTTAGTGGTTTTATTCACCATCAACACTTGATGTTCCTTTTTGACTTCTACCTCTGCTGATTTCAGCATTGCAAATACCTCAGGAATGGTCTTTTCCATCCCCTGCATATTGAAGTTCATCACAAAGCTCTTGTAGCTCGGTGGAAGCGACTGGAGGATTCTGTCAATGACCGCATCATCCGGGAGATTAACTCCCAGCTGAGTCAAGCGGTTATGTAACCCAGACATAGTGAGTATGTGCTCACTGACAGAACTATTTTCCTCCATCTTACAGCTAAAGAATTTGTCGGAGACTTCATATCTCTCGACCCGGGCATGAGCTTGGAAAACCATTTTCAGCTCTTCGAACATCTCATATGCTCCATGTCTCTCAAAACGCTTTTGGAGCCCCGGCTCTAGGCTGTAAAGCATGCCGCACTGAACGAGGGAGTAGTCATCGGTACGTGCCTGCCAAGCGTTCATAACGTCTTGTTCTGCAGGGAGAACAGGTGCGTCACCCAGTGGTGCTTGTAGGACATAATCTTTCTTGGCAGCTATGAGGATGATCCTCAGGTTCCGGACCCAGTCCGTATAGTTGCTGCCATCGTCTTTCAGCTTGGTTTTCTCTAGGAACGCGTTGAAGTTGAGGACTACGTTGGCCATTTGATCTACAAGACATATTGTAAAGATTTTAGACTAAGTTCATGATAATTAAGTTCATCTAATCAAATTATTCAATGAACTCCCACTTAGATAGACATCCCTCTTCTAGTCATCTAAGTATAACATGATCCGAGTCAACTAGGCCGTGTCCGATCATCACGTGAGACGGACTAGTCAACGTCGGTGAACATCTTCATGTTGATCGTATCTTCTATACGACTCATGCTCGACCTTTCGGTCTTCTGTGTTCCGAGGCCATGTCTATACACATGCTAGGCTCGTCAAGTCAACCTAAGTGTTTGCATGTGTAAATCTGTCTTACACCCGTTGTATGTGAACGTTTGAATCAAACACCCGATCATCACGTGGTGCATTGAAACAACGAACTGTTGCAACGGTGCACAGTTAGGGGGAACACTTTCTTGAAATTATTATGAGGGATCATCTTATTTACTACCGTCGTTCTAAGTAAACAAGATGCAAAACATGATAAACATCAAATGCAATCAAATAATAATAGTGACATGATATGGCCAATATCACATAGCTCCTTTGATCTCCATCTTGGGGCTCCATGATCATCTTGTCACCGGCATGACACCATGATCTCCATCATCATGATCTCCATCATTGTGTCTCCATGAAGTTGCTCGCCAACTATTACTTCTACTACTATGGCTAACGCGTTTAGCAATAAAGTAAAGTAATTTACATGGCGTTTCTCAATGACACGCGGGTCATACAAAAAATAAAGACAACTCCTATGGCTCCTGCCGGTTGTCATACTCATCGACATGCAAGTCGTGATTCCTATTACAATAGCATGAACAACTCATACATCACATATATATCATTCATCATTCATCACAACTTTGGCCATATCATATCACAAAGCACTTGCTGCAAAAACAAGTTAGACGTCCTCTAATTGTTGTTGCAAGTTTTACGTGGCTGAAGTAGGGTTCTAGCAAGAACGTTTTCTTACCTACGTGAAAGCCACAACGTGATTTGTCAACTTCTATTTACCCTTCATAAGGACCCTTTTCATCGAATCCGCTCCAACTAAAGTAGGAGAGACAGACACCCGCCAGCCACCTTATGCAACTAGTGCATGTTAGTCGGTGGAACCGGTCTCACGTAAGCGTACGTGTAAGGTTGGTCCGGGCCGCTTCATCCCACAATACCACTGAAGCAAGATAAGACTAGTAACGGCAAGAAAGTTGACAACATCTACGCCCACAACAAATTGTGTTCTACTCGCGCAAGAGAACTACGCATAGACCTAGCTCATGATGCCACTGTTGGGGAACGTTGCAGAAAACAAAAAAATTCCTACGGTTTCACCAAGATCCATCTATGAGTTCATCTAGCAACGAGTGATCGGATGCATCTACATACCTTTGTAGATCGCGAGCGGAAGCGTTCAAAGAACGGGGATGAGGTAGTCGAACACGACGTGATCCAAATCACCGGAGATCCTAGCACCGAACGGACGGCACCTCCACGTTCAACACACGTACGGTCAGCGTAACGTCTCCTTCTTCTTGATCCAGCAAGAGGGAAGGAGAGGTTGAGGAAGATGGCTCCAGCAGCAGCACGACGGCGTGGTGGTGATGGAGCTGCAGTACTCCGTCAGGGCTTCGCCAAGCACTATGGAGGAGGAGGTGTTGGAGAGGGAGAGGGAGGCACCAAAGGCGTGGATGAAAAGCCCTCCTTCCCCCACTATATATAGGAGGGCCAGGGGGGCGCCGGCCCTAGGAGATCCAATCTCCTAGGGGGCGGCGGCCAAGGGAGGTTTCCCTCCCCCCCAAGGCACCTAGGAGGTGCCTTCCACTAGTGGGACTCTTCCCTTTTGTGAACCCTAGGCACATGGGCCTCTTGGGGCTGGTGCCCTTGGCCCATGTAGGCCAAGGCGCACCCCCTACAGCCCATGTGGCCCCCCGGGGCAGGTGGCCCCACCCGGTGGACCCCCGGGACCCTTCCAGTGGTCCCGGTACAATACCGATGACCCCAAAACTTGTCCCGATGGCCGAAACAGGACTTCCCATATATAAATCTTTACCTCCGGACCATTCCGGAACTCCTCATGACGTCCGGGATCTCATCCGGGACTCCAAACAACATTCGGGTTACTGCATATACATATCCCTACAACCCTAGCGTCATCGAACCTTAAGTGTGTAGACCCTACGGGTTCGGGAGACATGTAGACATGACCGAGATCGCTCTCCGGTCAATAACCAACAACGGGATCTGGATACCCATGTTGGCTCCCACATGCTCCTCGATGATCTCATCGGATGAACCACGATGTCGAGGATTCAAGCAACCCCGTATACAATTCCCTTTGTCAATCGGTATGTTACTTGCCCGAGATTCGATCGTCGGTATCCCAATACCTCGTTCAATCTCGTTACCGGCAAGTCACTTTACTCGTACCGTAATGCATGATCCCGTGACCAGACACTTGGTCACTTTGAGCTCATTGTGATGATGCATTACCGAGTGGGCCCAGTGATACCTCTCCGTCATACGGAGTGACAAATCCCAGTCTTGATCCGTGTCAAACCAACAGACACTTTCGGAGATACCCGTAGTATACCTTTATAGTCACCCAGTTACATTGTGACGTTTGGTATACCCAAAGCACTCCTACGGTATCCGGGAGTTACACGATCTCATGGTCTAAGGAAAAGATACTTGACATTGGAAAACTCTAGCAAACGAACTATACGATCTTATGCTATGTTTAGGATTGGGTCTTGTCCATCACATCATTCTCCTAATGATGTGATCCCGTTATCAATGACATCCAATGTCCATAGTCAGGAAACCATGACTATCTGTTGATCAACGAGCTAGTCAACTAGAGGCTTACTAGGGACGTGTTGGTGTCTATTATTCACACATGTATTACGATTTCCGGATAACACAATTATAGCATGAATAAAGACAATTATCATGAACAAGGAAATATAATAATAATGCTTTTATTATTGCCTCTAGGGCATATTTCCAACACATCGCGTTTGGAGGCATCCCGGATCCTGTTTCTGAGGGGCGGCGGATGAGCTCCCGTCTCCAGGACCAGCCGGATGTTGATGACATGCAGTTGAGGTGCACCAAGAGGGCGGCCAAGCTTCGCGATATTGAGGTCACTATTGGTATGTCGGTCAACACTTCCAACTCCATTCTACATTTTTCTAATGATGAAATTATCTATAATGCAAATCAGTTAGGAGTTTCACTAGGTAGTAATGATAGTGAAATATCTAATTCTGTTAATGATCTCCTGGATCTTGAAGCGGATCGCGCTTTAGATATGATTTGCAACTTAGCAGCTGTTAAACCTATGAATGATTCCGATATTGATGCGTTGGGAGTCAGGGTGTTAGATACTCTGTGTGCAGATATTGACCCATCCCTTCCTGAGACTGAAGAGGATGAGGACTCTATACCTCTTGGAGATGGTGAACCCATCGAGGATCAGAGTGTTAGGTCCATGGAACCTGGTTATGAGGATCGGGTGGAGGATCATGACAGACCTAAGCGTAAGTGGAAGCGCAAGATTTATCCAGCTTTGGCTGTGCGTAGAAGTGCTAGGATCCGTACGACCAAAAAATTCATGATGAGTTATGAGAGGATTTTTTTGGAATAGTAGAGGTCGGAGAGACTTGGCTAAAAGAAGATTTCTAGCAGATGCTTCTATTGACCATAGGTTGGATTGTATCGCCCTGTCTGAAACAGGCAGGGGTAATTTTTCCGCACAATTCCTAAATACGTTATCGGGAGGTGTCGAGTTTGATTGGCACTGCCTACCCTCGAGAGGAAGATCGGGCGGCATTTTACTTGGGGTTAGATGCGAGACTTTGGAAGTCCGTAGTGTGGTTATGGGAGATTTCGCCATCAAGTTTCGGGTCAGATCGAAGACCGATGGGTCCAATTGGGCATTGGTGGCGGTATATGGGGCCGCACAGCCAGAACTCAAACCAGATTTTTTTGGCAGATCTGGTTCGTATTTGCGGGTCTGAGCAGCTTCCAATCTTAGTTGGGGTGACTTCAATATTATTAGACGGAGAGACGAAAAGAACAATGATAATTTTGACGGCAGGTGGTCGTTCATGTTTAATACCATTATTGAAAGCTTGGATCTGAGAGAGATAGAGCTTTCTGGTAGAAAATTCACATGGGCTAATACCTTGCCAACCTCTACGTTTGAGAAGCTAGATCGTGTCCTCGCGAGTGTTGACTGGGAACCGAAGTTTCCTCTGGTAACAGTCCAGGCGTTACCACGCGGAATCTCGGACCACACCCCTTTACTGATTGACTCTGGTGAGGCAACGCATGTGGGGAATAAAAATACTTTCTCTTTCGAATTAGCGTGGTTTGAGAGAGAAGGTTTCTTCGACCTAATAGACCGGGAATGGGCTAAAGAGATAGGAGGGAGGACCTCTATTGAGAGATGGCAGAATAAGATAAGACATTTGAGAAGTTTCTTGCATGGATGGGCTAAGCATCTTAGTGGGATTTATAAGGTTGAAAAGGAAAGACTCCTTACTCTTATTCAGGCCTTAGATGTAAAAGCCGAGTCCACAATCCTAGAATCCACAGAACTTCATGCTAAAGTAGATGCGAAGATGAGATTGAAAGAACTCCTGCGAGAAGAGGAATTGAAGTGGGCATTGCGGGCTAAGGTTCGCAAAGTTGTCCAAGGGGACACCAATACTCAATTCTTTCATATGATAGCTAACGGCAAGCATAGAAAGAAAAAGAATATTTCAGCTTGAGCAAGATGAGGGGATGATCTTAGGGCAGGAAAACCTAAAATTATACATTACCAACTACTATAAGCAGTTTTTTGGGCCGCCGGAGGATAATTTTGTGTCCCTGTATGAGTCAAGGATTGAGGATGTCCCTCAACTAGCTGCGGATGAGAATGAAATTTTGACTGCACCGTTCTCGGAGAAAGAGGTGTTTGAAGCTATTTCTCAGATAAAGAACAATGAAGCTCCGGGGCCAGATGGATTCCGAGCGGAGTTTTATAAAAAATATGCTGGCATATTATTAAGGGGGATTTTCTGCTGATGTTCCATGATTTATTCTCTGGACAGCTTCAGTTGTTTCATCTAAATTTTAGAACTATTACTTTGCTTCCTAAGAAAACAGAGGCCGTGCGAATTGAGCAGTTCAGGCCGATATGCCTTCTTAATGTAAGTTTCAAAATCTTCACCAAGGTTGGGACAAATAGACTCACGCAGATTGCGCACTTTGTGGTGCAGCCGTCCCAAATTGCTTTCATGCCGGACAGAAACATCCTAGAAGGGGTTGTGGTCCTTCATGAAACACTCCATAAAATTCATATGAAAAAACTAGACGGGGTTGTTTTCAAAGTGGATTTCGAAAAGGCGTATGACAAAGTCAAATGGCCATTTCTTCAATAGGCCTTGCGTATGAAAGGTTTTGATCAAGCCTGGAGACAATAGGTAGAGTCTTTCACGCAAAAAGGGAGTGTTGGAATTAGAGTAAATGATGACATTGGTCACTATTTTCGAACACATAAAGGCATGAGACAAGGAGATTCGATGTCACCTATTATGTTCAACATTGTGGTTGACATGTTGACGATTCTAATAGGAAGGGCCAAGGATGTTGGTCAAGTAGGGAGGCTAGTACCTCATCTAGTTGATGGAGGTGTATCTGTCCTACAGTATGCCGATGATACTATCATCTTTATGGAGCATGACTTGGCTAAAGCGAGAAACATGAAGCTGGTGTTATGCTTATTTGAACAATTGATCGGATTAAAGATTAATTTCCACAAGAGCGAATTGTTCTGTTTTGGAAGAGCCAATGAGGAACAAGAGGCATATAAGCAATTGTTCGGATGTGAATTGAGGGCTTTACCTTTCACTTATTTGGGTATACCAATTCACCATCGTAAGCTAACAAACAGAGAATGGAAGAGCATTGAGGATCGTTTTGAGAAGAAACTGGGATGCTGGCAGGGCAAACTGATGTCATATGGAGGCCGTTTAATTCTCATTAATTTGGTTCTCACAAGCATGCCCATGTTTCTTCCGTCTTTTTTCGAGGTTCCAGTTGGAGTTCGGAAAAGACTTGATTTCTATCACTCCCGCTTCTTCTGGCAAAGTGATGACCTCAAGAGGAAGTATAGACTCACTAAATGGGAAATTATTTGTCGACCGAAGGACCAAGGGGGTCTCGGTATCGAAAATCTTGAGGTGAAGAACAAATGTCTTCTCAGCAAGTGGGTGTATAAGCTATCTAGTGAGACCGGGGCTACATGGGCACAGATTCTGCGTAATAAGTACCTTCATTCCAAAACTTTATTCCAGGTGACAGTGAGGCCGATGGATTCGCCTTTCTAGAAAGGACTGATGAGAGTTAAATCAGTCTTTTTTAATCGGACGAAGTTTGTTATTGGGAACGATACTTCTACGAGATTCTGGGAGGATACATGGCTAGGGGATACGCCCCTCGCGCTTCAATATCCTTCTCTCTATAGCATTGTTCAACGGAGAGATGCAACCATTGAGACAGTATGTCAGTCCACGCCTCTTAATATTCACTTCAGGAGAGCGCTAGCCGGAAACCGTTGGAAAGCTTGGCTCCATCTTGTGAGAAGATTGATGGATGTTTAACTAACTCAACGACCCGATCAGTTGTGTTGGAAGCTAACTAGGAATGGAGAGTTTACGGTTAAATCCATGTCTTTGGATGTTATTAATTCTAGCTCTATTCCTAATTCGAAACATGTTTGGCATGTCAAAATTCCCTTGAAAATTAAAGTGTTTATGTGGTTTGTACACAAACAAGTCATTTTAACTAAGGATAACTTGATAAAACGCAACTGGAATGGATCCACTAGATGTAGCTTTTGTGATCGGGATGAATTCATCAAACACCTCTTTCTTGATTGCCCCTTGCAAAAATTCTTTGGCAGTCTGTGCACATAGCCTTTAATATTACTCCTCCGAATAATATCAACATGTTATTTGGGACGTGGCTTGATGGGATTGAGCTCCAAACAGCGAGACACATTCGCGTAGGAGTATGTGCTTTACTATGGGCTATCTGGAATTGCAGAAATGATTTGGTCTTTAACAGAACAACAAATACTCATTTTTTGCAGGTTATCTTCCGAGCCACTGCGTTGATCCGTATGTGGTCGCTACTCACTCCGACGGAGGCCAGGGAGCGTTTGGTTACTGGATCTATCCAATGGGAGATGATAGCACGGGATTTTTTCAACCAGTTTGGATGGCAGTCATGTAATAGGATAGGCAATTAGTTTTCCTATCTTTATCTTGCTAGCCGGTTGTGGTTTTATTTTTGTTCTTTTGCTCTTTGTGAGCATTTTTTGTACTTTATTGAGACTTTAAGACTATCGTCGAACTATTTTGCTTGGTAATAAAGGTGGCCGTATGCATCGTTCTGATGCAGAGGCCGGGGATACCCCCTTTTCGAAAAATGTATAGATTTCTTGTTCGAGTGTTCACTTTTTTTATTCAGTTAACTAATTCAATGTGAGTTAAAAGAAACTTAGTAGCTCAATTGTCGATTTGTCTTGTGTGATGTAGGCAATGCAGCTTGATCCTGATGATGCAGTCTTGTTCTCAGACAGGAGCCTTTGTTGGCTTAACATGGGGAATGGAAGAAAGGCTTTGCTAGATGCTAATAAATGCAGAAAAATGCGGCCTCACTGGCCAAAAGCTTGTCAACGGCAGGGTGAAGCTCTGATGCTACTGAAGGTTACATAGAGGATGTGGCTGGCTGCTTTCTCTTGGTATTGCAAATTGTTTATGATTGCTCCCTTGGTCTTTTATCATCAGGACTATGAGGGTGCAAGTGAACGGCTCTTGGATGGACTCAAATTGGACCCAGTGGACAGTGATATCGAGGATGCATTACGGTAAAACCCATCTGCCTCTTTGGTTACACTAATGCCTTTTAACGACTGGCTGCCCGTGTTTCAGCACATCTCAAGCACAGTATTAGTTAAATGTTGAACACTTACGTATGCTGTAAGTACATGCATGTGACCTTGTCATGAGACTGTTGGGAACTTGTGAAGATATCGACTATAGCTACGTTCTATTTTGTGCTTGTTAGGATTTCGGAATGCCACTTTATACTGTTATCAATGCCAATGCCATCTCTTGCCATACACCAACCTACCCTGACGTATAGTAACTCCGTAATCTGCCCTTGAGTAGTATTTGACTGATATTTAGAAAGAGGCATGCATGTCATATTCACTATCAATATATACTGTCGTGCAATGGCCAGACGTAACTATGCAATTTCAAATATCTGATACTTCTCCTTGGAATATCCAGGGAAGCTATGAAGTCGTTGAGGACGTCTCGGAGCACGAAAGCCAAGTGACTATTTGGGTGTTGCAGGGAAATCAGTTGAAGACTTGAAACGGCTCAGGAGTTTCTTCATTTGCGCAGAGACTGAATTCCTTTATTAGAAAGTAAAAGTAAAGCGACGTGTCTGATGGGAGTATTGTCTACCCCTTTGCAACAGCCGTGAGTCCAGATTGAAAGAAAGAAACGCAGGTGCGACAAGCACCTGTTGCCATCAACTCTCGAGTCTTCGTATCGTCTCATGTAGGTGTGTTTCGTGGCTCTGGCCGGTACTAGTATGCTTCCTCTGACGGACTTCGTCCCTTCATTGTAGTGACGAAATTATCAGCCGTTTCTGAACTTCCAAGGATTTCCGCCTCCAGATTTTACTGAATGCTGATCAGCTGAAACTGTACAGTCCAGGCCGGCAACCGGAACCGAACAACTACAAAGTTTCGCTCTCGATTTTTTTCACTATCACGTTTCTTCTCTTTCAGTTACCGCTTGTACTTGTAGTACGCCATTTGAGTGGATGAAGAAATTAACGTACCAGCTCACTCTATTGATGTAGTGATCTAAAAGGTCTTGTATTTGTTTACAGAGGGAGTTACATAAAGAGTAGGCCGCAAGGTGTGTGCACACGCCATGACCAATAGATAATTGGAGATGTTGCAAAACACGTTGCCCATTTTGATTATAGGAAAGTCGTCGTCACATGGATGCCTCACTCCTTTTGTTGCTGTACCCGTTAAAATAATGACACTCGTTAAGAAAAACTTAGACGTAAAACAGGATATAAACATGTTTTTTTTTAGAAAATGAGGAATACCCCCGGCATCTGCATCTGGACGATGCATACGGCCAATTTATTAATTATTAACACAAGACCTTACAAAATCGTACAACAGTAAGACCAAAGCCACCATCTTCGCAACCTCTGTCGCTACTCCTATCTAACTGATGAAGGGACGTTGATGGTCTGGGCCTAATACCAAACAGACCTCGTAACCAAACCTAACATCTAAGACTTGAGGTCCCACCCATGACGCCTGCCGGGTATGGGCACCCACCAGTCCGGCGTGCTCCTCAACCAGGACGCTTGCCGGGTATGAGGCCGCCACAGCCACCTGCCACATATCCAACTTCAGAGCTGTACTGTTGCATCGGCCTTGCCCGGTCTCGCTGCCGCCGACGCCAGACAGCGTCGACCTCCTGCGTGTGTCTGTCACCACATATCTGACGCCAAGCCTCCGCTGCTCCATGCCGCCAAGAGCCGCCACCAAGAATATGTAGAACGAAACACCGCTCCACCGAAAGGGAGGCAGCACACCCCCACCCCTCACCGGCAGACCCTTCCATCCGATCCCAATGTCCTCGCCTCCAGGAAGGTTACGGTGCACGAGGCGCCGCCGACGCCCAATCTGCATCGGATCTTGGGCTTTCACCCGAACATGGGTCGGAGTGGAGAGATGATGCCCTCAGCAGCGCCCCCAAGGAGGAAAGCGGCGCCAAAAAACGGCGTCGCCACTGCCGGCCAGCCAAGGCGGCCAAGGTTTCTCCCGAACACCGATTTGCTCCACCAGAACACACCGAAGTTGGATCCGGCAAGATCCAAACCGAACCGGGGACTGGGAAGGGATGCATGGAAGGGAAGGGGGGCAATACCTCCAGATCTGGCACGCCTGCGGCTCACCGTCCTCACGGCCGAACCCTCATGCATGTGTTTGTAAGAGGTATGGAAAACACCGGCTAGTTAGGCTGCTACCAAATCAAATCAAATCGAGGTACTGGCCTTTTTACAGCCATAATGAAATATGCCTCTTTGACAAAAAAAATAAAAAAATAAAAACATTTGAGATATGCCTCTTCAGCCATAGATGTTTTCTTTTTCGCCTAACCCTTGTAAAAGAATGAACTGAGCCCGGGTAAATGGTATGCAATTTCCAGCATCAGGTAGATTCTTTTTCTTTACAGATCGTTCGCACGTCACCGGTTTTTCGGCGGCAGAATGATCAAACCTTCAGAAAACTCGGATCATGCTGCAGCCTTACAAGCATTTACAGGGTTTGGCATAAACACTCACAACCAGCTTTATTGGCTATATACTACACAATAATCTAATGGAAGTTCTATGTACCTGCTGCATACGGAGTGTACCCGCAGTTTGGCACGATGCAAACTATCTACACTAGTGATACTGTCAAACAAGTACGATGCAGCAGACTGCATTCTCTGATCTACTAGGGTTGACTCAAGTCACTCAGCTATGGTACATACAGTTACACTCACCGCAAAAGCAACTGGGATAAATGAAGAGCGTGTGGATCAGCAAGCGGTTCGCAAGAGATGCCGGATGCAGCAGTGAAGCTCCAGCCTGACACTTGGAAATCCTACTGGTGAAGGTGTACCCGCGGTAGCGCCGGGCTAGCAAGTAGTTGTCCTCAGAAATGCAGATTTTGCAGAAACCTCTATCGGTCTCCAGATTATGCTCTCAAGCTTGCTGCATAAGTTCTTGTAGAACTGCCATGAGTATAGCATAAAGTTAGCACGCACTGAGGACAGATAAGATGGCAGAGTGAAAAAATAACTCCCTTAAATTATTAGTAATTTGATTAAAAAAATAGCTCAAATTTTCCGAACTTTTCTACGATATCAAGAAGCTCTAACTCATAGCGATGGTTTTGATTTTGGACAAACTTAAAGCCTATGTTCCAACCACTAATGAGCATCCAACTTCGCATAGCATGAAATTTACAAGTGACTTATATTTTTCGTGGCAAATTTATGTTTGGTGAGTAATTAAAAACATCAAGTTTAGTGTATTTTACAACTAAAGACATTTTCCCTAACTATGACAGCTATCTGCTGATACTCATCAAGTTTCAAAATCTTATGTTCCAACCACAACAGTGCCCCAAAAAATTCCAACAGGATACATGATGTGATGTGAAAATAACAAACCCTGTGGTATTCCAGAGAGTCACCAGCAACCTTTCGAACATCCACCATAAATAGAGAAGGAGCGACTTCAAATATCTGAAAATAATGCACTCGAAATCATGAGAATACATGTGAGATGTTGTTGCTGAACAAATTACAAAACTGAAGCGCTTGATAAATCACCTCTAGAACAACAGCAAATGGGCTCATTTTGTTTGATGATACTCCTTCAAGACGCAACTACGGTCCAGTTAACAATATGTGTCAATACATTATCAAGATTAACAAAAGATAAATATTTTCCTAGAGTTGTTCACTGAAGCAGTTTTCCCACAATTACCTTGTAATTCTGGGAATGCACCTTGAGACCCATGGAATCAGCAACAACTTCAATTGTAGCAGCTATAGTCTTTGCTGGTTTCCTTGAGACGAAGCGAGTTTGGCGTTTGACATACTCCTGTAAACAGAAAATCCATCATTGCGGCTTCTACAGCTACATGAATTGATGAATAGTTTACGCCACAAAAGATAGAAAAAGAGATGATATAAAATAATATGTCACTTATCCATGAGCATTGCAGTTATGCATAATTGTACATAGCAAACATTAAAGGAAGATAATAGAGAAATCCAAACAAAGGGTTCTCAAAAAAAATTCCAAACAAAGAGCAGTTTTAACATGGAGGTAAGAAGGCAAGAGTTACTTAGACCCGCTACTTAATGAAATCAATGGCTCAGATCTATTATATACTCTTAACTCTCATGTGAAAAGAGGAGGTAAGAGGGACAATGTTAAAATTTGCCATTCTGAATATATGGTTGAAGTGTTCAAATACTTTGGCAGTAAACAGCCGCGACATAAATACTATGGAAATTAGTATGAAATGTGGGACCAACAAGTGCTTAAATCTACATATACCATGCAGGTCCCAAATAACTGATAATACCAAGACCAATTGAAAACACAGAGCGGGTTCTTCCTTAAAGTATGTATAAAACAGCAATGCTAAATACTGACAATGCTCTTCCTGTCAACTCTCAAGCCTAACATCACAGGAGTTGGGGGAACATTACAAGTTACCACCTGAGACCAAATGGCATAAGAAAGTGCTGCTAAAAACATTAATGAGGAAAAAAACTGAACAGATCAAATCTCTACATAATCTTTACCCAGCAAAGCATTGAACTTATTGTGCTAATCATACTGCAAATAAACATTCAACCATGCTGACTCAAGAAACTAACGAAATTACCTGTTGTCTATCAAATAATGATGAAAGATTTAAACCTTGAGATAGGGTAATCATCTCAAAGGCATTCATCATAAGAGGACCACCGTCATTACGAGTAACTTGCTCAGATACATACTTGTCCTGAAGCAAGAAATATTAAAAGTTAACTTAGACCCTGAACAAGGAGAAAAATAAATATATAAAACATCACTATGCACCAAAACAATACTTTATCCACAAACCTCGATATTATCAAAAGCAGCCTGTACATCATCCAGACTGACGTTTTCATCTTCACCATGTCTAACGCCTACATAATTCTTGCTAAACCATGTGTCTGCCTTCATTTCTTTAATAGTCATACGCTGCAAAATAGTGTGAAAGCCTAAGAAACCATAGGCAGCAATTTAAAAATCTAGATAGATGAAATACTCCATGCTGCTGAACTAGATTTACAGGTTAGGTTCTAGTTAACAAATTTCTCACATATATGTATATGACATTTACTTAACATATGATAACACTGATATGAAAAATGGAGATAGTGACACTAACATAACTAATTGATGACCACAACTCTGGCAGCTTCAACTCAAATGATACTTCGTCGTAACTGCTAAATGTTGCTAGATGATGCAATGCCACAACCTCATGCCTGCACTTACAGTTTTTGGATTTGGATCAAGTATTCTCTGGATCAATGACTTGGCTCCTTGAGAGAACCAATCTGGGCATGAAAAGTGAGCTGCAGTTATCTTCGAATTTGACAAACAAACATGTTAGCTTGAAAATATGAGCAAAATCATCTTGTATCTATTAAATGTCAACAATTTGGGGAGAATAAGATCCATGAGGACCATCACACTGTTAAAGAAGCCAGTACCTTATCATACAAGGTTGGAAGATCATTTTCTTCAAAGGGAAGGTACCCAGCCATTAAAACGTAAAGAATGACACCACATGACCAAATATCTGCTGCAGATCCATCATAGCCACCATCGCTAAGCACCTAAACAGTGATCCAAGTTTAAGTCCAGAACATATATGTACTTAAAGCTCTAATTTCATATGCACAAATGGTCCAAGATGCCGACGCTGACATCTCCATAGACTACTTTAAAGTTTAGATAATTACAATAATTAATTATAGTATGAACATGGTAAACACGATGGATAATGGCCATAAGTTAACTTCTGAAATACAGCTAAAAGTGAGGATTTGATCACCGAAAAGAACTAATAGACAAACTGACTGCAAGATAGGCAGAAGTGCAAATGATAGATACAAAAAATAACAGATGATGTTTCTTACAGTCTTATAGGCATCTTGTAATCTTAAATGATTTATATTAAAAACATAAAAAGGGAGAAGGACAGGAGTCATATTTCTGTACAAAATTTACAGGAAAAGGGAGGACATTCAGTAGAACGGAATTCAAAAGTCAGTTTGTGTATAGGTTGTTTAGTTTTTGAAAAAAAACATTGCATACCTCAGGAGCAACATAATTCGGCGTGCCACATGTTGTGTGAAGAAAGCCCTAGAACCCCTCCAAAAATAGTAATCTTAATCAGCACACTGAAGTATAAGTATGGATTGTTAGAAAAGAAATCACTGAACTCACGTTTTTGGACAGTGAGCTAAGTCCGAAATCAGAAACTTTTAAGTTCCCGCGTGAATCAAGAAGCAGGTTTTCAGGCTACAGAACGAGATTCAAATTGTCAAACATGAGAAAATGCAATTAGTCAATAACAGAACAGCAAGTGACACATGCACCTCTTATTTAGAACAGACCTTCAGATCTCTATGATAGACACCTTTACTATGGCAATAGTTAATGGCATCAATAAGCTGCTGGAAATACTTCCTAGCCTCATTTTCACGAAGCTTCCCTTGGCGGGCCTACAGATATTTGATATTGACAAAGGTTAATATTTGGATAAAAGACACAATAGTAATCAAGAAATACGTCTACACTCAGCACATAAACCGCAGAGATCCTGAAACATTTATATTATATTGATCCTATAACATTACTGTTTGGCAATGAATTTGTCACAACTCTCCAATAAATTGCATATAACCTCTGCATTTTTACTTGCTGTATTGTACAAGCATCTTCCACATACACAAATACATATGCAGGAAAGTTTCCTTCTATTGGCTGTTGGGAGCATATAAGGGCTTTATCCAGCATTTAAGTTAACGCTTACTAAGCAGCAAGTTTCTGATATATGTGGCACCATCAGGATCAACATATGGTTTGCCTCGGTTTAAGCAGGGCCGGGGATCTTCATAACTCTAAGAGCATCTCCAACAGGTGCGGCAAAAGGCGCGCCCGCGCGGTAAAATTTGGATTTAGCGCGCGCCGGCTGGTTCCGCGCGCTCCAGTGGTGGCGGGAACTTACCGCGCGCGGGAGAAAGCAGCACGCGGCGCGGTAGATTTGGCGCGCCGCTTCGCGCGCGCCTATAAAATGCCGCGCTCGCCACGCGCACAGACACAGCCACGCGCCCTCCCCTCGCAACCTCGCCGCTTCGCCCCCTCGCCGCTTCGCCGCTTTCCGCGTCACCATCGCGCCACCATGCCGCCGCGCCGCCGGGGTTCTTCGGGCTACCGTGGCGTCCGCGAGCGCCCCAACGGCTGGTACTCCGCCGAGATCCGGTCCGGCGACGTCCGGCTCGGCCTCAGGTTGTTCCGGAGCGCGTACGAGGCGGCCCGCGCGTACGACGCGGCGGCGTGGCGCTTGGATAGGCCCCGGTCGCAGATGAACTTCCGGGGCGTCTTCACGCGCGAGCAGGCGCAGCGCGTCGCCCCTCCGCCGCGTCTCATCACTGACATGGACCGTGCCGACCACGCTCGGCGCTGCCGCCGCCTCCTCATCGCCGAGGAGGACGAGCGAGCCATGGCGGAGTGGCGCCGTCGCCACCCGGAGGACGTCGCCGACGAGCGTGCCTACTGGGGGGAGAGGACGGCAAGGCGCCACGCGGAGCGGGCGGACCGGCGTCGGTGGAAGGCATTGGCGAATGCGCAGTGCGATATCGTTGAAGCAGGTGGGAGGTCGATCTTCACGTCAGACGATGAACGTTGGGACGACATATGGCTCGATACCTCGGACAACACCGACGAGGATGGTGATGATGGTAGCGACTTGGAGTAGTTTCTATCTATGTATGCCGTAGTAGTTTCTATCTAGTTGCACCGTAGTTCTATCTATCTATGCTTTCGAACTATCTATCTAGTTGCACTGATGTAAAATACCTTTGTATCGTTTTTTATCTATGCAATTTATCGTTTTTTATTATCTTAATATTTATCTATGCTTCCGAAAATGTTGTAAAAATGAGCGCGCGTGCTGCATTTTTGCGCGCTGCTAGAGCGGCGCGCGCGCTGCATCTTAGCGCGGCTGCTGGAGTCAGCGCTGCTCGCCGCGCCAAATCAGGCGATGGGCGCGCAGCAAAGCTGTTTTTTGCGCGCGGCGCGTTCGGCGCCTGTTGGAGATGCTCTAAGAACATAAACGTAAATGAATTGTGTGTACATGGTTTGCAATAAAGCTGAAGTTGGTCAACTAGTAATCACAAAATATGATCACCATATAGATCTGTTAAAAGTGCACTATGAGTAATTAAGTACGATGTAATTTTTATTATTTCTGGTATTCATTGTACTGCCATGATTGAAAATGAATAGATAGTCAGTTTTCTCGCAAAAAGAAAAGTACTCAACATGTAGACCACAGGTTTCGTACTATTTTATCGAACAGCTCGCCTCCGGTGATAAGCTCCATGATTATGTATATCTTTGTCTGTCCAGCTAGAACCTACAACATGGTCAAAATGCTAGTAATGAAAATCTAAACTGGTAAGACAGAAGGATAAAATAAGTAACAGAGCAATTTTAGCAAGGCAAATTTGTATAGAGAAAATAGAAAGCAGACGCCCGTATTACCTCGTTTAGCCTGATGATGTTGGGGTGTCTTACAATCTTCATTATTGATATCTCCTTTTTTATCTGTCAAGAAGCATGAGACGTAAGCTCACATTGAAATGAAGGTGTAAACTTTCCTGAAGCAGATCCTTGATGCAAATCTAGTAAAGAAGACTGTTTCTTCGGAGAGAAATTTGAAGTGGTCGCTGTTAGCTACTCCTATTTATTAACTCTGATGACAGCTACTGCGCACAACTTGTTCGTGCTACTCTGTGATACGTGCTGTTCTGCTTCTGCGGGCATATTCCACCCGCACCGGAACTCCCGACCTTTTTCCTCGCCCAAAAGCGCACGGAATATACAACGAATCATCCAAATTGGTACTAAATTGCTTGCTTGGATCAAAGCTGAGACGGGGAGGGGAAGGGGGGAGCAGGAGGAGTTTGATCTGGATACCTGTTGCAGCATCCGGTTGTTGAGGATGGTGGCCTTGTCGAGCACCTTCATGGCGACGGGGGCGCCCGTGTCGGCGTCGACCGCGAACTTCACCTTGGCGAACGACCCCTGCCCGATGGTCCGCCCCACCTCGTACCGCCCAACAAGCTTCTTCCTGGCCGCGCCCGCCATTTCCCTGGAGCCCCTCAAAGCTCCCGGCCTCGCGCCACGCTGCCGGGCTCGGCCCCCCTCGGCCGTCGGTCGGGTTTGGAGAGAGCGCGCGCTCCGCTACGCTGCGCCGGCCGTGCGTGCGAGGGAGTGAGTGTGATTCGGGTTCGGTGGTGCGCGCGCGCCGCAACCGCGATGCGATGGTTTTTATGGGAGGACGCGAGCGCGGGGATGGATAAAACGTCGGAGTGCCGCCGTCCGTGGTTCAGCTTTTTAACCTTTTCTTTTGCCAGATCTCAGTGGACTGAGTCACTGAGATTTAATCAAATCTCAGCAAGTGACATAACATGAAAAAGAGAAAAAGAAAAGACTGAAAAGAAAATTTTTGCATGGATCTAAAATGTAAGATTTCATGAATATAGTATTGACTGAGACTTAAGAAGTTCCAGTTGACTGAGACTTCGCAAGACTTTTTTTTAAAAAAAAAGAGGATAACCTGGCCTCTGCATCAGAGTGATGCATGCAGCCATGTTCATCTTTTTAACTGTGAGGAGAACTCCTTTTTAAAGCATTTTATTTATTACTACTTCCCATAATTAAAGAAAAATACAGTTTTTTTTTGAAACGTCAAGAAAAATACCACAGTTTAGTTCACCTTTCCTCTCTGTCTTGGAATTTAGCGACGTGTAGAGTTGTATATTTACCTATTTTTTTGCCTTTAGCGGTTGCGTAAGGCTAGAATGGAAAGCACAAAAGTTGATATTTGTGATTCTATTTATGTTTATCAATAAGATACATGGTGAAGAAGAACCTTCACCTCATCCTGGCCTCCGCGTTGTTCTCTAGGCGACCAAATGAGAACCGAAAACCCTAGTTTTTATTGTCTTTCCTCATCTCCTATTCGTCCTTTTTTTGTTGTCGTCAAGGCGAAGCACATGTTAGATGGCGGTAATCGGGCTGATTTGGCCAACTTGAGAGCCAATGGCGGGTTGTGGTCAGTGGCGGTGCCAGGAATCATATCATGTGTAGTCAATTGGGTGTTGTGTAGTCAAATGTATGAATTTATAAAATTTTGTTACCTGATTTCTACTTACTGTATGATGTATTTACAAAAATACGTGTAGTCAATTGACCTCACAGATCAAGTGTGGCTTCGCCACTGGTTGTGGTGGCTAGTTAAGAGCAAACAGTAAGATCTGTGGCAACTCAAAAGCCTATGGCGGTAGTGGCGACCCTGCTTTCCTGACCTAGCATCTTTGGGGGTGGATCAGGGGTGCATGGGTCTTCCACAACCGGATGTGACACATGGGACCTTGTTGCTTCTCATCCTTCGGGTGGTTGAGTATGGTTGTTGAGTCCTTTAAGCGAGCTGGTCATTTGCCTTCGTCTTTGGAGTCAACGGGTTCCCCATATGGTGCCTGGGCAATGAGTTTCCATCTCTCATTATGGCTTATATCATCGCCTCCATGTTGACTATTTTTTTAAATAATACATTTTTTATATTAAATTTCAGAAATATTACGTCGTAATTATATATTTTTTTAAAATATTACCCAATCGGCCTACTGCTGACCGATTGGATCCAGTCGGCCTGCTGCTGGCCGATTGGCCCCCAGTCGGCCCACTGCCGGCTGATTGGATCCAGTCGGTCCACTGCTGGCCGATTGGCCTCAGTCGGCCCACTGCTGACCGATTGACACCCAGTCTGCTTTCTCTAAGCCGACACCCATTTATCTGTTAAATAGGTGTTTGAAAAATGTTGAAGAAGTATTTGAAAAAATGTTGATCATGCATATAAAAATGTTAATGAAGTATTTAAAAATATTTTGAACAGGTATTTTAAAGATGTTGAACAAATATTTAAAAAATGTTGAATAGGTATTTGAAAAATATTAAAGAAGCATTTAAAAAAATGTTGATCATGTATATAAAAATGTTAATCAAGCATTTGCAAAAAATGTTGAACAAGTATTTCAAAAAATGTTGAAAAAGTATTTGAAAAAATATTAATCATATGTATAAAAATGTTGAATAAGTATTTGAAAAAATATTAATCATGTATATAAAAATGTTCAACAAGTATTTCTAAAAATGTTGATCATGTATATAAAAATGTTGAACAAGTATTTAAAAAACGTTAAACAAGTATTTTAAAAAAAGTTTAACATCTGGAAGTTGGTGGGGTACTTATTAGCTGCGTTGGGGATCGATGCATGGTCTCCATGGCAATCACCAGAGCAGCTAACCACCCCATTAGTTTCCAATTGCTGGTTAGAAAAGGGATCGCGACCAACTAGAGGTGACTGAGCCGGTCTTCTCCATTATTTCATTCTTTTTTTCTATATTATTTTTTCAAATACTTGTTCAAAAAAAATTAAATACTTGTTCAACATTTTTATATACATGATCAATATTTTTTAAAATACTTTTTCAATATTTTTTTCAAATACTTGTTCAACATTTTTTTAAATACTTCTTCAACATTTGTTGCAAATGCTTGATTAACATTTTTATATATACATGATCAACATTTTTTAAAATACTTCTTCAACATTATTCAAATACCTATTCAACGGTTTTCAAATATTTGTTCAACATTTTCAAATACCTATTCAACAGTTTTCAAATATTTGTTCAACATTTTCAAATACCTATTCAACAGTTTTAAAATACTTCTTCAACATTATTCAAATACCTATTGTATTATTTAAAAAAAATAGCTCCATGTTGTAGGTCGTTGACCCCCCCCCCCCCCCCCCCCTAGATCTCCCATTCCCTACCCTCCTTTCGGGGTAGGAGTGGTTGTTGGCCTGACATTGCATGATGGTGCCTCTCCCTCTCTCGGATGGCAGTATTTCTTACCATGCTCCCTTGCTCCTCTATAACAAACATAATCTTGTGCAAGTAGTGATGCTTTAGGATGGTCGTGTTGGTAGTTGATGTCCCTCTTGGTGTTGGTATTGTTGTGTCATGTCATGGTAAGGGTGAGGTGTCATTGCAACCTCAAACTATGGAGAATACTCTCATGACTTTGTGGGCTATTCGTTGGGTGCGTTGGGTCTTAGCTTGTTACTCATTCAATTGTAGATAGTGTGGATGGGTACTGTTCTCAGGTCCTGAGGTGTTGCTGGTACTCTTATGTCTTTGTGATCGCGATGTTTAAATCGTTTAGTATTGTTTAGAATGTGTTTGTTTCTTATGGGTCATGTCATCTTTTGGTTTCATAAGATTCTTCTTTCTTAATGCATGTACATACATGCGGCTCTTCTGCATGGCCTCGAAAAAGCATGAAATCTACACAAATGAAAATTCAACACAAATAAAGTGTTAAACATAGATAGTTTGAATGAGTAGTTATTCAGTGGGACAAAGAATAAAGGTGAAGAAATTTTGGTCAACATTTTGGACAAATGAGTAGGTAGAAAAGGAGGTTCTAGTGATTCTAAATCTAAGAGTGGTGGAATATGGAGATGGCCGAAATAGCCCTTTAACCCGATGTAATAACGAGCAATTTTTGAATTGATTTAATCGAGAATCATGCCAGGAATACTAGCAATATCAACCATATGCGTGAATTGGACCTGGAAAAAAGTTTGCACGAAGTATTGGACCGACACATCTACCAAATATGCATAACAAGCAAGGGCAAGAAGCAACAACAAGATCAATCAAAATATCGTTAATCGTGTTCTTAGTTCCCAAATGTTTTCTGGCATGTGGGCCCAGTCAACAGGTAAAAGAAGCACGCGATTCGGACCAGGCAAGGGCGATTTTGATGACTTTGAACCCGAATGACAAGTTTAAGCGCTAGTCTATTTCATTTCACAAATTCACGGGCTAGAATGTTCTTCCTACTAACGCAGCAGTAGCTTGCATCGCCCGCGTTCGTCATATTTTAAAAGGTTGCGTAGCTGTCCATCTAAAGAAAGTGAGGTTAATTAGCTGTAAGCATCAGGCCTTAAAATAACACGAGCAGCGCACAAGGAAGCCGACGACGGGAGAATACTCTAATAGCTAGCTCTACTCTTCTGGAAAGCAATCTATCCACAGATTGGTTTAGTATAAGCAAGTGTGGTAATCGTGCGTGCCCACTGCCGTTGGAATCAAGCCATAGCACGCACTATTTTTTGTCCGCCGTGGCCCTGAGTGGCGACGTACTCCATCCAGCTCGCTCACGACGCTTTCGATCCTGGCCCACGCACGATCACGTCCGGATCAAACGTGTGACGACGCTACATTTGTGCAGTCTGAGCACTACTATATTCTCGTATTGTCGCGCGTGGTTTTGTCAACGAGGCGTGCCAACCATTAGATCGGGTCAGCCAGGACCTCCGTGCACACACAGTGCCGGTCTTCTTGCTGCGAGCTATCCTATCCATACACGTGGAAGGAAGCGTCACGCTGGTAACGATGGTACTTATAAATTAGTTGGGTTGGGTTACCTTAGCTTAATTTAGATTTTGGGCAGATTGTGTGAGCTCAGAGAGCACGTTGCTTTCTTTCTTTCTTGAAAGAAATGGTATTGCCTCCTAAGGCCCTGTTTGTTTCTGCTTTAGTTAGTTTCATTCAAATCATCCGTGGATTGCTTCACTGGTAAAACCTGATTTGTAGAATCAGATTTGCCATCGAAATACATCTGGTGTGCTTCAGACAATTACACTGAAAATGACTAGAATCCATGCTCAACTTCATTGGTAAAGCTGATTCCAAATAGTTGTTTATTGAAGTTTTTGTTTTCTTTCCTACGAGAATTTGTTGCCTAAAGTTGAAACAAACAAGGTCTCAGTACAACCAGTAGTTCAGTTACGACAAATAATTCACCGGTAATATTTCACTAAATAATTCATGAAGCCATTTCAACAAGATGAGAAGCCGTCCGACAGATTTTATGGATATCATGTTAAAAAAAAGACAGATTTTATGGATATGTTAAAAAAAATTGGTAATAAGAAATGTTCCTTGTTAGGTGCAGGGCAGAAAACCTAATAACACATTTTTTTTGTGAATACCTAATAACCCACTTTGTTAATAAGCCTAGGTTATATTGACAATCCTAGACGTTTTATTTTTGAGCTATCAAATCAAATGTTGTAGCCAGCACATGTTCCATAAAACAAGTTGGCCTGCATCCTCCGAGCTAAATACTTGCTTCATCTGAGTTAACGATCGAGTACTCGAAAAAAAATCATCAAGGCCTCTTGACTTCCTATTCCCCCTAATCCTAGGCGGCTCGAGCAAACTCTCCTCTCCAGACTACATTGGCGAGCCCGTGGATTCTCCTCCCCTCTGCCTATCGTTCAGGTGGCCGGTGGTGGGGAGGGAAATCCTGGTGCCTTCGCTTTGGTTAGTAGTTCATGTTAGGGTTTTTTAGTCCTTGCAGATGCAGCGGTCGGGCGGATGGTGGTGCTTCTTTAGTTTGTCTTTCAGGCTCCGATCCTCCTTGAGTTCGTCCGTTTGAACATAGTCGACGGAGCTCCAAGCAGGTTCTTGCCTTCTCCTTGAGGCGGTGTGGTTAGTGTTCCTCGTCATGTGACGAAATTTGGTGTCAGGTGCTTCAAATCTATGTAAGGGTTCAACGGCGACGATTACATCTCCAGGGCACTGGTCCTTAGGGGCACGTGCACAAAGACTTCCCAGCTGTCATCGACAAGGTCAAGCCGGCTCCGGTAGGGGAGCGACGACAACGGTGCGTCGACGGCTCGTTCTGGCGGCTGTAGCAGTTGTCCAGTGGTCTCAGAATCTCGATGTAGCTTTTATTATGTTTGAGATGTTTTGTACTTCCGTTGAACTTTTATAATAGACTGATCCTTCTCGCGAAGAAGACTTGGCTAAATTCAGTAGGCTTGACTCATGACAGGATTAAAAAGACATATATACTCGGAAGGAGTAATTAAGACAATAAATAATGCACCCACTATTTACCCATTACAAGATTCTTTTATATGGAAAGTGTTCTTCTTCAAATATGTTCATATATATAGACCTAGTTTCACAAATACTCAAAAGGCAACAAATAAAAAAATGACAACCTAATCAGACTATGGACGAAACTCTTACAACGGGAATGTTGAGCCAGTTGAGGAAGATATCGCGGTAAACATGAATAAATGTGAATGAGCATGTGGCATACACATAGCATAACTTTCTCTTGTCCCCTTATATCTAAGTAGACATTAGAGATCTCTTCATATATTGGTCTACATCGTTATCCATGAAATTACAAATTTGTGACTAAACTCCCATGTGCCTTCCATCTCTAAACTTCTCTTTGCATTTTCTGGAATTAACTACACCGAGGCCCTTTATTTCAACAAAAGCTACTATGCATGAATGGCACCAAGTGATGTCTACATTAGGGTGTCGTGAGAGAACTGAATGTAGCTCAAATGGTTAGGTTCCTTATGGAACCAACCCACCAGGATTTAAGTCGTCGACTTGACATTTGACACTGGTGCTCGTAATTTTTAGATTAATTTCTGTCTTTCTGATGATGTTTGTTTTGTGGAGGAGATATTTCTGTTGACTTGAGACGCCTATGGTGACTATGTCAATCTCAAGATGTTGTGACGTCTTAATACCTCGAATGTGCTCATAGAGATAGGGCGTGCGGGCGTGTATTTATATGGATGGGTGTACGTGCATGTATGCGAGCATCTATGACTTTACTGTGTTCAAAGAAAAAAGATCTGTGTTTTAATCATGCCAACACCTATGCATCTTTCTTCTCAGGAGGGCGACAGTACAGGGTGACATTGGTTTGATGGTGCTCTTAAGGATAGGGATTTGAGTTCCGGAGTGAATACTCTTCGGTTTGATTTGGACTAGCTGTACCTAGCAATGGTGGTGTTTTTACATCATTTCCTTGTTGAAGGCATTGTTTGAAGCTTGCTCGGATTTCCTCTTCAGGGTGAAAACCCAAGATTTAACCCTTCGTGGATGGATCTAGCGATGACGGCGCTCATGTGTTGCTCCCTTTTTGAAGGCGTCGTTGTTGAAGCACTTTTTCAATGTCTGGTGCTGCCATCGATCGTGGTTGATGATGTTGGTTATTGCTGCATGTTATAGCTCACTACAGGATTTTGGAGTTCGCATTTTCTTCTTCTTTTGTGTGTGTGGGTGTGTTTATGTGTGTTAGTGTTGACTGTGTGTATCCTAATTATGCAGAGGTCAGATGTGAGTTTCATGATTTATATTCTCTTAATGCAACATTGCGAGTTAATAAAATACATCCTATATCGAAGAATGCATCTTTCTTCTCAGTTTGGTGTTTTAATCATGCCAATGCCTATACATCTTTCTTCTCAAACAGGTAGTAGTACACGGCGGCGCCGGATCAACTGTGTGCACAGCGCACCACTATGCTCGACGAGAAGATGTAGCGCGCACATACGAGAAAATGATAGGTTTGCATTGCACGAATGCACCTCGATCGTCCCGCGGCCGCAGAAAGTCCTCGCGCTCCGCATCATGCGCAGTGATCCTCCACACCATCTGATGCACGGGCATCCAATCAAGTTTAGGACATTATTTTGTACGCCACTTCACTGATGCATGTCACCTCGGTTTCTATCGACAGATCAGCCGCACCACCACGCACGGAACAACCCCACCCGCAATTTCTCGTGAACAGGTGCATCTCATTCTCTTTGTCGAGGATATCATTTGTGCATGTATATTGTCTTTTTATACATTAGGCACATCTTTTTAGTTTATTGTATAGATTGAGATAGAGATCCCACATTATACTTATATATCATGCATGCACCGAATCAATACTTCGTGCAATTCATACATCTTCATGGTATCCGTTTTTAGGTTTAGGTTTTTACCCTAGCTTCCGCTACCGCCGCCGCGTCTTCTCCCCCGCCGCCGCCGCCGCGCCTTCTCGCGCGATCGCTACCCCGCCCGCTCGCGCCTCCTCCCAGACACAGCGCCCGCGCGACCCCGCCTGCTCGCGCCTCCTCCCAGTCAAGGCGCTCGCTGGCCCGCGCGATTCCTTCTACCGCTCGCGCCTCTCCCAGCCAACTCGCTCGCCTGCCCGTGCGATCGCACGCGCCTCTTCCTAGTCGCTCGCTCGCCTGCAAGCGATCCGCCGCTGCACCGCATCTGTACCGCCACCAAGTCGCTAGTCTCGTCTAAAGCCGCTGTTGTCGCCGAGCATCACTGCATCGCCACCGCCAAGTCGCTAGCCTCGTCTGAAGCCGCTGCTGCTGCCGAGCATCATGTCGTCCGTCACCTCCTCCGCGTCCACCAACTCCAACCCGTTCACCGACGCTAATCCTCCCGACATCAACGACATCCACAAGCTCAACATCTTCAAGCGGGTGCCGATTCGTCTTTCCCAGGCGGACTCCTCCTACGATTCGTGGAAGACGTATTTCTCCCTCATGTTCCGGGAGTGCCATCTCATGGACCACGTGGACGGCATCGTCGACTCCAGCCTCGTTGTCGAAGTAATGGGCCACGGGTAGGCTAACCCGAGGCCCAGAACCTTTCAAGACATCAGGGCTGGATGCGCCCCTCAAGGCGCCCAGATGAAGTGCAGCCTTCTGGAGGCCGGCTGGAGGAATAGCCGGCTGCCTGTAGACGGCCGAGTCCCGGAGGCGACGTCAAGACAAGCCGACTCCTAGCTGGCGGCTTCCAGAGAAACCAGCCCCTAACAGTCGGCCTGTGGTGTCAACGAAGCCTGTGCCCTCGTCAAGAAGGACAAGACAGAGAATGGCTACAGTGTAGCCCACCCCCCCCATCTAGGGACAGGCGTGGCCACAGTGCATCGTATCGGCGGAGATCTCCGCCCGGTGCGGCACTGTTGCCACGTCATCCCTGACATCACCACAAGCAGGCGGAGTCCTGCTCCCACGACGGCCTGTCGGTATGGCCCAAGGACGACGGGCCCCACCAATCAGCGAGAACCTGGAAGACGGCAAGAGCCCCACCAGTCAGACCCGATGGAGGTCGGCCCGCCCTTTCCCCGGAACCCACGCACCATTAACCATACGAGACACGGAGTGGCTACAGTAATCGCCCACCAAGCGGCTGAGTTGTAGCCACGATCCCCTGACCAAGCCTGCCTCATTAGGGTCACGGCTACAGCGATTAGCAGCCGACAAGACCCGAGAGTGGCGGGGGCGGCCTGTCAGCCCCGTACCCAACCAGTCGGCAGGGCTCACCAGGCGGCGGGCCCCAGAAGTCGACGGAGAAGCCGGCGGCCGAAGAGACTGACGGCCGGGCCCTACGCCCGGCCAAATTACCATTGTACCCCTGGGGAGTAGGCCTATATAAACCCCCCAGGGCACCCATGCAAAGGGTTCCGAACCTGTTACAACTAGACCAGCCCGTAGAGGAAGGAGAGAGCTAGCCTTGCCTTCTCCTACCTCTAGCATACAGCTCGAGGAGCACCATTGTACTCACTTGCGCCTTAGTGATCATGCGGAGACCCCGCAGAGCAGGACTAGGGGTGTTATCTCCTAGGAGAGCCCCGAACCTGGGTAAAGTACGCCGGCGTTCATGTCTACGCCTCATCCCGCTTCCGGGCACCGGCGACGTTCTACTCGCTCCCACCATGATAAGCCATCCATTGGCATATGTCGCACCCAACCCCCGACATTTGGCGCCCACCATGGGGCGAGGTGCACCGTCGTCCGGAGACCTGTTCTGGACAGGAACCCTTTTCCTCCCTGGCGAGCGTAGCCAGCCCGGCACACCAGACGGAGTCTGTGCCGACGCGCTGCGTGGTGCGAAGATCGCCTGCGCGGCGAGCTGCCTCGCCGACCTTGTTGGCGAGGTTCGCCTCTCCGACGAGCCGACGTTCGATGCGGGCAATGATGGCCCTGAGAGCCGCCTCGTCAGCCTCCTCGATCAACTCCACGTAGCCAGCGAGCCCGCTGCGGACTTGGAATCCGTTGGCTCCACCGACCCGATGCTTGTTGATTCCGACACTGCGTCCCTTGACGCGTTCCCCACCAACGTGGTGGTCTACGACGAGCCGCCTCCTTGCGCGGAGACCGGCAAAAGCGCTGTCACGGAAGTGCTTGTCATCGGCCACAGCGAGCACTCCGGCGGAGGTGCTCACGATCAGCTCAACGCGGCAGTACAAGACCTGACGGCGCCAATCCCAGAAGACGCCGACGTCGAGATGCTGGAAGCACGCCGCATCCAGCTCGTCGAGGGCGCCAAGAAGCTGGCTAGCATGAGACGCCTGTCGGAAGCCTACCAGCGCGAGATGGACCGTGCTGTGGGCAGCACGCCGGCTCCCGCTGGGCCCAGCCGCCTTGGCACGGTCCAGCAGCGCGGCGTGGCCATCACCAACCTGTTCGGGGCAGATCGCCCCATCTACGCCACGCCCGCGGAAAATATCCGAGCTGCCCAGGCGGCAGCAGAAGAGCTAGACAAGTTCGAGGGCGAAGAACGTCGCCAAATGGCGGAGCGCGTCCAGCGGCTCCTCGACGCGGCTGCTGAGTAGCACGAGGCCGGTTGCCGCACTGAGGCGCCCCACCGGCAAAATGACGATCTGCCTCCCCGCCGAGATCAAGGCGCGACATCTCGGACGCCGACTGGTGGCGTCCGCGGAAGAAGAGACAAGGAGCCGGCTGCCAGCCGCAGCCGGACTCGCAGCACCATCGAGCGCGACCAAGACGGCCGCCCGAGAGCAGTGGAACGACGGGATGACTGTCCGCCTCCTCCCCCTCGCAGGGAAAGGCGCGTCTCCCGCCACCTGTTGATCACCCGACACGCGGCAACCGCCTTGGCCGCCGAGAGGGAGTCGGAGAGAACGATGCCCGCCACCGGATCGACCGTCTCCACCGGTCCCTGGCGCTAGAAGAGGAAGATGAGTTGGGTTCGCCTGTTTCGGCCCCCGCATTCGAGACGAGCCCTTCCTCAAAGGGTTCACACTCCCAAGAGACACGCCCAAATACACCGGCTCCGTGAAGCCGGAGGACTGGCTAGTCGACTACTCCACAACCGTCAGCATAGCAAATGGCAACAAGCGCGTTGCTGTGAAGTACGTTCCGCTCATGCTCCAGGGCACATCCCGGACATGGCTGAACAGTCTGAAGCCCCGCAGCATCAACAACTGGGTCGACTTCACCGAAGCCTTCATCCGCAACTTCACCAGCATGTACAAGGGGCCGCCCAAATCTTGCCAGCTCTCCTTGTGCGTACAAGGCCCCAACGAGTCGACTCACGACTACCTCACGCGCTGGGCCGAGCTCCGCAACTCTTGCGAAGGCGTGCACGAGGTGCAGACTATCGATTACTTCACCACTGGGTGCCGAGAGGGCACCCTCAAGCACCGACTCCTCTGCAACGAGCCGGCGACCCTCGACGAGCTGCTGATCATAGCAGATAAATATGCCACGGCCGACTCCTCCGTGAAGGTAGAAATCCAAGTTGATGCGTCCGGCAAAGTAGCCCCTCAAGCTCCTCGAACCCCGGCTGGTGACACCAGTCGGCGCCAGCAACCAAGCGAAAACAAGCGCAAGGCCATGCAGCCGGCTTCCACAAGCCGGCAGGTGGCGACAGTCGAAGACCAGCAGCCGGAGGGGCAGCCTCCGTCCAAGCACCAGAAGGGCGGCAAGCCCAATTGGCTGCCGGCTTTCTCATATGAGCAGACTCTTGACGCACCCTGTAAATTCCACAGTGGTGTGAAGCCGTCCAACCACACCACTCAGAAATGCCGTTGGCTCACCAGGATCGCCAAGGGAGACGGCCTTCTGCCTCCTCCGCCTGCTGGGCAGCCGCCTCCTCCTCCCCCCCAGCAGCCGGCGGTTCAACCAGTCGGAGCCATACAAGACGAGTACCCTGAAGAGCACAGAGCTTATGTCGTGTTCACCAGCATGGCCGACGTTAAGCACAGCAGACGAAAACGACAGCAAGAAGTGAATGCAGTGGCATCGGAGACCCCCGAGTTCATGCATTGGTCCGAGAAGCCCATCAGCTGGAGCAGAGCTGACCACCCAGAAGTAATGCCCAACCCCGGCTCCTACGCCCTGGTCCTGGATGCCACCTTTGCCACTAATAGGCGAGCTGCTCGGTTTTCCCGAGTTCTGATAGATGGCGGCAGCAACATCAACCTTCTGTACAAAGATACCATGGAGAAGTTAGGAATCAAACAAAGACAGCTTTAGCTCAGTCGGACTGTATTCCATGGCATAGTTCCTAGCCTTTCCTGCTCACCAATCGGCAAGATCCAAATAGACGTCCTCTTTGGAGACAAGGATCACTTTCGACAAGAGCCAGTCTGGTTTGAGGTGGTGGACCTTGAGAGCCCATACCATGCACTACTTGGCCGGCCTGCACTGGCCAAGTTCATGGAGGTCCCCCACTACGCTTACCTCAAGATGAAGATGCCGAGTTCTAAGGGAATTCTGACCATAGCCGGGGACTACAAGAAGTCGTCCGCTTGTGCGGAAGATAGCAGTCGGCTAGCCGAGTCCCTCGTGATCGCGGCCGAGAAGCGGCTCCTTGACCGAGTTGTGGCGATGGCAGGCAAGCAGCCGGAGATGTCACCCAACCCCAAGGAGTCGGAAGCCGAGGGTTCGTTCAAGCCGGCCAAAGAGACAAAGAAGATACCCTTGGACCCGGAGCACCCGGAGAGGTACGCTGTCATAGGTGCAAACCTTGACAGCAAATAGGAAGGCGAGCTCGTCGATTTCCTATGTGAGAATCGTGACATCTTTGCATGGTCACCTAAAGACATGCCGGGTGTTCCGACGGATTTCGCCGAGCACAAGTTACATGTCCGGTCTGATGCCAAGCCAGTCAGGCAGCCCTTCCGCCGCCTGTCAGAAGAGAAGAGTCGTTGGAGAAGAGATAGCCCGGCTGCTGGCAACCGGCTTCATCATGGAAGTGTTCTTTCCAGAGTGGCTTGCCAACCCAGTCCTTGTGTTGAAGAAAAACAAGCAGTGGCGCATGTGTATTGATTACACCAGCCTCAACAAAGCCTGCCCCAAGGACCCGTTTGCTTTGCCGAGAATCGATCAAGTGATAGACTCTACAGCCGGATGCGAGCTGTTGAGTTTCTTGGATGCATATTCAGGGTATCACCAGATCAAGCTGAACCCGGCCTACAGACTGAAGACCGCCTTCATCACACCATTTAGAGCCTTCTACTACTTGACCATGACATTCGGCTTGAGGAATGCCGGCGCCACATTTCAACGTTGCATGCAGAAGTGCCTCCTCAAACAACTCGACAGAAACACCCACATTTATGTGGACGATGTCGTGGTGAAGACGGAGAAGCGTGGAACACTGCTAGAGGACCTCAAAGAGACCTTTGAGAACCTACGTCGGTTTCAAATCAAGCTCAACCCAGAGAAATGCGTCTTCGGAGTACCAGCCGACCAGCTTCTTGGATTCCTGGTCTCAGAGCGCGGCATAGAGTGCAACCCTGTGAAGATCCAAGGCCATCGAGAGGATGGAAGTACCCACCCGACTGCTGGATGTGCAGAAGTTCACCGGCTGTTTGGCGTCCATCAGCCGTTTCATCAGTCGGCTGGGAGAGAAGGCTCTTCCCCTGTACCAGCTCATGAAGAAGACCACTTTTTTCGAGTGGAACGACAAGGCGGATGAAGCTTTTCTCCAGCTCAAGAAGATGCTGACTACTCCGCCTGTCCTGGCAGCTCCGACTCCTGAGGAGCCCATGCTCCTCTACATCGCCGCCACCAGCTGAGTGGTCAGCATAGTCATAGTGATAGAATGCAAGGAGGAAGGAAAGGCGCTACCAGTCTAGAGACTGGTGTATTACCTAAGTGAAGTGTTGTCAGCCTCCAAGCAAAACTACCCCCACTATCAGAAGATGTGCTACGGCGTGCACTTTGCCGCCAAGAAATTGAAGCCGTACTTTCAAGAGCACCCAATCACTGTCGTTTGCACTGCTCCTCTTGCCGAGATCATTGGAAGCCGAGATGCCTCCGGCCGAGTGGCCAAATGGGCCATAGATCTGGCCCCTTACACCATCTACTACTAGCCTCGCACCGCCATCAAGTCACAGGCGCTGGCCGACTTCCTCGTCAACTGGGCCGAAACCCAGTACCTGCCACCGGCGCCAAACTCCACCCATTGGCGGATGCACTCTGATGGTTCCAAGATGCGCACCGGTTTGGGAGCCAGCATCGTCCTCACCTCTCCCAAAGGCGACAGGCTCAGATATGTGCTGCAAATTCATTTTGCCGCCTCCAACAATGTCGCTGAATACGAGGCACTTATTCATGGGCTCCAGCTTGCCAAAGAGCTCGGCATTCGCCGGATCCTGTGCTATGGTGACTCTGACTTGGTGGCCCAGCAGTCGTGAGGCGACTGGGACGCCAAGGATGCAAACATGGCGAGTTATCACTTCCTCGTACAGCAACTCAGTGGATATTTTGAAGGGTGCGAGTTTCTCCATGTGCCAAGAAATGACAATGAGCAAGCAGACGCCTTGTCACGAATCGGCTCCACCCGTCAAGCAATACCGACCGGCGTCGCCCTACAACGCCTCCTCAAGCCGTCTGTCAAGCCATCGCCAGAGTCGGATTCTATCTTCGTCCCGGCTCCTCCTGAAGCAGTCGAATCCGACTTGAGAGTTCCAGCAGCCGCCACAGGAATTCCGGCAGACGGCCTGGGGGCCGCGGCAGTCGCACTCGGCCCGGGGACTTCAGAACCCGGCCCCGGGACTGAAGCGGCCAGCCTGGAGACTTCAGAGCCCGGCCCGGGGACTGCGGCAGTCGGCCCGGGGACTTCATCGACCCAGCAAGCGGCAGCCGACTCCAACCCGCCGCCTCCCGGCCCAACCGCCCTCATCCAAGTTGTAGTCCTGGCAGTCGAAGAAATCGCAACACCTTCATGGGCCCAGCCCATCCTCAACTTCCTGGTAAACAAAGAGCTGCCGACTAATGAGATCTCAGCCCGGCAAGTGCAACGCTGGGCAGCAGCATACACCATAGTCAACAGAGAGCTTGTGAGGCGCAGTGTCACCGGTGTCTACCAGCGCTGCATCGAGCCGGAGCAAGGCCAAGCAATCCTCAAAGACATCCATCAAGGCGAATGTGGCCACCATGCGGCTTCAAGAGCACTTGTCGCCAAAGCTTTCCGCCATGGTTTTTTCTGGCCGACTGCTCTAGAAGACGCCAAAGACTTGGTCCAGAAATGCAAAGGGTGCCAGAAGTTCCGTTCCAAGCCACATCAGCCGGCTTCTGCACTCAAGACTATTCCCATTGCCTGGCCCTTTGCTGTCCGGGGCCTGGACATGGTGGGACCATTCAAAACAGCGCGAGGTGGCATGACTCATCTGCTTGTCACGGTGGACAAGTTCACCAAGTGGATAGAAGCAAAACCAATCAAGAAGCTGAATGGTCCGACAGCTGTGACTTTCATCTCTGACATCATCGTCCGGTATGGCATACTGCACAACATCATCACCGACAATGGCACAAACTTCGCCAAAGGCGCCTTGGCCCGTTTCTGCGCGACGCAGGGCATCCGACTGGACTTAGCGTCCGTTGCCCATCCGCAGTGAAACGACCAGGTGGAGCGAGCAAACGGCCTCATTTTGTCCGGCATCAAGCCCAGACTGGTCGAGCCTCTGGAGCGTTCGGCCGGCTGCTGGCTCGACGAGCTGCCAGCCGTCCTCTGGAGCCTGCGCACAACACCGAACAAGTCAACCGGCTTCACGCCTTTCTTCCTCGTCTACGGTCCGAAGCCGTCATCCCAACGGACATAGAATTCGACTCCCCTCAAGTCACCATGTACACCGAAGAGGAGGCAGAAGAAGCACGTCAAGACGGGGTCGATCTGCTGGAAGAGGGCCGGTTGTTGACACTCAGCCGGTCCAGCATCTACCAGCAGAGCCTGCACTGATACTACAACCGGAAGGTCAAGCCTAGATCTTTCCAAGAAGGAGACCTTGTGCTCTGGCTGATCCAGCGAACAGCCGGCCAGCACAAGCTCTCAGCGCCTTGGGAAGACCCCTTCATCATCAGCAAAGTGTTGGGCAACGACTCCTACTACCTGATTGACGCTCAGAAGCCACGAGCACGCAAGAGGGACGACTCCGGCAAGAAGACAGAGCGGCCATGGAATGCAAATCTCCTCTGAAGATTTTACAGTTGATACAGTATGTACCACGCTACCTTTTGTATTAAAGTACGAAGACTCCGGGTCCCCTGAGAAGAGCTCGGGGATTGCCCTCTTTTATCTATATGATAAGAATTATGCCTATGAGTATGTCATTTTCTTTATGCCGCTTGGCACCGGGTCCGACTAGTTGGCCCCGGGACTTGCCGCCTTGTACTATGAAATGCTTCCTGCAGCCAGACAAGTAATGTGTTGGCACTTAAGCCGTCTCCTGCCAAAAGCCGCAGCTCGCAGAGCGACTGTCCGGTGGGCAGGAGCAAGGCAGAAAGGGTGTCCACATGAAAAATGGCTAAGGACACAAAGCACGTGCATAATTTAAGCCGACTTCCCGCCTTCTACGACCGACTGTTGAGCAGCCGGCCTGCCAGTTTCTACTTAACTCGCTAGAATGTTCTAAAAACACCTAAGTACTTGCCTTCCCAGAAGTAGCTAAGTACTTGACCCAGCCACAATCGGCAGAGCGGCTGTTCGGCTGGCAAGATGGCAACCAAGGGAAGGCGGCAAAGGAAAAAGCCAAAGAGCAGCAAGCAAGAAAAGATAGAACTCGGAAAAATATTTACATAACAAAGGCCCTTGGCCGATTTTCAAAACACAAGTTTAAGATACACCCCGCGGGTGGAATTGTGCAAAATTAACAAGTTCGTCGAGACTGATAGACAGGTAAAGCAAAAGATAAACTGGCGGCCTAGGAAGCTGCAGACGGGTTTGGTGGATCGGAGGAATCGACGGTGCCAGTTGGTGGAGCGGTCGTCTGGTCAGTCTCCGCTTGGTCGCCTCCAGCGGTAGCTGGCTCGGTTGGGCGTGGCTCGTTGCTGGAGGCGCGGTCGAGCTGGGGCTGGCCGTCCGCTCCGACCTCTGGCGCCTCCTCTTCGCCTTCCTCCTCCGCCTCGCCTTCTTCCTTGCCGCTGGAGTCGATCACCTCCGCCGAGTCCTCGCCGTCTTCCGGTTTTAGCCCGAACCATTCCAGCGGCGCCTCGGCGCTATTCTCAACCCGCTCCGGGACGAAGATGCTGGTGTCGGTGTATTGGGCGATTGACGCCGCGCACTTGACGAGGTCATCTTCCATGACCACCAATTCCTCCTGAGCCTCCAGCCGGAATGTGTCTAGCTAGGCTAGAGTCGGCCCAGTGTACCACGCCTTGACGAACTCCAAGGCCCGGCACGCTCCAGCCCGGGCCGAGGAGCCCTTCCAGGCCTCAAGACGGCCGGCCGCCACCTCCAGCCAGTCGGCAGTCCGACTAGGAGTGCGCCGTGCCGGCATGTCAGGCCACAGGTCGGCGATCGCCTGGGTGCTGACACGCTGAAGCCGACGCAGCATCGGGTGAGCCAGCCGAAGACGGGCCTCGATGCTCATGATCTACTTGTTAAGGGTTCGGGGGGCGTCGGCGGCGATCTGCGCACCATCCGCCCTCCGTCCTTCGCGATCAGCTTCAATGGCCTGGTTGGCGGTGTCCGAGTGACCAGGGAAGAAGTCTGCCAAGACAGAAAGCAAAGAGCCGAAGGTAAAGACGAGAAGCCGGCTCGACCAACAGCCGGCAGCTCAAAGAAGGAAAAAGAGGGAAGCCCACCATCGACTATGTCCTCGATCTCGTGAAAGCCAGAAGTCAGCATCGCCTCCTTGTCGGTCCAGGTGGATCATTCGATCGCAAACTCAGCAAGGAGGCTGGTCTCCTTGTCCTCCGTCTCCTTCTAGGCCTTCCTGAGGAGCTCCTTCTGTTCCGCCAGTTGCGACAAGCCGGTCGCACTCTTCAGCCAGCTTGCTGTGCTCCTCCTCCTTAGCGTGCATCGCAGTGTTGGCTTCGCCCAGCTGCTGCTGCAAGGTGGCGTTGGCCTCTGTGGAAGAAAAGAAGAAAGGAAGGCGTCAGTTGCCAACAAAGAAGAGCAGTCGCCAGGGAGATCCGGCCCGACTGCTCGGCAGTCGGCCCGAATCTCAGGGACTACAGCCCGCGGGTGCGCCAGCACGCCCCCGCGGAGAAAGGAGACATCAACAGGAAGAATAGTCCCTGAATCTCGAGGACTACAGCCCGCGGGTGCGCTAGCGCGCCCCCGCGGAAAGGGAAGAAGACTTACCCCGGCTCTCCAACAAGTCGGCGGCATGTTGGTCCAACTCCAGGACCTTGGAGTTGAAGGCGGTAGCATGAAGGTTATGATAATCCTGCAGCAAGGATATCAGCACTTAGAGCCTGCTAATTAAAGTTCCGAGCCGCCTACTCAGGAGCCGGCCCGAAACTCAGGGACTACACCGAGTGGGTGCGCTGGCAAGCCCCCACGAAGCAATACAAGAGTTAAAAATGAAAAAGTAAGAAGCATACCCGGATGGCCTCTCACGATGCTAGATACACCTTGTTGCAGTTCTTGATGGCGTCGGCTTCGGCGCGGAGTTTGGTTTGAACATCCAACATCGCCTTGTTCAGAGGGCCTGTCCCGCCGACCCGCACCCACCCAGTGGGTGCGGCGCTGGTCGCCTCGGTGTCCAGGATCGAGGAGCTTGCGGCGCCAGTCTCCAACGGGCGTGGCGCCGAGGCCGCCTTCACAAGTCGGCGACGCGTCGGTGTGCCGACCTCAAGAGTCAGGCCCGTCGCCACCTTGTTTGCAGTTGGTGGCACCGGCGGGTCCACCGGCTACTCGCCTTGCGCGCTCCCAGACGGCGGCGGTGGAGGCACAATCACGTCCGCCATAGCGACGTCGCCGCTGTCCCTCTCCATGACCGGATGCTCGTCGCCGGCCTCCCCAGTCTGCGCCACGAACTCCGGAGGTGGCGGCATGGAGTTCAGGGGAGTGATGAAAATCACCGAGTGGCGGTGCGCGGCTTCTTTAGCCTGCTTCTTTGCCGCGTCGGCGGCCTCGGCCTCCGCTAGTTTCTTCAGGGTGGCGGCCTCTGCCTTCTCTGCCTCCGCCTTCTCCAGGCGGGCGGTTTCCGCCTCCTCGCGTGCTTCCCGCGCGTTCCGCTCCCTCGCCTCCCGGAGGTCGGCGGCCGGATCGATCCGCCGAGTGGTGGCGGAGGTCTCTACCAACCCCACGATGGAAGCGGCGGCCGATTTCTCGAGAGAGAGAGCGGGGCCCTAGATCAAGAGAAACAAAGTGAAGAAACTCAAACAAGATTAATAAGAAAAAATGAAGGTACGAGATAAAGGCAGTACTTACATGGAAACCAGCTGCGGCTTCTTCACCTCCTTGTGGAAACGGATGGTCTTCGCGGCCGCTTCGTCCCGCTTGGTCGCCGCGGCCGAGCCCTTGGGTTTTTTCGGCCGACTGCCGAACAAGCTCGGCACGGCCCGGCGTTTCTTCGCGCTGCCTTGGGCATCCGGCGCGGTGGACGAGCTCGCGGCCGGCTGGCCGGCTCCTGGCTGGTGGCGCGGGGCGACTTCCCCCACGTCATCATCAGGCCAGTCCTCGAGGCTGGCTTCGAGCCTCAGGCCACCTGCTTCGCCGCCTCCTCCCTCGACGTCGTCCTCCAAGGCCGCAACCCCCAGATCGGGGTCATCGACGTCGCTCTCCGCTCGGTCGGGGAGGAATTGGCGCTCTGGCCCCGCGGCGCCGGCTGCCGGCTGGAGGAGGGGACTCTGTTCAAAGGCCGATTGGTCACGCTGGATAGCAGGAACTCGGCAACAAAGAGACAGAGAAAAAAGACATACGACTTACAATAGGCAGGGGGTTGGCGCGTGAATACGGCTCCTTGCCAAACCGCCACTCATCCGTGAGCTCGCAGTACGCAAGGTAGTTCACCATGTGAGCTACCTCTGTGTGAGGCATCTCCTTGGTGCACAGCCGACTCGGGTCCCGATGTCTGCTCATCTGGCAGATCATGTGAGGGCGGCTCTGGAGAGGAAGCACTCGGTGTGCCACGAAGGTTGATAGCAAGTCGGGCCCGGTCAGGCCCTCCGACTATGTCAGCACTCGGAGCCGCGCGATAGCGGCGGCTCCGGAGGGCGACAACGTCTTGGCCCGGTACGACTAGTTGGGCCGCCTCCCAGCCAGCGGGCCGGCTTCGTAAGCCGGCAAGTTGACCCAGTCGCCCTCCGCGAAGATGCTCTTCACGTAGAAATACGACCGCTGCCACATCTTCACTGACTTTATCAGCGGGATGGCAGGAAACGAGTTTTCGGCCGCTGGCCTCTGCACCGCGATGAACACGCCGCATTGAGCCGGCACGCCCGCAACAAGGGTGCCGAGCTTGATGTAGAAGAACTCCCCCCAGAGCTCGATGGTGGGGAGGACGCCGAGGAAGCCTTCGCACAAGGTGACGAAGGCGGACAACAGCACCACCGTGTTCGGGGTAAGGTGGTGCGGCTGGAGACCGTGGAACTCGAGGAAGGATCGAAAGAAGCTGCTCACCAGCAGGCCGAGGCCGCGCAGGCAGTGCGAGCAGAAGACGACCCGCTCGCCCTCCTCCGGAGCCGGCGAAGTTTCCCTCCTCGGCGCGAGGCGGACCCTCACATGGTCCTCACTGGGGAGCCGCCGTGTCTGGCGGAGGAAGTTGATGTGGTCATCATGAACCTCAGAGCCATCCCATGCACCGGAGCGCGCCATCGGGGGCGTGGGGTTGGAGGATGAGCTCATCGGAGACGAACCACCGCGGCGTTCAACGTGGCATGGGGGCGCTTCGGCGAGACGAAGAAGGAGGAAAGAATAGGGAGGAGGGACGCACGTGCTCCGTTGCTCCCCCTCCTCCCCCTACTTATAGGCCTACGGGCTGCGAAGCCGAGGGGGCGATCGTAGGATTTACTGCGCCCATGACCCCACGCCCCCATGTTTATCGCGCAAGATACTACGTGCAGTAACTCCGCGGGAACCCCAACTACCCACCTCGGCCGCAGTGGATCCGCTCGCGCGCCGAGGCGTGGTAGTGGCGGGCCCCGCCTGCAGGCCTGTCCCATCGCGGACGCGGGTTGGCAGACTGGCCCGGCCGCTCGGCGCCACGTGACATGACCACAACGGGCGGCGGCCTAGAGGCTTAGCTAGCACGCCACTTGGTTCCCGCCGACGCGTTCGAAGTTTGGATAAGTCAGACTGGGCGCGGCCGACTCCCGCTAGTCGGCCCGGCAGAAGTCAGGCGAACCTCCACCTCAGGCACTCGGAGAAGAAAACTGCTGAGGCTCCTCGGCTGCTCAGCCGCGGCACCTCACCAGCTTCGGGGACTACTGTCGGAGTAATGGGCCACGGGTAGGCTAACCCGAGGCCCAGAACCTTTCAAGACATCAGGGCTGGCTGCGCCCCTCAAGGCGCCAAGATGAAGTGCCGCCTTCTGGAGGCCGGCTGGAGGAATAGCCGGCTGCCCGTAGACGGCCGAGTCCCGGAGGCGACGTCAAGACAAGCCGACTCCTAGCTGGCGGCTTCCAGAGAAGCCGGCCCCTAGCAGTTGGCCCGTGGCGCCAACGAAGCCTGTGCCCTCATTAAGAAGGACAAGACAGAGAATGGCTACAGTGTAGCCCACCCGCCCCCCATCTAGGGACAGGCGTGGCCACAGTGCACCGTACCGGCAGAGATCTCCGCCCAGAGCGGCACTGTTGCCACGCCATCCCTGACATCACCACAAGCAGGCGGAGTCCTGCTCCCACGACGGCCTGTCGGTACGGCCCAAGGATGACAGGTCCCACCAATTAGCGAGAGCCTGGAAGACGGCAAGAGCCCCACCAGTCGGACCCGATGGAGGTTGGCCCCCGGCAGCCGGCCCGCCCTTTCCCCGGGACCCACACGCCATTAACCATACGAGACACATAGTGGCTACAGGAATCGCCCACCAGGCGGTGGAGCTGTAGCCACGATCCCCTGACCAAGCCTGCGTCATTAGAGTCACGGATACAACGATCAGCAGCCGACAAGACCCGAGAGCGGCGGGGGCAGCCTGTCAGCCCCGTACCCAACCAGGCGGCGGGCCCCAGCATTCGGCGGAGAAGTCGGCGGCCGAAGAGACTGACGGCCGGGCCCTACGCCCGGCCAGATTACCATTGTACCCCTGGGTAGTAGGCCTATATAAACCCCCCAGGGCACCCATGCAAAGGGTTCCGAACCTGTTAGAACTAGACCAGCCCATAGAGGAAGGAGAGAGCTAGCCTTGCCTTCTCCTACCTCTAGCATACAGCTCGAGGAGCACCATTGTACTCACTTGCGCCTTAGTGATCATGCGGAGACCCCGTAGAGCAGGACTAGGGGTGTTATCTCCTAGGAGAGCCCCGAACCTGGGTAAAGTACGCCGGCGTTCGTGTCTACGCCTCATCCCGCTTCCGGGCACCGGCGACGTTCTACTCGCTCCCACCATGATAAGCCATCCATTGGCATATGTCGCACCCAACCCCCGACACTCGTCCCCGAGTTTCATGACTGGTCCACCATCGACACCACGATCATCCGCTGGTTTTTCCTCACCATCACGCCCGACCTCTTTCAGACGGTCGTGACGGACGGTGATGATGCCTGTGCCGTGTGGACCAAGCTGAACGGGCTCTTCACCGACAACAAGCTCCAGCGTCGTGTTTTTCTGCAGCAAGAGTTTTTTGGGTGTCATCAGGATAACACCTCCATTGACGACTATTGTCGCCGCCTTAAGACTCTCGCTGACGAGCTTCGCGACATCGGCGCCAAGGTCGATGATAACCTCCTCCTCAGCACGCTCACTGCCGGGCTCAACGAGGACTTCGGCAACGCCGCGGGGAACCTCAGTCTCATTCCCAACCCGTCCTTCGCCAAGTTCGTTGCGTTCCTCCGCTTGGAGGAAAAGCGGATGAAGCAGGTGAAGACGCGCGCCATCCACACCGCCCTCGTCGCCGGCACCACCCGCGGCGGGCCTCCAGCGCCTTCCGCTGCCCCGGCAGCGTCATCAGGCGCCTTTCCCGGTGCCCCAGCAACCGGGGCTCCTGCCACTACCGTACAGCTTGCCCCCCCGCGCTGAAAAGCGCCACAAGGGCCGGCGCGGTGGCCGCCACGGCGGTCAGCAGCAGCCGCAGCACGCTGGCCAGCAGTAGTAGTTTCAAGCGCCGCAGCAGCTCCAGGTGCCACCCCCATGGGCCTCCGGGTACAACCCCTGGACCAGTGTCGTCCATGCGTACACCATGCCGGTTCCATGGTCTCCTGCATCGACGCTTCCCGTGTCGCGCCCACCGGCGTACCAGGCGTACTACGCGGCTCCATAGCCGTATGAAGGATACCCACCACCGCAGATGAGCGGCGCCTACGGTCTCCCTGCGACCCCGTCGCCGCCCTCGCCGGCCCTGTTGCCGGCACCTTGAGATCCGGCGCTCCTCGCCGCGCTACACGTTGCGCCTACACCGAACAACTACACTGGAGGCGGTGATTGGTACATGGACACCGGGGCTACGGCTCACATGTTTGCTCATCCTGATAATCTTGCCTCCTTCACTCCCGTCACCACCGACCGCCGCATCATTGTCGGTGATGGTTCCACACTACCTATCACACATGTCGGACACACTTTTTTTCCTTCTACTTATATGCCTATTACTTTGTCTAACATTCTTGTGTCACCTCATCTTATTAAGAATCTTGTTTCCGTTCGTTGCTTAACTTGTGAAAATCCTGTTCCTGTTGAATTTGACGAGTTTGATTTTTGTGTCAAGGACGCTCGAACCAGGATGGTACTTCACCGCTGTGACAGCCTCGACGAGCTCTATCCGGTGCATCCGCCGTCCACCTCCACCCCAGCACCGGTTGCTCTCTCTACTGGCGTTGATCCCTGGCATGCTCGTTTGGGTCATCCCAACCCCGTCACACTTTGTCATATTCTTAGGAGTTTCAGTTTCAGTTGTAATAAGATAGAGGATCACACCTGTCATGCCTGTCGTGTCGGAAAACATGTTCACCTTCCGTTTAATAACTCCACCACCATAGCTTCTTTTCCTTTTCAGTTGATTCATAGCGATGTGTGGACCTCTCCGGTTCCTAGTAATTCGGGCTATTTATATTATCTGGTTATTCTTGATGATTATTCTCACTATGTGTGGACGTTCCCTTTACGACTAAAGTCGGATGCACTCTCCACTTTGTCGGTCTTTTACTCCTATGTCAGCATGTAGTTTGGGCGTCCCATCCTTACTCTTCAGACTGACAATGGAAAAGAGTTTGACAATCTTGCTTTCCACACTTTCTGTCGCACCACAGGCACAATTTTTCATCTCACATGCCCGTATACCTCACAGCAGAACGGTCGAGCCGAACGCGTCCTTCGCACTCTGAACGACTGTGTTCGGACGCTCATGTTTCACGCTAATGTGCCACCTCGTTTCTGGCCGGATGCACTTGCTACTTCTTCACTTCTCCTTAACCTTCGCCCTTGCCACTCACGGTGGAACTATGCACCTCACCATCTTCTCTTCGGTACGCTCCAATCTTATGATTACTTGCGTATTTTCGGGTGCCTTTGCTATCCTAGCACTTCGGACTCCGCTCCTCACAAACTTGCACCTCGTTCTGTCGCTTGCATCTTCATCGTCTACCCTTCCAACTCCAAGGGATATCGGTGCTACGATCCCGTCTCCCCCCATGTGTTCACTTCCCAACACGTTTACTTTGATGAGCATGTGTTTCCGTTTCAGCAGGTACCTCTGGCTGTTCCTCCCGCCATCAGTGACGCGGGCTCCTCGTCACCGCTCCCAGGGCGCTCGCGCGCCTCTCTTGGCCCGCCCCTAGCTTTGAGGCGCGCCCCCTACATGTGGCACCTCCTACAGCCGCGACCCTGGCCCCCACAGCCCCCGCGGCCCCCTCGGCGCCTGTCGTGGGGTTGTCACGGCAGATGTCCTCGTGAAAGGACTTAGTCGTGGAGCCATCGCTACAGGTTAGCTTAAAGGGGTTGAACCGGACAAGGGACACGGGGGATTTTATACTAGTTCGGCCCCTTCGATGAAGGTAAAGCCTACGTCTAGTTGTGATTGGTATTGCTAGGGTTTCGATGACCAGGGAGCAAATCCGCTTTGCCTGGCTCTCGAGTTATTGTCTGTCGTCCCTAAACCACTGACGGGTCGTCCCTTTATATACATAGGTTGATGCCCGCCGGTCTACAGGGTCCCGAGGCCGGATCATAAACGTGTCCGGCTCGGTCTCTATTCCTCTAACTTTCAATACAAGTTACATGAAAGAGTCGGTTTACATCTATAGGCCTTTAACCCGCTTTTGGGCCTTGGGCCTTCGTAAAGCGCCTCCATCCTCACGTCTTCATGGGCTTCTATCTTCATGGAGCTAACCCGGCCACTCCTAGCTGGTTTACCTCCAGTAATCATATCCCCAACATTAGGCCCCAGATTGATTTGAACCTGTTCATGTCAATCTTCAATACTTAGAAAAATTCTTGCCCTGGAACCTTCGTATAAATCTGGTAAATCGCTGTGACGTCATCCTTTAGATCCGTAGTAAATTGTTATGACGTCATCTACCCGTTGAAGCCGAAGATACCCTTCATTAATGAATATCCAACCCTCGAGGCGACATCCTTATTAACTATCCATTTCCAGCTCCTCGATTTACACACCTGTCGCTTATCTGTTAACCTTATAAATAGGCCCAAAGGCCATTCTCTTTTTCCCCCTTCGCCTCTTTCGCTCCTTCTTCCTCTTTGCGACGTATCTGCACCCGAGCGTCACCGCTGTTGGATTTCGGGTTCCGGCAGACCCTTGAGGTTCGAACACTGGGGTGCGCGCGGAGATTTCGCCTTCTACCTACCTGCACCCCTCCGCCTCGCTAAGATCTAAGCTATGGAAAGAACAGCACAAGAGACACAGGGTTTATACTGGTTCGGGCCACCGTTGTGGTGTAATACCCTACTCCAGTGTGTGGTGTGGTGGATTTCCTCTTGGGCTGATGATGATGAGCAATACAAGGAAGAATAGCCTCGCGAGGGTCTGTTCTTGGCTGGGGGATGAACTGCTAGGAGGAGTTCAGTCACCCTTCTCTCTCTCTCTCTCTCTTCTTGATTCTCTCTCTGATTTCGATCCGATCTCCGATCTCTCCTACCCTGTGGGTGGTTAGTCCTATTTATAGGCAAAGGCCCTGGGCCTCTTCCCAAATATTGAGCGGGAAGGGCGCCAACAATTGGCCATTTTGAAGGGGAACATCTGGTACACTTATCCTGACTAAAGTTGGTCCTCGCCTACCAAAGGCTCTGGCGATGACGCTGGCTTGGGCTCCACAATGACTTCCTTCCTGCCGTTGGGCCGGTCTTGGTCTCGTTGCACCGAAATGGGTGCCTTTGCCTGATGCTCTCGTCTGCGCTTGCTCCCTTTGCACCAAAGAGGAAAGGAGGACACTGCGCGGGCTGGCGCCCACCTGGCACCCTTGGTCGTCATGGCTTGCGTCATGGGCACCTCATGAGGTACCCCGCCTTGATCTCTCCGCCTCCTCGCGAGCCAGCCTGATGAGGACGTGCCTGAGGAAGCTCCGTGTCGTCCGCCCCGCGAGGCTTGACCCCTCGCGAGGGTCTTGGGTCTGTGTTGATGAAGATGGGCCGTGCTGGGCCCCTCCTCGAGCCACGCCGCAGGCCGCAGGCAAGCAAGTCTGGGGACCCCCGTTCCCAAAACGCCGACAGTAGCCCCCGGGCCCAAGGCGCGCCTGGACTTGGCCGTGCAGGGAGGCGAAAGGGCAAGAGCGAAGCGCCGCGGGCCCTAAAAGCATGCGGCCTTGGGCACCGCGTGGCGGTTGATTGGACGTGGGCGTCTCCACTTCCCCACGGCGCCTCGGCAACTGCGCGGGTTGGACAAGTCCCTGCATGCAAAGCGGGTCATGATTACCTGTGATCATGGGGGTTGACGGTTGGCCCTCGCCGGCTATAAGTATGGATCGGCGCGCGCCCTTCCAGTTCATCCCCCCTCGCTTCTCCTTCTTCTTCATGGCCCCGTCGAGGAGGTTCTCGGCCGTAGAGAAGGGGAAGGCTCGCCAGGTTGAGCCTGCCTCTCCCCCGCCCAAGCGCGGCCGAGGGCGCCCTCGCAAACATCCTGTGGCCACCACGGCAGCTCCCCGCGGCCGTGGAGACGATTTCCAGCTTGGTGACGGGCGGACTGCTGCGGCCAGGGGGCGCGCTTCGGTTGCGCGTTCCCCTAGGCTGCGCTTTCGCGCTGCAGAGGTGCTGCCGGAGTTCGTTGTGTGGTCGGCGGAGCCGACTAGCACCCGTCTTCAACTTCCTCGCTTCCTCCTCGGTGAGCTCCCGGCCGGCGCCCCGGGCGGCCTCTGGCTTCAGGCAGACGGCTGCTGCAGCCGGGCCTCATGGGCTTCACTGGAGGTCTCCGCAGCCGGGAGCCTGGCCTTGACCCGCGGTTGGCAGACATTTGCCCGCGCGCGTGGCATGAGCCGTTGGTGCACCCTGCACTTCAAGTTTGACGGCGATGCCACCCTCTATGTGAGGGTGTTTGGGGAAGATGGTCGCCGCGCAGGGTGCTGCCCTGAGGATGACGACCGCGGCCGGGAACCCAGCCCCGGCGATGATGGAGAGGACAGCGCTCGCGTGATTGGCGGCGCTCAGGGTTCCCCAAGCTTCACCGGTTCTTCTTCAGGCGGCGACTCTTCTAGCGGTGGCCACGGTCAGCCTCCACGCCGTCGTACCTGCTTGGGAGGTGGTAGCGTGTCTGCCCGCCGTCGTGCCTTGGTGAAGCGCGAGAGGGAGTCTGCCTGAGCCCCGGAGGCAGCTCGAGTCTTCCCTGTAGGCCGGTGTGAGGCGAGCTGCTCCTGATTTGCTCTTTCTTTTCCTTTTTCCTGCGTAAAAAGACAGTAGCGTGGAGCCCCGCGGGGCGTGTTTGGGTTATTGCTGTTAATCATCGCTTTGCTTCCGTTATCGTGCCTTCCGGCTACGTGCCCGCGCGTGGATAGTTCCCGGCCCTAGCCGTGGGGGGGCGACCGACCCAGGCCCTGTGTTTGTGTCGCGGTGCCCGTGGGGCACGGACTGGAGGGGTGCTCCTGTAATGGACCCAGGTCACGAAACCTTTGAACGACTAGGACAGGAACACTCGCGAGGGCGCTCGGCTGCCCCCTCGCGAGGCCTTGCATAAGAGAAATCGAGGCAGGAGAGTGAAAAGTTGAAGAACCACAAGCCAAAGATGGCAACAGCTTCAATAAAACTTCGAATGAGAATGAACAAGCCAACTGCGGAAAGCAAATGAAAAAGCCGCGTTCGGCACCTAATCTAGTCTTCGACGTCTTCTCACCAGCGCGGAGCTAAGTTCTGCCACTGGGCGTGGGAGGGAGCCCCAGGGCCTAAGGCCGGCGCTCCTGAGACTCCGGGGCGTGTACAGCCCCAACTCATTATTACGTGAGAGTGTCATGGGCGGCGAGCTTCACAGGCGTTGGCCTTCTTCACAGGCTCCGGGCCTTTCTTGGGGGAAGCAGGCTTCACGGGCATTTGCCCTCTTCACAGGCTCCGGGCCTTTTCCAAAACGCGACAGCTTCACAGGCATTCGCCTTCTTCACAGGCTCTGGGCCTTTTCCAAAACGCGACAGCTTCACAGGCATTCGCCTTCTTCACAGGCTCTGGGCCTTTTCCAAAAAGGATAATCTTCACAGGCATTCGCCTTCTTCACAGGCTCTGGGCCTTTTTAGGGGTAGAACCTCCGGAGGTGCTGGATGTTCCATGCGTTTTGGACCGGCACCCCCTCCTGAGTCTCCAGGCGCGCGGAGCCGGGCCTGGAAACATGAACAACCTTGAACGGGCCCTCCCACATGGGAGAGAGCTTGTGCAGTCCCTCCCCGGAGAGAACCCGCCTGAGCACGAGGTCTCCTACCTCGAGAGTCCCGGGGAGGATGTTGCGGCAATGATATCGTCGCAGCGCTTGTTGGTACCTCGCCGCTCGCAGCGCGGCTTCTCGGCGACGTTCCTCCCCCAGCACGAGGTCCATCCCCCGCATGGCGTCCTGCTGCGCCTCGTCGAACGCCAGGACCCGCGCGGAGCGACATCTGACCTCGTGAGGGAGGACCGCTTCGGCTCCGTAGACCAGGAAGAACGGGGTCTCTCCAGTCGGCTTGGTCGCGGTTGTGCGGATGGACCACAACACGAACTGAAGCTCGTCGTACCAACCTCTGCCGCAGGCCTCCAGCTTCTTCTTGAACGTCCTGGTCTTGAGGTCCCTCAGGACCTCTGCGTTGGCTCGCTCGGCCTGGCCGTTGCTTCGGGGGTGCGCCACCGAAGCGTAGCATATCTGCGTTCCAAGGTTAGCATAGTATGTTTTGAAGAGGTTACTGGTGAACTGCGAACCATTGTCTGTGATGATGCGGTTCGGCACCCCGAACCGGCTCACGATGCCCCTGATGAACTTGACCGCGGAACCCGCAGGGATGGTGCGGACGGCCTCTACTTCAGCCCACTTGGTGAACTTGTCCACGACGACGTAGAGGTAGCGGTAGCCCCCTGGCGCCCGAGGAAACGGGCCCAGGATGTCCAGCCCCCAGACTGCGAATGGCCACGAAAGGGGTATAGTCTGCAGGCCTTCTGCCGGCTGATGGATCTGCTTGGCATGGAACTAGCAGGCCTCACAAGCTTTCACCAGTTCGACGGCGTCATTGAGTGCGGTGGGCCAATAAAACCCACTGCGGAACGCCTTGCCGATGAGGGTCCGTGATGATGAATGATGTCCACAGTCTCCGCCGTGTATATCTTCCAGCAGTTCCTTTCCTTGCTCCCTGGAGATGCAGCGCAGGGATACATTGTTTGGTCGCTTCCGCTAGAGCTCTTCATCCTTGATGCAGTATGTCGTGGCCTGCCGTGCCACACGCTCTGCTTCCTCCTCCTTCTCCGGCAGGGTCCCTTGTGTTAAGTAACTCCGGAGCTCCGTGATCCAGCACCCCTCCTGAGGTTCCATCGTCAGGAGCAGGCGTGCTCCTGAGGCCGGGCCACAGACCGGGGCTCCTGAGGCAGGTGGCTGGGGGAGCTCCTCCCGAGGCTGAGCCGTGTTTGACAATGACGGCAGGGCTGAGGGCTTGAAGAGCCGCTCCTCGAAGACGCCAGGCTCCTGAGGTAACCGCCTGGACGCCCGTTTGGCGATGTCGTCGGCCTCCTGATTGGTGCCACAAGGCACATGCTGCAACTCCAACCCCCAGAACTGCTTCTCCATCCTGCGGACCTCCGCAAGGTAGGCTTCCATGTGCTCATCTTTCGGCTCGTACACCTTGTTGGAGAAATTGACAAGGAGCTGCGAATCGCCCTTGATGGTGAGGCGTTTCACCCCCAGGGCAGCTGCGGCCTTCAAGCCCGCTATTAAACCTTCATACTCCGCTATGTTGTTGGAGACCTTTTCACCTTGCTGGAAACAGAGCTGTACAGCGTAGTAGAGCTTGTCCTGAGTGGGCGATATAAGCACCGCCCCAGCCCCAGCGCCATGCTTGGAGAACGCCCCATCAAAGTACATGACCCAGCCTTCTGGCGCCTCTCTTCCCGGGGAGAGGGACCGATCCTCGTCGGCCTTGAGGCCTGGTGCCTCCGTCCATTCTGCCACAAAATCCGCTAATGCTGCTCCCTTGATGACTCTGGTCGTGCTGAATTCGAGCTGAAACGCTTGCAGTTCTATGTTCCACTCAGCGACCCTTCCATCTAAGTTAGGGCTCCTGAGCACCCTCTCCAGGGGGTATGACGAGACGACCTTGATGGGATGACCCTGAAAATAGTGCCGCAGCTTGCGCGAGGCCACCAGTAGCACGAGGAGGAGCTTCTGAGGCATGGGGTACCATGCCCTCGCGTCCCGCAACACCGTGCTGACGAAGTACACTGGGTGCTCAACGAGGTTGGGTGCGTCAGTGCTGGTGGCGCCCTCCGGAGACCATGGCGCCTCCTGAGGTGATGAGGCCTCCTGAGGCTGGCCATTTGAGAGAGAGGCCTCTTCCGCCTTTGGTGCACTCCTCTGCCGCGGCTGATCCTCCTCAGCCGCGGTGGCGGTTTCTGTGGGCCTTCCTTGTTCCTGTTTTGCCTTGTCCCGGGCTGCTGCTGTGGTTTTGATTCGACGCTCCTCCCTAACCGCCACCAGGGCTGCGCTGGCCGAGTAGGGAGTGGCGGCGAGGTAAAGCACCAGGGGATCTTGAGGGCACGGAGCCACCATGACCGGAGGGCTGGTCAGGTATCTCTTGAGATCCTGGAACGCCTTGTCGGCCTCTTCAGTCCATTCAAAGGGCCCCTTTTTCTTCATTAGCTGGAAGAAGGGCAGCGCTCGCTCCCCCAACTTGGAGATGAAGCGCCCTAGCGCGGTCACGCATCCAGTGAGCTTCTGCATTTCTCTAAGGGTCTTTGGCGGGCTCATGTCCTCGACCACCTTGACCTTTTTCGGGTTAGCCTCGATGCCTCGGTGGGACACGAGGAAACCCAAGAGCTTGCCCGAGGGGACTCCGAACACACACTTCTCTGGGTTGAGCCACAGGTTCACTGCGTTGAGGCTCGCGAAGGTTTCCTCTAGGTCTTGTATCAGGGTCCTGGCCTCCCGAGACTTCAGCACAATGTCATCGACGTAAGCCTCAACATTCTTCCCGAGCTGCGGGCCCAAGGTGATGTGCATCAGCCGCTGAAAGGTCGCCCTGTGTTACGCAGCCCGAATGGCATGCATGTGTAGCAGTACACCCCACACAGGGTTAGGAAGGCTTTCTTTTCGACGTCTTCTACCGCCATCTTGATCTGGTGATACCCAGAGAAGGCATCCAAGAAGCATAGCAGGTCGCATTCTGCGGTGGAATCGACGATCTGGTCGATGCGGGGAAGCGGGAACGGATCTTGCGGGCATGCCTTGTTGAGGTTGGTGAAGTCGACACACATGCACTCCTTCCCTCCCTTCTTTGGCACAACGACAGGGTTGGCCAACCAATCCGGGTATCGGACCTTGCGAATGACCCCAGCGGCTTCTAGTTTGCGGGTCTCTTGGACGATGAAGGCCTGCTTTTCTGTGGGCTGCCGCCTTGCCTTCTGCTTCTTGTTTGCACGCAGGAACCTGACCAGGGCCTCCTCCTGCTCGGGCTCGAGGTTGGCGCCTATGGTGAAAGTGGCGTTGGTGGACCCGTCCTCATCGACGCGTATCTACTTGGTTTCTGCCTTGTCTTGGGTGAACAACTGTTTCTTCTTGGTGGGTGCAGCTCCCTTGGGCTCGGGGGTCTCCGAGTCGGCGGGCTGTGCCGACGCCGCCGTCTTGAAGGCGAGCTTGAGCACTCGCAGCGCGTCTCCGGTGTCCCCGTGCACGGTGAGGACACCGCTGCTCCCGGGCATCTTCATGAGGTTGTACGTCGGGTGCGTCGCGACCATGAACTGGGCCAGCGCTGGGTAGCCGAGGATGGCGTTGTAGGGGAGGCCGATGGGGGCGATGTCGAAGTCGACCAGCTCCGTGCGGAAGTTGTTGTAGGTGCCGAAGGTTACTGGGAGCCGGATCTGTCCCAAGGAGCTGGATGATCTGCCCCCAACGCCTGAGAAGGGCCGGCTGGGTTGCAGCCGTTCCAGGGGTATGCAGAGGAGGTTGAAGGCCTCAACTGAGAGCACGCTGAGGCCCGCACCGCCATTGATGAGAGTTTTGGTGACGGCCACCTAGCAGATGGTGGGGGTGCATAGCATGGGGAGCGCACCCGAGCAGGCCGAGTTGGAGGGGTGGTCCTCCAAGCTGAAGGTCAGGCCGGCCTTGGGCGCCGCCCGGTCCGGGAGAGCCCCTTGCCGCGTGGAAGCGGCGCTGACCCGGTGGATGAACGGCTTGACGTGGTGACTTGTAGGCAGCGCCTGCGAGCCGCCCAGGAGGGCCGCGACGACCGGGGGTGTTGGTGTAGCATGGTGGGCGGGGAAGAGGCTGCGGAGCTCTTCCCAAGAGGCCACGGAGGCTGCCGGCAGGTGGAGCAGCCATGCGCGTGGAGCGCCGGTGAGGGCCATGGGGAGCCAGTTGGCCATGACCCTATCGTCACCTCTAGCTTCGAGGATGGCCTCCTCGTACGCCAGCAAGAAGGCCAGCGGATCAGTCGCGCCGCCGTAGCACGGCGGCGTCGTTGGCTTGAACTTGTCCGGCCACCGTACCCGTTGCAGGGCTGGGGCCAGGGCTCGGAGCCCCCTGGCCCCGTGCTGGCGCCGGCGGCTGAAGCAGGCGACGCGCTACTCATCGCGAGGCAGGTCGTGGCGGTGGCGGAAGGGAAAACTCCGGTGCACCCCTACTTGGCGCGCCAAATGTCGGATTTCGGGTTCCGGCAGACCCTTGAGGTTCGAACACTGGGGTGCGCGCGGAGATTTCGCCTTCTACCTATCTGCACCCGTCCCCCTCGCTAAGATCTAAGCTATGGAAAGAACAGCACAAGAGACACAGGGTTTATACTGGTTCGGGCCACCGTTGTGGTGTAATACCCTACTCCAGTGTGTGGTGTGGTGGATTGCCTCTTGGGCTGATGATGATGAGCAATACAAGAAAGAACAGCCTCGCGAGGGTCTGTTCTTGGCTGGGGGGATGAACTGCTAGGAGGAGTTCAGTCACCCTTCTCTCTCTCTCTTCTCGATTCTCTCTCTGATTTCGATCCGATCTCCGATCTCTCCTACCCTGTGGGTGGCTAGTCCTATTTATAGGCAAAGGCCCTGGGCCTCTTCCCAAATATTGAGCGGGAAGGGCGCCAACAATTGGCCATTTTGAAGGGGAACATCTGGTACACTTATCCTGACTAAAGTTGGTCCTCGCCTACCAAAGGCTCTGGCGGTGACGCTGGCTTGGGCTCCACAATGACTTCCTTCCTGCCGTTGGGCCGGTCTTTGGTGTCGTTGCACCGAAACGGGTGCCTTTGCTTGATGCTCTCACCTGCGCTTGCTCCCTTTGCACCAAAGAGGAAAGGAGGACACTGCGCGGGCTGGCACCCACCTGGCACCCTTGGTCGTCATGGCTTGCGTCACGGGCACCTCGTGAGGTACCCCGCCTTGATCTCTCCGCCTCCTCGCGAGCCAGCCTGATGAGGCCGTGCCTGAGGAAGCTCCGTGTCGTCCACCCCGCGAGGCTTGACCCCTCGCGAGGGTCTTGGGTCTGTGTTGATGAAGATGGGCCGTGCTGGGCCCCTCCTCGAGCCACGTCGCAGGCCGCAGGCAGGCAAGTCTGGGGACCCCCGTTCCCAGAACGTCGACAACCGCCGTCGCCGAGCCTCGCTTCCGCCTCTCCATTGGCCGCTGCATCAACCTGGTTGCACCAGAGAGCTGTGGCGTTCCTCCGTTGCTTCAATCAGTCGCTGTAAGTCCTTTCCTTCCCCCTTTGTAGATCTGTCTAGGGTTTCCTCGTTCTTCGAAGTTCATCGAAGTTCATCAGGGCTCCGGTGCTGCTCTTCCCTGTTCCTCCTTAGTCCATGGATAGAAAACCTCAAGCTTGATATATTTTGCATAATGGTTTATCTTCCGCTACCAAAACAAACCCTTTGTGCGCATAAAACTGATCTGAACCTTTATGAACTGCTTTGGGTCCAACCCTTTTAGGTCAAAATATTTTTGCTTTCCTGTCTTTCGGTAGATCCAAAATTTCCATGTCCCCTTGTGGAACCTGTTTTACCTTACTTAGTCATTTTTACCTTAGATCTGTATCATCTTTACCACATAGGCGGTTTACCTTTATAAAAGCAATATATCACATACCATTAGTCCCCTGGTGAACCGGCAAGCCTTTTTACCTCCGTTGTTATACTCCTGTTTAACAGCATGTGTATACCTTTGTTCTGATATTGCCTTGTCATTCATTATTGTATCAGCCTCCGGTTTACGCAATTTTTTCATACCTGTATATCTTTATTCCGTCGCATCTTATGTATCACCATGAATGATTGGTAAATTGGTATTTCCTTTCATCTTTTCGCTTGCAATGGCCAAACAGTTTTACGCTTGTAACTGGGCTCCTTCCCGGGCTACCGAAGAGAAGCTTAATGGAATGGTCAGAATTGGTACTTTGCCAAAAAAGAATGAGATCCGGTGCCGAGTTCCTGGACCGGAGAACCCTCCTACCCCTAAGCAGGGTGAGGTAGTGGTATTTGTTGACCACATAGGCCGTGGTTTCAAACCGCCCAGTCAAAGTTTTTCTGGGATGTGCTTGCCAGTTTCCAACTCCACCCTCAAGATATTGGACCTAACTCAGTCTCCAATATATGCAACTTCCAAGTCTTCTGTGAAGTGTACTTACAAGAAGAACCAACTGCTGAGCTGTTCTGGGATTTCTTCCATCTAAACCGGCGCACTGAATTTGTAGACGGACCCAACACTGAACTTGGTGGCGTCTCTATTCAAAAAAGAAAAGAAGTTGAATTCCCTCATGCCAAGCTGCACAGTCACCCCAAAGAGTGGAACCAAACCTGGTTCTACTGTAAAGACACCTCCCCTGAAGACGAGAACCCTCTGCCGGGTTACCGTGCCCACCATCTTTCCAACACTCATCCACTGCCGCAACGTCTAAGTGCCCAGGAACGGGCCTCTTATGCCCCTCAACTCGCTAAGCTCCGAGACTTTATGGCCAATGGTTTATCAGGTGTCGACTTTGTCCGTTGTTGGATATCCTGGAGCATCTTGCCATTAAGTCGCCACTCCGGTTTAATGTGTGAGTACACTGGTGAAGTAGAAGACTCCCAACGTCGCATCAACATTCAGTTAACTGATGAAGAAGTCACTGAGGGTGTCAAGAAGATTTTGAATGAATCAGAATCTGTCTGCCGCCAAACTGGCTTAAACCCCTTTTACGCAAAAAAACAAACCGCCAGCTGTAAGTACTGTCCTTCCTTTCTACCCTTGATATCTTTTTAGACTGTTCAACCTGTGAATATCCTTCTGCTCATTTATAAACAGGGTGATGATCCATTCTGGAAGAGGAAACCTGCAGAAAAAACGGCAAAGCCTCCCCACCCCAAAACCAAAACCGTCAAGAAAACCTCAAAGCGGAAGGCAGCTGAACGTATCAGCATGGAACTGGATGATGACACGGATGAACCAGAAGTTGAGGTAGAACTTGATTCACTTGGTTCCCCTTTTATGCATCTCATTAACAATGATATTTATCAGGAGGGTGCGGAAGACAGCCAAGCCGACGATGTAGAGGTAATTGCCCTTTCCTCCGGTTCAGACTCTCTGCCAACACAAAAAATCCGTCAAGCGATCCAAAAAGTAAGCTTTTCACATCCTCTTGCTCACTTGGATCCAACATTTATTTTGAAGAAGCAGCAGCACGAGGCTCGCCGCACAACCCGGCACAGCGGCCAAAAGGTCACCTCGGCCGGTTTACCTGACACCCCGGTCCGAGGTCTCACCTCCTTCTGACAATTCTTATCCCAAGGCAGGCTATTTCCGACAACCTCTTAATCCGTTCGATTCAAATTATCAGGTCACACCTCCCTCATCTTCTGGCGAGTCAACAGCAACCCAACTTCCACCCCTCAAAACTGTAGCTGGGTAAGTACTTAAACCCCTTCTTTGATTGTTTCCATACTTTGTATACTATGCTTAACTTTCACATATTTTTCTGTTTTAAGAGCCAAGGCCAGACCCAGCAAAAAGGCTCGGGTGAATAATCCATCTGAAGACTAGGCGGCTCATGAACCGGAGCAAGCAGTTGAACCGGAACAAGCTATGGAACCGGAGGGTCCCAATCCTGAAGCTACCTTTGATGAGCCACCCCCTTAGGATCACAATATCGATGAAGCACCAGAAGTTGATACTGCTGTGCCTGATGCTGAACCGGCAGATCCAATCCGGGCTAGTCCGGCGAGAGCTACTGAAACTCCATCAACTCCAGAAAAAGCTGCTGGAGATAAAGAAGGCGAGGTTACCATTACTGGTATTGGTCACACTTCGCCTGGCCGTCCTGTAATCTTGGCCCAACATAGTGCCAAGGAAGAGCGTGCTGCCATGGAAAAAGGCAAATGGAGCACTGACTTGTCAAGCTATGTCCATCTCAGCGCTCAAGAACTCCACTCTGGTTTTCTAAACCGTGTGCACTCAAACCGAGATTATGAAGCCGGTTTGGTGAACTTGACGAAAGAGCGCTACGAGGTACTTTCATCACTTTCCTTTCTTAAATACAAAGTACAAGCATCAACCCAAGTAGCCCCCAAGGGCCGGTTTATGATGACAATCATAAACCGGGACTTTATAAGACGTGAACTGTTACAAAGTTGTCCTACATATACCAACTGATCATTTGAAGCAAATCAGACGTGATCATTATATTCCTGTAGTTTTTCGCCTGTGTAGCCCCCAAGGGCCGGTTTAGCTTTGCGAGGTAAATCGGGTCTTCCATCAATGTGTCAACTTTGAACAGATGTACATTAGCCCCCAAGTGTTAAGCATAATGCTTGCATTGTACTTGAGACTTGTGAGAAATATGTTGGTGAAAGAACAAATAGGCATTAGCCCCCAAGTACGAAGTGCATAACTTGTTATATGCTTGGTACTGCATAACCTATCTTAATGATATATCTCATCTTTGTAGGCTGATCTGAATAAGAAGGATGCTCAAACCGCAGACCTTCAAGAGAATGTAAAGTATCAACAAGCAGAGGCTTCCAAAGTCAAAGAAGAGTTGACCAATGCCTTGGCAGCTATGGAGAAGTTGAAAGAGACCTTCAACAAGGAGCGTGCTGACTGGGAAACAGAAAAGGCCGGTTTGATAAAAAAGGCTGAGGACGCAGAGGCAGCCCTGAAACCGATGGTGGAAGAACTGACCGGATTAAAGCGGCAGATTGACGCCATGACTTCTGCTGTGTTTGGTAAGTGCTCTCACATGCCGTTTGTCTAATTCCTAAAATCTTTATCAATAGCCGGTTTACTGATGTTGAACCATGACAGGGACTTGCATTGCTCATCTGGGCTCTGATATGCGGATGAAACTTAAAGCGACTTACACCTTAATAGAACAGCTGTTCTCTGGATCCCAGCGTGCCATTTGCACTGCAGCCTATAACAAGTCGGCACCATCGTTGATAAAGGAAACACTTGAGAAGCTGGCCATGCTACCTGCCCGGATCACCGAACTGAAGAGATCAGCCGCAAGATCAGGAGCGCTGACCGCACTAATCCGGGCCAAGGCATGGATTCCGGATCTTGAACCGGTAGATATCATCAAAGGATATCCTGGCGTGAAATAAGACGGCTCAGACTTCAATAATGACAATCTGCGAAGGCTGACAAAGGAGATGCGGCCAATAGCAAGCAAACTGGCGGAGGACACAGATTTATCTCACTTCCAACCGGTGTACGATGCTGAGGGAAAGAGACAGCCCGCTGTGATCCATGATGTTGAAGAGCTTGTGCCTCCAATCCGTAAGCATACTTACGCTCCTGACATTGACCCCTCCAGCCTTATCCGTGAAGAAGCCGTGTTTCAAGCTTTAACCGGAATCGATTGGTGAATGGTTGATTTCCAGCGTCTGGGGAGGGATGAAGAGGATGTGACTGCACAAGATGACCCTCAATCGTCAAGTCGTCCCGATGAAGAATCCTAAACCAGCGTCCGGTTTATCAGCTACAGTCTGCCACTGCTTGAGAACAATTATTCAATTTGGGCCGTTTTGAAGGTCCTTGTAATAGGATAGCAAAAACACCTTTATCTGCCATGCCATCGAGCATGCTTGTGATGCTTGATACTTTGAAAATTTGTTCCACTTTTGGGACCTATTTATGCATAGTCCATTATACTTTGTGTTCCTGCATATAAGAACTTGAAAGCGTCCTAGTGGTTTACCACTGGACGGGTCAGGATGCCCAAAAATATATACATAACTTGGATGGATAACCAAGATTTATATTAATCAGATAAAATGAATAATATCTATGACATACCTCGTTGGCTGACCAACTGCTTGTATGGTAAAGGTGAAGAAACACCAATCCAGAGTGTTGATAACTCCTTGCCCTCTTGCCGGTTCATATAAAAACCATATTGGGCTATAATAGCCGCATAATGCTGATAACATATAGTCAAAACTAGACCGGAAGAATATACTATCGGTTTAAAACTGATCATGTACTGACAACTAAGCATTGAAAGTCATGCCGGGTGATACGTCTCCGTCGTATCTATAATTTTTGATTGTTCCATGCCAATATTCTACAACTTTCATATACTTTTGGCAACTTTTTATACTATTTTTGGGACTAACATATTGATCCAGTGCCTAGTGCTAGTTCCTGTTTATTGCATGTTTTTTGTTTCGCAGAATATCCATATCAAATGGAGTCCAAACGGGATAAAAACTGAAGGAGATTTTTTTGGAATATATATGATTTTTGGGAAGAAAAATCCACGCGAGACGATGCCCGAGGGGGCCATGAGGCAGGGGGGCGCACCCCTGACCCTCGTGGCCACCCCGTAAGGTGGTTGATGCCCTTCTTTCGCCGCAAGAAAGCTAATATCTGGATAGAGATCATTTAAAATTTCAGCCCAATCGGAGTTACGGATCTCCAGGAATATAAGAAACGGTGAAAGGGAAGAATCTGAGAACGCAGAAACAGAGAGAGATAGAGAGACAGATCCAATCTCGGAGGGGCTCTCGCCCCTCCCACGCCATGGAGGCCATGGAACAGAGGGGAAACCCTTCTCCCATCTAGGGAGGAGGTCAAGGAAGAAGAAGAAGGAGGGGGGCTCTCTCCCCCTCGCTTCTGGTGGCACCGGAGTCACTACAAAAAAATACACTTCCGTGATGATACGTGTTTGTCACAGTAGGTCGCGTTTTTTGTCATGCATGTACATCCATGAAGATTTTATGATAGAATAAAGATAGTCATACCTGTGCTGTCGTAGAAGTGTTCCATGACATTACCAAAATTATCATCACGGAAGTGTCCACTTCCATGACGATAAACCGCGCGTCACAGAAGTGCTTTCGTCAAGGGTGACCGACACGTGACATCCACCGTAACGGAACACCGTTAAGCTATCGGGTCGGGTTTTGGATCCGATAACCCGTTAACAGCCCCGACCAATGGGAAATTTCCACGTGTAAAATTCTTATTGGCCGGACGAAACACGTGTCAGCTCGTCAGTGGGTCAGATAGGCGCCTATGATATGTCGGCACATGCCACGGCCCACCACTGGCCCATTTAGTTTACAAAGCCGGCCCGTTTGACTTGGTCAAAAGTTAACGGGCTGGCCCATGAAAAGCCTATTAATGGTCTCTTCGCAAATAGCCCATTTTACGGCCCGTTAGGCCCTAAAGGAAATCGGCCCAACAACGTCATGTGGGCCGTCGAATATAACACCAGCCCATTTCACTTTCGGCCCATGTGGGCCTTCGTATCTTTTGGCCCTTTACAGGCCCACGGTCACTCTAGCCCATAATGAACAGTAATTTTCTTTATACCCGTTAACGGCTCGTGATTTACATGGGTCGTTTCTAGCCCGTGTTAGCTTTCGGCCTATTGACGACCCATACGTTCTTGGGCTCCTTTTTGGCCCTCGATTACTTCCGGCCCGTTACTGGCCTGTTCCCCTAATGGGCCAAATTCCGACCATGGCAAGAGTCGGCCCGTTACTGGCCTGTTACCCTAATGGGCCAAATTCGGCCCATGGCAAGAGTCGGCCCGTTTCTGGCATGTTAACCCGTTGCGCCGTTTCCAGCCCGTCCTATATTCTGGCCCATTAACGACCCGTTATGCCTGTGACAGAATTAAGCCTTTGATGTCCTACGGCTTGCTAACAACCTGTTACCGTGCTGGGCCGGTACCAATTACGCCCGATTACGGCCCATGTACACCCATTTATCCGACGGCCTGAGGCCCACCGATTACAGGCCCATTTATCGACGGCCCGTAGGAGACCCATGGACCCTACGGCCCGTATATGGCCCATGGTAGTTGTGGCCACTAGCAAACCAGGGAAAAAGAAGACTAGTAAATAAATAAGGCCGAAACTAATGCTAGGCTATTAAGGTGATTGCACAGATTACATCCACTCGGCATCAAAGATCGCCACCAGTGCAAATATAGGGAACACCCTACACTATACAAAAATGGCTTGCTGTTTTCTTCAGCCGGTGGCTGCACGTTAAGAATAAATTTTGTATCGCACCAAAACAAATTACAACTATATAACAAAAGGAAGGTTGGCATAAAACCTAACAGTCTAGCAGATAAATGCACCACCAGAAGTTCAGAAGCTCAGTTCATTTGACCTGACTATTACGTTTTCATGCTGTATTGTCCGATGGAGCACCATAACCCTCGCCTTCATTTCCCTGAGGCTCCTGAACAACATAGCAAATGTCTGATTGTCTGGTTTCAAAACCATGCATATCTTGACGACATTGAGCAATATTTCTCCTTGTTTCACAAAGGGTCTCTGTTAGGGAATGGACTTGTGTCTCGAGCGCAGATACAACATTGCTTTGAGCTTGCATATCTTGATCATGAGGCAGTTTGGATGATATTGCCTTAACAACCAACCCAGTATTACACAGGAACGTGCTTTTGGCACTGTTAGTGGACAGGTACTGACCCACTGCAGCAAGAGCTGACATTGCGGTTATAGTTGCCTCGCCACCTTCAGAAGGTGGCGGTTCCACCATTTTTTCCATAGCTCATTGAAAAGTTGAGGTTTTGCATTAGTAGTACCAGAACAGAAGATATTAAGGAGGCAGCAAAACCAAACAAAATAGCTTTGGTCTATATACAGAACTTATTCTGGTGAACCCATGTAAAATACTAGTTGTATTTTATTGCAAAGTACATAATAAAACCAGGTTCCAAACATATGACCATGTACCATCGCTAATGTATTGTCTATTTCTTCACATTGTATTGAGGGCTAAGGATAAAGAGATGAAGTTTATAATACGGTATGCATAGTATGATGTCATTCATATCACAAAACAACTAAGAACAGACAAACAGGCAATTGTAACGTTGTGTGGGCAAGTCCAACACAGAACTAGATTACGGGTCAAGATCAAAGGAACATCACTCCTCTCTTTTAAACCTTGTAAGGTGCAATGATACGCTAAGACAATTGTGTATAAAATTGAAAAGAGTAATAGACATTGGCTGCAAACCATGCAGTTCAAGGCACAAGTCAGAGTAAGTAGTAGTTAAAATGCATGAGGATTAAGGACTTACAACAACGGCTTTGACTGGTGTAGTCATGCCCTTCTTCTTGCTGGTGTGACAGTCCTTGAAGATTTCCACAGCATTTGGTTCAGGTACTTTTTGGTCCTTGCGGGCTTTCCTCTGCATTTGGAACAAGTCAATATAGATATGATAATATGGTACAGCGAAAAGAGTGAAACATCAGCTAATTACAAGAGCCTCGCAGTGTGTAATATAGCTACGAGATCCTGTCGTCTGTTAGAATTTCACTTTCGTACGGTTGGCCTTGTTCTTTGAACAGTTCACCTACAAGAAGATAGATTTGTGTGGCACATGCGTAAATAGGACTTCAACATGTGATCTGATGACATATATAATGTACCTGATACTTCGGATCGGACCAGTGTTTAACGAGGCCTCTCCAGTCTTCATCAGATATATTTTCCACTGGAGATGTTTGGGCAAGTTCGTAGTTAGCCTTGCCTTCAAAGTGAGTTTTCCTCAAGTTATATCGATACTATTGCAGAGCAAACTTGAAAACATGGGTGCAAGCTTGTCTGGATGCATCATCTTGGCTATCCAACTTGAACCTCATCTGTTAAAAATTATGGGAGTCTCATTATCAGCAACCTAGAAAGTATTGGATAGAGCAAGACGATATTACTAGTTTCCATACATAACCATACTTACAGATAAATGGTCGAGGAAGATGTTGAACTGGGTTTTGTCTTTGTCATTCCTGTACTGAATCCATGTTGGGAGGATACGTACATGACACCTAACAGCAACCGCTGCCTCTGATACTAACTTGGCTGACTCTGTAGCATCACGTAGCCTTTTTAAACCTGCCTCAAAACGGATCTCCATTCTTCCTCCTCTAGATTTAGTTAACCTATCGAGCATTATCCCTGATGTTTGTTTCCTCTTGCGCCTAGGTGCTAGTCCAACAACAAACATAGGAAGTGTTAGTGTACATCAAACTGTGAGACTACATATAAAGAAGTATGCAACTGTAACTTGACTCCAACAACTACCTTCTTACTATTGAAGCTCACAAGGTTCATCTGATATTGCCAACTCGTCTTGTGTCTAGAGTGCTTGGGAAGTAGTGTCAGGTGGCAAGGGAGCTTAGGAACGTGCTGCTAGCTCAATTGACGCACGAGTAAGTCGTGCAGCTGGTAGTATTGTGGTAGGTGTTGCAAGAACTAGGGTTGTCTCTGCTTGTTTGATGGCAGCTATTTGTTTCTGTTTGGCTTTTTTTGCAACTCGTGTAGCATGGGATGCCGTGTTTGTAGAATTTTCCGCTGGACTTTGACCTTCTATTGCACCATCAGTACCAGCAGAATCTGCAGGATTCATCCGCTTCTCATTCCCTGCCATTCTGTGTTTCTTCCTCTTTCTTTGTGCCATGTTAAGTCAAGTCGACAAGAAAAACGAATAACAATTTAGTTCTTCAGAACAAATTGATGCGTGATGCAGACGAACTGAACTTTGATGTTAGACAAGCACATGATAGGAGGATGTAATATGTATGAAAAACAGGACGGAAGAGATAACCAGAACTATGATGTGTAAACTAAGAAGAAGACATTTCACCAAATTAGAAGCAATGCAATGGAAGGTAGACACCATATGAAAGATGCTACAAATATCGCTCTACCAAGTTAACAGTGTCTCATCATAAATGGCGTTTAAACAAATGTGAAGTAGTACAAGAAATAAATCATATGCAAGATCCAAACAACATCACACTACCATGTTAGAGGTCTCTCGTCATTAGTGCCATTGCATATTCACAGCATTGCATATTCACAGCTTATGATGTGTAAACTAAGGAGAAGGCATTTCAACAAATTAGAAGCAATGAAAGATAGACACCATATGAAAGATGCAACGAATATCACTCTACCAAGTTAAAACTGTCTCGTCATAAGTGCCATTTCAACAAATTAGTAGTACAAGCTAGAAAAGAATGTGAGATGTAACCTATATCACACTCTGAAGTCAAACGCGTCTTATGATAAGTGATTGTTGCAGGTTACACAATAGTAGTAATTTGATGTAAGAACATGGTGCGATAGACAGATATTGTATGTTCTAGAAACAGGAACACGTGTCTTATTCAAGTATAATGTGTAAAGTAAGAAGATGGAATTCAACAAAATTAGAAGCAATACAAGCTAGACATCACACATAACATGCAACCACATATAACAGTTCCAAGTTAGAGGGAGCACCGGTGATGCTGCACTAGGGGAGGCGTGCTCATCATAAACACAACTTTGTTGAGTGTCTATGTATGTGTTGTCTTGGAAATCATCTTGGGGGTGTGGAGGAGTAGAAACTGTAGAGGCCCTCCGTTCGGAAGGAGCACCTTTATCCGCTACCTTGCTAACTTCCTTCCGCTTTATTGATTTTGAATTGTCAAGTAAAACCGACAAGAAAAAAGCAATACAATTCTCTCTTCAGAACTCATTCATGCATGATATTGACAATCACTACTTTGATGTAAGGCAAACACATGATACCAGGATGGAATATGTACGAAAAATAGGACGACATGGCATGTTCACAACTGTTTGTGTAAACTAAGCACAAACCATTCCAGCAAATAAGAAGCAATGCAAGCTAGACACCACATGAAAGATGCAACCAATATGACTCTGCCAAGTTAAAAGCGTCCCATCATAAATGGAATTTCAACAAATTAGAAGCAGCGCATGCTATAAATCATATGAAAGATGCAACTAATATTGCACTGCATATACTAAAGGTGTCTCGTCATGTTGATTGATGCGGGATACAAAAAAACAATAGTTTTATGTAAGGACATGCTTAATAGACAGGTGTACTATGTACTAAATACAGGAAGGCATGTCACATTAACAGGTATAATGTATAAGCTAAGCAAACTAGCACATGCAGTTTAACCAGATTGGAAGAATTACAATCTAGACACCATATGCAACATGCAACCACATATCACGTTGCCAAGTTAGAGCAAGCACCTGCGATGCTAGTTTAGGGGAAATGATGTAACCAACTACAGAGCTACATTCACTATCTTCATCTAGCATTTCTGTTTCTTGAGAATCATGTCGGGAGGCTGACACTGCATTCTTTAAATGAGGAGTAGTCCCCTTGCATGCCTGCCTCGTCATAAGTGATTGATGAGGGATTCATAAGAACATTAGTTTGATGTAAGAACATGGTTAATACACAGATGTACTAGTATGTACCAGAAACAGAAAGGCGTGTCATATTCAAAGGTATAATGTGTAAGCTAAGAAGATGCAATTTAACCAAATTGGAAGCAATACAAGCTAGACATCTGGCTGGAGTGGTGAGCATGATCATCTAGGACCTGAGAGCCTGGTGGGAGGCGGGCTGCTTCGCCACCACCGCAGGTTTTTAGTTGGCTTCTAGGTGGTGCCTATCTTTGTTGGGCTTTTCACTGGCTCGGCCAGTGCCCTGACTAGCTATTTGTCTTCTGGTGCTCACGGGATGGTGGTTCATGTAAAAAAAATATTTCCTTATTTTACCGACTTCGGCCTTTCGAATACAAGCTAGACACCATATGGAACATGCAACCACATATGACACCGCGAAGTTAAAGCAAGCACCTGGGATGGCGGTTCATTGTGAGCGAGGTCATCAACTCCAGAGCTATGTTTACCGTCTCCATCTGCTGACACTGCACCCTTTATAGCGCTGTAATGTGTCTTGCCTACCCGCATACGAAGCTGGAGCGACTTCTCTCTTTTCTTTTTGGCTTCTCTCATGGCAACAGAGTCTGAAATACCCTTCATAAAAACACAATAGTGAGAGTAAGGGTGAAGTGTGTGCAGAACTAGTGCACTGTAAAAGTAGCAGATAGCGGGTGGCTGAAAAATAAATGACACGAGACATATGATAGCTCTACAACATTGCATGGCAAACAAAATTAGATTCTACTCCGTATGATTTTGTAATAAATGAGGACAGGAAATGCAGGTACTCCTCCAGCACACCACCACTTGTGGTCATATCTAAGATAACAGTCGACTAAAAATAAATAGGTCAGTCGATTTTTTTAATGAACCGTCCGATCTATAAGGAACGTGCAGATGGCCTTCGTCTACCTCCCGCCAGTCACTGTTGACGATCTTTCTCGAACCGCCAGCGACCACCGGCCCAGACCCCTGCCTCCGCCGCCCCGCCCTCCCATCGACCTCACACCACCGCCGTGCTTGGCAGCGCCCCCAGGCCGTCCCTTTAATCCCGGCGCTAGTAGCTCTAGGCCGCACACGCCCCTAAGATAAACAGCGCTGCTTCCCCGATGTAATAGGCGTACTAGCGCCTGTTACGCTGGGGAATGCTTCCGTTAATTGGGAATCAACTGGGCAGAAATTGAAATTCAGGGGGGTGACGGACCTCTAGCTAAGGTGAAATAATATATGAGGAGAAACCTTGTGCATCGTGAGTTACTAGGAACATCTAGTATCAAGAAGAAGCAGTCAACTAGTGTCTTCTGTGGGATGAATACCATGCAAGCAGAGACGTAAGATTTGCACGAATAAGGGAAGAGGAGTACCTTTTTCGGTTTCCGGTGTGGTCACCTCCACATGTCGCGCCGATCTTCTTCTTTTTACTGGGGAAACCGATGTTCTGGAGGGTGCAGGCTTGGACGAACCCATGGCCAAATTTTTGACTGTGCTGCCATGGCCGTATGTCGGCTGAGGGGAAGCAGATCCGAGGCGGCGAAGGACGGGGTAGCAGGAATAGCTCCGGTGTGGTGGAGGGTGGCGAAGTTGGAGTGGCAGCGGTGAGGCGCAGGATGGCATGGTTGAACTGGCTTGGGTACGGACGGCTTGGCCTCGGCTTCAACTACTAGCCATGGAGGGCGTTGCGGTTGAGGTTGCGGTGGACGACGGCATCGGGGTATCGGCTCCGGCGTGATGGAGGAGGGCGGCGGTTGATGGGTGGGATAGGGTGGCGGACGGAAGACGCCGGGGTTTCGCGGCTGGTGGAGAGGTAGTTTTGGCGCCCACGGAGTACGAATGGGGAATCAGACAGGTGGGGGGGGGAACCATGTTTCGGTCTGCTACGCGCTTGTTTTTGACTTTTTTGAACAGAAGATGGGACGCGCTTGTTTGAAATTTGGGGAAAGTACAAACTTTGCCCCCCTCTTAAATTTCGGATCTACTGCGGGTCGGCGGTAGGATGGTAATCCCAGGTGTCCTAAATAGTGGGCGGGAGCGATTTCGGCCGCGTGCATGTGTGCTTAGGCGGCCATTGTGTATGAATGTTTTTCGGATGCGGTTGCGTGGTGTCTAGATGAAGCTACTAACCTACCCCGGTTTAGACCTTTGGATGTCGGGCCGGTAGGTTTCACGGGTCAGAGTTATTAGAAAAGTAATTTCCTTGTACTACCAAACATTGGTCTCACGCGGTTTCGGGCGAGTAGAGGCTCTTTTGGCGCTTCGTTCGAAATTTTGAAACACAAGCATTCACGTTTAGAGTACTCTTGAACTATGAGGATTGACCTAAATAGACAACGTTATATTTGACCTTGTATGTTTGAAAATCTCATTAAATTATCCGCTTCTTTTTGAAATTTTGACACTTGAAAATCCTATAACTACGATTATTTTGGAATGGAGGAGCTAAATTTGAATTTATTTTGTACACGACTACATATGCTATTATGTACAAAATCAGAGCAAAGATTGGTGCCCCCATAATTTAGGTATGGTTTACAAATGCCATGATATCAAATTCAAATAATTGAATGGACTTCATGTTGAATTCGATTTTTTTAAACCACCTTAAGTTGAATTCAAATGTATGCTAGTTCATAGGTAGCTATTTATAATGTCCATTGTGTAACTATCGTATGTATAATGTGCTTTACACACACAACATGAACTATACTCACGTTTATATTCGATTGCTAAAGCGATGCATTGTCTGGAGTTCAAAATACTAACTATGTGGATCAATTGTGTCGAATAATAACATAGACATGCTCAAATTCGATAGAATCTAGATGTCTGATGGATCAATGACCGCTCCTTATGCGAATTGCAAATATCATGATCCCATCCTAATATTTGGATACAATTTATATCTTTAATCAATGTGTAGAGCAGTCTTTTACGTGTAGTTTCACTCTCCATCGGTGGTCTCTCACACATGCTCACACACTCTCTCTCGAGGTGTCTTTCTCGCACACATGCTCTAGATATAACCCTCCCTCCCTCTCATAACCATTTACAACTATTTTCACTAACCTTTATCACAAGCACTCTTCCTCCCGCAAACACACACACGCACAATCCTCATCGACCCTTTCTATATACATGGACCTGCCTACGTGTCTCATGTATGCACATTATCTTTACGCCTGTCTCTCACGCATTATCTCACACCTCTCTTCCTAATCGACGAGTATGATTCTAGCAGAGCACTCTGTAGGATGCCCCTTAAAGTTAGGTTGGATGAATAGTAATATCAGAGATAAAGGGGTTACCTTAGTCCGAGAACCTAGGGCTACAAATCCTAGCCGGCTTTGTCAGTGGACACAGAGTCCTTCACAATTCTGCTATCTTTGTCTAGTACGACTAGTCATCCATGGGTCTTCCTAAATGCGTCACGGGCCGACCAATGTGGCGCAGGACGGAACCGAACGAAGGGCCTCACCTCGACCCACCGGACCTCACTCGGTGACACACCCTTTGCCCCCATGTCTCATTATCTTCTCACACCCACACATACCAACACAAACACCACACACAGAAAATTTCTCTTGGTGCCTCTATTCCCCCCCTTGCATATACACACTCAAGGGAATGGAATCTCTTGTCGTGACGCCATATTCGTCTCTCTCTCTAGACCACTCTCATTTCTCGTGCTATCTCTCCCACGCCCCCCCCGTCGGCCCCTCTATCCATGCCTCTCTCGAATACGTAATACACACACATACCTCTCTAGGCCCCGCCAAATGCATCAACTACACATTCACACATGTTACATCACGTACCCCATTGATCTAAAAAGCCCTCTCTTCATGTTTATTTCACATACAACATTCCTTTTGAATAAAGTGTGGCCAAAAAATTATTTTAGAGTTTCTACATATATACAACATTACAAAGTTATATGGAGGAGTACGAACGCTAATTTGCATTGCATGGTGCCCACAATGATATTTATTCTGCACTATGAATTTGTATATTTTTATACTATATACAAAGTTAGTCATAATAAAGAGAAACGAAGAGCATCTCTCTCTCCATCGCATACCCCCCTGTACGCCCCTTTCACATATGCACACGAAACTATCTCCAGGTCCTCTAAAAGTAAGCCCCCAGAAAATTCACGCATGTTTCATCTTTCTCTCGTGATATATGCAATGACGATCATTGTATTTGAAGCGAAAGCACGATACGTACATTGGACTTCAGAATCCACTCATTACGGTCACCATTTACGTTTAGTGGTTATTATATAGTCACGGGCTCACCGTACAACTCTGTATTTGCTCATGACATGACTAGTTGACCAGTTAAACACTCCACGTGGCACCTCTAGTGTTGCATCACATTATCTCACTACCATCATGCCCACTTGTCGACTTGTATCTACTCTACATCTACACTCTTATAAAATACATAAAATACACTCTTATAAAAAACAGAGTTGGTAATGATGGTGTGCCAGCCATCCTGCAATATAGGCCGTCCGATTTATATCTGACGGATAGGAAAGAAACTATGGCAATTTTGCAAAAAGGTACCCACACACCTCTCCACATTTGCAAATAAGGCCTTCCCTCGTTCATCCTTTTCTCTCACAAGATAAACAAGTCATACAAATGCATCTTGATGTTACGTGCAATGCACGGGCATCTTGCTAGTAAGAATGAAAACAAACGACAAAAAAATATATTTGGACAGTGGTTCGAAGTCATGACCGCAGGCACAGCGGACAAGGTGGCCTTGTATTGGTATGTTGAGCCGTTTGTTTTAACACACAGGAGCTGGTGTGGTGATTATACACACACGCACGCATGCACATGAACTGCATCCACACAACACTCACACAAACACATGCACCCACGCACACACGCAACACTCGCACGTACACACGCAGCCATGCACGCATGCAACACTCACACGCACGCACGCAACACTCACACGCACACACGCACGCATGCATGCACACACCAGTACACCACACGACCAACACACACTCTCACGCTCAAGTGCTCAACCTACACGTGCATGCGCACACATCAGGCCCTGACAGACACATACACAACCAGGTGATTTCCGCGCACGGATTGGAGCCTTGTCACGTCTGCGTAAATTTGTGTTTATCTGACCTTTTGCCTATACGAACTGACAGGTGGGACCCACAAGGAACGTGGTCAATTTAACTAGTCAACATGGCGCCACGCAGACTATTTGGCCGGTCAACAAAGTGCAATCCGATGCTGAACTGTGAGCAAGTGACCGTATAATCACCGCAAAACGTATATAGTGACTGTAATCAGCTTATTCTGAAGTTCGGTGACTGTATTATGCTTTTCTCTCTATAGGCCCTCCAAAACTACATCTCTACACGTTCTCGCATGTTACATCTAACAACTATGCAATACAACACTACTACTACACTCTAACACAATAAATCATATGTGTTTTTAGTTTTACTAGATATCATATTGTTAGTTATAATTATTCAGTTTGCATACATTAAAATTGCCTTTGAAATGTATGGCCAGTATCATCTACCGCGCGGGAAAAATCCTGCCCTTTCCTGTTTAATCGGGTTTGTATCAATGGATCGTGCGAAATAGCAAAACTATAGTACTATACAGTACAAGTGACAGTTCACTGGGCCGTCGTGTCGTCTACTCCTCCGTTGTAAGAGTGGAGCGCTCGCTTTCATAAATCTTCTAGTCCCTTTCGCCGACATGTGGGACATCAAGCTACCGGGTCCACGTGTCATACCGGAATACAGTGCAGAGCAGCCGGGGTGAAGCACCCCAGTCATGGCGCCGGCATAGTAATGAGCAATGAGGCGTCAAATCACAAAGTTGCACCTTTCCCGCAGTTAAGTTGGAGGGATGAAGCAACCATCATTTCACTCTTTGCTAAATCCGCTTCTCCCTCATCTTCTTCAACTTAATCACGTTTTGCTTCTGCCATTGTTCTGCCTCATGTGGGACGTGGATCGGCTTGGTAAAGCACTGACACGTGGGACCACATGTTAGCAAACCGCCAGGACAACGTCCTCCGAAAATAAGAAGCCTAATCCTAGACTTACAAAGGGCTACGTAGCTGCTACGTATACTTTCCATCTAATCTATATATGCCCCCCTGATTTTCAGGTGGGGTGGGCCTAATCCTCTCCTTTAATCCAATCAAAGTCTCACATCACATCAGTTCGTAACTTTACGTAAACCATTATGTGGATGTAGCATTGCTCAAATAAGAAACCTCCCCCGCCATCCGCGCAGAAAAATCACCTCCTTTTTACTAATCTTGATTCTATAATTTTTTAGATCAATATAATTGAGATTTGTATAGATAGCACACAGGAGAAAAACCAAGTGGTACGGTTAAGGGCATCCACAATGTGTAGCCAAATGTGAAAATAGCTTTTGGCATCGTGGGAACCATTGTGGACGGTGTTGCCAAAGCCAAAAAGATGGAACCGAAGCTCCCTGATTGATTGATTGAAGGAATAGAAAAATGCAATGTCTCTCCTCTTTCTCCCATGCTTGGACGCATGTAGTACAGTACAGAGCACAGAGTCTACTCCCCTGTCCCTTCTATCACAAATCACAAAGCAGTGAGGTGTCAAATCGCAAAAGCACGGACGAAGCAACCATCATTTCACTCTTCGCCGACTCAGCTTCTCTATCGTCTTCTTCGAGAAACCATCTCACCGCACTAGTACTCGGCTTGCAGGCGGCACTTGCGAATGACTTACCGTCGTCTCCCTCAATGGTGTTCTCCGTCGAACGCACTTCGCCAAACCACCAAAAAAAGATATCATCGGCGTCACCGCAATGGGGAAGGAAGTCAAATATAGTTACTACCTCCATCTTTTGTACACAAGGCCAGTATATCAAAATTACAATTTGCAAAGGGCCACTAACACTAATCGAGGCAAAATTGATGGGGTTAGCAACCAAGGACATTAATATCCCCTGCATGCATGCGAAAGTGAGAAGGTTGGTTTGCATGGCGCTGCATTAATCAAGCGATGAGGAGTGAGATGGTTAGCTCTTTGGTCTTTGGAGAAAAAAAATACACATTAATTGACACGTGAAACGAGGATTTGTATCGATTAAATCCCGCGAAGGAAAACCCCGCCTTTCTTATTTAACACTAGTACTCCTAGTACGTACGTACTTATCCTGTTTGGATCTAGGCCTTGCATTGCCAAAGTTCGCCACACATTTTTGCCAAGCTTGACTAAAGTTTTCAAAATGAGAAGGAGGTACACTTGCGCACGGCTGTCGCAGTCGCACCGCACCCTCACACGGTCGCTGCTGCGCGCCGCAGTCGCACCGCACCCTCACACAGTCGCTCCTGCACGCCGCAAACCCAACCAAGGGAACGCACCCTCACTGACACGTGTTGTCGCATGTGAACAAACCAAACTCAGCCATCCTATCGCTGACACATAATTTTCGTTCATAGAGTATGTTTATCCAACCGCATGTTGGGGAGTATCCGTACGGCCCGTGCGGTGGTCTGTTGGGGAAGAAGAAGAGGTGAGGAAGAAGGAAAGAAGGGTTAGGAGACATAGGATATTCATCCAACCACCTGAAATGGTAGACTAACCCAAGTCAGGCGACTTTCATAACAAATATATGTTTTTACACAGCAAAAGATCCATAAAAACAACAACATAAAGAAAAAATATCACTGCTCGCGGAAAGAGACGGCCTCGGCGTCTTTGGCTGCCGGCGCAAACCAGCCGTCGCTGCCCACGTGTGTCTCCGCACCGTGGTTGTCCTCGGCCTCTAGCTACTCATTCAAGCGGAGCATGCGGGCACTCTGCACGGACGAGAGCACAGCCCGGTTCAAGTCGAGGACGTCTGGTTCCGCCTGCAGGAGGGCCTCGATGGCAGCAGCATCCGCGCGCTCCGCGTCGAGTCGAGCCTCAGCCGCCCGGTTCAAGTCCAGGACGTCTGGTTCTGCCTGTAGGAGGGCATCGATGAGAGCGGCATCCGCGCGCTCTGCGTCGAGTCGAGCTTCTGCCGCCCGGTTCAAGTCCAGGACGTCCGGTTCCGCCTGCAGGAGGGCCTCGATGGCAGCGGCATCCGCGCGCTCCGCCTCAAGTTGAGCCTCTGCCGCCCGGTTCACATCCACGACATCCGGTTCCGCCTGCAGGAGAGCCTCGATGGCAGCGGCATGCGCGCGCTCCGTGTCGAGTTCAGCCTCTGCCTCCCAGTCCTCCTTTAGTATCGCCATGTTGAACCGCTGGTCCGTCTGCACCATGGGGGACTCGGACGCCGGCACGAAGTCGACGTCCATCGTCTCATACCCATCGGGGGCCTTCTGCGCCGGGACCTCCGCCATGAACATTGGATCGGCTTCCTCCTCCTCGTAGCTTGGCTCCATAGAACTCGGTGATTTGCCCACCGCAAAGCGAACTTGGGAACGGAGGTCTGTGGTGCCGACCGCCACCGTGATTTCTGCGCGGCGCTCCGGCGTCATCATCTTGTAGTAAGTGATCTTGCGGCGCACCATGGCTTTTCGGCGAACTAGGGGACGCTTGATGCGGGCTAGGGGATCGAAAGGTGGGGGAATGGGCTGGAGATTTGGTGTGGTTTTAGGGCAGTGGCTGGCATAGGCCGAGCAACGAAGGTTCTGGTGTGAATAGTGGTTCCGGTGACGACCGGTCAATCGGTTTTGACTGTACATCGCCCTTGTCGCGTTCGCGTTGCAGCCCGGCACGCTGGACCCTCCACGTCGCTCACCGAAATGAACGCGCTTCGTCTTGCATTTTCACTCGCTTGTGGGACCGTAGTTGACAGCAAACCGACGCCCCTCCCCTCCCCCGCCCGCGTCATTTATTATACCACCACTCCCTCCGTTTTATGCGGAGTAAATAAAAACAGAGGGAGTATACTACGGATGAGGATCCCCTGACGTGGCCGAACCCATTGAGTAACTGACATGCGGGGCCTAGCAAGCATGGGGTCCACTAGTAAGTGACCGAAAGGGAGGGTAAGGCAGGGATACCTACGTCAGAGGATCCACTTCCACTATACTACTTTGACCAAATGTTAGAGTAATAATATATGACATGCAAATTACACAAAGCATACAGGGTCTAATGCGTTTTTCGAGGCTAACTTTGACCAAATGTTAGAGTAATAATATATGACATGCAACTTACACAAAGCATACAGTCAAATTCGTATGTGAAAGGAGTTTCCAATGATATAATTTTCACATTATACATCTCATGTACTATTAAGCTTGTCAATAGTCAAATTGGAAACCATCTCGAGAACAAATCTAGGAGTACGTACGAATCTAACAATATTGATTGGGCATTGTTGAATGTTGATACCTTTTTGATCAAAGTAGAGATACTTTGACTACACATAAAACTTATATGTAAACTAGAAAGGATAGGAGGGAGTATATTGTACGTTCAAAGACGAAACGAACATTGAAAACCCTTTATATATGATTTGTGGATGCTATGATCACCGGTTCAAAATTTTGAATCCGCCTTAGGTATCACGTGCCCCCACTCATTCCCTCTCGATTTCATCTCGGGGTCCGGAGATCTATTGAAAGAGAACTAGGGTGGGTACATGCGAATGATACTCGGCGGAATGTTTAAATAAGGCATGCGGGAGGATGGACTCGACTGGAGGGCGACATGATCGATGGAGAAGGGGGTTGGAGAGGAATGAGAAATAAGCAAACGCCACATGATTATACTTGAACGGCTCAAATAAACAATAAGTTGTCTCGCTTGGCCTACATAGTGAAAGGCCTAATGCGTAACGCGGAGCACTGACGCTCGAATATGGCCGGGAAAACAGGGAAACCGACATGTGGGGCACACCCATCGGGATGACGTAGCGCAGACTAGTCCAACGGAGGAGCTAGCCCACGACCTCCTCGCCACCGACAACCGTTCATGTGGGTCGTTGGGGCCAACAACGGGGCGCAGCTCCAGCACCGCCTCTGGACACGGCGACCGCGGTGAGCGACACGCTCATATCGTCGCTAGACACGGTCGGTTTCAGTGTGCCGAGGGTGGCGTTAGTGCTATGGCACAACCAACGGTATGTTTGGTTTGTGCCCAAGGTTGCCCCATCAAAGCATTGGGTAGCCAAAATTTTGGTTGAGGTATTGGTTGCCCATGATTTGGCCGACATTGGCAACAAAAATGAACTAGAGTTGGCTAGAGTTCATTGGCATGCCAAAGAAATGGCAACCATCCAAACAAAGACCAATCTCTGGGTCATGAAAAAAATTGTGGTTGAGGTATTGGTTGCCCATGATTTGGCTGACATTGGCAAGAAAAATGAACTAGAGTTGGCTAGAGTTCATTGGCATGCCAAAAAAATGGCAACGATCCAAACAAAGACCAATCTTTGGGCCATGACCAAAATTTTGGTAAGGTGCACTTTGGCCACAATCCAAACACACCCCAACACCCGACTCGTCGAGGATGCATGGGGCGCCACGACGCGTCCGCGGAGTGGTGTAGTGCGGCCAATTGCATCCTCTGGACCTGAGATCATGCCGGGTCGTCTTACTTTTTTAATGACATGCGGGGATCGCATGTGAGCAAAGGGCATCTCCAACGTTGCCACGACCGCAGCTGACTACCCTGGCACACCAAAACCCTCGTCCCTCGCGCCGTCGTGCGGTGCATTCCCAGCCGGCGCCAGCTGCCCGCATTCATGTCGTCCGTTTGTATGTCGTCGTTAAGAGGCTCGGTGCCCGAGGAACCAACTCCGACGACTTAATGACGCACCCGGACGCTTGGCCTCACCGGAATGCGCTACTTAAAGCGGCAACGCTCAGCTAACCTCCACACCATAGTGCATCGTCCTCCTACCTGGCACCACATCCGCCATGACCGCAAGTGCGAACGCTCTGCGGGAGAGCTTGTCTTCGGGGATGAAGCTCGAGGTCGCCGCCCTCGCTCAAGTCACCTCTCGCGACGCAATAGCGGTGTAGCCGGACGCGGACGCGACCGCACAAGCGGTGGCCACGCTGGTGGCCGACGACGGGAGCACCGCCAGCCACGCGTCCTACTTGCCGCCGTCCAACGTCCGGCACTGCCGAGGTCGGGGACTCCTCCGAGGATGAGTAGGGCATGGGAGGCGGCAGGGCATGGTGTGCCAACTGGCCGGTCTGTATCCCGTGTTCTACTCTTCCTCGCCGGAGACCGCACCTTCACTTCACGGGTCTTGAACCCCGCCCCCGTACATAGAGATCGCAGATGGACGACGTCGGTCGCTGCCGTAGAATAGGTTTAGGGTCGGGTTTCTTTTATTTTTCTATCCTATAAAAGTTTGAAATGTGATGAAAATCTGCCATGTTTGCATTAATCTCGGCCGGTGTATATGAACTTTCACAATAATATATATATTGTAGGAGTACTAGCAAGATGCAGTGCGTTGCACGGAAGATCAAGATCTTGTGGGAGAAAAGGATGAACGAGGGAAAGCCTTATCTGCAAATGTGGAGAGGAGTGCGGGTAAATTGTCATAGTTTCCTTCCTACTCGTTAGATATAGATCGGACGGCCTATATTGCAGGATGACAGGCACACCATCATCACCAACTCTGCTTTTTATTGAACCGAGACAAATCTAACATGCGAAGTAAAATAAACACATAGGGTCCATACATACACAAATTATCTTAGGCACTCCAATAGTACATCCACTACACATTCACGCATTTCACATCTTTCTACATCTACGGGAACCTACGAAAGGGTTAACGTAAATTGCCTCTCTATCTCCTCCCCTGATTTTCATGGTGGTGGGCCCCTCCCTCCCCCCAATCTACAATCAATAGCTCACACGTTTCACATTACGTTAATTACGTAACTGGGATTACGTAGGTGTAGCATTACTCGTCCTAAAAAACCCAACTAAGCCAACCTCCCAGCATATCGCGCGGGAAAAGACCCGGCCGCGCCGTTTTAGCCGGGATTACCGGATTACTAGTAGTAGTATCGATGGATCGCGCAAAGCAACAAATTTTTTTTTTGAGGGGGCGAAGCACCTAGTTTAAAAGGGAAAAAGGCGGTACACTCACAACACTCCTGTCGCGGTCGCATTGCACCCCACACACGTTCGGTCCTGCACACGGCTCACGCAAACGGAACGTGCTTCGGCTTGCCTCTTCACTGACACGTGTGACTGCACTTGGAGAAACCAACCATGCGCCAAACTCCCCCCGCCCACCGCGCGAAAATCCTCCCCCCCACACCCAAAAATTCCCCCCAAATCCGATTCAACCGCCCTTCGGCCAACTAGCCAATAATATTCCCCAAACCCCCCTCCCCCCATGTCCCCCTCCACTCCATTCGCTCCGCCAAAGCTGCCCTCCCCGCCGCGCCGATACGTCGGCGCCGCGGTTCGGCGATCCTCTCGCTCCCACAGTATGCTCTCGTAGACTACTGTCCTCTAGCTGCGCCGCCACCTCTGGCTATGTTCTTGTGGAGGTGCACGGCGGTCAGCGCCGCCACCGCGGGCGACGTTCGTGTGGAGACGCACGGTGGTCAGCTTCTCCCACGGTATGCGCATTCTAGACTGAGGCCCCGTTCATGTCGGTGTAGCGCTGAATGTTAGCTGATAGACGTTGTTAATCTCACTGTTTGTCGAAGTAGTTTACTGTCAATATGCTCTGCTTAAGAAGCTTCCTTGCCCTGTTCTGCACTCAATCTGCTTAGCTGAGATGGCATGCCAAGGCCGATTAGTTGCTAAAATATCCTGCCATATATTTATTGTGACGTAGATTGCCATGGTCTAGTAGCCAATCTGTTAGGTGAAATAGCTCTACACCATTTTATACTCGATCTTTGTTGCTGCGATGGCCTTCGATAGTTTGATGGTTGTGTGCTCGGCCTCATTGACTGCTGAAACAGCCTGCCATAATTTGGCACTCAAATATGTTTGCTGAATTAGCTTTACATATATTTCGTTACCTAGATATGCTCGTCCAAATATCTAGCCATAGCTTTAGACATCGACCTAGGTATTTTTTTTCTGGACTTCATAAAAAAGCATATATGTTTTTCCTGTAATATCTAGTAGAAGAACTAATTTGTATGTCTAACAGATGGACAGGACTTGGATAACTTCTGGTCGAAGATTCTCTGCTGCATATGTCGAGGGGGTTGAAAACTTCATGAACTTTATCAGAGCTGAGTACGTTGGTCCGAAATCAGATGGGCTCTGCCCGTGTAGCAGTTGTATGAATTCAGTTACAAGACCCCAGTCAACTGTGCAAAATCATCTACACTTGTATGGGATGTCGGTCACATATACTAGGTGGGTTCATCATGGTGAAGCTGTGAACGTCAATGTTATTGACTACGTGGAAGCAGCAGATCACCATCTTGATCTGCCTGATGCTCAGGTGGAAGAGGAGGAGGAGGTGGTGGTGGCGGAGCCAGTGAGTTTTGTTGGGGAACGTAGCAATTTCAAAAAAATTCCTACGCACACGCAAGATCATGGTGATGCATAGCAACGAGAGGGGAGAGTGTTGTCCACGTACCCTCATAGACCGAAAGCGGAAGCGTTAGCGCAACGTGGTTGATGTAGTCGTACGTCTTCACGATCCAACCGATCAAGTACCGAACACACGGCACCTCCGAGTTCAGCACACGTTTAGCCAGATGACGTCCCTCTAACTCCGATCCAGCCGAGTGTTGAGGGAGAGTTTTGTCAGCACGACGGTGTGGTGACGATGTTGCTGTTCTGCCGACGCAGCGCTTCGCCTAAGCACCGCTACAGTATTATCGAGGTGGACTATGGTGGAGGGGGGGGCACCGCACACGGCTAAGAGACGATCAACTTGTGTGTCTTAGAGGTGCCCCCTGCCCCTGTATATAAAGGAGCAAGGGGGGAGGCGGCCGGCCTAGGAGGAGGGCGCGCCAAGGGGGGAGTCCTACTCCTACCGGGAGTAGGACTCCTCCTTTCCTTGTTGGAGTAGGAGAGAAGGAAAGAGGAGGAGAGGGGGAAGGAAAAGGGGGCTGCACCCCTTGTCCAATTTGGACCAGAGGGGGAGCGCAGGCCTCCTTCCTTTTGGCCTCTCTCCTCTATTCCCGTATGGCCCAATAAGGCCCATATACTCCCCGGCGAATTCCCGTAACTCTCCGGTACTCCGAAAAATATCCGAATCACTCGAAACCTTTCCGAAGTCCGAATATAGTCGTCCAATATATCGATATTTACGCCTCGACCATTTCGAGACTCCTTGTCATGTCCCCGATCTCAATCGAGACTCCGAAGGGCTATAGATAGGATTGATACTAATGGCGCACCATGGAAGCAGTGCGCCACTACTATATACTAATGGCGCACCGGTTGGTGATGCGCCATTAGTGTGGAAGACACAAATGGCGCACCAGAAACAGGGTGCGCCACTAGTATTAATTTTTTTTTCCATTTTTCCATACAAACTAATGGCGCATCAGGTCGAAGTGTGCCATTACTAGTTCTAACTAGTAATGGCGCACCAGGCAGATAGTGCGCCATTACTGTAATTTTTTTTATTCTTTTTTTTGCATAACTACTAATGGCGCACCGTTTCACAGTGCGCCATTACTAGTTTAAACTAGTAATGGCGCACTATTACCCGGTGCGCCATTAGTATATATATATATTACTTTTTTGCAAAACTACTAATGGCGCACCATCTGCAGGTGCGCCATTAGTAACCAGGGTTACTAATGGCGCATTTGCTGGTGGTGCGCCATTAGTAACCTGGGACCCCAACAAGATATTTTGGACAACCCCACACCTACCCACTCACTTTCCCCACATCATTCCCTCCACCTCCTTCTCCAAGCTTTCGGCTGCCTCCTCCTCCTCACCTCATTTCCACCATAGATTCATCAAAATTAAGTGGTGAAATTACCTTTTTTGATAGGTAAGTAAGGGGAAAGTTATCTTCATGATGTAGATCTACTTTTTTTCTCCCTAGCTCGCTCGAACAACGTGCACATGCACTTTTTGTGGCCTAGCTAGATCTATGTATGTTTGTGGTGTTGCATGTGTTTGTGGTGTTGCATATATGTTTGTGTTTGAAGGTACCGGTATTTGAAATGCGATAGTTGCCAATATTTTGCCGGAATGTTTTGATTCATTTCCATTTCAGCGAGAATTTTGGCACTATGCATTCTTTTTGGTCCTATTTTTAGGGAAGGTCATGCCAAATTTTTTCTTGGTTCTAAAATATCGTTTTGCTCTACCCCGCAGGTGACCATGGTCCGCACGATGACTGAAGGCATCGTGAATAGGTTTTTGAGCTCCGCGAAGGCCGAGATGCTTCAAAAGAACAAGAAGGAGATAAGATGTCCGTGTCGAAGATGCAAGATGAAGAGCCTTATTGCGGACTCGGATTCCGGACAGGTGCGGGACCACCTGCTCTTGTGTGGTTTCATTGTTGGCTATCGGTGGCAAGGTGATGAAGATGACTATGAAGTCGTCCATGGGGGCCGGGCAAGAAATGAGGAAGGGCAACAAGACAAGTACCACCGCGGCGAGTGCGGGCAAGAAGACGAAGAATCTCCAGGACATGATCACGATGGTGATGCTGTACACAGTCATCATGTAGAAGATGTCGTACATGATGATGAGGAAGATCAAGACGAAGGGCATGATCATGAAGATGAAGATGCCGGAGCAGACGACGATGGAGGCTGGGTGTAGGACCCTCATATTAAAGAGCTGCTTTTCAAGCAGACGGATAACGCAAGAGCTGCCGCCCGAGAGAAAGCCAAGCTGGATCAACTGGAGATAGACGCGGTTACTCCAATGTATGAAGGATGCAGGCCCGAGGATACCCGCCTGAAAGTAACGCTCATGGCTCTGGAGATGAAGGTAAAACACAAAATGACCGACACATGCTTCGACGAGAACATGTCATTCTAGCACGAACGTCTTCCCAAGGGGAACAAGTGCCCGACCAGTTTCGAGGAGGCGAAGAAAATCGTGTGTCCTCTAGATTTACCGCACGTGAAATACCGTGTGTGCATGAACAATTGCATCATTTATCGGGACGAGCACGCGGAGTCTACCATATGTCCGGTGTGCGGCGTCACTCGATACAAGAAGAGGAAGAAAGATCCTTGAAAATCGGTGTGGTACTTTCCGATCACTCCTCGTCTGCAGCGATATTTCGTGGACCCTAAGGTAGCAAAGCTCCTGCGTTGGCACGCGGATAGGGAGGAGAAGAAGCGGGAAGATGACGGAAATGATCCGGAGATAAATAAAAAAGACAAGATGCTGAGTCACCCTAAGGATGCGAGCCAGTGGCAAGCGTTGAACTTCGAATACCCAGAATTTGGGAAGGATCCAAGGAACATCGTGCTGGGCGCGAGCACCGATGGAGTCAATCCGTTTGGCAGCCAGAGAAGCACACATAGCACCTGGCCCGTGTTTGTGTGGATGTACAACCTTCCCCCCTAGTTGTGCATGAAGAGGAAGTACATTCACATGAGTATGCTAATTGAAGGGCCGAAACAACCAGGGAACGACATCAATCTGTATCTGGGGCTGCTGAAAGAGGAGCTAGACACGCTGTGGAAAACGCCAGCCAATACGTGGGACGCCGCAGAGAAAGAATATTTCCCTATGAGAGCCGCACTGCTCACGACGGTGCACGACTATCTCGGTTACGGATATCTCGCGGGGCAGGTAGTCCACGGATTTTCTGGATGCGTAAGGTGCATGGATGACACAACGTATCGCCAGCTAGATAGAGATCCCGAGTCTTCGAAAACCGTGTTCATGGGACATCGAAGGTGGCTTCGCGACGATGACCCGTGGAGGAAACGCAAGGATCTGTTCGATGGTGAAACCGAACCCCGAATACGCCCGCGTACGAGGAGCGGCGAGGAAATAGACGAGCTGTTGAAAAACTGGAAAGATTGCCCACTGCCGGGAAAGAAGCAAAAGGCGGCAGAGCCGCTGCTGAAGGTATGGAAAACGAGGTCTATTTTCTGGGACTTGCCATACTGGAAGATCCACCGTGTGCCTCACAGCCTTGATGCCATGCATATCACCAAGAACGTGTGCGAGAGTCTGCTTGGTACCCTGCTCAACATGCCAGAGAGGACCAAAGATGGGCCAAAAGCAAGGGCAGACTTGAAATCAATGGGCATCAGGCAGGAGCTTCACGCTAATGATGATGATGATGAGGCGAAGCAGGACACCGAAACTCGTCGCAAAGGCAAAAAGGCCAAGAAGACTGGAATTTGACTACCCTCCCGCGTGCTTCACTCTAAGTCAGGAGGAGATCGAGCAGTTTTTCACCTGCCTCGTAGGAGTAAAACTTCCTTACGGTTGCGCGGGGAAGATAAGCAGATACCTAGACCCAGCGAAGCAGAAGTTCAGTGGGATGAAGTCTCACGACTGTCACATGCTGATGACGCAGATACTTCCAGTTGCAATCCGTGGGATCATGGACGCGCACGTCCGTGAAATGCTATTTGGCCTATGCAACTTTTTCGACGTCATCTCTTGGAAGTCGATTGGCGTGAGGCAACTCAGAAGGCTACAGGAAGAGATCGTGGTGATACTATGAGAGCTTGAGATGTACTTCCCGCCCGCATTCTTCGATGTTATGGTGCATCTGCTGGTCCATATCATGGAGGATATCATCCAACTCGGGCCGACGTTCCTGCACAGCATGATGCCGTTCGAAAGGATGAATGGTGTCATCAAAGGATACGTTCGCAACATGTCATGTCCAGAGGGAAGTATAGCCAGGGGCTTTCTGACCGAAGAGTGAATCTCCTACTGCACGAATTATCTAGGCATCGAGAACCCCGTTGGTCTACCCATCAACAGTCACCTCGGCAGGCTCGCTGGATGGGGTCACCGTGGGGGTCGCCGCGAAATGCATGTCGACTTCGAGGGTCGACTCGCCGACTTTGAAAGAGCAAACCTAGTCGCGCTACAACACATAGACGTGGTCGATCCTTGGGTGGTAGAGCACAAAACCTTTATTGAGAAGACGCACAATGACCGAGGCCAACAGAGGACGGACGGGGATATACTCAAAGAGCACAACTCATGTTTCACGCGTTGGTTCAAGCAGAAGCTTCTGTCGTACCCTTTACATGAGGATTCTTCCGCGGAAGAACAACTCATATTCGCCTTGTCACAGGGCGCCGAGCACAACCTGATGACCTATGAGGCGTACGATATCAACGGCTACACATTCTACACCGAGAACAAGGACATGAAGAGCGATGGTTATCAGAACTCCGGGGTAACGATGGAATCCTACACCGGTAATGACAAGGATAGATACTACGGAAGGATCGAGGAGATCTGGGAGCTGAGCTACGCTGGAGAGAAGGTCCCGATGTTCCGTGTCAGATGGGCCAAGAGCGTCCTAAAAGAAGACCGGTATTTCACCACCATGGTTATACTCGAAGCCAAATCCAAGACCGCGGGCGCAAACGTCACCGTGAAAAATGAGCCATGGGTACTGGCTTCCCAAGTGGACCAATGCTTCTTCATTACCGACCCGTCAAAGCCCAGTCGTGTGGACGAGAGGCAAAAGGAAGATCATCGGAATGGATGGAGTAGCCAATGAGCAAGACTTCGACAAGTACGGCGACCCGAAGATCGAACATGACGACGACGATGAAGTAGCAGCACACACCACAAGAAGAAGCAGGACCACCCTACCTAAAGGACGTCCGTTCCACAGAAGAACTCCATTTGCGAAAAAGAAGGGCAAGAAGATTGTGAACAGATAGCTAGCTAAGATTGATTGTATTTAAATCGTAGTCTTCATTTCTCGATTGTATTTCATGGGCACTTTTTGATTTCATGAATATTCCTAAATTTCATGGGCACTTTTTGAATTCATGACACTTGATCTCGATCTCCATCTCGATCTCGATTCCCCCCTCCATCTCGATCTCGATCCCCCTCCATCTCGATCCCACCCGCACCCTCCCCCGCTAGCTCCACCGCCGCCGATGACCCACCGCAACCCTCCCCCGCTCCACCGCCGCCGACGAGCACCCGGCCCCCCGCACCCTCCCCCGCTCCACCGCCGCCAACGGGCACCCCTCGCACCCTCCCCCGTTCCACCGCCGCCGATGATGATATTTTCAAGTAACAAATTTGAACATATTTTTTTAAAAATTATTACTATTTTTATAAAAAAAATATTACTGTTATGATTTAAACAAGTTTGAACATATTTAAACACAAATAAATATCAAACAGCATTTAAAATGCATAAAAAAATATTGGGGAGCCTGGGAATCGAACCCAGGACCTTCTGGTGTGTGTGTTGTGTGCTGACCAGTTGGGCTAGTGGGGGGCTTCTGTTGTAGATAGGGTTAGGTTGTAGATAGGGCTAGTGGGCTAGATTAAAACAAAATTCTAATGGCGCACCGAGGGGTGGTGCTCCATTAGAATAGTCGTACTTATGGGGCACGAGGGGGTGGTGCGCCATTAGAACCCTTCCCCCACTCCACCTACTGCCCTCGCACTGTGTCCTCCCTCCCTCCCTCGCCAGATTCCCCTCGATCGACCACCGCCATCCGCCGCCGCCGCAGTCGCCCACACGCCCCCGCCATCCGCCGCCTCCGTCCGTCGCAGCTGCCCACGCGCCCCCGCCGCCTCCCTCTCCCCTTCCTCCCCCTCGAGCACCGCCTCCCCCGAGCCCCGCCTCCCCCGCGAGCGCCGCCCCCTCCGTCCCCTCCGTCCGCCGCGCCTGCACGCCCTAGGGTTCCGGCTCCAAGGTGGGTGGCAAGGTCGACACGCCGCCTCCTCGACGCGCCGCCTCCTCCTCGACGCGCCTCCTCCTCGACGCGCCGCCTCCTCCTCGACGCACCGCCTCCCGCCACCTCCTCGACGCCGGCGCCCTCCTACGGCAGCCTGCCGTTATCCCACAGGTGATTCCTCACCTCTCCCCCCTTCCCCTCCTCCCCCTAGGCTACCTCCCGCGAGTACCACAGCCCTCTTCCCCCGTGTTCTAGGGTTGGTGAATTACGCATCTCTATTAGTCTGTCTGTCGACTAGCTAGTGTACTGATTTTGGTATAATCTATCTAGCTCTGGTGGTGTTCTGGTTCTTGCTTGTTTATTCTCCTAGGCCTTGTTTGTTAGTGATCAGTAATGTAGACATTCTATGACTATTTTGCTTGTCTGTTTACAGTAATGATTGTAGCTTATTCATGCTGGCCATTTCACTGCACTACAACTGGCACTGTTTTACATTCTAGTTTGTGCTTTAGGATGCTATTCATTGCCTATGGAGAGTCTTGTATTTAGTTCCCTGTGTACTTGTACTTCCTATATAACTTTGTTGGCTTACAAATTACAATGCTAATACATCAGTGGTATCTTCTGGTTTTGCTTTGATACAATGCTTATAATGTACTTGTTTCTTACATAGTGAATGAAGCAGGGTATCACTTACAAGTGTTGTGCTCTTTCCAACTTTATTAGAATGTAGTGTAGCATCACATCCTCGCAACTTTATCAGTATCCAGTTTAGCACCACATCAGTTGTGCTTTGTTTATGTCACTGGTCTTAGTACAACATTAGTCATGTGTTGTCTTCGATGGGTCTCTTGTATGCCTCTTTTTTATATTTTGGCATATTGGCACCCAGTGAACATGTGTTGTTATATGGCAATATTATATAGTGGTGAAAGGCTCAGCTCTGTCTAACTAATGCTATGCAATGTTATAAAATGGCATCCATTTTGGGCTGAAAAAAATGTTATTTCATGAGTTGACAAACTATCTGCTAATACTTCTTCATTGTGAGTAGTTCCACTTTCAGTTTATAAGAAGTATACTATGCTTATAACTAAGCCAAATGTTTACATTATTCTTATTACTGTGCATGCTGTGATGTTCTAGACAGTTAAGTATTTGCAACCTGCTGCTAAACTAGATCATGAATATGTCTACATTACTGATCACATTGAGAAAGAGATGCAAAGATGATGATCAAAGATGGGCTGTTGTAGAACTGTTCTTCATCTTTACAGTGTTGTTGTATAGAAATATGCTGAATTTTCTGCTCTGATTGTTGCTCAAAGAAATTTAGCAAAAAAATGGGGTCCTGGGAGACGCCGCTGCTGCTTGAGGCCCTTGAGAGGCCCTTCGTGTCGTGATGATTTTGCAGGTACCCCGAGAGGCTCTTGAGTTTGCCGGAATGTCGATTAACTTCCGTTCTGGCAAATTCGGGTACTCCATATGTCCTATTTTCAGCAAAGGCCATGCTGAAATTTTCCATGAATTTTAGCATGACTTTGCTAAAAATCGGACATATGAGGTACTTGCTACTAATGCATGGGCCGGGGTATCTTAGTACTTAATTAAGTAGGATCAACTGCCCCTTTATTCTTGCTGCATTAAACCATAGGTGGCAATAGAGCCAAGTGATTAGGCCCAACTTAGAAATTCTCCCCAGCATCGATAAACCCTAGATGATAAACCCAACATAGGTGGCAATAGAGCCAAGTGATTAGTGCCAAGTGATTAGGCCCAACCTAGGGTGCCTCGGCATTGATAAACCCTAAATGATGAAAACTTAGCATTTAGGGTGCCTCGGTGTCGACAAACCCTAAATGATGAAACCTTGGCTTTTAGGGTGCCTCGGTGTCGATGAGAACCTAAATGATGTATGCTTAGGCTTTTAGGGTGCCTCGGCGTCGACAAACCCTAAATGATAAAAGCTTAGCTTTTAGGATGCCTCGGTGTCGACAAACCCTAAATGATGAGACCATGATCTTGTTCCTTGACAATAACCAACTTTTTGACCAAACTTTTTTCCTATTTAGAGCGAAACATGGCCCACAACGATGAGGCCGGCGGTTCGGGCGGCAAGCAATTCTGGGAGCTGTCCCAAGAGTTGGAGGAGCAACCTCACCGCTATGAGGACGCCGCGGAAGACACCGATCCTGACTACACAACCCCTAGTGGCGTCGGGGATGACACCACTGATGATGGTGCCGCCGAGGATGCCACCACTGATGATGGCGACGCCATTGGTGTCTCCGGCGGCGCCATTGGTGTCTCCGGCGGAGGCGGTATTCGTGTCTCCGGCGCCGGCACGGGCATTGGAGCTTAATGCACCCGGGTGTTCGCCGGCCGGCACCTCGCCAACAAGTGGCCCCTCCGTCAATTGCATGCCCGCCGTTGGCGGTGCCTCGACATTAGCTGAGCTCGACAGCATCACGGTAACTAAGCCTCTAGGCTGATGACTTCATCTCCTTGCCTTTGACTGGGCATCCTTGACGCCCTACATGTTTTCGCAGGGCACTGCCGACGTTCCTTGCACTCTTCTGCACTTCGTGGGCGTCGAGTTGGTCGATGTCGCCAAGGGCAGAATCGTTCAACCGGGCAACCCCGTGTTCCACGGTAATCCGATGCCACCCACAATGTATAGGGTTGAAGTGGTTCGGGTGCTGCCAGGCTGCGACGAGTTGTTACCTCCGATTCGACCCGCTGGGGCCGACGAAGAAGATGAGATGACCCTCAGCGCCTGCGTAAACTGGCCCCTGCTTTGGCCGAAGAGCCAGATTCGTTTGGGGGCGGGGCACACCACCCCACAGACAAGACCGCCAGTCGTGCCGGCGCCAAGCCATGGCAAGAACGCCGCAACGCTACCGGACCTGCCGGACATCCCTATGGCACAGGATCCGGACAGCCCTATGGCACAGGATCCGGACGGCGATGACAACGATGACGGTACATTTACTAAAGTTGATAAGTACTTTGCCGAACATGGGTACGCTGACGAGTTCTGCGGGCCTCTTTCTTAAGAACCCAACCAAGACGACCGCGATCTAGCTGGTACGGCGGAGAAATCCAATTGCAACAGGCGTCATCTAGCATTCAGTTCTCAGGACACGCCTCCAGCTCCCGCCTTCACCGAGCCTCAGATAGCTGAGGTGCGAAATATTATCAGCCCCAACACGCTCAAGAAGGTGGTCTGTGAGTAGAACTCGGTCCCATTACAGTAGATCAAGAAGAAGGGACGGAAACGAAAGACTAACAAGGGCGTCGGTGCGAGCCAGCCGGCACCGAGTTCGATCCGTGCTCAAGACGGGCCACCTTCACCTAAGGATATCTCGAGGAGGGTGCATGTGACGGGTAGGGCGATGCTACCACCAAATATGCTCAATGCTGCAACCGGTGCTATGCGGAGTCTGCACGACAGTGTTCTTTCTTTGGAGAAGCGGCGTCTCAGAGAGAAGGATGTGGCATACCCGGTTTTCATGGCCAAGGTGCCAGAGGGCAAGGGCTTTGTGGATGGAGACGTCGGGGGTACGATCGTCCTGCGGTTTGATGACATCTTTGCTATGTTTAACCTTCATCCGCTGCACTACACCTTCGTTTGGCTGTTTTCGCTGAGTATGGAGATGCGGATCATTAGAGACAAGACCCCAGACATCGTGATAGTCGACCCCTTCTACATGTGTGCCAAGCACTTGAGCAGCGCTGGGGACCGCCAAGTTGCGAGTTCACACCTCGAAGGCGTCATTCTGGCAAACGCAGATAAGGATAACTTCCTTGTGCCTTACTTTCCCGAGTAAGTCATCCCTTAACCGCCCCGTAACATATGATTTCTTAGATTTCTATCGTTCTTTTTTTCTAACATTGCGTGTTCTGTGCAGTGACACACATTGCACACTCATCCTCTTAAGCCAGAAATATTCCATGGCCACGTATTTCGACCCGAACCGTAACTCCAACATAGACTACACAAATGTCAAGAAAGTTCTTGATGATGTTCTCCCCGGCTACACCAAATCTGGAGGCACCTTCACCAGGGCAGTTCGTAAATACGGCAAGCACATGTTCTCACACAATACGAAGTTCTGCTGCGTCAAGCAGCCACCTGGCGGTCAGAAGGATGCCTACTATGCCCTCCATCACATGCGGGCGATCGTAAGGGACCATCATCAACTTCTACTACCAGATAATCTCAAAGATTGGGCCGCGAGCTTGTCGGCAGTCCAGGACGCGGACCTCAGACAAGAATTCTTTCGCATCCAGTCGGAGTTTGCGGACATCATCCATCAAGATGTCCTTCATACCTCGGGGCAGTTCTTCCTCAGATATCAACCGTCCAACAGTGAGATAGATGAAACGCTACAAATGCAGGGTGACAACGACCGCGATTTCATGACCATCACGACAGACGGCGGCTTCATCCACGCTCCTGTCCGATGAGTCGAGTCGAAAGTAGTGATGTGTAGTTCTGAAACATTGATTGGCTCATGTTGTAATTATACTTTAATGAATTCGTATGTCTCTTTGGTTTGGACAGTCGTTCAACTTAGATGTAATCGATGCTATTTATTAGTAGGACCATGAATCGTGCTATTAATGCCTTGCTTTTCTCTTTCGATCCTTTTGTTGCATACTTACATATTGCTTATGTATTGTCTGTTGTTTGGCTTGTGCATAGAGATGCCGTCGTATGTCGTGTACAAGGGTAAGGTTCCCGGAGTCTACGACGACTGGGAGGAGTGTCGGAGACAGGTTCACCATTTCAGTGGTAACAGTTACAAAGGGTACACCACTAGGGCGGAGGCCAAATGTAGATACGCCCGCTATCTAGCGGGAGAGAGGAGGGAGCGTTGGAGGAACCGGATGAAGACCAGTTTGATCGCGATGATGCTCATCGTGATGACCACAGCTCTCTTCTATGTGATGGTAATTTAGATGATCGATATCGAGTTGTAATGTGAAGGCAAACTCGATACTCATGGTCTTGAGACTTGTAATGTTTTATCTTTGTTTGGTCTTTTGAATTCGGAGACTAATATGATGAATTGTATTCGGAGACTAATCTTCTATTGTATTCGATGAATCTGATGTTGCTGTGTGCTGCTGTCTATATTTTGTCCAATAATATATTTTGTAACCTGTGCAAAAATCAGAAAAGCAAAAAAAATAAAACCTAATATTCATACTAATGGCGCACCACACAAGACACTAATGGCGCACTGTGATCATCACACTAATGGCACATTAACTGCTGGTGCGCCATTAGAATGCCAAAGCACATGGGTACATATGGCCCCCTAGGAGGCATTCTAATGGCGCACTGCAGGCTATACTAATGGCGCACTACGTGGTGCGCCATTAGAACACCAGATACTAATGGCGCACCAGTGGTGCGCCATCAGAATTTAATTCTAATGGCGTGATGCCAGTGGCGCATCGGTAGTGCGCCATTAGAAGGCAAATTCGGTGCGCCACTAGCATGCCTTTTCCTAGTAGTGGTAGATCAAAACATATAAACTCATAATATAATTGTCATCATAGCGTTAAGCGTGCGGACCCTACGGGTTCGACAACTATGTAGACATGACCGAGACACGTCTCCGGTCAATAACCAATAGCGGAACCTGGATGCTCATATTGGCTCCTACATATTCTACGAAGATCTTTATCGGTCAGACCGCATAACAACATACTTTGTCCCCTTTGTCATCGGTATGTTACTTGCCCGAGATTCGATCGTCGTTATCTCAATACCTAGTTCAATCTCGTTACCTGCAAGTATCTTTACTCGTTCCGAAATACATCATCCTGCAACTAACTCATTAGTTGCAATGCTTGCAAGGCTTAAGTGATGTGCATTACCGAGAGGGCCCGGAGATACCTCTCCAACAGTCGGAGTGACAAATCCTAATCTCGAAATATGCCAACCCAACAAGTACCTTCGGAGACACCTGTAGAGCACCTTTATAATCACCCAGTTACGTTGTGACGTTTGGTAGCACACAAAGTGTTCTTCCGGTAAACGGGAGTTGCATAATCTCATAGTCATAGGAACATGTATAAGTTATGAAGAAAGCAATAGCAACAAACTAAACGATCAAGTGCTAAGCTTATGGAATGGGTCAAGTCAATCACATCATTCTCCTAATGATGTGACCCCATTAATCAAATGACAACTCATGTCTATGGTTAGGAAACATAACCATCTTTGATCAACGAGCTAGTCAAGTAGAGGCATACTAGTGACACTCTGTTTGTCTATGTATTCACACATGTATTATGTTTCCGGTTAATACAATTCTAGCATGAATAATAAACATTTATCATGATATAAGGAAATAAATAATAACTTTATTATTGCCTCTAGGGCATATTTCCTTCAGTCTCCCACTTGCACTAGAGTCAATAATCTAGTTCACATCGCCATGTGATTTAATACCAATAGTTCACATCACCATGTGATTAACACCCATAGTTCACATCGACATGTGACCAACACCCAAAGGGTTTACTAGAGTCAATAATCTAGTTCACATCGCTATGTGATTAACACCCAAAGAGCACTAAGGTGTGATCATGTTTTGCTTGTGAAAGAAGTTTAGTCAACAGGTCTGCCACATTCAGATTCGTAAGTATTTTGCAAATTTCTATGTCAACAATGCTCTGCACGGAGCTACTCTAGCTAATTGCTCCCACTTTCAATATGTATCCAGATTGAGATTTAGAGTCATCTGGATCAGTGTCAAAATTTGCATCGACGTAACCCTTTACGACGAACCTTTTTGTCACCTCCATAATCGGGAAACATATCCTTATTCCACTAAGGATAATTTTGACCGTTGTCCAGTGATCTACTCCTAGATCACTATTGTACTCCCTTGCCAAAAATAGTGTAGGGTATACAATAGATCTGGTACACAACATGGCATATTTTATAGAACCTATGGCCAAGGCATAGGGAATGACTTTCATTCTCTTTCTATCTTCTGCCGTGGTCGGGCTTTGAGTCTTACTCAGTTTCACACCTTGTAACACAGGCAAGAACTCTTTCTTTGACTGTTCCATTTTGAACTACTTCAAAATCTTGTCAAGGTATGTACTCATTGAAAAACTTATCAAGCGTCTTGATCTATCTCTATAGATCTTGATGCTCAATATGTAAGCAGCCTCACCGAGGTCTTTCTTTGAAAAACTCCTTTTCAAACACTCCTTTATGCTTTGCAGAATAATTCTACATTATCTCCGATCAACAATATGTCATTCACATATACTTATCAGAAATGATGTAGTGCTCCCACTCACTTTCTTGTAAATACAGGCTTCACCGCAAGTCTGTATAAAACTATATGCTTTGATCAACTTATCAAAGCGTATATTCCAACTCCGAGATGCTTGCACCAGTCCATAGATGGATCGCTGGAGCTTGCATATTTTGTTAGCACCTTTAGGATTGACAAAACCTTCTGTTTGCATCATATACAACTCTTCTTTAATAAATCCATTAAGGAATGCAGTTTTGTTTATCCATTTGCCAGATTTCATAAAATGTGGCAATTTCTAACATGATTCGGACAGACTTAAGCATAGATACGAGTGAGAAACTCTCATCGTAGTCAACACCTTGAACTTGTCGAAAACCTTTTGCGACAATTCTAGCTTTGTAGATAATAACACTACTATCAACGTCCGTCTTCCTCTTCAAGATCCATTTAATCTCAATGGCTCGCCGATCTTTTGGAAAGTCAATCAAAGTCCATACTTTGTTCTTATACATGGATCTCATCTCAGATTTCATGGCCTCAAGCCATTTCTTGGAATCTGGGCTCATCATCGCTTCCTCATAATTCGTAGGTTCGTCATGGTCAAGTAACATGACCTCCAGAACATGATTATCGTACCACTCTGGTGCGGATCTCACTCTGGTTTACCTACGAGGTTCGGTAGTAACTTGATCTGAAGTTACATGATCATCATCATTAGCTTCCTCACTAATTGGTGTAGGAGTCACAGAAACATATTTTTGTGATGAACTACTTTCCAATAAGGGAGCAGGTACAGTTACCTCATCAAGTTCTACTTTCCTCCCACTCACTTCTTTCGAGAGAAACTCCTTCTCTAGAAAGGATCCATTCTCAGCAACGAATATCTTGCGTTCGGATCTGTGATAGAAGGTGTACCCAACATTTTCTTTTGGGTATCCTATGAAGACGCACTTCTCCGATTTGGGTTTGAGCTTATCAGGTTGAAACTTTTTCACATAAGCATTGCAACCTCAAACTTTAAGAAACGACAGCTTAGGTTTCTTGCCAAACCATAGTTCATACGGTGTCATCTCAACGGATTTAGATGGTGCCCTGTTTTAACGTGAATGTAGTTGTCTCTAATGCATAACCTCAAAACTATAGTGGTTAATCGGTAAGAAACATCATAGATTGCACTATATCCAATAATAGTACGGTTATGACATTCGGACACACCATTATGCTGTGGTGTTCCAGGTGGCATGATTTTGTGAAACGATTCCACATTGTTTTAATTGAAGACCAAACTCGTAAGTCAAATATTTGTCTCTGCGATCAGATCGTAGAAACTTTATTTTCTTGTCACGATGATTTTCCACTTCACTCTGAAGTTTTTGAACTTTTCAAATGTTTCAGACTTATGTTTCATCAAGTAGATATACCCATATCTACTCAAATCATCTGTGAAGGCCAGAAAATAACGATACCCGCCGCGAGCCTCAACATTTATCGGACTGCATACATCAGTATGTATTATTTCCAATAAGTCAGTTGCTTCCTCCATTGTTCCAGAGAACGGAGTCTTAGTCATCTTGCCCATGAGGCACGGTTCGCAAGCATCAAGTGATTCCAAAAGCCCATCAGCATGGATTTTCTTCATGCGCTTTACACCAATATGACCTAAACGGCAGTGCCACAAATAAGTTGCACTATCATTATTAACTTTGCATCTTTTGGCTTCAATATTATGAAAATGTGTATCACCACGATCGAGATCCAACAAACCATTTTCATTGGGTGTATGACCATAGAAGGTTTTATTCATGTAAACAGAACAACAATTATTCTCTAACTTACATGAATAACCGTATTGTAATAAACATGATCCAATCATATTTATGCTCAACGCAAACACCAAATAACATTTATTTAGGTTCAATACCAATCCCGAAAGTATAGGGAGTGTGCGATGATGATCATATCAATCTTGGAACCACTTCCAACACACATCGTCACTTCACCCTTAACTAGTCTCTGTTCATTATGCAACTCCCGTTTCGAGTTACTACTCTTAGCAACTGAACCAGTATCAAATACCGAGGGGTTGCTACAAACACTAGTAAAATACACATCAATATTCTGTATATCAAATATACCTTTGTTCACTTTGCCATCCTTCTTATCCGCCAAATACTTGGGGCAGTTCCGCTTCCAGTGACCAGTCCCTTTGCAGTAGAAGCACTTAGTCTCAGGCTTAGGACCAGACTTGGGCTTCTTCACTTGAGCAGCAACTTGCTTGCCGTTCTTCTTGAAGTTCCCTTTCTTTCCCTTTGCCCTTTTCTTGAAACTAGTGGTCTTGTTAATCATCAACACTTGATGCTCTTTCTTAATTTCTACCTTCATCGATTTCATCATCATGAAAAGCTCGGGAATACTTTTCATCATCCCTTGCATACTATAGTTCATCACAAAGTTCTACTAACTTGGTGATGGTGACTATAGAATTCTGTCAATCACTATTTTATCTGGAAGATTAACTCCCACTTGATTCAAGCGATTGTAGTACCCAGACAATCTGAACACATGCTCACTGCTTGAGCTATTCTCCTCCATCTTTTAGCTATAGAACTTGTTGGAGACTTCATATCTCTCAACTCGGGTATTTGCTTGAAATATTAACTTCAACTCCTGGAACATCCATATGATCCATGACGTTCAAAACGTTTTTGAAGTCCCGATTCTAAGTTGTTAAGCATGGTGCACTAAACTATCAAGTAGTCATCATATTGAGCTAGCCAAACGTTCATGACGTCTGCATCTGCTCCTGCAATAGGTCTGTCACCTAGCGGTGCATTAAGGACATAATTCTTCTGTGCAGCAATGAGGATAAACCTCAGATCACGGATCCAATCCGCATCATTGCTACTAACATCTTTCAACTTAGTTTTCTCTAGGAACATATCAAAAATAAGACAGGGGAGCATAACACGAGCTATTAATCTACAACATAGATATGCTAATACTACCAGGACTAAGTTCATGATAAATTTAAGTTCAATTAATCATATTACTTAAGAACTCCCACTTAGAAAGACATCTCTCTAATCTTCTAAGTGATCACGTGATCCAAATCAACTAAACCATAACCGATCATCACGTGAAATGGAGTAGCTTTCAATGGTGAACATCAATATTTTGATCATATCTACTATATGATTCACGCTCGACCTTTCGGTCTCAGTGTTCCGAGGCCATATCTGCATATGCTAGGCTCGTCAAGTTTAACCTGAGTATTCTGCGTATGCAAAACTAGCTTGCACCCGTTGTAGATGGACGTAGAGCTTATCACACCCGATCATCACGTGGTGTCTGGGCACGACGAACTTTGGCAACGGTGCATACTCAGGGAGAACACTTTTATCTTGAAATTTAGTGAGAGATCATCTTATAATGCTACCGTCAATCAAAGCAAGATAAGATGCATAAAAGATAAACATCACATGCAATCAATATAAGTGATATGATATGGCCATCATCATCTTGTACTTGTGATCTCCATCTCCGAAGTACCGTCATGATCACCATCGTCACCGGCGCGACAGCTTGATCTCCATCATAGCATCATTGTCGTCTCGCCAATCTTATGCTTCCACGACTATCGCTACCGCTTAGTGATAAAGTAAAGCATTACAGCGCGATTGCATTGCATACAATAAAGCGACAACCATATGGCTCCTGCCAGTTGCCGATAACTCGGTTACAAAACATGATCATCTCATACAATAAAATTTAGCATCATGTCTTGACCATATCACATCACAACATGCCCTGCAAAAACAAGTTAGACGTCCTCTACTTTGTTGTTGCAAGTTTTACGTGGCTGCTACGGGCTTAGCAAGAACCGGTCTTACCTACGCATCAAAACCACAATGATAGTTTGTCAAGTTGGTGCTGTTTTAACCTTCGCAAGGACCGGGCGTAGCCACACTTGGTTCAACTAAAGTTGGAGAAACTAACACCCGCCAGCCACCTGTGTGCAAAGCACGTCGGTAGAACCAGTCTCGCGTAAGCGTACGCGTAATGTCGGTCCGGGCCGCTTCATCCAACAATACCGCCGAACCAAAGTATGACATGCTGGTAAGCAGTATGACTTATATCACCCACAACTCACTTGCGTTCTACTCGTGCACAACATCTACGCATAAAACCTTGGCTCGGATACCACTGTTGGGGAACGTAGCAATTTCAAAAAAATTCCTACGCACACGCAAGATCATGGTGATGCATAGCAACGAGAGGCGAGAGTGTTGTCCACGTACCCTCGTAGACCGAAAGCGGAAGCGTTAGCGCAACGCGGTTGATGTAGTCGTACGTCTTCACGATCCGACCGATCAAGTACCGAACACACGGCACCTCCGAGTTCAGCACACGTTCAGCCCGATGACGTCCCTCTAACTCCGATCCAACCGAGTGTTGAGGGAGAGTTTTGTCAGCACGACGGTGTGGTGACGATGTTGATGTTCTACCGACGCAGGGCTTCGCCTAAGCACCGCTACAGTATTATCGAGGTGGACTATGGTGGAGGGGGGCACCGCACACGGCTAAGAGACGATCAACTTGATCAACTTGTGTGTCTTAGAGGTGCCCCCCTGCCCCTGTATATAAAGGAGCAAGGGGGGAGGCGGCCGGTCTAGGAGGAGGGCGCGCCAAGGGGGGAGTCCTACTCCTACCGGGAGTAGGACTCCTCCTTTCCTTGTTGGAGTAGGAGAGACGGAAAGAGGAGGAGAGGGAGAAGGAAAAGGGGGCTGCACCCCTTGTCCAATTCGGACCAGAGGGGGGGGGGGCGCAGGCCTCCTTCCTTTTGGCCTCTCTCCTCTATTCCCGTATGGCCCAATAAGGCCCATATACTCCCTGGCGAATTCCCGTAACTCTCCGGTACTCCAAAAAATATCCGAATCACTCAGAACCTTTCCGAAGTCCGAATATAGTCGTCCAATATATCGATCTTTACGTCTCGACCATTTCGAGACTCCTCGTCATGTCCCCGATCTCATCCGGGACTCCGAACTCCTTCGGTACATCAAAACATATAAACTCATAATATAACTATCATCGTAGCGTTAAGCGTGCGGACCCTACGGGTTCGAGAACTATGTAGACATGACCGAGACACGTCTCCGGTCAATAACCAATAGCGGAACCTGGATGCTCATATTGGCTCCTACATATTCTACGAAGATCTTTATCGGTCAGACCGCATAAGAACATGCGTTGTTCCCTTTGTCATCGGTATGTTACTTGCCCGAGATTCGATCGTCGGTATCTCAATACCTAGTTCAATCTCGTTACCGGCAAGTCTCTTTACTCGTTCAATAATACATCACCCCGCAACTAACTCATTAGTTGCAATGCTTGCAAGGCTTAAGTGATGTGCATTACCGAGAGGGCCCAGAGATACCTCTCCGACAGTCGGAGTGACAAATCCTAATCTCGAAATACGCCAACCCAACAAGTACCTTCGGAGACACTTGTAGAGCACCTTTATAATCACCCTGTTACGTTGTGACGTTTCGTCGCACACAAAGTGTTCTTCTGGTAAATGGGAGTTGCATAATCTCATAGTCATAGGAACATGTATAAGTTATGAAGAAAGCAATAGCAACAAACTAAACGGTCAAGTGCTAATATTATGGAATGGGTCAAGTCAATCACATCATTCTCCTAATGATGTGGTCCCGTTAATCAAATGACAACTCATGTCTATGGTTAGGAAACATAACCATCTTTGATCAACGAGCTAGTCAAGTAGAGGCATACTAGTGACACTCTATTTGTCTATGTATTCACACATGTATTATGTTTCCGGTTAATACAATTCTAGCATGAATAATAAACATTTATCATGATATAAGGAAATAAATAATAACTTTATTATTGCCTCTAGGGCATATTTCCTTCAAGTTTGACCAACATTGAAACAATGCTACGAAATGCTCGTGCATTCCGTGAACTTTCACCTGCAGAAGAAAAACGGTGGGCCCGCATGTTGGAACAGTGCAACGTTGTTGTCACCCCAGGAAATAAGCTGTCGGTATTCTCAGCTATGGTCACCTTTCTTCAGGTGAAGACATCTGAGCGGATGACCAACAAATCATTCAATGCGATGTTGGCTGCTTTCCGCAAATCTTTCTCAGATGCGTGTGAGCTGCCACACACCTGCAGTAAAATGAAGAATTTCCTTCGTGCAGTTGGAATTGGATATGATATGATCCATGTTTGTAAGAATAATTGTGTTCTGTTCCAGAAGGATTATGCCAACTTAAGTGAATGCCCGAAATGCAAATCATCAAGATGGAAAGATGGCGATGCTGTGAAGAGGATTCCTCATAATGTTCTGAGACATTCTCCAATTACACCAAGATTGCAGAGGTTGTTTCGTGATGCTGAAACAAGAGAGGATGTACTGTGGCATTCTAGGAACCAGGAGTACAGAGATCAGAATGTAATGAGCCATCCATCTCATGGTAGTGAGTGGAAAATCTTCAATGATAAACACAAAGAGTTTGCTGCTGACCCGAGAAACATTAGACTTGGCTTAGCTTCAGATGGATTTAACCCATTTGGCCACTAGAGCGCCACATATAGCATCTGGCCAGTGCTTGTTATCCCTTACAACATGCCTCCAAATGTCTGCACCAAAGAATCAAATTACATGATGGCCTTGCTCATCCCAGGTCCAAAAAGTCCTGGAAAGGATTTTGATTTGTTCATGGAGCCTCTTGTGGACGAACTTCAACATCTATGGAAGGGTGTTCTCACTGGAGACCTATATAGCAGCCCACCAGCTGATTTCTTCCTGCGTGCTGTTATAATTTGGTGCATCCATGATTATCCGGCTTTGGGCACTATGTCAGGGTGAACGACACATGGTTACAATGCATGTGTTCGCTGTGACAGGAATCCGCTGTCATATGCAATACTTAGCAAGATCTGTTACATTGGACAACATCGTTTCCTTGCCAAGGACAAGTCGCATCCTAGAAAATACCAAAGACATGTGTTCAATGCAAAGCATGAAAACCGTGATGCGCCAAAGAGGCTCACCGCCGATGAGTTGCAAGTGGAATTAGAGAAGGTCAGGCATATTACACCAGGAAACCATCCTGGTAATGGTAGCGGGAAAAGGAAGCATGGCAGGGTAGAAGAGAGATTATTGTTTACCCACAGGTCCACTTTGTGGGACTTGGAGTATTGGAAAGATTTGGATCTGCGGCATAATCTTGATGTGATGCACATCGAGAAAAATATATGTGACAGCATTATCGGCACACTTCTTAATATTGAAGGTAAGACGAAAGATACCTTAAAATCTAGGATTGATTTGACACACCTGGGTATCAGAAAGATTTGCAGGTGCAAGATGAAGGTAAACCAAGGGATATGGCACCAGCTATGTACGTCTTGGACAAGGTAAAAAGAAAAGAATTCTGCGAGGTCATGTCACATGTGAGATTCCCACATGGATTTGCTTCCAACCCTGAAAGGAGAGTCAGTGCAGATGGAAACAAGGTACAAGGGTTGAAAACTCATAACTGCCACGTCCTACTTCAAAGGGTTTTACCTGTTATCCTTAGAGGATTGGGCCGCCCTGACTTATACAAAGCAGTTGCAGAGTTGGGACAATTCTTCAGGGAACTCTACAGTAGGAATATTAGGATAGATGCTTTGGAGCGTCTTAGAGACAAGATACCAACTATCCTATGCGACCTTGAGAAGATATATCCTCCAGCCTTCTTTGATGTGATGGTGCATTTGGTTGTTCATCTACCTGATGAGGCACTACTTAGAGGTCCAGTACAGTATGGTTGGATGTACCCTATTGAAAGGCGGCTAGGCACTTTCAAGGGCTATGTTAGGAACAGAGCTAGACCTGAGGGTTCCATTGTAGAGGCCTACATTGCTACAGAAGCGTTGACATTCTGCTCAAAATACATTGAAACAGCTGATCAGCTTAGCAAAGAGGTGGGTAAAGACAATCCCGAGCTCAATGTTTTCGATTATTCTATTCGAGTTACAGGGAAGAGTCGACAAGAGGAAAAACCTAAAGATTTGGACAAAATGGTTTGGTATGTGTTGAATAATTGTCCTGAGATACTACCTTATATCAAGTAAGTGCAGTACTGTAGCTTATACATCGTATTCTACTAAACTTGCAGCACATTCTTATATATTTAGATGTTTGACGCGATCACTATGTTGTGCAGCATCTACAAAGATGAGTTACTGCCGCAAAATCCAAGAAACATTGACAAACTGGTTATGGCAGGATTTGCGAAATGGTTCAAGAACCATGTAAGCTTTTGAAGTGCACTATCAGTTTTTTAATATATTGAGTACATAAGATGATCGGCTTGTCTATTTTCTAACCATAGGTTAAGAAGATGCGGGAGGATGGGCACGCAGTTGATGATGCCCTTTACTCACTAGCAATGAGTCCTAATACTCGGGTAAGACATTATGAATCTTGCGTTGTTGGAGATGTGCGCTACAACACCCTTGCACGAGACGAAGGCAGGAAGACACAAAATAGTGCCATCATGAGCACGGATACGTATGACAAAGAGACAACTGAAATGTATGCTAACATAACAGACATTGTTCAGTTGCAGTATATCTCCAATTTCGAGGATCATCGGTGTGTGGTTCTATTGTGCTGTCGTTGGTATAACCTGTTTTCCAGGATCGCAAAACCAGAGCTGATGATTATTTCAAATCCATCAATGTCAAGGCAGTGTACCAGACCAACGAGCCTTTTATTTTGGCAAATCAAGCAACACAGATATTTTTCTTGGAAGACACATTTGCACGTAGCGATGACTCGAGAGTATTGCAAAGGTTTGAGCAGAGGAATTCGTTTAATGAAGTTGCACAACAAGATGATGCTTACACTGCTCCTGATGTACAATATAACACAGATGTTCCTAATATCTTTGAGAACCATCACGTCAATGACGCCGACGAAAAGATTGCCTATCGTGCTGTGGACATACAAGAGTTGATCAAGAATAAGCCAACGTTCGAGGACGTTGAGGACGAAGAAGAAGATGACACCGTGGGGAATTACGATTCAGACTGATACACATGGCGAAGATATTGACACTGCTGCTGCGGATGATGATTACATTGCTTTTGTCGTATTTGCCTGTCAGAAGACGTTTTTTATCTACTATGTGAAATTGTGTTTGCTATGACAACTGAAACCTGATGAACATGTTGTTTAGTACTTTGCTGTGAGAACATCACTTGTTATGTATGCTGATTTGTGTTTGGTGATTGTATGACAACTAAAACATGATGACATTGTTGTTTAATTGTACTCATATTTGGCTGTGAAACTTGAATTTGATGACATAGTTTGCTGTTGGACTGCAATTTGCTCGACGTCTTCAAATGACAACAAAGCTGGCCCGACGGGGCCTCTGCTATTTATTTATTTATATGAGAAAAAGGGGATACCCGCTGATTTCCGTTAATAGAAATCATTAGATGTTCACAACACTATGCCCATCCTGCTACACAGGTTTCATTCATTACTAGTTTCAGCAAAGTGCTCATGTCATAGCCACTGAATACATCACGAGTGCTACATACACTGCAAATAAAGAGACAATCATCCTACAGAGCACATCAATTTTGCCCATTATCTTCACAAGCTCTTTCATCTCCTCATTGCTGTCAAGGTCGTTCAGCAGCTGTTGCTTGGCCATGATCAGAGGAACTGCATCTTTAACCTTCTGCTCTGCATCTTCCTCTTCTGTCGTTCCTTCAGTTACTTGTCCAACACCCCAACCTGCTGGTATTGGGATTCCTTAGCTAACCAAATAATCAGCGTAGTTGCATTCCCCCACATCAGCAACTTCACAGAAATACAAATCACACGAATCTTCCCTTTTCTGCACGAATCAAATTGAAGATCATCAACCAAACTATTAAAAAATCAGCAACTGAAAGCAGCAGAACAACACTTAAACATATTATTACCCCATGATTCGGGCATTTGTAGAAGACTCGGCCAGGGTTGTGGATTGTGGTTGAGACGCGACAGATGACTCTGCGTGATTTGCAGCAGTGGCACAACACCAACGGCAGCGGGTTGCGATGAGCAATCGGCTGCGGTGCGCGCGCCGGCGGGGTTGTGATGAGACCCACATGCGATGGTACGGGTGGCGACTTGGTGCATATCTGGTTGTTGCCTGCTGAAGAGCAGGTGGACGAGCAGCCAGCGGACATGGTTGCTGCGGCCAGAGCTTCTGATGCTAGGCAGAGTAAGTAGAGAAGAGGAGAAGCGAACGTTGGATATGTCAGTTTCATTACTTGCAGAGTAGCATAGCACCATATATAGTCATAGTCTAGGTTTGGATTCGAACCAGCTACAGGAGCACGTCTTTCTTTTTTCTAAAACTCGGCAACATCTCTTTACTGGTACACTAGCTTGTTCTGTACGCCTTCCCAAGTCTTTGATTTTCTTTCCCTTTTTTGTGAGGAAGGAAGAAGGATAAAATTGAAAGTTCCTGGGACTCGAACCCAAGACCTCTCGGTTGAAAACCAAGGGTGCTAGTCACTTATGTGGCGAACGTTCCCTGTGAGGAGGACGGCAGACGAACGCATTTTCCTCGCAGTTTTCTTTCTATATATAAAAAAGTATGCTACTTGGTGTCCGCTTAGTCAACAAATGATTGTGCCAACCTTGACCATTGGATTGACATTCAACGTCTATCGCGTTTCTTCAGTCTCTTCTTCCTCGAGCCGCCAAAGCCAAACCAACGCCGGCGGGACCGCCTGCTCCCGCCTCCCACGGCTGGATGTGATCTTCCCCGGCTCCTGTTCGTTCTCGTCCGAGGCCTCACCATCGTCCTCCGCCTTGGTTCGCTTGCCGCGGCGCCGCCCTCCGGTGTTGTCAACATGGTCAACAACCGAGAGGAATAAGGAGATGACTATACATGGTGAGGATGACAGTAGGGACCCAGCAGCGCGCGCAATAATTTTGTTTTTTGGGGACGGAGAAGGGTATCAACTGGGTTGTGCAGGACCGTGGCCCGTCTAGCCCAGGCTTTTATTTCATATATTTAGCACATGACCAGTCCAGTTTGGTTTTTTCCTTTCTGAAAATGGCTAGCCAGCTATTTTCTTTTTTGCAGAATAACCAACGTAGGCCTACTTACTTTTCTACGCCCTTCTGGGCTAGAAATCTTTCAAGACGAGGAGGGATGCATTTTGCCCAGAAAATGGGCTATAAGTAATAAGAAATGGGCTATAAGTAATAATAAATGGGCTATAAAATGAAAAAACAGCAAACAGGCAATTAGTTCCAAAATATTGTTTTCTTTTGGATTTTGATATTTTAAATTTCATTGTTTTTGTGCGGGTAAAATTTCATTGAATTTAAATTAAGGTATATTTAGATTTAAAATTCATTTGAATTTGGCTAGAAATTTCGGGTTGTATACTGTTTGGGACAGATTTGGAGGCTGACTTGTGGGTCTACTAGGTTGACGTGTACTTTGGCTTTGTTAACTTCGTCCACAAACGATTCTAGCAGCAGTGACCGTTGGATCTTAATCCAGCGGCCGTGCTGCTTCTTCAATATCTGATCTTCTTGCTCCAGCCGCCCAAACCAGCTCCGGTGGGACTGCCTGCTCCCGCCTCCCGTGGCCGGCTATGCTGCCGCACAGGCCGCACTGCCCTACCCTACTTCATTGCTGGCCAGGCCATTCCTCTACTCACCCACACCTCCTATTATTTTCCGGCACCGGCAGCCGGACCAGTAAACCCTCGTACTCCCCATCGCATGGGCAACCATTGCCGAGTCTTCCCCGGCTCCGTGTCGTTCCCTTCCTAGGCCTCGCCGTCGTCCACCGCCATGGTGCTCTCGGCACGGCCTGGTCAACGTGGTCAACGAACGACATCCATCGGCCGTGCACTGTACGCGCAAAATAATGATTCCTCCACCTGATAGTTGGGACCCACCGGAAGGGCCTCTGTATTTCGTGAAAAAAACGTTCCCCCCGCTGACATGTCGGACCCACCAGCTATATCTTCGCACAAAAAATGAATACCCCCTGCTAGCTAGGACCCACCATAGTGGGAGGACGACTTGTGGGCCAACTAAGTTGACGGGGACGGAGGGCTTTGTCAACTTAGTCAATATGAACGATTCTAGCTCCAGTGACCATATGATATCCATCCAACGGCCGTAGTGCTTCTTCAACCTCTGGTCTTCTTGCTCCAGCCGCCCAAAGCAGCGCCGGTCGTGCCGCATGCTCCTGCCTCCCGTGGCTGGCTATGCTGCCGCGGAGGCCTCACCACCCCTACTATTCCCACCACTGGCCAGGCCCTGCGGCGACGGCAGCCTCACACCATAGCCGAACCAGTGAACCCTCGTACTCCTCTCCACGCGGGCTTCCACTGTCGTGTCTTCCCTGGCTCCACGTTGTCCCCTTCCTAGGCCTCGCCGTCGTCCACCGCCGTGGTGCTCTCGGCGCGGCCGGGTCAACGTGGTCAAGGAACAACTTCCATCGGACGTGGACTATACGTGGAGATGCTGACAGCTGGGTCCACGGCCGCAGCAAGGAAGTGCCTCCTTATTACACGGAAAATAATGATTCCTCCACCTGACAGCTGGGACCCACCGGACGGGCCACTGTATTTCGCGGAAAAAACATTTCCCCCTGACTGCTGGGACCCACCAGCTTCATCTTCGCACGCAAGGAAGTGCGTCCGAAAAAAAAACGATTCGCCCCCTGACTGCTGGGACCCACCAGCTACACCTTTGCACTCAAGGAAGTGCGTCCGGGCAAAAAAATGATTCGCCCCCCTGACTGCTGGGACCCACCGGCTACATCTTCGAACGCAAGGAAGTGCGTCCGGGCAAAAAGAAATGATTCGCCCCCTGACTGCTGGGACCCACCAGCTACATCTTCGCAGGCAAGGAAGTTCCTGACAGTCGGGACCCACCTGGTCGAAGCGTACGTAGCGTTGTCATTCTGGTCGCGAACATGTACGTACATATTGGTCGATGTAGAGGCGCGCACGTGTCGTAGTAGAGGCGCACACGTGTCGTAGTGGAGGCGCGCACGTAGCATGTACACATACGTACAGCGGCCAGGGTGCAAGAAAGAAAATACAGCCACGTATGTGTACATACGGGCGGGGTCTCGAACGCCTACTCGCGCATACAGTAGCGACCAGACCTCAAACGGTCCAATCTCTGTGCTCCGGTGTCATCCCTGGATCAGTAATGCTGACACCACACAGTACTTGAAGGATTTATAGCAGAGTAGCAATCACACACTTATTACATCGAGTGTCTCAAAGGAGAACTTATTACAATAAATATGGCTTAAGGCCATCTAATAACGATAACAGCGGAAGGCTTGGAAGATAAGTGAGTCCATCAACTCCAACGGTATCACTGAGTATAGAACCACGACCTAAAACTCCTTAATCATCGTCTGAAAAGTCTGCAACATTAACGTTGCAGCCCGAAAACGGTTCAGCACATGGAATATGCTGCCAATGTAACACATAGAGAGTAATGGAATGAAACAGCTATTCTATATGCATATTTGGCTGGTGGAAAGCTCTATGGTTACAGTTTTGCGTAAAGCCAATTTTTCCCTACTGCAAAGGAATAAATTTATTTAACTATCATGGTGGTTGTTAAACATTGAGAATGGTTGACAGCATTCTCAATCCCAATTAAACATCATCATTAAACAATCCAGCAAAATTAATTTTTAGAGTAACATGTTGAGATTCACATGATAATCCAGGTACTAGATACTCAAGATGTCCATAACCGGGGACACGGCTAACCATGATTACTTTATACACTCTGCAGAGGTTTGCGCACTTTTCCCCACAAGACTCGATCTCCTCCGTTGGATTTCTCGCACTACATGGTGTTTGAGAAACGGATGACCGAGACATAGTCTTTCAGAAGCACTAGCACCTTACGATGGGTAGACCGTACCACCTACATCCCCTACATCTGCTAGTCTACCACTATAAGAGTTCGCACGACTTAGTCAACTATGCTAGAGCCCATAATAGCTTGTGGCTGCACACGGAAGTTTCTAGCATGAATAATCTCATGATCCCTTTGAGCCTGGGTGGCGGTCCAAAAGAAAACAGGCAATCCTAGAATACCCAGGTGCCTCAATCCACCCAAATGTGTGTTTAGGTTGCCAGCTTAAGTAAACCATTAATTAACAAAGCTCACATCTGTCATGGATACACTCACTCAATCCACGTCTACTAGCATAGCATAGCAATAATAAGCAAACGTAGAGTAACTCCCAAAGGTTTGATAATAAACAGGTAATAGGTTCTACCTCAACTACTTCCCAAACCCACAATTTAATTAGATCCTAAAACATGCAGGGTGTGAGGATTGATCTAATGCAATAAAACTGGGTAGTAGGAGGTATGATCAAAGTGTTACTTGCCTTGCTGATGATCCGGGAAACCTAACGATTCGAAGTAACAAGCGGCGCACTCCGGGTACTCTATCGCAAACAAACAAGCATACAATAAGTACTCAAATAATGCACAGGTAAAACTCAAATAAGAGATCTAACCAGAAAGTTCAATTTAGGAACTCCGGTTGGCAAAAAGAATCAAATCGAACGAAGCAACGAAAGACAAACGGCAAAAGAAACAGGCTTTATTTACTATTCTGGATCTAAGGCAATTTTTACAGTGGCAAAAACTTGTTTAAGTTGGTTAAACGGAAAGAGGGTTTAGAGACGAAACTCCAGGCGCTTGAATCGCCTGATTCCGATAAACGAGCGAAAAGATATACTAAAACGAAAATCGGATCAGAAATCGCGATCAGAAAAATCGCGGATTTAATCCAAGAAAAAGAAAAATGACGAACGTTCGTTAAAACGAATGAACGGACGAACACTCACTATTTAAATAAACCGGAAAACCAATCTATTTAAAAAAACCAAAACTAAAAAAACGACAAAACCGTTGGAAAACCGAACGGTTTTTTTTCTAAAAAAACTTCGGCGGGATCGAGGTAAACCTCGGGCGGCGGGTCCGGCGGCGACGGCGGCGGCGGGCGGCGGCAGTGGCGGTGGCGGCGCGGGGCGGTGCGGGGCGAAGGCGGCGGCGGCGCGGCAAGGCGGCTGCGGCGACGCGGGGCTAGGGCGGTGCGGGGCGGCTAGGGTTTGGGGGGGCTTCCGGCTGGGCCTCCTCTGCTTTTAAAGCCGGACGGGCCTTAGTGTCCGGGTCGGACACAGCCCGTAGGTCGGTTGCGCGTTTTTTTATAAATAGTTACGCTCAGAAAAAAACAAAAGGACTACTAAACGGACTCCAAAAATCCCGAAATAAATTTTCCCCGGCTTCTAAAATCAAGCCGCACAGGATGAACATTTATTTGGGGCCTAAATGCAATTTTGAAAAACGCACATTTTTCCTAAATTCAAATAAAATAGCAAATAAAACCCAATAAAATCTTATTTGGTTTTTTTTATTAAATCCTCAATATTTCTTTATTTTGGGAAAGTCATTTTATTCCCTCTCACATGTTTTTTATAAAAGAAATAACTGAAGATAAAATAAATAAAATCAAATGATCCTATTTTCAAAATTTGAGACAACTCAAATATGAAAATAACGAAATCCCCAACTCTCTCCGAGGGTCCTTGAGTTGCGTGAAATTTCTAGGATCAACCAGAATGCAATAATTATGATATGCAATGATGATCTAGTGTATAACATTCCAAATTGAAAATTTGGGATGTTACAAACCTACCCCCCTTAAGATGAATCTCGCCCTCGAGATTCGGGTTGGCTAGAAAATAGGTGAGGGTGGTCTTTCAGCAAATCTTCCTCTCGTTCCCAGGTGGCTTCATCCTCCATGTGGTGGCTCCACTAAACCTTGCAAAACTTGATAACCTTGCTACGGGTGACTCGACTGGCATATTCTAGAATCTTAACTGGTTTCTCCTCATAGGTCAAATCACTGTCCAATTGAATTGCTTCCAGTGGTACCGTATCCCTCAGCAGCATGTCAGCCATTTCTGCATGGCACTTCTTCAACTAGGATACATGAAACACGTCATGAACTCCTGACAGTCCTTCGGGTAATTTCAACTTGTAGGCTACTTCTCCCATACGCTCCAAAACTTTGTATGGGCCTACAAAACGTGGGGCTAGTTTTCCCTTAACTCCAAAGCGCTTAACTCCTCGAAGTGGAGATACTCGAAGATAAACTCGGTCTCCTACTTTGTAAACTGTCTCCTTGCGTTTAGAATCTGCATAACTCTTCTGCCTGGACTGAGCTACCTTCAGCCTATCGGGAATCAATTTCACTTTCTGTTCAGACTCCTTTATCAGATCCAGTCCAAACAACCGGCGGTCTCCAACTTCATCCCAAGACAATGGGGTCATGCACCTCCTTCCGTACAAGGATTTGAAAGGGGCCATCTTCAAACTGGTTTGATAGCTGTTGTTGTAAGAGAACTCTGCATATGGCAAATTCTCATCCCAACTAGATCCATAATCTAGCGCACAAGCTCTTAGCATATCCTCCAAAATCTGATTGACTCTCTCGGTTTGTCCATCTGTCTGCGGGTGGAAAGCTATGCTAAACTCCAGTCTAGTTCCCAAAGTCTCATGCAACTGATTCCAGAACTTTGAGGTAAACTGGGTTCCTCTATCTGATACAATGCTCCTTGGAACTCCATGCAGACATACGATCCTGGTCATGTATATCTTTGCCAACATTGCACTGGTATAGGTAGTCTTCACTGGAATGAAATGAGCTACCTTTGTCAAACGATCGACTACAACCCATATCGAGTCATAGCCTGAACATGTTCTGGGCAATCCTGTAATAAAATCCATGCCTAGCTTATCCCACTTCCATTCGGGTATCGGCAATGGTTGTAGCAATCTTGCTGGCTTCTGATGCTCTGCCTTCACTCTCTGGCATACATCACAAACTGCTACATATTCCGCAATATCCTTCTTCATTCCGGTCCACCAGAAAATATCCTTCAAATCCAAATACATCTTGGTATTTCCTGGGTGAATCGAGTATGGTGAGTCATGGGCCTCTTGCAGAGTTAGCTTCCTAATCTCCGGATCATTTGGTACATAGACACGGTCATCAAACCATAAGGTATCGTGCTCATCCTCACGAAATCCCTTAGCTTTTCCTTTGCTCATTTTCTCCTTAATAGAAGCAATTTCCTTATCAGTCCTTTGAGCTTCTCTGATCTTATCCATCAAAGTAGACTGAATCTCCAATGCTGCTACATAGCCTCTTAGAACTATTTCCAAGCATAGCTCTCGAAGATTTTCGGCTAACTCCCCTGGTAAATCTCCCGTCATTAGGGTGTTGACGTGGCTCCTACGGCTTAATGCGTCAGCTACTACGTTAGCCTTTCCGGGGTGATAATGCAATTTTATATCATAATCCTTGATGAGCTCCAACCATCTCCTTTGTCTGAGGTTCAACTCCTTTTGTGTGAAAATATACTTCAAACTCTTGTGATCCGTGTACACCTCGCAATGGTTTCTAATCAGAAAATGTCTCCAAGTCTTCAATGCATGCACTATGGCTGCTAACTCCAAATCATGCGTAGCATAATTCAACTCATGAGGCTTAAGCTGTCGTGAGGCATATGAAACAACTCTGCCTTCCTGCATAAGCACTGCTCCAAGTCCTCGACGTGAAGCGTTGCAATACACCTCATAATCCTTGGTCTAATCCGGTAAAATCAACACGGGTGAGGTAACCAAACGTTTCTTCAACTCCTGAAAACTAGCCTCACATTCCTCCGTCCATATGAACTTGGTATCCTTCTTAAACAACTCCGTCATAGGCTTCGCAATCTTTGAGAAGTTCTAAATAAACCTCCGGTAGTATCCTGCGAGTCCAAGAAAACTCCGGATCTCTCCCACGGTGGTTGGAGCTTCCCACTTGGTCACGGTATCAACTTTAGTGGGATCTACTGCTATACCTTCTCCGGATATAATGTGTCCGAGAAATCCAACTTCCTTCAACCAAAACTCACATTTGCTAAACTTGGCATATAATTGATGTTCTCTGAGCTTTCCAAGAACCAAACGCAAATGCTCCTTATGCTCCTCTTCATTCTTCGAGTAAACCAGGATATCATCAATGAACACTACGACGAACTTATCCAAGAACTCCATAAACACCTTGTTCATCATGTTCATAAAATATGCAGGTGTGTTAGTCAGACCAAATGACATAACGGTATACTCGTACAGCCCATACCTGGTGGTAAAAGCCGTCTTGGGTATATCCTGTTCCCGAATCTTTAACTGGTGGTATCCTGATTGCAGATTGATCTTGGAAAATACCTTAGCTCCTTGCAATCGATCAAATAGATCATTGATCATCGGTAGTGGGTACTTGTTCTTGATGGTTACTTCATTCAATCCTCGATAATTGACAACCATCCTTAACGATCCATCCTTCTTCTGTACTAGAAGTACTGGAGATCCCCAAGGCGATGAATTTGGGCGAATATATCCTTTATCCAGTAACTCCTTAATCTGCTTCTTAATTTCCACCAAATCCTTTGCAGGCATCCTATATGGTCTCTTTGATATTGGCCCTGTGCCTGGCAAAAGCTCAATCAAAAACTCAATATCTCTATCTGGTGGCATGCCTAGCAACTCTTCTGGAAATACTTCGGGGAAATCCTTCACTACTGGTACTTCCTCCTGCACCACTCCGGTTAAACAATTTACTTGAGTCCTCTTTGGCACATGTCGGGATACATACTTGATCCTTCTCCCTTCTGGGGTGGTAAGTAAAATTGACTTACTGGCACATTCAATATTCCCTTCATACTTTGACAACCAATCCATGCCTAATATCACATCCAATCCTTGGGATTCCAACACTATTAGGTCTGAGGGAAAAACATAGTTACCAATTCTTAATGGTAACCGATCACACCATAGACTAGCCATATATTCTGCTCCAGGCGAAGTTACTAACATGGGTGACCTAAGGGCTTGGGTTGGCATTTTATACTTATCCAAATCCCCTTGATATGTATGAATGCGATGCACCAGTATCGAAAAGAACGAGTGCAGTAAATGACTTAACCAAAAACTTACCGATTACTGCATTCGGCTGCTCTTCAACCTCCTCCACGTTAACGTGGTTCACCTGTCCCCTGTTGAAAGGGTTCGGCTTCTTCCCAGAGCTTCCATTGCCATTTCCATTCTGGGATTCAGGACATTCATTGGCATAATGTCCGGTCTTCTGGCACTTAAAACAAGTGACTTGGCTCAGGTCTTTCTTGGCTGGGGTTGATGGGTTGGTGCGGTTCTGGCCGTTGCTTCCTCCATTCCCATTACCATTCCTAGGGCCATTGTGATTGTGCGAGCTTCCTCCTCCGTGGGTATGCTGAAAATGTCCTCCCGACCTAGGGGTAAATCGTGGCTTCTGCTGAGCTCCTGAATTGTACTTTCCTTGTGCATACTTCCTCTTGCGATTCTCAATTTGTTGTTGTTTCCCATCAATCATAAGAGCACGATCTACCAACTCCTGGTAGTTGTTGAAGGTTGCTACCATCAACTGCATGCTCAACTCATCATTCAGTCCTTCCAGAAACTTCTCCTGCTTTGCTGCATCCGTAGCAACGTCATCTGGGGCATAACGTGCTAATTTACTAAAGTCCTCCACATACTGGCCAACTGTCCGTCCTCCTTGGCGCAAGTTACGAAACTCTCGCTTCTTCATGGCCATAGCTCCTGCTGAAACATGGGCAGTATGAAAAGCCTGCTGAAACTGGTCCCATGTGATAGTATCGACAGGGAAAGTGGCAGTGAAATTCTCCCACCATGATGCTACGGGTCCTTCAAGCTGATGTGCGGCAAACTTCACCTTCTCCGCATCCATGCATCCTGCTGTGGTCAACTCTCTAGCTATCTTGTGGAGCCAATCATCTGCTACTATCGGCTCGGTGCTACTGGAAGACACCGGCGGATTCAGCCTAAGAAAACGGGCTAAGTGATCAACAGGTGGTGGTGGTGGTGGGTTGTTGTTGTTGTTGTTCCCCTGGTTCTAATTCTGGACTAGTAACTGCATCAATGTGTTCTGCTGCTGGATCAACTGAGTGAGCTCCGGTGGAAAGGTAAATCCGGGGTCACGTCTCGGAGGCATCTGAGGGTTTAGAAAAGATGAGATTTAAGAATAGAGGGGGTCTAAAGAGAAAACACTACCCATATGCACATGAGGCAAAAGCAAACAATTAACTTCATTCAATCAATCAAACAAGGGCATACAATCGATCTAACTCGCAAAAGTGCTCGGACTACTATATTTACATGGTGGACTACTACTACTGTTGGGGTGGTCTACTAGAAATATTCTTTGGTTGCAGACTCCATGATATCTGCTCCAGCTTCATCAACATAGTCATCATCGCTATCATCTGGATCCGAGTTGGTGTCGTCGATGATGATGTAGTCTTCCGGGCGAATCTCCTTGGGTTCTTCGTCTTCTTCTACTAGTGTAGGGCCTTCCATAAATATTCCAATCTTCTTGATCAGATCGTCATTCTTCTCCACTAACACTTCAATTTCTTCTTCAAAATCTTCATGTGTAGCCTTGAGTTCTTCCTCCAGTTCAGTGACTCTTGTCTTTGCCTTCTTCAGGTCTATCATGTCGGCGCACATCTGGTTCTCCTGGCGTCGAATGTGCTGGTTTAACTCCTGGATAAAAGTTGCAATGGATCTATCCTTTCTGGTGCTGATCATCTCCCAGTGCTCATCTCGGCGCCCACAAATCTGGTAGATAGTATCCTTGAGATCATTGCGGTAGACTTCTCCAATGCGTCCCATGGCTATGTGAGCTGACATGCTCTTTCCTAGATTCCAAGTTGGTGCATCGAAAGAAAACTCTATGGTCTCAGTGACTGGCATGAACGTCCTTCCTGGAACTTGAACTTGAATCATCCAGCGCTCTTCTTCAGGTAGAGTGGCGTTGTAGGTTCCGGTGCAGCTTGGTACTCCTATGTTCAGGTATCTAGTGACTTCCTTCAAGTGACGTCCAAAGGGTGTATCTTCATCCGGTTGACTGAACTTGTTCCTTGCATCCGCCATCCTAAAAGAGTAGAAAAGATGAGAGGTCAGAAGAGAAGAGAGTGAGTAGTGATCTAGGTCTTTAGCTTAGTGGTCGTGTCCTACAGTCAGCGTGTGCTCTGATACCATCTTGTAGCGACCAGACCTTAAACGGTCCAATCTCTGTGCTCCGGTGTCATCCCTGGATCAGTAATGGTGACACCACACAGTACTTGAAGGATTTATAGCAGAGTAGCAATCACACACTTATTACATCGAGTGTCTCAAAGGAGAACTTATTACAATAAATATGGCTTAAGGCCATCTAATAACGATAACAGCGGAAGGCTTGGAAGATAAGTGAGTCCATCAACTCCAATGGCATCACTGAGTATAGAACCACGACCTAAAACTCCTTAATCATCGTCTGAAAAGTCTGCAACATTAACATTGCAGCCCGAAAACGGGTCAGCACATGGAATATGCTGCCAATGTAACACATAGAGAGTAATGGAATGAAATAGCTATTCTATATGCATATTTGGCTGGTGGAAAGCTCTATGGTTACAGTTTTGAGTAAAGCCAATTTTTCCCTACTGCAAAGGAATAAATTTATTTTTAACTATCATGGTGGTTGTTAAACATTGAGAATGGTTGACAGCATTCTCAATCCCAATTAAACATCATCATTAAACAATCCAGCAAAATTAATTTTCAGAGTAACATGTTGAGATTCACATGATAATCCAGGTACTAGATACTCAAGATGTCCATAACCGGGGACACGGCTAACCATGATTACTTTATACACTCTGCAGAGGTTTGCGCACTTTTCCCCACAAGACTCGATCTCCTCCGTTGGATTTCTCGCACTACATGGTGTTTGAGAAACGGATGACCAAGACATAGTCTTTCAAAAGCACTAGCACCTTACGATGGGTAGACCGTACCACCTACATCCCCTACATCTGCTAGTCTACCACTGTAAGAGTTCGCACGACTTAGTCAACTATGCTAGAGCCCATAATAGCTTGTGGCTGCACACGGAAGTTTCTAGCATGAATAATCTCATGATCCCTTTGAGCCTGGGTGGCGGTCCAAAAGAAAACAGGCAATCCTGGAATACCCAGGTGCCTCAATCCACCCAGATGTGTGTTTAGGTTGCCAGCTTAAGTAAACCATTAATTAACAAAGCTCACATCTGTCATGGATACACTCACCCAATCCACGTCTACTAGCATAGCATAGCAATAATAAGCAAACGTAGAGTAACTCCCAAAGGTTTGATAATAAACAGGTAATAGGTTCTACCTCAACTACTTCCCAAACCCACAATTTAATTAGATCCTAAAACATGCAGGGTGTGAGGATTGATCTAATGCAATAAAACTGGGTAGTAGGAGGTATGATCAAAGTGTTACTTGCCTTGCTGATGATCCGGGAAACCTAGCGATTCGAAGTAACAAGCGGCGCACTCCGGGTACTCTATCGCAAACAAACAAGCATACAACAAGTACTCAACTAATGCACGGGTAAAACTCAAATAAGAGATCTAACCATAAAGTTCAATTTAGGAATTCCGGTTGGCAAAAAGAATCAAATCGAACGAAGCAACGAAAGACAAACGGCAAAAGAAACAGGCTTCATTTACTATTCTGGATCTAAGGCAATTTTTACAGTGGCAAAAACTTATTTAAGTTGGTTAAACGGAAAGAGGGTTTCGAGACGAAACTCCAGGCGCTTGAATCGCCTGATTCCGATAAACAAGCGAAAAGATATACTAAAACGAAAATCGGATCAGAAATCGCGATCAGAAAAATCGCGGATTTAATTCGAGAAAAAGAAAAACGACGAACGTTCGTTAAAACGAACGAACGGACGAACGCTCACTATTTAAATAAACAGGAAAACTGATCTATTTAAAAAAACCGAAAATAAAAAAACGACAAAACCGTCAGAAAACCGAACGGTTTTTTTCTGAAAAAAAACCGGTGGCGGGATCGAGGCAAACCTCGGGCGGCGGGTCCGGCGGCGGCGGCGGCGAGCAGCGGCGGTGGCGGCGCGGGGCTAGGGCGGCGCGGGGCTAGGGCGGCACGGGGCGGCTAGGGTTTGGGGGGGCTTCCAGCCAGGCCTCCCCGGCTTTTAAAGCCGGACGGGCCTTAGTGTCCGGGTCGGACACGGCCCGTAGGTCGGTTGCGCGTTTTTTTAAATAGTTACGCTCAGAAAAAAAACAAAAGGACTACTAAACGGACTCCAAAAATCTCGAAATAAATTTTCCCCGGCTTCTAAAATCAAGCCGCACAGGATGAACATTTATTTGCTGCCTAAATGCAATTTTGAAAAATGCACATTTTTCCTAAATTCAAATAAAATAGCAAATAAAACCCAGTAAAATCTTATTTGATTTTTTTATTAAATCCTCAATATTTCTTTATTTTGGTAAAGTCATTTTATTCCCTCTCTCATAATTTTTATAAAAGAAATAACTGAAGATAAAATAAATAAAATCAAATGATCCTATTTTCAAAATTTGAGACAACTCAAATATGAAAATAACGAACTCCCCAACTCTCTCCGAGGGTCCTTGAGTTGCGTGAAATTTCTAGGATCAACCAAAATGCAATAATTATGATATGCAATGATGACCTAGTGTATAACATTCCAAATTGAAAATTTGGGATGTTACACATACGTACGGCCAGGGCTCGTGTACATGGCTGGGTCGGAACGGAGAAACAACGTCGTCATCGTGTTCATGGGGAGGCAACGGAATGCATCGTGTTCATGGGGAGGCAACGGAATGTTTCATGGTCATGGGGAGGCAACGGAATGCGTCGTGTTCATCGGGAGGTAACGGAACACGTGGGAGCCAACCGGCTGGGTTGGAACGGAATGCGTGGTCGTGTTCATCGGGAGGGCTTGGATGGAACAGGCGATATAAACGAGGCATGGCATACCGCAAAACGGAGGAAACGGACCTCCTACATTTGGAACGGGGTCCTATTGATCGGGAGGGGTGTGGCGTACCACAAAACGGAGGAAACGGACCTCCTACAGTCAAAACGGGGGTCCTATTGATCGGGAGGGGTGTGGCGTACCGCAAAACGGACGAAATGGACCCCCTACGATCGAAACGGGGGTCCTGTTGATCGGGAGGGGTGTGGCTTACCGCAAAACGGACGAAACGGACCTACTACGGTTGAAACGGGGGTCCTGTTCATCGAGAGGGGTGTGGCGTACCGCAAAACGGGACTCCACGAGATATTGTTCATCTCCACCGTCGACCTCCTCCAGCCTCCACGGGCTACCGTCGACCTCCTCCAGCCTCCACGGGCTCCTGTTCATCCAGCCTCCACCGCGTGCTACTCCACCGGCTACTGTTCAACCACCCCTCCACGGGCACCCCTCCACCGTCTATTGTTCATCCAGCCCTCCACACCACGGGGTCCTGTTCAACCACCCCTCCACGGGCACCCCTCCACCGTCTACTGTTCATCCAGCCCTCCACAGCACGGGGTCCTGTTTATCTAGAGGCAACACCACCGCTCACTGTTCATCCAACCCCCCCCCCCACAACGCTCACTGTTCATCCAATCGACCGGCTTCAGTTAGCAGCAGTAGCGAAGGAATTGCTCGATCGGGTTCAGTTAACAGCCATCGATCGATCGCTCGGGTTCAGTAACGCGTAGCCTGCAGTGCAATCGCTCGGGTTCAGTTAGAGCCCAACGCCTCGCTCGGGTTCAGTTAGAGCCAATGCCTCGCACACATGCGTGTATGTGTATGAGAGAAACACGCATCGCTCGGCCCCCGACCTCCCACCGTAACCAGGAACTCCCCAAAAATTTCCTCCCCCTTGCTTCTACCACGGTTTTTTCCGTCAAGGACGGCCCAAAGAATGTCATGCAGCTGCGTCTCCGGCCCGCCCAGGACGAAAAGCCCATTTTTGTCAAGATTTTTTGTCATAGAAGTAGGATCTCACCACGTCTATGATGATACCGGGTTTTGTCACAATTATCGTCATAGAAGTGTCATATGTATGACAAAAAAATTCGTTCGGCCCAAAATGTCATGGATGTGTCTTTTTTTTGTAGTGAGTGCCACCGGGGGCCATCATCACCACCGCAATCTTCACCAACAACTTCACCGCCATCATCACCAAATCTTCCCCCCTCTATGCAGCGGTGTAACCTCTCTCTTACCCATTGTAATATCTACTTAAACATGGTGCTCAACGCTATATATTATTTCCCAATGATGTATGGCTATCCTATGATGTTTGAGTAGATCTGTTTTGTCCTATGGGTTATTTGATGATCGTGATTGGTTTGAATTGTATGTTTTATTATTGGTGTTGTCCTATGGTGCTCTCCGTGTTGCGCAAGCGTGAGGGATTCCCGCTGTAGGGTGTTACAATACGTTTATGATTCTATTATAGTGGGTTGCGTGAGTGACTGAAACACAAACCCGAGTAAGGGGGTTGTTGCGTATGGGATAAAGAGGACTTGATGCTTTAATGGTATGGTTGGGTTTTACCTTAATGATCTTTAGTAGTTGCGGATGCTTGCTAGAGTTCCAATCATAAGTGCATATGATCCCAGTAGAGAAAGTATGTTAGCTTATGCCTCTCCCTCATATAAAATTGCAATAATGATTACCGTCTAGTTATCGATTGCCTAGGGACAAATAACTTTCTCGTAACAAAAAGCTCTTACTAAAACTAACCTAGTTGTGTCTTTACCTAAACTGCCCCTACTTTTTATTTATGTACTCTTTATTATCTTGCAAACCTATCCAACAACACCTACAAAGTACTTCTAGTTTCATACTTGTTCTAGGTAAAGCGAACATCAAGCGTGCGTAGAGTTGTATCGATGGTCGATAGAACTTGAGGGAATATTTGTTCTGCCTTTAGCTCCTCATTGGGTTCGACACTCTTACTTATCGAAAACTGTTGCGATCCCCTATACTTGTGGGTTATCAAGACCTTTTTCTAGCGCTGTTGCCGGGGAGCAATAGCGTGGGGTGAATATTCTCGTGTGTGCTTGTTTGCTTTATCACTAAGTAATTTTTATTTGTTGTTCTTAGTTGTTCTTTATCTTTAGTTATGTATATGGAACACGAAATACCAAAAAAATTAGGTGTACTTGCTGCTCATGGAGATGAGGAACCTCCTAAAACCCTCGATGCTGGTTTTGTGAAAGATATTATGTACTACTTTAATAATCCTGAGAAAACGCCATTCAATTATGTAATGGGAGTAACGTTGGATCAGTGTGAATACTTCAGGGATTATCGCTTGACACAAAAAGGGAAACTATTATGGGATCAAATTCATATATTGAATTGGAATGTTAGGCAACTATGCTTGAGATATGATTATACTTGTTGGTCTAGGATGAAGGCTCCACACCTTCCCTTTTTATGCGAATTTAATGATAATAAAACCTTAGCTTCTTATGCTAATGGTATATATGATTACGATGATGTGGAACAAATAGAAGAATTTGTTGCTTTTATGGGTGCTTATGAAATTGAATCTATGTTTAAAGAGTTTGAAGATTTTGATGATTCAGTTTATAGACCTGAAAATTTAGCTATCCTTAAATATTGCTATGAGAATTATGAATACAATTCCGATATTAATGCACTTATTGAGAAAGTCTCCACTGTCCAAGAAGAGACTAATATTTTGCAGGAATCTATGGAAGAAGAAGTTGATGAAACTGTGAGCTCATTGTATGAAAAAGATGAGGAGGAGAGCGAAGAACAAAAGGAGGAAGAGCGGATTGATCACCCGTGCCCGCCTTCTAATGAGAGTAACTCTTCAACTCATACATTGTTTAATTTCCCTTCGTGCTTACCAAAGGATGAATGCTATGATAATTGCTATGATCTCGTTGATTCTTTTGAAATATCCCTTTTTGATGATGCTTTCTATGCTTGTGGCCAAGATGCCAATATGAATTATGCTTATGGAGATGAACTTGCTATAGTTCCTTATGTTAAACATGAAATTGTTGCTATTGCACCCATGCATGATAGCCCTATTATCTTTTTGAATTCTCCCGACTACACTATATCGGAGAAGTTTGCACTTATTAAGGATTACATTGATGGGTTGCATTTTACTATTACACATGATGATTTTCATAGATATAATATGCATGTGCTTGTTGCTCCTACTTGCAATTATTATGAGAGAGGAACTATATCTCCACCTCTCTATGTATCCCACATGATAAAATTGCAAGAAACTGTTTATACCATGCATTGGCCTTTACTTTGTGTGCATGAATTGTTCATTTATGACATGCTGATGCATAGGAAGAGAGTTAGACTTCGTTGTTGCATGATATATGTTACTTTGTGCTCACTACTAAATTATAAACCATTGTTAATTAAAATTGGCTTTGATATACCTTGGGATCCGGGTGGATTCACTACTTGAGCACTATATGCCTAGCTTAATGGCTTTAAAGAAAGCGCTGCCAGGGAGAAAACCCGGAAGTTTTAGGGAGTCACTTATTTCTATTGACTGCTTTCATATATTTTAAAAACAACAAAAATAAAGAGGGGAACCCAAAACTTTTTCAAAAAGGAAAGTGAAAGTGAGAAAGACAAGCATTGTTGAAGTGGGAGAGCTCCTTGAACTTCGTTCATGCTCACGGCAACTTTGTGAATCATGATTACAGAAACTTTTCAACAAAAATAATTATCCCCTTGAACAATTCTATTATATTATAAAAATAATGTGCCAAGGTTTGCCTTTAGGATGTTTACATTTGCTTGATGGTCTGTATGGTGCAGGACAGAAACTTTGGCTGTAGTGTGTGATTTTACATTTTTAGCTGGAACGTCAAATGGTTCTGATTCTTTTTGTACTGTTTTTATATACAATTTTTTTGTTTTTCCTAATTTTGGCGGAATTTTTCAAGTATCAGAAGTATGGTGAATGTTCAGATTGTTACAGACTATTCTGTTTTAGACAGATTCTGTTTTTGATGCATAGTTTGCTTGTTTTGATGAAACTAACGATTTATATCAGTGGATTAAGCCATGGAAAATTTATATTACAGTATACACAATGCAAAAAAAAATATTAATTGGTTTGCAACAGTACTTAGAGTCGTGATTTGCTTTATTATACTAACGGATCTTACCGAGTTTTCTGTTGAAGTTTTGTGTGGATGAAGTGTTCGATGATCGAGAAGGTCTCGATGTGAGAAGAAGGAAGAGAGGCAAGAGCTCAAGCTTGGGGATGCCCGAGGCACCCCAAGTAAATATTCAAGGATACTCAAGCATCTAAGCTTGGGGATGCCCCATAAGGCATCCCCTCTTTCTTCAACAAGTATCGGTATGTTTTCGGATTCGTTTCGTTCATGCGATATGTGCAATCTTGGAGCGTCTTTTGCATTTAGTTTTCATTTTTCTTTTATGCACCATGCTGGTATGAGATAGTCCTTGGTTGATTTATAGAATGCTCTATGCACTTCACTTGTATCTTTTGAGTATGGCTTTATAGAATGCTTCATGTGCTTCACTTATATCATTTGAAGTTTGGATTGCTTGTTTCTCTTTACATAGACAATCGCCATTTGTAGAATGCTCTTTTGCTTCACTTATATTTATTAGAGCGTGGGCATATCTTTTGTAGAAAGAATTAAAATCTCTTGCTTCACTTATATCTATTTAGAGATATGACAGGAATTGGTCATTCACATGGTTAGTCATAAAATCCTACATAAAACTTGTAGATCACTGAATATGATAAGTTTGACTCCTTGCAATAGTTTTGCGATATAAAGATGGTGATATTAGAGTCATGCTAGTGGGTAGTTGTGGATTAGTAGAAATACTTGTGTTGAGGTTTGTGATTCCCGTAGCATGCACGTATGGTGAACCGTTATGTAACGAAGTCGGAGCATGAGGTATTTATTGATTGTCTTCCTTATGAGTGGCAGTCGGGGACGAGCGATGGTCTTTTCCTACCAATCTATCCCCCTAGGAGCATGCGCGTAGTAATTTGTTTCGATGACTAATAGATTTTTGCAATAAGTATGTGAGTTCTTTATGACTAATGTTGAGTCCATGGATTATATGCACTCTCACCCTTCCACCATTGCTAGCCTCTCTAGTACGCACAACTTTCGCCGGTACCTTAAACCCACAATACCTTCCTCAAAACAGCCACCATACCTACCTATCATGGCATTTCGATAGCCATTCCGAGATATATTTCCATGCAACTTCCATCATCATCATATACATGACTTAAGCATTCATTGTCATATTACTTTGCATGATCGTAAGATAGCTAGCATGATGTTTTCATGGCTTGTCCGTTTTTTTTGATGTCATCGCTACGCTAGATCACTCCACATCCCGGTACACCACCGGAGGCATTCATATAGAGTCATATCTTTGTTCTAGTATCGAGTTGTAATATTGAGTTGTAAGTAAATAAAAGTGTGATGATCATCATTATTAGAGCATTGCCCCAGTGAGGAAAGGATGATGGAGACTATGATTCCCCCACAAGTAGGGATGGCACCCGCAGGGTATGGGTATAGGTGGAGCTACCCCATACCCTTACCCGTCCGCCGTGAGTTTACCCATCACCCATACCCATACCCGTCAAGGGTACAATTTTTTACCATACCCGTCACCCGACAGGGTATATGGGTACCCGCGGGTAAAAATACCCACGTTTACAACATATAAATTGAGTAGAAAATAGTTGTAAAAATCAGCATATAATCATAAATTATTAATAGCAACACATCTTAAACAACAATGTACAACAACATATTGTAACAACATATTCTCATAACAAAAGTACTTGCCTATAAAGTGACATAAAAATGTTAAACAACAACACATAATCATAAATTACAACACATATGCATACATTTTAAGTTCACGAAATCATGATACATTATAGAGATAATTTGAATACACATTAGAGTTTTTACCTAGCGTGATTAGGATGGGAAATGAATACACTGGGATATTAACGGAAACCCACTTGTCAACATTTTAGATGGGTACATGGGTACACGGGCATAGATTATACGATCCCATACCCGTACCCTCTCTACCCGATGGATATGGTATTTTTCCCATTTAAGTACCCATGGGTAATTTTTTGTCCCATACCCTTACCCTAATAGGGTTTTTCCCCCACAGAGTACGCGGGTAATGGGTACCCATTGCCATCCCTACCCACAAGTCGGGATGAGACTCCGGACGAATAAAAAATAATAGTAAAAAAAGAGAAAGGCCAAAAAAAGAGAAGGCCCAAAAAAAGAGAGAAAAGGAGAGAAGGGGCAATGTTACTATCCTTTTACCACACTTGTGCTTTAAAGTAGCACCATGTTCTTCATATAAAGAGTCTCTTGAGTTATCACTTTCATATACTAGTGGGAATTTTCATTATAGAACTTGGCTTGTATATTCCGATGACGGGCTTCCTCAAACGCCCGAGGTCTTCATGAGCAAGCAAGTTGGATGCACACCCACTTAGTTTCAGTTTGAGCTTTCATACACTTATAGCTCTAGTGCATCCGTTGCATGGCAATCCCTACTCACTCACATTGATATCTATTGATGGGCATCTCCATAGCCCATTGATACGCCTAGTTGATGTGAGACTATCTTCTCCTTTTTGTCTTCTCCACAACCACCATTCTATTCCACCTATAGTGCTATGTCCATGGCTCACGCTCATGTATTGCGTGAAAGTTGAAAAGGTTTGAGAACGTCAAAAGTATGAAACAATTGCTTGGCTTGTCATCGGGGTTGTGCATGATCTGAATATTTTGTGTGGTGAAGATGGAGCATAGCCAGACTATATGATTTTGTAGGGATAACTTTCTTTGGCCATGTTGTTTTGAAAAGACATGATTGCTTTATTAGTAGGCTTGAAGTATTATTGTTTTTATGTCAAATGATAGACTATTGCTTTGAATCACTCGTGTCTTAATATTCATGCCATGACTAGACATATGATCAAGATTATGCTAGGTAGCATTCCACATCAAAAATTATCTTTTTTATCATTTTACCTACTCGAGGACGAGCAGGAATTAAGCTTGGGGATGTTGATACGTCTCCGTCGTATCTATAATTTTTGATTGTTCCATGCCAATATTCTACAACTTTCATATACTTTTGGCAACTTTTTATACTATTTTGGGACTAACATATTGATCCAGTGCCCAGTGCCAGTTCCCGTTTGTTGCATGTTTTTTGTTTCACAGAATATCCATATCAAATGGAGTCCAAACGGGATAAAACTGATGGAGATTTTTTTGGAATATATATGATTTTTGGGAAGAAAAATCCACGTGAGACGATGCCCGAGGGGGCCACGAGGCAGGGGGGCGCGCCCCTGACCCTCGTGGCCACCCCGTAAGGCGGTTGATGCCCTTCCTACGCCGTAAGAAAGATAATATCTGGATAGAGATAGTGTTAAAATTTCAGCCCAATCAGAGTTACGGATCTCCGGAAATATAAGAAACGATGAAAGGGAAGAATCTGATAACGCAGAAACAGAGAGAGACAGAGAGACAGATCCAATATCGGAGGGGCTCTCGCCCCTCTCACGCCATGGAGGCCATGGACCAGAGGGGAAACCCTTATCCCATCTAGGGAGGAGGTCAAGGAAGAAGAAGAAGGAGGGGGCTCTCTCCCCCTCACTTCCGGTGGCACCGGAGTGCCACCGGGGGCCATCATCATCACCGCAATCTTCACCAACAGCTTCACGGCCATCATCACCAACTCTTCCCCCCTCTATGCAGTGGTGTAACCTCTCTCTTACCCGTTGTAATCTCTACTTAAACATGGTGCTCAACGCTATATATTATTTCCCAATGATGTATGGCTATCCTATGATGTTTGAGTAGATCCGTTTTGTCCTATGGGTTATTTGATGATCGTGATTGGTTTGAGTTGCATGTTTTATTATTGGTGCTGTCCTATGGTGCTCTCCGTGTTGCGCAAGCGTGAGGGATTCCCGCTGTAGGGTGTTACAATACGTTTATGATTCGCTTATAGTGGGTTGCGTGAGTGACTGAAACACAAACCCGAGTAAGGGGGCTGTTGCGTATGGGATAAAGAGGACTTGATGCTTTAATGGTATGGTTGGGTTTTACCTTAATGATCTTTAGTAGTTGCGGATGCTTGCTAGAGTTCCAATCATAAGTGCATATGATCCAAGTAGAGAAAGTATGTTAGCTTATGCTTCTCCCTCATATAAAATTGCAATAATGATTACCGGTCTAGTTATCGATTTCCTAGGGACAAATAACTTTCTCGTAACAAAAAGCTCTTTACTAAAACTAACCTAGTTGTGTCTTTACCTAAACTGCCCCTACTTTTTATTTATGTACTCTTTATTATCTTGCAAACCTATCCAAAAACACCTACAAAGTACTTCTAGTTTCATACTTGTTCTAGGTAAAGCGAACGTCAAGCGTGCGTAGAGTTGTATCGGTGGTCGATAGAACTTGAGGGAATATTTGTTCTGCCTTTAGCTCCTCGTTGGGTTCGACACTCTTACTTATCGAAAACTGTTGCGATCCCCTATACTTGTGGGTTATCTCCAGGTTGTGATGAACACCGGTTTATCAGGAAATATTCATAAATCCCTTATCATAAAAACAGCAAAGACAAGAAATATGCCAGGCTTTTCATGGGCTGCCAGGCCCTAAATCGAGGCTTTTCATGGGCTGCCAGGCCGCTGAGTTAAACCATTTTGCAAAGCCTGTTAGGATGGACCTCAATCTTTAACCAATCACCGTTTTAACTTTGACAAATTCAGGGTCCATGGGATTGACTTGTCAAACGTTCGATGGGTCATACCAGGTTTACCTGGACGGAGTGGCTTACTTAAAGAGGCAGGATAACCCGAGGTTTTAGGTGAATACACCTGGCTTCCAAGCCTGGCTTGATAGCCTATTATAAGGGTGCAAACTCGTTGTTCTTTGAGAAGCAAGGAGCCCCCAGGTAATATTTGAGCTGTGCTTAGTGGTTACCTATGTTTGAGCTGTGCTTTAATGCAACAGACTCTCTTTGGTTCCACATAATTTCCTTTTGGCTTGAAGCCTATCAAGATGTGTAGCTATGGTGTGAAGACAACCAAGCCCCCTAGTGATATCCCTTTTTGGTTTTAGACCGGTCAAGAGGTGTAGCTATGGTTCGGATACGACCAAGCCCCCTAGTGATGTTCTTTATATTTGTGTAGCCGTATAGGTCAGGTTAATAAAACGCTGCTTTGTTAGTAGAAGCTCCTGTAGGCTCACACATGATGTAAAAAGAATAGAGACCCCGCTTTATTCGAGGCTTCGGTTTATTATATAATATATACATTGTCATAAGTATGTACATAAGAAGAGCCTGTGGCTCAAGTATAGTAAGGCTGAAGAAGAGCTATATTCCACGGCCGCTTGGTCTCCTCCTCCGATTTACGTGAGTCTTTGTGCTCACGAACATCAATGAGGTAGTATGACCCGTTGTGCAGATTTTTGCTGACCACAAAAGGACCTTCCCAAGGTGGGGATAACTTGTGCATATCAGTCTGATCTTGGATGAGCTGAAGCACCAGATCGCCCTCTTGAAAAGTTCTGGTCTTAACCCGGCTGCTGTGATAACGTCGGAGATCTTGTTGATAAATCGCCGAACGTGCTGCTAAAAGATCACGCTCCTCATCTAACAGGTTCAGTGAGTCCTGACGTGCCTTCTCATTGTTAGCTTCAACATAAGCCGTCACACGGGGCGAGTCGTGACGGGTGTCACTAGGAAGAACCGCCTCTGCTCCATAAACCATGAAGAAAAGCGTGTAACCCGTAGATCTGTTAGGTGTGGTGTTGATGCTCCATAACACAGAAGGTAACTCCTCCACCCAACAACCCGGTGTTCGTTTTAAAGGAACCATAAGCCGGGGTTTAATACCTCTCAAAATTTCTTGATTTGCCCTCTCTGCTTGACCATTAGACTGGCGGTGAGCCACTGATGATACATCAAGCCGGATGTGCTCACGTTGGCAAAATTCCTCCATCTCAACCTTTGATAGATTAGTACCATTATCAGTTACAATACTGTGTGGGAAACCAAACCGGAATATCACCTTTTTGATGAATTGAACCGCCGTGGCTGCATCACACTTACCGACTGGCTCTGCTTCCACCCACTTGGTGAACTTGTCAACTGCCACTAACAGGTGGGCCTTTTTGTCCTTGGATCTCTTAAAGGGTCCAACCATATCGAGCCCCCAAGTTGCAAACGGCCAAGTGATTGGGATCATTCTCAACTCCTGAGCCAGAACATGAGCGCGGCATGCAAATTTTTGACAACCGTCACACCTTTTAACCAAATCCTCAGCATCAGCATGAGCTGTCAACCAATAGAAACCGTGACGAAAATCCTTAGCTACCAAGGATTTTGAACCGGCGTGGTGACCACAGTCTCCTTCATGGATTTCTCGCAAAATCTCACAACCCTCTTGAGGAGATACACAACGCTGAATTGCTCCTGTGACACTGTAACGATGTAACTCCCCATTGATTATGGTCATTGACTTGGAACGCCGTACTATCTGTCGGGCCGAGGTTTCATCCTCTGGTAACTCGCCCTGGTTCATGTAAGCCAAGTACGGGACTGTCCAATCCGGTATGACATGTAGAGCTGCCACCAATTGGGCCTCCGGGTCAGGAATAGCCAACTCCTCCTCTGTGGGTATCTTGACCGACGGATTATGCAGTACGTCGAGGAAGACATTAGGTGGCACCGGTTTATGCTGAGAGCCGAGGCGACTTAAAGCGTCCGCCACTTCATTCTTTCGCCGGTCTATATGGTCGACTTGATAACCCTTGAAATGACCAGCCACTATGTCCACCTCTCGTTGATACGCAGCCATGAGTGGGTCCTTAGAATCCCAAGTGCCAGATACCTGTTGAGCCACCAGGTCCGAGTCACCGAAGCACTTAACCTGGCTTAAGTTCATCTCCTTAGCCATCCGAAGACCATGAAGTAAGGCCTTGTACTCAGCTGCATTGTTAGTACAAGGGAACATGAAGCGGAGAACATAACAAAGCTTGTCACCTCATGGGGAAGTTAATATGACTCCAGCCCCCGAGCCCTCCAATTGCCTGGACCCATCAAAGTGAATTGTCCAATAAGTGTTATCTGGCTTTTCCTCTGGTGCCTGCAACTCTGTCCAATCATTGATGAAATCCACGAGTGCTTGAGATTTGATCGTTGTGCGAGGTGTATATTTGAGCCCATGAGGTCCAAGCTCAATAGCCCACTTGGCAATCCGGCCAGTTGCTTCTCTATTTTGAATGATATCTCCCAGAGGGGATGAACTGACCACTGTGATAGGATGACCCTGAAAGTAATGTTTGAGCTTCCGGCTTGCCATAAACACCCCATACACCAGCTTCTGCCGATGTAGATACCTCTGTTTTGATTCAATAAGCACCTCACTGATATAATAAACCGGCCGTTGAACTGGATATTCCTTTCTAGCTTCCTTGCGCTCCACAACAATAGCCACACTAACAGCCCTGGCATTAGCAGCCACATACAGCAGTAAAGGCTCTTTATCGATCGGAGCTGCAAGCACAGGCGGTTCAGCTAACTGCCTCTACAGATCCTCGAACGCTTTATCAGCCGCATCGCTCCAGACAAAATCATGCGTTTTCTTTAACATCTAGTATAAAGGGATAGCTTTCTCCCCGAGACGACTGATAAACTGGCTCAAAGCCGTAATCCGGCAGGCTAAACGTTGAACGTCATTGATACACGCCGGTTTAGCCAAAGACGTGATTGCTGAAAAAAAATTTGGAGTAGCCTCAATGCCCCTGTTTGACACCAGAAAACCCAAGAGCTTGCCTGCCGGAACACCAAAGACACATTTGTCCGGATTGAGCATCATCTTATAAACCCGGAGGTTATCAAAGGTTTCTCTTAAGTCATCTATCAATGTTTCCTCCTTCCTGGACTTTACCACAATATCATCCACATATGCGTGAACATTGCGCCCAATCTGTTTATGAAGACAATTTTGAACACAGCGTTGATAAGTCGCCTGGGCACTCTTGATCCCAAAGGGCATGGAGACATAGCAGAAGGCTCCAAATGGAGTTATAAAAGTTCTCTTCTCCTGGTCCTTAACTGCAATTTTGATCTGATGATAACCAAAATAAGCATCCAGAAAACACAAACGGTCACAACCCGCCGTAGCATCAATAATCTGATCAATATGAGGGAGGGAAAAGGGATCTGCTGGGCAGGCCTTGTTCAAATCTGTGTAATCCACACACATACGCCAAGTGCCATTTTTCTTAAGAACCAGCACCGGATTAGCCAACCACTCTAGGTGAAAGACCTACACGATAAACCCTGCGGCCAACAGCCGAGCTACCTCCTCACCGATAGCCTTGCGCCTTTCTTCGTTGAAGCGGCGAAGAAACTGTCTGACCGGTTTAAACTTAGAATCTATATTAAGTGTGTGCTCAGCGAGTTCCCTCGGTACACCTGTCATGTCAGAAGGTTTCCATGCAAAGATGTCCCGGTTCTCATGGATGAACTCAATGAGCGCGCTTTCCTATTTGGGATCCAAGTTAGCGCTGATGTTGAACTGCTTGGATGAATCGCCAGGAACAAAATCAACCATCTTGGTGTCTGTGGCCGATTTAAACTTCAACGCCGGATCATGCTCCGTAGTTGGCTTTTTCAAAGAAGTCATGTCTGCCGGATCAACCTTGTCTTTATAAAACTTCAGCTCTTCCGTGGCACAAACCGACTCAGTGTAAGCCGCATCACCTTCCTCGCATTCCAAAGCAATCTTCCTGCTCCCATGTACGGTGATGGTCCCCTTATGACCTGGCATCTTAAGCTGCAGATAAACATAACATGGCCTCTGTAGGGGATATATCCCGCGGTATGACCCGGCAGGAATTGGTGACTCACTGGTGACGCGCCCGGAGCTTGGTGATTCCAGATAACCTGCCTGATCTTGGCGGCTCATTAGTAACCCAGCGGGCGGGTCAGATGAACAACAAGGCCCAAGGCCCAGAAGGCCGGCTCATGTTATGATGGGCCGGATTAAGAGGAAAGGGATGACGAATATTTCCTTTACGAGGAAGTAAGACCCGGACTTGTAATTAACTTGTAAGAGAAGATAGACTAGTCCTAGTCCTACTAGGACTGAACATGTAACCCGCCCCTCTAACTTATATAAGGAGGGGCAGGGCTCCCCCAAAGGGACAAGCAAGAAGAAACAATATCTAGGGCTAGACACAAAGAGGAGAGCCGGCTTACGGCGACTCCCTCATGAGCATAATGAGACCTAGCCACAAACAACATGTAGGGCTATTCCGGATGATGTTTCCCGGGGCCCGAAGCTGTCTAAATCCTCGTCTTGTGTGATGATCCGCCTTGCGTCTCTCAATTCCGACCAACCCCTTCAAGCTACCGCATAGAAGCGTTGGCCTCGCGACTAAGTCCTCACACTAAGGACATCTGCCGTGACAATTCCACGACAGTTCGCGCCCACCGTGGGGCTTGCGCACGGTGGTGATGAGTTCTTGGAGGGATCTCTCTAGGGATCGAGAAGTTTGCAATTGACCGAAAAAAGAAGAGCCAGGCAGAAAGATTCACGTCGTCTCCCGGTTCATCAGTTCAGATTAAAAGGAGTTGGGAAAAGATGGGATCTGTCCGCTGCCACAGTTGGATGATCTGCCGTATCACAGTTATTTTCTCTGCAGACGTGATCCGTCAAGACCAAAAGAAGGTCAATCTCCGTTGTTGCATCATCCTACAATGGCGAACGCTGTGGATTAAATCGATGGGTCATCTTCAGCTAAGATTCGTTCAAAAGTGTGTACACGCGAGTCCCGAGAAGCAAAACCAAAAGTCGTTTTGTCATTGATGTTTTTCATGAGAAGGAAAAATTGCCTAGTCAGACTGGATGGAGTACTAGTCCACGTGAAAACCGACAGCAAATCATATCTATGTGAAGCGATCATTACCAAGGGAAAGAAGACCATGACTCGATTTGGTCAACTGGCCATAACTCAGAAATGGATCCGGCCGTGGTTTGGTTTCGAGCCGCTGCACGCCGGTTTCGCTTTGGCCAGAACTTCAAATCACGGCGAGTCCGAGTCACCTCCGCCAGAACCTCTAGGTTGAAATCAAGGGAGCAAGCCACTGCGTTATTTTCAAGTTGCCCATCTTGCACTGAACCAGCGCCTGACTCCGAGCTGACGTAGCACGGGCTCGCGTCCGCAGCCTCGCACATGTTTTGAGTCGCCGTTCCAAGTAGCCTCTGCGAAGCTCGAGCACGAGCCGCCGACCACCGACGTCGTCCAGCCGGCTTTAATCCGGGCCTCCCAGGCTTTCGCCCTGCTAAGCTGCCGCACTGAACCACCTTCACTACGTGCGGGCCTGCATCAGACACCCCCGTCGTACCTCTGTCGCGGACCGCACGACCCGCCACCAAGTGCTCTGACCCGCCGCTACAAGCTGCCGGCGGCCTTCCTCCTTGAGCCGGTCGCCCGCGGGCTGCTGCGGACTGCCCTCGTTGTATTCTAAATCCACCGCTCGCCCTTCGCACTGGCTTACCTCGCAGGCCTTCTTCTGCTGCGGCCGTGACCTTGCACCGCCGGTGCCCATTGGAGTTGCTACTCCAGGTAGCCGTGACCCGCCGGCTGCGTTTACTAAGTCGTCGTGGTCCGTTTTGAGCCGGATTCGCCTCGGAGTGCTGTGGCCTACCAGTCTCAAGACGTCGCTGGCTCGCCGCTGCTGCTGGGTGCTGCTGATACGTCTGCGCAGATCGGCTCTGCTTTGTCACTACGCTGAAATCGGATCAAATTCAAACTCACTTCATGAGGAGCAAAGAAAAAAAATTGTGGCCCAAGCACAGTGCGCCACTACGAGACGAATCTACTACTAGACAATTCTACCATGAAGTACTAGTGCTTGCTGCCATTACTCCACGTAAAACATCAGTCAAATGGAAGATGGTACATGTATGTATGATTTCTGGATGGCATTACTCGCCGGTCGTATTCACTCTGAGCCGCCCCCGACCTCTGCTACAAGCCGGTTACGGTTTCCGCCGATGAAGGCTGGTCCAATGGGCAGGAACATAAGCTAGTAACCTACACACTTCTCTAGACTATGTTACTACCTCCATAGTGGGTAGGAACATGTATGTAGTGTCATGCAACGATGTATTTATTAGGTCATAGACTCATTATTTCTTGGAGTGTGTGATGTTCCGGTAACTTAGCTAGTTACCACAAGAAGCTCTCTCTTCATTAAATATGTGCCACATAAGCAAAATTGCATTGGAGTGTCTGATGTTATTCCTAAGTTCCTGCCCATTGTGACCAACCGAAGTCTCGCTTCCAAATTGCTTGTGGCCTGCTGTTTCCACTGCCGCTGCACCTCTGACTGCCTTCCTGATGAACCGCCGAGGTCCCGGACTGCGTCCAAATTGCGGTGACCCGTCCCCATACAACCGAGCCGCTGCTGTTTTGGTTTCAAACCCGCCTCCACGTACGCACCGCCGAGTGGCCCGTGTACCCTTGCTTGAGGCCCCCCTACTCCTTGTCGGTTGATTCTGTTAAAGCTGTGGTAGTTGTTTGCCCATCTGGATAAGGAAAAGAACAAGAAGAGCCTGGATGGATGAAAAGTCAAAGTAGTCAAGAGCTAGGAGAAGAAGGAGAAAACCTGCTGTGTGCATGAATTATCCGGCCAGAGTGCTAATCACATGCATATATCCTTCTCACAAGAGTAGATGCTACTGTGATGGTCAAATCAGCCACAAAAATTGAATAAAGAAAAGCAATATTGCATGGCGTTTGTTAGGCACTGCCATCTCCACTTTCTCGCAAGAAGACGGAGGCAAAAGCAACCAGTACTTACAGTGCTGTTGGGCCCAATTAAAATCTGGCCCGTGCACAGGATCGTCTATCGTATGAACAAATCAGGTGAAACCCATCTAAATTTATTTTGACACATATTATTTTTTACCAAAGAACAATTACTAGGTCTATGATATTTTTTCGCAGGATCATTATTCCTTACAATAAAGGTGTCGCAAAGGGAGGTGCGCCAATATTATTTTTTGCACTAGCGCGGACGAGAGAGTCGTCACCCCCGCTACATCAACGCACGCGGTTGACTTGTTGCCCGTGCCCGTGGCCGATTCGCACGCGTCTGCGCCGCTTCCAATGCGGCAGCCGACTCGCTCGTCCGCGCCGGCTTACAGCACCGCAGTCGACTCTTCCGTCTGCACCGGCTTACAACGTCGCAGCCGACTCATTTACTGTCTGGACGAGTCAGGTGGTATCCATCTAAAATATATTTTATTGGCACATATTATTTTTTGTCGGAGAGCAGTTTATTTTTGCCTTGGTCTGCAATATTGTTGATGCAGGACAATTGTCCACTACATCAAAACGACGTGGTTAACTCGCCCGCACCGGCTTACAGTGCCACGGCCGACTCATCTGTCTATGCCGCCTCTGATGTTACGGTCGTCTTTACCGTCCGTTTCTCGCGGTCTGGTCTACATCAACACACCGGGTCGCACTTGTCTGGATGAGCTGTTTATTGAATATGAGCAAGTCACTACTTGGGAAGCCCGGTTTTCTTCCAACAATTTGGAGGCAAATTATCATCAGCCGCCGTCTGCACTGGATGGTTCAATGGGCAGGCGCACAAGTCGCCGCCACTACAGTTTGGTTAACTTCAAACATCCAGTTGGAAGGAGCCATTGGCCGAGTTGCTGACATGGCTCATACGGGATCATTTATAACCCGCCGCAGTCACCTCAACCTTCTGTGGATTTACATCGCGCTATCAGCGCCAATGATGTATACCTTCTGCTATGGTCAAATATGAAGAATCTCAAGCCAACTCCTTGAGTCGTCTTGAGACTCGGGGGCTACAATGGTATGACTCGGCAAAATTAGTCGATTTCAATAAATTCAAGAACTCCGGGTCATTGAAGGGAAAAATAACCCGGCCCCGGAGATTACTGCTAGATCGATGGAAATTTGAAAGCCATTAGAAGATTTCTGGCTCAAAATAAGGATTCTGGTTTAAAAACCGGTTCAAGAGACATCTTTCTCCCACAAAGCACTGAAGCTCTCAAATCCGGTTCAAAATCCGGCTTAAGGTAAATTTGTCCCTCACAAATTTTTGAAGCTTTCAAATCCGGTTTAAAGTTCTGGTTCAAAAATAATTAATCTCTCGCAAGTTCGAGTTCTCAGAAAAATTAAAGGTTGCCAAAAGAACTTGCTGCCATGATGCGCGGTTCAAACTTGGGTATCCTGCCTTGCGGCTTATCTCATTATGATCACTTGGGGGCTTCCTGCTCATCGACCATAGCTATCAGTACCCTCTTGATCAGCACAATGCCAAAACTTATATGGTCACTTGGGGGCTTCCTGTTCAAACATAGGTCGTATTCGAACCAAAGAGAACATAGCTGTCGATACCCTTTTGATTGGCAAACTGCCGAACCCACTTGGGGGCTTCTTGATCGTATCCGAATCATAGCTCAACCCCTTTGGGAATCGACGTGGATCGTATTCGAATCAGCGTCGTTAAACAACTCTTAAGGTCATTTGGGGGCTTCCTGTTCAAACATAGGTCGTATTCGAACCAAAGAGAACATAGCGGTCGATACCCTCTTGATCGGCATCGCCAAAGCCACTAGGGGCTATATGATCGTATTCGAATCTTAGCTTAACCCCTTTGGAACGGTTTACTGATCGTATCTGAATCGGAAGCCTCAAAAAGTTTTATTCTGTCTTTGGTAAAGTTTATTGCAGCCACAATTACTTAACTTGAGACCTTTTTGGGATTACATCTCAAATATATATAAGTGTTTTATAATTAACCCGGCTCGACTTTTGACTATAAATCGCCAGTTTATGACAATCATCATCTATGTGGAAGCATTGGCTTCTAAGGATTGGGTTATCACCCTTACTGCACAGGTCATGTAAGCCGGCAGTACAAATTCAATATCACGGTGGTTATATGTGAGATATTATGACCCGCCCTGGTTTTGACGCTAAGTCGCCAGGGCATATGTTGTTTAAACTCTCTGCAGGATTTACAGAAATATGACATATAAATGCTTCAGTCCAAGCTCATCACTGAAATTGGTGTCTCAAAAGGGTTATCAATTATTGATTTTCTCAAGGGCTATAGGCCACCGGGTCATAAAAATTCCGGTTTACAATGAAGACGTATTAAATCGCCATCGGCCAGGAGCCACCGGGTATTTAAACTCTGGATTTACTTGTCAACGGATAAGGTATTTGAAATCTTTAAATAGCCAAACTTGGCTGGATTTTCGTTATGATATTGAATGATTGAGGTTTTCAAACCGGGTTATTCAAATCTTTAATAGCCAACATGGCTGGATTTTCGTTATGATATTGAATGATTGAGGTTTTCAAACCGGGTTATTCAAATCTTGAATAGCCAACATGGCTGGATTTCTATTATGATTATCAATAACCAGTATTATGATTGAGGTTTTCAAAGTCGCTTTAGCACAACAGCTATTCTCTTTATCAAGGGGCATGATTTATTTTACAATGGAGGAAATAGTCCCGGGTCGCTGCAGGCTTACGACCCGGCACTTGGGGGCTACATTATTCAAGTTGAGGTTACATCAAATATGCAAGTCTCATGTCGCTGCAAGCATGCACCATGACACTTGGGGGCTAATGCAAAGTCATTTTTTTGGCCTTATTTAAGACCCGACTCATCCCATTGTAATGAGCCGGCCCTTGGGGGCTACCAATTGCTCCTGTTAAAATTCAAGATACACAAGCCTTATTCCATTATATATTGAAGGATCCACTGCTCAGTTGGTAAAGCACAAAGCTCTTAACCTTGTGGACATGGGTTCAAGCCCCAGGATGGGGGTTACATCATATGATATTATTTTCAATGAAAAGTCCCAGCTCAGTATTATCTTACTAAGCCGGCCCTTGGGGGCTACACATTGCTGTTCAAATTTACATGGTTATATCTACAAAGTCCCTGCTCATTATTGCATAATGACCCGGCCCTTCGGGGCTACACTGGTTGAAATTTTCATGAGCATAAAGCAATTACAGGTCCCAGGTTGCTGCAAGCATGACAACCCGGCACTTGGGGGCTACATGTGTGGAATATTCAGTTTATATGATTGAGATGAATAAACCAGATTTCTTCAAGGTTGCAACATTTATTGGAGTAAGTCTTAAACCATCACTTTGTTCTGCTCAAGACTTGGGGGCTACAGGTAATATGGATATAAGGGAGAAAAATCTTCAAATTGTCAGTTTTGAGCAAATCGGGAGGATCAATTACATAACCCGGCGTCGGCAACAGTTATGACCTAGTGCTATCAATATTTACAAGCCGGCAATTTTGGTTATGATAAACCGGCAAGTTTTAGCTCTTCAAGCCAGCTGAAAGTCAGATGAGTATTTCAAGACCAATATGTTTTAAGCCGGCGCTTTGGAAGCCGATTCAAGTGGATTATTTCTTACAATATTTCTCTACAAGAGATCAATGCCAGCAAATTGACTCTGAAGCTGGCCTATTGACCCGGATTTCTCAAAAGAAGTATCTGGATTTTTTTTTCATTCACAAAGTTTGAACATATCTACTAAAGGAGATTTGCTATGAGTTCATGGGCATGTATCAAGAAGGAAATGACAAGGATTTAAAGATGATCAGGTGCTGGCTTACAAAAATTTAACCCGGAGCACAACCTATCAAGTTTGTTCTCTTGTGTTTATTTTACAGGATCAGTTTAACATGGATAAATCCAAATTAAACTGGGGGCTAATGTCGGGGATATATCCCGCGATATGACCCGGCTGGAATTGGCGACTCACTGGTGACCCGCCTGGAGCTTGGCGATTCCAGATAACCTGCCTAATCTTGGCGGCTCATTAGTAACCTAGCGGGCGGGTCAGATGAACAACAAGGCCCAAGGCCCAGAAGGCCGGCTCACGTTATGATGGGCCGGATTAAGAGGAAAGGGATGACGAATATTTCCTTTACGAGGAAGTAAGACCCAGACTTGTAATTAACTTGTAAGAGAAGATAGACTAGTCCTAGTCCTACTAGGACTCCACATGTAACCCGCCCCTCTAACTTATATAAGGAGGGGCAGGGCTCCCCCAGAGGGACATGCAAGAAGAAGCAATATCTAGGGCTAGACACAAAGAGGAGAGCCGGCTTACGGCGACTCCCTCATGAGCATAATGAGACCTAGCCACAAACAGCATGTAGGGCTATTCCGGATGATGTTTCCCGGGGCCCGAAGCTGTCTGAATCCTCGTCTTGTCTGATGATCCGCCTTGCGTCTCTCGATTCCGACCAACCCCTTCAAGCTACCGCATAGAAGCGTTGGCCTCGCGACTAAGTCCTCACACTAAGGACATCTGCCGTGACAATTCCACGACAGCCTCGCCATGAACTTGGCGTAAGCCGGTCGCCCAAACAGAGCGTGATATGGACTCTTGATTTTCACCACCTCAAAAGTCAGTGTTTCTGACCTTGAATCATGATCATATCCAAAGGCCACCTCTGGGCTATCTTGCCCACTGGATATGCAGATTTACCGGGCACCATACCATGGAAAACGGTGTTTGACGGTTTAAGATTCTTATCTGTCAACCCCATACGGCGAAAGGTGTCATAGTAGAGAATATTGATACTGCTTCCCCCATCCATGAGCACCTTGGTGAACTTATATCCCCCAACGCGAGGTGCCAGTAATAAAGCCAGATGACCTGAATTATCAACCCGGGGTGGGTGATCCTCTCTACTCCATAAAATGGGTTGCTCAGACCAGCGTAAATACTGAGGCACTGCCGGTTCAACAGAGTTCACGGCCCTCTTGTGAAGCTTCTGATCACGCTTACACAAGCTAGTGGTGAAGACATGATATTGCACACTATTCAACTGCTTCGGATTGCTCTAATAACCCGACTGCTGCTGCTGCTAATTCCCCTGATGGTTATAACCTCCCTGGTTGCCCTGGTTCCCTTGATTGCTATGTCCGGTTTGATTGTCTTGAAATCCTGAACCGGAGCTACCGCCTCCATAACCCGGCCCGTGAAAACCACCTCCTGAACCGCCGGGCGGGCCATTGTCGTATTGAAACATATTGGAGTTCTTGAACTCTCGCATGATATAACAATCCTTCCAAAGATGTGAAGTTGACCTCTCCTTTGATCCATGCTTTGGACAAGGTTGATTTAACAGGCGCTCCAGATTGGGGCCTGAACCTCCACCCCTCTGGGGCTGTTTGCCCTTACGACGTTGACCGTTATCCTGAGCATTGGTGTTAGCCACAAAGTCCAAACTATTGTCTGCCTTGCGCTTACCATTGTTTCCATGACCTGCCGAGTTATGCTGATGCCCCTTGGTGTTGCCGTTCTTCTTCCCTTTCCCCGGTTTGTCCTCCTCTGACCCAGGGTCTTTGGTATTATCTGAATCGGCATATTTAACTAAAGCGGCCATAAGCGTTGCCATATCTTTGCAGTGACATTTGAGCCTTCCTAACTTCTGTTTTAGCGATAGAAACCGGCAATTGCCTTCCAATGTTAGCATTGTTGTGTCCGCATTGATGCGATCCGATGAATGCAGAATAGCTGAGACCCGCTTCACCCAATGGGTTGTAGACTCCCCATCCTCTTGAACACAAGCAGCCAGGTCCACAATCGACATAGGCTGCTTACAAGTATCCTTAAAATTCTGGATAAACCGGTGTTTTAACTCGGCCCATGATCCAACAGAGTTAAATGCTAAGCTCTTTAACCAAGTACGAGTTGTCCCCTCCAACATCATGGTGAAGTATTTAACTCACACTGCTTCATCCACATCCAACATCTCCATTGCCATCTCATAACTTTCAACCCATGACTCTGGTTGCAAATCGGCGGTGTAATTGGGCACCTTATGAGGGCCTTTAAAATCCTTGGGCAGTCACACGTTACGTAAAGCGGGGGTGAGACATGGCACCCCTAAGGAACTAAAGACCACACCTGGCTCCACTAAAGCGGTAGGGTGAACCGGAGTAGGTTGATGAGCTTCATGCAGAGCTGCTAAATCGGCCTCTCGACGTGCACGACCATGATCCACCACATCCTGCGCATTAGCACCTCCACCAGCCGGGTTGTGCCCTCGCGGTGAGTTACGGCGACGTGCACTGCTTGATACGGCCGGTTCATCCTCAACGTGTCCGCTGTAGCTCCGGCTCGGGCGGGGGGTGGAATGAATCCTCTCGCGACTATGCAAATAAGCCTGCTACTGGTTTAAAGCTGTTTGAAGGAGCTCTCTGGCCCGTCGTGCCTCAATCGCAACTGGTGACTTGCCATCGGTTGGGAGGGCTGCCAATCGTGAAGCGGCGGCCACAATGTTGTCCAACGGGTTGGAGTAATGCCCCGGGGGCGTCGGAACATACTGCGGCACAATGTTGTTTTGACAAGGCGGGTCCATCATGCGCGGCTGAACCGGCGCTCCTGTTCCCGGCGCCTCCGTCCGGTTTAACATTGGCTGGTTACTAGTTCCTGCTCCTGGCGTGTTGAAGAGATTTCTTGGCTCATAACCCGGCAGGAGATGTGACCGGTATCTTCTTCTCATGACTTCATCTGAGGCATTCTGATCCAGCCGAAGCCAGTAAGCCTGAGCTTCCAACTCGGCCCGTTCTGTAGCCATCTTAGCGTTCTCTGCCACTAGGTCCGCTTTAGCCTGAGTTATCTGATCTTTCACCTTTGCAATCTCCGCATTGTGCTGATCCCGGGCTGCTGCGTCTGATACGTCTCCGTCATATCTACTTTTCCAAACACTTTTGCCCTTGTTTTGGACTCCAACTTGTATGATTTGAATGAAACTAACCCGGACTGACGCTGTTTTCAGCAGAATTGCCATGATGTTGTTTTATGTGCAGAAAACAAATATTCTCGGAATGACATGAAACTCCACGGAACATCTTAGAAAAAATAATAATAAATCCTCGCCAAAGATGAAGACCAGGGGGCCCACACCCTGTCCACGAGGGTGGGGGGCGCCCCCCCCCCTAGGGCGCGCCCCCCTACCTCGTGGGCCCCCTGGATGCCCTCCGACGCCAACTCCAACTCTATATATTTGCTTTCGGAGAGAGAAAAATAGAGAGAAGAAATCATCGCATTTTACGATATAGAGCCGCCGCCAAGCCCTAAAACCTCTCGGGAGGGCTGATCTAGAGTCCGTTCAGGGCTTCGGAGAGGGGGATTCGTCGCCGTCGTCATCATCAACCATCCTCCATCACCAATTTCATGATGCTCACCTCCATGCGTGAGTAATTCCATCGTAGGCTTGCTGGACGGTGATGGGTTGGATGAGATTTATCATGTAATCGAGTTAGTTTTGTTAGGGTTTGATCCCTAGTATCCACTATGTTCTGAGATTGATGTTGCTATGACTTTGCTATGCTTAATGCTTGTCACTAGGGCCCGAGTGCCATGATTTCAGATCTGAACCTATTATGTTTTCATGAATATATGTGAGTTCTTGATCCTATCTTGCAAGTCTATAGTCACCTACTATGTGTTATGATCCGGCAACCCCGAAGTGACAATAATCGGGACCACTCCCGGTGATGACCATAGTTTGAGGAGTTCATGTATTCACTATGTGCTAATGCTTTGTTCCGGTTCTCTATTAAAAGGAGGCCTTAATATCCCTTAGTTTCCAATAGGACCTCGCTGCCACGGGAGGGTAGGACAAAAGATGTCATGCAAGTTCTTTTCCATAAGCACGTATGACTATATATGGAATACATGCCTACATTACATGGATGAATTGGAGCTAGTTCTGTGTCACCCTATGTTATGACTGTTACATGATGAACCGCATCCGGCATAATTATCCATCATTGATCTGGTGCCTACGAGTTTTCCATATACTGGTTTACGCTTATTTACTTTCCCGCTGCTACTGTTACAATCACTACAAAATACCAAAAACATTACTTTTGTTGTCTTTACTTTTGTTTCCGCTACCACCACTATCATATTACTTTGCTACTAAACACTTTGTTGCAGATACTAAGTTTCCAGGTGTGGTTGAATTGACAACTCAGCTGCTAATACTTGAGAATATTCTTTGGCTCCCCTTGTGTCGAATCAATAAATTTGGGTTGAATACTCTACCCTCGAAAGCTATTGCGATCCCCTATACTTGTGGGTTATCAAGACCAATTTCTGGCGCCGTTGCCGGGGAGCATAGCTCTATTCTTTGAGTCACTTGGGATTTATACCTGCTGGACACTATGAAGAACTTGAGAGATCCAAAAACCAATCTATCCCTCAACTACGAGGGGAGGTAAGGAACTGCCATCTAGCTCTGCACTTGATTCACCTTCTGTTATGAGTAAGTTTGCGACACCTACACCTGCTTCTGCTATTCGTTCCGATATGTCGCATGTTATTGATGATGCCACTTCTACTATGCATGATACTTATGATAAAATTGCTTCTATGCCTGATACTACTGTGCCCCTTGGTGAATTTCTTGATGAACAAATTGCTAGGGCTAGAGAAAAAGAAATTATTGAATCTGAATACGATGATGAAAGTGATGATCAAAATATGCCTGTTATTCCCGAGGGATATCTTTTTGATATGGAATCTTCTGCCGCTATTTTAGCTTGCAAAGATAGATATGAGCTTAAGAGGTTATTAGTTAAATTGAACAAAGAATCACTTAGAGATAAAATGAAACCTGACCCTGCTTTTGCTACTTCACCTATATGTGTTCCTGATAAAGATTATGAATTCTCTGTTGATCCTGATATAATTACTTTGGTGGAATCTGATCTGTTTTATGGCTATGAATCTGAAACTGTTGTGGCACATCTTACTAAGTTAAATGATATAGCTGCCCTATTCACTAATGATGAGAGATCGCGTTACTTCCATATACTCAAATTATTTCCGTTCTCATTAAAGGGTGATGCTAAGGTATGGTTTAACTCTCTTGATCCTGGTTGTGTGTGTAGTCCCCAGGATATGATTTATTACTTCTCTGCTAAATATTTCCCTGCTCATAAGAAACAAGCTGCTTTGAGGGAAATATACAACTTCGTGCAAATTAAAGAAGAGAGTCTCCCACAAGCTTGGGGGGGCTTCTCAAGTTACTTAATGCTTTGCCTGATCATCCTCTTAATAAACCTGAAATACTTTATATCTTTTATAATGGACTAACAGATGCTTCCAGAGATGACCTGGATAGTTGTGTTGGTTCTCTTTTCAAGGAAAGAACACCGGATGAAGCTGAAATTCTATTGAATAATATGTTGACAAATGAAAATAATTGGGCACCTCCTGAGCCAGCTCCTGAGCCAACTCCTGCTCCAATTACTAAGCCTATTCTTAAAACAACTCCAAAGAAGAGAGGTGTTCTATTCCTCAGTCCCGAAGATATGCAAGAGGCAAAGAAATCTATGAAAGATAAAGGTATTAAAGCTGAAGATGTTAAGAATTTACCTCCTATTGAAGAAATACATGGTCTTAATATACCGCCTGTTGAAGAAACATATGATCTCAATTCTTTATTTACTGAAGAACCTCCTGATCCCGATATCCCGACACAGGTAGTAAATGTAAATTCTCTCTATAGATATGATAAAGCTGAAGTCCCTCCTACTAAAATTGCTAGTCAGTGCTTGGATGAGTTTGATAACTTTATGTTTAAGCAAGACGACTTCAATGCTTATTTTGGTAGACAATTAAAAGAAAATGCTTATATGATTAGACGCTTGGGTGATTATATTCTTGATATTCTTGATATTCTCGAGGATGATCGTATGAGGATGTGCCTGTTGTGGTTGCAAACGTTACTATTTTAACGGACTTTGTTATTCTTGATATTCTCGAGGATGATCGTATGTCTATTATTCTTGGAAGACCTTTTCTTAATACTGCAGGGGCTATTATTGATTGCAACAAAGGCAATGTTACTTTTCATGTTAATGGTAATGATCATACGGTACACTTTCCGAGGAAACAACCTCAAGTTCATAGTATCAACTCCATTGAAAAAATTCCATCGATTATATTTGGAGGTTTTGAATTTCCTCTTCCTACTGTCAAGAAGAAATATGATATACTTATTATTGGGGATGTGTGTATCCCCGTTGGGGTAACCTAGTGTTATTCGAAATTTCTCCGGTTTCATGTTAATCGGAATGAGTTTGTTAACAAGACTTGATCAACCTTGTTAGTGGATTCCTTTTGATGAGCATGAGATGGATGAAACTAGAAGCACCACCTTATGTACCTTCTCTTTATTTTCTGTTAATTAGTAGAAATAAAGTAAAAATAGTATTTTTCTGTCTGTTTCTTGACTTATCCGTGCAATATAAAAATATCTCGAAAATAAAAGTCCTCAGAATGACATGCCAATTTAATATGATTTTTTTGGGAATATTTGAGGATTTACTGTGCAAAAATTACCGCGGGAGGAGCTGCCACCTGGCCACGAGGGTGGTGGGCGCGCCCCCCCTCTAGGGCGTGCACCCTTGCCTCGTGGGCCCAAGGTGGCCCTCCTCCACTTATCCCAGCACCCATCTTCTTCCTTTGTCTCACTAACCCAAAAAACCAACTCAAGCACGAGTTTCAGCCACTTTTGCTGTGATTTTTGATCTCCTTGCTCAAAGCACCTCTCGCAAAACTACTTGGGGAGATTGTTCCTTGGTATGTGACTCCTCCATTGGTCCAATTAGTTTTTGTTCTAGTGCTTTATTCTTTGCAAATTTTTGCTGCTTAGGTGACCCTGTTCTTGAGCTTGCATGTCAAATTTATATGGTCAAAGGTAGTTTTGATGCATGATATAGGCCCTAGGCACTTGTAGGAGTAGTTGCTATCAATATTATTGAGTTTGGTTTACTTTTATTTTGAAGTTACTAAAAATTTCAGAATTTTTCAGAAAATGATGAGGAGATTATTGAGGGGCTCATCGAGCCAAAGCTCGAAGGAAAAGGCACTGAGGCCTAAGTATAATTTGCCGCGCACCGCGGAGATTCGGGCGTGTGAATGGCCTTCTGATAATTTCTTGAGAGCAGCCGGTATCTATGAAGATTTTCATGAATTGGCTCACAATGCAGGCCTCACCGCTTTCCTCCACGACCAATGCGATCAGTATCTCTTACTCACAAATACCTTTGTGCAAAACTTTCATTTTCATTCTAGGAACTCACCACCTACGGTGGAGTTTCATTTATATGATGAGCATAAGGAGATGTCACTTTATGATTTTTGTCGGATTTGTTTAGTCCCTTTTGAGGGCAAGACAGAAGAACCACATCATGATGATGTGGCTGGGTTTATTGATACTATCACTGTAGGAGAAACTAGGAAGGTTTCCGATGCACGAATCACTAGCATACATTTTCTTGTTTTACGTTACTTTGCATTATTTGCTAGTCATTGTTTAATTGGACGCGAAAACTATGGAAACCTTAGTATCCCTGATATAATTATTTTGCTCCACGGTTTATACAGTGATAACACTTTTAGTATGGGCGGTATTATTGCTAGACGGTTAAGTATGAACCATACCAAAGGCCCCATCTTTGGAGGCATCTATGCTACACGCCTAGCCGTACATTTTAACATACCTATTAGGCATGCTGAGAAGGAAGAAAAAGTGTTGCCCCGTGTTTATCTAGATCATAAAAGTATGGTGGCACATGATTTTATTGTTAAGAATAGGGCAGCGGAGCTTAAATATCAATTGTTCTTTAACAAACATCATCCTGAGACTATTATCCTCCCTGCTCCTTCTTTGTTTGATTTGACTGTAGGCACGTACCTTGTTCCGTTGACGGCTATTCACGCCTACCAGAACCCTGCACCAGCTGAGGAGCCAGAACCGGAACCACAATTTGATCCTTCACGGCAGTCTAACTATCAGTGGGATCCGGAGATGATTGCCAGCCAGTGGCAATCGAAGCCATCTTCTTCCTCATCACAGTACGACCCCAACAACTATTATTATGGATATCAGCCAGGCCAGCCGTGGCAATAGACCAACTTAGGCCAAAAGCCTAAGCTTGGGGGAGTACATATTTCTCACCAACATTACATTTATGTTCACACACACTCGTTGCTAGATGTCGGTGCTCATACTTTTTCTCTGTAATATTCATGCTAGTTTAGTTTCCTTTTCCTGCTTTCTTATTGTGTGTTTGTTAAACCTTAAGAAAAACAAAAAAAATAGTAGTAGTTTATTTTTCTGCTGTAGTAGTAATAATTAAAAAGAAAACCCAAAAATATTTCCCGTTCTTCTTTTGCTTGTTGGGAGCTTTCCCATGTAAATAGTTTTATTTCTTTTCTTTTCTTTGGGGGTCAGTAGGAGAAGACCATAATTAAATTGTTGAAGTGGCTCTTATATGCATTATTGTTGATTTAACCAACAGCCCATATTGCCTTGTCTTCTCCTGTTTATTGAATGCTCGCAGATTCCAGCTTAGTCCAATGCACGTACACTCTTATTATTATTCACACCGTTCGGTCGTGCAAGTGAAAGGCAATTATGATGATATATGATGGACTGACTGAGATGAGAAAAGCTGGTATGAATTCGACCTCTTTTGTTTTTGTAAATATGATGAGTCCCTCGTTCTTGATTCAGCTTATTATGAATAAACATGTTTGCAATGACAATTAGAGATCGTAGTTGCTTGTGCCATGCTTGATTAGCTATGAGTTATAATGATTTACCTTGTGTGCCAACATGCTATTGCAATGATTATGATGTGGTATGATGGGGTGGTATCCTCCTTTGAATGATTTAAGTGACTTGACTTGGCACATGTTCACGCATGTAATTGAAACAAAATCAACATAGCCTTCATGATATTTATGTTCATGGTGGATTATATCCTACTCATGCTTGCATCCAATGTTTATTAATTTTAATGCATGTACATGGTTGTTGTCGCTCTCTAGTTGGTCGCTTCCCAGTCTTTTGCTAGCCTTCACTTGTACTAAGCGGGAATATTGCTTGTGCATCCAATCCCTTAAACCCCAAAGTTATTCCAGATGAGTCCACTATACCTTCCTATATGCGGTATCTACCTGCCGTTCCAAGTAAATTTGTATGTGCCAAACTCTAAACCTTCAAATAAACATTTTGTTTTGTATGCTCGAATAGCTCATGTATCAACCAAGGCTGTCCTTATCTTCCGTGTTAGGCGGGTTATTCTCAAGAGGAGTGGACTCTGCTCCTCACTCACGAGAAAATGGCTGGTCACCGAGATGCCCAATCCCATGCTTTATGCAAACTAAATCAAAATTAATTGCAAACAAAACTCCCCCTGGGACTTGATGTATGTTGGAGGCACTCGTTGTTTCGAGCAAGCCATGGATTGATGCTTGTTGGTGGAGGGGGAGTATAAACTTTACCATTCTGTTTGGGAACCACCTATAATGTGTTTAGCATGGAAGATATCGACATCTCTTAGTTGCTACGTTGACAATGAAAGTATACCGCTCAAAATACAATTTATCTCTATTGCAAAACCGAGCTCTGGCACTGTCGTGGTTCTAAGTCTGACAGTAATGTAGGGGGGTAGGCATGGAGAGGCAAGATCTTAGCTATGGAGTAGTTGTAAGCACACGAGGTTTATGAGTTCAGGCCCTTCTCGGAGGAAGTAATAGACCTACGTCTCGGAGCCCAGAGGTGGTCGACTGGATTATGCGTGTATGAATTACAGGGGTGCGAACCCTTTACACTGAGGAGGGGGTGGCTTATATAGAGTTCGTCGGACCCCTCCGGCCCTCAGTTATGCAGGGTTTTAAATACATTAAGGTCGGGCGTTACTGGTAACGCCCCTAATAAAGTGCTATGATGACCATAAAAGCTACTTAACGACCGACCGTTAGCGTGTGGAGTGACTTTAGGTCTCCTGGCCGTCGAGTGGTTGGATCTTGGTCGAGTGATTTCTTCTTGGTCGAGTGTCTTCGAGTCTGTCGAGTGGAACACCTCCAAGTCGATTGAAAGGTGATTTCTTCTAGAGATGTCCTTGGGTAGGGCAGTTGGGACAGGTCCATGACCCTACCCTAGGTACATAGCTTCATCATTAGCCCCCGAATGGATCGAGGTTTGAGTGGGGAAGGAGTTGAGAATTTCTCCGACTCATTTTTCATGCCATGAGAATATCTTGTTTCGGATCAATGAACCTGAGTGATGACAGCAACTTCCTTTTCAGTCGCCTTGATCCATTCTTAGTTTTTTGTCGAGTGAGTTTCTTTACTTGAAAAGCTCCGAGTGACGGTGTGGAGGAGATCTTCCGTCTGACAAGTTGTTCTGCTGCCCGCAGATTTCGCGGGATTCGAATTTTGGGAAGCGCGCGGGACGGGGGAGGCCGCAGTAATCAGATGGGATAGGGCGGAGCCGCCTCGATCTCCGTGCCACCTTTTTTGCCACGTATCGCGCATGCGATTGTTACGGGATTTGACAGGACCGTCCGGGCCTACCAGTCAGCCACTCAGAAGCGACCTCATATAAGGCGTCGGACCGGGGTTTCTTGAACAGTGCGTTCTCATTTCCTCTTCTCCTCTTCAGGCTTCTTCGTCGCGCTCGCTCTCACCCCAGTGCCGCCACTCCGTACGCGTCTCGCCGGCGACGATGGGGAAGGAGAAGACGGCGGCTCTAGAGCGGGCGAAGAAGGCAACGACAAAGGCGAAGGGGAAGGCGACCAGTCGGGGTGGATCTTCCTCGCGAGCTGGCCTGCCGAAGGGCTGGATCCAGGGCGACTGGATCCGCTCAGCGATCCGCCAAGAAGACCTCGACGACCTAGCCGACGGAGGGCTGATCCCCCATGGATCGGCGCGGCTTCCGGGGAAGGAATCCGAGCCGCAACCTCGGGAGGGTGAGCGCATTCTCCTTGCCACCCACGTCGACCGTGGATTTTCCTTGCCTCCTCGCCCTTTCTTTCGGGGATTTCTGAATTTCTTTGGGGCACAACTCCACCACTTCACTCCCAACACAATCGTGTATCTCGCTGCTTTCGTGTCTTTATGCGAGAATTTCTTGGGTTGTCGGCCTCACTGGGGTCTTTTCAAGCACATTTTCACCTGTCATTCTCAGACGGTGAAAAAGGCCAATCCGAGTGACGAGAGAACACAAGTGATTCAGATGTGCGGGGGTCTTGGTGTTCAGATGAGAGGGAAAAGTTCCTTTCCAGCCATGATTCTTCCCGACTCGGTTCGCGGTGGCAGTCGACCTGGTTTTACTGCAAAGACCAGCCGACGCCAGGGCAGTCGACTGGCCTCCCTCCTTTTACCATGGACCGAATGAGGAAACCCTCCTCTTTGAAGGTGCTCCCGGAGAAGAAGGCGCAGGTTAGGGTGCTGGTCGAACGAGTGGTCCAGCTTATCCGTGACGGGGTCACCGGTATGGATCTCTTGGAGGTTTTCCTTCGGCGGCGCATCCAGCCTCTTCAAGCCCGAGACCATTCGATGTGGATGTATTCGGGTCTTCACGACACCACTCGGATTCACCCGGAGGAGGTCGATGACGACACACTGGAGAAGTGGTTGTCGGGCATCATCGGAAACAAGGACAACCCCAGGGGAGCCAGGAGAGTTCCTCCATTCGACCAGTCCCATGAACCAGAAAAGGTCCGATTCTGAGCTTTTGATTGTAATTTGAATTCATTCGCGCAGCTGTCTATACTGCGTCGACTGACTTTATTCTTCCTGCTTTCTTTCAGGCCCTTATCAAATGTATTCAATGCCCAACGGAGAGCAAGAGCAAGACCTGGAAGGAGAGGCGAGCGGCGGCGACAGTGGCGAATGGTACTCTGACGGTGAAGGGGATGAAGAAAGCGACGACCCAAGTGACGAAGAGGAAGTCGAGTCGCCTCCTCACGGGGAGAGGCGATCCAAGGTTGACCAAGAACGACCGAGTGCCCGTGAAAAGGCGATTGCTCAGGCTGGTCAGTCTTCAAAGCGTCCTCGGACCTCTTCGCCAACCCCAACTGAAAAAGCATCAAAGCATCCCAAAGTTGCAGAGCAGAAGCCTCGGAAGGCGTTGCCGAAGATTAAGATTGACATCCCCGTCGCTTCTGCGTGAGTGTCTCCCTTTGTATTCACTCGACGCCCCGTGCTGTTTGTTTTTTCTTGATTTAACCAGACGAACTTTGGAACTGGCAGCGCTGCTACTTCTGGGACCTCAGCTTACAGGGATGAGGATGAGGTGATGGAGGATGCGGTCACTTCCAATCTGGGTATGATTTCTGACATTCTGTCTTTATTTGGTCGACTCAACTGCAATGTGTACCATTGGGTGATGTGATTTTGGCGATTGATCTTTGAACAGCTCCTAACATTATTGACCTCCCTGATGATGATGATGAAGAGCCTGAGAGGCCTTTAACGAGGAAAAATAGGCAAGCTCCTGCAAGCAAGGTGCCACAGTCGACGCCGAGGGCAGAACCAGTCGTTCAGGACGCTGGTGATGTCAATCGGGGTTCTGTTACCTTCATCGTACCATTGTCGAGTGCCTTGCCTTCTTCGTCGACTGCTCAAGCCCCTGCCGACCCACCTTCAGTTTTTGCGATCCATCATGTCCCAGAGGACGAAGTGAATGCTGCCAAGGAAGCCATACGCCAGGCGGGCATTATGATGGAGAAGATGAAGACGGTGCGGGACGCCAGTCAGGCCGCCTACGACGCCAGCTCGGCTCTCCAAAGCAACATTCAGGTTAGTTGGTCACCGCTTGTTCTGTTAGGATATGCTATGCGAAGGCTCTCTTTCCGAAAATCTTTGCATCTGTACACCCACTGAGTGCGTCGATTGAATTTTTGAACTAGCGGGGGCACGCTGAGTGCACCCACTGGGTGTAGTCCCCGAGACTACGGTGAACTGCTGGCAGTCGACTGTAGTCTTTGTATTTTGATTCTTTCGCTCGATCTGGTCTGGCCGCGTCGAGTGTAAACCGAACCAGTAGTTTGTCTCTTCTACTCGGTCTGGGCGAGTGGGATCAGAACCGGTGGGGGCAAGCCAAGTGCACCCACTGGGTGTAGTCCCCGAGACCGCGGTCGACTGCTGGCAGTCGACTGTGGTCTGAGTTCTTCTTTCTCTCTTTTTTTTACTCCCTGCACTCGACTCTGGCGGGCCGGTCGAGTGTGATCAGAACCGGTGGGGGCACGCAAAGTGCACCCACTGGGTGTAGTCCCCGAGACTATGGTGGACAGCGGGCAGTCGACCGTAGTCTTAGTATTTATTGTCTTTGTTGTTTTTCGCTGTAAAATAACTTCTCCTCCCTTATTGCAGAAATCTTGTGATCTTGGAGCTCGCTTTGCTGACTTGGAGAAATAGCAGATCCAACTAAACCTTGACTTGGAATTGGCCAAGACAGAGCTACAAAAGGCCAAGGATGACGCCAATGGTAAGACGAGCTTGTCGACTGGTTTGTCTTAGGCTTGAGTACCCTTCTGCTCTTTCTGAATCAAGCACCATTTATTTGCAGAAAAACTGAGAGAAGCTCTGGCGAAGAAGGATCAGGACTTGGCTGCTGCTCAGAAGGAAGCTGACGACAGAACCGCTCTGGCTGAACAGAAACTGGCTTCAGTCGGCCAATTGGAAGAAGAGAACACCAAGATGAAATCTGCTCTGAACGAAGCCAACAAGGAGTGCATGCGCTTGAAGAAGGACAATCTCAACCTGTACGAGAATATGGAAGGCATCGCTCGCAGGAGCGACGATCTGGAGAGCTATCTGAGGAGCCCTGCCAAGAAGTTGTTCATCAAGCTTGAAGGTATACATTATTTTGTCGACTCAGCATACGAAAACTAACTTATCCTTGGATCGTGAATGCAGAGTTTTGCCAGAACTTTGAGGAGGAGACTGGGCGGATTGAGCCAGGTTTGGACCCCATCAACTCTCCCGTGAAAGACGACACTGCCATGAATCTGCTCTGACTGGAATCCCGCATCGACGGTGTTGTGGACTACTTGGCTCGACTGAAGGTCGCCACGTCACGGATTGACACGGCACTTTGGCTGGGGGCCATGCTCCAGAATGATCTCGAGTCCCTGATCACTCGACTTAACGAGATCCCTGGTCGAGTGCAGGAGTGGAAGAAATATTCTGCCCGGTGTGGTGCTGATGTGGCTCTATCTTTGGTTCGTGTCCACTGCAAGGAGGTGCGACAAGATAAGCTGGCAGCAATCAGGGTCGCCAACACCCAGAGGCATGACTTCCGATCTTTTATGGAGACTTTTACTGCTACAGCCACCCGGATCGCCGACGGCGTCGACCTGGACGAGTTCGTCGAGCCTGCCAGTCCTCCTCCTGCGGAGTGAACAAACTTTTATGCCCCACCTTAAATTTGCCTCGGAATGCCGAGTGGTTTTTGTAACCGTTAAACTCTTTCCGGCTGAATGCCTGAGCACTTCGATCTGTGGTCTGGACCCTTTAGGATTTTATCTGAACTTGGTTTATCATTGAATATCTTCATGAATTCTCCGTCGAGTGGAACTCGTTCTTCACTCGTGACAACTTTTTGTATTTGCAGCGCAGCTCCGAAGGAGAAGGTAGCAGTCGACCTGCATCTCGTCATCCTTGCGGAGTAGGATGGAGTGCGTGTTGTATTTGTGGCAAAGCTCCCAAGGAGAAGGTGGCAGTCGACCTGCACCTCGTCGTCCTTGCGGAGTAGGATGGAGCGCACGTTGTATTTGTGGCAAAGCTCCCAAGGAGAAGGTGGCAGTCGACCTGCACCTCATCGTCCTTGCGGAGTAGGATGGAGCGCACGTTGTATTTATGGCGAAGCTCCCAAGGAGAAGGTGGTAGTCGAGCTGCACCTCGTCGTCCTTGCGGAGTAGGATGGAGCGCACGTTGTATTTGTGGCGAAGCTCCCAAGCAGAAGGTGGCAGTCGACCTGCACCTCGTCGTCCTTGCGGAGTAGGATGTGTTTCGTACTTAGGCGAGTACTAGACTGCAGCTAAGCCTCCGAGTGGGAGGGTCGCTCTCCACTCGGTAGGATTTTTCAAACTTAGGCGAGTACTGGACTGCAGCTAAGCCCCCGAATGGGAGGGTCGCTCTCCACTCGGTAGGATTTTTCAAACTTAGGATAGTACTGGACTGCAGCTAAGCCCCCGAGTGGGAGGGTCGCTCTCCACTCGGTAGGATTTTTCAAACTTAGGCGAGTACTGGACTGCAGCTAAGCCCCCGAGTGGGAGGGTCGCTCTCCACTCGGTAGGAATTTTCAAACTTAGGCAAGTACTGGACTGCAGCTAAGCCCCCGAGTGGGAGGGTCGCTCTCCACTCGGTAGGATTTTTCGAACTTAGGCGAGTACTGGACTGCAGCTAAGCCCTCGAGTGGGAGGGTCGCTCTCCACTCGGTAGGATTTTTCAAACTTAGGCGAGTACTGGACTGCAGCTAAGCCCCCGAGTGGGAGGGTCGCTCTCCACTCGGTAGGATTTTTTGAACTTAGGCGAGTACTGGACTGCAGCTAAGCCCCCGAGTGGGAGGGTCGCTCTCCACTCGGTAGGATTTTTCAAACTTAGGCGAGTACTGGACTGCAGCTAAGCCCCCAAGTGGGAGGGTCGCTCTCCACTCGGTAGGATTTTTCAAACTTAGGCGAGTACTGGACTGCAGCTAAGCCTCCGAGTGGGGGGTCGCTCTCCACTCGGTAAGATTTTTCAAATTTAGGCGAGTTCTGGACTGCAGCTAAGCCCCCGAGTGAGAGGCTGGCTCACCACTCGGTAGGATTTTCAAATACTTAGGCGAGTACTGGACTGCAGCTAAGCCCCTGAGTGAGAGGGTCGCTCTCCACTCGGTAGGATTTTTCGAACTTAGGCGAGTACTGGACTGCAGCTAAGCCCCCGAGTGAGAGGCTGGCTCACCACTCGGTAGGATTTTCAAATACTTGGGCAAGTACTGGACTGCAGCTAAGCCCCCGAGTGAGATGCTGGCTCACCACTCGGTAGGATTTTCAAATACTTAGGCGAGTACTGGACTGCAGCTAAGCCCCCGAGTGAGAGGCTGGCTCACCACTCGGTAGGATTTTCAAACACTTAGGCGAAACGGGTTCGCAGCTAAGCCCCCGAGTGGGAGGCTGGCTCACCACTCAGTAGGAAATTATTTTACAAACTTAGGCGAAACGGATTCGCAGCTAAGCCACCCACTGGGGGATTTCTCACGCAAACAAAAACGATAACAATCGCTGGGAAAATTACAACGCTCTTGTCTTTGATAAATAAACTACAGGAGTTTTTCTTATTACATCTCATCCGAGTGAGAATTCAAGTATAAAAGGGGTGGAGCAGCTCCGCATTCCAGGCTCGTGGCTCATCAATCTGGCGATCGACATTATAAAGGAGATACGCTCCATTGTGGAGGACTCTGGTGACTATGAAGGGACCTTCCCAAGTAGGAGCGAGTTTGTGTGGTTTCTGCTGATCCACTCGGAGGACCAAGTCTCCTTCTTGGAAGGCTCGACTCTTCACATTTCTGGCATGGAATCGACGCAAGTCTTGCTGATAGATGGTCGATCGGATCATGGCCATTTCTCTTTCTTCTTCCAGGAGGTCGACTGCGTCCTGCCGGGCTTGTTCTGCTTCATCTTCAGAGTAGAGCTCGACTCGGGGTGCGTTGTGAAGCAGGTCACTCGGCAAAACTACTTCGGCTCCGTAGACCAGAAAGAATGGGGTTCTTCCAGTCGATCGGTTCAGGGTTGTCCTCAATCCCCGAAGAACTAATGGAAGCTCGTCGACCCATGCACCTGCTGCGTGCTTGAGATCGCGCATCAGTCGGGGTTTCAGTCCTTTGAGAATTAAGCCGTTTGATCTTTCCGCTTGTCCATTCGACTGGGGGTGAGCGACTGAAGCGTAGTCGACTCGTGTGCCTTGAGAGGCGCAAAAGGCTCTGAATTTGTCAAAATCAAAGTTTGACCCATTGTCAGTGATGATGCTATGCGGAACTCCATATCTGAATATCAACTCTCTAACGAAACTGATAGCAGTGCAAGCATCAAGATTCTTGATAGGCTTAGCTTCGATCCATTTGGTGAACTTGTCGACTGCCACTAGCACATGAGTGAAACCGCTTCTGCCCGTTCTCAGTGGTCCAACCATGTCCAGTCCCCAAACAGCGAAGGGCCAGACGAGTGGAATGGTTTTCAGGGCTGACGTGGGTTTGTGCGACATATTGGAGTAAAACTGACATCCTTCACATTTGTCGACTATCTCTTTCGCCATTTCATTCGCCCTTGGCCAGTAGAATCCCGCTCGGTGTGCTTTAGCCACAATGGTCCGAGAGGGCGCATGATGACCATAGGTCCCTGAGTGGATATCATCAAGGATTATCTGACCTTCTTATGGTGTTATACACTTCTGACTGACTCCAGTCGCGCTTTCTCTATACAACTATCCCTTTATGACTGTAAAGGGCTTGGATCGACGGACGATCTGTTGAGCCTCTTCTTCATCTTCTGGGAGTTCTTTCCTTAGGATGTACGCGATGTACGGTACCGTCCAGTCGGGAGTGATGACCAAAACTTCCATGATCAGGTCGACCACAACTGGAACTTCAACTTCAATCGGATCCGTGGCACTTTTTGGCTGCGGGGCTTCTTCAGTGAAGGGATCCTCCTGAACTGATGGTGTGTGGATGTGTTCCAAAAACACATTGCTGGGGATGGCTTCTCTTTTGGAACCTATTTTCGCCAAATCATCAGCTGCTTGATTTTTCAGTCGGGGTATGTGATGAAGTTCTAACCCCTCTGAAAGTGCAACTATCCCTAGGTGGTTTTGGTAATTCATAACAACATATAGCTCATTAAGCTAATGCTATTCCAAGATGATTATTTCAGGAAAGCTCAATGATTGGCATGGCATGGATGTGAAAGTGGAACCCTCAAAATGCTAAGGACAAAGGATTGGCTCAAGCTCAAAAGCTCAAGACTCTTCATTTTATATTTTAGTGATCTAAGATCACATTGAGTCTTTAGGAAAAGCCAATACTATTAAGGAGGGATGAGGTGTTGCTTAATGAGACTCTTGCTTCATGTGCTTAGTGATATGCTCCAAAACCCTCAACTACTTTCCCATATCCACATATGACCTAAACCCTAAGCCAAACTCGGTCCTACCGATTCTTCCTATCCGGCGCCATCGAGTTTCACTTGTCATTAGCCACTGCCAAACCCTAGCAATTCGGTTCTACCGATAAGGATCTCGATCTCACCGAGATGGGGTTGCAAACTCTCTGTTTCCCTTTCGTAACTTTTCGGTCTTACCAAAAGAGCGAATCGGTCCCACCGAGATTGCAATGTAAACTCAGTGTTTCCCCTTTGTAACTTTTCGGTCTCACCGAGTTCCACTCGGTCTCACCGAAAGAGCAAATCGGTCCCACCGAGTTTGCCTGACCAACTCTCTGGTTAGCTAATTACCAAATTCGGTCTCACCGAGTTTGTGTAATCGGTCTCACCGAGATTACGTTATGCCCAAACCCTAACCATATCGGTCCTACCGAGTTGCATGTCAGTCCCACCGAAAATCACTAACGGTCACTAGGTTTACATTTTCGGTCCGACCGAGCTTATTGATTCGGTCCCACCGAGATTGGAAAACTGTGTAACGGTTGGATTTTGTGTGGAGGCTATATATACCCCTCCACCTCCTTCTCATTCGATGAGAGAGCCATCAGAACACACACACCATTCCAACTCATATGTTCTGAGAGAGAACCACCTACTCATGTGTTGAGACCAAGACATTCCATTCCTACCATATGAATCTTGATCTCTAGCCTTCCCAAGTTGCTTTCCACTCAAACCTTCTTTCCACCAAATCCAAATCCTATGAGAGAGTTGAGTGTTGGGGAGACTATCATTTGAAGCACAAGAGCAAGGAGTTCATTACCTACACACCATTTGTTACTTCTTGGAGAGTGGTGTCTCCTAGATTGGCTAGGTGTCACTTGGGAGCCTCCGACAAGATTGTGGAGTTGAACCAAGGAGTTTGTAAGGGCAAGGAGATCGCCTACTTCGTGAAGATCTACCGCTAGTGAGGCAAGTCCTGTGTGGGCGATGGCCATGGTGGGATAGACAAGGTTGCTTCTTCGTGGACCCTTTGTGGGTGGTTGCTTCTTCGTGGACCCTTCGTGGGTGGAGCCCTGTGTGGACTCGCGCAACCGTTACCCTTCGTGGGTTGAAGTCTCCATCAACGTGGATGTAGGATAGCACCACCTATCCGAACCACGGGAAAAACATCCATGTCTCCAATTGCGTTTGAATTCTCCAAACCCTTCCCTTTACATTCTTGCAAGTTGCATGCTTTACTTTCCGCTGCATATATACTCTTTGCATGCTTGCTTAAATTATGTGATGATTGCTTGACTTGTCCTAAAATAGCTAAAATCTGCCAAGAACTAAAATTGGGAAAAGGTTAAGTTTTTATTTGGTCAAGTAGTCTAATCACCCCCCCTCTAGACATACTTTCGATCCTACAAGTGGTATCAGAGCTTTGGTCTCCATTTGCTTGATCTCCATAGCTTTTGGTGGTCATAGCCTTGGTTTCACAACCTAGGAGAGTATGGCGTCTAGCGAGGGAAATTATCACCGTAGAGGTCCTTACTTTGTTGGTACTAATTTTGCTAGTTGGAAGCATAAAATGAAAATGCATATTCTTGGACATAACCCCGCCGTTTGGGCTATTGTGTGTGTTGGTTTGCAAGGTGACTTCTTTGATGGGAGAGAACCAAACCGTGAAGCTACCGCGGATGAGTTGAAGATGTTGCAATACAATGCTCAAGCTTGTGACATTCTCTTCAACGGATTGTGCCCCGAAGAATTCAACAAAATCAGCCGTCTTGAGAATGCAAAGGAAATTTGGGACACTTTGATTGATATGCACGAAGGTACCGACTCCGTCAAGGAATCCAAGTTGGATGTACTTCAAAGCCAACTTGACAAATTCAAGATGAAGGATGGTGAAGGTGTCGCTGAGATGTACTCTAGGCTTGCTCTCATCACAAATGAGATTGCCGGCTTAGGAAGTGAAGAGATGACCGATAGATTCATCATCAAGAAGATTCTAAGAGCCTTGGATGGAAAATATGATACCGTGTGCACATTGATCCAAATGATGCCCAATTACAAAGATCTCAAGCCAACAGAGGTGATTGGAAGAATTGTTGCTCATGAGATGTCACTTAAGGATAAAGAGGAACTTCACAACAAATCAAGTGGTGCCTATAAAGCCTCATGTGAAGCCCCTACATCATCAAGTGAGAAACAAGACTTCAATGAAGAATTGAGCTTAATGGTGAAGAACTTCAACAAGTTCTACAAGAGTAGAAGCAAAGATAGAAGCTCCAAGTAAAGGTCCTACAATGACAAAAGATCTTCTAGTCGAGAGCGAAACTGTTACAATTGTGGAAGACCCGGACACTATTCCAATGAGTGTACGGCTCCCTACAAGAGAAGAGAAGATTCTCCAAAAAGAAGAAGCAAAGGATCACCACCAAGAGAGAGAAGGAGTAGAGATGATCGTTATGAACGAAGATACTCACGGAGAAGCAAGGATTCGGAAAGGAAGGAAAAATCATCAAGGAGCTACACAAGACGAAGACATCAAGCTCATGTTGGTGAATGGGTATCCGGCTCCGACTCCGACAGCCACTCCGAGAGAAGTTATCACTCCGACTCCGAAGATACTCAAGATGAAGGTGTTGCCGGTCTAGCACTTGTGTCAACCAACTCCTACGACATATTTGACTCACCAAATGAAGGAATTGGAAGATGCTTCATGGCCAAAGGTCCTAAGGTAACACACCCCTAGTATGTTGATTTCAATAGTGATGAAGATGACTTGTTAGGTGATGATTTGCTTGGTGACAACTCTAGTAATGAATACTATGATGAAATGTCAATTAAACATGCTAATCAAGATAAAACGAATGACAATGATAAGGAGAAAATTGAGGCTCTAACTAAAGAACTAAAAACTCTTAAGTTAGCTCATGACACTATCTTCGAAGATCATCGAGAACTTTTTTAAGAGCTCATGAGAAATTACGCTTTGAAAAGCTCAATCTTGAGCAAGAGCATGAGTTCTTAAAGGCAATCAATGATGATCTCCGCAAGAAAAGTTCTTCTTACATTGCCAAGCGTTTACTCTTATCCACTTACATGCCTCAAGTCAAGTCTAGTAACAAGAAAGATTCTTCCTCTAGTAGTAACAATGATCATGCTAAATCCAATATTGTTGCTTCTAGTAGCTCTCTTGATTCCACTAATGATTCTCTTAGCCAAGTTACACTTGAGCAAGAAAATAGTTTATTGAAGGGAATTATAGAGAAAGGAGTGTACAAAAGCCTTGCCGGGAGTAAGCAATTCGAGGAAATTGTGCGCAAGCAAGGAATGCACCGGAAGAATCAAGGTGTTGGTTTTGAGCAAAAGTTCAATGCCAATGGAGTTGAATGGGAAGAAGATCAATACCCCAAGACAAAGTTTGTCCCTCAGCAAGAGAAGTATACTTCTTTCAAGGGGACACAAGCTCAAGATGATCTTCCACCACAAGACTACAAGCAAAAAGGCAAGGACAAGCTTCAAGAGGAAATTGATGCATTTGAAGAAGCTCCAAAGACCTTAGTCATGTGGATTCCCAAGACTACTTCAAGCTCCACTTCATCAAGTACGACTACAACTCCAAGGATTCCCATCAAGATGATGTGGATCCAAAAGAAGAAGAACTAGAGAGTTCTTGAGGGTGACTCCGCCAACATACTTCACTCTTATCATTTTGGCAAGAACAAGTGCAATCAACTTCCACATCTTGCACTAGTTCAAGGAGTCACAAACCCTCTTGTTGGTAAGACAAGGGACAAGGTAACCTAAAAGTTTTCATGGACATCATCTTTTGTGTGCATCACTCTATGTCTATGGATATCCTTGTTTGTTCCTTGCGGGACTAACCCATGTAGGTATTGAAAGTGCAATTCACTCAAATGGATAGCTCCAAGAGATCTACATCAACATTGAGCATCCACATCTTCAATATCTACATGAAGTCATCATCGACAAAACCCAAGGTTAGTTCATCCCTCTTAGGGGGGATATCACATCTAGGGGGAGCTTTACTCTAAGACTTGAGCTAAAGCAACTCTAAAGATGTGAACACAACAATGCTTTATGTAAAAGTGGTAACCCCACTTGAGCTTAAACGATGAGTATGACCTATGATCAAGTGATCTCACTTGACTCCTAAGTCAATATACTCATATATAGATGACCTAGTCATCGCAAATTGCTTGACAGATGCTAGAATTGGTTGTGCATGCCTTGTCACATATTTCATTTGCCATCTTATTGTGTGAGCATGCTGGTTGCATATTTTACTCATTCGAGGACATCCACTTGTTGTTTTGATTGTTCGGCTTTATTTCTTTTTGCCAAGTGGATGGACAAGAATGCCTAAGAACCTCCTCTAGCTATCTATGCTTTTCTCGTCTCAAACTCTATTCATGCTGCATCACAAAATTTGATCAAGTCAGATTCGAACCACTCTGTGTGAGGAGCGCTCGGAGTCCCCGATTCGTCGTAGACTTAAACTTCCAAAACCTCTTTATGATTCTCGGTCTGACCGATACTCCACTTTCGGTCCTACCGAGATCATTAAGTTGATCTAGGTTTTCGATCTCAGTGCAACCGATTTGAACCTTTCGGTCACACCGAGTTTCAGTAACTGCACGCAGTTATGAATCTCGGTGCCACCGAGTCGTTCCACTCGGTCACACCGACAGGGTCGGGCTATATATAGTCACGGGCAAAATTTGGAAATTTCTCCGAACCCCTTCCCCGCGCGATAGCCTGCTCTGCCCTCGTGGTCTCCGGATCGTCTTCTCGCCGCCAGCCGCCTCCAGTCGCTGGTCTCCGTCGCCGTCAACGGGAATTCTGCCCCGCCGTTGCCGCCGTAGCAAGTCCCCGCCGAACTAGGGTATGGACTTGATCTTTGTGCTACTCCTCAATCTGATTCCTAGCACATTGTGATCATATTGATTCTAGCCACGTTTGATAAACTTCTATCCAGTCAAAACGCTCATAGATTAGGTTTGATTCGAAAATTCTAGGTTTAGGTTTCCGCCGAAACTATCTCGGACCCACCGAGTTAAAAAACTCGGTCCCACCGATTTGGCTTATGCCATTGCACAAGTGAGACTCGGTCTGACCGAGAATTACTTATCGGTGTGACCGATTTTGGAACTCTGTGAAACCCTAGCAGTCTCGGTGCCACCGAACTATGACTCGGTCCTACCGAGTTCACTAGTTTAGGTTCCAAAACTGCTTCGGTATCACCGAGTTTGAAAATCGGTAAATCCGAGATGATTTCAGTGGGAAACTAAAACTAAGTTTTTGGATCATTCTTTTGCAAAAATCTCTGCATTTTGTGATGCTCATCTTTTCTATCTCATCTATAATCTATTCACAGGGTCAGCAGTCAGTTTGCAGCATGTCTGATCAAAGTGATAGCCAAAATATGTCAGAGCAACAAGTGGTGATGAGTGAGGGCACTAGTCCCTCCAGTTCATATGATGAAGGCAGCAGGAGCACTCCTAGCAATTTGCCAATGGCTTCCACGAGACAAAGGAAGAAGAGGACTTCAGATTCCGAAGATGAGGACTATGTGGCAGAGGAAGAGGCCACTTCCAAGAAGGTTGAGCCAGCTCAAGGCACTAAGCCAGGTCTGAAAATCAAAAGGCCAGCAGGCAGGCAGCCCATGTCAAAGGCAAGAGCCTCAACTGAGAAGCCCACTCCCCAAGAGCCAGTTGCAGCTGAGGGCAAGAAAAGAAAGGAAAGGGTGAAGAAGACCGTGGCTAGAGTGCTTGGCAAAGCTTCCATCATGGAAGAAGAAGAGGAAGAAGAGGTAGCTGCACCAGCGCCCAAGGCACCCAAGCTAATGGGAGATGCCATAAAATCAGGGGGAGCTGCTTCCAAGGCCAAGTCAGCTCCAAAGCCAAAGCCTAAGAGAAATACAAGGAGCATTCCTGCAGCTGAAAAGAACAAGGCCCCAGTGCCTGAGACTGTTGCTGAAGAAGAGGAAGAAAATGTCCTGAGAAAGCTAAAGCCCAAGATCCCAGACCACAACGATGCTCATCCTGTGGCCGAGGACATGAAGCTCAGGAGAGATTCAGGGCTGAGAAAGTGGAGAGAAGCAGACCCGTATGCTTCAAGGAGAAGGACTGCCGTGGACTACATGTTTCACACCAAGGAGCAGCAGGATTTTTATGAGACAGTGCTGCTAGGTAAGAAGCCAATTGTCTGTGACATGAGATGGGTTGACTGGACATACATCAAGGACAATGAGGAGCACTATCCTGGAGTGCAAGACAGCTTCATAGCTTGTGGAGTAGCTGACTTTGTTGGGCAGAAGCTCACAAAGTGGAACGAGGAACTCATCATGCAGTTCTACTCCACAGCTCACTTTTATCCAGATGGGAGGATCACATGGATGTCTGAGGGTACAAGGTACCAATCCACAGTTGCTGAGTGGGCACAGATCATTAATGCCCCAGAGGAGCAAGATGATGACTTGGATATCTATGCCGAGAAGAAGATGGACCATAACTCCATGTCCAATATGTACAAGGAAATTCCCAATGAAGCTCTTGACACCTTCAAATTTGGGTCTGTGCATTACCTTCTGTCAGGACTGCCGACGATCAATTGGATACTAAGGCACACCTTACTGCCCAAGTCTGGAGATCACAAGATGATCAGAGGCCATGCTATCAACTTGCTACATGTGTTTGATGTGCCTCAGAAGTTCAAGGTGATGAGCCTCATAGTGGAAACAATCAAGAGGACTGCAGCAGACCAGAAGAGGAGCTGCGGATATGCCCCTCAGATTCAGGAGCTCATCAACTCCAAGATGGGCACGGGCATATATTTATTGGACAAGGAACATTTGCCCATCCATCCAGATTTTGAGAACAATGAAGTTGTGATGACTGAGAACGAGCCATCGTCTGCACAAGCATATGCAAAGAAGGAGAAGGCGAGGAAGGAGAAAGCTGCCAAGATGCCTACTCAAGAGGAGGCATCTGAATACTTCTTGAAGACCAAACAAAAGCAGCTTGGTTACTTGATTGCATCCATGCTGAGGATTGAGCAAAGTCTGGCCACCCTCACTCAGAATCAGCAGAGCCTAGAGAGAATCATGGAACAGAAGTTCTATGACTTGGATGTTAAAGTAACGGAAGTTCAGTCTACAGTGGAGCAGCTCTAGGAGGACATGTAGGAGAGGAGAGGCAGGACTACTACTCATGCCTTTGCCAGAGTGCCAAGAGGTCCGAGGTCGTCTGCTGTGCCAATCGCTGACACAAGAGCCACCACCTCAGCACCAGCCACAGCCTCAGTTCCACCAGCTCCAGCATCTACTTCAGCTCCAACTCCAGCGTCTACTTCAGCATCTACCGAAGCCTTCGTCCTTGGAGTGATCCGGACTCCACCACCACCTGAAGATCAAGCCTGAGCGTCGATCTAGTGCTATGCATTTTCTAGGAACCTTTTGGTAACTTGTTGCCAAAGGGGGAGAAGATGTATAGATCATAGGCTTCGAGAGAGAGAGTGTTGCTTTTCTCTCTTGCTTTATTTGGTGGTTTTTCGAACTTGTTTGCTTTTGAGTGCTTGAGATACTACGTCATTATTTGTGAGACATTGATGATCATGTGTTTGATCATAAGCTACACTTAATGCTTGCTTAATGCTACTATCTTATCTATCTTATGTGATCATTCATTATTCTTGGTGATGAGTGCATGTATTTCATTCTTATCATTTTAAGCGCTCCATCAAGATGTATGTGACATGGAAGAGTAACCCATGACTCTAACTCTTTGTGCATTTGCAGTCCAAAGCAAATTTTAAATATGCACAAATTTAGGGGGAGCTCTTACTTATCACATACTTCTCAAAGCGACGATATATTTCATGATTATTATCTTTTGTCGAAGCTTTGATCTATATGTTGTCATCAATTACCAAAAAGGGGGAGATTGAAAGTGCAACTATCCCTAGGTGGTTTTGGTAATTCATAACAACATATAGCTCATTGAGCTAATGCTATTCCAAGATGATTATTTCAGGAAAGCTCAATGATTGGCATGGCATGGATGTGAAAGTGGAACCCTCAAAATGCTAAGGACAAAGGATTGGCTCAAGCTCAAAAGCTCAAGACTCTTCATTTTATATTTTAGTGATCCAAGATCACATTGAGTCTTTAGAAAAAGCCAATACTATTAAGGAGGGATGAGGTGTTGCTTAATGAGCCTCTTGCTTCATGTGCTTAGTGATATGCTCCAAAACCCTCAACTACTTTCCCATATCCACATATGACCTAAACCCTAAGCCAAACTCGGTCCTACCGATTCTTCCTATCCGGTGCCACCGAGTTTCACTTGTCATTAGCCACTGCCAAACCCTAGCAATTCGGTTCTACCGATAAGGATCTCGGTCTCACCGAGATGGGGTTGCAAACTCTCTGTTTCCCTTTCGTAACTTTTCGGTCTTACCGAAAGAGCGAATCGGTCCCACCGAGATTGCAATGTAAACTCAGTGTTTCCCCTTTGTAACTTTTCGGTCTCACCGAGTTCCACTCGGTCTCACCGAAAGAGCAAATCGGTCCCACCGAGTTTGCCTGACCAACTCTCTGGTTAGCTAATTACCAAATTCGGTCTCACCGAGTTTGTGTAATCGGTCTCACCGAGATTACGTTATGCCCAAACCCTAACCATATCGGTCCTACCGAGTTGCATGTCAGTCCCACCGAAAATCACTAACGGTCACTAGGTTTACATTTTCGGTCCGACCGAGCTTATTGATTCGGTCCCACCGAGATTGGAAAACTGTGTAACGGTTGGATTTTGTGTGGAGGCTATATATACCCCTCCACCTCCTTCTCATTCGATGAGAGAGCCATCAGAACACACACACCATTCCAACTCATATGTTCTGAGAGAGAACCACCTACTCATGTGTTGAGACCAAGACATTCCATTCCTACCATATGAATCTTGATCTCTAGCCTTCCCAAGTTGCTTTCCACTCAAACCTTCTTTCCACCAAATCCAAATCCTATGAGAGAGTTGAGTGTTGGGGAGACTATCATTTGAAGCACAAGAGCAAGGAGTTCATTACCTACACACCATTTGTTACTTCTTGGAGAGTGGTGTCTCCTAGATTGGCTAGGTGTCACTTGGGAGCCTCCGACAAGATTGTGGAGTTGAACCAAGGAGTTTGTAAGGGCAAGGAGATCGCCTACTTCGTGAAGATCTACCGCTAGTGAGGCAAGTCCTGTGTGGGCGATGGCCATGGTGGGATAGACAAGGTTGCTTCTTCGTGGACCCTTTGTGGGTGGTTGCTTCTTCGTGGACCCTTCGTGGGTGGAGCCCTGTGTGGACTCGCGCAACCGTTACCCTTAGGTGGAGCCCTGTGTGGACCCGCGCAACCGTTACCCTTCGTGGGTTGAAGTCTCCATCAACGTGGATGTAGGATAGCACCACCTATCCGAACCACGGGAAAAACATTCGTGTCTCCAATTGCGTTTGAATTCTCCAAACCCTTCCCTTTACATTCTTGCAAGTTGCATGCTTTACTTTCCGCTGCCTATATACTCTTTGCATGCTTGCTTAAATTATGTGATGATTGCTTGACTTGTCCTAAAATAGCTAAAATATGCCAAGAACTAAAATTGGGAAAAGGTTAAGTTTTTATTTAATCAAGTAGTCTAATCACCCCCCCTCTAGACATACTTTCGATCCTACACCCTCGAATTTCTTCTCCAGCTTTCTCACTGCATTGCAATAACCAGTCATGGCCGGACTTCTAATGTCCCACTCCTTCATCACTTGATTAACCACCAAATCTGAGTCGCCATAGACCATGAGGCGACGGACGCCGAGTGAAATGGCCATGCGCAACCCATATAAAAGTGCTTCATATTCTGCTTCGTTATTGGAGGAATCAAAGTGGATTTGAAGAACATATCTGAGCTTATCTCCTCGGTGGGAGACCAATACTACCCCGGCACCGGAAGCATTCAGCATTTTGGAACCGTCGAAGAACATGGTCCAATGCTCCGAGTAAACCTGAGTCGGCAGATGTTGTTCAATCCACTCGGCACGAAATCTGCTATTGCTTGGGACTTGATAGCTTTCTTTGCCTCAAACTTGATATCTAGAGGAAGGAGTTCAATCGCCCATTTTGCCACTCGACCAGTTGCATCTCTGTTGTGCAGAATCTCTGACAATGGAGCGTCGCTGACGACTGTAATAGAATGGTCAGAGAAGTAATGTGCAACCTTCTTCGTGGTCATATAAATCCCATATACAAGCTTCGACGGGGTCAAGACTTCGGAAATATAATATACTAGGCGCTGAACTTTGAAGGCTTTTCCTTCTTCTTCCCGCTTGACTGTAAGTACTGTACTGACGACTTGTCCCATGGCTGCAATGTAAAGCAGCAAAGGCTCTTTGCTGATCGGGGCAGCAAGCACCGGCTGGGTGGAGAGCAGAGCTTTGAGCTCTACAAACGTTGCATCAGCTTCAGGCGTCCACTCGAACTTGTCTGACTTCTTCATCAATCGGTAAAGAGGCAATGCCTTTTCACCGAGATGAGAGATGAATCGACTTAAAGCGGCCAAGCAACCAGTAAGCTTCTGGATGTCGTGCACTCGCACAGGACTTTTCATTCGGAGTATAGTACCGACTTTTTCTAGATTGGCGTCGATTCCCCGTTCAGAAACGAGAAAACCGAGTAACTTTCCGCCAGGAACTCCGAATGTGCACTTTGATGGATTAAGCTTGATATTATACCTCCTGAGGTTGGCGAAGGTTTCAGCAAGGTCAGTCAGCAGGTCGGAACCTTTCTGTGACTTGACCACAATATCATCCATGTATGCTTCCACATTCCGACTGATTTGGGTGAGCAAACACTTCTGAATCATCCTCATGAATGTGGCTCCGGCATTCTTGAGGCCGAACGGCATGGTAACATAACAGAAGCACCCGAATGGAGTGATGAAAGCTGTTTTGATCGGGTCAGGTCCATACAGACGGATCTGATGGTCCCCGGAATAGGCGTCTAAAAAAGACAGTCGCTCACATCCCGTAGTCAAGTCGACTATCTGGTCGATGCGGGGGAGAGGAAAATGATCTTTCAGGCAGGCCCGATTGATATGTTTAAAGTCAATGCACATGCAAAGTGACTTGTCCTTCTTGGGGACCATGACAACGTTGGCGAGCCACTCGGAGTGGTAGATCTCTCGGATGAACTCCGCTGCTAAGAGCCGAGCCACCTCCTCACCAATAGCCTTTCTCTTCTGGACGGCGGACCGTCGGAGATGTTCTTTGACAGGTTTTACTTTTGAGTCGACTCGTAGGCGGTGCTTAGCCAGCCCCCTGGGAACACCCGGCATGTCAGAAGGCTTCCATGCGAAAATGTCCCAGTTCTCACGGAGGAACTGGATGAGCGCTTCTTCCTATTTGGAGTCGAGTGTTGTTGAGATATGAGTCGGGGCAGCACTGGGATCGGTCGGGTGAATGTGAGCCGGCTTCGTTTCGCCAAACGACTGAAAAGCTGATTCTGTAGTGGGCTTCTTGGCTCGCAACAAATCACTCGGGTCTGCAGTCTTATGGTATTCCTGCAGCTCCACCACTGCCATCTGAGCATCAGCGATCTTTGAACCTTTCTGAAAACACTCTTCTGCTTTCTTCCGATTGCCCGTAACAGTGATCACACCTTTGGGACCAGGCATCTTCAATTTGAGATACACATAACATGGTCGAGCCATGAAGCGTGCATAAGCCGGCCTGCCCAAAATAGCATGATAAGCACTCTGGAAATCCACAACCTCGAACGTCAACTTTTCTTTGCGGTAATTCTTGGAATCACCGAAAACCACATCAAGAGCAATTTGGCCGAGCGACTCAGCCTTCTTCCCAAGAATGACTCCATGGAAACTCATGTTGCTGGTACTGAGTCTAGACATAGGAATGCCCATCCCTTTCAGTGTCTCAGCATATAGTATGTTCAAACCACTGCCACCGTCCATCAAGACTTTGGTCAGTCGAGTGCCTTCAACAACTGGGTCGACCACCAAAGCTTGCCTCCTAGGGGTGGCAATGTGTGTTGGGTGATCGGACTGGTGAATGTGATGGCAGTCTGAGACCACTTTAGATAACTGGGTGTCGCCGGAGCAACCATATTCACCTCACGGTTGATAACTTTCAGTCGACTTTTGCTTTCAACATCAGCAAAAATCATCAAGGTGGAATTGACCTGGGGGTATCCATCATCACTGTCTTCCTTGTACTCAACTTTGTCCGACTCCTCTTCCTTATCTTTGGGCTGTTTGCCCTAGAACTGCTGGATCAAGAGCCGACACCGTCAAGTGGTATGTTTCGGGTAAATGAACTTACCCTCTTCATCTTTCTTGGTGTGGATGTGACATGGCAAATCCAACACATCATTTCCGTCTTGGTCTTTAACTTTCTTGGGATTCCAAGGCCCTTTGGGTTTCCCCTTAAACTTTCCTTGAGTCACAGCCAAGGCCTCCCCAAGAGCAGCTGGCTCGGCTTTCCGCTTCTGTTTCCGATTGGAATTTCCTCCTCCGGTTTCTTGAGCGACTGACTTGTGTTTGCCACTCCGGAGTCGATCCTCATCTTCACCATTAGCGTACTTGGTGGCAATCTCCATCATCCGATTCAGAGACATGTCTCTGGTTCGACCGAATTTCAGATTCAGTTCTCTATACTTGACGCCTTCTTTGAAGGCACAGACCGCTTGGTGATCAGGTACATTCTCTATCGTGTGATGTAACCTGATCCATCTCTGGATGTGATCCCTCAAAGTTTCATTCGGCTTCTGCACGCAAGACCGCAGTTCCGTCAGCCCTGCCGGTCGCTTGCATGTTCCTTCAAACATGGTGACAAACACTCGGGCAAGATCTTCCCAAGTGTAAATGCTGCTGGGTGCTAATTGATTCAGCCACGCTCTGGCCGAACCCTCCAACATGAGAGGCAGGTGCTTCATGGCCACTTCATCATTGCCACCGCCAATCTGGACAGCCACTCGGTAGTCTTCAAGCCAAGTATCGGGCTTGGACTCACCAGTGAACTTACTGACTCCAGTCGCCAACCTGAAGTTGGGAGGAATCACAGCGGCCCTGATGGCTCTACTAAAGCACTCTGGCCCCGAAACATGTACTCTGCTGCTGGTAGGTGCATCCCTGTCATGACCTTCTCGGTAAGCTCTGTTCCTGTCGACCAAACCTTGAACGAGAATGGATCTCGCGTCAAAGCCTGGTTCCCTGGGGTCGACTGGAAACCTTCGCCCAACACTATGAGGGCGCCTGTCATCCTGCTGTCGAGGCACATACGATCCACTCCTCGGGGGAGGGGTGGGCACTCGACATTAATCGTCGTGATCAAATCGGTGATCATATTGCTCACGGTTCCCGTACTAATCACGCCGGTCCCCACGTCCCTCACGCCTCGGGGGCGATCTTGGGCTATGAGCCGACTGGACTGTGTCTGCAGCAATGGATCTGCTATGAATCCTGTTCCGCGACTGAGAAACAGCAGAATTCTGGTCTCCTGCTGCCCGGAGTAATGCTCTGATCTGCATCAAGCCTCTGCCAGCCTCTGACTGGGAAGGCTGAATCGACTCTGCTATACGGGCTACAGCTGCTAAATTCTGAATCGGAGTTCGATATACCTGCGGGGGCGGAAAGAGCTGACGTTGACTGGATTCTGGAACCCGTTGTCGCGCACGCTCGTCGAGTGCTCGCTGGAGGTTCTCCAGTCGAGTGCGCTCGGCCAAGTTTGCCAGGCACGCGTCCTCCAAGGCACGAGCCTCGGGGGTTTCTCCAACGATAGGAGTGTGTAGTGCATCCATGTTCCGGCGACGAAGCTCTTCTCTCTGCAGTGACGTGAGAGGCTCGGGGAGATATTCCTCATGGGGACGCGATGGGTCGCCTCCACCTGCGCCTCCATTGGTGCGGGGAAAACCGGGAGGACTGGGCGGTCCATCGACCATCAGAACCTCCGCCGCCGGATCACTGTTGTCGCACTCGGATGCGGTCTCTGCGGAGCCAGTCGAACAGGCCATAGAGGGATTCGTCGGGCTCGATCGCCGCGACTTGAGGGGTGGCCGACTGGCGTGCCACCGCGTGTCTCACCCACCGCTGAAGTCTCAACCAACCGGAGCGCTTGTGCCGGCGGGAAACAGGGAGGGAGGACAACACAGGAGCCGACCGATAATGGGTCGACGGTTGCCGCAAGAGGACGCACGCGCGAAAGTGCGTTGCCCCGCGGACAGGGAGTGCGTCCACGTCGAGCGGAGCCTCCTGAAGCCAAGCGGAGTCGTCGGCGATGAACGTGAGCGCGCCGAGACGGATCTCGCGGCCCTCCACCAAAACTCCGCCAGGAACCATGATGATTTGGATCGGAAAAGATCGCAACTCCTCCAACAAATCGCTAAAACACCTGCCCCACGGTGGGCGCCAACTGTCGTGGTTCTAAGTCTGACAGTAATGTAGGGGGTAGGCATGGAGAGGCAAGATCTTAGCTATGGAGTAGTTGTAAGCACACGAGGTTTACGAGTTCAGGCCCTTCTCGGAGGAAGTAATAGCCCTATGTCTCGGAGCCCGGAGGCGGTCGACTGGATTATGCGTGTATGAATTACAAGGGTGCGAACCCTTTACACTGAGGAAGGGGGTGGCTTATATAGAGTTCGCCGGACCCCTCCGGCCCTCAGTTATGCAGGGTTTTAAATACATTAAGGTCGGGCGTTACTGGTAACGCCCCTAATAAAGTGCTATGATGACCATAAAAGCTACTTAACGACCGACTGTTAGCGTGCGGAGTGACTTTAGGTCTCTTGGCCGTCGAGTGGTTGGATCTTGGTCAAGTGATTGCTTCTTCGTTGAGTGTCTTCGAGTCTGTCGAGTGGAACGCCTCCAAGTCGATTGAAAGGTGATTTCTTCTAGAGATGTCCTTGGGTAGGGCAGTTGGGACAGGTCCATGACCCTACCCTAGGTACATAGCTTCATCAGGCACCTCTACAAATCCCTGCTTCCCTCTGCGAAGGGCCTATCCATTTACTTTTATGTTGAGGCATCACCCTCTTATTAAAAAGAACTAGCTGGAGAGCACAGCTGTCATTTGCATTCATCACTATTAATCTATGTTGGGTGTGACTATGATTGGATCTCTTTTACCATGAATTACAATGTCTAGTCGGTCCTTGATCTTTAAAGGTGCTCTGCATTTATGTTTTACGGTCTCGGAAAGGGCTAGCGAGATACCATCTTGTTATATCATATTATGATTGTTTTGAGAAAGTGTTGTCGTCCGAGATTTATTATTATGGCTTGCTAGTTGATTATGCTATTGATATGAGTAATTATGAGACCTGAGAATTATTCCAAATGTGGTTAGTTATGATCTATGCTGAAAACTTGAATGTTGGCTTGACATAGTTACAACAACAAGAGCAAACAGAGTTTGTAAAAGTTTTTTCTTTCTTTCTTTTAGTTTGTCAACTGAATTTCTTGAGGACAAGCAAGGGTTTATGCTTGGGGGAGTTGATACGTATCCGTCGTATCTACTTTTTCAAACACTTTTGCCCTTGTTTTGGACTCTAACTTTTATGACTTGAATGGAACTAACCCGGACTGACGCTGTTTTCAGCAGAATTGCCATGATGTTGTTTTATGTGCAGAAAACAAATATTCTCAGAATGACCTGAAACTCCACGGAACATCTTAGAAAAAATAATAAAAAATCCTCGCCAAAGATGAAGACCAGGGGCCCACACCTTGTCCACGAGGGTGGGGGCGCCCCCCCTAGGGCGCGCCCCCCTACCTCGTGGGCCCCCTGGATGCCCTCCGACACCAACTCCAACTCTATATATTTGCTTTCGGAGAGAGAAAAATCAGAGAGAAGAAATCATCGTGTTTTACGATACGGAGCCGCCGCCAAGCCCTAAAACCTCTCGGGAGGGCTGATCTGGAGTCCGTTCGGGGCTCCGGAGAGGGGGATTCGTCGCCGTCGTCATCATCAACCATCTTCCATCACCAATTTCATGATGCTCACCTCTGTGCGTGAGTAATTCCATTGTAGGCTTGCTGGACGGTGATGGGTTGGATGAGATTTATCATGTAATCGAGTTAGTTTTGTTAGGGTTTGATCCCTAGTACCCACTATGTTCTGAGATTGATGTTGCTATGACTTTGCTATGCTTAATGCTTGTCAGTAGGGCCCGAGTGCCATGATTTCAGATCTGAACCTATTATGTTTTCATGAATATATGTGAGTTCTTGATCCTATCTTGCAAGTCTATAGTCACCTACTATGTGTTATGATTCGGCAACCCCGAAGTGACAATAATCGGGACCACTCCCGGTGATGACCATAGTTTGAGGAGTTCATGTATTCACTATGTGCTAATGCTTTGTTCCGGTTCTCTATTAAAAGGAGGCCTTAATATCCCTTAGTTTCCAATAGGACCTCGCTGCCACGGGAGGGTAGGACAAAAGATGTCATGCAAGTTCTTTTCCATAAGCACGTATGACTATATACGGAATACATGCCTACATTACATTGATGAATTGGAGCTAGTTCTGTGTCACCCTATGTTATGATTGTTACATGATGAACCGCATCCGGTATAATTATCCATCACTGATCTGGTGCCTACGAGTTTTCCATATACTGGTTTATGCTTATTTACTTTCCGTTGCTACTGTTACAATCACTACAAAATACCAAAAACATTACTTTTGCTGTCTTTACTTTTGTTTCCGCTACCACCACTATCATATTACTTTGCTACTAAACACTTTGCTGCAGATACTAAGTTTCCAGGTGTGGTTGAATTGACAACTCAGCTGCTAATACTTGAGAATATTCTTTGGATCCCCTTGTGTCGAATCAATAAATTTGGGTTGAATACTCTACCCTCGAAAGCTGTTGCGATCCCCTATACTTGTGGGTTATCAGCGTCCACCTCTGTGGCCATCAGTGTTGCCAAAGCGTCGAACAAATCAGATAGAACTTGAGCCGAAGGCGGCGTAGAGCCCCATGCTCCCGCTGGCGTTGCTGTCGCTGAACCGGAGAGCATTGCCGCGGCGGTTGATGAGTGGTGTGCTGATTGTGTACCGGCCATGAAGATAGCGACCCGGTTTGGCAGATCGAGGGGGTCCGGAATACTGTTGCCATCGGAACCTCCGCTAATCTGGCAGTCCTGCAACTGATACAGCGATTCGGTCTCTCCAGTTGAAGACTCGTCGTCAGAACAGACAACAGTTTCTCCATCAGATGCCGGTCCATCCTCATATTCTGCTCCATGGATGACACCTACAAAAACATGCCTTGCTGCGGGCTAAACCGGGGAAGGGCTTGCACGCTGAGCCATCTCGATGATGTCGGTGCAGGTGTCCGGCTCAGGGCCTGGTTCACCGATCTTGATGATGAAGACGTGAATCCCACCAAAGGGGACCCGGCACCCATATTCGATTGAACCGGCCTCGGGACCCCATCCCGCGTCGTCGATGTAGAGCTTGCCGCGATGACTCTTCGTCATTCGGCCCACAGCGTATCCCTTGAGTCCATCAAAGCTGCCCTTCAAGAACTCGAAATCATCATGCGATAGCCCCATGATGGGCGCCAACTGTCGTGGGTTTGTCACGGCAGATGTCCTCGTGAAAGGACTTAAGTCGTGGAGCCATCGCTACGGGTTAGGTTAAAGGGGTTAAACCGGACAAGGGACGCGGGGGATTTTATACTAGTTCGGCCCCTTCGATGAAGGTAAAGCCTACGTCTAGTTGTGATTGGTATTGCTAGGGTTTCGATGACCAGGGTGCAAATCCGCTTTGCCTGGCTCTCGAGTTATTGTCTGTCGTCCCTAAACCGCTGTCGGGTCATCCCTTTATATACATAGGTTGACGCCCGCCGGTCTACAGAGTCCCGAGGCCGGATCATAAACGTGTCCGGCTCGGTCTCTATTCCTCTAACTTACAATACAAGTTACATGAAAGAGTCGGTTTACATCTACAGGCCTTTAACCCGCCTTTGGGCCTTGGGCCTTCGTAAAGCGCCTCCATCCTCACGTCTTCATGGGCTTCTATCTTCATGGAGCTAACCCGGCCACTCCTAGCCGGTTTACTCCCCGGCCCCCTCGGCCCCCTCAGTGCCCCCGGCCTCCTCGGCGCCCCCACGCCTCCGGCACTTGTGACCGGTCCGGTCACCCGCGCCCGTACGGGCGTTTTTCGCCCGAGCTCGCGCTACGCCGCGGACGACTACGTCCATGCGGCGTCCACCTCTGAGCCGTCGCCATTGCCATCCTTCGTCCGAGTAGCTCTTTGTGACCCGCTCTGGATGGCTGCGATGCATGAGGAGTTTGACGCCCTGTTGCGCAACCGGACGTGGCAGTTTGTTCCCCGTCCCCAGCACGCCAACATGATTACCGGGAAGTGGGTCTTCAAACACAAGCTCCGTCCCGATGGTACCCTTGATCGCTATAAAGCGCGTTGGGTCGTCCGTGGATTCCGACAGCGTGCTGGCATCGACTTCACCGACACCTTCGCTCCGGTCGTCAAGCCCGGCATGATACGCACGGTTCTCCACCTTGCGGTCTCCCGTGCTTGGCCGGTGCATCAGATGGACGTCTCCAACGCCTTCCTTCATGGTCACCTCGAGGAGCAGGTCTTATGCCAGCATCCCACCGGGTTCGTTGATCCGGCACTTCCCGACCTCATGTGCCTGCTTTAGCGGTCCTTGTACGGACTCAAGCAGGCTCTGCACGCTTGGTACAGCGCATCGCGGCGTTTCTTCATCAGCTTGGGTTCCGCTCCACTCGCTCGGACGCATCGCTCTTTGTTTATCATCAGGGCTCCGACACGGCCTACTTGCTGCTATATGACGATGACATCATCCTGACGGCATGTACGGCTGGCCTTCTCAGTCAGTTCAGGCTCGTCTTTGCGCTGAGTTCGCCATCAAGGACTTGGGTCCTCTGCACTACTTCCTTGGTCTTGAGGTGGTGCGTCGTCCGGATGGCTTCTTTCTTCATCATAGGAAGTACGCTCATGAGCTCCTGGAGCGTGCTGGCATGCTTAACTGCAATCCCGCTGCCACGCCTGTTGATACGAAGGCCAAGCTCTCTGCCACGGATGGTTCCCCTGCTTCGGATGCTGTGTTCTATCGGTCTATTGTTGGTGCTCTCCAGTACCTCACTTTGACTCGACCAGAGATCCAGTATGCAGTGCAGCAGGTGTGTCTTCATATGCATGCTCCTCGGGATGTTCACTAGGCCGCTGTCAAGCGGATTCTCCGCTATGTTTGTGACACTATGGATCTTGGAGTCACGCTTCACGCCTCCGCCGACACCGCCCTCACAGCCTACTCCGATGCAGACTGGGCGGGCTACCCTGACACACGTCGCTCCACCTCGGGCTATTGTGTCTACCTTGGACCCTCCCTTATCTTGTGGTCGTCCAAGCGGCAGCCTACGGTCTCTCGCTCCAGTGCTGAGGCTGAGTATCGTGCGGTGGCCAACGCCGTCGCTGAGTGTTCCTGGCTTCGTCAGCTGCTTCAGGAGCTGTCTTTCCCTGTTGACCGTGCCACGGTGGTCTACTACGATAACGTCTCAGCAGTCTACCTCTCTGCTAACCCGGTGCATCAACGACGGACCAAGCATATTGAGTTGGATATTCATTTTGCTCGGGAACATGTGGATCTTGGTCATATTCGTGTTTTGCACGTCCCTACTTCCCAACAATTTGCAGATATCATGACCAAGGGCTTGCCTACGGCGTCATTTGAGGAGTTCTGGTCCAGTCTTTGCGTCAGCCGCGGTGCCGCTTCAACTGCGGGGGGGGGGGGGGGGGGGGTGTTGAGGATATCATTTGTGCACCACATTGTACTTATATATACCGTGCACATTGCACCGAATCAATACATCGTGCAATTCATACATCTTCGCTCTTGACCTGGTGGCTACGATGATAGCGTCCAAAGGCAAAGTTTGGCAACATGCCGGCTTGTTAATAGGAGAACTTGAGAGCCTCTTCGTGGAGGAGAGCAATGATTTGGTACCCGGACTTATCTGCACTCGAACTGAAGAAAAATAAAGCAAAATAAATACTATTTTTTCAAAAAAAAATTCTTTTTTGCATGGTAGATAATTTGATGCGCGAGATCCACTCCAAATTTCAGAATATTCGGACATCTGAATAGCTCTCGGTAAAAAAAGAAAAATTTAGAGTCTGTAAAAAAGTTTATTGTTTATGTACAGTCTGACCCAATTTATCTTTTTTGCTGAGAGCTACTCATATGTTCAAACGATCTGAATTTTGCAGCGCAGCTCACACACCGAATTATATAACATACAAAACAAAGTTGAATTTTTTGTGAATTTTTTATTGACCGGGTGCAGATGACTCTGGGCTCAGAAATGGATATTCGTTCGCGGAGTTGTTATGGTGGGCAAGACGAGAGTAGTTCTCTTGGTATCTCCTCGGCAGATAGGCTGGTGTATGCGTGATGTGGGTTAGTGGATTGTTGTTGGTGCTGTAGTTAAAATTGTAACAACGGTGGTTTAGGTTCTTTACCATCCCTCCTCATAAAGAATGGTACGCATGTTTGTATGTATTCAAGAAAAAAGAAAGTCCAATAGCTGCTTACTATGGAAACGAACAAAGATGAGCATGACCTCATGGCCTCTGTTCTGGTTCAACGGCCGTTGTGAGTACGTGTGGACGTGGAGGCTGCGACGGTTTTTGGAATTAAAAGAGAGGACAGCGAGACACCAGGCATCCACGTCGGTCTCAGGCTAATCTTGTTTAGGGGAGAGGCTTTGCTATGCTTTGCTGTGTTTTGTCATTTCGAAGCAATTTTAGTTCGTGGGCAATGATCGCCGGGCCCGCCTTGTGTCACATACAGAAGGTGCTCGGTCTTGTACTCTTTTTGCACGGCTCCAGTAGCTTTCGTCCGGTCTTCCAAAGATATCATTGATTATTTGTTATAGATTTTGGCGATACAAACATAAAATAGTACTACTCCACCGCAAAAAAATAAAAGTACTACTGTAGTTTGGTTGTCCTTCTGAGACGCATACAGCCATCATAAACATGTGCTCAAACGGGAATAAACCCAATATAAGTTTTAAAATTGGCTTTGATGGTGGTGCTGTGAGCATCTGGTCTTGAGCTCCGGAGCGAAAGCCTAGGTCAGACCCGAGTAGTCATACCTGGCAATGGCGATGTTTTCTATGTCGTTACTTTATTGGTGGCATTGCTCGGATATGTTCAGACTATTATTCAGGGTGAAAACTTTGATTCTGGCCTTTGTGGTTGGATCCGGTGACGGTGGCGCTTGAGCGTCGCTTCCTTCCTGAAGGTGTTGTTGTTGAAGATCATCGGCCTCCATGTAATGTCAATGGTTGGTGTGGACATGGTCTCAGTTCTAGTTTGTCGATTGTTGATCTGATCTCTTTGGAGCTTTTTACTTTTTCATTTTCTTTTTTCCATGCTTATGCATAGCTTTTGGTCTTGTGACCTTACTAGTTGTTGGCGTGTTTATGCGTATGTGTGTGTATGTGTTGGGTTGGCTGTGTGTATCCTAGTTATGCAGAGGCCGGGTGTGTGCTCATATTGTATCTTCTCGATGCTTCATTTGAGCCAATAAAATTCACCCTTTATCGAAAAATAAGTTTTAAAATAAGTTTTTCTAAGATTAATTTTTTAAAGCAAGTTTTAGCACACTAGGGGCTTAGGGCATCTCAAACGCTATCCCCTAGAACGAGCAGTGATACGGTAGCCAGTCATCCAATGCTAGCCGTAAATGTCTGACCATAATACAAACACGTTCAGACAAAATTGATCCAAACACGACGGAATTCATTTAAGTTCTGATATAATTTATATAAAATGGACGATATTTCAACCGTTCAAGTAAAACCTTAAAAAAAACTTAAACTAGATTGTAGTGGACGGTTACTTCGTACATGTGGCCGCAGTGGCGGAGCCAGAAACTAAATATATAGAGGGCCAAAACATGTCATATAATGTTAGAGGGGGCCAAATCACCTAAATGTAGCTAAATTTGTCTGACAAATGAAAAATTAGGAGTACATATAGATGTATTTGTAAGAGCATAGGGGGCCTTGCCCCTGCCAGTACCCCCTGCCTCCGCCACTGTGTGGCCGGTCTGGCTGATGACACCTCCATTGTTGCATGTATCATCAGTTCATCATTGTCGGAGTGGCCCCTCCAGTGGAAAGATCTTGACACAGAAATGCTACAGTGAAACTATTCATGATTTGAACGCACGGTTCAAGTAATAAAATGTTTTGACAAAAAATGAATTTACGAAAATAGCACAAACAAAACCACCCATGCCTCCTGTTGAACGCTCATTGTGTCAATATCAGGGCAACGCACAGGGCGCATCCAGGCTGGAGTAGCCCATTGGCACACAAAGCACATGATTACTGTAGCAGCACAAACCAAACAATATATGAAAAAATCAAGAAATTTTTTTGGAACATGCTTTTTTTAACTATGAAGAAAATAAATCTTCAGAACATTTTTTAAAACATGAGAAAATATCAAAAAAATTGAACACCTTATCAAAATTATTAATATTTTTAGAATCTTCAGAATACTTTTGACAACCTAACAAAATTTGAAAACCATGAACATTTTTGAATTTCCCTTTTTTAAATGGAAATATTTTTAGAATATGTGATTTTTTATTGAAAATGCATACATTTTTTAAAATATAAATTAAAATGAAAAAAAATAGAACCATTGAAGAAACCGACAAAAAAAACCCGGTTCCAAAACCTTCTTGAAGGTTCCCAAAACCGGAACAAGAAACCCTCTCGCTGAATCTTGATGGGTCGGCGCGTCACATATGGCACATGAGCCTCTTCTACGTGAAAGGTTGGCATTTTGACACAACGAGCGTCAATTAGAAAATTCTATAACATTAGTGAGCAACTAATTAAGGGGTATCCCTTCGGGGAAGAACCCAGTGGACACTTTGGGTTGGCTATGAGGGCACCACTTGGTGCACCCCAGCCGCCATCACGTGTCATGTGTTGGTGCACATCATGGGAGCATGTTTTTTCTCTCTTCAGCATGCATGATTATTTTTGTATTTGTTCATGTTTTTTGGTTCATGCTTGGCTTTTCCTACATTTTTCTCTGGAAAAATTATTTATTATAATTACTTTTCTCGTGCGAAGCATAATTTGTGCTTTCAAAAAGGGAAAAGGCACATATGTGCGAAAAGCACATATGTGCTTACCCAAGAAGTATAATTATGGTTATTGAAAAGGTAGAAGCACAATTTTGCTTCCGTGAGAAACATAATTGTGCTTTTTGAAAAGGCAAATCACAATTGTGCTTGCCAAAAAAAAGGAAAAACATAGCTTGTGCTTCACGAAAACGGAAAAGCACAACCCGTGTTTCTGCAAAAAGCATAGTTGTGCTTCCCAAAAGTTTTGGTGATTAAAGCACAACTATGCTTCCAGGTTTCGGCCTTTTTTCCGGTTTCAATTTTTAATTTATCTTTTTATTCCCAGTTTTTCGACAAAAAAAAGTTCATCAAAACTCATTAATATGAGATCTAGTTTCAAAGATCTCGATGCGATAAATCTATATGGACCATACTATTATCTTCCTTTTTATTTTAAAGGGTGATGCACATACAACGGCCAATCGAGCCAACCAATTTGAGGTAATTTTTCCTTCCAAAAAAACAGTGATTTTGGCAATGAATAGAATAGGTGACTTCCAACTTCTGAACGTATATTGTTATCACTGGAGCCGACGAGCGTTAGTAACTGATTGCAAGCCTGGTTCTTTAAGAAATAACTAGAGCGACAGATTTTTTTTTCTTTTCAAAATTGTATATAATTCTCAAAACACGAAAATAAAATAAAATACATGAACAACTTTTGAAATTCCAAACTTAAAAGAAACACAAACAATATTTTGACACTGTGAACAGAATTTTCAAATGTTTTTTTAAAACTGTATTTTTTTTAAAATGCAATCTTATTTGAAATTCCTCAACAATTTTGAATTTGTGAAAAAAATTGAAAAAAAGGAACGACCTTTTGAATTATGAACATTTTTCGAAATTTCCAAATATTTTGTGAAAAGTAAGTATAACTTGAAAAAGAAAAACGAAAAACAGAAAGAAAAAAAAAGAAAACCAAAAACCCAGGGGGAAAACCCGGCTCACGAATCTTCCAAACCAGAACCAACATAAAACATTGAATGGGCTGGCCCAACCGATCTCTAGCAGCCTCCGCCCGTGCGTTTCAGCGACACTCTGTGGCGTTAAGCGTCATATAGGGAATTTGCCATTTATCTACCCCCTAGAAAAAGTCCCATTTATCTCTTTTTTTTAATTGAAAAGGGTCCCCATACTACTATCTCGTGCATTTCTCCCTCTCCCTCTGAAAATTCACATAGTAACAGAAAATATCTCTAGGCCTTGACGCCGTATCTTGCACGCGAGACAGGCAGCACCAGTATCTGAACTGCAGGTGAATTATTCAGGCATGTTACTCCGTGCATTCCTGATCGCTGATATCTGCGTGGGTCAAAGTAAAATCTCCATCCATGTCTGTGTGTTCGAGCGCGCACGATGTTACGTGCAAAAAGGCTATGAATGGCCCACGAATGGGACGGCGGAATTGCTCGGCTCCATGGAAACCTCGCATTCCTTGATTTCCTGCAAATGGCTCAGGGTGAGTGGATGGACGCGCGTGCACGGGTTGGTTCCAAGGAAAGGCTTTTTGCGTTGCGCCTCAGATCACAACCTCCCTCCTACGGCGCACTCCCCTCACCACGCAACTTGTGGTCTGCTGTTAACCGATACTGAACTTCTCGTCGGTCAAATTCAATCGAAGAAATTCTTTACTTGGCCGATGGTAAGCAGCCGCTCCGTTCCTTGGCGCCACAAATAACCGCTGCTTTCCTGCAGTCCGCGCGTTTTACCCTGCGACTGCGAGAGCCAGGTTTTTTTTTTATATTTTTGTTGAGGGATGCGAGGGCCAAGTTGGACGCCCCACTGTGACAGCTGCGCACACACAAATCAGAGGACGCCGGCCGGGCCCAGCACGCCCCCTGCAGTGACTCCACAGCAACGGCTACCCCATCCTTTGAATTTTCGTCCTCGATCTCAATCTCCCGCAACCGTCCGAATAACGCGTGTGTCCGGTCACGTCTTTCGCCTGCAAATCGAGGAGGTTTTGCGGATGTCCGAACCATTACCATGCCTACTTCCAATAAACCTGGCCCACCAAAAACCATTTTCCTCGTCTATGCGCTTTTTTCGTTTTAAGTCAGCTGCGCGCATTCATGCCGCTCTAGAGTGACCACTTGGTATTGACACCGGTCCAGAGCAAACATGATCTCTCACTGTCATCTGCATTGAAGCGGCTCGCCGATTGATGACGCCGTCCATGTTGTGTCCCCGGTATTCGTGCATGTTTACTGACTGAAAGACGTTTATTGGATGGAACGGAACATATATCTACCACATCCGTTCAATATTCATTTGTTCATCCGCCGCCATTAAATAGGCTTGTCGGTCAGGAAACCAACTATGTGCCCACGCATTGACGCACTCAGACGCTTGACCTCATGGGCATCCGCTATTTAAAGGCGGCCCACCCGGCTCACACCGCAACCAATTCGCTCCACATCATACTCCCGTGTACCACATCCATCATGACCGCGAGCGAGAACGCGTTGTGGGAGAGCCTCTCGACAAAGCAAAAGCGTGAGGTGGCCGTCCTTGCGGCCGGCTGGCAGAGCCGCCATGCGACGCGGATAGAGGCCGGTACGCCGGCCAGCTCTTCGGATAGAGGCCGATGACAACTCCACAATGGAGACAGGCTCCGACGACGACTCTGAGCTGCAGCTTGCGCCTGTGCATGGTGGCTTCACGAAGGAGCTAGCACAAACGCACTTCAACACCGCCATGGCGGAGGAGTAGCCGGTGACGGCGCCTATGTCGACATTCTGGCGGGCGCGGGAGGAGCAACGGTTTTTAAGTTGTTCCTACTCGAGCAGCACCGGTCGGCGGAGGGCCAAATCTATGTCGAGCGCGCAAGCGAGGAAACCTTGTCGGCCATGGCCACTACGAACCCACTCTACGAGGCCGCCCACGCTCACACCGCCGAACGTGGAGACGGAGCTGGCAACCGTGGGAGAACGCCGTCAGCTGCACATTCTACGTGCCGCCAAACAACGCTTGGCCACGCCGGTGGCACAAGGAGAGTGTGCCGCCAAACAACGTTTGGCCACGCCGGTGGCACAAGGAGAGTGTCTGCATGTACACGTATACGATGAGGATGAGTAGAGCATGGGAGGCGGCGAGGCCTCGAGTCCCAAATGGGTCAGTCTGTCTCCCATATTCTACTCTTCCTCCCGCCGGCGACCCGCACCTTCACTTCACGGATCTTATCAACGCCACTCATGAAGACAGCAAGATGGACCCGGTGATCGCCGAAAGGGAACAACAAGGACGTGAGGGATGGGCGCCGCCACAGGCTAGGTTTAGGTCTGATCGCTTTTTCTAATTGAAAAATGTCAAAAATAATAATAAATGTGCTCCAGTTTAGATAAAAATTGCTTGGTTTGTATGTTATTTGTTCGATTTGTTGAAATCTGGTTGAAAATGTATATGGCTATAGTTGGATGGCCGCTCTCCATCAATATCCACAGGCTGGTCTCCCCAGTCCACGGATAGGTATGGTGTACGGTTTGGACGTCGGTATTGAAGATGCCCTTATGACCAGCTGCGAAAATAAGATGGACTATACCTAGTTTATTCTAGAAGTCCAATCTATTTTTTAGAAGCTTAGTAATAATTAGTAGGCTTCTAAAATAGAAGCTTCATTACTAAATTTAAGATGTTTTTCAGTTAAGAAACGCCTTGTGTTTATATACGGAGTTAGTAAAATTTTAGATTGGTTTTTTTAAAATAAGCTAGAGATCAGGGAGGGGACAACTTATTTCTACAGCCAGCCATAAGCAAAAAAGAAAAACTGGCACGTAGACTTGTGTGTCCCATGTCACCCCTCCCTACCCACACTCCTTCAGTTGCCTCGGAGATATCAGGTGCTCCCAAGCTTGGGGTACTCCCAGTGCTTCAAATTCAAAAAAACATTCTTAAATGTTTCAAAAAATCTAACAAAAATTCTGAATGTTCATAAAGTATGTGACTACAACCCTTAAAAAATTTTGGTCCAAACTCGAAAAGCACATTGACAAATAAAAATGTGAAATCTAGCAAAAAAAAGACAAAAGCAACATTGACACTATTCATATCCGGATTTCACTTTTTTGTTTCTCAATATGCATTTTGAGTTTGGATATGAAATTTTGAGGGGTTGTAGTCACATTCCTTATGGACATTCACATTTTTTGGGGGGAATTTTTTGAAACATTTAAAAATTATTTTTCTGAATTTGGAGCACCGGGAGTACACCAAGCTTGGGAGCACATGATACTTTCCCTCAGTTGCCTTGCCTACCAACTTGTGTTTACTGTTAACCGCTACCAACCAACCGACGCGCACCGCCGTATGATTATGCTAATTGTCGAGTATCATGTGTACAGAAACGAGCCTCCTAGGTTTATTTAGGAAAGCCTTCATAGCACACTTCACAGATAATCAAAGAAAGATACATCATTTATGAGAGCGTTAAAACCAGTCTCCTAGGTAGTTAGCCTTCTCTAAGAGCAACTATAGCAGATCCCTTAAAAGCTATCCCCTCCCTCCCATAATGTAAGACTTTTTTAACACAACACTAGTGTCAAAAAGCGTCTTACATTATGGGATACAGGGAGTATTATATTTTAGAGGAATTGTTTTTAGCGATTAAGTATCATCTAGCAGATATAGTCCTCCCTCCTCCCCCTCTTAAGACTCACCCCACTAGCTCAAATATAGTCTAGAATGGGCACTTCTCAGAAAAAGAAAAAGGGAACACGCTGTGTTGCTCCCCACTCATCCGCTGCTTTGCCGCTCGATCCGGCCACCGTCACTTGCCCTCCATCGGTTGCCCCTAGCCCCAATGACCGCTGGAATGGACAACTCCACCATCGTTGCACCCTTCGCCACCCTCGTCAACGTTGAAGACCCATCGCCAATCGCAAGTTTGGCACCACAAGGACCAAATCGACAAACGCCAAGTGAAGAGATTGAGAGCTATCGGTCGCCAGAGGTGGTCGTCGGTAGCTCCACCACCACCATCCTACATCCCTTGTCGCGCAATGACCCTTCCACCTCTAGTGGCCGAAGATGAGACCGGTTCAGACGAGACAAAGAGTGAAGCCGATGTTCCCAAGGATATCCCTGCAAGGAACAAACATACTTCTTATTTTGCAATTGCTCAATTGAATGATGCATGATTTGATATTGATTGCTAGGTTCTTTATTTGCTATTGTAGTGAGCAATTGAATGATGATGTAGATGATTTCATTGCTATAGGGTGCTAGTTGGAAATGAGATGTGGGCAAGAAGGAACTTTCAAACACATCGAAGAGGCAAAGGCCCAACACACAAGTTGACGATGACTTGGTAGAGAACCCATCCACTCCTCAACTTCGGACAGATGGAAATAAAAACTCAAAGCTAGCCAAGAAGCATGTTGTTCGAGCATACAATGAGGAGTTAATTGCGATGTTGGAGGTAAATAGGTCATTGGCGGCCAACCGGAAAGAGGAGAAGATGGTTTGTTTCTATGAGATGAAGATGATGGAGGGGGAGAAGATGGACGTGGAACAATTATCATGTGGCATGGAAATGTCAATACAAACAACATTGACATGATCCCAACCATCAATATTGAGGCAGTTAGATCACATGATCTATGGATCTAACATGCATACTTTGGAATGCTTGGCTCCAAAACATGACCTCAATGTCATGCAATGATCCCATCCTTTTGCAAGGCTATTTGCGGGTGATGCTCGAACTTGTAACTATGTTGTCAATGGCCAACAGTATAACCTGAGGCACTACCTTGTTGATGGTATCTACCCTCCTTGAGCCACATTTGTGAAGACCCAACATCCTCAAGGTAACAAGAAATCTCACTTAGTGTGCCAAGAATCTACTAGGAAGGATGTTGAGCGAGCTTTTGATGTGCTTAAAAAACGCTTTGCATTTATCCGTGGCCATGTTGAGTTTGAAGCCTAAAAGCCTTTAACAGGTCGTGACAACATATGTGATCTTGCACAACATGATCATAGAGGTCGAGAGAGATGACACGGAGAACTTGCGGCGTCTACAATGATGTCATGGCGGAGCCTGAACGTCATGCAAACATGATCCAAGCATTTCTCCAAGCACATTGAAGGATCAAGAACCTAGAAGCATACAACCAGCTCCATGAAAATCTTATTGAGCACCGTTGGCCACTTCATAGCACTTGATTCTTACGTTTTTATCATGTTTTCTTTTGGATTGTTATTTCATTTGAACCATATGTTGTGTTCGAATTTGAACGATTAAGTCTGGAAAACATTAAATTTGATATGTAGTTCAAGTGTGTGTACTTGAATTCTTAAGTTTCGAATCAAGATGTTGTGATAATATATTTTCATTCAGGTTTGAATTGTACTCTACTTATTTTTTGAGAGCGTGAAAATGGGGCGTCATTGAGCCTAAAGCTGCAGTATTCATTAGAGGTGTGCACTTCTAATGAGATGCATTTCTAGTTTGTAGCTTATATACGAACTGATTTGGAGAACGATTATTGTTGAATGCCCGATTGCCCATCCATTCGTACGGCTTAGCATGATTTCAAGCACGGAGAGACGCAACAACGGCACGCCATCACCGTCCATCACTCACACGCAAGGGTACACAACCCATCAGGGTCCGCCCCTACACGGCTACACTCCAATGGAAGATTTTGCGCCCCAGAACCATTGGGTTGGATCTTCCCTTGCCGATGATAACCAACCGCTCCGTTCCTTCGCGCCACATATAACCGCCGCTCTCCTGCCGTCCGCATGCTGCTCGGTTTCACTTTCACCCCGCAAAGCCAAGCTGGAGAGTGCTGGACGCCCCAGGGTAATGGCTGCCCACAGACCGAGTCACCGGAAGAGCCAGCCGCGGGTTACGCCGTGGGCCGTCGCGCTCGCCCACCACCCCGCGCTGTGTCGCCTAGCCCGGAGCTCATACCGTCCGTCCGTCGCCCCCGACCCCTCTTCCTACCCGGGCCCGCCCCCGCTGCGGCCGCAACCACCACGGGCCCGCCGCGCCCAGTCGAGGCCCCACACGTCGGCGTTCATCACGTGCCTCATCGGCCCTGCTCGCCGGATATATATCTCGCGCCAGCCGTGCCCGCAGTGTCAGTCAGTGACTCAGTGAGTGACGCGACGCGCTTGCCCGTACGCTGCCAGTCCGCCTGAGATATTTCTCTCTCTCTCTCTCTCTCTCTCTGGGGTGAGGGTGAGGGACTGAGGGTAGACCGCGGGTGGCCGTGATGCTGCTGCGGAGCGCGTCCTCGCCGCTGCTCAACGCGGCGCGCGTGCCGGCGGCCGCGGCGGTGGAGCATGTACTGGGCCACGGGCACCTCGCGGTGGCGTCGCCGGCGGGGCATCACGGGCCGAGGCAGCAGGGGGCGCTGTGCCGCGCATTGTCCGAGGCCGATCTGCTGGCGCCGGTGCAGCTCCCGGCCGCCTCCGCCTTCCTCGAGGAGTTGGACGAGGAGGAGGCGCAGCAGGAGGACGAGGACGTGGTCGCGGTCGGGGTGGCGGCCGTGCCGCTGCGCCGGCTGCTGACGAGCATGGGGCTGGACGCCGCGGGGGAGGAACAGGAGGCCGGCGCCGGCGGAGCCCTGGCGCTCCTCGAGGGCGTCGGGGGAGGCGGCGGGCGCGGGAGGGTGTGCGGCGGCTGGCAGGGCGGCCGCGGAGGAGACGGGGACGGCGACGGCGACGGAGGTGACCGCGGCGCCACCGACGCGCACTACCGGCGGATGATCAGGGCCAACCCGGGCAACTCGCTGCCGCTGGGGAACTACGCCAGGTTCCTCAAGGAGGTGCAGGGGGACGCGGCGAGGGCGCAGGAGTACTGCGAGCGCGCCATCGTCGCCAACCCCGGCGACGGCGACGCCCTGGCGATGTACGCGGGCCTCGTCTGGGAGACCAGCCGCGACGCTGAGCGCGCCGACGCTTACTACAGCCGCGCCGTCCAGGCCGCGCCCGACGACTGGTCAGTCAGCCAAACAACTCAGCGCGCCACTTCGCTGCTTCCTTGCTTGGCATGCGTGACAGTTTCTCGCTGTGCTTCTCTTGCAGCTATGTCCTGGGATCCTACGCCGGGTTCCTGTGGGACGCCGAGGAGGAAGACGGTCTCAACGACGGGCAGCCTCCGGCGGGGTCGCCGCCGTTCTATGGGGCAGCGCAGCCATCCTCCATCAGAGCGGCTTCTTAGACGAAGAATCAATCTCACTACCAGTAAACAAACTACATCTGGAACTCTGCAAGGAAGAGCGACATGCCACGATCACAGCGGCCTCTGAGGGAGGCCGCCACCGCCGTCGCCGGCCGGGACGCGGCAGCTTGTAAACTGAATAAACCAAGTCCGGCTACCTGTGTGAGCAGTACGCTTCCAAGGTTGGTAGGATCTGCAGCACTGCAGGATAAATATGTAGCCTAATAAGGTTTTGCTGTGCCTGTACATGTAGAATGTTCCTGATAACATGGTGTACGTGGTGTATGTACCACTTGTGAATTACAGTAAATGCCAGAACCGATTGCCCCAGCAGTTCAGCAGAAGCAGATCCATCTTCCATGTAGGAACAGAACACAAAATTACACTGAATGCACCAAGTTCATAGCAAAATTGGCACAAATTTTGCAGTAAAAGAAGAAAAGGGAAAACTCATGCAGGAAAAAGAAGTCTCGCGGCTTGGAAATACAAGGTAGTCATATGCAAATGTTACTAACTACAAATAACACCACTCCCTTGTACTGTTTGAAAAACAACGCAAACTGAGAAGATAAACAGTACATTGGCTGCTTGCCATGCTTCAAACTCCAGGTGATCACACTAATTCAAGCACATGATACCAGCCACAAGTTTACTACCCAAATGACAAAAATGCAGACATGGGAGGCTGAGGCATGACTCTCAGCTTTCCGAAAGACTGGACTCAAGACTGTTTTCTATGCGTTGAGCACATGGTCGTCTGGAGTAACTTGAGCACGGATTGGCGTCCGGATGGGATCTGCAGTTGCAGTTGACTTGCTAATTTCTAGCTGTTCTGCAGAAGATATCGAAGTTGCAATGTCAACAGAACCTGTCTGCTCTGACGGCAATTTGGGGAGAGATTTCCGTTGGGACTTCTTCGGAGCAGGTGCTGCCTTGGGGCTGTTTTGGGAGGCCCTTTGGTCGAGGCTCAGACGAACTGGACGGCTTGAAGGATTGGTACTTACTGCTGTGCCTGCTGAAGTTGTGTTCTTTGAGCGACCAAGCTTTGGTGATCGAGGTCTGGTGGTAGGGACCTACGATGAATAGCAGTGGATAAGTAGTATTCTTCAGAAGCTAGGACACACCAATAAGCATTACATGTTGCGAGTTAAAATTGCTAGTGCAAATCATGGTAGAAACTTGAACCACCTGTCTACCAGGAAAACTAACGGTCCATTTTTTAAATACTGTTAACAGTTAACTCCATAATAATTAGGGATGGTCAACTTGCACAAACTCATCAAAGAGGTAAATCAAATAACTAACTGAGTTTCAGATTTACTCAAATATAGTGGCAAGAGACATGGACCATGTGGTGATGGAGATTTTCATTTTAGTAATCAAAGAAACTTGCATAATATCTACAAGAAATGGAATCTCCTAAACAGCTGATGAAGTAACCATCACCTACAGTACAACTGCACTAGCTACAGAAAATAATGCTTTCGGCGTGAAAAAATTGGCTGCAAATAGAACGTTCTCCAGAATTCTTGAACGAAGTAGTCATGCATAACCATGTGACAGCTGTATGTGATGTGGGTTGGTCACCCATGTGCTAGGGATAATACATTTTATCTTTTAGTTGGGAATAGTATCATTTAGAGATAAGATAACCCTTAGCTTCAGCCTTCAGCCAATTAGAGATAAGATATTTCCTTGGATATGACATTTCTTTCGATTCGGTTGTTAGGGCCAGCACCTTGGTGCATCTATTTTCATTAAGCAGGAAGTATATATCATGTCCACTTCGTCTAACCCTCTCCCTGATTAGCCATGCAACCCAGCCATGCTCCCGGCTGTCTTTTGTGGCTTTACCATCATGACATGTATACATGAAGCTACCAGCAAGGCAGCACTACTGGAATCACAATTTAGGTGTAGTAAGTGTAGTTTTAGATCTTACTAGAAGAATGCAGAAGCTGTTCTTATGTAATCCAAGTATTGATTAAAAAAAACAATTACAGTATTCTTTGGTTATATATGAAGGTATTGTAGCAAGACTTAAGTTTCCACAAGACAACAAAGAAAAGTTTGCATTCAGGAGTTCCCTGCTTTCACAGTTATACAGGTTGCAAATATATTAATAAGGTCTACAAGGCTGGTTGCGACCGATTCAGTTCTTAATTCACTTGACAGAATGGAAGGAGGAAGCTCTCCCTGAGCAGGGGTCAAGACGGTTACCTTCTTCAACTCAATCTTGGGAGCTGGTGGTTCCTTATAAAAGCTGGGCATCGGTGCTGCCTTGAAATTCAAACTTTTCCGTAGCTGCCTGAGTTCAGCTTCTTCCATTTCCTGCACGGTGATAAACAAACAAATAAAGCTAACACTATTACAATGGACCATACAAAAAATCATGGATTTATTTTGAGGAAATGACAAATAAGAATGCGGACCTTTGATTTTGCCTGCATGTTGTTTTTCTCCAATTCCTGTGCATGGATCTTCTCCTCGAGCTTCGAGTAGAACTACTTGATTGCAAAATGGGTAAGCAAAGGCATGAGATTAAAAAAAAAAGACAAGTTGTAAAAGTTATGTAAGAACAACTTACCTCCCTTCTCTTTTCAGCTCTCTCATTGCATTTGAATGCAAACCCATATGAAGGGGTGCTGCCAACCTTCTGAGGTTTTACTCTTTCACAATTAGATTCTTCATCATTTTTTACAACACGTTGGTTAGATGCTTTCTGAGTTTTCCTCTTCTCCCTGTATTTGAATGGAGAATATGACTGTAAGAAACTATTTTAATAATGTAAATGCAATAGGTAAGTAGTACAAGGGTTTACGGAAAAAAGTAAGTTTTAAAGTAAAGGAATTAGCTAGACTTGTGCACATGCTAAAGTTGACAATACAGAAAGGAGTTTAACAGTTTAAGGCTTCACAGATGGAGGATGCATTTAGAGGGTGGTTATATCCAAGTGCATTAGGAGAGTAAGTATATAGCTAGACTCATCCAAAGGCTAAAGATGACAGTATCCAATTGAGTATGCAGTGAGTGCTTCAGGTTTTATAGATGCAAAATGTATTGAGACGACACTTCTCAATATGGCAACAAGAATCACTTCTAAAAAATTTGGTAGCACGGCAGCAAACAAAAAGTAACCTAACAAATAGAAGGACACTAAGTATGAATGCAATCCTTTTCGGCTTTCGCATAGTTTTAGTATCAGACCCTTTATGGTATGCAAAAACCATTTTCCTTACTAACTCGTGCTACTACAAAAACTAGCTGTCCCAGCTGTACCATAAATAGAGACTTGTTTTCACTCATATTAATCAGTTTACAAAAAGTGCAGCCTACCATAATTGGGCACAGAGATTGCGGATGTTAAATCCATAAAACAGATACAACTAAGGAGACAATATACACACAAGAACAAACAAACAACGTACTTTGAATCCTCCAGCGACAAGCTCTCCTTAGCAACTGGTCGAGAATTGCTCTTCTCCGCCTTCTGAATCAAAACAGACCAATCAATTCTAGTAAGATCAAAATGCATTAGACATACCCTTGCATCCTCATATTGGACAACAAAGAGTTTTGCATTTCAGCACTATAAAAATGTGTGTGCAATATCCAAGAAGTGATAGGGGAATTGAACTGAAAAATGAACTTACTTTCTTAACATCAGCATCACCATTGCTTGAAGAGCTATCAACTAAATCTGGATCAGAAACTCGTGCAATAGGTGCCTTCGTGGACAGAGAACTCGGAGTGTTTTTCTTAGCTTGACTCTTATCGCCGCTCCGCGGGCTCTGGCGCTGTGATTTGGTAACCTTAGGGGAACGGCTCTGGCTTCCCTAGAACACATGAAAATGGCAGAAAGCACAAAATTATCACCAAACCATCTATGTGAGATCTCAGCAAGGACAATGTACCAACATGGCAGGCTCTCACCTTGGGAACCCTGGCCTGTATGTCCTCCGGTTGCGATTTTATGTCCTCCGATGGCGAGGTGGCTTCCCCACCCACCTCTTCAGGTGGATTGATCACCTCACTCTCGCCAGAAAGCGCCACATCGGCCAACTCTTCGCTGTCTGGACTGTCTTTGGGCAGAAATTTCTGGCTCGCCCCATTGTCAACGCCCAATGCACCCATGGCATCCGCAACCTCGGACACTGCATCCATCTCTCACTACCACCTCAAGCAAGACTCTCGCCTGCTCAGCGGTTTATCAGAAACAATAAAGGGGCGGCGGCTTGCACGAGCTATACCTTCTTAGCTCATCATCCTCAAAACTCGCCGCGGCAAGAGAACAACCCCCGAAATCTGCGGAAAGTATACTGCTATAAGTTGGGTCAATCCACGCCAAATTACTGGGAGGAAACGGGATTGGGTTCAGCCGAGATCGGCCATGGAGAACAAAGATCTGGGAGAAGACCGGAGCCAAAGGAACAGCGGTCAACGAGTACTAGGGCTTTGCTTACCAGCAAGAGGAGCCGTGTCCGGGCGGATCTTCGCTCCCCGCGAGCCCGGCGGAGGAGAGGACGGAGGGGCGATGAAGGAGAGAACCTCCTTCTCTCGGGGTGGCGGACTGGGCGGCGGGTTTCGGCAACTGCGGCGGCGGTGGCGGGGTTGGCGACGAGGGGAGACTGGGGAGGGAGGAGGGCAAGCCGGCTGAAAGCAACGAGGAGAAGGGGTGAATCTGGGATGTGACAGCAGAGGGGAGACCTCCCACCAGCTCAGTTTGAGATGGAGACGCGTCAACACTGTGCGTGCAGTGTGCAGCTAGCTTTGGCTCCACACTGGTTGCAAAGAGGAGAGAAAAAGTTGCATTTTTTTTAACACATACAATCGGCACATACACTCACCACTACAGACATATATGTACACCCTATCTTTACGAAGACCTTCGAGTTAGTGAGCCAGAGCAACATCTTAAGATTAACAAAAATCATCAAAAGCGTCTCATAATCGACATGAACGTCTTTTCTCACTTAACGAACATCATCGTAAAACCTAAAATAAATCAAAAAAATGCAAGCATCGGGGACAAGTTTAGAACTTAAACTTGATGGATTAGTTCCGCCCTAAGAAACGCCGCATAGAAAGTTGCATCCGATCTCCTTGCTTGGCTGAATCTGCCATGGGTCTTTTTTTTCAAAGGGTGACTTCAACGCGGTTCGTTATAACGGATAGAAAATGTTTAGTGGCACGTGCAGACCAGTGATAGGGGTGGTCATTATTCAACCGAAGATACCAAATGTTTTGTCAAATGTGCACGGTGGCTTCTGTGGCAATGATGACGGTGGTGAGCAATGTTTGAGATGTGGCGTTGGTTGTGGTAGTCGGCTCTTCTTCTCCGGCGTGTCCATGGGAGTGCCTCGACTGTCTGTTGCTGTGAAGTCAAAGCCGTGATGGGGAGGGCCGGCGGTATACGATGACGCGTGATAGGTGGTTCGTTCGGTGGTCCTCCGTGACGCCACCCCTGTCTAGTTTCCTTAGTAATTCACCGTCAGAGTCGGAGCTGCACTGCCTAGTATGGATCGTGTGGAGTGTTGTGTTGTAGCTTTTGGGGCTGTTGTTTTTTCTTTTTCTTTGATCTTCGGATCCTCCGGTCCTAGGACCTTCACCACCTTGTCGTTTTCCATTGCTTCCTGCTATTATCAATGAACGCCAGCGATGTTGGATCTTTAAAAAAATAGATAATAAAAACAAATAAAATTCATGTAAGTCGGTGATTGTTAGATTTTGATATATTATTACAATCAAAAGGATGAAATTTAACAAAGTTTCAGTTAAACTGGACAATAAAAAAAACTAAACTACACGAGGTACCGGACGGGGACCTCGTAGAGTGGTAGGCATGGGCTCTGAGGTCCCTGGCACCTCCTTCGTCATCCGCGACACGTTGCCGCTATCGTTTGAGTCATCATAGTAGTCGTCCTTCTAGTGGTGGAAGCCTTGCCACGCGTTGTGGCAACCCTGATCAGTCGTCACTTCACGCTCGCGACGCAACCGCTCGACTTCTATAGCCTGCACGAAGCCTTGGGCACCTCGTCCTAGCGACGACGATCGTCCGCGGTAGTGGACTCCGGCATGTGCCCATGCCTTTCAGCTGGGCCAAGCGCTCGCACTCCTCTAGCCACACTTTGAAGAGTTGGTCGTTGATCTAGCGTCGGTGGCAAGAGGAGGTCTCCACGGTTTTATTGGACCGGTCGATGGCCCAGGCCTCCATGAGCGTGGAGCCCGCGAGGACCCAGTCTGGCGCAATGTTCGACCTCTCGAGCGACGCCCGACGTGTCGCCTTAGAGATTGCAATCACCATGGATGAGGAGGAGTCGATGTTGCCACTGAGGTACTAGGCGAGGCGGTCGTGCGTTAGGCCTTCCACTATGTAGGCCATAATCGGTGCCAAATTTGCTTTTTGACATTTAGCACCGATGCCCTACATTGTCCAGCCCGGTGCCAAGTAAAAAATTCTAGGCATCGATGCTTCTACTTGCTCCGGTGCCAAATTCGATGAGCCAATAAACTAAGCGCATCTTGGTCCTTTCTCATGTGAAGCAACACCCCATGACACTGGTCCTTGGGTAAGTTGGGCAGATATATTACTAATTTATATGCATGCAGGCCGTGCTGGAGTGGATGCGAAATCTTTCACATTGTGTGACCGGTGCCATAAAAAGTTCAACTGCCATCTGCGTATACGTGGCTAGCTTTTAAGAAATGTGGCACCAAGTATATAGTGGAAGGCCTTAGCGGTCTAAAGAGGGCTTCTCCTTTTTTACAGCGACCGGGGAACCGCTAGCTCCCGGACTGCCAACGGGGCAGCAACGATGGAGCCAGCTCCTTCCCGTGGCGGGGATGATGTCTCCGGTAGACGCGCGTTGGGGATGGAGACTCCTCCTTGGCGCAGCGTCCGATATGGATTTTTGTGGTTGGTCGAAAGTGGACGCGAGGGCGGCGCTGGACTCCGGCCAAAGCGCAACCACTCGAGCAACAACTCGATCTTCCGCACGGCCTTGGGAGGAGGGGTGATTGCTGCTGCTCCTCCTCCTCCGAGGAGAGCACCTCCATCTTGACCATGGGAGCAATCAATGCCAATGGGGCAGGAGACCATGGGCGGCATCACCATGGTCCGGAGCTCCTGCCGAATCCGAAGTAATGCGTGCAGAATCACTTGTTGTTGTGAAACTTGTTCGTCCTGACAGCCGGCTGTGGAGGTGTGTCGAGGAGAATAAAGGAGAGGAGCAGCAGCGGTGGGAGTAGGAAATTAGCGGCCAAACAGTCCGGTGGAAAGCTGCCCAGACTGATCGGCCATTAAGGGCATCTCCAACGGCAACTCGCAAATTTCCTCCCGTACCCGTTCACGAACAGGAGGGACCAGTCCGCGGATACGGATGCGGGAGGCCGCCATCGAACGCTAGCCACATACATTTCAAACTCTTTTTCAAAAAACCAGATGAAATTCATGCAAACTTGGCCAGATTTCATATAAACATGACTAATTTCATATAAACCGGACGAAAATAGTTACATTTTGGACATATTTTAACTAAAAATGTAAAACTATGTGCACGTACAGTTGCGCGGAGCTTCACTCCCACGACACGGATACACTACACTAGTCTACGACCGGTCGCGATGGATCCTTTTGTCTTCCCCATGTCCGGCAGCCGCTAACCGGACTGCCAGGAGCCCCGGAGGCATATTCTTCCCATGTATCTTCCCTACGTCCGGCTACGCCACTCATCGGAGTGGCAAAGAGGGTACTTCAGCCCGAGGGGAAGGTACTTCTATGGAGCCCAGATGGGTGTGCCTAGGATGGTCTGAGATAAAGACCGGATAGGTCACTGGTTGTACAAGCCGGTGACGCACCGACGGTGGCCTCCATGGGATATAAGCGGTGGCGGCCTCCAGTGTTCTACTTCTCCTCGATGATGGCGGCGGACGCGGACGTGCGGGCCACCACCTTGTCGACATCTGCGCAGCCAACTTCTTTCTCTGCGTGCATGGTGCGGCTACACGTGCATCGACGACGGATGGTGCGGTCGCAGGCACTGGAGGCGGCGATGCCCGTGCCGTCGTGCTCCCAATCATGTCGGGATGGAGCAACTTTCCACTCCTCTGCGAGCTGGCTTCGAGCAGTGAGTTGTTGAACCACATGCCGCCTTAGGGCGGCAATTAGCTTTGCCGGGCTAGGTGAGGCAGGTGGAGCATCAAGCTGCCTCGCTCATATCCGACGGGCTCGGCGAGCCACCCAATCGACTTTTATGCCGGAGAACTGCTCTTCCAGCTTGTTGCTACTTCTTGAGTTTGCGTTGGTTTTTCTCTTGAAGAGGAAAGGCTGATGTAGCAAAGTAGAGATAAGTATTTCCCTCGGTTTGAGAACGAAGGTATCAATCCAGTAAGAGACAATGCTCAAGTCACCGAATACCTGAAGAAACAATCAAACAATTTGCACCCAACGCGATAAAGAGGTTGTCAATCCCTTCACAGTTACTTGAAAAAGTGAGATCTAAAAGAGATAGATGAAAGTAAACAAACGGTAAAGTAAATATTTTTGGTATTTTTGGTTTATAGATCGGAAAGTAAAAGATTGCAAAAAGAGTAGATCGAAAACTAATATTGTAGATCGAAAATTTATATGATGGAAGAGCCGGGAGCCATAGGTTTCACTAGAGGCTTCTCTCAAGATAAAAAATAATACGGTGGGTGAACAAATTACTGCCAAGAAATTGATAAAAAAGCGCGAAGTTATGACGATATCTAAGGCAATGATCATGAATATAGGCATCACATCCATGTCAAGTAGACCGAAACGATTCTGCATCTACTACTATTACTCCACACATCGACCGCTATCCATCATGCATCTAGAGTATTAAGTTCATAAAGAACGGAGTAATGCATTAAGTAAGATGACATGATGTAGAGGAATTAACTCAAGCAATATGATGAAAACTCTATCTTTTTATCCTCGATGGCAACAATACAATACGTGCCTTGCTACCCCTACTGTCATTGGAAAGGACACCGCAAGATTGAACCCAAAGCTAAGCACTTCTCCCATTGCAAGAAAACCAATCTAGTTGGCCAAACCAAACCGATAGTTCGAAGAGAATTACAAAGATATACAATCATGCATAAAATAATTCAGAGAAGATTCAAATAATATTCATAGATAACCTCATCATAAATCCATAATTCATCGGATCTCGGCAAACACACCGCAAAAAAGTATTATATCGAATAGATCTCCAAGAATATCGAGGAGAACATGGTATTGAGAATGAAAGAGAGAGAGAGAGAGAGAGAGAGAGAGAGAGAAGAAGCCATCTAGCTACTAGCTATGGACCCGTAGGTCCGAGGTAAACTACTCACGCTTCATCGGAAGGGCAATAGAGTTGATGTAGAAGCCCTCCGTGGTCGAATACCCCTCCAGCAGGGTGCCGGAAAAGGTCCCTAGATGGGATCTCACGGGTACAGAAGGTTGCGGCGGTGGAAAAGTGTTTTCATGGATGCCTCTGGTGGTTTGGGGATATATGGGAATATATAGGCGAAAGAATTAGGTCAGGAGGTGCACGAGGGGCCCACAAGGTTGGGGGGCGTGCCCTACCCCCTGGGCACGCCCTCCGTCCTTGTGGCTGCCTCGTGGCTCCTCCGACTTCACCTCCAAGTCTCCTGGTTGTCTTCTAGTCCAAGAAAAATCATCACAAAGGTTTTATTCCGTTTGGTGTTCCTTTTCTACGAAACTCAAAAACAGGGGAAAACAGGAACTGGCATTGGGCTCTAGGTTAATAGGTTAGTCCCAAAAATAATATAAAATAGCATATAAATGCATATAAAACATCCAAAACAGATAATATAATAGCATGGAACAATAGAAAATTATAGATACGTTGGAGACGTATCAAGCATCCCCGGGCTTAATTCCTGCTCGTCCTCGAGTAGGTAAATGATAAAAACAGAATTTTTAATGTGGAATGCTACCTAACATATTTATTCGTGTAATTTTCTTTATTGTGGCATGAATGTTCAGATCCGTAAGATTCAAAACAAAAGTTTAATATTGACATAAAAACAATAATACTTCAAGCATACTAACAAGGCAATTATGTCTTCTCAAAATAACATGGACAAAGAAAGCTTATCCCTACAAAATCATATAGTCTAGCTATGCTCCATCTTCATCACACAAAATATTTAAATCATGCGCAACCCCGATGACAAGCCAAGCAATTGTTTCATACTTGTGATGTTCTCAAACCTTTTCAACTTTCACGTAATACATGAGCGTGAGCCATGGACATAGCACTATAGGTGGAATAGAAGGTGGTTGTGGAGAAGACAAGAAGAAGGAGATAGTCTCACATGAACTAGGCGTATCAATGGGCTATGGAGATGCCCATCAATAGATATCAATGTGAGTGAGTAGGGATTGCCATGCAACAGATGCACTAGAGCTATAAGTTTATGAAAGCTCAAAAAGAAATTAAGTGGGTGTGCATCCAACTTGCTTGCTCACGAAGACCTAGGGCATTTTGAGGAAGCCCATCATTGGAATATACAAGCCAAGTTCTATAATGAAAAATTCCCACTAGTATATGGAAGTGTCAACATAGGAGACTCTTTATCATGAAGATCATGGTGCTACTTTGAAGCACAAGTGTGGTAAAAGGATAGTAACATTGCCCCTTCTCTCTTTTCTCTCATTTTTTTATTTGGGCCTTCTCTCATTTTTTTGGCCTCTTTTTTCGCCCGGAGTCTCATCCCGACTTGTGGGGGAATCATAGTCTCCATTATCCTTTCTCACATGGGACAATGCTCTAATAATGAAGATCATCACACTTTTATTTACTTACAACTCAAGAATTACAACTCGATACTTAGAACAAAATATGACTCTATATGAATGCCGCCGGCGGTGTATCAGGATGTGCAATGAATTAAGAGTGACATGTATGAAAGAATTATGAACGGTGGCTTTGCCACAAATACGATGTCAACTACATGATCATGCAAAGCAATATGACAATGATGGAACGTGTCATAATAAACAGAATGGTGGAAAGTTGCATGGCAATCTATCTCGGAATGGCTATGGAAATGCCATAATAGGTAGGTATGGTGGCTGTTTTGAGGAAGGTATATGGTGGGTTTATGGTACCGGCGAAAGTTGCGCAGCACTAGATAGGCTAGCAATGCCGGAAAGGTGAGAGTGCGTATAATCCATGGACTCAACATTAGTCATAAAAAACACACATACTTATTACAAAAATATATTAGTTATCGAAACGAAGTACTACGCGCATGCTCCTAGGGCGATAGATTGGTAGGAAAAGACCATCGCTCGTCCCCGACTGCCACTCGTAAGGAAGACAATCAATAAATAAATCTGCTCTGACTTCATCACATAACGGTTCACCATACGTGCATGCTACAGGGATTACAAACTTTAACACAAGTATTTCTTAAATTCACAATTACTCACTAGCAATACTCTAATATCACCATCTTCATATCTCAAAACAATCATAAGGAATCAAACTTATCATAGTATTCAATGCACTTTATATGAAAGTTTTGATTATATCCCTCTTGGATGCCTATCATACTAGGACTAAATTTATAACAAAAGCAAATTACCATGCTGTTTAAAGACTCTCAAAATAATAAAAGTGAAGCATGAGAGTTCATCAATTTCTATAAAATAAAACCACCACCGTGCTCTAAAAAGATATAAGTGAAGCACTAGAGCAAAATTTCCTAGCTCAAAAGATATAAGTGAAGCACATAGAGTATTCTAATAAATCATGATTCATGCATATCTCTCTCAAACGTGTGTACAACAAGGATGATTGTGGCAAACTACAAAGCAAAGACTCAAATCATACAAGACGCTCCAAGCAAAACACATATCATGTGGTGAATAAAAATATAGCCTCAAGTAAAGTTACCGATAGACGAAGACGAAAGAGGGGATGCCTTCCAGGGCATTCCCGAGCTTAGGCTCTTGGTTGTCCTTGAATATTACATTGGGGTGCCTTGGGCATCCCCAAGCTTAGGCTCTTGCCACTTCTTATTTCATAGTCCATCAAATCCTTACCCAAAACTTGAAAACTTCACAACACAAAACTCAACAAAAAATCTCATAAGTTCCGTTAGTATAAGAAAATAAATCACCACTTTTGGTACTGTTGTGAACTCATTCTTTATTTATATTGGTGTAATATCTACTATATTCCATGGTTCATACCCCCTGATACTACCCATAGAATCCTCAAAATAAGAAAACAACACATAGAAACAGAATCTGTCAAAAACAGAACAGTCTGTAGTAACCTGCACTACTGCAGGATGCTGCTAACGCAACACTATGATCAGAGACCCTTTGAGAAATTGTGTGCGATGCAATAAGCGCAAACGGTGCTGTATGAAAACCGTCAGAAATGTATAAAACATTTGCGATGACGGATGCATCAAACACGATTCAGGTTTTAGTTGCGTGTGCGATGAAGGGCATACGATTCAGTTCAATTTACTATTTGCGATGAGGAACAAAAGAAACGGGTAGCCAGATGAAGGCGTGTGCGATATACATCATACGGTTCACTAGCTGTGATTAGGCAACACAAAAGAAACGGCCAGCCCAATCAAGGTGTGTGCGATGTACAACATACGGTTTACTCGGATGAACTGTTTGTGATTAGGCAAGAGAACAGAAACGGTTTAATATAACAAGATGTGTGTGATACACGGCAAACAGGTCTGTAATCAGAAATATGTGCGAAGACTGGTAATAATGCAAACAATTGCTTCTAATAAGACGTATGTGATATGCTCTGTCTACACAACATCTGTGGCGATTGTGGGACGGGCGGTCATCCGGATACGCCATAAGGATGTGAAGAGGCATTCCTATCAGCAAGGAATAGATGTTCCACCGGTAGCTCATGTAAGAAAACTATCAAGTTAAGTGTGCTTAGGCTGCAGCAGCCATCGGATGGGTGACTGGATGGGAAGTTGTGTCGATGTTAAATTAGGTGATGGGATGGGTCATTTCAGTCAAATGACCGAAATGCCCTATTCCCTCAGCTAATTTAACCTTGAGGTCCTTGTTTTTTTAACACATGTTAAAGAAGGTCTACCGCATTACTTTTTGCGATGTGAGATACATGGCATACAGTTGATCCATCCGACCTATTTGTGATGGAATAGGCCGTGTGTGTTGTGGGAAAATGCTTGCTAGTATTCAACCGTTTGGAATTGATGAATTCATCATCGACTGGTTCCCTAGTGTGGTCCGTGTTCATCTGATCATCATCTACTTCTTGTGCTAGCTCGATGCTAAGTTTCCATTAATTGATGGTGTTTTATGAACACGTGATACGTCCATTTTGCATCATGCTTTTATTACACATTATGTCACAACACTTATTCCTATTCTCTCCTATTTTACAAGGTTTACATGAAGAGGGAGAATGCCGACAACTGGAATTCTGGGCTGGAAAAGGAGCAAATATTAGAGACCTATTCTGCACAACTCCAAAAGTCCTGAAATTTCACGGGAGCAAGTTTCAGAATATATAAAAAATATTGGGCGAAATAAGTACCAGAGGGGGGCCACCCACCATCCATGAGGGTGGGGGGCACGCCCTACCCCCCTGGGCGCGCCCCCCTGCCTTGTGGGCCCCCTAGCAGCCCTCTGATGCCCATCTTTGGCTATATGGAGTCTTTCGTCGAGGAAAAAATCATAAGCTAGCTCACGGGACGAAATTCCACTGCCACGAGGCGGAACCTTGGCGGAACCAATCTAGGGCTCCGGCGGAGTTGTTCTGCCAAGGAAAATTCCCTCCGGAGGGGGAAATAATCACCATCGATCCTCTCATCAGGAGGGGGTCAATCTCCATCAACATCTTCACCAGCACCATCTCATCTCAAACCCTAGTTCATCTCTTGTATCCAATCTTTGTCCCAAAGCCTCAGATTGGTACCTCTGGGTTGCTAGTAGTGTTGATTACTCCTTGTAGTTGATGCTAGTTGGTTTATTCGGTGAAAGATCATATGTTCAGATCCTTTATGCATATTAATACCCCTATGATTATGACATGAATATGATTTGTGAGTAGTTACGTTTGTTCCTGAGGACATATGAGAAGTCTTGCTATAAGTAGTCATGTGAATTTGGTATTCATTCGATATTTTGATGAGATGTATGTTGTCTTTCCTCTAGTGGTGTCATGTGAACATCGACTACATGACACTTCACCATTGTTTGGGCCTAGAGGAGGGCATTGGGAAGTAATAAGTAGATGATGGGTTGCTAGAGTGACTGAAGCTTAAACCCTAGTTTATGCGTTGCTTTGTAAGGGGCTGATTTGGATCCATATGTTTCATGCTATGGTTAGGTTTACCTTAATACTTCTATTGTAGTTGTAGATGCTTGCAATAGGGGTTAATCATAAGTGGGATGCTTGTCCAAGGAAGGATAGTACCCAAGCACCGGTCCACCCACATATCAAATTATCAAAGTACCGAACGCGAATCATATGAACGTGATGAAAACTAGCTTGACGATTGAGGGAGTCCTGGATTAGGGGGTCTCCGGACAGCCGGATTATATCCTTTGGCCGGACTGTTGGACTATGAAGATACAAGATTGAAGACTTCGTCTCGTGTCCGGATGGGACTCTACTTGGCATGGAAGGCAAGCTAGGCAATACGGATATGTATATCTCCTCCTTTGTAACCGACCTTGTGTAACCCTAACCCTCTCCGGTGTTTATATAAACCAGAGGGTTTTAGTCCGTAGGAAACAACAACTACAACATACAATCATACCATAGGATACCTTCTAGGGTTTAGCCTCTCTAATCTCGTGGTAGACCTACTCTTGTACTACCCATATCATCAATATTAATCAAGCAGGACGTAGGGTTTTACCTCCATCAAGAGGGCCCGAACTTGGGTAAAACATCGTGTCCCCTGCCTCCAGTTACCATCCGCCTTAGACGCACAGTTCGGGACCCCCTACCCGAGATCCGCCGGTTTTGACACCGACATTGGTGCTTTCATTGAGAGTTCCTTTGGGTCGTCGTCGTTAGGCTTGATGGCTCCTACTATCATCGATAGCGATGCAGTCCAGGGTGAGACATTTCTCCCCAGACAGATCTTCGTCTTCGGCGGCTTTGCACTGCGGGCCAATTCGCTTGGCCATCTGGAGCAGATTGGAAGTTACGCCCCTGGCCACCAGGTCAGGTTTGGAAGCTTAAACTACACGACTGATATCCGTGGAGACTTGATCTTCGACGGATTCGAGCCTCTGCCTTGTGCGTCACGCGATCACGATGAGTACGATTTAGCTCTACCATCGGACAATGTCTAGGAGATCGCACAGGCAGCCGCTCCGACCCTCAATTCGGAGCAAGTTGCACCGTCCATGGACGAGTGGATAGACCCCGCCACGGAGGCCTTACCCTCAGCGGCGATCGAGCCAAACATCGACCTTACCTTGCACGAGAGCCGTGTTGTTAAACTGCCGGATCCTTCTCCGGCCACGGACTCCGAACCGCCCGCGCCCGTTCCTATCGAATCCGATTGGGCGCCGATCATGGGGTTTACCTCCGCGGATGTTTTTCGGCACTCGCCCTTTGGCGACATACTGAACTCGTTAAGGTTTCTTTCCTTGTCAGGAGGATCCTGGCCGAACTATGTCCGGCAGGACTGGGATGTGGACGACAAATTTCGCGGCCCACCCACCACCCACTTAGTAGCCACTGTCGATGACTTAACCGACATGCTTGACTTCGATTCCGAAGACATCGACGGTATGGACGACGATGCGGGAGACGAAAAGGAACCACTGCCCACAGGGCACTGGACAGCCACCTCATCATACGATATATACATGGTGGATACACCCTGATGGAGTCCTGGATTAGGGGGTGTTCGGATAGCCGGACTATACCTTCAGTCGGACTCCTGGACTATGAAGATACAAGATTGAAGACTTCGTCCCGTGTCCGGAAGGGACTTTCCTTGGCGTGGAAGGCAAGCTTGGCGATACGGATATGTAGATCTCCTACCATTGTAACCGACTTTGTGTAACCCTAACCCTCTCCGGTGTCTATATAAACCGAAGGGTTTTAGTCCGTAGGACAACATACACAACAACAATCATACCATAGGCTAGCTTCTAGGGTTTAGCCTCTCCAATCTCGTGGTAGATCTACTCTTGTACTACCCATATCGTCAATATTAATCAAGTAGGACGTAGGGTTTTACCTCCATCGAGAGGGCCCGAACCTGGGTAAAACTTCGTGTCCCTTGCCTCCTGTTACCATACGGCCTAGACGCACAGTTCGGGACCCCCTACCCGAGATCCGCCGGTTTTGACACCGACATTGGTGCTTTCATTGAGAGTTCCTCTGTGTCATCGCCATCAGGAAGGATGCCTCGCCCCGTCTTTAAAGACGGCACCGTTGCTAAGGGAGCTTTGGCTGTCGGCCAAACCCTCCGGCTAGGTGGTTTTCTTATGACCGCCTGTTCGGCTTCTGCGCCGACGATGACCTCTCGAGCCATCGAAAACAATCTTCATGTCAGCTCGGAACTCGCCGAGCAGTTAGATCCAATGGAGCTCTCCTCCATGAACGAGCTCTTGGATCGCTTCGCCGCCCTGGGAGTCGCTACGGATTACGACCAGATTGGGCCTAAACCCGATCTGAGAGAGATTAACTCTCCCCAAGTCACCCATCACGTTGCCGTGGTAGAGGGACAGTGCAGCGACCCTTCATCTATCTTAAGGACTCGCTACGTCCGGATTCCCGATCCCTCCAAGCCGGATACCCGCGGAGGGGAGGATATCACTCAAGACCTGAACTTAGAGTCAGGCGACGGGCTGGATTCATTGGACAACATCCAGGAATCCAAATTTTCGAGTTCGGAAATTCCTCGGCCTCTGAGCCTCAGATGGAGTGAGGCTTTGGATTTAATTCCACCGACCCACCCCAACATAAGCGATCTATCCAAAATCAGGCAAGAGCCCGATGAAACAGTACATCATTACTGGGCCAGATTCCTCCTGGTTAAGAACAGGCTAAGGGACTGTTGCGAGGAAGACGCAATCTCAATCTTCTGCAATAATTGCACGGACAAGGGAATACTCAACGCCATAAGTCGCCGTGATATTACACGCTTCGCTGACTTGGCGTCCATTGTACGAAAGTACTGTGCGATGGAAAGCGCCTGGAAAACCGAAATAAAATTTTGGGACAATCAGGCCCTAAATACAAACCCAGTCCGAAATAAAAGGGTGCATCATCACCAGACACCCGGGTCAAGCACTAAAAAGCAAAAACCCTCTACAGGGCATGGAACCGTACTAGAAGGATGGCTCAATGGACCCTATAAAATTCACAGTACAGAGGACGCCACACCAACTCACAGCCTCAGAGCATGTTGGATACTCCGGCAGGTGGCCAAAATTGGCGAAAATCTCCTAATTCCGGAGGCCACAGAAAGCCACCCCAGAGACACCAATACGGTATTAACAGTCTTCGAGACTTTCGCATCAAATAATATGCGAAAAAGGACACTCCGCAGCCTTGCCGAAGTCTACCAAGTAGCAACAATAAACCCATGGAGTGACACGGCTATTACCTTTAACGCCAATGATGAACCTAAATTCCGAACAGCCCGAGCACCAGCGGCATTGGTCCTCAGTCCAATAGTGGACGGCTTTCGTCTTACCAAGGTACTCATGGACGGCGGCAGCGGATTGAACCTCATTTATGAGGAAACCCTTCAAAAAATGGAAATAGACTGGAACCGCATTGAGCGAAGCAGCACAACCTTTAGAGGAATAATCCCCAGTCGAGAAGCGCGCTGTACAGGAAAAATCACACTAGATGTGGTGTTCGGCACGCCGGATAATTACAGGTCCGAAGAGGTCACGTTCCATGTGGCTCCGTTCAGCAGCGGTTATCACACTCTGCTAGGGCGGGAAGCGTTTACAATCTTCCAAGCAATACCCCATTACGGGTACATGAAGCTCAAGATGCCCGGGCCTAACGGGATCATCACTCTCGCTAGTGATCCGGACATAGCACTCCGCGCCGAAAACAAGACAGCCGCACTGGCCCTCGAGGCACTATCCGAAGCCCTAGCGGCTGAGGAACTGACTGCGCTGCGCTCTACGGTGAATAGGGATGATGTGGTACTCGACAAAAGATCCAAGTCCACCTCCTTTAAACCGGCGGACGAAATAGTCAAATTCCAGGTCCATCCAACGGACCCCAATAAAATAGCTTCCATCGGGGCACATTTAGACCCTGATGTAGATGCCGCACTGCGAGAGTTCCTACGAGAGAACTGGGACATTTTCGCCTGGCACCCTTCAGACATGCCAGGAATCCCACGCAGGCTGGCCGAGCACAGCTTAAATATCCTAAAAGGATTCAAGCCTGTCAAACAAGCTCTTCGGCGTTTTTCCGAACCTAAGAGACAGGCCATGGGAGAAGAGCTAGCAAAGCTATTGGAGGCCGGATTCATCAGAGATATAAAACATCTGGACTGGCTAGCAAACCTGGTGATGGTACCAAAGAAGGACAAATCCTGGCGCCTGTGCGTTGATTTTAAGGACCTTAACAAGGCTTGCCCAAAGGATCCCTTCCCCCTCCCCCGCATCGATCAAATTATCGACGCTACCGCAGGACACGATTCGTTGTGTTTCCTCGACGCATATTCCGGCTACCATCAAATCAAGATGGCAGAACTAGACCAAGCCGCAACGGCATTCATCACACCATACGGCCCATTCTGCTTCAACACAATGCCCTTCGGGCTCAAAAACGTCGGCGCAACATATCAGCGCATGATTCAGACATGTCTGGCAAACCAGATTGGCAAAACAGTGGAGGCATATGTAGATGATGTGGTCGTCAAAACAAGACATGTCGAATCTCTAGTAGACGACTTGAGGCTCACATTCGATAACCTCCGAACATACGACATCAAGCTCAACCCGGAAAAATGCGTTTTCGGCGTTCCAGCCGGAAAGCTCTTGGGCTTCATTGTATCCGGTAGAGGAATTGAAGCAAATCCAGCCAAGATCCGAGCTCTGTCGCAACTGGATATCCCAAAGGACCTCAAACAAATACAAAAGTTAACCAGATGCGTGGCGGCTCTAAGCCGCTTTATCTCCCGCTTGGGAGAAAAGGCCCTACCCCTTTACCGCCTCCTTCGGCGCACCGAACATTTCGAATGGACGGATGCAGCCACGGCCGGACTCGACGAAATAAAATCCATATTGGCAACAAACCCAGTCCTGGCAACGCCAAACATTGGCGAACCAATGCTATTGTACATTGCAGCAACACATCAGGTTGTAAGCGCAGTACTCGTCGTCGAACGAGAAACGGACGGACACAAATTCCCCCTTCAAAAGCTGGTCTATTATGTGTCCACTGTCCTCACTCCCTGCAAATCACGGTACCCGCATTATCAAAAGATTGCGTACGCGGTATTCATGGCATCCCAGAAGCTACGACACTACTTTCAAGAGTGTTCAATAACAGTAGCCTCGGAAGTACCACTTAACGATATTATAAACAACTGTGACGCAACGGGCCGGATTGCAAAATGGGCCATTGAGCTCCTCCCATTCGACATAACTTATAAGCCACGACGAGCCATCAAGTCGCAAGTCTTGGCCGACTTCGTCGCAGAATGGACGGAGGCCGAACTCCCTAAAGAGTACGGCACATATTCAAATTGGATCATGCATTTTGACGGCTCCAAGATGTTGGCCGGACTGGGGGCTGGCGTCGTTTTGACGTCCCCCACAGGAGACACAGTTCAATACGTACTCCAGATTATGTACACGGACTCCAACAATGCAGCCGAATATGAGGCCCTTTTACATGGTCTCCGGATGGCAGTATCCATGGGCATTCAACGCCTAGAGGTGCGCGGGGACTCGAACCTCGCAATATCCCAAATAAATGGAGACTTCGATGCCAAGGATCTAAAAATGGTAGCTTACCGCAACGCCGTCCTAAAAATGTCAGCTCGGTTCGAAGGGCTTGAATTCCACCATGTAGCCCGGGAAAATAATCAGGCGGCGGATGTCCTGGCACGCATCGGCGCAAAACGCGATGTAGTCCCCCCAACATCTTCTTGGAAAGGCTGTTCAAGCCATCCGTAGTATGGGAAGGGGAGCCGGAAAATAATAGCCCGGACCCAACCGCACTGCCCGACACCGAACATTCCGACACAATCGGAGGCTCTGCCAGTGAAATAACACCTTCAGCCCACGTAATAATGGCCGTTATCGCCCCGTGGACGGAACCATTCCTCGCCTACCTTACTAGGCAGGAACTCCCCGAGGACCAAAACGAGGCACGCTGCATAGTGCGGCGATCCAAAGCCTACAAAGTCCACGAGGGAGAGCTTTATAAGAAAAGCACTACCGGAGTCCTTCAAAGGTGCATCTCCGAAGAGGAAGGGCGGAACCTCCTGGCTGAAATTCATGCCAGACTCGGCGGTCATCACGCGGCAGCTCGGTCCTTGTAAGCAAGGCCTTCCGTACAAGCTTTTATTGGCCGACGGGCTGGGCAGACGCCCAGGACTTAGTCCAACGATGCACCAGTTGCCAGCTCTTTGCAAACCAAAGCCATATGCCACCCACCACCCACCACCCTCCAAACTATCCCCATCACTTGGCCCTTCGCGGTCTGGGGGCTTGACATGGTTGGACCCCTTAAAGGCGGAACCCACAAGCAAAAATACTTACTGGTCATGGTGGATAAGTTCACCAAATGGATAGAAGCCAAGCCTGTTAAGACGGCCGAATCCGGACCGGTGATAGACTTTATATCCGGGGTTGTACACCGTTACGGCGTCCCCCACAGCATCATCACGGATAACGACATGAACTTTACGGCCGACGAGGTAAAACTCTGGTGCAAAAACATGGGCATCAAGCTCGATTATGCTTCCGTCTATCACCCACAAACTAACGGCCAGGTCGAACGTGCAAATGGTCTTATCATGAGCGGCATCAAACCCAGATTAGTGCGGTCCCTCAAGGAATCTAACACGCACTGGGTAGAGGAGCTCGACTCCGTACTCTGGGGACTGCGGACCACGCCGAATCGCACCACCGGATACACACCATTCTTTATGGTGTACGGCGCAGAGGCAGTTTTGCCTTACGACATAATTCATGACTCACCTCGAGTGCGCATGCACGAAGAAAGAGAAGCCGAGCTCAATCAGCAGGACAACTTGGACGCATTGGAGGAGGAGCGTGATGTGGCAAAAGCCCGTTCCGCATTCTATCAACAGCAGGCTCGAAGATACCAAAGCAGAGAAGTACGGGCCAAAAATTACAACGTTGGCGAATTAGTTCTACGACTACCGGACAAGAAAAAGGACAAACTCAAGCCCAAGTGGGAAGGTCCCTTCATAATTGACCAAGTCCTGACTGGTGGAGCGTACCGCCTGCGAGATGCATCGGATAACCGACTCGAGCCGAACCCATGGAACGTAGCCCGTCTCCGAAGATTCTATGCCTAGCGCCGGACTCTGTGTTCGTCTCCTTCCTCTCTCCATTTTTTTATACTTTCTGTCTTACATTCCTCTTCTTCTCTCTCTCTCTCTCTCTCTCTCTCTTATAGCCTTTAAAGACTCATAAAGTCACGCGCTATCCGCGCTCATTAAACCTGGGGGCTTCTTTAAACAGAAGCTTATTTATACGGGCTTCATGCCCAACACATGTGTCACACTTCCGCATGTACCTTTTATTCACCATTATATGCATCGATATGACTTAAGTTTTAGCCAAGCTGGGTTGCCTGGCTCCTGTTCTTACCCCTACGTTCCCGATTGTTCGGCTAGGTGGTAAAGGGAGCACCTCTACGATTGTTACTGCCGGGTCAGCCGGACGTGTACCTCAGACTGGGTGAAGCCGAAAGCTAGCGTTCTTAAGGGAATATTCGGTCGGTGAACTAAAGATGATCTTTATTTTATTTTATTTATCTATACGCCCTCAGATGTTTTTCCTGCGTTTCTTTTCGTAGCATGGACATGCACTTTAGGGCATGCCTCCCAGGGAAAGGAACCCCTAACGGAACTATTCTCCCTGGAAGATGTTTCTTACTAACCATGTAATATAACATAACTAGTCGGGCACTTGTCTGTTCATGCACTAATGACCCCTACGCCTGGTCTCCATGCATTCCCCGGTTCCTATGTAACCGCATGGGAATTCGGACACACTCCGGACCGTCAGGTCCCGAGGCTGAAGCGAAAAGGTCGGCCATGACAAATGATCTACAATCCGCTAGAAGGCATTATAAATGTCAATTAAATTACATAGTCATTTTGACTGACTGTATTCCTCTTCAATACCATCTAACAGGCTGTCTAATTTATAGTCCTGCTAAGAATACTTTGCGGCCAACTCTACTTGGCCGTATACTAAACTTACAGGGATCTCCTTCCCATCGGGCCCTACAGGACCGACCTCGGCCATGTGGTTGGGGTCAGCCTTTGTGTACCGCGTCTTCACCATGGCCCATGCCTCCCTAGCGCCTTGATGGCAGGCCGATATCTTCTACAATCGGAAGCGCCGCCTTGCTCCCTTTAGCTTCTCCGCAAGCTCTCCAAGACCTTCGGGCATGGAGATGGATGGCCACAGGGCCTGGGCGATGCCTTGCATCGCCTGCCAAACTCGATCGAGCAGTTGCGAGAGCTCGGGAAGAAGGTCACCCGTAGAACCGGGCATCTCCTCTGCAGGACGACCTATTAGCACACCTACAGACATTGCTCTGTTAATCGACTTCCCCACCGAACTTTCTTTCAAAGGTTCATTCAAGCACTTACTAAATATGCCGCGTCGAAGCCGCTGATTCTCCTTAACGGAGTCTGATAGCTGGGCACGAACATCTTTCAGCTCGACGCCCAGCTTGGTGTTGGCATCTTGGAGATCGTTCTTCTCCCGCCTCACCTTTGTCAGCACCTTCTCACCAGCCTTTAGCTGGCGTAGGAGGTGTTTCCTTTCCGGATTCAATCCGGCGCCATCTGCAATTTCATTTGTCAGATTCGCACCCATGCTGTGCTTCACAAAATACTTATCTTTCGAAGTGTATATTACCAGAGGGGGTCTCCTTGGGCTCCCCTGCCGCGGCTAGTGCGGCCTCTAGTTGGGCTTTGCACTCTTCCAGCTCCTTGGACAGTAGGGAATTCTTTTCTATAAGAACCTGCATAACAAATGATCCTTAAATCAGTTATTCTAACTGTTTCAAGTCTCGGGGCTACTGGTATATATATAATTACCAAAATTTTCTTACCCGTATGTCTTTTACATATTGCTCTGTGGCTCTGGCTAGACCATTTTGAGAGGCACGGAGGTACGCATCTCCCGAATTAAAGGCATCTAATGCCTCTTGGGAGAAACAAGCGTTGCGAAGAATTGTCCGGCGATGCCTGTGGTTCATGGCACTCTCCACCTCAGAGTTGGTGGCAGACAACCTGTCCACATCCTCCATTGGAGGAGCGTCCGGTGCGCGCCTTGTGTTCGCCTCCGCCTCCGGACCAGGCTTCGGAGCCTGGCTGGTGGAGGCGCGGTTGGCAGCCTCTCCGGGTATAGTCCGGCGAGGTGTCTTTGTCCTGAAGAGAGCACGAGTGTTAATATGCCTCGCAGGTGTAACACCTGGGATAAGGGGGCGCGCCATACCTTTGCGTTGACGCCTCGGTCCGGACTGCGCCTCTTTTCTGCCCACGGGCCCCTGCGGCCCCTCGTTGGCTTGCTGCCGCAGGTTCGGCGTCCCGTCTCAAAAACCTCCCCTGCAAAGCTCGGTTGTAATCAGGAAACTGAAAACACGAGAGGGCGGACACCTATTCGGGGTACCGGGACTTTGATCTCAGTTACCTGGGAGGCCGGGATTAGCCCTGGGTAATCGGCCGTAATGGCCACCAAGGCGTTGTCCTTGCTCAATTGATGGAACACTCCATCAATCAGCTCCACAGATATGTCCGGATCCTCTTGAGAGGCCGGGTCGATGGACCATCCTGGGTCCTCGGGTTGTGGAGGAGGGCTGTTTATTTCCTTAACAGCCCGGCGCAGTTCCTGCGTTGAAGTCGTTAGACTGAATATTTAACAATGGGAATACAAAATGGATGGGCAAGTAAATGTGACCGCTTACCCAGCTTGGGGGATTGTGCATAGAGAATCCACCCTGTGGGTTGACGCGGAGAAATTACTCCTCTTCTCCCTTATACAAAGTGGACAAGATCTTTAGTAGAGCGGCAGCTGAATCCTGCCCCTTACGGCCGTAGCGGGTGGCGTCGTCCTCCCCGTTGAATTCCCACATGGGGTGGCTTCTATACTGAAGCGGCTGCACCCCCCGCATGATGCATTCGGCCATAACCCCGATCATGGTCAGTCCGGAATGGGCTAACAATCTTATTCGGCCCATCAGGTAAATGATGTCCCTGTCACTTTCCCTCTGAGGGCTCCGTGGACGCCAGCTTAGGCGCTTCTTTAAGGGAGCACTGTCGAACTCAGGGAGGCCAATCCGAACAGGATCCGACAGCGGGACATCCTCTATATAAAACCATTCCGAAGGCCAGTCTTCGGACACCTTCTTTGGAGTTCCGGATAGATATCCGGTCCCGGCGATGCGCCACACTTCGGCTCCGCCCACTTGATACATTGACCCCTCCTTAGAGCGGGGCACAAGGCAGAATAACCTTTTCCATAGCCCGAAATGAGCCTCGATACCCAAAAACAGCTCGCAGAGGGCTACAAAGCCCGCGATATGCAATACGGAGGCAGGCGTGAGATTGTTTAGCTGGAGGCCGTAGAACTCCAGCAGCCCCCAAAGAAATGGATGGATTGGAAACCCGAGCCCCCTTATTAAATAAGGGACGAGGCATACCCGCTCTCCTTTGGAGGGATTAGGGGCACTCTCCGCTTGCTTTCCACCGTTATAGATGGCAAGACCGGCTCGAACCGGGATCATATAGGCCGGGGGGAGAAATCCCTTGGTCTGGAGCGTCACTAGCTCGCTATGCGGGCCGGAGCATCTCTCCCAATATCCAGGCTGAGGGCTGGAAGGGCGAAAGGAGGAGTTGCGATGGCTGGCCATGGTGGAATGGACCTTTGTCGGATGCGCTCTGATGAACACTCGCGAAGGGGAGATGGTGTGGTTTGGATCTAAATCCTCGTCCCCTTAAATGGGCGGCTCATTTACGCGGCTAGGGGTGTGAATGTAAAAACACTCAGACTTTTCATATTCGTTTGACACGTGGGAGACGACCATTATTGGGCGTAGAAGCCGAGGAGCGCAACATTTACAAGAAGCCGGACTTTATTCAACAGGTACACGGAATTTGGAGGAGAACCCGCCTTGCAATGCCGAAGACAATCTGCGTGCCGGACTCGTCGTCATTGAAGCCTGGTTCAGGGGCTACTGAGGGAGTCCTGGATTAGGGGGTGTTCGGATAGCCGGACTATACCTTCAGCCGGACTCCTGGACTATGAAGATACAAGATTGAAGACTTCGTCCCGTGTCCGGAAGGGAATTTCCTTGGCGTGGAAGGCAAACTTGGCGATACGGATATGTAGATCTCCTACCATTGTAACCAACTTTGTGTAACCCGAACCCTCTCCGGTGTCTATATAAACCAGAGGGTTTTAGTCCGTAGGACAACATACACAACAACAATCATACCATAGGCTAGCTTCTAGGGTTTAGCCTCTCCGATCTCGTGGTAGATCTACTCTTGTACTACCCATATCATCAATATTAATCAAGAAGGACATAGGGTTTTACCTCCATCGAGAGGGCCCGAACCTGGGTAAAACTTCATGTCCCTTGCCTCCTGTTACCATCCGGCCTAGACGCACAGTTCGGGACCCCCTACCCGAGATCCGCCGGTTTTGACACCGACACACCCACAGAAGGCAATGGCGACGAGATAGCAGAGGATGACCCCTCCAAGAAGCAACCCAAGCGCCGACGTCAGCGGCGCTGCTCTAAGTCCCGCCAAAGCAAAAGTGGTGATACCGGCGCAGGAGATAATAACACTCCGGATAGTGCCGAAGACAACAACAATCCCCTCCAGCAAGATTTAGAGCAGGAGGATGGAGGAGCCAGCCCTCCTGAGAGAGCGACAGATTGAGAGGAGGAGGATGATAATTACATGCCCCCCTCCGAAGACGAGGCAAGCCTCGGCGACGACGAATTCGCCGTGCCAGAGGATCCCGTCGAATAAGAGCGCTTCAAACGCCGGCTTATAGCCACGGCAAATAGCCTTAAGAAAAAGCAGCAGCACCTTCAAGCTGATCAAGATCTGCTAGCTGACAGATGGACTGAAGTCCTCGCGGCCGAGGAATATAAACTCAAGCGCCCCTCCTAGAGTTACCCAAAGTACAGGTTGCTACCCCGACTGGAGGAAGAAGCGTATGATGCGGCTGATCGGCCACCTCGTGGCCGCGATAGAGAGGCATTCCAGCCAAAAACTCAGCCTGCACCCCGACGCCATTCAAATAAAAAGGCATGGGGAGATACGCCAGACCTGCGAGACATATTGGAGGACAAAGCAAATCATGCAAGATTGATCTACGGATCACGAGGGCGCGCCACTATGCGAGATGATAAACGTCACGCCGGATAAAGTAAAAGTAAATCCGTCCGGGCCGAACACAGCGGGCAAGACCCATTCGAGCTGTGTCGCGATATAGCCCAATACAGAGGCGCCGCACACCCCTTATGCTTCACAGACGAAGTAATGGATCATCAAATCCCAGAAGGTTTCAAACCTGTAAATATTGAATCATACGACGGCACAACAGATCCCGCAGTATGGATCGAGGATTTCCTCCTCCACATCCACATGGCCCGCGGTGATGACTTACACGCCATCAAATACCTCCCACTAAAGCTCAAGGGACCAGCACGACATTGGCTTAACAGCTTGCCGGCAGAGTCATCAGCTGTTGGGAAGATCTGGAAGCCGCATTCCTCGACAACTTTCAGGGCACTTATGTGTGGCCACCATATGCCGATGACTTGAGCCACATAATTCAGCAGCCAGAAGAATCGGCCAGGCAATTCTGGACTCGGTTCCTAACAAAGAAAAATCAAATTGTCGACTGTACGGATGCAGAGGCCCTAGCGGCTTTCAAACACAACATCCGCGACGAATGGCTAGCCCGGCACCTTGGTCAGGAAAAGCCAAAATCTATGGCAGACCTCACGACACTCATGACCCACTTTTTTGCGGGAGAAGACAGCTGGCTGGCTCGCAGTAATAACATATCAAAGAACCATGGTACTTCGGATACCAAGGACGGCAATAGCAGGTCACGTCGCAACAAACATAAGCGCCGCATTAACAGCAATAATAACGAGGATACGACAGTCAATGCCGGATTCAAAGGCTCTAAACCCGGTCAGCGGAAAAAGCCATTCAAACAAAGTACGTCGGGCCCGTCCAGCTTGGACCGTATACTCGATCGCTCATGTCAAATACACGGCACCCCAGACAAGCCAGCCAATCACACCAACAGGGATTGTTGGGTGTTCAAGCAGGCCGGCAAGTTAATTTCCGAAAACAAGGACAAGGGGCCGCATAGCGATGACGAGGAAGAGCCCCGACAGCCACACACTAGAGGACAGAAGAGGTTTCCCCGCAAGTGCGGACGGTGAACATGATATACGCAACCCACATCCCCAAGAGGGAGCGGAAGCGTGTGCTCAGGGATGTATATGCGTTGGAGCCAGTCGCCCCAAAGTTCAACCCATGGTCCTCCTATCCGATCACTTTTGATCGCAGGGACCATCCCACTAGTATCCGTCATGGCGGATTCACCGCACTGGTTCTGGACCCAATCATTGACGGATTTCACCTCACTCGAGTCCTTATGGATGGCGGCAGCAGCCTGAACCTGCTTTATCAGGACACAATGCGCAAAATGGGTATAGACCCCTCAAGGATCAAACCCACAAAAACGACCTTTAAGGGCGTCATTCCAGGCGTAGAGGCCCATTGCATAGGCTCAATTACACTGGAAGTGGTCTTCGGATCCCCGGATAACTTCCGAAGCGAAGAGTTAATCTTCGATATAGTCCCGTTCCACAGTGGTTATCATGCACTGCTCGGGCGAACCGCATTTGCGAAATTCAATGCGGTACCGCATTATGCATACCTCAAGCTCAAGATGCCAGGACCTCGCGGGGTTATTACAGTCAATGGAAACACAGAGCGCTCTCTCCGAACGGAGGAGCACACCGCGGCCCTCGCAGCAGAAGCGCAAAGCAACCTCTCAAGGCAATCCACCAGTTCGGCGTTTCAAGACCCGGACACCTTCAAGCGCGCTCGGAGCAATCGGCAACTAGACCGCCTGGCGCGATCTGAGCTCGCGTAGCAATGCGGCCCCACCCCAGTCCCAGCCGAACGGTGAAACTCATGCCACGCGTACATAATTACGCATTAAAAATACCATGGGCACAGGTGGGGAGGGGGGACACACCGCGACATGCCCCAAGACGCAGCTTAAACCGCACTAGGGGCTTCCCGTTTGGTTATTTTTCTCTTTTTCAGGACCTTAATCTCTGGAAACCCTGTCCGGCAGCACTATCGCCGAACACTTGATGCAGCAACCAAGGAGGCAGAAAGCTACGTCATAGCACGGAATTCCTAGGTGGATTACAATAATGAGCGAAATATTTGATTTAATACTGTTCCTTAGCTTGCCCTTGGAAGGGACATAGTCCTACTCTTTGCTTATCGCACCATCTGTATCATTTTGCTTTAACGCACCTTTTTGAATAAACAATGCATAAAATTATGACTATTATTGCATTCCTGTTATATATATATGTTCATTAATGACGCCTTGCAACCGTACACTTTGGTACGGCCAATACACCAAGGGCTTACGTACCCCACAATATGGTGTGAAAAGTCCGAACACTTTCACAAGTGCGGCACCCCGAACTTATAGCATTATATGCATCAGCTCCGAATCATGTCTTTGGTCAAATGTTGGGTTTGCCCGGCTCCTATGTTTTGGTACCTTATGTTCCGCTCTATCGGCTAAGGTAGCGCTAGGAGAACTACTGCGATTGTGCCCCGGTTCTGCCGGGCTTAGCGCCTCAGTAGAGAAAGCTAAAACTGACTGTCATGATAAGGCGAGAGACTGGTTGCTGTTCGGCGAGGTTTTCGAGTCCCTAAAGACTTATGCCGCTTAGGGCGAGCGGCTGGCCCTGTCCGGCTTAAAGGCGTGTATCGCGCCCCGAATTCGGCCTTCCGAATACCAGGGGCTTCGCCGAAATTTAAAATTGTAGAATTCTATGGCTAAGTGAGAGAGATAAAGCATTATTAGTCCGGTTGCCTTGTTCGTTGTGCTGAGCACCTCCCTTGAAGGACCCAAACATGGGAACAAGAGTGCTCAGGTTTATCCCGAACACCCCAGCACTCGTGGCATGGGGGCAGAAGCCGAGGACTAGCCATCTCTCAGATTGGATAAACGGCCAAACAGAAGGTAATATTTGAAATTCACACAAGTGTTGCATAGCGCATATGAAACAAGTTTTCATCATACAGGATCACACGAGCAAGTTTACTCAAATATTACATCCTTTGAACATTCGTCCGCTACAACACGGGCACCCTTCAGGACACCCTCATAATAAATCTCGGGGGTGTGATGCTCCTTGCCCTGCGGCGGCCCTTCCTTGATCAGCTTCACAGCGTCTAGTTTGGCCCACTGCACCTTCACACGGGCGAAAGCCCGACATGCCCCTTCGATGCAGACGGTGATGAAGACATGTACCTAGGGTGGGGACACGGACCTGACCAAAGAGTCCTACCCTAGGACATCCCTAGGAGAAGTCACCTTTCAATCGACTTAAAGGTATCCCACTCGACGGACTCAAGACACTCGACCAGAAAGCTATCACTCGACCATGAAGCCAACCACTCGACCGCCAGGAGACCTACAGTCACTCCGCAGGCAAACGGTCAGCTGTTAAGTAGTCTTTATGGTCATCATAGCACTTTATTAGGGGCGTGACCAGTAACGCCCAGCCTTAAATGTACCTTAAACCCTGCATTACTGAGGGCAGGAGGGGGCCGGCGGACTCTATATAAGCCACCCCCTCCTCAGTATGAAGGGTTCGCACCCCTGTTATTCACACGCCAGTAATCCAATCGACCGCCTCCGGGCACCGAGACATAGGGCTGTTACTTCCTCCGCGAAGGGCCTGAACTCGTACATCTTGGTGTGTTTACAACTTCCCAATAGCTGAGATCTAGCCTCTCCATACTTACCCCCCTACATCACTGTCAGAGTTAGAACCACGACAGTTGGCGCCCACCGTGGGGCAGCAATCTTAGCGCCTGATTGGAGAAGTTGCGATTTTACCGATCCCTTTGATCATGGTTTCGTGTGGAGTTTTGGTGGAGGGCCGCGAGATCCGTCTCGGCGCGCTCACGTTCATCGCCGACGACTCCGCCTGGCTTCAGGAGGCGCCACTCGACATCGACGCGCTCCCCGTCCGCGGTGTGATGCATTTCCGCGCATGCGTTCGTGGCGTCCTCCTGCGGCAGCCGTCGACCCAATATCGGTCAGCCCCCGTATCGTCTCCCCGCTCTGTCTCCCACCGGCGCAAGTGCTCCGGTCGGTCGAGACTTCAGAGGTGGGTTAGACATGCCGTGGCTCGCCAGTCGGCCGCCCCGCAAGTCGCGGCAATCGAGCCCGACGAATCCCTCTGCGGCCTGTTCGACCTATCGACTGGCTCCACGGAGACCGCATCCGAATGCGACAGCAGCGACCCAGCGGCTGAGGTTCTGGCGGTCGATGGGGCGCACGGTCCTCCCGGTTTCCCTCGCGCTGATGGAGGCGCAGGTGGGGGCGACCCATCGCATCCCCACGATGAGTATCTCCCCGAACCTCTCACGTCATCGCAGTGAGAGGAGCTTCGCCGCCGGAACATGGACGCGCTCCACACTCCTATTGTCGGAGAAACCCCCGAGGCCCAGGCCTTGGAGGACGCGTGCTTGGCTAACCTGGCCGAGCGCACTCGACTGGAGAATCTCCAGCGAATACTCGACGAGCAAGCGCGTCAGAGGGCTCCCGAGTCCAGTCGACGTCAGCAAGCTGCCGAGTCCAGTCGGCGTCAGCTCTTCCCGCCGCCGCAGGTATACCGAACCCCAATTCAGAATTTGGCCGTTGCGGCCCGTATAGCAGAATCAATTCAGCCCTCCTAGTCGGAGGCTGGCAGAGGCTTGTTGCAGATCAGAGCGTTGCTCCGGGCGGCGGGAAACCAGAATTCCGCCGTCTCTCAGTCGCGGAACAGGATCCACAGTCGACCCGTCGCAACCGATACAGTCGAGTCGGCTCATAGCCCGAGATCGCCCCCGAGGCGTGAGGGACGTGGTGACCGACACGATCAGTACAGGAGGGATGAGCAGTATGATCGCCGGTTCGATCGTGATGATCGACGTCGAGTGCCAACCCCTCCCTCGAGGAGTGGGTCATATGCGCCTCGACGGCAAGATGACAGACGCCCCCATAGTGTTGGGCAGAGGATTCCAGTCGACCCCAGGGACCCAGGCTTTGACGCGAGATCTGTCCTCGTTCAAGGCTTGGTTGACAGGAACAGGGCTCATCGGGAAGGCCAGAACAGAGATGCGCCCGCCAGCAGCAGAGCACGTGTTTCAGGGCCAGAGTGTTTCAGTCGAGCCATCAGGGCCGCAGTGATTCCTCCCAACTTCAGGCTAGCGACTGGGGTCAGCAGGTTCACCGGTGAATCTAATCCTGACACTTGGCTCGAAGATTACCGAGTGGCTGTACAGATTGGCGGCGGCAATGATGAGGTGGCCATGAAGCATTTGCCTCTCATGTTAGAGGGCTCAGCCAGAGCGTGGCTGAATCAGTTGGCACCCAGCAGCATCTACACTTGGGAGGACCTCTCCCGAGTGTTTGTCACAACCTTTGAAGGAACCTGCAAGCGACCTGCAGGCCTTACAGAGTTGAGGTCCTACGTACAGAAGCCGAATGAAACACTGAGGGATTACATCCAGAGGTGGATCACACTGCATCACACGGTCGAGAATGTGCCAGACCATCAAGCAGTTTGTGCCTTCAAGGAAGGCGTTAAATACAGAGAGTTGAATCTGAAGTTCGGTCGAACTGGAGAGATGTCTCTGAATTGGATGATGGAGATTGCCACCAAGTACGCTAATGGTGAAGACGAAGATCGACTCTGAAGCGGCAAGCTCAAGGCAGTCGCCCAAGAAACCAGAGGAAACTCCAGTCGGAAACAGAAGCGGAAGGCCGAGCCAGCCGCTCCTGGGGAGGCCCTGGCCGTAGCCCAGGGAAACTTCAAGGGAAAACCCAAAGGCCCCTGGAAGCCTAAGAAAGTCAAGGATCAAGATGGAAATGATGTTTTGGATCTGCCATGCCACATCCACACCAAGAAAGATGAAGAGGGTAATTTCATTTACCCAAAGCATACCACTCGACAGTGTCGACTCCTGATCCAGCAGTTTCAGGGCAAACATTCCAAAGACAAGGAAAAAGAGTCGGACAGAGTTGAGGACAAGGAAGACAGTGACGATGGATACCCCCAAGTCAATTCCACCCTGATGATTTTTGCCGATGTTGAGAGCAAAAGTCGACTGAAAGTCATTAACCGCGAGGTGAACATGGTTGCCCCAGCAACACCCAGTTACCTGAAGTGGTCTCAGACTGCCATCACATTCGACCAGTCCGATCACCCAACGCACATTGCCACCCCTGGGAGGCAAGATTTGGTGGTCGACCCAATCGTTGAAGGCACTCGACTGACCAAAGTCCTGATGGATGGCGGCAGTGGCTTGAACATACTATATGCTGAAACATTGAAAGGGATGGGCATTCCGATGTCCAGACTCAATACTAGTAACATGAGCTTCCACGGAGTCATTCCCGGGAAGAAAGCCGTGTCACTCGGCCAGATTGCCCTTGATGTGGTTTTTGGAGATTCAAAGAATTACTGCAAGGAAAAGTTGACATTCGAGGTTGTGGACTTCCAAAGTGCCTATCATGCCATTCTGGGCAGGCCAGCTTACGCACGCTTCATGGCTCGACCATGTTACGTGTATCTCAAATTGAAGATGCCTGGTCCCAAAGGTGTGATCACCGTTACAGGCAATCGGAAGAAGGCAGAAGAGTGCTTTCAGAAAGGCTCAAAGATTGCAGATGCTCAGATGGCAGTGGTCGAGCTGCAAGAGTACCAAAAGACTGCCGATCCGAGTGAATTGCTACGGGCCAAGAAGCCTGCTTCAGAGTCAGCTTTTCAGTCGTCCGGTGAAACAAAGACAGCTCACATTCACCTGACCGACCCCGACGCTGCTCCGACTCACATCTCGACGACGCTCGACTCCAAATAGGGAGAAGCGCTCATCCAGTTCCTCCGTGAGAACTGGGACGTCTTCGCATGGAAGCCTTCTGACATGCCTGGAGTTCCCAGGGGGCTGGCTGAGCACCGTCTGCGAGTCGACCCGAAGTTCAAGCCTGTGAAAGAACATCTTCGACGGTCCGCCATCCAGAAGAGGAAAGCCATTGGCGAGGAGGTGGCTCGGCTCTTAGCAGCGGAGTTCATCCGAGAGATTTACCACTCCGAGTGGCTCACCAATGTCGTCATGGTCCCCAAGAAGGACAAGTCACTTCGCATGTGCATTGATTTCAAACATATCAATCGGGCCTGCCCGAAAGATCATTTCCCTCTCCCCCGCATCGACCAGATAGTGGACTTGACCGTGGATGTGAGCGTTTGTCTTTTCTAGATGCTTATTCAGGGTACCATCAGATCCGTCTGTATGGACCCGACGAGATCAAAACGGCTTTCATCACCCCATTTGGGTGCTTCTGTTATGTCACCATGCCCTTCGGCCTCAAGAATGCTGGAGCCACGTTCATGAGGATGATTCGGAAGTGTCTGCTCACTCAGATCAGTCGGAACGTAGAAGCATACATGGATGATATTGTGGTTAAGTCACGGAAAGGTTCCGACCTACTGACTGACCTTGCTGAAACCTTTGCTAACCTCAGGAGATATGATATCAAGCTCAATCCATCAAAGTGCACGTTCGGAGTTCCATGTGGAAAGTTACTTGGTCTTCTCGTTTCCGAACGAGGAATCGATGCTAACCCCGAGAAAGTTGGCACCATACTCCGGATGAAGCGCCCCGTGCGTATACACGATGTCCAGAAGCTTACAGGTTGCTTGGCCGCTCTAAGTCGATTCATTTCTCGACTCGGTGAAAAAGCGTTGCCTCTTTACCGACTGATGAAGAAGTCTGACAAGTTCGAGTGGACTCCAGAAGCTGACGCAGCGTTTGCAGAGCTCAAAGCTCTGCTCTCCACCCAGCCGGTGCTTGCTGCCCCAATCAGCAAAGAGCCTCTGCTGCTGTACATTGCGGCCACGGGACAAGTTGTCAGTACAGTACTCAAGGTCGAGCGGGAAGAAGAAGGAAAGGCCTTCAGAGTTCAGCGCCCAGTATATTATGTGTCTGAAGTTTTGACCCCTTTGAAGCAAAGATATCCCCATTACCAGAAGCTTGTATACGGGATTTATATGACCACGAAGAAGGTTGCACATTACTTCTCTGACCACTCCATTACAGTCGTCAGCGACGCCCCATTGTCAGAAATCCTGCACAACAGAGATGCAACTGGTCGAGTGGCTAAGTGGGCGATTGAACTCCTTCCCTTAGATATCATGTTTGAAGCAAAGAAGGCTATCAAGTCCCAAGCAATCGCAGATTTCGTCGCCGAGTGGATTGAACAGCAACTTCCGACTCAAGTCCACTCGGAGCACTGGACCATGTTCTTTGATGGATCTACGTGCTGAATGGTTCTGGTGCTGGGGTAGTATTAGTCTCTCCCCGAGGAGATAAACTCAGATACGTTCTCTAGATTCACTTCGATTCCTCCAATAATGAAGCAGAATATGAAGCACTTTTATATGGGTTGCGCATGGACATTTCACTCGGCGTCCGTCGCCTCATGGTCTATGGTGACTCAGATTTGGTGGTCAATCAGGTGATGAAGGAGTGGGACGTCAGAAGTCCGGCTATGACTGGTTATTGCAATGCAGTGAGAAAGCTAGAAAAGAAATTCGAGGGGTTGGAGCTTCATCACATCCCCCGACTAAAAAATCAGCCAGCTGACGACTTGGCAAAGATAGGCTCCAAGAGAGAAGCCATTCCCAGCAATGTGTTCCTGGAACACATTCACTCACCGTCAGTCCAAGAAGATCCTTTTACAGAAGAAGCCCCACCGCCGAAAAGCGCCGCAGATCCGACTGAAGTCGAAGTTCCTGCCGTGGTCGACCTAATCATGGAAAGCTTGGCAATCACTCCCGACTGGACGATACCGTACATCGCGTATATCCTAAGGAAAGAACCCCCAGAGGACGAGGAAGAGGCTCGACAGATCGCCCGTCGATCCAAGGCCTTCACAGTCATAAAGGGACAGTTATATAGGGAAGGCGCGACTGGAATTGGTCAGAAATGCATAACACCAGAAGAGGGTCAGATGATCCTTAATGATATCCACTCGGGGACCTGCGGTCACCATGCGTCCTCTCGGACCATTGTGGCTAAAGCATACCGAGCAGGATTTTACTGGCCAAGAGCAAATGAGATGGCAAAAGAGATAGTCAACAAGTGTGGAGGGTGCCAGTTCTACTCCAACATGTCACACAAGCCTGCATCGGCCCTGAAGACCATTCCACTCGTCTGGCCCTTTGCTGTCTGGGGACTAGACATGGTTGGTCCACTGAGAACAGGCAGAAGTGGTTTCACTCATGTGCTTGTGGCAGTCGACAAGTTCACCAAATGGATTGAAGCTAAGCCTATCAAGAATCTTGATGCTTGCACTGCTATCAGTTTCGTCAGAGGGCTAACATTCAGATATGGAGTCCCGCATAGCATTATCACTAACAATGGGTCAAACTTCGATTCGGTCAAGTTCAGAGCTTTCTGCGCCTCTCAAGGCACCCGAGTCGACTACGCTTCGGTCTCCCATCCCCAGTCGAATGGACAAGCTGAAAGAGCAAATGGTCTGATTCTCAAAGGACTAAAGCCTCGACTGATGCGTGATCTCAAGCATGCGGTGGGCGCTTGGGTCGACGAGCTTCCGTCAGTTCTGTGGGGATTGAGGACCACCCCTAACCGGTCGACTGGAAGAACTCCATTCTTTCTGGTTTATGGAGCCGAAGCAGTTCTGCCAAGCGATCTTCTTCACAACGCGCCCCGAGTCGAGCTTTACACTGAAGATGAAGCAGAACAGGCCCGGCAAGACGCAGTCGACCTCCTAGAGGAAGAGAGGGAGATGGCCATGATCAGATCGACCATTTATCAGCAAGACTTACGTCGATTCCACGCCCGGAATGTGAAGAGTCGAGCCTTCCAAGAAGGAGATTTGGTCCTCCGAGTGGATCAACAGAAACCACAAAAACTTGCTCCTACTTGGGAAGGCCCCTTCATCGTTACCAGAGTCCTCCACAATGGAGCATATCACCTCTACAATGTTGATCACCAGATCGACGAGCCACGAGCTTGGAATGCGGAACTACTCTGCCCCTTTTACACTTGAGTTCTCCCTTGGCAGAGATGTAATAAGAAAAATTTCTACAATTCATTTTTATCAAAGGCAAGAGTGTTCCAATAATTGTTGTCACTTTTGTTTACATACGAAATCCCCCAGTGGGTGACTTAGCTGCGAATCCGTTTCGCCTAAGTTTGAAAAAATCCTACCAAGTGGAGAACAATCCTCCCACTCGGGGGCCTAGCTGCAGTCCAGGACTCGCCTAAGTTCTCCCACTAAGAGACTTAGCTGCAGCCAGTGCTCGCCTAAGTGTTTAAAAATCCTACCGAGTGGAGAGCAAACCTCCCACTCGGGGGCTTAGCTGCAGTCCAGGACTCGCCTAAGTTCTCCCACTAAGAGACTTAGCTGCAGTCAGTGCTCGCCTAAGTGTTTAAAAATCCTACCGAGTGGAGAGCAAACCTCCCACTCGGGGGCTTAGCTGCAGTCCAGGACTCGCCTAAGTTCTCCCACTAAGAGACTTAGCTGCAGTCAGTGCTCGCCTAAGTGTTTAAAAATCCTACCGAGTGGAGAGCAAACCTCCCACTCGGGGGCTTAGCTGCAGTCCAGGACTCGCCTAAGTTCTCCCACTAAGAGACTTAGCTGCAGTCAGTGCTCGCCTAAGTGTTTAAAAATCCTATCGAGTGGAGAGCAAACCTCCCACTCGGGGGCTTAGCTGCAGTCCAGGACTCGCCTAAGTTCTCCCACTAAGAGACTTAGCTGCAGTCAGTGCTCGCCTAAGTGTTTAAAATCCTACCGAGTGGAGAGCAAACCTCCCACTCGGGGGCTTAGCTGTAGTCTAGGACTCGCCTAAGTTCTCCCACTAAGAGACTTAGCTGCAGTCAGTGCTCGCCTAAGTGTTTAAAAATCCTACCGAGTGGAGAGCAAACCTCCCACTCGGGGGCTTAGCTGCAGTCCAGGATTCGCCTAAGTTCTCCCACTAAGAGACTTAGCTGCAGTTAGTGCTCGCCTAAGTACAGGACACAGCCCAATTCGTGAGTCGACCGCTACCTTCTCCCTCGGAGCTGCATCGCAAAAACAAGATTATTCCGAGTGAAGATCCAGTTCCACTCGACGAATCAAACCGTGAAGGTATCCAACGAGAAATCTAGTCCAGAAAAAGCCTAAAAGGTCCCTGACCTCAAAGTACTCGAGCCCTCGGCTCGGCAGAGTTTAAACGGTTACAAATCCACTCGGCATTCTGAGGTAAATTCAAAGTTTTTTACTCCTCAGGAGGAGGACTGGAAGGGGCGACGAACTCATCCAAGTCGATCCCGTCGGCAATACGGGTGGCAGCAGCGATGAAAGTCTCCATGAAGTCTTGAAAGTTGTGCTTCCTAGTATTGGCAACTTGGATGGCCGCCAGCTTTTCTTCTCGCGCCTCCTTGCAATGGACGCGGACCAGAGACAGAGCGACGTCAGCACCACATCTAGCAGAAGATTTCTTCCATTCCGCCACTCGACCTGGGACTTTGTTAAGTCGAGCCATCAGAGACTCAAGGTCGTTCTGAAGCGTCGTCCCAGGCCAGAGTGATGTGTCGATCTGCGACATCGCCACTTTCAGCCGAGCCAGATAGTCAACGACGCTGGCAGTACGAGACTCCAGATGGAGCACGTTCATTGCAGCCTCGTCCTTCACAAGAGAGTTAACAGGGTCCAAGCTTGGCTCCACTCGACTGGTCTCCTCTTCAAAATTCTGGCAAAGTTCTGCATACACGATCCAAGGATAAGTCAATTTTCATAGACTGAGTCGACACAAAAACCAGTCGGAACTGAATGTGCACCTTCAAGCTTAAGGTACAACTTCTTGGGAGGCTCCCCAAGTAGCCCTCCAGGTCGTCCCTCCTGCGAGCGATGCCTTCCAGCTTCTCGCTCAGGGTGAGGTTCTCCTTCTTCCAACGAGAACACTCCCTGTTGGCTTCATTCAGAGCGGTCTTCAGCTTGGTATTCTCTTCTTCTAAGTGGTCGACCGAAGCCAGCTTCTGTGCGGCCAGAGCGGTCTTGTCATCAGCCTCCTTACGGGCAACAGCCAAGTCCTGATCCTTCTTCGCCAGAGCTTCGTTCAGTTTTTCTGCGAAGAAATGATGATTGAATCGGAAATAACAAAAGGGTACTCAAGCCCAAAGACTAACCAATCGACAAAGCCGTCTTACCTGCGGCGCCGTCTCTGACCTTCTGCAGCTCTGTTCTGGCCAGCTCCAGATCAAGGTTCAGTTGAATCTTCTGCTTCTCCAACTCAGTATAGCGAGCTACGAGTTCGCAGGATTTCTGTAAAAGCAAAATCAGTCGACAGACGTCCAAGATAAGTTGCTTCCGAGTAACTAAGGGACAATGACGACGTTTCTAAGACCACAGCCGAATCAAAAACATTCGACAGTAGTCTCGGGGACTACACCCAGTGGGTGCACTTAGCGTGCCCCCACTGGTTTGACCCCAAAAAAAAGTTCCACTCGACCTGGCCCGACCAAACCGAGTGAAGAAATACAACTACAGCAACACAATGTAAAGACTACAGTCGACTGCCAGCAGTCCACCGTAGTCTCGGGGACTACACCCAGTGGGTGCACTTAGCGTGCCCCCACTTGTCCAAGGATTGGCAGACACACCCACTGGGTGTATAGATACAAAGATCTTCGGAAAAGAGACTCTCCAAACAGCATATCATAACAGACCAAGTGTTGAGTCGACTGACCTGGACATTGCTCTGAAGAGCCGAACTCGCGTCATAGGCTGCTTGGCTGGCCTCCCGAGCCATCTTCACTTGCTCCATCATGATCCCCGCCTGGCGTATAGCCTCCTTTGCAGCAGCCGCTTGGTCCTCAGGGACGGGGTATGTGGCAAAAAGCGAAGACGGATCCGCAGTCAACGACGAGGGCCGCGCACTCGCCAGAGGAACGGCGAAGGTCACTGAAGCCCGAGTGGTGTCACCACCATCCCGAGCCTCGGCCTCGGACACCGGAGCGGATTGGGGGGTCTTGTCAGCCGACGCCCTCTTGTGCCTCCTCACTCTCAACGGACCGTTGTCATCGTCATCCGGGAGGTCGATAACATGAGGAGGGGCTACAAAGGAAAGGTTCAATCGACCAGGGTTGCAATAAATGATCAGTCGACTCAAAGAAGAACGTCAGTAACCGTACCAGGGTTGGAGGTAACAGCATCCTCCATCTCTTGGTCACCGTCCTTGGCGGAGACCTCAGAAGTAGCAGCGCTGCAAATCTCGAAAGTCAGTCAGTTGGCTCAATGAATCGACCAAGGATCTGTCCATGGTCGACGAAGGAAAGCAAGTTTTATTATTACCCGGAAATGGTAGGGACAGCTATCTTCATCTTGGGCAGAGCCTTGGGCGGCTTGGACAGCGTCGTGCGTGGGTGCTTGGGAACCTTCCCAATCGGCGTAGGAGAAGAGGTTCGAGGGCGTTTCGACGACTGCCCAACAGAAGCAGTCGCCTTACCACGTTCCCGCGCTGGGTCCTGTGCGTGCTTGGACCGCCCCTCTGGGCGAGGGGGTTCGACCTCCTCCTCCTCCTCCTCTTCGCTGGAGTCGACGTCGTCGTCTCCCTCTCCTTCACCGTTGGACTCCCACTCGCCTTGGTCGTCCCCACTCTCACCTCCGCTCGCCTCCCCTTCCTCAGTTGGCTCCTGAGCCCCGTTGGGCGTCGAGTACATCTCGGTGGTCGCCTGGAAGACAATAGACAAGACGAATGTCAATCGACCAACTCAAAGAAGACCAATGCAGAAAAAAAGATTCCAGTCGGGAACATAAAGACATACCTGGTCCACCTCATACGAATTGTCGAGTGGAACCACCCTCCTGGCTCCTCGGGGGTTGTCTTTGTTCCCCGTAATGCTCGACAGCCACCCCTCCAGCATCTCGTCGGTGACCTCCTCCGGGTGGACCCGAGTGGTGTCGTCAAGGCCCGCGTACAGCCACATCGGGTGGTCACGGGCCTGGAGCGGTTGGATACGCCTCCGGAGGAAGACCTCCAGCAGGTCCATGCCAGTCACACCCTCACGGACGAGCTCAACCACTCGACCCACCAACACTTTGACCTGGGCCCTTTCCTCCGGCGACACTTTCAGAGAAGTAGGCTTTTCAGCTCGGTCGAGAGAGAATGGAGGAAGTCCAGTCGACTGCCCTGGGGTCGCCTGGCCTTGACAGTAGAACCAGGTTGCCTGCCAACCGCGGACCGACTCCGGGAAAGTGATGGAAGGAAAACAACTCTTCCCCCTCGCCTGGATCGCCAGACCCTCGCACAGCTGGATCACCTGCGTCCTCTCATCACTTGACTTGGCCTTCTTGACCGATTGAGAGCGACAGGTAAAGATGTTCTTGAAGAGTCCCCAGTGGGGGCGGCAACCCAAGAAGGCCTCGCACATAGAAATGTAAGCGGCGAGGTATACGATGGAGTTGGGAGTGAAGTGATGGAGCTGCGCCCCGAAGAAGTTCAGAAAACTCCGGAAAAAGGGATGGGGCGGCAGAGAAAACCCTCGGTCGACGTGGGTGGCTAGGAGCACGCACTCACCGTCACGGGGTTGAGGTTCGATCTCTCCCCCCAGAAGACGCGCGGATTGGTGGGGGATGACTCCCCCCTCGACCATGTCGTCGAGATCCTCTTGACGGAGCACCGACGGCATCCAGTCGCCCTGAATCCAACCTTTGGGCAGAGCGGTTCTAGAGGAGGATCCGCCCCGAGCCGATCTTCTTCCCTTCCCCTGCGCCGCCGCCTTCTTCGCGCGCTCCAGAGCGGAGGTCTTGCCTTTCGTCATCGTCGCCGGCGAGGTCTCGCACGAGCCTGCTGCGCTAGGGCGAGAACGGAGGTGGCAGAAGGACTTGCGAAGGGAGAGAGGAAGAAGAAAGGAGGAGAAGAGAGCGCACTGCTTGGAAACCCCGAGCCGGCGATTTATAAGGGACTGCTTCCGAGTGGCTGACTGGTAGGCCCAGGCTATCCAGTCAAATCCCGTAGCAGACGCGCGCGCAGTACGTGGCGAAAAAGGCGATGCGGGGATCGAGGGGCTTCCGCTTTATCGCTTCCGATTACTGCGGCCGCTCCCGTCCCGCGCGCTTCCCAAAATCCAAAAACAACTTGTCAAAACAGAAGACCCCGATCGCGCCGGCGCTCGGTATGTCACAAGCAAAGAAATTCACTCGACGGAAGGCCTGGAATGGATCAAGGCGACTGAAAAAGGTTGGCAACGTCATCCGTGACGATTGACCCAAAACGAGGCGCTCACGTAGCCCGAAGAACCAGTCGGAAAGATCTCCAACTCTTTCCCCACTCTAACCTCGATCCATTCGGGGGCTAATGATGAAGACATGTACCTAGGGTGGGGACACGGACCTGACCAAAGAGTCCTACCCTAGGACATCCCTAGGAGAAGTCACCTTTCAATCGACTTAAAGGTATCCCACTCGACGGACTCAAGACACTCGACCAGAAAGCTATCACTCGACCATGAAGCCAACCACTCGACTGCCAGGAGACCTACAGTCACTCCGCAGGCAAACGGTCAGCTGTTAAGTAGTCTTTATGGTCATCATAGCACTTTATTAGGGGCGTTACCAGTAACGCCCAGCCTTAAATGTACCTTAAACCCTGCATTACTGAGGGCAGGAGGGGGCCGGCGGACTCTATATAAGCCACCCCCCTCCTCAGTATGAAGGGTTCGCACCCCTGTTATTCACACGCCAGTAATCCAATCGACCGCCTCCGGGCACCGAGACGTAGGGCTGTTACTTCCTCCGCGAAGGGCCTGAACTCGTACATCTTGGTGTGTTTACAACTTCCCAATAGCTGAGATCTAGCCTCTCCATACTTACCCCCCTACATCACTGTCAGAGTTAGAACCACGACAGACGGACCACTTGACGACCTCCAGCCGTGGGCAGGCATCCACAAGCCGCCTCACCAGGGCGAAGTAGCTGTTCGGAAGGGTGCCGCCAGGCCACAGCCGGACTATAAGGCCCTTCATGGCCTGTTCGGCCGCCTTGTGCAGCTCGACCAGCTGCTTTAGCTGGTCGCTTAGAGGCATCGGGTGTTCGGTCTCAGTATACTGAGACCAAAACAGCTTCTCCGTTGAGCTTCCCTCCTCGGCTTGGTAAAATTGTGCGGCATCCGACACGCTGTGGGGCAAATCTGCGAATGCTCCTGGAGAGCTCCCAATTCGGGTAAGTAATCGGTAATTTACTTTCACATGCTTGCTTTGCATATAGAATGCCTTACCCGCTGCTATTTTCTTCATCGCGTCAATCTCCTGGAGGGCCTTTTGGGCCTCGGCCTTGGCACTCTTTGCGCTCTCGAGGGCCGCGGCAAGCTCAGACTCTCGCGTCTTCGAGTCAAGCTCCAACGCCTCGTGCTTCGTCACGAGAGCCTGGAGCTCTTGCTGCACCTCGCCCACACGAGCCTCTTGTTTTTCCCGCTCGGTGCGCTCCTTGGCCGCTTTATCTTCGGCCTTGGTTAGCGCTTGCTTCAGGGTCGCCACCTTGGTCGTGGCCCCTGGCAAATATATGATGATCCTGTCATTTTGCAATCGCGTCTTCTTTTGTATATACATATCTATAGACAGGGTATTACTTACCCTTGTTCTCCTCGAGCTGCCTCTTGGCAAGGCCAAGCTCTTTCTTGGACCCCTCGAGGTCCTGCTTCAGTACGGCGACCTCCGCAGTCAGTGCGGTGGACGCCAGCAGCGAGGCCTGCATACGCATATTGACATACTCATATTAGACTCCTGTGATATTATTTGATCCTCTGTTCGGCTTTTCTTTGTGAACACCGAACAAAGCATCAGGGGCTACTGTCTATGCGGTAATATTTTTCCTATATTTTAAAACACTTACCTCAAAGCCTGTTAGAAGGCTGGCACAGGCTTCAGTCAATCCGCTCTTGGCGGACTGAACCTTATGGACCACCGCACTCATAATAGTACGGTGCTCCTCGTCGATGGAAGCGCTGCGAAGCGCTTCCAGCAGATTGTCCGGCGCCTCTGGATGGATAGAGGTCACCGGCACAGGCGTCTTGCCCCTCTTAGAAGGAGGCCGCCTGCCCGAGCCCGGAACCACTGGAGGTTCCGACGCGGTGTTCGGCTGAGGGCTGAACTCGGAGCTCTCAGGGGCCTTGTCCCCTCGGCTCCCGGAGTCCGGGAGGCCGCCTTGAGGCACCTCCGGGACTGTCTCCCCTCGACCCGGTGCCTCGTGAGACAACACCTCGGCATCGTCCGCAGGATAGGGGGAGGTGGCGGCCGGAACTGGATGCTATCCATGTCCGACGAGCCCAGGGAGCCGTCCGATGATACATCGATACGGGCTCGGGGCGGCCTGCATAATCATATTTCGGCGTTAGGTGAAGTAGTGCGGCAAAGGAATACTATGACTTACTCTGGTATCCGAATACTTATGACTTCCCTAGGGGCTTGGCCCTGGGCAGCCACTCGTCTTCGCCGTCGGCGGCGGTGGTAGAGTAGTCCGGAAGGAGAGTTCTCCCCTTCTTGGACCCTTTGGCCTCCCCAGTTGGGGCGGCCTTCCTTTTCTTGTATCCCCCGTCTGGAGGGGGAGCATCTTCTTCTGCCTCCTCATCTTCGGGGGAGGATTGCGCGTAGCATCCTCGGACGGTGAGTCCGACGACGCCTGGTGTCGGGAACTCTTTCGGGTTCCCTTGGCCTTCTTGGTCTTCTCCGGCACCTTATAAGGAGCCGGAGTCAGCATCTTCGCCAGAAGAGCGTCTGCTGGGCCTTCGGGCAAAGGAGCCGGACAGTTGATCTGTCCGGCCGTCTCCTGCCAGTCCTGTCAAAGGTACGGGAGTTTAGATCCCGCATGGAGTCAATCTATAAAAAATAAGTATCCTGTGAAAGGTAAAGTAGCTTACCGCACCGGCTTGGCGCTTCGCGCCGAATCCGCGATCCTCAGTAATGGGAGGGGGGACCTCGGCGCTTTTGAACAGCACCCTCCAGGCATCTTTGTGAGTTGTGTCGAAGAGCCTGTTCAGAGTTCGGTGCTACGCCGGGTCGAACTCCCACAAGTTGAAGTCCCGTTGTTGGCATGGGAGGATCCGGTGGTGGAGCATGACCTGGACTACGTTGACGAGTTTGAGCTTCTTGTTCACCATGTTCTGTATACATGTTTGGAGTCCGGTCAGCTCTCCCGAACTACCCCAGGACAGGACCTTCTCTTTCCAGGAGGTGAGCCGCGTGGGGATGCCAGATCGGAACTTGGGGGCTGTTTCCCATGCAGGGTCACGCGGCTCGGTGATGTAGAACCACCCCGATTGCCACCCCTTTATGGTTTCCACAATGGAGCCCTCGAGCCATGTAACGTTGGGCATCTTGCCCACCATGGCGCCTCCGCACTCCGCCTGGCGGCCGCCCACAACCTTCGGCTTGACATTGAAGGTCTTCAGGCATAAGCCGAAGTGGGGCTTGATGCGGAGGAAGGCCTCGCACACGACGATAAACGCCGAGATGTTGAGGATGAAGTTTGGGGCCAGATCGTGGAAATCCAGGCCGTAGTAGAAAATGAGCCCCCGGACGAATGGGTGGAGAGGGAATCCCAGTCTGCGGAGGAATGGGTAAGGAACACTACCCTCTCATGGGGCCCGGGGGTGGGGATGAGCTGCCCCTCATCTGGGAGCCGGTGTGCGATGCCGTCGGGCAGGTATCTGGCTCTCCTCAGCTTCTTGATGTCTCCCTCCGTGATGGAGGAGACCATCCACCTGCCTCCCGCTCCGGACATGGTTGGAGAAGGTTGAGGTGGGAAGTGCGGACTTGGGCGCTAAAGCTCGAGTGTGCGAAAATGGATGAGCAAAGGAGGAAGAAGGCGTGGATGAAAAGGTGAATCCTTATCCCTTTATATGGGCGGACGAAACTAAGCGTCCCCACTAGCCTGGTAAAACTCACTCATCCCCAAGCGCCATAATCGATGGCGCGGTTGGGTTACCCATGGCCGTATTGATGAGAATCCCGTGATAAGGGGACATGATCTTTGCTTTGACAAGACATGTCAAAAAACTGCCTCGCGTTATGTGCGGGGCTAGTTAAAGGAAATGGTTCGAATAATCACCGGGCCATGGCATAATGTCGTGTTGCCAAAACAAGTCAGCAAATTAGATTTGCGGAAATATTATTCTCTCTACGGTGGTATGTGGAATTTATTTTGCAGGGTCGGACACTATCCTTGTATTCAAATTCTTCTGTGATGTATTCGGAGGAGGAACCCACCTTGCAATGCCGAAGACAATACTGCGCGCCGGACTCATCGTCATTGAAAGCCTGGTTCAGGGGCTACTGAGGGAGTCCTGGATTAGGGGGTCTCCGGACAGCCAGATTATATCCTTTGGCCGGACTGTTGGACTATGAAGATACAAGATTGAAGACTTCGTCTCGTGTCCGGATAGGACTCTACTTGGCGTGGAAGGCAAGCTAGGCAATACGGATATGGATATCTCCTCCTTTGTAACCGACCTTGTGCACCCCTAACCCTCTCCAGTGTCTATATAAACCGGAGGGTTTTAGTCCGTAGGACAACAATCACAACATACAATCATACCATAGGCTAGCTTCTAGGGTTTAGCCTCTCTGATCTCATGGTAGATCTACTCTTGTACTACCCATATCATCAATATTAATCAAGCAGGACGTAGGGTTTTACCTCCATCAAGAGGGCCCGAACCTGGGTAAAACATCGTGTCCCCTGCCTCCTGTTACCATCCGCCTTAGACGCACAGTTCGGGACCCCCTACCCGAGATCTGCCGGTTTTGACACCGACAACGATAATTCCCATGTGTCCTCGGGAGCGCTTTCCTTTATATAAGAGTTTATCCAGGCTTGTCCTTTGCTACAAAAAGGATTGGGCCATCTTGCTGCTGTTGGGGAACGTAGTAATTTCAAAAATTTCCTACGCACACGCAAGATCATGGTGATGCATAGCAACGATAGGGGAGAGTGTTGTCTATGTACCCTTGTAGACCGGCAACGGAAGCGTTGACACAATGTAGATGAAGTAGTCGTACGTCTTCCCTATCCGACCGATCCAAGTACCGAACGTACGACACCTCTGAGTTCTGCACACGTTCAACTCGGTGACGTTCCTTGAGCTGCGATCCAGCCGAGTGTTGAGGGAGATTTTTGTTAGCACGACGGCGTGATGACGGTGATGATGTTCTACCGCTGCAGGGCTTCGCCTAAGCACCGCTACGATATGACCGAGGTGGAATATGGTGGAAGGGGGCACCGCACACGGCTAAGGAACGATCACGAAGATCAACTTGTGTCATGGGGTGCCCCCTTTCCCCCGTATATAAAGGAGGGAGAGGGGGAGGTGCGGCCGGCCCTAGGGGTGCGCCTGGAGGAGTCCTACTCCCACCGGGAGTAGGACTCCCCCCTCTTGCCATGTTGGAGAAGGAAAGGGGAAGGGGGAAAGAGGAAAGGGGGGCGCCGCCCCCCCTTCCTTGTCCTATTCGGACTAGGGGGAGGGGCGCGTGGCCTGCCCTGGCCGGCCCTCCTCTTCTCCCTTAGGGCCCATGTAGGCCCATTAACCCCCCCAGGGGGGGGGGGTTCGGTAACCCCCCGGTACTCCGGTAAAATCCCGATTTCACCCGGAACGTTTCCGATATCCAAATATAGGCTTCCAATATATCAATCTTTATGTCTCGACCATTTCGAGACTCCTCGTCATGTCCGTGATCACATCCGGGACTCCAAACAACCTTCGGTACATCAAAACACAAAAACTCTAATTACGATCGTCACCGAACTTTAAGCGTGCGGACCCTACGGGTTCGAGAACTATGTAGACATGACCGAGACACGTCTCCGGTCAATAACCAATAGCGGAACCTGGATGCTCATATTGGCTCCTACATATTCTACAAAGATCTTTATCGGTCAGACCGCATAACAACATACGTTGTTCCCTTTGTCATCGGTATGTTACTTGCCCGAGATTCGATCGTCGGTATCTCAATACCTAGTTCAATCTCGTTACCGGCAAGTCTCTTTACTCGTTCCATAATACATCATCCTGCAACTAACTCATTAGTTGCAATGCTTGCAAGGCTTAAGTGATGTGCATTACCGAGAGGGCCTAGAGATACCTCTCCGACAATTGGAGTGACAAATCCTAATCTCGAAATACGTCAACCCAACAAGTACCTTCGGATACACCTATAGAGCACCTTTATATCACCCAGTTACGTTGTGACGTTTGGTAGCACACAAAGTGTTCCTCTAGTAAACGGGAGTTGCATAATCTCATAGTCATAGGAACATGTATAAGTCATGAAGAAAGCAATAGCAACAAACTAAACGATCAAGTGCTATGCGAACGGAATGGGTCAAGTCAATCACATCATTCTCCTAATGATGTGATCCTGTTAATCAAATGACAACTCATGTCTATGGTTAGGAAACATAACCATCTTTGACCAACGAGCTAGTCAAGTAGAGGCATACTAGTGACACTCTGTTTGTCTATGTATTCACACATGTATTATGTTTCCGGTTAATACAATTCTAGCATGAATAATAAACATTTATCATGATATAAGGAAATAAATAATAACTTTATTATTGCCTCTAGGGCATATTTCCTTCAGTCGCCCACTTGCACTAGAGTCAATAATCTAGTTCACATCGCCATGTGATTTAACATTAATAGTTCACATCACCATGTGATTAACACCCATAGTTCACATCGTCATGTGACCAACACCCAAAGGGTTTACCAGAGTCAATAATCTAGTTCACATCACTATGTGATTAATACCCAAATAATACTAAGGTGTGATCATGTTTTGCTTGTGAGAGAAGTTTAGTCAACGGGTCTGCCACATTCAGATCTGTAAGTATTTTGCAAATTTCTATGTCAACAATGCTCTGCACAGAGCTACTCTAGCTAATTGCTCCCACTTTCAATATGTATCCAGATTGAGATTTAGAGTCATCTGGATCAATGTCAAAATTTGCATCGACGTAACCCTTTACGACGAACCTTTTGTCACTTCCATAATCGAGAAACATATCCTTATTCCACTAAGGATAATTTTGACCAATGTCCAGTGATCTACTCCTAGATCACTATTGTACTCCTTTGCCAAACTCAGGGCAGGGTATACAATAGGTCTGGTACACAGCATGGCATACTTTATAGAACCTATGGCTAAGGCATAGGGAATGACTTTCATTCTCTCTCTATCTTCTGTCGTGGTCGGGTTTTGAGTCTTACTCAACTTCACACCTTGTAACACAGGCAAGAACTCCTTCTTTGACTGTTCTATTTTGAACTACTTCAAAATCTTGTCAAGGTATGTACTCATTGAAAAACTTATCAAGCATCTTGATCTATCTCTATAGATCTTGATGCTCAATATGTAAGCAGCTTCACCGAGGTCTTTCTTTGAAAAACTCCTTTCAAACATTCCTTTATGCTTTGCAGAATAATTCTACATTATCTCCGATCAACAATATGTTCTTCACATATACTTATCAGAAATGCTGTAGTGCTCCCACTCACTTTCTTGTAAATACAGGCTTCACCGCAAGTTTGTATAAAACTGTATGCTTTGATCAACTTATCAAAGCGTATATTCCAACTCTGAGATGCTTGCACCAGTCCATAGATGGATCGCTGGAGCTTGCATATTTTGTTAGTACCTTTAGGATTGACAAAACCTTCTGGTTGCATCATATATAACTCTTCTTTAACAAATCCATTAAGGAATGTAGTTTTGTTTATCCATTTGCCAGATTTCATAAAATGCGGCAATTGCTAACATGATTCGGACAGACTTAAGCATAGATACAAGTGAGAAACTCTCATCGTAGTCAACACCTTGAACTTGTCAAAAACCTTTTTGCGACAATTCTAGCTTTGTAGATAGTAACACTACTATCAGCGTCCGTCTTCCTCTTGAAGATCCATTTAATCTCAATGGCTCGCCGATCAATGGCCAAGTCAATCAAAGTCCATACTTTGTTCTCATACATGGATCTCATCTCAGATTTCATGGCCTCAAGCCATTTTGCGGAATCTGGGCTCATCATCGCTTCCTCATAGTTCATAGGTTCGTCATGGTCAAGTAACATGACCTCCAGAACAGGATTACCGTACCACTCTGGTGCGGATCTCACTCTAGTTTACCTACGAGGTTCGGTAGTAACTTGATCTAAAGTTACATGATCATCATCATTAGCTTCCTCACTAATTGGTGTAGTAGTCACAGGAATAGATTTCTGTGATGAACTACTTTCCAATAAGGGAGAAGGTATAGTTACCTCATCAAGTTCTACTTTTCTCCCACTCACTTCTTTCGAGAGAAACTCCTTCTCTAAAAAGGATCCATTCTCAGCAACGAGTATCTTGCCTTCGGATTTGTGATAGAAGGTGTACCCAACATTTTCTTTTGGGTATCCTATGAAGACGCACTTCTCCGATTTGGGTTTGAGCTTATCATGTTGAAACTTTTTCACATAAGCATTGCAACCTCAAACTTTAAGAAACGACAGCTTAGGTTTCTTGCCAAACCACAGTTCATATGGTGTCGTCTCAACGGATTTAGATGGTGCCCTATTTAACGTGAATGCAATTGTCTCTAATGCATAACCCCAAAACGATAGTGGTACATCGGTAAGAGACATCATAGATCGCACCATATCTAATAAAGTATGGTTATGACGGTCGGACACACCATTACACTGTGGTGTTCCAGGTGGCGTGAGTAGTGAAACTATTTCACATTGTTTTAACTGAAGGCCAAACTCTCAACTCAAATATTTTACCTCTGCGATCATATCGTAGAAACTTTTATTTTCTTGTTACGATGATTCTCCACTTCACTCTGAAATTCTTTGAACTTTTCAAATGTTTCAGACTTGTGTTTCATTAAGTAGATATACCCATATCTGCTCAAATCATCTGTGAAGGTCAGAAAATAACGATACTTGCCGTGAGCCTTAACACTCATCGGACCGCATACATCAGTATGTATTATTTCCAATAAGTCAGTTGCTCGCTCCATTGTTCCGGAGAACGGAGTCCTAGTCATCTTGCCCATGAGGCATGGTTCACAAGCATCAAGTGATTCATAATCAAGTGATTCCAAAAGTCCATCAGCATGGAGTTTCTTCATGCGCTTTACACCAATATGACCTAAACGGCAGTGCCACAAATAAGTTGCACTATCATTATTAACTTTGCATCTTTTGGTTTCAATATTATGAATATGTGTATCACTACAATCGAGATCCAACGAACCATTTTCATTGGGTGTGTAACCATATAAGGTTTTATTCATGTAAACAGAACAACAATTTATTCTCTTACTTAAATGAATAACCGTATTGCAATAAACATGATCAAATCATATTCATGCTCAACGCAAACACCAAATAACACTTATTTAGGTTCAACACTAATCCCGAAAGTATAGGGAGTGTGCGATGATGATCATATCAATCTTGGAACCACTTCCAACACACATCGTCACTTCACCCTTAACTAGTCTCTATTCATTCTGCAACTCCCGTTTCGAGTTACTACTCTTAGCAACTTAACTAGTATCAAATACCTAGGGGTTGCTACGAACACTAGTAAAATACACATCAATAATCTGTATATCAAATATACCTTTGTTCACTTTGCCATCCTTCTTATCCACCAAATACTTGGGGCAGTTCCGCTTCCAGTGACCAGTCCCTTTGCAGTAGAAGCACTTAGTCTCAGGCTTAGGACCAGACTTGGGCTTCTTCACTTGAGCAGCAACTTGCTTGCCGTTCTTCTTGAAGTTCTCCTTCTTCCCTTTGCCCTTTTCTTGAAACTAGTGGTCTTGTCTACCATCAACACTTGATATTTTTCTTGATTTCTACCTTCGTTGATTTCAGCATTACGAAGAGCTTGGGAATCGTTTCTGTTATCCCTTGCATATCATAGTTCATCACGAAGTTCTACTAACTTGGTGATGGTGACTAGAGAATTCTATCAATCACTATCTTATCTGGAAGATTAATTCCCACTTGATTCAAGCGATTGTAGTACCCAGACAATCTGAGCACATGCTCACTGCTTGAGCTATTCTCCTCCATCTTTTTAGCTATAGAACTTGTTGGAGACTTCATATCTCTCAACTCGGGTATTTGCTTGAAATATTAACTTCAACTCCTGGAACATCTCATATGGTCCATGACATTCAAAACGTCTTTGAAGTCCCGATTCTAAGCCGTGAAGCATGGTGCACTAAACTATCAAGTAGTCATCATATTGAGCTAGCCAAACGTTCATAACGTCTGCATCTACTCCTGCAATAGGTCTGTCACCTAGCGGTGCATCAAAGACATAATTCTTCTGTGCAGCAATGAGGATAATCCTCAGATCACGGATCCAATCCGCATCATTGCTACTAACATTTTTCAACATAATTTTTCTCTAGGAACACAATAAACTGGGAGCAACATCGCGAGCTATTGATCTACAACATAAATATGCTAATACTACCAGGACTAAGTTCATGATAAATTAATGTTCAATTAATCATATTACTTAAGAACTCCCACTTAGACAGACATCCCTCTAATCTTCTAAGTGATCACATGATCCATATCAACTAAACCATGTCCGATCATCACGTGAGATGGAGTAGTTTCAATGGTGAGCATCACTATGTTGATCATATCTACTATATGATTCACGCTCGACCTTTCGGTCTCCATGTTCCAAGGCCATATCTGTTATATGCTAGGCTCGTCAAGTTTAACCCGAGTATTCCGCGTGTGCAACTGTTTTGCACCCGTTGTATTTGAACGTAGAGCCTATCACACCCGATCATCACGTGGTGTCTCAGCACGAAGAACTTTCGCAATGGTGCATACTTAGGGAGAACACTTGTACCTTGATAATTAGTGAGAGATCATCTTATAAAGCTACCGTCGAACTAAGCAAAATAAGATGTATAAAAGATAAACATCACATGCAATCAAAATATGTGACATGATATGGCCATCATCATCTTGTGCCTTTGATCTCCATCTCCAAAGCATCATCATGATCTCCATCGTCACCAGCATGACACCATGATCTCCATCATCTTGATCTATATCAATGTGTCGTCACATGGTTGTCTTGCCAAGAATTGCTATTGCAACTATTGCTATCGCATAGAGATAAAGTAAAGCAATTATTTGGCGCTTGCATCTTATGCAATAGGGAGATAACCATAAGGCTTTTGCCAGTTGCCGATAACTTCAACAAAACATGATCATCTCATACAACAACTTATATCTCATCACGTCTTGACCATATCACATCACAACATGCCCTGCAAAAACAAGTTAGACGTCCTCTACTTTGTTGTTGCAAGTTTTACGTGGCTGCTACGGGCTGAGCAAGAACCGTTCTTACCTACGCATCAAAACCACAATGATAGTTTGTCAAGTTGGTGCTGTTTTAACCTTCGTAAGGACCGGGCGTAGCCACACTCGGTTCACCTAAATTTGGAGAAACTGACACCCGCCAGCCACCTGTGTGCAAAGCACGTCGGTAGAACCAGTCTCGCATAAGCGTACGCGTAATGTCGGTCCGGGCCGCTTCATCCAACAATACCGCCAAACCAAAGTGTGACATGCTGGTAAGCAGTATGACTTATATCGCCTACAACTCACTTGTGTTCTACACGTGCATATTACATCAACGCATAAAACCTGGCTCCGATACCACTGTTAGGGAACGTAGTAATTTCAAAAATTTCCTACGCACACGCAAGATCATGGTGATGCATAGCAACAAGAGGGGAGAGTATTGTCTATGTACCCTCGTAGACCGACAACGGAAGCGTTGACACAACGTAGAGGAAGTAGTCGTACGTCTTCCCGATCCGACCGATCCAAGTACCGAACGTACGGCACCTCCGAGTTCTGCACACGTTCAACTCGGTGACGTCCCTCGAGCTCCGATCCAGCCGAGTGTTGAGGGAGAGTTCCGTCAGCACGACGGGGTGATGATGGTGCTGATGTTCTACCGCTGCAGGGCTTCGCCTAAGCACCGCTATGATATGACCGAGGTGGAATATGGTGGAAGGGAGAACCGCACACGGCTAAGGAACGATCACGAAGATCAACTTGTGTCATGGGGTGCCCCCTTGCCCCCGTATATAAAAGAGGGAGAGGGGGAGGTGCGGCTGGCCCTAGGGGTGCGCCTGGAGGAGTCCTACTCCCACCAGGAGTAGGACTCCCCCCTCTTGCCTTGTTGGAGAAGGAAAGGGGAAGGGGGAAAGAGGAAAGGGGGGCGCTGCCCCCCTTCCTTGTCCTATTCGGACTAGGGGGAGGGGCGCGCGTCCTGCCCTGGCCGGCCTTCCTCTTCTCCCTTAGGGCCCATGTAGGCCCATTAACCCCTGGGGGGGGTTTCGGTAACCCCCTGGTACTCCGGTAAAATCCCGATTTCACCCGGAACGTTTCCGATATCCAAATATAGGCTTCCAATATATCAATCTTTATGTCTCGACCATTTTGAGACTCCTCGTCATGTCCGTGATCACATCTGGGACTCCGAACAACCTTCGGTACATCAAAACACAAAAACCCTAATTACGATCGTCACTGAACTTTAAGCGTGCGGACCCTATGGGTTCGAGAACTATGTAGACATGACCGAGACACGTATCTGGTCAATAACCAATAGCGGAACCTGGTTGCTCATATTGGCTCCTACATATTCTACGAAGATCTTTATCGGTCAGACCGCATAACAACATACGTTGTTCCCTTTGTCATCGGTATGTTACTTGCCCGAGATTCGATCGTCGGTATCTCAATACCTAGTTCAATATCGTTACCGGCAAGTCTCTTTACTCGTTCCTTAATACATCATACCGCAACTAACTCATTAGTTGCAATGCTTAAGTGATGTGCATTATCGAGAGGGCCCAGAGATACCTCTCTGACAATCGGAGTGACAAATCCTAATCTCGAAATACTTCAACCCAACAAGTACCTTCGGAGACACCTGTAGTGCAGCTTTATAATCACCAGTTAGGTTGTGACGTTTGGTAGCACACAAAGTGTTCCTCTTGTAAACGGGAGTTGCATAATCTCATAGTCATAGGAACATGTATAAGTCATGAAGAAAGCAATAGCAACAAACTAAACAATCAAGTGCTATGCTAACGGAATGGGTCAAGTCAATCACATCATTCTCCTAATGATGTGATCCCGTTAATCAAATGACAACTCATGTCTATGGTTAGGAAACATAACCATCTTTGATCAATGAGCTAGTCAAGTAGAGGCATACTAGTGACACTCTGTTTGTCTATGTATTCACACATGTATTATGTTTCCGGTTAATACAATTCTAGCATGAATAATAAACATTTATCATGATATAAGGGCATAAATAATAACTTTATTATTGCCTCTAGGGCATATTTCCTTCAGCTGCACCTTATTTACTTTTATTGCTTGTTACTCGTTACAAATTACCTGAACACAAAACTACCTGTTACCGATAATTTCAGTGCTTGCAGAGAATACCTTGCTAAAAACCGCTTATCATTTCCTTCTGCTCCTCGTTGGGTTCGACAGTCTTACTTATCGAAAAGGCTACGATCTATCCCTTACACTTGTGGGTCATCAAGACTCTTTTCTGGCACCGTTGCCGGGGAGTGAAGCACCTTTGGTAGGTGGAATTTCATAAGGAAAAATTTATATAGTGTGCTGAAATTTACTGTCACTTGTTACTATGGAACATAATCCTTTGAGGGGCTTGTTCGGGGTATCTTCACCCCGACCAGTAGAGCAAGGAGTTGATCCTCAACCTACTGAACCTACTAAAAATGTTTACTTTGAAATTCCTTCGGGTATGATAGAGAAATCGCTAGCTAATCCTTTCACAAGTGATGGAACATTACATCCCGATTTGCACCTAATCTATGTGGATGAAGTTTGTGGATTGTTTAAGCTTGCAGATATGCCCGGGATGTTATCAAGAAGAAGGTATACCCTTTATCTTTGAAGGGAAAGGCATTGACATGGTTTAGGCTATGTGATGATATGGGATCATGGAACTACAACTGATTGAAATTGGAATTTCATCAGAAGTTTTGTCCTATGCATCTTGTTCATCGTGATCGCAATTATATATACAATTTTTGGCCTCGCTAACGAGAAAGCATCGCTCAAGCTTGTGGGAGGCTTAAGTCAATGTTATATTGATGCCCCAATCACGAGCTCTCAAGAGAAATTATTATTCAAAATTTTTATGCTCGGCTTTCTCTTGATAATCGCTCCATGCTCGATACTTCTTGTACTGGCTCTTTTATGATGAAGACTGTTGAATTCAAATGGGATTTATTGGAAAGAATTAAACGCAACTCTGAAGATTGGGATCTCGGCGAAGGTAAGGAGTCAGGTATAACACCTAAGTTTGATTGTGTTAAATCTTTTATGGATACTGATGCTTTCCGTGAATTTAGCACTAAATATGGACTTGACTCTAAGATAGTAGCTACCTTCTGTGAATCCTTTGCTACTCATGTTGATCTCCCTAAGGAGAAGTGGTTTAAATATAATCCTCCCATTGAAGTAAAAGTAGTTGCACCTATTAAAGTTGAAGAAAAGACTATCACTTATAATGATCATGTTGTTCCTACAACTTATATTGAGAAACCACCTTTCCCTACTAGAATAAAGGATCATGTTAAAGCTTCAACTGTGGTTCGTAAGAGTAATACCAGAACACCTACTCCCTCTGAGCAAACTAAAGTTGAACCTAGTGTTGCTATGGTTAAAGATCTCTTGGCAGATAATATTGATGGGCATGTTGTTTACTTCTGTGATGAAGCTGCTAGAATTGCTAGACCCGATACTAAAAATAAACATAGACCTGTTGTAGGCATGCCTGTTATTTCTGTTAAATAGGAGATCATTGCTATCATGGCTTATGTGATATGGGTGCTAGTGCAAGTGCAATACCTCATTCCTTATACAAAGAAATTATGCATGATATTGCACCTGCTGAGATAGAGGAAATTGATGTTACAATTAAGCTTGCCAATAGAGACACCATTTCACTAGTTGGGATTGTTAGAGATGTTGAAGTCTTGTGTGGGAAAGTTAAATATCCTGCTGATTTTCTTGTTCTTGGTTCACAAGATAACTTTTGTCCCATTATATTTGGTAGACCCTTCTTGAATACTGTTAATGCTAAGATAGACTTCAATAAGGATATTGTATCTGTTGGTTTAGGGGATATGTCTCATGAATTTAATTTTGCTAAATTTCATAAACAACCCCATGAAAAAGAATTGCCTAGTAAAGATGAAATTATTGGTCTTGCTTCTGTTGACGTGCCTCCTAGTGATCCTTTAGAACAATATTTGCTAGACCATGAAAATGATATGTTTATGAATGAAAGAAGGGAAATAGATGAAGTATTCTTTAAACAGGGAGCTATTTTGAAACACAACTTGCCTGTTGAAATCCTAGGGGATCCTCCTCCACCCAAGGTTGATCCCGTGTTTGAGCTTAAACCTTTACCAGATACTCTGAAATATGCTTATCTTGATGAGAAAGAGATATATCCTGTTATTATTAGTGCTAACCTTTTAGAGCATGAAGAAAAGAAATTATTGAAAACTCTGAAGAAGCACCATGCTACTATTGGATATACTCTTGATGATCTTAAGGGCATTAGTCCCACTCTATGCCAGCACAAAATAAAATTGGAGAAGGATGCGAACCGGTTGTTGATCACCAACGACGGTTAAATCCTACGATGAAAGAAGTGGTAAGAAAAGAAATATTAAAGCTTCTGGAGGCAGGTATAATTTATCCCGTTGCTGATAGTCAGTGGGTAAGTCATGTCCATTGTGTCCCTAAGAAGGGAGGTATTACTGTTGTTCCTAATGATAAAGATGAATTGATCCCACAAAGAATTGTTACAGGTTATAGAATGGTAATTGATTTCCGCAAATTAAATAAAGCTACTAAAAAGGATCATTGCCCTTTACTTTTCATTGATCAAATGCTAGAAAGATTATCCAATCATACACATTTTTGCTTTCTAGATGTTTATTCTGGTTTCTCTCAAATACCTGTGTCAAAAGAGGATCAAGAAAAAGACAACTTTTACTTGCCCTTTCGGTACCTTTGCTTATAGACGTATGCCTTTTGGTTTATGCAATGCACCTGCTACCTTTCAAAGATGTATGACTGCTATATTCTCTGACTTTCGTGAAAAGATTGTTGAGGTTTTCATGGATGATTTCTCCATTTATGGAACTTCTTTTGATGATTGTTTAAGCAACCTTGATCGAGTTTTGCAAAGATGTGAAGAAACTAATCTTGTCTTGAATTGGGAGAAGTGCCACTTTATGGTTAATGAAGGTATTGTCTTGGGGCATAAAATTTCTGAAAGAGGTATTGAAGTTGATAAAGCTAAAGTTGATGCTATTGAAAAGATGCTGTGTCCTAAGGACATTAAAGGTATAAGAAGTTTCCTTGGTCATGCCGGCTTTTATAGGAGGTCCATTAAGGACTTCTCCAAAATTTCTCGGCCTCTGACTAATCTCTTACAAAAAGATGTTCCTTTTGTCTTTGATGATGATTGTGTAGAAGCATTTGAAATACTTAAGAAAGCTTTGATTTCTGCACCTATTGTCCAGCCTCCTGATTGGAATTTACCATTTGAAATTATGTGTGATGCTAGTGATTATGCTATAGGGGCTGTTCTAGGACAAAGAGTTGATAAGAAATTAAATGTTATCCAATATGCTAGTAAAACTCTAGCCAATGCTCAAAGAAATTATGCTACTACTGAAAAAGACTTTTTAGCAGTTGTATTTGCTTGTGATAAGTTCAGACCTTATATAGTTGATTCTAAAGTAACTGTTCACACTGATCATGCTGCTATTAAATATCTTATGGAAAAGAAAGATGCTAAACCTAGACTTATTAGATGGGTTATCTTGCTACAAGAATTTGATTTGCATATTATTGATAGAAAGGGAGCTGAGAACCACGTTGCAGACAACTTGTCTAGGTTAGAGAATGTTCTTGATGACCCACTACCTATTGATGATTGAGGGAGTCCTGGACTAAGGGGTCCTTGGGCATCCGGCCTATTATCTATGGGCCGGACCGATGGGCTGTGAAAACATGAAGACTATACCCGTGTCTGGATTGGACTCTCCTTGGTGTGGGAGGCAAGCTTGGGACCGACTATGAAGATTCCTTCTTATGTAACCGACTCTATGTAACCCTAGATTCCCCTCCCGGTGTCTATATAAACTGGAGGGGTTAGTCCGGAAAGGATATTCATTACCATAGTCATACAGGCTAGGCTTCTAGGGTTTAGCCATTACGATCTTGTGGTAGATCAACTCTTGTAACACTCATATTCATCAAGATCAATCGAGCAGGACGTAGGGTATTACCTCCATAGAGAGGGCCCGAACCTGGGTAAACATCGTGTCCCTCGTCTCCTGTTACCATCGATCCTAGACGCACAGTTCGGGACCCCCTACCCGAGATCCGCCGGTTTTGACGCCGACATTGGTGCTTTCATTGAGAGTTCCATTGTGCCGTCGACAAAAGGTTCGATGGCCCCTTCAATTGTCTATAGTAACACTGTCCAAGGTGGAACCTTCCTCCCAGATAGATTTTCGTGTTCGGCGGCTTTGTACTGCGGGCCAATTCGCTTGGCCATCTGGAGCAGGTCGATAGCTATGCCCCTGGCCATCAGGTCAGATTTGGAAGCTTGAACTATGTCGTGAATATCCGTGGAGACTTTATCCTCAATGGATTTGAGACCGCGGCGATCGCTCCCCCTCGCTCCGATGAACATGACCTAAATCTGTCATCGGACCAGGTTCTGGAGATGGTTCATATAACTGCTATGACCTTACATCCGGAGCAGTTTGCACCATCCGAAGCCACAAAGTCCGCGGAGTTGGAGCCGCACACAAACCCAACACCAGGCAATATCAGCGTCAACGAAATTTCGGACTCGTTTCCGACTATAAGTGTCGAACCTTCCGCGCTCCCGGACACCGAGCTGGATCGGTCATCAATCATCGAGTTTAGCGCCACAGATGTCTTCCAACACTCGCCCTTCGGTGATGTGCTGAATTCATTGAAAAACATGTCCCCGATGGGGGACTCACGGACAAACTATGTCCGGTTCGAGCTAGAGGCTGACAATGGAGAATTTCTCTCCCCACCCGCCACCCACTTCATAGCCACTGTCGAGGACTTAACCGACATGCCCACTTCTGGCTCCAAAGACATTGACGGCATAGACGACAATGCCGATAAGGAGCAAGGCCAAGACCCGCCAGTCATCAGGCGTGGGACGTCCACCCCTTCATATGACGTGTACATGATCGATACACTTAAAAAGCCTCGCGACAAGGACAAGGGAGATCCAGTTAAAACTCCTGAGACACAGTCAAAGTTCCAGCGCCCCAAATGCCGCCCCAAGCCACGCCGCAACAACGATGGCACTGGAGAAAATAGTACTCCGGACGGCGCCGAAAGCAATGAAGACCTTGCGGGAGCAATATCCGAGCAGGAGGAACAGGAAAATGGGCAAGCCAGCCCCGATGAATAGGCCCCGCCCAGCGACGGTTCGGAGGACGACAACTACCTTCCGCTCTCCGAGGATGAGGTAAGCCTCGACGATGATGACTTCATCGTACCCGAAGAGCCCCTCGAGCAGGAGCGCTTCAAGCGCAGGCGGATAGCTACGGCAAGGAGCCTGAAAAAGAAGCAACAGCAGCTTCAAGCTGACCAAGACCTACTCAACGACAGATGGACCGAAGTCCTGGTCGCCGAAGAATACGGCCTTAGTGGCCTAGCCAAAAGCTACCCAAAGCACAGATTGCTATACCAGTCCGATGACGGGGCGTTGGAGCCCATACCATCGTCACACAATGCGGCAGGTCGCCGACAATTCTGTCCGGATAAAGAGGCAACTCAAGACGAACACCAGACCGCCCCACCTCGCCGTAAAGGCAGGAACAACACAGGCCACGATTACCCAGACAACCTGCAGAGGGACTTGGACAATAGAGCAGGACATGCAAGACCGATCTACGGATCGCGAAAGCATGCTTCGATACGCGACGATGGCTACCTATTCGGACGTGTCAAACCTCGCCACGCCCGAGCCGAAAACCGCAAAGGGACTCCTTTGGAGTTACGTCGCAGTGTGGCCCAACATAGAGGCACCGCACACCTGCTTTGCTTCAGTGATAAAGTAATGGATCATGAATTCCCCGAAGGATTCAAACCCGTCAATATTGAATCATACGACGGGACAACCAATCCCGCGGTATGGATAGAAGATTTCATTCTCCACATCCATATGGCCCGTGGGGACGACCTCCGCGCCATTAAATACCTCCCACTAAAACTAAAAGGGCCAGCTCGGTACTGGTTAAACAGCCTGCCTGAAAATTCCATAGGCAGCTGGGAGGACTTGGAAGAGGCCGAGGAACACATGTCCGGCCACCGGATGCCGATGACCTAGGTCACATTGTCCAACAGCCCGGAGAATCAGCCAGGGAGCTCTGGACTCGGTTCTTAGTCAAAAAGAACCAAATCATCGACTTTCCGGACGCGGAAGCCCTTGCAGCTTTCAGACACAGCGTCTGGGACGAATGGCTTGCACGCCACCTTGGCCAAGAAGGACCTAAATCCATGACAGCCCTCACTGCTCTGATGACCCGCTTTTGCGCGGGAGAAGACAGCTGGCTCGCTCATAGAAGCAATAGCGCCAGCAACCAGGGCACCTCCGAAATCCGAGACGGCAATGGCAAGCCACGAGGAAGCAAAAGCAATAGTCGTAATGACAACGAAAGATCAGGCGACACAACGGTCAACGCCGGATTCATCAACCCCAAGCTCGGTCAGCGGAAGGAGCCATTCAAGGCGAATCGAGACGAACCATCCAACCTCGACAGGATATTGGACTGACCCTGCCAGATTCATGGCCACCCCGATAAACCAGCTAATCATACCAACAAAAACTGCTGGGTCTTTAAACAAGCCGACAAGCTCAACACTGAACACAGGGGGAGGAGGCCGCCAAGCGACAGGGATGACAGAAAGGTTCACCAACGAAACACCGGGGGTCACAAGTAGTCTCCATCCGAGGATCAACTACTCCTAGAACGGAAATAGCAACCCGGCTTCCGCCGCCCACTCCGTACACCTACAAATTCTGTACCGCGCATACATCATTACACACTCAAGATACCATGGGCATTGGCGGAAGCACAATACGGACAAGCCTGCAAGCACTCCAGTAACTTTTCTTATTATTATTTATTTTCTTTTTATTTCTTCCTTCGCTATCCTTTAAAAACAGGTGACGAACAGGATGAACATCAGAAACTGGCTCTATCGGAGTCTGGATCCGTACTCTCACCTAAGGGGCTATTTCCATCAAGGATTCCCCCCACCAAGGACTAGCGGCGCAGACGTGCGACAGGAGGTCCAAAATAACTTTTGTAGACCGCACTCTCTATTTCTCGAGCCTGTACTATGTCTATTCCTCCGCCTCCAACCCCGAGCATGTCAAATAGCCGGGAGGATGGATTATATATATATATATCATAAGTAATCATTGGCATATCACTCAGTTCCCATTAAACAATATCTGAACTAATCATCTGCATTGTTTCCCCAACAAATATGGCTCCTACGGTCATTTCACAGAAATACCTTGGCATAACCTGCCAGAGGCTTGGTGTGGGAACAAATCAGTTGCCAGTAAAAGTCCGAACAGCTCTATAGCATACTTCGGCGTCGCAAGTTTGGCCTTATATGCATCAGCTCTGAATCATTGTCTTGGGTCAATAGTTGGGTTGCCCAGCTCCTGTGCTTGCTACCCTATGTTCCGCTCTATCGGCTAGGGTAGTAAAGGGAGAACTACTGTGATTGTGCCCTGGTCTAAACCGGACGAGCACCTCAGTAGACAAAGCCGAAAACTGGCTGTCATGATGCGGCGTGAGCTGGTCAACCACTTGACGACTTCTTGGAATCTTTAGCGATTCTCCGTGTCACACGAGGGATCTTTTTCAGATCAAATATGCAAGGCATCATACGCCGCATACATACCAGGGGCTATGTCGTAGCCCCACAATAAAACTCCTATGGCTAAGTGAAAGCGTTAACGCCCTATAGTCTGATTGCCTGGTTCACCGCATTATCACCTCTTAATGGACCAAGACGTTGGATAAAGAGTGATTAAATGCCTTTCTGAACACCCCGTACTTCCTACGAGGGGGCTGAAGCCGACGACTGGAAAACTTTCAGATTATATCAAAACGGCCGCACAAGAGGAATTCAAGCTTTCAAGCAAAACATAAATAGATTAACTATAAAATTGTCTTTTACAATTTTCATACACCTCACTCGAACATTATGTCTTTCGAGCACTGACCCTCTATAAAGCGGGCGGCCTCTAGGACGTCTTCAAAATAATGCTCAGGTTCCAGGAGGTCCTTGCCTTTGGGTGGACTCTTCGTTGCAACATCGATTGCCTTCATCTTCCCCCAGAATGTTTTGACTCGGGCAAAAGCCATCGCAGACCCTCAATGCACGATGATCGCTTCACAGCATCGATACGCGGCACCGCATCAAAAAGCCTCTGCACCAAACCAAAATAGCTATTCGGAACAGGCTCGGTTGGCCACAACCGAATTACGACATCCTTCATAGCAACGCCGGATATCCTATGAAGTTCGGCCCATTGGGACATCTGTTCATTGAGCAACAGAGGGCGCTTTGATGCATGAAACTGCGACCAAAAAAGCTTCTCCGTTGCATATCCATCTCGCGCTTGGTAATATTGTGCCACACCGACAGAAATCTTCGACAAGTCCAAGAACTCGTCTGGAGAACTCCATACTTGGTTAAGCTGGGTATAGTTCGGGTCACCGAACTTAGTTTGCAACAGAAAGGGCTTGCCAGCCGCAATCTCCCTCGCCTATCGAACCTCCTCACGGGCTGCTCTGGATTCGTTTGATATTTTGATGAGATGTATGTTGTCTCTCCTCTAGTGGTGTTATGTGAACGTCGACTACATGAGACTTCACCATTGTTTGGGCCTAGAGGAAGGCATTGGGGAGTAATAAGTAGATGATGGGTTGCTAGAGTGACAAAAGCTTAAACCCTACTTTATGCGTTGCTTCGTAAGGGGCTGATTTGGATCCATATGTTTCATGATATGGTTAGGTTTACCTTAATACTTTTGTTGTAGTTGCGGATGCTTGCAATAGAGGTTAATCATAAGTGGGATGCTTGTCCAAGTAAGGGCAGCACCCAAGCACCGGTCCACCCACATACCAAATTATCAAAGTACCGAACGCGAATCATATGAACGTGATGAAAACTAGCTTGGCGATATTCCCATGTGTCCTCGGGAGCGCTTTACATCATATAAGAGTTTGTCCAGGCTTGTCCTTTGCTACAAAAGGATTGGGCCACCTTGCTGCACTTTATTTACTTTTGTTACTTGTTGCTCGTTACAAATTATCCTATCACAAAACTATCTGTTACCACTTATTTCAGTACTTGCAGAGAATACCTTGCTGGAAACCGTTTATCATTTCCTTCTGCTCCTCGTTGGGTTCGACACTCTTCCTTATCGAAAGGACTACGATAGATCCCCTATACTTGTGGGTCATCAGTAGCTCGGCTGTTGGCTGTAGGGTTTATCATGGAGGTTTTTCACCCCGAATGGTTAGCTAATCCGGTGTTGGTTCTTAAGAAAAACAGCACTTCGCGTATGTGTGTGGACTACACAGATTTGAACAAAGCTTGTCCAGCAGATCCCTTTGCCCTCCCTCGCATTAATCAGATTATTGATGCTACGGCGGGTTGTGACCGTTTGTGTTTTCTAGATGCTTACTCTGGTTATCATCAGATCAAAATGGAAGTTAAGGACCAGGAGAAGACAGCTTTTATAACTCCCTTTGGAGCCTTCTGCTATGTCTCCATGCCCCTTGGGCTCAAGAGTGCCCAGGCGACTTATCAGCGTTGTGTTCAGAATTGTCTTCATAAACAGATTGGGCACAATGTTCATGCATATGTGGATGATATTGTGGTGAAGTCCAGGAAGGAGGAAACATTGATAGATGACTTGAGGGAGACTTTTGACAACATCCGGGTTTATAAGATGATGCTTAATACGGACAAATGTGTCTTTGGTGTTCCAACAGGCAAGCTCCTGGGTTTTCTGGTGTCAAACAGGGGCATTGAGGCTAATCCGGAAAAGAATTCAGCAATCACGTCCCTGGCTAAACCGGCGTGTATCAATGACGTTCAATGTTTAGCTAGCCAGATTGCGTCTTTGAGCCGGTTTATCAGTCGTCTCGGGGAGAAAGCTATCCCTTTATATCAGCTGCTAAAGAAAACGGATGGCTTTGTCTGGAGTGATGCGGCTGATAAAGCGTTTGAGGATTTGAAGAGGTAGTTAGCTGAACCGCCTGTCCTTGCGGCTCCGGTCGATAAAGAGCCTTTACTGCTATATGTGGCTTCTAATGCCCGGGCTGTTAGTGTGGCTATTGTTGTGGAGCGCAAGGAGGCTGGAAAGGAGTATCCAGTTCAACGGTCGGTTTATTATATCAGTGAGGTGCTTATCGAATCAAAGCAGAGGTATCCACATTGGCAGAAGCTGGTGTATGGGGTGTTTATGGCAAGCCGGAAGCTCAAGCATTATTTTCAGGGTCATCCTATCACAGTGGTGAGTTCAGCCCCTCTGGGAGATATCATTCAAAACAGAGAAGCAACTGGCGGGATTGCCAAGTGGGCTATTGAGCTTGGACCTCACGGGCTCAAATATACACCTCGCACAGCGATCAAATCTCAAGCACTCGTGGACTTCATCAATGATTGGACAGAGTTGCAGGCACTAGAGCAAAAGCCAGATAACACTTATTGGACTATTCACTTTGATGGGTCTAGGCAATTGGAGGGCTCGAGGGCTGGAGTCATATTAACTTCCCCACGAGGTGACAAGTTTTGTTATGTTCTTCGCTTAATGTTCCCTTGTACTAACAATGCAGTTGAGTACGAGGCCTTACTCCATGGTCTTCGGATGGCTAAGGAGATGAATTTAAGTCGGGTTAAGTGCTTCGGTGACTCGGACCTAGTGGCTCAACAGGTATCTGGCACTTGGGACTCTAAGGACCCACTCATGGCTGGATATCGACGAGAGGTGGACATGGTGGCTAGTCATTTCAAGGGTTATCAAGTTGACCATATAGACTGGCGAAAGAATGAAGCGGCGGACGCTTTAAGTCGCCTAGGCTCTCAGCGTAAACCGGTGCCACCTAATGTCTTCCTCGACGTACTGCATAATCCGTCGGTCAAGATACCCACAGAGGAGGAGTTGGCTATTCCTGACCCGGAGGCCCAATTGGTGGCAGCTTCGCATGTTATACCGGATTGGACAGTCCCGTACTTGGCTTACATGAACCGGGGCGAGTTACCGGAGGATAAAACCTTGCCCCGGCAGATAATCCGGCGATCCAAGTCAATGACCATTATCAATGGGGAGTTACTGCGTTACAGGAGCAATTCAGCGTTGTGTGTCTCCTCAAGAGGTTGTGAGATTTTGCGAGAAATCCACGAAGGAGATTGTGGTCATCACGCCGGTTCAAAATCCTTGGTGGCTAAGGCTTTTCGTCACGGCTTCTATTGGTTGACAGCTCATGCTGATGCTGAGGATTTAGTCAAAAGGTGTGATGGTTGTCAAAAATTTGCACGCCGTGCTCATGTTCCGGCTCAGTAGTTGAGAATGATTCCAATCACTTGACCGTTTGCAACTTGGGGGCTCGATATGGTTGGACCCTTTAAGAGATCCAAGGACAAAAAGACCCACCTATTAGTGGCAGTTGACAAGTTTACCAAGTGGGTAGAAGCAGAGCCAGTCAGTAAGTGTGATGCAGCCACGGTGGTTCAATTCATCAAAAAGGTGATATTCCGGTTTGGTTTCCCACACAGTATTATAACTGATAATCGTACTAATCTGTCAAAGGGTGAGGTGGAGGAATTTTGCCAATGTGAGCACATCCGGCTTGATGTAGCGTCAGTGGCTCACCCCCAGTCTAATGGTCAAGCAGAGAGGGGAAATCAAGAAATTTTGAGAGGTATCAAACCCTAGCTTATGGTTCCTTTAAAGCGGACACCGGGTTGTTGGGTGGAGGAATTACCTTCTGTGTTATGGAGTATCAACACCACACCTAAGAGGTCGACGGGTTACACACCTTTCTTCATGGTTTATGGAGCAGAGGCAGTTCTTCCTAGTGACATCCGTCATGACTCACCCCGTGTGGCGTCTTATGTTGCAGCTGACAATGAGAAGGCACGCCAAGACTCACTGGACCGGTTAGACGAGGAGCATGATCTTGCAGTGGCACATTCGGTGATTTATCAACAAGATCTCCAGCGTTATCACAGCCGCCGGGTTAAAACCATACTTTTCAAGATGGGGATCTGGTGCTCCGGCTCATCCAGGATCAAACTGATATGCACAAGTTATCCCCACCTTGGGAAGGACCTTTTGTGGTCAGCAAAAACCTACACAATGGGTCATACTACCTTATCGATGTTCGAGAGCACACAGACTCACGTAAATCGGAGGAGGAGACCAAGCGGCCATGGAATATAGCCCTTCTTGGGCCTTACTATACTTGAGCCACAGGCTCTTCTTATGTACATACTTGTGACAATGTATATATTATATAATAAACCGGAGCCTCGGCTAAAGCGGGGTCTCTGTTCTTTTTTACATCATGTGTGGTTCCACAGGGGCTTCTACTGACAAAGCAGAGTTTTATTAACCCGGCCCATAAGGCCACACAGATATAAAGGAAGTCACTAGGGGGATTGGTTGTCTTCACACCATAGCTACACCTCTTGATCGGTTTAAACCCAAAAAGGGATATCACTAGGGGGCTTGGGTGTCTTCATACCATAGCTACACCTCTTGATAGGCTTAAAGCCAAAAGGAAATTATGTGGAACCAAAGAGAGTCTATTGCATCAAGCACCACTCAAACATAGGTAACCACTGAGCACAGCTCAAATATTACCTAGGGGCTCCTTGCTTCTCAAAGAACAACGAGCTTGCACCCTTGTAATAGGCTATCAAGCTAGGCATGGAAGCCAGGTGTATTCACCTAAAACCTCGGGTTATCATGCCTCTTTAAGTAAGCCACTTCGTCCAGGTAAACCTGGTATGACCCATCGAACGTTTGACAAGTCAATCTCATGGACCCTGAACTTGTCAAAGTTAAAACGGTGATTGGTTAAAGATTGAGGTCCATCTTAAAAGGCTTTGCAAAATGGTTTAACTTAGCGGCCTGGCAGCCCATGAAAAGCCTCGATTTAGGGCCTGGCAGCCCATGAAAAGCCTTGCATATTTCTTTTGTCTTTGATGTTTTTTATAATCTTTTAGTAAGGGATTTATGAATATTTTCTGATAAACCGGTGTTTATTACAACCCGGCGTAACTTTCAACGCTTAGTTGTCAGTACATTATCAGTTTTAAACCGGTAGTACGTGGCTCCGGTCTGGTTTTGACTAGATGTCACCAGCATTATACGAACAAATCAGCGGCTATTATAGCCCGGTATGGTTTTTATATGAACCAGCAAGAGGGCAAGGAGTCATCAACACTCCGGATTGGTGTTTTTCACCCTTGCTATACAAGTAGTTGGTCAGCTAACGAGGTATGTCACAGGTATCATTTATTTTATATCTGGTTAATACAAATCTTGGTTATCCATCCAAGTTAGGTATATATTTTTGGGCATCATGACCCGTCCAGTGATAAACCACTAGGACACTTTCAAGTTCTTATATCCAGGAACACAAATCATAATGGACTATGCATAAATAGATCCCAAAGGCGGAACAAGTTTTCAGGTATCAAGCAAAACAAACATGCTCGATGGCATGGCAGATAAAGGTGTTCATGCTCTCTTATTACAAGGCGCTTTAAACAGCCCAAATTGAATAATTGTTTTCAAAGAGTGGAAGACTGCAACTGGTAAACCGACCACCGGTTTAGGAATCTTCATCGGGACGGCTTGATGATTGAGGGTCATCTTGCGCGGTCACATTCTCTTCATCCCTTCCCAGATGCTGGAAAACAACCGTTGACCAATCGATTCCGGTTAAGGCTTGAAAAACGGCCTCTTCATGGATAAGATTGGAGGGGTCAATGTCAGGAGCATAAGTATGCTTACGGATTGGTGGCACAAGATCTTCAACATTATGGATCAACGCGGGATGTCTTTTTCCCTCAGCATCATAAACCGGTTGGAAATGAGATAAATCTGTGTCCTCCGCCAGTTTGCTTGCTATTGGTCGCATCTCCTTTGTCAGCCTTCGAAGATCTTCGTTATTGAAGTCTGAGCCGTCTTCTTTCACGCCAGGATACCCTTTGATGATATCTACCGGTTCAAGATCCGAAATCCATGCCTTGGCCCGGATTAGCGCGGTCAGCGCTCCTGATCTTGCGGATGATCTCTTTAGTTCGTTGATCCGGGCAGGTAGCATGGCCAGTTTTTCAATAGTTTCCTTTATCAGCGATGGCGGAGGCTTGTTATAAGTTGCAATGCAAATGGCTCACTTGGATCCAGAGAACAACTGTTCTATCAAGGTGTAGGCCGCTTTAAGTTTCATCTGCATGTCAGAGCCCAGATGACCAATGCGGGTCCCTGTCATGGTTCAGCATCAGTAAACTGGTCATTGATATCATCTTATGAATTAGACAAACTGCACGAGAAGGTACTTACCAAACACAGTGGAAGTCATGGCGTTAATCTGCCGCTTCAAGCCGGTCAGTTCGTCAACCACCGGCTTCAGGGCTGCCTCTGCGTCCTCGGCCTTCTTGGTTAAAACGGCATATACCGTCTCCTAGTCTGCACGCTCTTTGTCAAAGGTCTCTTTTAGCCTTTCCATGACTGCTAGGGCATTTGATAACTCCTCCTTGGCCTTGGAAGCCTCTGCTTGCTGAGATTTGACGTTCTCCTGAAGGTCCGCGGTTTGAGCATCCTTTTTACTCAGCTCAACCTACAAAGTTGAGGTATATCATCAAAACAGGTTATGAAGTACCAAGCGTATAACAAGTTATGCACTTTGTACTTGGGGGCTAATGCCTATTTTCTCTATCATCAACATATTTTTCACAAGTCTCAAGTACAATGCAAGCATTATCCTTAACACTTGGGGGCTAATGTACATCTGTTCAAAGTTGACGCATTGATTCAAGACCCGGTTGACCTTGCAAAGATAAACCAGCCTTTGGGGGCTACACCGATGAAAGCTATAGGAATACAATGATCAAATACCGGTTTGTTTCCAACGATGACTTGACATATGGAGGATCAACATGCAAGTTTTGAGATATTACAAAGTCCCAGTTTATGATTAACATCATAAACCGGCCCTTGGGGGCTACTTGGGATGATACTTGTACTTTGGATTTAAGAAAGGAAAAGTGATAAAAATACCTCACAGCGTTCCTTCATCAGGTTCACCAAACCGGCTTCATAATCACGGTTTGAGTGCAGATGGTTTAGAAAACCGGAGTGGAGTTCATGAGCGCTGAGATGGGCGTAGTTGACAAGTCGGTGCTCCATTTGCCTTTTTCCATGGCAGCATGCTCTTCCTTGGCACTATGTTTCGCCAATATAACAGGATGGCCAGGAGAGTTGTGGCTCATACCGGTAATGATAACATCGCCTCTTTGTCTCCAATAGTCTTTGCTGGAGTTGATGGAGTGTCAATAGCTCCCACCGGGCTAGAAGACCTATCATCAGCCCGGATTGGATCTGCCGGTTCATCATCAGGTGTAAGTGCATCTAGTGCCACCCCTAGTTGGTTTTGGAGTATTGACGACAAACCTAGTTGAGGGACTAATGTGTTTGTGAGAATTGCAGGATAACACAGGTAGAAGTCCCTCATTGATTCGGTTTTCCTACCAGAGATGACCCCTAAAAATGTATGAAGACATTGAAGTCAGAGGTGGTATGTGAAGACATTCACATTGAAGACTATGATAAGAGAAGACATCGCGTGAAGACTATGGAGCGCGAAGACTTAGCAGTTTCGTCGTTCTGTGTTTTCCTTTGTTGAGTCATAGGAACCACCGTACTGTTAAGTGGGGTCCAAGAGAACCAGTCAGAATGACTGAAGTGATGCTTAACCAAAATCCTATGTCTTCGAGTGAAGACTATGAGAGCAAATCTTGTCCAGAGTTGGATAAGTCAGCTTTGCTTGTAGTCCAAGTAAAGTTGCCGTGTGTGTTTGAAATCTGACCGTTGGAACACATGTCAGTTCCTTAGTGACCAAGGGTCATTTCGGACAAACCAGGTCGGGTTGCCCAGTGGCTATAAATAGCCCACCCCCTACAACCATAAACGGTTGGCTGCTCAGAGTTAGAGTACGGCTTTTGTCGTTTGAGAGCAACCCACCTCGAAGCCTTTGAGAGAGAATTCCTTGCGAGGATAAAGCCCTAAACACCCAGAGCCAAAGAGTGTTAGGCATCACTTAAGTCTTCCTGTCTGTGTGATCTGAAGACTTATTACACTTGAGGACTGTGAATCCTCCAGCCATTTAGGCGTCGCGTTTTGAGCATCCAAGAGTCATTGTGGATCGCCGGTGAATGAAGTCTATGAAGGTTTGGAAGTCTACCTTGAAGACTTACCAGAGTGATTGGGCGAGGTCTGTGTGACCTTAGCTCAAGGGGAATACGGTGAGGACTGAGTGTCCTGAGCTGCGTGTTCAGGACTGGGTGTCCGGGACTGTGTGTCCTCAGGTTTAAATACCTAGCCGCCCTAACCAGACGTACAACTGTCACAACAGTTGGAACTGGTCTACCAAATCTTTGTCTTCACCAAGCTCACTGGTTCTATCCTTCCCATCTCTTTATTTACAGTTGGTCCTTGTGAAGTCATTGCCTATTTGCATTGTTCATTTGTCTTCACTGTGTGACTGTTTGTTCAGATTGGTTTCATATTATCTTCCATCCTGATCCGTACTGCCTAGATGTTGTTAGTCTTTGTGCTTTCACTTCATTGAATACTTAACTATGGCTTGTCTAGGGTAGTCTACCTTCCGCTGCATGGTTATAGGTTCATTTCTATCGTTTGTCTTCAAAACTCCCATGTTTTGAAGACTCTCATAAAAGTCGCCTATTCACCCCCCCTCTAGTCGATATAACGCACTTTCAATTGGTATTAGAGCAAGGTACTCCCTTGTTCTGTGTGATTCGGTTTAACCACCTGGAGTTTTAGCTATGTCGACTGCAGGGATAATTAAAGTCTCCATTGCATGCCCTGTCTTCGATGGAACTGAATATCCCTACTGGAAGAATAAGATGCACATGCATCTTGAAGCCATTGATGTCGACCTATGGTATGTCGTCAAGAATGGTGTTCCCAAGGCGGGTGAAGGTGTCATCGCTGCTGATGTCAAGAAGTTCGTTCAACTGGACTCCACTGCCAAGAACATCATCTATGGTCATCTGACCAAAGGACAGTATGGCCGCGTGAGTGCTTTGGAAACATCTAAGCTAGTCTGGGACTGGCTCTCCAAGGTCAATGAAGGCATCTCAACCCAGAGAGATTAGAGAATCAGTGTCCTTCGCAACCTCTTCAACCGCTTCAAGAGAAATGACAATGAGAATGTCCAGCTCACGTTTGATCGACTCACTGACATCACAAATGAGCTTCAAGCTCTCGGTGCCACTGAGATCACCAAGCATGAAGTCGTCAAGACACTCCTGAGATCACTTGACAGCTTGTTTGACACCCTAGCCCTGATGATTC